>NW_028080209.1:1500004-2700004 GCF_014824575.4 Sturnira hondurensis | reverse complement strand
TCTGAACAAAGAGAAGCTGTGTGCCCCAGGGGCTTGCCCAGGGGAAGCCCAGCGGAATGGGCGTGTGGGGAGGACCTCCTCCTCTTACCGTCCCTCTTTAGCATCCTCTACTGACCAAACTGACCCAGTGCCGCCAGCTTCACTTCCACGAGGAGGCGCTGGAAGGGAAGACTTTGAACTGAGAGGCCCCGAAGTGAAAATTGGCAGAGTTTACCTTTTAAATAGATAGTATGGAGCAACTTCCACTTTATTTGCTTAAGGTAAAGCTAAACAGGAAGAATCCGGCTATGACAACACAATTTTCCGTTCAGTTAAATGTTCACTGAACCCCATCCCTCCACCCCACTGTGTCCCAGAGGCACAGAGGTGAAGAAGAGAGACGTTCACAGGGAACTTAACATGTTGGGGTTAATAGGCTATTTCCAGTTACCCCTAACAGTTTCTTTGCTTATTTTCTCCTTGGTCTTTGAAGTAAATCACAAAAATGTCTGCTTTTTTAACACGAAGAGTCCCTCATCACCATGTGGCGGTGTGTATTTTATATTTGTTGCACCTTGAGTTTCTTGCTACCACACTCCTTGGTTTGGTTTATCTCTTTATCTCATTCTATCTCTCTATCTCATTTATATCTCAATATAAAGATGATATATTGTTGCTGTATTTGATCCCCTAAAGCTTTGATCTATTATTGGTCCCTAAACAAAGATGAATTAGTGCCCTCTAGGAAATTCAGAGACGTGACGTCTTAATCCACAGAAGACATGGGCTGGGATGTGTTTGGCTAAAGGGTTTCCATTCGGGAAAGTTTGGGCCTCTGAACAGAGTGCAGGCCCTGTTAGGGCAGTCAGTAATGCAGGCTGACGGCAAAGACGAGCCGTGGAAGAATTCTTCTTGTGGAAGAATTCACAAAGAAAAGTGCAGAGAATAAAGATCTCTACTCACCCTCCAAGAGGGGAGGGGGCCACAGTGTGGAGAAACACACCAGCCCTGAGGGGTGGGGGCTTTGAGCTTTTATTAGGTGACCGGGTGGCTGCGGAGCAGGGTTTTTCGGTTGGTCTTGTCTAGGCTGCCGCTTGTCCCAGTGCTATCTTTGGGTGCAGGGTCTTTGCGGTCTGGCACATCCCATTTCATAAGTTCTAGGATCCTCTGCCCCTTCGGGGTGCTTCCAGTGGTTTTCCAGACCTGAGGATAAAGGCTCATAAAACAAGAGTCAGTCATGCTTTATGGGGTCCAGTTAGCTCCAGCAAAGAGGGCCTGACAAGGGGCTTTTGTCCTATTAACCCCTTTCTGACTTTGTGTCCTGGCAGATCTTGCTGTTGCTGCCCTTACCACACCAGAACCGCCTGGGAAGTGAGATCGAGGAAGCTCTGAACACGGGCCTCCTCAAGCAGGAAGCAGAGCATGGGGCCCTGAACATCCCTCACCTCTCCAAGGACATTCTCAACACAGTGGCTTTGCAGGGTGCACCAGTTCGAGATGAAGCTATGCAGAGACTGGACAGCATCACAGACTCTGCTCGGTTACTCAGGTGTGAAGCCCGATGACTCTCCTGAGACCCGCCCCTTCCTGTGGGCCAGACCCTGGCTGGCAGCCCCTGTCTTGGCTGGCTCTTCCTTGCTGAGACCTGACTAACTCCTTTCTCTCTGGCCTGTTAGCTTTTCTTTTCCGAAGATGGCCTTGAGGGGCCCTCCAGTTATCCTTAGATGGACTGGCCCCTGTGTGATGTCCTCCCGTAAAACTGTGCAGCCTTTTCTTCCAAGTCATTCAAGTATCGCTTTCTCAAGTTCTCTTGTCGCAGTTCACATAACATGAACTGGCAAGGGTTAGCCCTAGTTCACAGCTACAGAAACCAAGATCCAGACCCAAAAAGTTAAAAAAAAAAAGTGATTGGTCCAAAAATGGCATCAGACATAGCATCCCCTATAATCCCCCTCCCAGAGACACTGTGAGCGTGCCCGTGTGTTGTGAGCGTGCCCGTGTGTCCTGCACCGACTCCCTTTTTAAAGAGACAACAGAAGGGCTGTTGTGGAAACGGACTGGGCTCAGAGGCTTCAGGGTCCAGAGGCCTGTGCCGCCCGCTCTGCCGTACTCTCACTCTGGGCCTCTGGGCCTGGGCCACACGTCTTTTGTAATTTAGGAGGCAGAACTATGTGAGTTTTAAAGCCCCTCTAATTCTTTTTTTAATTATATTTTATTGATTATACGAGCACAGCTATCCCAATTTTTCCTCCTTTCCCACCTCCATCCAGCACCCCCACTCCCTCAGGCAATCCCCCCACCATTGTTCAGGTCCATGGTTCAGGCATGTAAGTTCTTTGGCTACTTCACCTCCTACACTGTACTTTACATCCCCATGGCCATTCTGTAACTACCTATTTGTACTTCGTAATTCCCCCACCTCTTCTCCCATTTCCCCACACCCCCTCCCATCTGGCAACCATTAAAAACATTTCCATATCCATGATTCTGTCTCTGTTCTTGTTTGCTTAGTTTGTTTTTTAGTTTCAATTATTGATAGATATATATTTATTGCCATTTTATTGTTCATAGGTTTGATCTTCTTTTTCTTAAATAAGTCTCTTTAACATTTCATATAATAATGGTTTGGTGATGATGAACTTCTTTAGCTTTTTCTTGTCTGAGAAGCTCTTTATCTGCCCTTTGATTCTAAATGACAGCTTTGCTGAATAGAGCAATCTTGGCTGTAGGTCCCTGTTTTTCATGACTTTGAATATTTCTTGTCAGTCCTCTCCAGCCTGCAAAACTTCTTTTGAGAAGTCAGCTGACAGTCTTATGGGAACTCCCCTGTAAGTAATTAATTTTCTCTTGCTGCTTTTAAGATTCTCTCTTTATCTTTAACTTTTGGCCTTTTAATTATGATGTATCTTGGAGTGGGCCTCTTTGCATCCATCTTATTTGGGACTCTCTGTACTTCCTGGGCTTGTGTGTCTATTTTCTTCACCAAATTAGGGAATTTTTCTTTTGTTATTTTTTTCAAATAGATTTCCAATTTTTTGCTCTTTCTCTTCTCCTTCTGGCATCTCTATGATGCAAATGTTGGAATGCTTGAAATTGTCTCAGAGGCTGTTTACACTTTCCTTGTTTTTTTGGGGGGGGGATTCTTTTTTTGTCCTCTTGTTCTTATTGGTGTTTTTTTTTGCTTACTTATGTTTCAAATCATTGATTTAATTCTTGGCTTCATTCACTGTACTGTTGTTTCCCTGTAAATTGTTCTTTATTTCAGTTAGTGTATACTTCATTTCTTTTTTTGAAGTATATTTTGCTGATTATGCTATTACGGTTGTCCCATTTTTTCTCTTCTTTATTTCCCTCTGCCCTTCAACCCGCTTCCCACCAGCGTTACCCCTCTTAGTTCATATCCATGGGTTGTACACAAAAGCTCTTTAGCTTCTACATTTCCCATACTATTCTTGCCCTCCCCCTGTCTATTTTCTACCTACCATCTATGCTACTTATTCTCTGTACCTTCTCCCCTTCTCTCCCCACCAACTCCCCACTGATAACCCTCCATGTGATCTCCATTTCTGTGATTCTGTTCCTGTTCTAGTTGTTTGCTTAGTTCGTTTTTGTTTTTAGGTTCAATTGTTGAATAGTTGTGAGTTTGTTGTCATTCAACTGTTCATAGTTTTGATCTTATTTTTCTTAGATGAGTCCCTTTAACATTTCATATAATAAGGGCTTGGTGATGATGAACTCCTTGAACTTGACCTTATCTGAGAAGCACTTTATCTGCCCTTCCATTCTAATGATAGCTTTGCTGGATAGAGTCATCTTGGATGCAGGCCCACTGCTCCTACCAGTCTGGATGCTGCTCCTACCGGATGAATGTTTCTTCTTTAACTCCTTGGTTGTCAGACTTCCATACAGTTCAATTTTCTGGCACTTCTGGTTGTTTTTTTTGTTTTTAAATTTGTTGTTGTCCTTCTTTTGGTTGTATGAGGAGGCAAAGTATATCTACCTGTGTCTTCATCTTAGCCGGAAATCTCTTTCCTATACTTCACTACTGACTGGGTCCTTTTTATGCTGCTGAGGTCCTCACTAAATTCCTGGAGCACCCTTATAACCAGTGTTTTGAATGCTGCATCTGATAGATTGTTTAGCTCCATTTTCTTTAGTTTTGGGGGGGAATTTTGATCTGTTCTTTCATTTGGGGCATGTTCCTCTGTCTCCTTATTTTGGCAGCCTCTCTCTATTTGTTTTTATGTATTAGGTAGAGTTGCTGTGGGTCCCTGGCAACATGGCCAGGCCGTGGTGGCAGCGTGGCCTGATGTAGTAGGTGTCCTGTAGGGTCCAATGGCACAGCCTCCCCCATCACTCAGGCTGGGTACTGGAGTTGCAGCCTTTGTGTGGCCTGAGTACACCCTCCTCCTGTAGTTGAGCCTCGGCTGCTGTTGGCAGATCAATGGGAGGGATTTACCCAGGCCAGTCAGCTGCAAGGACTGGCTGTGACCACTGACCACCAACCTCCACCCTCCATGGAGGATTAGCTGTGCAGGGGCAGGGTGGTGGTGCTCCAACATGGTCTGTAGTTGTCCCCTGGGTGTGCAGGCCCTGAGTTTTCCCAGGTGGTGCAGGCCAAGGTCTGCCCCACCCTGTGTTCTGCCCAGGGCACCCTGCATGAGCTCTACAGCAACCTGAGACGGCTGCTACAGGTGCTGGGCTTGGAGATCCCCAGGCAAAGCCAAGCTGTGAATCTTGGCTGGCTGCGCTGCGCTTTTCCACGAGTGTCAGGCCTGGGGCCACTCAGCAAGAGTATGGGGTCTGGGGGCTCACTGAGGCTGGCTGTTGTTTGTTTGAGGGGATTTAGGAAGTTGTAAAGCTTGAGCCCAAACCAGCCACTCATGGAAAAGCCATTGTTTACAGCTGTAAATTGGGTGGGACAGAGTCTCAGGGGATCTGAGGGGTGGGTCAAACAGTGTGAGCCAGGTTAATGGACTCTCAAATGTGGCACCTGCCTGCCAGTTCTGTGGCTCTGTGGGGGGAGGTTCAGAAACAAGAGAGTGGCCAACTTTCTGTCTGGGAGGAAGCTGTCCCTCAGCTCTCACCCTGATGTCAGACACTTCAGTTCCTCCCTGTATGCCACTGGTGCCTTTCAAGCTGCTACTCCAGTGCTGGCACTCAGAGGGAGTGAGTCTGAGTAAGTCCATGTGTGGGTTCTGTAAGAGGAACTGCTTGGGAATCTAGAAGTTTCTTTCACCAACTCAATCCCCATGGATTTTGCAGCTGGAAGTTTCGGGGACTTATCTTTCTGGTACTGGAACCCTGGGCTGGGGGCCTTGGTGTGGGACTGGGACTCCTCACTCCTGAGCTATGCTTCCCAAATTTTTATTCACATGGGTGTGGAACCAGCCCCTCCTACCAATCTAGACGGATGAGGTTTCTTTAATTCTGTAGTCAGCCTTCCATTCAGCTTGATTTCTGATGGTTCTGAGTGATGGTTGTTCTAGATTTCAGTTGTAATTTTGATGTGGTTGTGCAAGGAAATGAGCTGTGTTTACTCTAGTTTTCAAACGCAGTGATTCAGTGGCTCCTGCTGGGGCCTCTCACTGGATCCCCTTTCACAGAATCAATGTTTCATTTTCTCTGGGTCAGGGGGATCTTCCAGGTCCTGGGCCTGATGAAAACGCACAGGATGAATTACACCATCTAGAGCCTTCAACCCCACCTGCAGGAACATTCCATCCAGTACAAATGGGCTAAATTCCAGCAACTCCTCGACAAACAGCCGAGTATGTATATAATTTGTGGGCAGGCGTGGGGAGATATGAGTCTGGTCTGACCTTGGGTCTGACCTTTGTATCGCTACAGAGTATTCTGCCTCCTTTTAGGAACAGAAAGTTTCTTCCTCAAAAGGGGGAGGGAGAAGGAACAGTTATCAAAGACAAAAGGGCCCCCATAAGCATGTGTTTACGATCCAGGAGTACATTTAGGAAAGAACCTTCATCTCCAAGCGTCAGGGGTACAGATGCTGATGCTGCTCCTGCACTCTGCCCTGAGCCAGGCCTCCTCGATCGCGCCACCGGGTGGCTGACCTGCGCAGCAGCAGACCTTGCCACGCTGCCTCCAGCTTGCCCTGAAGCTCCCAACCCTTTGTGTGGTGGCCTGCCGCTCTCCAAATGGGGCAACCCACAGCCCCGAGCCCCCCAGCCCTACAATGGTGCTGTCCCAGGTTTTCCTGAACCTTCTTCTCTGGGACCCTGAAGAAGAGTTCCCTGAGGCAGGCCTGTGTGGGGCACTGCCCATGGGCTTGTACGAGGTCCCTCCTCCACAGGACCCTGCTCTCTGACCACCTGTCCCCTCTGCATCCTCAGATGCTGCTGGTGGACAGAGCCCGGCTGCAGAAGCTGCAGTCACAGCTACTCCACTTGACCATCCCAGCCTCAGGCTTGCTGGTGACCAGCAGTTTCTCTGTCAGTGTTCTGTTTGGCTCCCCTCAGTTTGTGGATAAGCTGAAATGCAGAATCAAAGCCTTCATGGAGGAATTTAACTCCAGGTGAGCTGTGTAGGTTCTGTTTCTTTAGAGGACATGGCTTATGGTAAGAGGACAGGCAGATAAGGAATAATTGCTTATGTTCCACCACAAGCCACAGAAAGACCCTTTGGAACCATCCACAAAGATTATTGGTGTCTTCCTATAAGTGGTCTTGAGGCTTGTAACAAAGAAAAATCAAACTTTCTTCCAGAAGAGTAGTGCAGAGGCTACAAAATGACGCATCATCTTGTTGCTACAATGAAGTCATCATGTGGTCGAGCGGGTGGCAGTGGACTGGTCTTACTTACATGTACTGGGAGCTGATGGGTCAGCAGTACTGAATGATGTCCACTGTGTTGCCGGACATCACGCCGGCAGAATCAAAAGGCCAGGTTTGTCACTCTAGTTGGTGAGGGCAGGATAAAAAGCCATGGAAAATGTCCAAGAAAGTCTTAAAAATGTATAGACATACATACATATAAATAAATTACCTGGGGCCAAAGAATACTGAGTTGATCCAAGGGCCAAACCAAATGCTTGTCTGGAGTTGGTTTGAGTTTATCTTGCTTACTGAGAAGGAGAACGTGGTGTTGCATGCAGAGAACAATCGATATCCTGAGGTGAGAGTGAAGACACTGAATCTGCCCACTGGGCTCTGTGGCTCCCAGGGGCTGGGTGAGGGCAGGAGGAGGGCTGGGAGTCTCCCTCGCATGGGCCCTCTGGCAGGCGTGGAGCTTCCAGGCTCTGGGCCAATGCCCGGGCCACCTGGGGCTGCCAGCTGAGTGTCCTTCATGGTCTAGGCCTGAGGAGGCCACGCTGACTGTGAGTGAACGGATGTCTCAGGAAATCAATCAAAGCCTTGAGAACATGGGCCTTGCTGCTCTGAGCAGTGACAGCACAGCCTCTTTGATGGGATAGCTCCAGGACATTGCCCACAAGGAGAACTGTGTCCGCAGCGTCATCAGTGAGTGTGTGTTGGAGGTTGGGGGTGAGGACAGCGTGAAGAGAGCTAGATTCCAGCCCTGCAAGTCAGCTACCGAACCACTTACCAGGGACAGGCGCGGTCACTGGGCAAGTTGTTATTTGGGCTTTCGTTTTTCAAAATGCTGGGTTGAAATAAATCTTTTTTAATTTAAAGACTGACTCTGGTTCTAAGAAAGGTTTGCACCCAGGAATCCCTGACATGCAGGTGTGGCATACTGTCCAACCAACCTGGTTGAGTCATCTCTGGCCTTCTAGGTCATTTTTCGATTGTAGTCTGTGACCTGTGGCATCTACCCCCCACCCACAAGAAACTGATGCTGAGTTACACTGGCAGACATGTTTGCATGGCAGCGACTCCCCTCCACCATCCCATGCTGGAGTGGAGGCTATGAACATGGCCTTGCTCTTCACCTCAGCCCATCCAAAGAATCAATTTAAAATCTTTCTGTTATGTCAAATACTTGGTAGGATCTAACTGATGGATACTTAAGTAATCTTTGGAATAGTCAAAAATTTACTAGCCCACTAGTTTTCCATCTTCGCTTTGTCCTTGGGAGCTACCTAGCAGCTCCCTTCCCCCACCAAACAAAACAAAGTCCCTAAGTCTAGCCAAGTGAGTAGGTTAGTGTCTCAGCACACTCAGAACCTGATGAGTGCAGGGCAGCGTGTCTCCCTGAAAGGCGCCTGCTCTGTCCCTTCTCACTGTCTTTTCCGGCTCACAGATCAGTGGATCCACTTGTTTCTCAAATGCTGTTTGGTTCTTGGTGTGCAGCGCTCTCGATTAGGCCTCCCCAGAGGCCTCACTCTCATTGAGGCAGAGCTGGCAGAACTGGGCCAAAAGTTTGTCAGCCTAATGCACCACAATCAGCAGGTGTTCGGCCCCTACCACAAGGAGATCCTGAAAACCCTCATCCCCTGGAGCCAGGCCCTGGAAGAAGTGGAGTCTCCCCGAGAGCCCCTGCTCTGAGCCCTGGCACTCGGACCTAGGAGAGAGGCCAGTCACTTTCCTGGAGTGACTTCTCCAGTGACCAGCCAAGCAGCAAGCCTTCTCCCCTCCTGCACCCAGTACCAGCACTGTAGTGACTAAGCATGTAAACACCAACTGGCCCAAACTCATTCTCTAACAAACTTCCGAAAAATAGCAAACCACTCTTCTCCTGCCGCAGCTGTGGCCAGGCCCATGGCCAGGCTGGCACCCTCAGCCCCCAACTAAGGCGCCAAAGGCCCCAGTTTTTCCTCCTCTGGTGAGGCGCTCCCTTCTGCACTGAGAGCTGAGAAGCCAGGACACGCAGGTGCTGGCATTATTTTGTTTAAGGGTGAAGCATTTCTCTGTGGGCTCTGAGCGCTCTGTGGAATTATTACTGTGTGAGTAGAAGGGCTTCTCTGGCAGTTAAGAGAGTTGTTTTGTCCAGTTCAGCTCAGGACCTGGTTGAATGAAGTTCTTAGGAACCTAATTCCCTGCAGGTTTCAAACAGTGGGACAAGAAGTGAGAGCCCAGCTTCCTCTTCTGGGGGAAGCAGCGTGCAGACCCGGTAAAAGGGGGCGTTGGTTGCTGCAAGAGTGCTGGTGACAGGTTTTGCTGCTCTCAGGATTTTTCTCTCAAGTGTCAGCGTCCAGGCCAGGGCTGTTGGGCCAGTGACTCACTCGGACCAAGTTTCTCCTCGGTCTGGTTCCCTACCGAGTGAGCCCCCGTCCCCCAAGTCTGAGCATAGGATGCTTCCCGAAGGGTGCTGTGGGCGCGCGGGGGTCGCAGCTCCTGTCCTCCCAGTACCGGGACTCCACCCGTGGTTTAGGCTGTGCGCTCCTGTTGGCATCACAGGGCCCAGATGTGCGGAAAGGACCCCGGCTGTAGAGACCCGCCTGTCCCCGTCAGGGCAGCCGCGGCCGCCGGGTTCCGCCTAGTGCGGCTGGAATGAGGGGACCGCTCCGCCCAGATGCGCCCCACTTGTTCTGAGATGCCCAGGGGAAAACGCGACTTGGCGACGTGCTCTCAAGGCAGGGGCAGAGAAACAGGTGCTCCCCGCTGCGGGAGGCGGAGGGAGCTGGTTATAACACACTTCTCGTGGGAGGAACTGGAGGGGACCGAGGTCGGCCAGCACAGGGTTGCCCTAGCTGACTGCCTTTTCACCGAGCGGAGCCCGGACTACGCAGCCGCACAGCCTGCAGGGCGCGCGACACCTCCCCCGGAAATGCTGCGGGGCGTGTCCTTCCCAGTTTCCGGCCCGTGGCCGCGCGCCTGGGGGGTGGGGAAGACCCGGAAAAGGAGTGTGTTTCGTAAACGCCGAGGCCTGCCTGCACGGAGTCTCTGATTAGCAATAGTTAATCTGAATGTTTAAACAACACACATTTGGGGAGCCTTATTATCTTAGAGGCAGAGGTGCTCTGAAGGGATTTCTGGGCTGCCTGGTGGCTGCGTGCGGAACTGGCTGGCAGAGAACCTTGCTTTGAACGTAATGATTCAGCTCTGAAACGATGCATTTCTCAAATGTTGTTTACTGTTTTCTTGTGCTTTCACACGGAGGAGGCAGGGGCCTGACCTGAACAAGGAAGAGCTCCATCCAACCCCGCACAGGAATGGAAGGATGTGAATTAAATACTGTGGTGAATACACATGAAATTTACCCTCCATGACAAGTAGTGCAGTGCTGTGCAGCTCCTTCCACCGTCTACCGCAGAAGTGGGTCCCCCACCCATTAAGCAGTCACTTCTCATTCGTCTCTCCCTTTAGTTGCCCAGCGCCCCCTAACCACCTGTCTCTTCTGCTCCGTTTGTCTGTCGGCCTCTCTGCCACACCACACAGCACTGATGGCTGTGCTGTGTATAAGCCTTGCAGTTGGGTAGGCTAAGTCCTCTGACTTTACTTTTTTTCAATGTTGTTTTAGCTATTCTAGTTCCTTTGCCTTCCATACACTAATTTCATCTATAACTACAAAAACACCTTGATGGGACTTTGATAGTATCATGTTAAACCTGTGGATCAATTTGGGAAGAAATGACATCTTGACTATGTTGAATATTCCAGTCCTTGAACGTGGTCTATCTCTTCAGTTGTTTAGATCTCCAAGTTCTTTCATTAGCATTGTAGAGTTTCTATCATACAATTTTTTAAAAATATATTTTATTGATTATACCGTTACAGTTGTTCTATTCCCCCCTTCATTCCCCTCCACCCTGTACACCCCTCCCCCACCATTCCCCCCTTTAGTTTATGACCACGTGTCTCAAGTTCTTTAGATTCTATATTTCCCCCACTATTCTTGCCCTCCCCCCTATCTATTTTCTACCTACTGTCTATGCTATTTTCTGTACCTTCTCCCCGCTTCTCCTCCTCCCACTCCCCTGTTGCTAACCCTCCATGTGATCTTCATTTCTATGGTTCCACTCCTGATCTAGCTGTCCTCTTGGTTTGCTTTTGTTTTAGGTGGGGTTGTTAATAACTGTGAGTTTGCTGTCCTTTCACTGTTCATATTTTTCGTCTTCTTTTTCTGAGATAAGTCCCTTTAACATTTCATATAATAAGGGCTTGGTGATGATGAACTCCTTGAATCTGACCTTATCTGAGAAGCACTTTATCTGTCCTTCCATTCTAAATGAAAGCTTTGCTGGATAGAGCAATCTTGGATGTAGGTCTTTGGGTTTCATGACTTGGAATACTTCTTTCCAGCCCCTTCTTGCCTGTAAGGTCTCTTTTGAGAAATCAGCTGACAGTCTGATGGGAACTCCTTTGTAGGTGACTGTCCCCTTATCCCTTGCTGCTTCTAGGATCCTCTCCTTCATTTTAATCTTGGCTAGTGTAATTATGATGTGCCTTGGTGTGTTCCTTCTTGGGTCCAGCTTCTTTGGGACTCTCTGAGCTTCCTGGATTTCCTGGAAGCCTATTTCCTTTGCCAGACTGGGGAAGTTCTCCTTTATTATTTTTTCCAATAAGTTTTCCACTCATGGCTGTTCCTTTTCCCCTTCTGGTACCCCTATAATTCATATGTTGGAACTTTTAAAGATGTCCTGGAGGTTCCTAAGCCTCTCCTCATTTTTTTGAATTCTTGTTTCTTCATTCTTTTCTGGTGGATGTTTCGTTCTTCCTTCTGGTTCACTCCATTGATTTGAGTCCCAGTTTCCTTTCCATCACTATTGGTTTCCTGTGCATTTCCCTTAATTTCAATTAGTTTAGCCTTCATATGTTCCTCTAATTTGTGACTATAATCAACAAGTTCTGTGAGCATCCTGATCACCCGTATTTTGAACTATGCATCTGAGAGGTTCACTATTTCTTTTTTGCTTAGAGTTATGGGCTCTGGGGCTTTGAGTTCTTCTTGAGCCATATTTTGGACTGTTTGTGCCTGTTACATATGAGGAGCGGAGCCCTAGATGTTCACCAGGGTGGTGCAACTCAGTCGCTGGGTTGTGACGCTGTATGTGGGGGCGGGGTCAAAGGAAAGCAGTGGAGGTCCCGTCTGCCACCTCCGGCCACTGGGGCCTCGGTCGTCCCACTGCGCGTGAATGTGTGACCACGCTCAGCCTATCCTGCACCCTCACTGGGTCCGCGCTGCTACCCCGGCTGCCTGCGTGCCTGGGTCAGGGGGTTCTTCCTGCCCACCCCACTCCGCTGCTGGCTCTGCCCCTCTTACCGGTCCCGGTTGAATGGTTCATTGTTGTCGGACTTCCGTATTGTTCAGTTTTCTGTTCTTTGGCTGAGTCTTTGTTTACTAAACCTTTGTTGTATTCAAACTTGGTTGTGGGAGAAAGCACAGTGTTTCCACCTACGCATCCATCTTGGCAGAAGTCCCATACAATTCTTAACATGTGTTGTTAGATATACTCCTAAGGATTTTCTTTTTTGAATGATTATAATGTTTTATTTTTAATTGTGCCCACGAGTCCATTTCTAATGTACAGAAATGCCATTGACTTTTGGGTTTATCTTGTATTCTGTGAGCTAACTTAACTCACTGGTTCTAATAATTTTTTTTTGTTGATTCTTTGGGATCTTCTGTGTGAACAATCACGCACAGTAGTCTCCTGTTGGCAGTTTCACTTTCCGTGGTTGTGGTTACCTGTGGTCAAACATGGCCTGAAAATCTTAAACAGCAAATTCAAGAAATAATTCACTGGTTTTAAATTGCACACCATTCCGAGTAGCATGATGAAATCTTGGGCTGCCCCACTCTGTCCCGCCAGGGATGTGAGTCACCCCTTGGTCTGGTGCACCCGTGCCCACATGCTGCCCGCTGGTCAGCCACGTAGTCTGGATTGGTAGATGGACTGCGGTGGTGTGGCGGTGCTCGTGTCCCAGTCACCCTTATTTTACTTAATCATGGCCCTGACATGCAAGGGCAGTGATGCTGGCAATCTGAATATGCTAGAGAGAAGCTCTAGCCGGGGTGTCCAACCCGTAGTCTGGGCCCCGTGCGGCTCAGGATGGCTGAGTGCAGCCCAACACAAAGTGGTAAATTTACTTAACACATTATGAGATACTTTTGTGATTACATGTCACAGTGTATTTAATGTGTGACCCAAGACAACTCTTCTTTCAGTGTGGCCCAGAGATGCCAAAAGTTTGGACACCCTTGCTTGAAGGTGTATGTATACATAGGAAAAAATAGTATATATAAAATTTGCTACTGTCTGAGGTTTCAGAAATCTATTGGGGGGCTTGGAACATCTCCCCATGGATAAGAGAGGACTGTTATAATCTTCAAGTAGGGACAGTTTTGTTTCTCTCTTTCCAATATGAATGACTTCTGTTTCCTTTTCTCGCTACATTGCACTGGTTGGCACTCCCAAGGCCCTAAGATTGGTGGAATCTTCCCTTTGTCCTTCACCGCTAAATGTTAGTTTTCCTTTACCTGAGAATATCTCGATTCTTCTCGCTCCTGAACAACATGCCCACGGGGTGTCAAATTCTGGGTTCACAGCCCCTTCAGCCCCTGAAAATACTGGGCTGCGTCCTTCTGGCCTCTGCGGGTCCACCGAGGAACCCACTGTCATTCAAACTACTGACACCCCATAGGGCAGGGTCATTTTTCTCTCCCTGCTTTATGTTTTTGTCTTCCATTTTCAGAAATGTAATTGTGACGTATTTTGGCATGGATTTCTCTCGGTTTACCTGGTTTGGGGTGCTTAGCTCCTTCAATCTGTAGGTTTCCATCTTGCAAATGGGGGCAGTTCCCGGCTGTTATTTTGCGGAGCACTTCCGCAGCAGCCGCCCCCACCCCCACCCCAGTCTCTCCTGGGACTCTGCGGACAAGAATGTTTGATGGTTTGTTACCGACCCACAGGTCCCCGAGAGTCTCTTCATTTTTTTTTTCAATTTGTTTTCTCTGTTGTTCAGATTGGGTCATTTCTATTGTTCCAGCTTCCAGTGTGTGGGTTCTGTCTCCTTCTTTTCTACTCTTCCGTCCAGTCCACCCACCAAGATTTCACTTTGGGTCATTGCGCTGTTCAGGAGCGGCCTTCTTACTGCTGGGCAAGGCTGTGAGTTCGCCCCGGGGCCAAAGGCTTCCTTCGCGCCCTGCCAGGCCGCCCCTTTCTGCCCTGTACCCACACAGAGCAGGCTTTTGCTTGGGCTTTGTCCGTCCCCACTGGTGTTTCTGCCAAGGGTTTTAATTGTACTTAGCGAGAATAGGGAAAAATATGTCTCCTTCATCTTCCTGGAAGTAGAAGCTGTTCACTTTTGACAGCTATTATTGAGTTGTCCTTTGTGACGTGTGGTGCAAGCATTTTCGTTTTAATGGTGTGTTTTGTTATGCAGAAATGCTTTATTTTTATATAGTTGAATATGTTGATGTTTTAAAACAGGATTTAGAATTTTGTAACATGCTTGGAAGGACCTTTCTCATTCCAAGGTCATAAAAGTCTCCCATTTTCTCGTAGCTTTGTTTGGGTTTCTTTCTTTCTCTACATTGAAATACGTGGGCCACCTGGAGTTCATTTTGGTACAAGTAGGAATGGGAGTCTCCCCGCCCTGTTCCCACCACCCCCACGACTACCCAGTGGTCCCGACACCATTTACGGGCTAGTGAGTACTTCAGGCTGTTAGGGAAACCCTTTACTTTGGTAAGTGCTTGTTTATTAACAGTGTTCCTGCCCTTGAGACCTGAAAGGAGCAGCCACGGAGTGCAGGGGCTGCCCTGAGCAATGGGGGCTCAGAGCGTCGCACTCCTCGGGCGTTGCTTGATGACACCTGGTGCTGCGTGGGCCAGTCTGGCCCGCAGGACACACTGGAAGGTCTGCGGTCTTGTCTGCTGGGGGCTGGGGGGGGGGTTGGCTCTGTACCCTTCGGGCACAGGTAGGCCAGAGTTGGCCATGGCCAACAGGGTGCATTGAACTGTCCTTGAAAGTGCCCAGTGGGCAAAGTTCTGCTTCCTCAGCAGCCTGCTCCCTGCCAAGTGGCTCCATCTCAGCCCACAGGTGCTACCACGGGTGCCTGGACCAGGGAACATCTGTGAGGAGACATGGGGGGTGGGGGAGAGCATGACAGATACAGCCCTGATGGGGGAGAGGAGGGTATGGGTGAGGCCTTGAGAGGATGGATCTGCCTAAGGCTCCATGCTAACACAGGCCTCCCAACAGCCTCTGGGTCCGGAGGGCCCTGTGGTGTAGACCCGCTGACCACAGTGTGTCGGAGGGGTGGGGATGGGGGCACAGATGCTGTGTAGTTGGAGGGGCCCACCCATTCCTTTGAGGCTGCCCCACCCATTCCTTCTCTGGGTCCTTCTGTTCTCTCCCTTTGGTTCAATTCCAGCTCCCACTGGGCAAGGCAGGGCAGGAATGGCGGGCCCAGGTGCTCAGAGTGGGTCTGGGTCCCCTGGCCCAGGCCCCCGACACAATCAGCACTGCATCCCCGGCTGGGGAGAGGGTCACAGAGGCTTCAGAGTGGCACCAAAAGGGATGATGAATGTGTCCCAATACAGTGTTCCAGGGGACCAGGGACATAAGTGACCAAACCATGTTTTTTTCTGGCCACGTGTGTCTCCTGCCTAGGAGAGCACCAACGCCGGGGAGCAAGGGCGTGGGGGGCCTTCCACCTGCACAGCTGCAGTGCAGTGTGAGCTGAGAAGCCCCGTCTGGAAGGGAGCATCTGGATTTGGGCCCTTTCTCTGCCATTAGCTGGCTGGCTGGCTGGCTAAGAGAAATGACTTCCCTGATCTGGGTCTTGTTTTCTTCACAAATACAAATGGGTATTAGATCAGACCAGTGAGTTCCTCTTTTAAAGCCCTTCAGCAAACGGCACGCATGTCGCAGAAACCCTGCGAGTGTTTGCTGCTAGGCAGCTCGGGCTGCAGCAGGCAGGGGCCAGGGGCTCTGAGGACAGCGGGAGCCACTGGGCCGGGTTTCCGAGGCCCCCAGTTCCTGCTCTGTAAACAGGGCTGACCACACTTGCCCAGAAAGGCATGCGGCCTAATGAGGTGGTGACCATGCAGCTGCTACCAGGCTGGGGTCCAAGGGCATGGTCAGTGAAGGGTCATTAGTGTTGTCTGGGCCTTCCCCAACAGTCCCCTTTCAAATACCAGTCCAGACACCCACTCCCCTGCTCCCTGCCCCCCCCCCCTTCCCTTTGCATCCCGCAGCCCTGGACTGAGGTGTGGGCCTTGTGGCATGACTCTGGGCCCATAGCATGTGTCTACAAACCTCCACAATCAAACTAAGCTGTGTAAGGAGACACTTTGCTCCCACAGTTCTCGACCCTCCACGCTGCCTTGTACATAGATGGTCAGTACACACCCATGGGTGGGCCAGCCCAGACCAAGAGCTACAGCCAGAATGTGGTCCCTGCCTGGTATTCAGACTAGACAGCCATGAGGAGGGGGAGGGGGAGTGCAGGGCCCTCGCACCCAACCAGGGTTACCTGTAACGGACGCTCTCCCTGCTAAAGAGTGCTGAGCAGAGCGGAAGCCCCGGACTGCCCCGGACCAGAGGGAGTGAGGTGCTACTCACTGCCGACCCAGTGCCTGGCCTGGCCCTCACAGAAAGCAATCAAGGAACACTCTAGTCCAAAGACTCCAAAAAGTGAGGCTGCTTTTATGTCGCTTCTCATTTATTAATTCAGTCTGTTCTAAGTTGTACAGTTATGAAAATAACAAAACCAAAGCTGGAAGCCCGGGAATATTTACACTCTCATGTAGTGAGGTCAGTCTACGTTGTCGCGCAGATCGGTTTTGTTTGGTACCACAAGATGTTCAGAGTTCGGACACAGCTGGACAGATTAACAAGTATATGTACAATAAAATAAAGGGGGAAGTCATTCAAGTATCAAAATGCAGAGACAAAGATTAAATAACATTTTTATTACAATTCAGTCCCGTTGCCACACCATCAGCAACAATACTTTTGTGACAGTGATCCTGTAGGCCAGGGCACCTCAAGGACAGACCAAGGTCAGACTAGCTTTCTAACAGCCAGCTGACTGTGACCATTAGCTGCCTGCTCAGCCCGAGGCTTCTCAAGCAACTCGCCCTACAATCTGATGCCAGAGGCCCGAGAGGGGCGTGGAGCACAGCGAAGGCAGAGCCCGTCAGGAGGGCAGCTGTGCTCGGAGTGGCCGGCAAGCAGAAGAGTCAAGGGGAGAGCCCATGGCCGGTGCCAGGGACCAATGCCATGGTCCCCACTGAACAGGCTCCCACAGCTCAGAGACGCAGAGACGTGCAGGAGCAGAGGCCCTGCCACCTGGAGCCTGTCCTTAGTCATACTGTTGTTTTTTTTTTTTTCTAGGGAAGGGAGAGTACCTGTCCCAGAGGAGAGTAAAAAAGAAAAAAAGAACCAGTCCTTTCCTTTCAGAAGTAAACCAATCTCAAAACAAAATCCAGAGCCAAAGCAGATTAGCCGAGGCTCTCCCATATGAAAATACCCTGAATAAATAAAGAAGATATAGCAGCTTTGAGGGGAAGGAACGCCTACACGTGACTTACAAACACAAGGCTGGAGAGCTCATCGTAGTGTCTACACAGTTTTCTTTTTGGACCCATGACCCACACTGAGAGGGTCCCTAGAAGGGCTGGCCCTTCCTGGACCTCAGAGCCCTGCAGCGGCACTGTTGACCCGCTGGCTCTGGTCCTCGTCACCTCCTGAAGAAAGCAGGTCAACCTCCAGGCCTTGAGGTTCCTGTTTCGTACCGAAAAGCAGAGGATCACCTGCCTCTGCTCCAGAGAAGAGGTGACTGCCAGGGCCCCGCCCAGGTCAGCAGGAGGGCGTGGCCCTGCTTTCAGTGTTTGGCCAACCACGGGCTTGTGAATGGGTCCAGGGAGGCCTCCCTGCTCCTGCGCACCAGCCGAGGTTCAAAGCTGACCTTCCCTGGGAAGCGGTGTGCTGCTGAGGCCTCGACTTCCGGTGCCAGGACCTGGCTGAGCTGTGCCCAAGAAGCATGAGGTCTGTGCACTGCTCTGGAAAATACTGGACAATCAGCTGACCTGGCTCTGCCTCTTGGCTTCATAGCAACTAGCCTCTCATTTTGCTACACCCCGGGAGGAGGCACACACCCACAGTTAAAAAGCAAAGCACGCCCCATGGGGCCGGAAGGACAGCGGAGCAGCCAGACACCAGCCTGCCCTGAAGGCCACATGGGAGAATCACACTGTCACCTTTGCCTTTTCTACACCTGGAACCAGGGATGAGCCAGCAGATGAAAATATAACAGTCAAACCCCTAATTCAAAGACAGTGAGTCCTAATCACAGAGACCTGATTAAACAAAGCACAAACTGGCAGGTAGCAATCTTAGCCAACCTACCCATGAATGCCCGAAATGAAGCTGCTTTCCCTCCTTTCTGACTCACCCCCGCCAGCCTGAAGTCCCCAGAGAGCCCATGGGCCAGGCAGCCCAAGGGCACAGCTCTGACGGGTGGCTGAGGGGGGCCCGGAGCTCCAGGCCCCGGCTACGGCTTCACGGCCCCAGAACTGCTCACCCATCTCCACTGGACCCCCAGACCTTCACTTCTGGAACCCGGCACGGACCAGAAGCATTGCTTCCGCCAGGTACCTCTCAGGCTGTGTCCAGGCCCAGGCGGGGACGAGGAGTGTGAGGTTCACAGGGAACAGTGTCTAACGCAGGTGGGTCGGGAAGCACACACCGACAACAGGGAGTCAGTTCTGCCCCTTGCCGGCCCCTTGCCACTGCCCAGGGCCACTGCCTGCTCGGCAGACCTACTGGAGCTCGCCAAAATCCCGTCCGCAGGCAGAAACCGGACAGACTGGCCTTGACGGATCTCAGCCTCTCTGTTCTCTGGTCCTATGGCCACTATTGAAAGGTTGGCAGTTTAACCTAGAGGTCAGAGCCAAGTGTTAAAAGTTCATTTTACAAAACAAATTTTCTACTAAAAAATGTGTTCTGGACAAGTCACTTCTTGACCCTCTGGAGTTCCGGTCTCCTCGGCTAGAGGCCCACAGCGCTCCCCAGCCAGGGCAGGGCTCGTGTGGCAGGCGGGGTCTTCAGAGCTGCAGGCGGGACGGTGGAGGCGGCGGCGGCGGAAGCCTGTGCTCCCCACACCTGTGTGTCCGCAGCACAGCCGGTTCCTCAGGGGCTCAGCTTGGCAGAAGCAAACACAACGGGGGGAGGAAAGGGTTAACCGAGGGGCCTGCACAGGTGGAGGACACGGCAAGGGAACAGGAAGCAGAAAGGGAACAAGAAGCAGAACAGGAGGTCCCTCATAGCCTCCCCTGGTCACCCCTGGCTCAGCGCATCTGCCTGGGAAGGCACAGGACAGGCAGGTGGGCAGGAGGACCTCCCTGGTTTACCAACTTGGGTTTCAATCCTAAAGCACCTGCTGCAACTTACTGGCTTCTCTACTGAACTGAACTGTGTCTGCACTGCTCCCTGCTGGGACCTCTCCCTTCCTGTCTCTGGCCACCTAAGCTGACTGGCTCGCACAGCACAATGTGGGGGCTTCTTCAGAGCCTGGACCCCCCGACTGCCGCTGCTGGCCCACTCCCGTGGTGACAGACTGCACCGCCCCCATGCTGGGAAGAGACCGGGTGACAGCTGGCTCAGACAGTGTCAGGAAGCCCCTGGAGGACAACGGCAGTTGCTCAGTCCAGGTGGCTGCCCTAGAGCAGCTCCACTCTGGGAGGGCTGTGTGCGCGGGGTGCAGGCCTCCCTCCTGTGGGGCGACACAGGAAGGCCTTCCTCTGCCGTGAGCTGGACTCCAGATCCAGCCTGTGACCCACTGGTGAAGACACAAGGGGCCAACCACATATGCCGTCCCCTTCCTCGGAGTGGAAGACCCATTAGGACGGAGAGGCCTGCTGCGTGAAGCTGGCCTGCTGCGCTCCGACGCTCAGCGCCCCACGCTCTGGAGCTGACCCTGCACCCCAGCGCCTGACGCAGAATGTGGCCCTCACAGAAAGCAGTCTGACTCTGGTCCAGCTACCTCGCAGAGCTTGGTCTCACAGCAGGGAGGCCAGCACCTCACGCACGGGGGAGAGAGCTGCAGGCCAGCTGTGAGTAGAGTGCAAGGGGATTCTGGCATCAGGTGGTCACAGTGGTCGGTTGTGGCAAGAAAGGTGCAAATGAACAGCTGTTAGCAGCAGCCCCCGCAGAGGCTCAGCACAGAAGACAGCGGAGGAGAGCGGGGGCCCGGCCTGGTCACAGCGAGCCATCACTGGGCTGCTTGGACTCCGCTCGAAGACCGTCCCACCCTTGGGATCTGCAGTGCCTGCCCGCTGAGGTTTTGGGGGCGCAGCAGGGCCCCTCAGCCCTCTCGGTGCCCACCTCAAAGGCAACTCACCCCCCAAGCTGGCCTTGCCCAGGGGGATTCACAGTGTCCGGTGGTAGGTACAAGCTGTGAGTGCAGTGTCTGCAGCTGCTGCCCAGGAGCAGAGCAGGTCCCGGGGCGGGGCCCGGTGTCAGCAGCTGGAGTTGAGAAGAGCAGAGAGACCGGGTGGCAAGGCACAGTGAGACTAGTGGAGACAGGGGGTGGGTGGCTAGAAGATAGTGGTCTCATACTTGGTGCTGAGGCTCCGCTTAGAGTCTGGTTTGGGGTCCACCACCCAGGAGACGCTGGCATGGGACTGGGGGTCTGGGTCCACGTCAGGCGGCTCCAGCTGCCAAGAAAGAAAGAAGGGTGAAGAGTCGGAGAACACTGCACCCGGGCCAGGGCATCTCAAGGACAGACCAAAGTCAGACTAGCTTTCTAAAGGTCTAGCTGACGACGACCATCAGCTGCCTGCCCAGCCCGAGGCTTCTCAAGCGATTCGCCCCACAAACTGATGCTAAGAGCTCGAGGGCGCAGTCTGTCAGGAGGGAAGCCAGAGAGCAGGCTCCCTGGCGGTGGAGGGGCAGAAGGGACACCCTCCCTGGCTCATTATGGGAGGGCCACCTCTGGGCCTTTGGCACGGGCAGCTTGTCCCAGGGATTTCTTGGAGCTGTTTGCTCTAGGTCCCAAAGCTGTGGGGTAGGGAGGGACAGGGGTTTGGAAACTGCCAGCCTCAGGCCCCTCCGGAGGGGCTGGCAAGCTCACCCAGGGCAAGGCCACAGCTGGCACCCCAGGCGCCCGGAGGGAGGACATACAGAACAAGGGCTAAAGCACAGACAGAGCGGCAGCTCAGGAAAGAAGGGCACCACACAGGAAAGGGGGCACGAGTCTTGGGGAGCTCACGGTCCCTCCGGGGAGACTGACACACAGACACAGGTGACGTAAAGACCTTGACTCCAGGACTAACGGATGGCAGCGGTAGGTAAGAAGGACGATGGGTGGTGCAGGTGTGACAGTAACAACAGCGACTAGCAGGGGGCAGCGGCACCTGGGGTGCGAAGCAAAGCAGACACAGACAGGGGTGACATTATGGGGTCCGCCTGCACTGCTCTGCAGCCCCGCGGTGGCCGGGCCCTGGTAAGCCTGCCGAGCAGGACGGTGGGCAGCTGTCCACTTCATGTTAGAGGGTCCTGCAGCCCAGGTGAGGACTCAGAGCAGGAGCGTGATGGGCAGGGTGGCTTCCTGAGGGGTCAGCTGCCTGAAGTGTCCCCCGGCCCCCGCCCGAGCCCAGGGTGTGGGGAGTCCCGAGGCGGGCCACGTACTGCTGACTTCCTCATGCCGACACGAGGCTTAGGCACTGGTTTGGAAGACTTTGTCTCGACCATCTCCGTTGCAGAGGCGCCCATCGGCCTGGACTTCTGGGCCTGCAGGGCCAGCTGGTAGGCCACCTCGAACGCCTGCCCCAGTGTCAGGATGATCTCATAGGTCAGGTTCTGGGAGGAAACAGCACGACTCAGGCAGACGGATGGAGGAGCCGCCACCCTGGCCTCATACCCCTGGGCACCGGCATGGAGGGCCCGGGCACAGAAGGGCCTGGATAGGTCCCAAAAGTACAGTCAATTCTGCTGAGACTTCTTTCTGTCCCAAAGCAATTAAGACACTAGGGAATGATCTGAGCTTAATGCGTACTTGGTTTCTCATGCAGGGTTTTCTCAGAGAGAAACACCAGGCAAGTGCAAAGCTGTGCCCAGCTGACCCAAGTCAGTTAGAGGATCAAGTTCATTGGGGGCATTTATGTACTCCTCTGCCATTCAGTATGACCAGAAAGGTGCTAGGGTTTTTACTCAGTCTCCACCTCCTTTCTCACACACCGCCAACAAAGTTTCTGGGTGCTGCACCCCGGCCCTGCCCCGTACCCCCACTGTGTGACTTCCCAGAGCACGGCGGTCTGCAGGAGCGCAGACGCATTACAGTAGGACAGACTGAAGTGAGAAACCCGCGTGACGAGTCAGTGCCAGGAACGAGGAGTGGGGGGGCTGCTGTAGTTCATCTTCAAAGCAAGCTCACAAGGTTGGTCATATAATACCCCCTTACAGATGAGGGTCCTGATGCCAGGCCCAGAGCTGCAGCGCGGAGGCCCTGGGGCTGGGGACCCCTGAGCTGACTGTTCCAGAAGCTACAGATTCAGGAACTCGCTACTCTCCCCAAGGGCAGTAGGGAGTCCTCCATGTGTCCACTCCCCGTGGGCAATGCCCCTCAGCCCAGCACCGGAGTCTAGAACTAGCAGGAATCCAGGGGCCCCGCTGCCCCCACAATGGAGGCAGAGGGGATTCAGGGAGACGGGCCCATAGCAGGGGTGGGGAATTAGGGTGGCAGGTGACAATGTCAGGGGACAAAGGCCGTGACTGACTGACAACACGTGCCAGAAGGAGGAAAACCTCTGTCGCCAGAACCCTGGACACGCCCCTTGTCCCCTTCTCTGCTTCAGTCTCACTGCTGGAGAGAGGGACTGGGCAGGGCGGCTGCTGCAGCTTCACTCCTGAACCAAACACTTGCTAAGAGCCCGCCAGGCGCCAGCACAGCACGGCACTGAGGCCGTCTCCATGCAGGCCCCCCTTCCAGCTGCGGGACTCCACCCACCACGTCCACTGTGCTGAAAACGTGGCAATAGTGGTGGCTGGTCTGCAGGTCCTTGGTGATGTAGGCGAACGTGCAGAGGTCCTCCGGGTCCTGGGCCGCACAGGAAATGTTCCGGATCTCATGCTCGGCAATGATGTTCTGCCAAAAAAATAGCCAGGCCTGGAACCCTCGGGCTCCCTGAGAGCACACCTTAGCCCTTGACCTTCCTGTGTCCCAGCCGAGTGTGAGCCGAGCGCCACTTCATTTTTTTTTGGTGGGAGTGGTGGGGGCAGTGCCTAACCGTGCATGAGTTAGGTTTGGAGTCCCCGCCCTTGACCACGGCAGCTGATGGAGTAAAATGTTCATATCCAATCACCAGCTCCCCAGCCCCTC
Organism: Sturnira hondurensis; assembly: GCF_014824575.4. Classification (NCBI taxonomy): domain Eukaryota; kingdom Metazoa; phylum Chordata; class Mammalia; order Chiroptera; family Phyllostomidae; genus Sturnira; species Sturnira hondurensis. The sequence goes on along the minus strand of NW_028080209.1, from coordinate 2,676,833 downwards.
TGCCTTCCAGAGTGAGGGCAAGGAGAGAAAGTTATCAGCCGGGTGGGGTGCCCAGACAGGACACGGGGGAGCCCGTTGTTCACTAAGGGACTCACACCACCGAGCGCTTCTGAGCAGGTAAGCGGGGTGATGAAGCCGTGTTGAGGGAGACATGGAGTGGTGGGCACCAGTGCACGGCCCCAGGATTGGGTGGGTGCATGAGAGACAACCCCTGGGGCCAGGGTGGAGATGGAGAGGAATAAAAGGGGCTGAGGATACTTTAGGGAAGACACCCTGCCGGTGAGGGACAGGGAGAAAGGGCCCCTCCTCCCACCAGCACCTGTGAGAAGCGCACCTTGTTGGAGGCATCAATGAACTTGACCCCTCTGTAGGTGATGGACAGGATGATGGTGGGGATCTTCTTCATGTGCTCCGTGGATTTCTATGGGAAGTACGGCAGCCTGTGAACACCCCTTCTCAGGGCTGAGCCCCTTGAATTCCGTAGCCCTCCAACCTCCCTCCCTCAACCCCAGCCTCACACAGGACCCAGGTGGCTGCAGCTGGTGCCCTACTCACTGCCTTCATCCTAGACAGCCCCTCTCACCCCACAAAGATAACCTACCCGCATCTTGGCACAGGCGTCTTGTGTGGATTCCGTCCCTCTAAGATCTTTGATCAACATGGAGCCCAGGTACTGTGGGAGTGAGCAGTGGTGGAGCTTAGGGAGTGTCCCTAAGCGTTGTCACACAGGGGTGACCCAGCCAATTCGGGACCACACTCAGATGGTCCCTTCTCCCAGTGGCTCCCTGTCCCCACAACCAGCTGGGGTGGTCCCCCTTCCCCACCAGGTGCTGGGAGCACCCAAGGAGCCCTGAGCAGGGGTGTGGCGGTGGCATGGGGACAGGAAGCAGGGAGCCAGGCTGGGCTGGGAGGGCAGGGGCAGCTCACATTGGCTTCATAACCGCAGGATTCAAAGATGAGCTTCTCTGGCCGGTGTTGCCAACTCTGCACAGGGGCATAAGGGGCAGCAAGGCTGGGGGGCCGAAGGGTCAGCCTGGCTTCACGGTGCTCTTCCTGCAGAACATGCGGGGTCACAAGTCTTCCCCCACCCCCATCCATCCAGAGGAGCTCATGGGCTCCGTGCCTGGCTCTAGCACACCCAACAGTGAGGAAGCCAGCCACCTGAAGGCCAAGGGCAGGGTGAGGAGAGCAGGAGGCAGACAGTCATTCAAAGGCACTGTGGCAAAGGGGAGAACTATCCACGCCAGAGAAAAGGAGGAGCAAGAACCTAAGGCCCCCAAAGCAGGTTTAGTGAGGAAGGCTCTGCGGTGTCTGAGATGAGCCTTAACAGAGACAGGGAGGGACAAGTCTAGACGTGGGGCAGCTCGAGGCATGGAGCACAGGGATCGGGAACCAGATCCCTGGAAGCCTCGTGCCCCAGCCTAGGCCCCTGGATCTGAGCCGGGGGTGGGGAAGTCACTGAGGGCCCTGTGGCCGGGAAGCACTGTAGTGAGCACCTGGCAGTGGTGGGGGCAGGGGTGGGGTGGGCTGCTGCAGCACCCACCCTGCCACCCTATGAGGGGACAGCTCCTTCCTTAGAGCACCGGTGGAAGGAAGGGGATGGAGGGGCAAGATCCAGGAAGTACTTATGACTCCCATTCCCAGCAATGTGCAGACCAGAGCAACCAGAGCTGCCAGACCACAGCTCTGTAAGGCTTGTGAAACTCTCGGCCAAGCTAGTGGAAAGGCTGGGAAATGCCCAGAGGCCAGAAATGAGTGTGAGTTAGAAGGAAAAGGAGTGAAGCTAAAGCTCACCCCGAGGATGATGAGGGGCTCCCCCAATCTGGAAGGCAGCTCCGATGCACAATGGCAAAGGCTGTGGGGGGCCTGGAGAGCGTGCGGAGGTGGGAGGCACAGTCGAGAATGTGAGGCAGGCAGCTGCCCCCACCACTGAGCTACAGAAACAGAAGGAGGAACTGAGCCCCGTCCAGGCTGCAGTCCCAGGTGTGCGGAACAGTAAGAGGTGGAGTTGTGGGGGAGGGACAGAAAGTTCTGGGGAAAGGGGAGGGTTAGGACAAAAAGGGCAAGATGGGGCTGAGTGGGAAAAGCTGAGGGAGGCCCTGACAGCAGAAGCAAAGAGCTTAGGGCCTGGGTGCCCAGCACAGGCAGCCAATGGGGCAGCTGGGAGAAGGCTGGTGTCTTCCTCCTGCTCCCAGCAGGGCTCGGGCACAGGGCTGGGGCTGGGGCTAGGAGGCCCTGTCTTGTCCAGAGGAACGAGGGGACCTCTGCCTGCAGCACCCTCTGACTCACCTGGATTCTGAAGCGCTCTGCTCGAGAGGGTGCCGTGGGGTCAGGAAGACTGTCATGCCGCCTTCTGCCTGTGTCCCCAGGAGGAAGCAGCAGGTCCGCAGACCGTGCGGTGCACGAGTCACTCTGGCTCAGAGGGGACGATGTCTGGGAGAGCAAGTCTTGGCACTGTAGCGGGGACAAGTCCGGGTGAAACTCAGAGCCACTGGGCTAGGGCCTGGCTGCCGAGGGCCCTCATGGGTTGAAGTGAGGCACACAAGACACCCTCTGGGCTTGGAGGAGCCAGACAAATGGCTCACTGGGCCCAGTCTGAGTACAATCAAAGCGACCCCATTCTTGCTGGAGACAAAAGACCTGTGGTGAGCAGCCCCCCCCCCCCCCCCCCCCCCCNGCAGAAGCAAAGAGCTTAGGGCCTGGGTGCCCAGCACAGGCAGCCAATGGGGCAGCTGGGAGAAGGCTGGTGTCTTCCTCCTGCTCCCAGCAGGGCTCGGGCACAGGGCTAGGGCTGGGGCTGGGGCTGGGGCTGGGGCTGGGGCTGGGGCTGGGGCTGGGGCTGAGGCTGGGGCTAGGAGGCCCTGTCTTGTCCAGAGGAACGAGGGGACCTCTGCCTGCAGCACCCTGACTCACCTGGATTCTGAAGCGCTCTGCTCGAGAGGGTGCCGTGGGGTCAGGAAGACTGTCATGCCGCCTTCTGCCTGTGTCCCCAGGAGGAAGCAGCAGGTCCGCAGACCGTGCAGTGCACGAGTCACTCTGGCTCAGAGGGGACGATGTCTGGGAGAGCAAGTCTTGGCACTGTAGCGGGGACAAGTCCGGGTGAAACTCAGAGCCACTGGGCTAGGGCCTGGGCTGCTGAGGGCCCTCATGGGTAGAAGTGAGGCACACAAGACACCCTCTGGGCTTGGAGGAGCCAGACAAATGGCTCACTGGGCCCAGCCTGAGTACAATCAAAGCGACCCCATTCTTGCTGGAGACAAAAGACCTGTGGTGAGCAGCCCCCCCCCCCCCCCACCCCCCAGCAACCCCCTTCAGTAGCATGCCCCTTGGCCTGGAGCCGCAAAGGGAAATGGGAGGTACTAGGGCTGGGAAGTGCTTTCCAATTGTCAAAATATCTGTCACAATCCACTGTGGGTCTCTGGGACACGTGACCAAATCCGAGGCTTGCTCTTGAGAAAACACACAGCAGCAGCAGTCGGCACCCTGAGGGCCTATCTCACAAGAATAGGGGTCAGTGTCCACAGTTTTTACAGGTAATGTCGACTGTGCATGGTTCTCAGGCCCAGTCTGCCTCGGCTTCCTGTGTACAGGAGGAGGATAAAACGGCATCCACTTTCTGAGGCTGCTGGAGGTGGGTGGAGGCGCTCGGAGCCAGGCGCCTGTCACGGGCTCACCACTGCTCACCACCGCCCACCTGCAGCTCAGTTCCCAGGGTTGGGGGACAGGCACCCTGCACCACTTGCAGGGTCTAACCCGCTCTGTGGTCAGGGATTGCTTGGCTGCAGCAAAGCACCTGTGAGGACCTTTTGAACTGCAGGTTCTCTCACGCATCGTGCTACAGGAATCTTTCTGCAGAAGACTTGGGGTGGGTGGCGGGTAGGAGACCCAGGTCCCACTGTGTGGCCTAAGCTTTGTGTCAAGTTCAGGCTCATGTCATACTGCCTGACCCCTGGCTGCCCGAGCACGGCTGACTGTCGCACTCAGACACGGCACCCAGCCCTCCGGGATTCGATGTTTTCCTGGTTTCCTAACACTGTGCTTCACATATTCAGGTGCGCCTGTGCTGGGTATGCGGATGTTCAATGGGGCTGCATCCTCACACCGGACCGCTCCCCTTCTCACTACGTAGGGTCCTTCTTTGTCTTTCACAATAGCCTTGGTTTGAAAGTTCATTTTCTCAGATTAAGTACTGCTACCCTTGCCTTTTGTTCCTTTTCATTTGCATGAAATAGCTTTTTCCATCCCTGTACTTTCAGTCTGTGTGTATCCTTCAATCTGAGGTGTGTCTCTTGGAGGCAGCGTATACGCGGGTCTTGTTTTCTTACCATTCAGCTACCCTGTGTCTTTTGGGTGGAGCCTTTAAGCCATTTCCATTTACGGTGGTTATTGATAGATATGCATGTAGTGCCATTTTATCGTTAGACTGTTTTTCTGTTTTTTTCTTCTTCTTTCCCTTCCTTCCCCTTCCCCTTCTTAAAGCAATCCTTTTAATATTTGTTGCAGTACTGGTTTGGTGTTAATAAACTCCTCCAGCTTCTTCTTGTCTGGGAAACTCCTTATTTCTCCTTTGATTTAAAGTGATAGCCTTGCCCTGGCTGGCATAGCTCAGTGGATTGAGCGCAGGCCTGCGAACCAGCCGATCCCGGTTCGATTCCCAGTCAGGGCACATGCCTGGGTTGCAGGCCGGTTCCTTGCAGGCCAACTACCAGCAGGGGACGCACAAAGGGCAACCATACATTGATGTTTCTCTCCCTCTCTCCTTCTCCTCTAAAGATAAATAAATAAACAAAATCTTTAAAAAATAAAAATAAAATAAAATAAAGTGACAGCCTTGCTGGGTAAAGTAGCCTTGGTTGTAGGTCCTCCCTTTTCATCACCTTGACTATTTCACACCACTCCCTTCGGGACTGAAATGTTTGCTGAGAAAGTAGCTGGAAGTCTTGTTGGTGCTCCCTTGTAGGTAACTACCTGCTCTTCTCTTGTGGCTTTCAGGATTCTATTCTTGCCTGTAAGGCTTGTCGTTTTAATCACTAGGCCTCCTTGGGTCCAACTCGTTTGGGACTCTGGGCTTCCTGGACTTGGGTCTTTTCCTTCAGCAGATTAGGGAAGTTCTCAGTCACCATTTCTTCAAATAGGTTCTCGATCTCTTGCTTACTCTCCTTTTCTTCCAGTAACCCCATGATGCGGATGTTGTTACACTTCATATCCGAAACATTTCTCAAGTTCTCCTCATTTTTTAAAATTCTTTTTGCTGTTGTGCCTGGGTGTTTTTCCTACCTTGTCCTCCAAGTCACTGATTTGATCTTCTGCTCATCTAGCCCACTGTTTATTCTTCCAGTGCATTGTTTATTTCAGATACTGTAATCTTTATTTCTGACTGGCTCTTTACCTGGTTTCTGTGTCTTTTTTCATGCTGTTGAGTATCCTTATAATCATTACCCTAAACTCTCTATCTGATCAATTGTTTGCCTCCATTTCATCTAGTTCTTCTTCTAGAGAATTTTCTTGCTCTTTCATTTGGTGTCTGTTTGTCTTTCGATTCTGACTGCTTCTCTGTATCGTTTCTACCTATTAGGCAGATCTGCAAAGACTCTGGTGCAGCCCTTTGTCAGATGCTGCCTGTGACCGGCCCTGGGCAAGTCCGCAGTGTGCGCTCCCTTCGCCAGGCCTGTTTGTGTGCAGAAAGAACCAGAATGCACACCAAGGCAGGCTTTTACCAGCACTGGGCCTTGGGGAGGGTCAGCTAAAGGCTCAGAGCTCCCAGAGATCTGCCTTAGCTGTTAAACTTAATCAGTGACACAGCTCAAGTTGCACTTAGCAGCCCGGTTTAAGCTCCACAGGTCAGGGCAGAGTGATTCCTGTGGGTGGGGCTGTTGCTTCTCCTCAGGCTGATGCCATTCAGAGAGGAGTGCTCTGCCTGAGACAGGTGGCCTCTGCAGTGCGGAGAACAACTCAGCACAGGGATCCTGGTGGCTGTTCCTTCAGTTCTTTCCCCAGAGCCACCAGCTCCAGACTCTCCTAAAGCATCTTTAGTCTATTTTGCCTTCCCTCTGCCAGAGGCCAGGGCAAGTGGCTGTAAATGGAATCTTGTCTGCTGGTCCTTTAAGAGGCTCTCTGCATCTCCAGCCGTCTCCCCCTGGCAGACAGAAACCCTGCTGCTTTTTACAGCTGGATGTTATCTCAGTTCCTTTTGAGGCTCTGGTGCTGTAGGCTGGGGAGCCTAGCTTAGGGTCTAGACCCCCAACTTCTCACTGGGAACCCCCTGGCTGCTGAAATATCCCTCTGCAGCTTTAGCTGCCACCCGTGGGAACTCGGCCAACCATCTCGTGCCTCCTCTGCACTCCCTACCAGTCACGTTGTGGTGAGGTTGTTTCTTCTGTCTGTCCTTGGATATAAGGCTTCCCTCCAGCTTGTGTTCAGCTGGTTATTCAGGATCCTAACATTGTACTTGCCACTTATTCTTTAGATGGGAGGCATGTTATTGATAAATAACCACTCCAAACAACTGCGCCCTGCCAACTGGGGGCTGGGGGCAGACCTGGCCCTGACCACAAGAGGGGAGGGGTTCTCTGCTCCTCCACCAGAGACCATGCTGTCTCTAAAGAATTCCTAAAGAATTCCCTTCAGGGGGTGGGCTGGGATGAGGGTAAAGGGCAGAAAACTGTACTTGAACAATAATTTTTTTAAAAAAGGGAATTCCCTTCAATTCCCAACACAAAGAACACACACATCCCTTTCCATCCTTCTCCAACTCACTCTAAGCTGGGAAAACCTCGGGGGCTTCTGGGGCGGCTCCTCGTAGGGCCTGTCTGCAAGGGAGGCGATGATGCGCTTGCGATGGCCGAGCGGGTGAACCTTTAGAACCTGGATGGGAGGGAGAGCGCAGCATTCAGGTGGGGACTGGCCCAGGGCAACTCCTGCTTAGAGAGAAGCCAGGCTGAGCAGGAGCCGCACTCACATTGACGAGCTCCAGCTCCCAGAGGTTCTTCACAGTGTCGATGGAGCTGTAGCCACTGGACAGGAAGGAGTGGACATAGTCCTGCAGCCCCAGGGAGTCCAGCCAGGAGGGCACTGATGAGGAACTATTCCCATCATAGCCCAGGGCCTTCACCTGTAGGGCAAGGAGGGGAGGCGGGGCTGGCATCTCAGCACTCTAGAGACAAGGTCCCCTGGGGCCGTGGAGATGCGCGCCTGCTCACACAGTCCACATGACTGGCCATGCCCAGGGTAGATATGGGAGAGGTGCTGAGGGCCCCGGAGGGGACACCCTGCTGACAGCCTTTTCAGTTGTGGCTCTCATCTCAGGTTCCCATCTGGAGACTTCCACTGTATCCAGGGTCAGGAAGCTGGGGAGGAGGGTCTGCAGAAGGCCCCACTATGTTCTTAGCAGGTCAATGGACCCAGTGGGACAAGAAAACAGTGTGTGTCCATGAAGCAGGCATTGATCTCACCTGTTGGGACTTGTTTACATTTCTTGAGCTCTGGGCAAGTGGAAGGGACAAGGGAACACTGGACTCAGTACCAGTATAGTCAAGGAAAGGCCAGGCCCTACCAGCCCCTGGCTCCCCAGGGACAGATGCCAGGGGTCAGCACAGGCTGGCCTGGTCTCAAGTGTTTCAGGAGGGACCCAAGCGGGGCTCCAGGGGTCAAGCCCGTGGCCACCATGCTCCCACACCCGGTGGAGGCTGCAAGCCCTCCTGAGGCCAGACCAGGTTCTCACTGTCCCTAGTGTTAGCTGGCTCTCTGGGACCCCCAGGACAAGGGCAGACACCCCAGAGTGATCTGCAAGCCCAGCTCCTTCCCTATTCTGGGTTCTAGGGAGGTAGCTCTGGCTCTGGCGAAGACCAAGGCCCAGAGCTGTGGGTGATCACCTTGGGCAGAGACCGTGCAGCCTGGAGCAGCTTCCGGCGGTGCTGTGGGTCACTGATGCCAATATCCCGAAGGTCTTGCTCCTCCATCACGTTGGACCCCTAATAGCAGAATGGAGAACGTGAGGCCCCTCCTGTACAGATGGCTGGGTCACCTACAGGTGTCAGGCCGGCCTTTCATAGCTCCTCACCAAATTCTTCCCTTTTGCCACATGTACCAAGAAGAATTGGGGACCTGGGACTCCCAGGGAGGCCAGGCCAGGTAGCAAGAGGCCTTGTGCATGCAGGTGGCCAAGGAAAGCTGCAGACAAAGTGGCCTGGTCTCCCACTCCCACCCGAGCAGCATGCTGGCGAGCTGGGAAGTGCTGGCTCTGGAACGTGCATGGGTGCAGACCTGGGCCACCACAGGCAGGGCCCTGGGGGACAGTGCAAGCCCAGGCCTGGCCAGAAGCCCCAGCCCACTTCTGAGCTAATTCACATTTTCCTGGGGAGGACGTTTCATGACCATCTGAGGTGATGGACAGGTAGACAAATACCAGTCTCTTGAGGCAACTGCCCTGCATGTCCCTCCAGAGCCCAGCTGGGCACATACGTGTGTGTAACAAGCTTCACTTTCACACAGATTTTATTCCTCTGGGCCTGCAGAAGGTCCCATGGGCCCTGGGCCCCACTCTAGGCCTGAGGCCAGTCCTAGCGCCAACCCTGAGCCCAGACATCACCATGCTGAGGTCCTGCCGTCACTGTGGGTCCAAACCCAGGTATGCTGACAGGGAAAGGCGGAGGGAGGCAGGTGCCTGCGCAAACTTCTCCACCTGACGACACCTGTGCGAGGGCCTCAACTGAACCAAACAGTGAACCTCAAACAGGGCGGCACCACAGTAATTTCCGGAACTCCCACCGCAACCCCAACATTGGCTCCTAAGCCTTCATGAGCATTTAGGGCAATGGAGACTGACAACCAGGAAACCAGACCCAGCTGGAGATGAGGCCTTCACCAAAAAGACCCCAGGCAAGAGGACTGGGTACCGTATGCAGCTTTGAGAAGAAGGGGGCTAATGGAAGCAAAACAGAAACAAAGAAGATTATGGAGAATCGAAGCGAATGGTTGCCAGAGCATGTCCTGGGCACAGGGCAGGGCCTCCTGACCACCTGGTCTTGCCACACCTGCATTCTGTGGTATTAGAGTATATACTAGTTTAAAATATATATACACATAGTTTGAATATATACAAGGTCTGTCAGGAAAAAAGTATGACTATTGTTAATGAGAACACTTTGGGTGGCATCGATGTAACCTGGCAGCCGAGGAGAGTACACTGGAATGCGCATGTGTGAACAGGGACAACATCACTGTACTGGTCAGTGGGGGTGGTAGACACCACTGAGTGATGTGTGTACTGTGTGGCTGTCATATTAAAAATGACTGAGTTTGTAGAGCAATGAATCTGCATCAAATTTTGTGTGCAGCTTGAACATCCTCTGCAGAAACTATTCGGATGATTCAGAAGACCGCGGCTGTGGGCAGCTAGTGACCGGCAGCTTCATCACGACAATGCACCCGCTCATGTGTCACGTTTCATGCAGAGTTTTTGGCAAAACATCAAATCACCCAGGTGACTCAGCCCCTCTACAGCCCAGATTTGGTACCCTGTGACTTCTTGCTTTTCCTCAAACTAAAATCACCTTTGAAAGGGAAGGGATTTCAGACTGTTGATGAGATTCAGGAAAATATGATGGGGCAGCTGATGGTGACTGGGAGAACGGTGGGGTCCCAAGGTGCCTGCTCTGAATGCATCATTGTCCTCTGTACAATGTTCCTTGTATCTTCTTCAGAAAACATCTTTATTTCTCAAATTACATGGCTCCATGGCAGGATACTTTCTGGACTATATAAAACAATAAAATAAGGTGCTACCGATCCTCACAGACAAGAAACATCATTCTGGAAATTACCACACCTTCTTACTAAGGGAGAAAGGGACTACTGCCTTCTGGAAACCTCTTCACACAGAGAACTGTGGGGGAAAGGGACCTCCTACGCCCGCGCCCACAGCTGAGGGCTCACTGAAGAGTCGAGAGCTCACTTAGGGAGCCAACACAGGAGAACAGCTCCTGGGACTAAGCATTTCACTTAACAGAGATCTTCTTAGATGTTAACAAAGTTCATTTTAAGTGAGTCTGACACACATGACTAGACTGCACTTGGCCTGGCTGGGCTCAGCTGCTGAGGAGGGGGTGGGAGGGCAGCAGAGGTGGGACACAGCCTCGTAGCGCCTCCTGTCCCCACTGGGCTCGGGCTCCCACTGTCCTCTCACTGGCCCTCACCACCAGGGGCAGTGTTCACGCCTGCTCCCATGCTGTAGGCGAGGAAACCGGTTACACGGCTGCTGGGGCTGCCGGGGGCCCCCTTCTCGGCCACAGCCCACCGTGCAGATGCTGAGGGAAGGGCAGAGCAAGCGGTGGTCCTCAGGGCGTGGCCTGGGCTCCCACTGCTGCTCTCTGCGAGGGAAGTGACACACAACGACGCGGCGACATGGGTCCTGACCACGTCCTGGTGCTGTGCTGGGGTTTTATGCCCACTCCCTGAAAAGGCCTTACCAGTGCCCCACTGAGTTCCAAACTGTCCACATGGCACAGACACATCGAGGCCCAGAGAACCACACCGACTCACCTGAAGTCACAGGGCCCATGAACGAAGGGCAAAGCGACAGCTGCCCCTCCATCTGACCAACTCCAATAAAGACAAAGCAACGTGAAAGGTGTGAGCGGTGGCAACCTGGGGACAGGAGCAGGGACTCCGTCACAGGCTGGGACGAGGCCCTTGGCAGCTGGAGGTGCCATACTGCTACCCTCACCCCCGCACTTGTGTCTTGGACAAGTGTTCCTCCTAGGACACTCCCAGAAATAGAAGAGGGGAGGGCTTGCCAGGCCGCACAGTGAGGGGCAGTCAGGACCCGGCCCAGGCCTCTGTGTATGGGGGGCCTGGAGCTGGCTGACCAGGGAGAGGACCGCCAGCCCGTGGCACTCAGTGAAGGAGAGGGCAAATCTGCCCTGCGGGACGACTTGCACAATGGTGCCTGATGGCACACACAGTTACTGGGTGTCCTGCCCGGATACGGCACCCACGAGAAGCAGTGCCTACCGTGACAGCTATAATTAGTTCCCCTTTCCATGAGCCCAGTCCATTTGAATGCTTTTTCCTCCCTACTGGTATCTTCCTCGGACTTCACCAACAGGCAGAGAAGGTGGCACCTTGCACAGTAGCCCATCACTGCCAAGCAGGGTCTCTGAGGCTCCAGGTCCTTGGGCATAGCTCACTGGATGGACAGAGGGCGGGGGGTCTGCAGCCAGGGCAGGGTCTGGGCAGGGGGCACTCCAGGTAGAAGGGAGGGGCTGAGCAGGCCCACATTCCTCTTTCATAAGCTTTCTCCTGCCCTCCAGGGCTCCAATTATGATGAGATACTTGATAAATAGGATTTTAGAAGGAAAGGTCCTTTTACATCTCGGGAAGCATCTTGCTTGTTAACGTTTTGCCAAACGTTTCTGTAGCTGCTAGCGCACTGTCATGGGCCCTTTCGGCCGAAGGGAAAACAGACTGGGGTGCCTGGGGAGGGTCCAAGGCTGTTATGGGCCAGAAACCTGCCTCATCCACTCTGTCCCCTGCAACTAGAGTAATTCCTGGCATGTTGTCTGTCCTCAACAAACTGTTCAGTGCCCAAGGAAACTTATTGTTGGGGGGCACACTGACACAAAAGAACAGCAACAAGAGGTTGACTAGCCCAAGCCAATGCTGCTGCCTTCACTTGTTTGGTCTCTGAGTCCTCTGGGAAGGACTGGGCGGGGTCTGGGAAGAGGCCTGGTGCAGGGGTGGTGGAGGGGACCCCTGGAATGTGGAGAGTGAGGCTGTGGGGGAGCCTGGAACTTCCCATAGAGGTAGGTGGTTAGAGGGCAGAGGAGTGGGTCCGTGGCTCCCCTGCTGGGGATCACTGGGTAGTGCCAGGTAGGGAAGCCCAGGCCGTGAGGTGGGGAGCCGAGGCTGCGGCGGGGCCCAGGGAAAGCAGCCAGCCATATCAGGAAGTTGCTCCTGCAGGTACCAGAGGGCAGCTGTCCCATTCAGTAGGGGGGAAGCTGAGGTTCATCTGGAGGGACTTGCCTGAGGCCACACAGCCCCACTCCTGCCATATTCAGATCACAGAGCTGCCTCTTTCCTAGCCCAAATGAGAACAACCAAAGCAGGGCGGGGCGGGCATTTGAACTTCACCCGGAAGCCTGGGCTTCTTTCCGGGCACACAGGGCTCAGCAGTCTCTTGGCAAAAGGTGCCAGTGCGGGGAGGTGGAGGCTGGGCTACCCTGGGTGAACTGGAGGTGGGCCTGGGACGCTGACTCCAGACCCCGACATCGACACATCTCCAGGAGCCCCAACCCATGTGGGTCATGTGAGTGTGGCCTTGTGCTCTGCCCGCCTCCTGCTGTGCAGGCGGCACACGGGGCCAGGGAGGTCAGCCGTGTGAGCCCAACCAGGGAGCAAAGGTTCTCTTTGGAGCCTATGGCCAAGCGACATTTCGGCCCCTCCTTGTGGAAGACAAGCTCTCAACTCGGGGGTGCTGGGCAGACCCCGGCACCAGGTCTGGGTACTCTGTTGCTTGGGATCTGATTCCTGGCAAGGCTCCCCTGGGGCTGCCCTTCCTCCCACCAGCAGGGAATCTGGGGCCCAAGGGGGACAGTGTGGTAAGTCCCTGAAGCCCACCTCCCCAACACCCAGCTCGCTCAAACTCGGCTTCAGAACAGCAGCCAGAGCAGGAGGGCTGGGCGCAGTCACACCGGCCTCCTCCGGGGCCACGCTGAGGAGCTCACGCAGCTTTCCAGAGCAGGGCTGGCTCGGCGGGAGGTGGAGGTTGCTGGGGGTTTCCACCGGGTCCTGCCTCTATCTCTTCCCCACATTAAAACACAAAACTTTTTTTCTGAGTAGAAAAATTTGAAAATAAAGCACAGAGAAAAATGTAAAAGCCACCCCTAAATCCATCACCTCTGGGAGAAAACAACAACAGTTGGTATATTTTTTAGGTAAATTAATATATTTTTAAAAGACTGGAGTGCGGGCCTGAGAACCAGAGGATCGCAGTTAGATTCCCAGTCAGGGCACTTGCCCCGGTTGCAGGCCAGTTCCCAGCGGGGGACTCACGAGAGGCAACCATACATTGATACTTCTCTCCTTCTCTCCTTCCCTTCCCCTCTAAAGATAAATAAATAAAATCTTTTTTAAAAAGGTTAAAAAAATGACTGGGATTACATCTACCATTTTGTTGTATTTTTTCTAAGCTATTTTTAAAAGGTTTTAGCAAAACTGGGATTGTAGCACACACTGTTTTGGGCCTGCCTTTGTCACATACTAGGACGCCGAGGCGCGCACACCCTGCACTGACCTGCCCTGTACAAAAGCTGCCGTGAGCACACACTCTGTGGGACACAGGCATCCCAGAGTTCAACCCGCCCCTGGCCACCTTGGCTTCGTCCACTGCAGGCAGCATTTGCAGTCCCCGAGACATACTACTGGCCACAGTGACAGAGCTGTCCTGGGCACAGTCATCAGGTGGTCACTAAACAGGACGCTGGTGCAAGCCAGCACTGCCTTCTGAGGTTGGGGTTGCCCTGACCACACATGCCCCCAGGGTGGGCCTGGCGGGAGAGGGGTGAGCGTACTCATCTCCTAGGGCAGACCACAGCCTGCGGGCCAGGGAGTCCTGGGCACGAGGGGGCACGGAGGGAGAGGGACAGTGGCAGGGCTCTGCTGCTACTGCTGTGGCCCCCAAATTTTAATGATGGAAAGTACTGTAGAAGCCATGCTTCCTGAAGCACCCCACATCCAGGGGCTGAGAGCTTTCTGTGGGGCAGCGCTACGCGAGGCAGCTGTGGTACAAAGGAGTATAAATCAGAACTGGGTTCAAACCCCAACTTTGCTGCTCAAGGTGGGTACGAGGTCAGAACCTTGTACATAGGAATGAACGGAGCCGCCTCGCAGGGTTCAGCAAGGAATTCCCTGTGCTGAGCTCTGCCCGCCAGCAGGGCCCAGGGGCTCGACGGCCCTTCTTGCGCTCACCTGTTCTCCACTGCCCTGCCAGCACCCCCCCACTGTGTCATCCCCCCCTCCCTGCCTTTGTCACAGAACTTTCCAAACTGACAGCAACCCCCTGCTCATGGCTGCCCCTTTAAAAAGCTCACCACCCTCAAGCAGCTCAGCCTTGACCCACACCCCCTACTCTGCCAAGGATCTCTTACCCCACCCCGGCCCTGTCCTCACATGGAGAGAGAACCTAATAGTTACAGAGAGCAACTGCTTCCAGAGATGAGGATGAAGCAAAAATGTCATGGGTCCCTGCCCTGTCTGTCATCTTCACGAGACGGGCCCTCAAGGTGTTAGGGAAACTCTTCCCGGTTCTCTGGAGGTGATGCCCCTTATGACCCTTGTCCCTGAAGGCAGGGACCTGGCATTCCCATTCTCTCTGTACCAGGCATGGCCTCTGTCTATACGTCTACTGCCCCCCACACATCTGCCTTTCTGAGGTCCAGGTGCCATATTCGCCTCCAAATCAGCAGCGTAGACTAGCTGAGCCCAAGTCAGTCTGGGTTAAAGGCTTGATCCCAACACCGACCAAAGTGGTTTTACCTCCTGGAGCCGAGGACAAAGCTGGTACCTCCTGTCTGCAGGGAGAGGCTGGGGCCTGCCCTCAATGCCAGGAAGACGCCGCCCTTCGCCTCGCACCCTTACACTGTCCCAATCAGTGCTGGGTGCTGCCATGTGTCACTGTAGGTGATGTGCATCTCCTTTGGACCTCATGCCCCACGCAGTGGGCAGTCACATGAGATCCCGTGGAGCAGGGAGGAACAAGGAGGCTGAGCAGCCTGCCCCGAATAGCACAGGGGCACCTGGAGGGAAACCCATGTCTCCTGACTCCTGGTGCAGTTCTCTTTGAGAGTAAGGGGGCACGGGGCACCTTGAGCTTTCTTTCCTGCTTTCCCACCAGTTTGCTGAACAATGGCCTCAGCAGGCTGCCCTTGGCCCTGCAGCTTCCCGAGAGTGGTGAGCTGCGGTGGTGGCAGCTGTGGGTCTACAAGGGCTCCAAGCCAGTGCCCGCAGCTCACTGGGGTCTGACCCCTCACAGCTCTGTTTCCAGCCTTTGGTAGAATGGCGCCAGCACACAGAGGGTAGATGGAATTGTGTGCCTGCCTCGGGCTGGCACCTGCCAGAGACACACTAACCAAGCCCACTGGCTCAACGCCAGGCTGCCCTGTGTGGGAAGGGAGGTGTGGGGACTGGGGCGGGAGGGGAGGATGCCACTCTGGGCCCAGGATTCTGCTTGAGGAGCAACCTTGGGGAAATGACTTAATCCCAGGACCCTGAATGTGGTGTCTGTGGACCCCAGAAGTCCACAGATGGGCTTGAGGGATGCCCTTGAACCCCTGGGTCATAAATGACACTTGGTGTGTTAGGAGGCCTGTGGTTTTACAGAGACACATGGGCCCCACTGCCCTGCCCTCTGGGTTCGTTCACTAAATGAACCTGCAAGCCTGAGATGCCAGGGCAGGACCTTCTGCTGCTGGTCACGCGGAGATGTCAGCAGTCGAGAACTACGTAACAGGGTCTATTTGCCAGCCCAATCCCATCTTAAAGCGCAGTTAGTTACATCAACAGACACGAGAATGCTGCCCCAATGTCCCTCCACTATAAAGGGGGCAGAAGAAGGCCAGAGCGCTTACCAGGGGCAAAGAAAGCTGGACTCCTGAATAATTGCAGCTGTTGTCACTCTGAATAACACCAGGTGGTCAGGCAGAGAAAGAGCAGGAGAACGAGAGAGCACAGTGCACAGGACTGCGTCTCAAGGTCAAAGGGCCCAGCAGAGATGGGAAAGCAGCTGGTGCGCACCAACCCTGGGGGGCATCAAGGAGTGAAGTTCCTAAGTGACCACAGAATCGAGTTAGTCCAGGAGGCAGGATCCATCCTGAAAGTATTCCATTCCGGTCAAAGCTGACCCTCCAAACCCTCCAACACTGAAGCTGAGGAGAATCTCCCGCCAGGGCCCAGACTGTCCACAGTCGCCCTGGATCGCCTGAGCTCCGTGTGGAGAGAAGCGGGGCAGGCTGGGGGGCAGGATGCCCAGACAGGGAGGCACCAGGACTGCAGTTCGGGTAGCACCTCCCCTTGAAAGCTTGCGGGGGGGGGGGGGGGGGGGAAAGCAAAGGCTAANGGAAGAAAGCAAAGGACAGGACGTCGGCGGAGGGCAAGACGTGGCTCAGGAAGCCAGAGCAGGGCGGCCGGGGCACACGCTGCCCCATGGCACACGACGCGGCTTCCAGGACTGAGGAGCGAGGTGTTAACCGGGGGATTAGGAGCAGGAAGGAAAGCTCAGGGGTCTGGGGGCCTGGCTGGAAAGCTTTTGGCTTTTCTAGAAGCCAGAAAAGGAGGACCTGCTCCCCAAACTTATGCCTCTCAACTCAGGGCTGCTCCTCTTCAGCTGTTACCTCCCTCCAACCTGTGGGGACGGGCTGGCACAGTCTCAGAAACCGGCAGGAAAACAGTGGGAGCCTATCCGAGTGCAGCAGGAGCCTGTGGAGCAATAGACGGTGGGCGGGCACCAGGCCTCCCTGACGCTGGCTGCGAGAGGCAACAGGCGTCCCCATTCAGTCTCTGCTTCCAGCTCATCCTGAGCCTGCTGCCAGACTCATTCCACCTTCCCTTGCCTGTCCTCTCCTCATGACCACCCGCCACGTGCCCGCTCTGAAGGGTCTCTGCCTGGTGAGGGGCACAACCAGAGGGTCCCCCACCCCTGCAGTGTGGCTGTCGAGACCCCTTGCTGTCCAGCCCAGCCCAGCCCACCTCTCCTGCCTTCCCTACACTCAGCTGGCCTCCGTACTCAACAGAGACAGCACGGGCCTCTCACCAGCCTTTCCATCCCCGGCACCTTTCCAAGTCCCACAGCCTCAACAAACACCCAGGACAGCGAGTGTGACCAGAGGTTCAAAGTGGACAGATCTGGACTGGCGTCCTGGCTGTGCCACCTACTGGCAGTGCCCCCACCCTTGGCCTCAGTACTCATAGGGGACCCAGCTGACAGCCCCCCAGGGCTGTGGGCCAGCTCCCCTGGCATGTGGTAAACACTCGGGGAAATAGGTTCTCTTCCCCCTGCGCTGCTGCGGCACAGGCCTCACCTGACACTTGGCCAGGCTGCTGTTTTCATTGTTTTATGTGCCTAGTGCTCTCAGCTGCACCATCAACTTCCTTAAGATACCTACATTATTTGCTTTTCTGATGTCAGGTACATTCATTGTAGGAAATGCAGGAAATCTATTACACTCTAAAAACAAAGATGAAGCCACCTGTAATCCTCCAGGAGAAGTTTCCTCTTCTGAAAATTCAGATCATGTTGCATATGGATTTTTGTGTCTGATTTCTTCAAGACACAACACCCATTCCTTTCTCAACACTCCAAGGTGAACGTCTTCTCACATTAGACATTCTTTGAAAACAGTTTTAACGTCCACACACTATTCTAGCATTAGGGACATCATCGCTTACTTAACACTTCCATGAAGGGAGGTCAGGCTGAGTCCCCAGACACAGAGGCCTGCACCAGCGTTGGTAGCTTGGAGCTACCAATTACCTTCCTCCTTTTCCTAAGAAAGCCCATTTCCTACGGACAAGATTTGTGGTGAAAAATGGAACTGGCTGTGACGCATGAGCCAGTGCGGTGAGCTGGCCCACCGACGTCAGCCTAGGGAGGACCTGACGGCCCCCACTGCCCTGAGCCTGACCCCTGTCGATCAACGGCCCTTTCTGCCGGCAGGCAAGAGTGTGAGTAACGTTCCGGCTGCAGCGCTTGCTTGTCTAGCTCAGTCATCACACAGGAAGCGCCCAAGAGAAAGCGGGTGCTGGGCTTAGACAAAACAGGACCCGGGGGCCTGGCAGAGGTCTCAGTTTCCTAAGGGGCTTGAGTGTGACCTGTGTGTCCCTAGAAGGTACATCTGGGACCATGAGATAGCAGTCACGAGGAAACACATTTTTCTTTCATATGAAGAATGCTCTAAATCAATCAGCCTGTGTGCTGAAAAACACAAACAGGCTCCTACTTGGTAAGGGGCGAGCCCCCCTCACTGAAACAGAATCACAGCAAAGATTACCTGGAAGGGGTTCAGGCAGAGAGGGGATGATTACCGTATTTTGCCTGTATAACATGCACCCATGTTTTTGGCCCAAACTTTCAGGAAAAAGTTCTTTTAACTTTTAAATTCAACTATTTATTTATTTATATTTACACATTTGTGTTTTTCGTATTATAAAGGGATTTTAGCATTTATTTTTGAACATACTATGGTATAAGAAATTTCATGTAACAGCTCTGGCTGGTGTAGCTCAGTGGATTGAGCACGGGCCTGCAAACCACACGATCGCGGTTCAATTCCCAGTCAGGGCACATGCCTGGGTTGCAGGCCAGTTCCTGGCAGGGGACTCACAAGAGGCAACCACACATTGATATTTCTCTCCTTCTCTCCTTCCCTTCCCCTCTAAAAGATAAATAAATAAAATCTTTTAAAAAAAAGAAATTTCATGTAACAAATAATTGCAAAACACAAGAACAGATACAAGGTACAAGAAATGTTATATAGTGGTAAGAAATTTACAATATTTACATATCACAGAAGGCTGATACAGAATCAGTACTATCCACGTATAATGCACATCCTTACTTTTCTCTCAAAAATTTGGGCAAAAAATTGCACATTATACACGACAAAATACGGTAGACCCCATGCTGTTACAGTCCCCTCCGCCCAGAGGGAGCCCTGAGCCCCACAGATGCCCTGCATTCCCACAACAAGCCAGCAAGGACCTGCCGTGGAACTGCAGCAGCACCTCCAGTCCACGAAACACCCTGCTTCCAGACGACCCACTACATCTAGAGCCTGGTTTTCTGGGGGCCACTCGCACACCTTGTGGAAGAGTCTGTGGGGCATTTCAGAACCAAGGGAGACGACTGCGACGCTGAAAACCAAACCACACGGGATGCACCATAGCTAATGTGACACACGATATATCATATGCAATGTTTCTAAGCAAAAATGGCCCCCTTCTTGGGTGTTTTCTCCCCTTCTTTCTGGTCACTAAAACTTAATTAGACTTACAGCCCGCTTCGCAATTTACACGCAATTACCCAGGATGCTCTGCATGGCTACTCGGGCCACTCTGAGTATGTGGGGTAGCACACTAGGGAGAGGTACAATCAGCAACCCTTGTGCAGACCGCGCCTGACAGCCGCCCAGCAGACCGAGAGGGGCAGGAAGAACAGCTTGTACCCAGGGGCACAGGAGGACCCTGGAGGGGTCCTAGAAAAATGGAGCTGCTGGCCTCCCTCAACGAGGGCCCTTGCCGAATGAGAACAGATCCTTTCTCACAGAGGCTCTGCATCTTGAATGGACGTTTGGGCCAGGGCCAGCCTTCCCCAGATGCCTGCCCAGCTACTCTTGTTGGGAGCACCGGCAAGGGCAGGGACCTCGCCTGTTCCCAAATTAGCAGGAGGAGTGAGAAGTGAAGAGCTCAGCCTCTAAGACACTGAAGCACAGGCAGGGGACGTGGGAAGTCTGTGGCCACCATCCCCGCCCGTCTGATGGCCAGTCTGAAGAAAGCGTGTGCGCAGAGAGGGGAGGCCCAGCTACACTCAGTGCCAGGGGCCGCTCATCCCTCCCCTGGCTGAACCCCACCCCATTCTGGGTTTGTCGGCCTTTCCCAAGGAAATTGATGAGTCAGGGGTTAGGTTTGAAGAATCATAAATCTACTCAGTTTAACTTTTTTAAAAAATTGCTATTTTAAAACCTAATATTTTTTAAAGCTAAAAAACTAACTGGCCTTCAGTAGGCTTTGGAAGGGTGGCTTGCTGCAGGCTTCACAGCCTGCCCTGGAAATGCAGATGGCCCAGGCAGGGCGAGCTGTCCTACTCAGGGCCCCTCCCGGAATCCCTGGGCCAGCTCCCTGGGCGTTTGGGAGGCACAAACGCCACCTCGTCGGTGGGAAACCTGCAGAGAACCACACTGGAGAGGTGAGAGCAGAGGTAGGAGCCCAAGACTGACTCTGACCACTGCCCCTCAAAAGGTGGCGGAGCAAGGAGGGCAGAGATAGGGGGTCTGCTTCAGAGAGGAAAGGCAGCTCAATGCCAAGTCAGGCCTGTGCTCCCAGGAACTGTGTGAGCAGGCGACAGGCCTGCCGGGGAACAAGGAGGGGCAGGGGCAGGGAAGGCTGGCTAAATTCACCTAGAACCAAGCTCCTGAGGCAACACACAAAGTCAGTGACTTAGAGCATGGACATAGTGACACTGTCACCCCCCACATCCTCACACGTAGGAAGGACACCGTGTGGGACTGTGGTTACAGTGTGGCCTCAGACCCAGAGTGCCTGCTGCACGTTCCCACGCTGCCAACTGCTGGTGGTGTGACGTGAGCAAGCTGTTTAACCGCTCTGGGTCTGGAAGACGAAAAGAGCAATACTAGTGCACATCTCAGGCTGCTGGAAGGATCCAAGGGGCTGACACAGGCACACCAGTGCCCAGGGTGCCTAGCGCACAGTAGGTGCAGAAGTGGCAGCTCTCACTGGCATCACTATTAAGCGCAGCCCAGGGGACGCCAGTGTTGCTGCCTCTGCGGCAAGCCACAGCCCTTGGCTCAGCTGTGCCTGGGCTGTGCTGCCCCGGCCCAGCCCACGAAGGGGTCTCGGGGAGGGCTTTTGGGGAGGGCTTCCTGGAAGGGGATCGTCACCGTGGGCACCCTGTCCTCAGCACCATTCAGACTGTCAGAGGAGGCCCCTACTCCACGAGGAGCCTGAGGAAAGACACCTAGACTTTTCTTCTTCTTTGTTGAAAATTATACTTCAGAAAAGCAACCAACACTTCAAACAACCAGCCTCTCCTCTGGCCACCTGCCAGGCCACGGGTATGTGGAGGGGCACTCGAGGCTGCCGTGGCCACCCAGGCACCACGCAGAGAAGAGGCCTCTCTATCAGACAGGTGACTTGCTTAACAGCAAAGTTTTGGAGAACAGAAGAAATTTCTGGTGTCAAGCTAGTAAGATGGGGCAGGGCAGTCACCACAGGGACCAGGCTGTCCTGTCCCCCCCAATTCCTGGTGTCTGACTGGGAATGAGAAGGCCTGATGTTGCACCACACAACATGTGGCCGGAGCTTTGAGAGGGAGACTGGGGAGGGACCCTCCTTGGGATGCAGACTTGCAAAGAGTTCTCTGTACAGCAGAATGGAGGGGGCAGAGTTTAGAAAGAAGGCCCACGACAGTCCCGGCTCTGTGAGTCACCTCTCTGCACTGCTTGAGCCGCAGCAGAAGCAGTCCCCAGGGACCACCCGCCCCCAGAAGGCCTGCACTTACCAGGAAGCGGACATCGTCAAAGCCATTCAGCAGCAACTTGCTCTCATACTGCTGCAGCCCCACCGCCTCCAGCCACTCCCCGACGCTCTGCTCCAGCGTCCGTGAACCTGACGAGAGAGGAATCGGCAGACGCTTGAAAAGGGAAAGACTGTTAAGGCGGTAGCAGCGGCACTCGGATGAAGACAGATGGCACTGCCACATCATAGTCATCACCGTGAAGCAGACAAACTACGGACAAAGGGCCAGAGTGGGAGAACGGAGGACCTGCAGCTCCTCTTCTGTGTGTGGCCGAGGGCAGACTGCCGGGCCACACGCACCCACGACCTCGAGCGGGCAGCTGGCCCACTCGCCCGCCAGCCCCTCAGCCGAGCTGCTCCAGGCTGTGGGGCGCATGCATGACCTCTGCCCACCAGTCGGGGACAGGCAGGGGTCGGGGGAAGCCAACCACCACCGGTCTCTGGGTCAGCTCCTTGTCAGCATTCACACTGAGGTAGTTCACAAAGTCTGGTCCTTTGAGCACCAGTGGGGCTGGGAGCGAGTGTCATCCGTGCATCTGGAAGCCCCTTAGGGCTGTGGGTATGGGACCAGTCCTGCGACCTTGCAGCACACACGGGTCGGGAGAGTGCACGCATCTCCATGCAGCTCTGGGACACAGGCACACTGGGAGGGCTCCGGGAGAGAAGCGCCAGCTCTCGCAGGGACCCAGCACATGCAACCCAAGCAGCAGTGAACATGGCAGGGAGAAAAGAGACTTTTACTTGTTTTCCCCCAGCAGTCCCGGAACAAGCAAACCATGGCCCTTTGTGCTCAGAGTCTCAGGCAGCGAGCTGACAGGGTGCACGGGCCGCGGCTCAGGCACCCAGTTCGGAGTGGCGCTGCTGGGGTGGCGACATCACACTCTGCTGGGCTGTGTGGCCAGCGGGCCAGGAGCTGGGTCTGCAGCTAGAGCCCAGGTGCCAGCGGCAGGCAGGGTGTCTCCCAGTCTGGGACACTGCCTGGAGGGTTGCCTTCTCTGGCCGGGTGGGTTTGCAGGGCCCGGGCATTCATGTTCCTCTGATGGGGGCTCTTCCTGTGACTCACCTGCCTGCCCCGGTGGAAGGCAGGCAGGCAGATCTGGTTTTTGACAAAATCCAGCAGAAAAGAGAAAAAGGAGGTGGTCCTCTGTCAGCTTCAGTCTATTCACATGCTGCACTGTTCTCTCTTTGGCCGAGAGATAAAGACAGCAAGTATCTTCCCAGGTTGTCCGGATCCTGACGTCTTCCTCTAGGACGAGCGGGGAAGGGAGGACCTTTATTTGCTATGCTCCTCAGACTGAGCAGGGGAGGTGGGGTGAGGGAGGAGAGAAGTTCAGCCCTTCCTGGAAGACCTTGGACACTCTGAGCTGAATGCCTTACCCACCACCTTCTCTGGTGCTCACAGGCAAGTGCAGATGGAAGGAAAAAGAAAATGGGGAGAGAAAGAGGTGCAAGGAAGGAAGAAGAACCAACTATAAAAACATCACCTCCAGAGAACTCTTGATGCGGTCAAAGTCCTTTTGTGGTTCCCGGTATCTCTGCCCGACTGGCAGGCCAAGGCCACTGGTTTGGTTATTAGGACCCCGCCAGGGTCCCAGGGTCCCAGGGTCCCAGGCTCCCCTTCTTGCCTGTCCTCTCAGCTGAGCAGATGGTGGCCAAGGACCTGGCGGCCTCCCGGTGCACGCTGTAGCAGATGCTGCTGAGTCCGGGGCTACTTGAGATCCCCTGCCCTTGAGCAGGGCTGTTGGCTCCAGGGACCTAAGCAGCAGCCTCCTGTCCGCCCATGAAGTCAGGTGCTCCTGGCCGCTGATTCATTCCTGCCTGTAACTCCCGGCTGCCAGAGGGTGTGTGTGCTCACAACGCAGCGGAGTGCTTTGTCTAAAGGCTCCGGGGCTCCACGCTGCCGGCTGCCGGCTGCCGGCTCCACAGCCCTTGCTCACTCTCATAATGCCTGGCCCTCCCCTTCACCCTCCTCACCCTCCTCCCCTCCACGCTCTGGAAAATACATCAGGGATCGGACATCGAAACAGAAGATGCTGCTGCTGCCTCGGAGGGAGGACACAGCAGCACTGGCACCAGAGCAGATGGCAGATTTCCCAACATCTGACGTTGGCCGACACACCCGCCAGCATGAAGGTAGGGACAGTGAGACCTGACCGCCAGCTCAGGCGGCTGAAACAGCTTCTCAGGCAGCGGAGAGAGGGACACTCCGACAGCTTTGGCTGACGGGCTCCAGGACAGCCAGAGAGGGGGCAGAGGAATGAACGACACGGCCCCAAGGACACAAGCCTACCTGCCACTTAAGAAATGACTGTGCCTCTGGGCCAAGAAGACTGCCCTGGGTACCACAAACACAGGAGGCGAAGTCCAGCGGGGCAATCCCATGCTTCGCTGAGAGCTGGCTGCTGGAGGAGCCCGCTCCCCCAGCCAGGCTGGCAAGTCCACGCCAGGTCCCTTCTAGATCCAGAAGCAGCCCAAGGACAATCTGCACCCCAACAGCAATCACTCTAAATAAACAAGGATTCTGTCTTGGCCTGGGCTGAGGGCCGGTGCTCCCTGAGGTCCTGGAAAAGCCCCTCCTGACCGTTAGAAGGCAGAGTATGGGGCAGGCTGAGCCCACCCTCACCACGTGTCCCAGCCTGGCTGTGGGGCACACACAGCGACTGTGGCTCGGCAGCGTGGGTGGACACACCATCTGTTCAGACAGCCACCCTCGTCTGCCTGCCCTTGACTTCCTAAGCTGCGGTACGGAGGATAATTTGACTCAATGAATACTAAAACGAGACTGTGTCGTGATCCAGAGACCTAGGGGGATAGCAGGACCAACCAACTCTTGCCACTCGCATGGGTTCACAGGAGACAGAACTGGCTGTAGAACCAGCAGGACCAAGAAAGAGCTCCATGCCAGCACCTCCAAGGAGAAGGGTTCTTTTAGAAGAGTGTTTTCCAGAGGTGCTGCCATGTCTCGTGATTTAGGAAAGCCTGCTTCTAACCCTACCTCTCAATCACGCACCTGTGATTCAAGCCCCTCTGCCACCACGGGGTACAGGGAAGCGAGACTCGGCCTCAGCTGAACTGACTGTTATCAACCCCACTCCTGGCTGCACCCCAAGCACACCTGTGAAAATGGCAACAGTGATGGGCTCAGTCCTGAACTTCTATTTCCTACAAACACTTAACTCTCAGCAAAGCCTGCACACTACAACAGAGTATGAGATTGTGTTCCTGAGAGTAAGCAGCTGCCTGGAAGCAGGTCCACAAACTCTCGGCCAGGAGAGCTCCCGCTGCAGACCCCACTGTAATCCAGGGCTGACAAAGGTGGACCAATCCCGGCCAGGCCCTCCCTACTAGAACCCAGGGACACAAGACTGCGGGGGGTGGGGTGGGTGCTGGGAGCCAGCCAGTGGCACAGGTGTCTCATCTCTATGTCTCGACACACATTAGCAGTGACCTCAGAGACAAAAATGGGCGCAGCTACTACACTCCTTAGCTCAAGTATTTATATGTGTTAGTCATTCCCACTAACCGATAAGGTAGGAGCGGTCTCCCCAACATTGTAGGTAGGGAACTGGGGGCGCAGAGAGTTAGGTGCCTTGTCCAACACACACACACATGTGTCTAGAACCAGGGTTTGAACGCAGGACTGAGGATCCAGAGCCTATACTCTCTCCATAAGCCCACGGTCTCTGGGGCCCTTTCCTCCTGATGTGCACACCTGCCCCCACCCATCAGACTTCCTGCCAGAGCCAGAGGTCCATGGAGGAACCAGAGGTTCCTGGGGCTAACGGGTCAATCCTGGACAAAGCCTCCAGAGGGAGCAGGGAAGCCTACCCCTTCAGTGCAGAGGGGCACCTCCTTGGTAAGGGGCAGAGACCAGGCTGGGCATAGGAGCTACTCCGAGAGGCACTTTAAGAATGCCACCGACCTAAGAACGCACCATAGCCACAGTTCTATTGTCAAGGACAACAGCGCAGGCAGGGCCTCCCTAGTCCCAGATTTCCTGCGAGGCAGACCTCGCCCCGAGGGCTTTGCAATGCAAGGAAAGCCTGAGGTAGTGGTGATCTGAAGGGAAAAGGACGAGTGACTCAGTAAACGGGAAAATGGACAGACAGACACAGCAGGACAGCAAAATCGGCCCCTCGGGAGATGCGGGCTAACAGGCGAGGCCACCGTCCAACCCCTGCCTCTGACACAGACTAGACCAACAAGAGCCGCGTGCCCTTGAAGACTTAGCGCCAGAGCTGCCTGGGAAGCTGGGGAGACCAAACTGAGAAGCGCTCCAATTGAAGCCATTCAGAGACAGCCGACACTTATGAAAAGAATCATGAGTGACAACTGTTCACTGAAAAACCAGTTTCTCCCTCAGCAGACTGAGGTCCGATCTGCACACATTGCCCTCCAGCAAGTAAAAGGGCTCATGGCTCTAAAAATAACAGCCAGATGGGCTGTTATTCAGCCGAGACCCTGAGCTCTAAGAGCTGGACGTGGTCAGAGGCTGACCCCTCTCACCCTGAGTGTCTGTCCCTCGTGTCAGAGGGAAACCTGACCAGGAAGGGGCCACAGGCCTGTGTTCGGCGGGGAAGACGGCTGCTTGGTACCATACCTGAGATCTTCTGCTGCTCCTGAGAAAAGTCAATCCCTTCTCCGATAGAGCTCATGATTTTCTCGATCTGAAACGCAGTAAGGAGAGGCTGTCAGGCTCGGATTACATGTGGCCAGCTCACCCTAGAGCCCTGGGCGGGCCTCCAGGGCTCCTCCGGATGATTCTGAGTCTGGCACCAAACTGCAAGGTACCAGAACTCTCTGCCACTCAGATGGAGAAAGGCCCACTCTGGCCCCTACCCAGTAGGGTCTAAAGACATGCCCTGAAGGGCGTAAGCAGGAACAACCTGGGCTTCGCTGCTAGAAATTCCAAAGAGCCTCCCTTTCAAGGTACATCTATATTCCCCCTCCCCGCCTCCCAGTTCTCCCAGCCCAGGCAGAGACTGGGCAGAGGGTGTGAGAGCAGGCCAGACCCGAAACATCCCACTGCTCATGCCAGCATTTTAGTTCCATCAGAGCAGAGACTTTGCTGGCTTCACCACAGGAAAGACCCCAAGTGCCCAGGTCAGTGCCAAATCATGAGCCCTCAGCCCGTCACTGACACTGCAGAGACACCAGCTCTGAGGCGTGAGCCAATTTCCAGAGCTGAGACAAGCATTGTACGTAATCCAAACTGGAGGACCTTTCGCTCCCCGGAGGCCAGCAATCCCAGACAGAGCTCTGCACTCAGGGGTCCGAAGGGCTCAGACACGTGTCCTTCTCTGGACCACAGCAGACAACCCATCCGAAAGACAGGGGACTCAAAAGTCATAAAATTTTAATTTAAGGTAAAAAATGATAAGCCTAGTAAGTAATGTGTATGTTAAAGCTTTTGTTTCAGAAACTACAGATAAGGCCCATCCTGACTCCAGGGAAAACAGCCCTCCTCCTGGGGCACTGATAGAGATTACCGCCTGGGGACAAGTGGGGCCATCCAGGCCTTTGTGTTCCAGGGAGAGACAGAAGACGTCCTCTGGCCACTGGGAACAGCTAAGTGCCCAGGACAGGAATGTTGCAGCTTCTTTCACCTAATCGCCCCTGAATCTCAAAGCCCTCACTGCACATTGTTTATTACTCCGTTATAAAATGTCTGGCCTGGAAAGAAAAG
Organism: Sturnira hondurensis; assembly: GCF_014824575.4. NCBI lineage: Eukaryota > Metazoa > Chordata > Mammalia > Chiroptera > Phyllostomidae > Sturnira > Sturnira hondurensis. The sequence continues at coordinate 2,649,844 of NW_028080209.1, read as the reverse complement.
ACAAGATGGTCTGTTAGGGTGTGAACCCGCCATCTTCTCCGATCACTGGCCATCTGAATAAAGTGCCCATAAAGATTCCATCGCTGTCATTGCTTATTGGGTTGGTAGTGACAGGCAGCCCAAACGCTGGTGTCTTTTCTGGTTTCACCAACACATCTCCTGTCTCCGGCACTGCCCCTGTGTGGCACAGCCGTGTGGCTTTGGCTGCCCTGAGCCAGACCAATGCCCCCCACCCCAGGACACTTGACCAGACAGTGCAGGACAGTGCAGTGAGGAGGAGGCCACCTTCTCTTCTTCCTTCCCCCTCCTTTCTGGGCTGCAGTGATAATGAGCTCATTCACTTGCTCTTTTTCCAAAGAAACGGAAAGAGGACCTTTTGTACCAGGGCTTGGAAGCTTTTCTCTAAGTGCAAGTAAGGACCTGACAATCAGAAAAACAACTCTCCAGCCAGCCTGTGGCTGGCAGGCAAAGGCAGCACATTTACACCCAGCAGAGGAGCACAGGAGGGTGTTCACCAGCCACTGAAATGACTGCCTGCTAATGCGCACATGCCACTCCATCCCGGCTTAGCAGGAGCAAAGGGAAACCGACAGCTGAGCGCTGGAGCAGGTGGAGGGCGTGCCCCACAGCAGGTCTGCTCTGCCCGCCCACCCGCCTGGTACCTCCCTTTCCTTGGCCCTGGCTGCCTCATGCTGCCTCCTTCCCCAGTGGACAAGCGGCACTCTCAACACCCAAAGCCCTGGCCTTTGATCTATGAAAGTGGGGGCACAAAGGGCTGTGTGGACCAAAAGTAACACACACATAAAAAGCATCCGGTTGAAGACCTGGCTTACAGCAGATGCTCAATACAAGGTTAGTTTGCTTTTCACACCCCCTTTGTTGTCTGTAATGCTCTAGCACGGTAAAACTCATTTTTAAAGTTTTTTAAAAATAATTTTACTTATTTATTTATCCTCACCCAATGACATTTTTCATTGATTTTAGAGAGGAAGGGAGAAAGAGAAACATCGATCCGTTGTGTCCTGCACGTGCTAGGACAGGGGATCGAACCTGCAACCCTTCAGCCATGGGATGGACAACGCTCTACCCAACTGAGCCACACTGGCCAAGGCCACTTACACTTACTTTTTTGATGGGTAAAACATCCACATGATTCAAAATTCCAAAGGTACAAAAGTTTATTCAGAGAAACTCTCCTTCCTCACTGTCTCCCAGCCCCTAGATCTCCCCTCTGGGAGAAAACAGTCTGACTGGTCTCCCCAGTGTCCTCCTGTGGCTGTTCAAACCCTGTGTCACCACACACACAGCTCCGCCTCCCACACTGACAGATGCACTCCATGTTCTGTCTAATAATACACCTTGAAATTCTTTTTACAGAAAAGAACTTAAAAAAAGTTATCAAAGCACACATATGCACGACCCATGGGCGTGGGGGACTGCCTGTGGGAGAGGGGCAGGCTGGGGGGGGGACAGGGGGAAACTGGGACAGCTGTAATAGCATAAACAATAAAATAATTAAAGGGAAAAATGGAAAAAATTAAGAAAGGAACCTTTTTTTAAAATGGATGAGGCACAGTTTCACCCCATGTATGGCTTCACAGTAATTCATGTACCCGGCTCCACGCTGAGCACGCGTAGAATCCCATCTTTTCTCACGGTAAATGATGCTATGACGACACTGCTCTGCACACATCTTTGTTCACACGTGCGGGTTCGTCTGTGGGGAAAGTCCTAGGTATTTCCTGAAAGTTCCTCCAGGCACAGAGCCTTGAGTTAGCAGCAGGCAGGGCTGTGTGATCCCGCCCCCCCCCGCATCTGACTTTGCTAAAGGCCTTAACGAGATGGGGCAGTTGCTGTCTGTCCCAGTCAGTTCACTCCCATTTGCAGAAAACACCAATTTATAACACTTGCCTTTTCACAGACCTAAACTTTTTCCCTAACCTCAGCCTAGGGTCCCACTGTTCCCCCAGAGCAGCTCCTCTTCCACAGGGAAGGCTCAGAGGCCTTTGGAGACAGCTCTCCTCTTCCCGGCCAGGCGCTCCTCACCCCCAGGCTACACAAAGGGACAGATGGGCACCAGGGCAGATGACAAGGGCGAAGCTGGGCAAAGAGCAGACACACAGTAGGTATCTGTGGATGCACCTTCTTTTCCCTTTTCCACATTCGTAGGAGAAAAGTAGGGCGCTCAGGGTGAGGAAACGTTTTCCTACATGGGGATGGGTCCGTATCCCACAGACAGTTCCACCAGCCTCTGGACTCCTCCTCCAGGCCAGAGGGCGCGTATGTGAAGCGGTTACCATGTGGCCACTGTGAGGGCTGGAGTCAAGCATGTTTTAGTTGCCTTTTTACCCGCCCTCCGCCCCATGCCTGGCTCATGGTAAACAGGCAACAGAGAGAGACAGAGAGAGGGAGGGGGAGGGGAAATGGTTTCCATTTACTCAGAGCCAGCAGTGAAGAAGCTGTGTTCCCAGGGATGGGGCATCAGGGTGAAAGAGCTGAAACAGAGGTGATGCCGTGTCTTCTGAAATGAAGTTGTCATCTACCCTGTGTATTTCACAATCATCATCACGCCGAAGGTCCAAAGCCCCAGCTGGCCTATCCGATTCACATCTCCTGGCTGCCTAATTCATGATATTTCGCCAAAGGGCCTTCTGAAATCAAAGTGAACTGAGTTGAACACCCTGCTGCTGCTTTGTTAGGTCCCTTCCTGCTTGCCCCAGGACCCCGCTCATGCCAGCTACAAGGGGCCAGGAATAGGCCAGGTTTCCACAGCTCTCTGGGTGGGTGGGAACTGTTCCATCCCAAGTAGAAAGTACATTTTGTTTTCTGTGAACTGCAGTAGCTAAGTCAAGCTGAGAAAATCCTAGTTTATAGAGGAACTGGGAATAGACGGCAGTTTACGGACCACCTGCAATCAATCCAGGACTATGTCCTGCCTTGGTGGCCACTCAGGGCTAAGAGGGAAGCGGCAGAGAAGGATCCTGATTGGACAGAGCCCAGCAGTCCCCACCCTGGTACCACCAGCTCAGCATTTCTGGGGCTCCCTGGGCCTGGGCTATGGAGACAGGAAGGAGCTGGATCACATCATCCCACCGCCGCCTCGCCCCCATGGCCTAGAACCAGCAGAGAACAGATATGCTCATTTCAGTCTAGACTAAGAGGAGCAGTCACAAGACAGACACCACTCTGATCCGACTTTAAATTTCATGCAGTTTAACCATTTAGGCTTTAAAACTGATCCGATTAGGCTGCTTTCCCAGAATCAAGCTGCATCTCGTGGGAATGGCAGGGGGAGGGGCAGGTGGGGTGTGAAGGAACGATGTTCTGCTCAATGTTCTTTTCTTTCTGTTTAGAATCAGTGTCATTTTTGGAGAGAGGTGGGAAATGGCCACACTTTCATACTGTGCTTTGCACGAACTCAATTAGAGAACTTATATTTGCGTTTGGTGAGGAAAGACCTGAAGGTTATCACAACAATGGATTCGTTTACTCAAAAAATGTTTGGAAACGTCCATTTTCAGAAAGCATTCAGGACTAATCTATTTCACCTTCCCCCCCTACCAGGGCTGTATAAAATGGATTCACCGTATGTCTAAAAACCCCAAACACAAGCACTGGAGCTACTGCTGCTCGGGCCGCCCCACAGCTGCCTGTCTGGGACACAGACCCCTCGTCACCCACAGGTGGGCAACGGGAGGCGATGTTCTGTGCGCAGAGAGGCCTCCGTCCCCCACCATAACCATAACCATAACCATAATCATAACCATAACCTGGCTGCTGGGGGCAACTCAGACCACACTGCTCATGTTTCAGTGGGCACTGGGGGTGGGGGGAGAGACAGCTGATGGGTGCTGTGTCGGCCTGTGTGAACGGCCCCCCAGGAGGTGGAACAAGTTAGAAGCAGCAGCCAGTATCAGGGAGCAGGGAGCAGTCCGGCTAACCTGCCCGTGAGCGAGGCCAACATAGAGGGAGAAGGGAAAGGGACAGCTGTCCTCCTACCTTCTTTTGTGTGAGTGGGAACATGAGGAGCTGTTTCTGTGGCTCACCAGCAACTGAACTTGGCTCCTGATGCCTGACACTCTCTCCCACGGGCTTTCTGCTGCCCGGGGTGCTGTCAGCTCCTCAGACCACCCCCCGCAGTGGGAAACACGCAGCAGCCTCCTTGGGCCTGCACCTTGCACCGCTCCTCTCCGCCCCCACGTGTGCTCCCGGACAGCGCAGACACACTCTGCTTTGCCCTGTTACTCCCCTGATTAGCTGTTTTACAGCATACCCCAGAGACACTACCGAACAATCAATGAAGTCACGCTGTGCTTCTTTCGGATCCCACGGGGTGCCCTGTGCAGAGCTGGCGCACTGGAGTGCCCAGTGACACACAGAAACAGGTACCATCTGTTACATGCCCACGCCAGGCTAGTCATCTCACTGGAACAGGAGACGGGAAAGGCAGCCAACACCTCTGGCCCTGTCTGGGTTCTCTAATTGCCCTCCCCTCCCCATCTGTATCTTTTTCCAGACTCCTGGGCTTGCGTGCCCAGAAACCGCCATACCCCACAACTACCAGCTGGCCCATTCAACAATCAATCCTGCAGAGTCTCAACTCGCTGCCAGGAAAATAGCACCCATTTTTTAGGTGAGGACATGGAAGCTCTACTTTGCTGGTGACACAGGTCTTACTTCCAGTAAGTGTCGTCGGAAGCCAAGCCTGCTCCCTGGAGAACCTGAGCTTCCTGCTGCAGAGTGGGGGGTCCAGGTGGAAGACCCTCTCCTCTGCCCAGCTGGCCTTGCTTGGACAGCCCTCCCCATTCCCAGGGGCACACGGCTGAGGAACCGAGTCTTAACCTCCCCAGCCTCACCAGATGCCTGTGCCCAGGCCATCCAGCAGGTGACTGCTGACGTCACTCCGGCTGTGCAAGGAACCCTAGAGACTGCTAATGACTGCACTCCAGGCCCGGAAACCACTAAGAATTCATCACCATCTCTGTCCTCTGCCTCTTAGCAGCAGACAGGCTCTGAGCCTAGAGGGCTTTGATTCTACATTTTGAAACAGGCTCACTAACCAGCGTCTGGGTTATTCTTTCCCCCCTCCCCTCAGACTGAATTGCACAAGCCTCGGGAAGGACAGTGATGGACTGAAGCAAATTATCTGTCTGATTTCTAACCTCAGCTGCTTTGAGGAGGGGCTGCCGGACAGTGTGGGGAGGTGGCAGGGACGAATGAGCGGCTGCAGCGGCCCAGGGTGCCAGCTCCATGCAGCCCCCCCGACTCGGCACCGGCAGCTCTGCTAACAGGGAGGAGCCTCTTTCCCGCAGGGCGCGGGCGGTCTCAGCTCCCTCTGCCTCATCACAGGGGCACGCAGGCCGTGACCGTGCTACTGTCAGGACTCAGGACTCCCCACCTGAGTCCTCTTTACATTGTCACCTTTGATCCCAGTCCCTTACTTTCTGCCAGACTGAGAGACGCCAGAGCTCCTTCTGTTAGAGCCCATGAGGTGTCCGTCCTGGCGAGAGGAGTGGAGTGAGGAAAGCCGCCCACCCCAGTCTGAGTCGCCCACGCCCTCCCTCCCCCCGTGTCATCTTTCCCATACCTCTGGGGTTGCTGATATTGGGCCTCGCTGCCCAAAGCCCTTCCGCCCCATGTCTTCCAGCCAGCTCTTTCCCTGACCCAGAGTGCTCACACCCCAGACCTTCAATACAACTTGACCGCAAGGGTGTCCTACTGTACACAGTGCCTGCCACATGACTTTCTCATGCTACAACAGCAATCCTTAACTCAAAGCCCCGAGAAACTGCTGAAAGAAGAAAAAAAGTTGAGAGACCTAGATTCCAATTAACTTTATTATTGCTTGCCATAGAACCCTGGGTTGTGTGCCAAGTACGGGCTTTCAAAAGTGGGCCAAGAACCTAAAAGATTAATGAGGATTATGTATTTGGGTTCTAGTCCAATTTGCGCAATCTACTTTTTGTCCAGGAGCAGGCTCATGGGGGAGGGGCGGGGTGGGGGAGGAGGCAGCACATGGACCTCAGGATGCCCTCAGTCACAGCCAATGCCGGGTGACCCGCCTTTGGTTTCTTTCACCACCACCACCAGCATCCGAGAGGCCTCCTTTGGCCCTGTTTTGCAGTCGGCACTGCACTCCAGTGCACTGCACAGCTGGTTAGTCTGGCTCCGGAGCAAATGAGCCCCAAGAAAACACCCTAGACTCCCACTCACAATCCACTCCCCTGGCAGTGTGGCCAGGGGAAGAAGCCCGACATCCGTGGGCTGCTCGGATTCCTCAGGGGACACCTGCCTTGTGATGCCAGGTCTGTCAATGTGAAATTTTGGGCACCAAATCATATATATTTAAGATGTAAAACAAAAATCACGTACATAATACAAATATACTACCAGTATCCACCAGCTGTCCTGGGACGACCTCCTGCAGCTGGCCCCTCCTAATTCCCTCCGAACTCGTGAAATAGGAAGAAGTTGGATAAATAAAGTTGAGAGTGCCCTCAAACTCCATTTTTTCTACAGAAGATTTCATTCATTCATTTACAGAGATGGGAAGGGAGGAAGAAAGAGAGGGAGAGAAACATCGATGTGCTGGAGAGATGTGGATCGGCTGCCTCTTGTATGTATCCCTGCAACCGGGGACTCGGCCCGTAAGCCAGGCACGTGCCCTGATTGGGAATTGAACCAGCGACCTTTCAGTTCGCAGGCTGGCACTCAGTCCACTGAGCTATACCAGTCAGGGCCCAAACTTCATTTTAAAGCACCAGTTAAAATCTTTCAGAGAAGCCTGACACAAAAGAGCACATATTGCACTGATTCCATTTTCATGAAGTCCTAGAAGAGGCCAAAGCCACCTGCAGTGGTACAGAATGGCAGAAGAGGCGTTCCTGGGGCTGGGGGGCGGGGTAAGAATTGACTGGGAAGGCACAGGAGGGAACATTCTAGGGTGATGATACTATTTTGTATCTTGATAGGAATTTGGGTCACACAAATACACATATTTATTGAAACTGAAGGAATGGCAGACTTAAGGTTTACGCATTTAACTCTGTATAAATTTACCACCCCCAAATAACTATAAAAATATTGAATTTTAGTTAATAATATACACTATAAAATGTTTAAGGATGAAATATACTCATGTTTGCAAGTTATACTGAAATGCATAGAAAATAACATGGATTTGTAGGGTGGAGCCATGGAGGGATATGAGATAGAGCGAGCGTAGCGCAATGCTGACTGCAGACCTAGGCTCGAGGGGCGGGTTACAGCTATTCATTATTCAAGTCTCTCTCAAGTTTTCTATATGCTCAAAATTTTTCAGAATATGGGGGAAAAATCTCTTTCAGGATCAAATGTTTTTGAGAATAACAGATTATAAGCTCAACCTTGGTTTGAGTTTCACCATCTCTACTGAACTGTGCTCCACATGCTAATAAGCAAAGACAAAGGAACGTGGGGAGGCCAACTTCACTATCCCCGACACAAGTTCAGGGTTAAGAGCCTCGGCACAGCCCCTCTGTCGGCGTGTGGCGTTCTCTATTCCGGAACCAGGCTCACCCGAGTCTTGACAATCTGAAACTCAATCTGAGGGTTCCTTCCCAGAGATGAGCAGACTAGCGACCCTCGTTCATATTGACGAGACTGAAAAGACACTAATCCCCACATCAGTGAGCTTCTTTAGTACGGTAAGCAGCATGTGGAATACTTGGCTGGTAGAAAATGTTTGTATACTTTATAGTCTGAAAGCAATAAAATGAGATCAAACCCATGCTCAGACTACTGAAGGAGCAAGGAAAAGGTGTGTGGACTGCGTTGAGAGTTTATTAAATGGTCTCTTTCCTGCTTTAGGAGGGTCATCTTTGTTGAAAATAGAATTCCAGTGCTCACAGAAAGGTAGGCTTCTCCTCGGAATGAACCTCTGACCAATGACATTAACGTTAGAGCCTTCAGACTGGGTTGGTCGTGGGCCAGGCTCTGCCCAGAGGTCCTCTGTGCTGAGCAGCAGCTGATGGCCTCCCAGCACTCGGTTCACACCCACAGCCAGCCTGGGGGGCGGCGGTGGGGGGGGGGGGAGCTAGGATTCTTTCCATTTCACAGAGGGACAAACCAAACATCGGAACAATTACAGGCCCCCTGTGGTCACAGCACTAGAAATACATTATCAGTGTCCAATTAATTATCTTTCTAATTCATGGCCTCCACCTTATTTAGGGCCTAGTTTATGCTCTATTAAAGCCCAGAGTACTATTTCAAATATATGGGATTGAGACCATTGAAAAGGCAGTGAACAGTGGTGGAAAAAATGAGGACTTTGGAATAAGAAATTTAGTTGTGGAACTCTGGCCAAGTTGTTTAATATTTTTTCAATTTCCTTTTCTACGAAGTGTGAAACATTTCCTCTCTCACGGGATCACTGTTATGGGCAAATTTCTGTACCTCTCCTCCTTAGGCCTCCGCTTCATCAGAGGCAGAACAGAGACATGGATGCAGGTCTGACACACTGGACAAGAAACCTTGGCGCCGCATCTGGTTGCAGATGGAGCCGAACGCACGGTCAGTTTATCACGACAGGAGTTTGAGCGGGCTCTGCACTGTGTAGAGACTCAGGGTCTCCGTGTGTTGCCTTGTTCCCTGAGTGACACCACCGAGCAGTAAGGCAAGGCTCTCACTGCTGGGAGCACAGCCATGAGATCTGCTCCTTCTCCCAGGGCAGCGTCTGTCTGCCCCTGTTTCCGGGAGAGGTCTCTGCCACATCTGGGGCCACGGCAGGAGGTACTAAGGAGCCTTTTTAAATTAAGTCCTTGGAAACACACGGCTGAGCCTGAAAGTCATTTGGTTTCACTCTGTGACCCACGAGGCCAGCTGCAAGCCTTCCCTACACTGAGAAACAGCTGCAATCCTTGTAAAACCACAGATGCTGGGTGAGTAGCCTGCAGTTCCAGCTCTGCTGCTCATTTCGGTTCATAGAGATCAGAAAGGGTTTGCACTCATGATTCACACTGATCTAGATCCAAAATAAACCGGTTTCTACCTAAAAAACAAGTTAATCAAAACCAAGGTTCCTCTGTGTCTGTGTTTTCCAAAGGACAAACCAGAGGACAGGGCTTCCTTCTGGCAGAGACTGTGCAGAACACGCCGTGTGAACAACAGCTCACTTCCTGGACACTCAGCAGGAGGCTGCTCCTCCCTTCAGGACAACACGTTTCGTGGGAGGGAGGTGATGCCCTTTACAACAGCTCCTCGGTAAGAACAAGAGCACAGTGTCAAAGAGAGGAGCAGGAACTGGGTCTCACTCAGGCCTACTCCTTCCCGGCAGGACAGAGGTGACGCCTGAGGCCCCAGCAGGGAGGGGTCAGCAGGTGGGCTGGGACTGTGGAGCCAGCACGGTCGTCTGTAACAGGTACAGCAACACCTACCTTGCAAGTCTGACGATTAAGTAACCTCCGCTTACTTAACTGATGTACCGATCAGCTGGCCGCACCCATCTATACCCTGGGAAGGCGAACCAACTGAAGCCGCGTGCGCACCTGGGGCTTCCGCGGCCACCCACTGAGGGTTCTGTGTACCAAGCAGCAGTTGGGATCACTTCCCAAACTGTTTCAGACGGCAGTATTTGTTGATGAAGATAGCAAATTTAGTTGGACATTACAGTCATGAAACGAGTAAAAAGAGCTGTTTCTGTGGCAATCAAGTAGATGCTTTGAAGAGACTTAACCACAGGATCATTTTTTTTAAATGTGCTCTTGAATTAAGTGTTAGAGAAATTTAAAAAATTCTAAAAGGATTCTGTACCTAGATCACATCATCACAAGTGGTGAAATTCTTGCTTTACTTTCAAGAACTCAAACTGGAAGTGTAAGTCCCCGACATTTGTGGATGTGGTACGTGTGACAGGCAGGGATGAGGACATGGGACAGGGGTGGGTCACACAGGCCCACATCCCTGTCTGTCTGGGGTTAAGCTGAAGTGTCTGCATTCTTTTCAAACACGACGGCTCCTTTAACAGAATGTTGCGATGAACTAAACAAGCCCCAGTCCCACTGGCCGTGTGGAACGCCCCTGGGGGAGCTGGCTGGCAGGCCTGACGAACCCTGTGCGTTATCAATACTGAGCGCGTGGGCAGCAATTCTCAAACCCTGTATCAAGTCAGTCAGCCCCTAGAGACACAGAGCTCCTCTCTGGTGCTTTTCCCAAAAACCGCTCTCCACTGAGAGCTGGCAAACTATCCCTGGGAAGCCCTAGCACCGTGGCTCCTGTTTAATCGGTGCCACAGTTCAGGGCCAGCCAGCCAGGGTCCTGGGATTGTCTGGCTACAGACCAAAGGCATTAGCAAGTCATGGGCTCTTACTTCTCTCAACTCAGGGCCTTCCTCACAAAATTCAGCAGGGCATGAACAGGAATCGATCTTGAGGTGGGGGCACAGAGGCAGAGGGTTAACCAAGTTAACTAAGAAGGCCTTTCCTCTCCCCATGGTCCCCTTCCCTCCTCTGGCAGATCATGGGGCAGAGAGGCAAGGCAGCTGGAGTCCTCCAAGTCTCACAGTTGTGTTCTGAAGCTCAAAGGCATCCAAGGTCATCCCAAAGAAAAAGCCTAAGCTGGGAAGTACTCTGTGCTTTGCCCTACCCCAACCCCATCAGGGAGAATAAAAAATTATGGGAATAGCATCCTCATGTCCCCCGAATAAAATCACAGAGGATAAGATATGTGGAAATACTCCATAGGAATGATAGGTACGTGGGGGATACTTATTTTCTGGGTAGGAAAGCAGAGCTCAGGAGTCCAGACAACAGAGCAGTGAGAGGTCTGACTGGCTGGAGTCCTGATGATGGAGCCCACGACTTACCCACTGTCCCCACCAGCTGACATTCCTAATGCCCCAAGACCCCAAGCCTGCGCCTGGCAGGCCTTGCCCCCTGCTTCATCCCTAAATCCTCACCCTATAATTCCTTCCAGGGCCAGCTCAAGTCACCTGTGCTCTCCCACGCCATGTGTAATCTAATATAAAAAAATTTCAGAGTCAGAACAAGGTGTAATCCTTGGTTTCTCCCTTTTGTAAAACGCTACCTGAAGTGCTACCTGAAGAGCTACCCGAAGCTCATCTGTAAACTGGATGGGTAACACCTGCTTTGCAGTCTGGTGTGGGGTTGAATGCGTTGACACGGCAGTGGCCGGTGCAGCGGCGCCTGCCAGGCACTGGTACCCGCCAGAGGCCTCCAACTGACTGCACTGAGCTTTGTATTAGGGGCCTGTGGCACAGTGGCCTGGCGGCACTAACGCAAACCTGCGCCATACACATGGTCCAAGGGCAGTGACGGCCCTCCGGCGTGCACCACACCTCCTGGGCTGTCTGTGCTTCCCACCCGTGCCCAGCAGGTATGGAGCACTGGGTGGGCTTAGTCAATACCCAGAGAAAAACACACAAGGGGTTTAATGACGGGTTACATCTTCACTGATTCTTAGGGAGGGGTTTATGACTTACATCTTTCTCGGATCCGAGACTTTGCCCTAAGAGGAAGAGAGAGGGGAAAGCGGTGGCTTCCCAGCAGATGTGCGGCCTCTTCCCACGGAATTCCCTCTGCCGGCTTCCTTGCTGCCTCACTGGGAAGTGCCTGCAGCAGCACCCTCTTTATCAGGGGCCTGACCTGGAGCACAAGGAACTGCACTCTTTCCTCTTAAGAAAGGTAAAATATTTCTTAAACTGCAACAGTCCATCTTACAGCACTACGATTTCAACAACAGTAACAAATGACCTGTCCACACGCCCAGCACCTGGCTTAGGACTTGGAGCATGGCTGACGACTCTGAAGCCCCCACACAGCTGCATGCAGCACTACCAGCCTCCTGCCTTTCCTCTGAGGTCCCCATCCACGTCAGTATTCCTGGACAACACCGGTTCCTGTCTCTTCCTTGGCCTAATGGCTAGCAGTATAACTTGACGTCCCTGAAGTAACCCAATAGGTTCTGGGACCAGAGCTCAGGGGCGCCCTGGCTCCCTGGCTCCGAGGCTCCATGGCCTTAAGGTGGCGGCCATGGGAAGGGCCCAGCATCTGCAGAAAGAGCTCTGGGAAAGGGAGAGCCACGAGCCCCGTGTCTCCAAGATCACATGTCTTCTGGGACTCCTGAGAAAACCCATTCCCTGTATGGGGCTAAACTTCACGTTAAAAAATACAGCCACATTGGATAACCAGGAAGAATACAACCTTTACAAAAACAGTCTCAGTGAAGCCTGCCTGCCCCAGGAAGCCCCTGTGGACTTGCACTCTTGGGTGTGTTGGCAAGGAAGTCTTGCAACTGCAATTACAGAATACATAAATTTTCTCCGAAGAGCGCCAAGAAAGGCTGAGTGCAGGGAGTGGAAAGGCAGAAAACCCCGCCATGCTGCGCTCTCCACTCTGTGAGGCCGCTGCGCTGCAGGGTCCCTGGGCCACCCAGCCTGCACCACAATTCCAAAGCACCCACAACACACGAGACTCAACTGTTTTGCAAGCGTTTATCACTGCCAGAAACTGTTCTCTGGGGGCTTCGTGAGTGCACCCAGGAGGCAGGGCCCTTCAGAAAAGCAGTGGGCGCCACCATCTCATGAGGACACCAAGAGGAAAGGTCAGTCAGGGGAGCCAGGGAAAGATTGAGTCTGTTAATACTTGAGTGGACCCAGGGCAACCACCACTTTGTATGTCCAATAATACAGCCCGTTTCTCATTTATGTTTTGTTTGACAAGCAGTGAAAACTTAGAAGGGGCCTGTATGCTTATTTTGGCTACAGCAACCCTGGGAAGACACTGGGCAACACTGCCCGTCCTCCAGAGACCTGGGAGAGGAGGAGCGAGGGAGGAGTGGGGAGGGCGCAGGTGTGCCAGTCCCCTAGGTCTGTGGGAGAGAGGAAAGGGGTGAAGGGGAAGCTTGCTGAGGCCCTCAGGGGTTCCAGGTTGGACCTGCTGTTAACTGAGGTACTTCTAAGACTCTACCTCTGACAGAATCAAATGTCTGAGCAACAAAAGAACTGGTGCAGAGGAAGTGTAAGTTCAGACGGAAGGAAAGGTATTGCTCGCCGACACCATGGTCAATACGGAATCTGTTTTTCTCAATTATTGTTGAGCTCAGGCCATGTATGTGAGTGCACACATGCATCGGAATCTCAAATATGCTCCTGCACGGTTGAAAATAAACAGGATGGATCTAGTCAAAACTGTTAAGAACAAAATCTCTGACCTCTTTTTAAAAAATATTTGCTCCCAGAAGTGGGGAAAAGTGGGCACAGCTGGTCAGGGACCAACGAACCCAGCTGCTGGGCTCTCACCCCTGCGCCAGGGGACGCAGAGCACAGGAAGGCGGGGCTCACCCGAGGCAGGAAGCCACAGACACAGCCCACAGAGGCCCTACGGATTACCCAGATGCGCCTGTCTGTTTGGCAGGTAAGGAAACGAAGACTCAGATAGAGTCTCAACTCATTGCACCGTCTCCCTTCCTCCTGCCACCACCCTTGGCAGCTGCTCTGTGTCCCCTGATTACTTGCCTGCCACATCCCCTCCGGAACCAGGACCCCAGAAACAAGCCTGTCCTCATAAGTTCCAAGAGGGACAGTCTTGGTGCTCCTCCACGAGGTGGTGGGGCAGGGGTGCATCCAGGAAAGCCCGAGAAGTCTCAGCCCACACCATGGATGGGTGGTGTGGCAGAGGCAGCCAGCACCTGCCTACACCCTCTCGGCAGCCATTGCTGGGCCTGCCACCGGACAGTGCTCAGGTGCACGCACCTGCGACTCTGAGGGTTCTCCCCAGGTAGACTGAAGTGCCAGGGGATTATGCCTGCCCCTCCTCCTACTCTAGGGGGCAGCTTTCACCCAGACTGAGCCAAGGTGGTAGGCAAATACTCCAGCTGCCTCCCGGTCAGATGGGAGGACCGAGGCCCAGCAGGCCTGTGCCTGGTCCCCCGTGCCAACCCCTGATAACAAAGCCTTCGGTGCTTCACTCTCCCTCTCACTCCCCCACTCCCCTTCCAGTGCTTCCCAGGCTCACCCCCTGAAAAAAACTATTTGCATCCAAATCCTGCTCTGGACCGGGGAGGGGGGTGACTCAATCTAAGTTAGATGGTCACAGGAAACCCCAACAACTAGAAAATCAGAGCCAAACTTCAAGTATGAATGAGTGTGTCTCTGGGTGTCTGAAGGATGCCTATCTACAGAGTGAGGAGACTGCCAGCACCACAGACTCTGTCAGACACCAGACAGCCAACAGGGAAACCCGTAAGGACTTGATCTGCCTGGGTAGTATTCTTTACAGCCGTTTATACAAACTGCTTTTCATTTCCCTAATTACCACTAGCACAATAACCACCGAGGATACATTAAATGTACCAGATAAAACCTGCATTACGTTTTATTTGATTACCGGTGCTACCCGACTCGCAGTTCTTGTGTGTTCACAGCCTGCTCACGGCCGGAAGAAGCACCGCTGGGACTCAGCTCTGGAAGCAGGGTAGTCCAACTCCAGGGGCCAGGGAACACCTGCAGAGCTTGTTAGGACACTCACACTTAACACTCTGTGACACTCTGGTCACTGGGTCCCACCCTGGGGCCCTCATTCGGCAGGTCTGGGGAGCAGCCGAGAACTCGCATTTCTAACCAGTTCCCTGGTGATGCTGCTGCGGTGGTCTGCAGTCACACTGCGAGGACCACTGCTATAAAGTGCCACAAACGAGGGAAAGAACCAACCACCAGGCTCAACTCTCCAGCTGGCATTTGCAACATGAAAGGCTGACAGTCAGTTTCAAGCAAACTGGTGAAAGCTTCCAACGCTGCAGGTCGGTCACCAAAGCAGAACCAGGCTGCGTACACTGGCACTTTGAACCAGAAAAGGCAAAACTGACTCTGTCACGCACACAATTCCCAGGACACCTGGGTTTGCTTTTATTCAGCAGCTGGGAGTGCCCACTCTGCGTCAAAGGTGCTGCCAGGCAACAGAGGTTTGGGCACTGCCAGAGGTCCTATGAGACTCTGCCAGGCCACATTCTCTGTGGGCCTCAGTTGCTAACCTGTAAAGGAGGTGCTCATCGTCAGGGAAGCTCCAAGCCCTGACATTCCACAACAAACCAAAGCAGCACTGTGGCTCGGAGCACACGCTCTGCCCGGCTGTCTGCGCGGCGTGGTGATAAACGCGGGCACGATCCCGCTGCCGCGGTGAGCCCACTGTGGCGGGAGGAGAAGCCCTGGCAGCAGTCCTGAGCGTCGGACCCTCCTGGCTGGCCGGTCAAATTCAGTGAATGTCTCCAGTTAAAGGTGCTGCCAAGGTAGTCAGTACTGTGCCCGATGCCAACCAAAGAATGTAGAAGTGCCAAGCATGAAATCCATGTTCATAATCGCTGCTCTCTGATATATTATGACATTTAATCACTCCAACTGCTAAAGGGAGCACTGGAGCCGCTCACTAGAATTAAGGATGCCATGATAACCTCCTCAAATGGGATTTTAAATGAGCCTTGTACTAACAGCTTTCCTGCTCGGAATGCAAAGCAGGGTGCCAGCGGGGAGAGGAGGGCCGGCCACCCGTGAAGGGCGGCCACTGACGGCCCCACTGTTTCCAAGGCTGGCTCCTGAAAGCATCTCCCCACGCGCCCTTGGGCAAAGCAATGGCCTTCCGGGTTCCACAGGGAACCTGCAAGACATGTTCTTGTTTTATTCTGTTTTACAGACGGAGGAATCGATACCCAAGGATGAGCACTGTTTGCTCAAAATGACCAACAAATCAATTGACTGTGGGAGTGAGAGAAGTGAGGCTGTCTGATTTCTGACTGACCTGGCTTGACCACCTCTGGTCAGTATATGGCCAGGCTTGAGGAAGAAGTCAGTGAAATTCAACATCTACCCTAAGACCCACGTGTCAGTGTGGCGTCAGGGTCAAGCTGGTGAAAACAGAGCCCGGCCAGGAGGGCACCGCAGGCAGGGCACACCTACTGCCTACAACCTTGAGAGTCCCTGGCTAAGCCAAGCCAATAAAAACAAAAGTATTTTTCATACGAACAGCAAACTATTTTCTCAGTCTCACATAAGGTACACATGAAAGTAAATTTACGAAACTCTTTTTGTTGATCTAACCCACAAACCTTAAGCAAAAACAGTAAAACAAATCATGAGGACAAGCCCCGAGTCCCTGCTTGCAGTCTGCTGCCCCCACTCCCTCCTTGTACAGAATTCAGGGGCCACCCTGACCTCCTTCAAGGAAGCTCCCTAAGAGAAGGACCTGTGTCCTTTATTATTGCCTCGCACCCAGTAACTAGCTGACACAGAGCTGCAGCCTAATAATCACCTGTGGATGAAGCACAGGCCCAGCCAGCACGGGCAGGCGTGGCTGAAGCTCTGGGGAGGTGGCCCAGGCCTTTTCACCTGGTGAGCCGGTTCCCAGGCTGATGTTTTCCACCTGCTCACAAGGTAATGAGCCCACAGGCTTGCTATTGGCCATGTAAAGTGAACTGTTTCCTTTATTTGGTTTAACACACCACCTGTACGTTTTTGCCCGTGTTTTATCTCCTTGTGCTGGGATTTAGGAAGGAGGCTGTGCTTAGCTATTCAGTCCTGTGGTTTCCCAGGTCCCGCCACAGTTTACAGCTCAGGCTTCCTGTCCTCAGAGGCGGAGACCCCACCATGGTGACCTGACTGCCTCTAACAAGCACACCGCAGATTTACAGTGCTGCTTTTCCTACCATAGCTCAACACCGAAGAAACAGATGCAATTATCATATTCCATAAAATTTATTAGCACATGATGCCATGATACTGGCCCAAGAGATGCTAAAGCGTACAAAGGCTTGGAAATGTATTTTAATGTAAGTAGGAAGCATTGCCTAAACCAAATCAAGTAAAGGGCACAGCCACAGCTTGGTAGGGATACACGGTGCTGTCCAAGTGCAGATAGCATTATTCACAAACTGGGTCGAGACCCAGTAAATGCTGTGTTGTGGAATGACTGACCAAAGCAATGGTGGGTTTAACATGCTGATGGCTCTGAATGAAGCACTTAGTGGAGTCCAATCCCAGGAAGACACCCGAGCAGGCCGCAACACCCAGTCTGCTCAGGCCCACCTGGACAAGTGAACCCCTCCCGGAACACGCGGAGACGTCGCCCATCTCTGTACTAGGGCCAACAGACTCGCTCTTCAATGAGATCAGTCTCTTCTCATCCTCAAGGGTCCGAGATTTTATATTGTGGTCTTTGTCAGCAGTGAAACAAATGCATCCATCACTAGGCTCTGGCCTTCGAAACTGGCAGTTCTCGAGCGGTTGCCCAGGACAAAAAAGGCCACATCTAATTGAACCTTCAGGGGAAATTTAGCACAGAGAAACAGCATTACCTGCGCTGGCGCACGGCCAGACCTCTGGGTTAATGCTCAACAGGGGAGACTCATCGAGGACCTTATTTCTGGATCGGTAGCAATATTTCTAATTTTTTAAAAGATATGGGCTTTGGAAAACTTCCTCTAGCTGAATCCATTCTGCCAGTACCATGTATGTCAGAGATGCTAATTCTTCTGCTCTGTCTGGTAAGTGCCTGTAAAACCTGCAAACGGCTTTAAACACATGGACCAGCTGAGGGTTTGTTCGTTGTGCATTCACTGTGCCACAGCCACGTCCTTCTGGAGCCCTGCAGGGACGGGCAGCAGCCGGGGTGACAGCTCAGCGGCGCCCCGCCAGGTCTGCGTGGGCTCTTCTCTACTGCCCTCTAATTTAAAAGATCAGGGGCTGAGAAATGGCCAAACCTATTTCCGTTCTTGACTTAAATCTATGACACTGGACAGCAGAAAGAGCTGTAACACTTCCAAGAGGACTTCCATTTTTAACATTCTTTATAGACGTTGAAGTGTCCACGTGTGGGGGGTGGAGCGGGCAGTAAACCGAGTCAGCCAAAAACATACGCTGGCGTTTAAATGTCAAATTCAAGCCCTTCTTTCTAAATGGGAATGTTTAGTAAACCAACATTTTCAATAAAAAAAGGAAGTGGGGTGCTACTCTATTAAATTGAGAAATCCATAAAACACCAGCAATAAACCTCTCCTGAAATAGATACATTTCTATGCTCCATCTGCAATGCAAATTATTCCACATGTTGTCTAGAATCCCTCAGTTGTAGCATAAAAGGGCTATTACTTACTACTAGAAAATGAAAACGAAAGTAAAAATTACAATTTAAGGCTGAGCTGAAGAAGGACTTAACTATCATCTCTCTCAAGAAGAAAAAGAAAGAAATCTTTGCCTGAGCACAGCAAGGTTTTTAGCAACCCAAACTTGACCTCCAATAGCCTTCTGGGGCCCTTAACCACAGACTCACAGCTCCACGTGCCTTTTCTGGGCCAGGGAGCCTAAGGCCTAGTAAAAACGAACTGTGATTACTAACCTCGAAAGATCTCTTACCCGGCTAGGGGGGTAGGCCAAATGCACACACACACAAATCAAAACACAAAAACAAAAACAAAAACAAAAACAAAACACCCCTAACGATCCTGTAAGACCAGCAATGCCTGAAGTGCCAAATTAGTGCCGGGGATGACCTCCCTGAACTGGGCGCTGGTCCCAGCGCTGTTTACCAGGCTGACCCCTCCAATCTAACAGGGGCCTTACCTCACCTCTGACCTCAGAGCACTTGGTTCTTTTTTTCCAGCAGTGCTTATTTTCTTTTGTGACAATACTTTTATTATCTGTTTGTACTGGTTTAATACCTGTCTCTTTCTTTAAACTCTAAGTCCCTCAAAAGCTGGGTGTTTGTTTTGTTTACTATTTCATTTCGGTATGCCCAGCACCTAGAACCACCTAGTACATAGTACCAGTGTTCTCAAAATATGTGTTCAATGAAGAAATAAGAAAGCTTAAAAAAAGGTGGAATTTTAATCAAAAGAAAGGGAGAAAGTCCTTCCAACAAGGAAAGGCTATAAACCAAAGTGTAGAGAAAAAGTGGGTAAAGAAATTGACTGAAACCAGAAAAACACTACAAGATGAGAGAGAAAGCCAGATATAGAAGCTGGACCACAGATTCATTTTCTGAAAAAACACAAACTCCAGGCTGTGGGATTTGGACTTTGTACTGCAGCCAGAGGGCACCAGGATGGTTTTTAGTCAGGGGAGGTATACACAATATTTAGGGATGTGATGGGGGCGGCAAGTACAACAGACCAGAGGAGAAGGAAGCCCAGATGCAAGCAGAATTCTGAGGAGTGACTGAGGCGGTGGTACCAGGAAGGGGGTAGGAATGGAGGAAGGCGACAGATTCCAGAAAGAGACGTTGGTGACTGACACGGGGTGGAGAAGAGGAAGAGTTAGAGTCAAGGGCAAGTGAGGACTTGAGACACCCTCGTATATGGTCTGGCTTGGGCTCATTTATATAACACAGTTTTCCCAGTTCTCAGCAATCCTATCGATTTCGAATGAAAAACTGGTAAAGAATCATCTTCACCTGAAATTGAGGTGATGGTGAATCCTACGCTGCCAATCAAGGCCTGAGAAAGTCTCAGGGACCCACCAGAAGACGACTATGATGTCAGGCACAGTCACTGGTCTGTGATGGGGTGCAGGAAAGGCCTACATTGATTTTTGCCAAAAAAACCCACAGGGGAGAGGCTGAGACGTTTCTCCCAGGCAGCAAGCACAGGCGGAAGCTTCACAAGGCCACGACCAGCTCTGACCGGCTTCACAGAGCAGCCTTCATATGGCCTCCTGAAACGGGGCGGGGGGGCTCTGGAGGCGTCTTTGATTTGGGCTCCCTGACAAATCGATTCCCTTAATATTTCAGGAGAGTAGGAAGCACATCGAAGTCCTTGATGAAGCATTATCAGGTGCCATGTCACAAGCAGAATCCCACCATGGTGTACAATGTGGTCTGTAATGATATCATACATCTTCAAGAGAACAGCCAGTACAGAGGCAGTTTGAGAACAAGTCACCTGAGGTCGGGAGAAGGAACTGCAGTGCCTGGCAAGGACACAGGAAGGTCTCGGGACATGAGGACGTAAGTGCATTTCAAATACCTGAACAACTGGGAAGCAGGGCAGGGTGTGTGACCCAGAACTGACGAGGTGGAAATCACAGAGTTCAGTTGTAAATGTGAAAGAGATTCCACGAGCTCACGCAAGTCAGAGTGACTGGAGATGGTCACCTGGAGCTTCCAAGAAAAAGCTGGAATATCACTTTGAGGGAACATGGAAGAAACTGCCCTTAAGGCAGTTGGATAGCGCGGCAACTCAGATTTCTTCGGGTTTCTTGATTTGCGAATTTGCTGTACATCATCCCATCATTCTGCAAATCATAGAAGAAAACCTAGTAGTCCTCCATCTGGGACAGCAGTAAAGGGGCAAAAATGCTTGGAGCCTTAATAATGAAAAGGAAAATTCAGGCTTTCTCCCGGGAGTTCCCTTTCCCAAGTTCCTTTCCTTCATATACTTCAAAGGCAGACACAACTTTTTCTGGAGTTGGGGGGGAAAGCTATGGTAATCTGGGCTCAAACAAGAGGAACTAAAAAGTAACTGCTCATTAACAACAAAACAAAATTCACCTGTACTCCAAATACAACCTCACTAAGACTTAGAAGATGTAGCTCCAACGGGCTCCCCTCATTTATCCACTCCAACATGTCAAGCAAGTCATTTTAGCTCTCCATATTTTAGTTTCTTCACCTGGAAAATGGAGTCAAATAGTACGCTGGATCAAACACTTGCTGAAAATCAGCAGAATGTTTGCTCTTCGCAACGACTCTTTCAATTTGACGCTAAAAGCAAAGGCAACAAAAGCAAAAATAAACACACAAGACTACGTCAAATTCTGAAGCTTCTGCACATCAAGGGGTAGCATCGAAAAACACAAAAGCAGCCTCCGGAACAGGAGAAAATGTCCTTCAGCCACCTATCTGGTTAAGGAACTAATATCCAAACTACACGAAGAACTCATACAACTCAATAGCAAAAAAAAAAAAGAAGAAAGAAAACAATTAATGTAAAATGGGTAAAGGACTTACGTAGACATTTTTCCAAAGACATACAAATGGCCAATAGGTACATGAAAATGTGATCAGTATCACTGATCATCAGGGAAATAAAAATCAAAACCACAATGAGATATCACCCACATCTGTTAGAATGGCTACTGTCAAAAAGACAAGAGGTGTTTGTGAGAATGTGGAGAACAGGGAGCCCTTGTGCACTGTTGATGGGAACGTAAACTGGTGCAACCACTGTGGAAAGCAGTGTGAAATTCCCTTGAAAAACTAAACACAGAACTACCACACAATCCAGCTGTTTCACTTCTGGGTACATCCAAAGGAAATAAATTAGTATCTCAAAGGGATACATGCATTTCCATGTTCAAAGCAGCATTACGTACAAGAGCCAAAGTATGAAAATAACAAGTGTTCATCAACAAATAAAGAAAATGCAATACATACAAAATGGAATACTATTCAGCATTTTAAAAGAAGTAAATTTTGTCATTTGTGGCAAAAGGGACAAACCTGGAGAATATTTTGCAAAGTGAAGCCAGACAAACACAAATACTGCATTATATCGATTGTATGTGGAACCTCAAAAAAAAAAGTTGAACTCATAGAACCACAAGGTTGGGAGAAGGGGGAAATAGGGAGACTTTGGTAAAAGGGTACAACCTTTCAGTTATATGGTAAAGTCTGAAGATTTAATATATAACATGATAACACTATTATGTAAGTGAAACTTGCTGAGAGAGTAGAACTTAAATGTTCTCACACACAAAAAAGTCACCATGTGAACGAATGAATGTGTTAACTAACTTGATGGGGGAACTCTTTCACAATGAAATGTATGCCAGTGATATGTTTGGTGTACACAAATCCATACCTCAGTGTGACTGGAAAAAAGTCAACAGGTAACTTAATACTCCTTATATAAAACTACATTCCACAAGATTCAAATATCTAAACCTGAAAAATAAAACCATAAAAGTACTAAAAGAAAAAAATTAAACAAAAATTTTTTAGAGTAGGAAAGGTCTTTTGAACCAGAGCACAAAATCCAGAACTCATTAATAAAAAGATTGATAGGTTCGACTACATAAAAATTTTAAATTGCTGCATGTTAATAACAAAAGTTGTATGTCAATTTCACCCCAATTGAAAAAAAAAAAACAAAAAATACCATAAACAAAGCCAAAAGACAACTAATATCACAGATAAAGGGCTAGTTTCTTCAAACATAAAGAGCTTCTATGAATACAAAGAAAGAAACTGATTCAACAATAAAAAAAGAAAAAGGAACAAGCACAAAACAATGTTTTTTAAATGTAAGAAAAAGATGCCAATCTCACTCATTATTAAAGATACCACTTTAAAACTATACCAAATAAATGACCAATTTGTTAAAGAAAAAAATTAAAAAGCCAAGAACCTTTAAAACAGCTTTAAATGACCAATTTGTTAAAGAAAAATGACCAATTTGTTAAAGAAAAATGACCAGCTTTAAATGACCAATTTGTTAAAGAAAAAAATTAAAAAGCCAAGAACCTTTAAAACAGCTGTTCGCCTACTAGAAATTTTTCAATAATTTTGAATAAGCATATGCCTTGCAACATTACTTTTAATCAGTAAAAACTAGGCAACATCTAGATTATCCATCTAGGGGGAAATTTTCAAATAAATAATAGTATATCCATACTACTGAATACTATTAAGTACTAAAGAAAA
Source organism: Sturnira hondurensis (assembly GCF_014824575.4). Lineage (NCBI taxonomy): Eukaryota > Metazoa > Chordata > Mammalia > Chiroptera > Phyllostomidae > Sturnira > Sturnira hondurensis. The sequence continues at coordinate 2,627,162 of NW_028080209.1, read as the reverse complement.
TACTTCATGTAGTTAATCAAAATGATGGTCAAAAATATTAAATGAAAAAAGCAAAATTCAGAACATTATGTATAATATGGCACTATTTGTCTGAAATAGAAAAAGAAAAATACTCGACACATCTAATATGATTATTAAAGCACAGACTACTTCTCGAAGGATACTCAAAAAACCAGGGAGAGGACTAGGTGTCAAAGGGACACAGAGAAAGAGACTTAAAAAAAATTTATAGGACTTCTGGTCAAGAAAACAGTGTAGGTAAACACAAAACCACATCAAAATTACAATTAAAATATAGAACAACCATCACTCAGAAATGCCAGAAATCGAGGTGAATGGAAGTCTGACAACTACAGAATTAAAGGAACCACATCCACTGCAAATGGTAGGAGGGGCAGAGACGTGGAATGAGCTGGTCCTACATCCAAAACTTGAGAGGGGTATTTCAGGAGCACAGAGTCTCAGCCCCACACTAAGCCCCTCTATCCAGGGTTCCAGTGCCAGGAAGATTAAGTCCCCATAACTTCTGGCTGCAAAAACCAGTGGGTTTGACTTAGTGGAAAAAACCCCTGTGGAGTCCCTCTTTAGAGAACCCATACACGGACTTACTCAGATCACTCCCTCTGAGCTCCAGCACTGGGGTAGCCGCTTGAAAGGCACCAGTGGCATAGAGGGAGGAAGTGAAGTGCCTGGCATCAAGGTGAGAGCTGGGGGACAGCTTTCTCTCAGAAAGGCAGGCAGAGGCCACTGTCCCTTTTCTGAACCCTCATCCCACAGAGCTGGCAGGCTTGTGCCACATCTGAGACTCCTTCAACCTGGTTAACAATGTTTGCCCCACCTTGTAGATTCCCAGAGATTCAGTCCCACCCACGCTGCTTTTCCATATGAATGGCTGGTCTTGGCTCATTCTTTGCAACTTCCTAAATCCTCTTAAACTAGGAGTAGCTAGCCTAGATTCACTGCTTGGCTTCTCCTGAGAATCTAGGCCAGCACAAGTAGCAGCCATCTTAGATTGCTTGGTATCTCAGGTGGCCGGGGGCAAAACACAGGAGGGGGCTGAGCTTGGCCTGCACCACCCAGGAAACCCCAGAGCCTGTGCACCCAGTGGGTAGCAACAAGTCACACTGGAGCACCACCACCCTGCCCGTGCACAGCTGATCCTCCATGTAGCATGGAGGGTGGTGGTCAGTGGTCACAGCCAGTCCTGGCTGCTGACTGGCCTGGGTAAATCCCTCCCATTGATCTGCCAACAGAAATCAAGGCTCAGCTACAAGAAAAGGGTGTACTCAGCTTACCTGAAGGGTGTATCTCAAGTACCCAGCTTGGGCGACAGGGGAGACTGTCCCACTGGACCCTACAGGACACCTACTAAAGTAGGCCACTACCAAGACAGGGACTCATAGCAGCTCTACCTAATATATAGAAACAAACACAGAGAGGCTGACAAAATGAGGAGACAAAGAAACAGAGCCCAAGTGAAAGAAAAGATCAAAACTCCAAAAAAGAACTAACTGAAATGGAGATAAGCAATCTATCAGATGCAGTGTTCAAGACACTGGTTATTAGGATGCTCAAGGAACTTAGTGAGGACCTCAACAGCATAAAAAAGATCCAGTCAGTCAGAAACAAAGGATATACTAATTGAAATAAAGAACAATTTACAGGGAAACAACACTAGAGTGGATACAGCTGAGAATCAAAACAATGATGTGGAACATAAGGAAGCAAAAAATCACCAATCAGAACAACAGAAAGAAAAAAAGAATCCAAAAAAGTGAGGATAGTGTAAGAAGCCATTGGGACAACTTTAATAGTTTTACCACTTGCATCATAGGGGTGTGAGAAAAATAAGAGAAGAGCAAGAAATTAGAAATCTATTTGAAAAAATAATGAAAGGAAATTCCCTTATTTGGTGAAGGAAATAGACATACAAGCCCAGGAAGCACAGAGAGTCCCCAACAAGATGGATGCAAAGAGGCCCACCCCAAGACACATCATAATTATAATGCCAAAGGCTAAAGATAAAGACGGAATCTTAAAAGCAGCAAGAGAAAAGCAGTTACTTACCTACGGGGGAAACTCGTAAGATTGTCAGCTGATTTCTCAAAAGAAACTGCAGGCTGGAAGGGACTGGCAAGAAACATTCAAAGTAATGAAAATGGGGACCTACAGCCAAGAACCGTCTACCAAGCAAAGCTATCATTTAGAATCAAAGGGCAGATAAAGAGTTTCTTAGACAAGAAAACTAAAGTTCATCATCCCCAAAGCATTACTATATGAAATGTTAAAAGGACTTATTTAAGAATAAGATCAAAACTATAAACAATGAAAATGGAAAAAAAAACTATAAACAATGAAATGGCAATAAATACATACCTATCAACAACTGAATCTAAAAAACAAACTAAGCAAACAAGAACAGAGACAGAATCAAGGATAAAGATAGTATTTTGACAGTTGCCAGAAGGAAGGGGAGTATGGGGGAAGGGGCGAAGGGATTAAGAAGTACAAATAGGTAGTTACAGAATAGCCATGGGATGTAAAGAACAGTATAGGGAATGGAGTAGCTGAAGAACCTACACATGACCCATGGGCATGGGACAATGGTGTGGGCACTGCCTGAAGAAATGGTGGGTGGAGGAGGGTAAAGGTAGAAAAAATTGGGACTACTGTAATAGCATAATTAATAAGATATAGTTTAAAGATTTTTGGTGCCCTTTAAATTTCAGCCACATTTAGGTATTATAACTTTAAAAAAATCCCCAGGGTATAAAAGTTCCATTTCCAGTTAGAAATGAAAGTTGTTTAAGACTAATATTTCCTTCAAAAACACAGCTGAAGACTTTGGGACTTGGTACTTCCTGCCCTTTGAGGGCCCCCCTCCTCCACCACTCCCCAAGTTCCATGGCGTTCTCTCTGTCCTACGGGCCAGCACAGAGGGTTTGGCCAACCCCTGAAGATAAACTTCTCCACGATCATTCACCATCTGGGTGTCAGTGTGGGAATCTAGCCCAGCAGCAAACCCAAGACTGCACATACACTGCGTAATGATATAAGGTTCTCCTGGAGTGTTGTTTTTTTTAGGCATGTTCTGCTCAAGATAACTCCAAATATTTACATAAACCACATTACTTCAGCTGAGTTTACGATGGCTTCCTGGTTGTTTAAATCAGGGTGGGCAGGAACAGACTGTAGACACACTGTTATTTGCAGAACCCCAGTGATGGGTTCAGGCAGTTTCCCACCTGTCCAGACAAATAAACAGGCTTCCCTGAGTTACAAACAGGAGGGCCTGTGGCCCCAGAGATGGGTCATTAGAGTTGGTGTGCAAGGCAGAGCAGGATGCCTGGGAAGACCCCTCAGCACCTCCCCCTGCCCAGCATCTTCAGGCACCATTCTTCTTTCCCACTGGCTATTTACATGGTGGTATCAAAAAGAAACATCGATGGGGGAAAAGCAGGACAAAGGAATGTAAAGGAAGCCTAGGCAGGGCCCTGAGAGTAGAGATTATGGAGCTGAGACTGGAGACCACGTCTCTGATGGTGCTGGCACAACACTGGAGTCCTGAGAAGAGCTCTATGTCATTGCTGAGGGCCACAGATTACCAAGGAAGCCCAAGTGAGGTCCAGAGGAATTGCTTTCCTAGAGTCTTATATATTAAGAAGCCAGCCTGTCCCTCACTAGATGGCCAGGTAATTATTGGCCACTGTGACCACACAGCACATCTCTAAACAAATAAGCTTCTCTGGGTCCTAGTCATTTCAAGGAGGACAAACCACAGAGATGTAGTTGTGTGTGTACAACGAAGCCGGCTTGTTTTGCTCTACTTCCCAGGGCTCCACGAGCCAGAGGTGACGAGGCCTAAAGCAGCCAGATCTGTGGACACAGAGACCAGCTGCATCATATGCAGGGCACCTTTGATGCACCTTCACTGACCAGGCAACCAGACACGGCTGACTGAGCTGTGTCCCCACTCCCAGCTGGACACCCGGATGTAAAGTTATTCGCCATCTGAACTAACACAGACCCTACACACACCCCTGCTGTCTCACACACGTGTGCATGTGTGCACAAAGACACTCTTCATACCTGGTGGCTAAGGAGCTCCCTTTACACTGACCTCCTGAAGTCCACCCGGGGTCAGAGGATGTCTGAGACTCTGACCAACGTCTCACTCTTTAATTGGTTGCGATTACCTGTTTGGAACCTGTGGCCTTGGACCTAAGGGGCGCATTACAGATTAATCGGGCCATCAGCACTGAAGGCATGTTTTAGGGCACCAGCACCCTTCTGTGTCCCAGGTGCTGACACCCAGACCCGCCTGTCCCGACTCCCTGGACATCTAGCTAGCTGTCTTCCTCTCTTGGTGTCCCTGTTTTCTAGATTCCTGGCCATCCTCCAGTCTAAATAATTTTGAATTCCTTTCCCCTTGCCTTATCATCCTGTTTTTTAGATTTTATTTCTGCTTTAAATATGTGATGCATCCATGGAAATGTAGTTTCTGAGACAATGACTTTGAACTCCACCCTCCACCAGAACACACTCAACGATCCATTCCTGGGAAGATGACAAAGCGATCAACTCTGAGAACTGGATGTCCAGGGATGTCCTTAGAGATTCAGATTTCAACCCAAGGACATGGACACTGATGTGAGGACTACCTGAGGCAGAGGGCGGGGTCGAGGGGGGCAGGTGGCTACAGAGCGGGACAGCTGGAATGCCATAACCAATAAAATATAATAATAATAATAATGATAAAGAATCAAGTAAAGAAAGAGGACTGAGGTTTTACTAATACTGCCAGATAATAAAATTATAAAATGAAAATAAAAATGTGCTAATGAAAAAAAAACCAGAAAAGAAATTCAGGTTTCATTCTAGTTCAGTTGCTTAAAAATATATGTGCGTTATATAAGTGTGCGTATCACATATGTACATATGTGTGTATGTATGTTTAAAAGATCACCCAAACAGCTTAGTAGAAAAAATCAGGAGGGAAAAAACAATGTGAGAAAAGAAACTGGTAACAATAAAAGAAGAGAAAGGAATTTAAAAGTGGCAGTCAAGTAACAACGTATATTTGTAAGACAATGTAGTGTAGAACTGAATTTTAAATTTCTCTCACAGGAGAAAATAATTAATTGTAAAGACAGCAGCCCAGTAGGGTGTGCGTGTGTGCGTGTGTGCGGGGGGGGGGGGGGGGGGCCCANGGGGGGGGGGACACCCAAGCCCCTGCCCCCAGGCTGCGCTCTCACCACCTCAGGGCTCTCCTGGCTCCCACCAACTGCAGCCCCTACTTCCCTCCACACCCCTCCCTTTTCTCAGCTTTATTTTTCTCATTAGCACTCATCACCAGGGAGCACACTCTGAATTTTACTTATTGTCCTGTTATTTCTCCTTCCCTCTACTCTTCTAGAATATGTCACCTTCCATGAGGCAGAGGACTCCACCTGGTTTGCTCACTGCCTTTCCCAGGGTCTAGAGCAGTGCCTGGGACAGAGCGGGCGTTGAACAAGCTAACCGAATGAATGAATGGCTGTGTAAAAACATGCTTCAATTTGATATTGTTGCTGATTACACGAAAATTCCTCTACTTGTTTCTTAAAAACAACTGCTTAGAATAATATAAGATAAAGTACTATTCCCTAAAATTATATACAATCATTCAGTCTGTATATTACTGATGCTGTTACTAGAAAAAAAGAAGGAAGAGATACAAAATCTGAACCAAAGTATATAAAGAATGTTCCAGAAAATGTTTCTGCGATTCCCAGCCTCCGTATGCACTGGAATAAAGATCAAATTCTTCTCATATATTCGCCCACAGCCACTGTCATCCAAGCTCTTGGGTGGTTTAAAAAGAAAGTAATTAAACAAAAAAGGAGAAAAGGACAATTCTCATCTTGCTAGCAACTTCACAAATACCACAAATCCCTCCACCGTGCTTGATGGCGCCTGCCTTGACGCAGCCGAGTGGAACCAGTGTGTTTATGAAGGGACAGTGAGGGTGGTGGCATGTTGGGGGGGAGGCCAGGTACGCCACCAGAGGTAAAATGTTCTGTAGAATATACAAATAGGTAAAATGTTAAAAAGAAAATAAAAGAAAAATCCTTCTGGTGGAGAAGGCGGAGGAAGAAATGCTATCAAGAAAGCCTCTCCTTGGTGCTGCCAGTAAAATAAACATGCAGAAGAAAAATCAGTGCGAAAAGGAGGAACAGAGTGAAAAGACAGAAAACAGCACAGATGAAAAGGGGAGAGGAGCAAACGGGGAAAAAAAGATGCAGGATGAGTAAAATGACAGGAAAAGCAGCAAAGAGGAAATCTGGAGAAGTGCGTGGAGAAAAGCATGAAAATGAGGGAAAGGGGCAGGTGCTGGGCTCCCCAACCCCCGTGGTGAGAAGTGGGGCGGCGGCAGGGAGGGCACCCTTCCAGGCCAGGCCCCAGCCTCCCGCCCTTTTCCAGCAAGCTGCCCAGCTGGAGGCACGAGGTCATCAAGAGATTACCCACCCGGAGCCTGTCAGTGGGGGTGGGCGGGGTGGCACACGGTTCTCTTCATCACTGGATCACTGCGAGCCAGGACGGACTCCGGCTTAGTCCTAAGAGCATGATGCTCCTCCTGTCAGGGTCAAGGGCACAGGAACGCGCCTACACATGGGGCGGGCAAACTCGGGTTTACAGTGGTCCATGTGGAAAAGATGTGCAGGTTATGATTGTTACGGTAGCTTTATTAACTCTGTGCTTTGTGTACTCACAACACTAACCCTACTTTTGCCCACCCCTGTACATATTTTTATCCAGGCTAACAAAAATCACTTGGAGTTATCACACAGAAAGGCCAGGGATGTTTATTCAGGACTGCCTATAAAGTAAGTGAGATTCTTTAAACACACACACACACACACACACACACATATATATAATACATATATAAAAAGACCTAAATCTTAACAGACCACTAAAACCAAGGGAAATGGAGAGGTTCTAAGACAAAAGCTGTGATTCCAGTGTACACAAGGAAGCAACTAAAAGAGACACTCCAGGCTCTAATTTGTCCCCAGAAGTAGGAGTGTCACATTATTTAGAGTGAGACAGCTTCTGTCAGCAAAAATGACTTCACAGCATGCTTATTTACATCATGAAAAACAGCAGGTATTACAGAAGAGGGTGTGGGAAGTTTAGCCATTGGAAATGCAAATGCCCAAATCTTTTTACTTTACATCTAAATCATTCTTGCACACCCAACCCTGAAGGGTTGAAAGAGCCAAAGCCTCTGTGGAGTTGAACCAATCAGCTTTTCTCCTGATGACATCAGGCCTCCAACTGGACTGCTTGCTGGAAAGGGCGTGGGGACCTGGCCTGGAAGGGTGCCCTCCCCGCCACTGCCACCGCACTTCTCAAGGAGGGATTCAAGAGCCTGGGGTCCCCATGGCCACTATTTCAGACAAAACTGGAACAGTCCCCAAATCCCTGACCAGAAATCATTCTCAGCTTGTACAGATGCATATGAAGCTTGTCTTCACCCATTTCCCATGTTTAATATTTATGACAGTTTATTACAAAACACAGACTTATCACTTCAGCATTTAGCCAAGTTCTAGACGACTCCAGTGTTTATGCAAAGTAGACGAGCGGCCTGCGTGGCTTTCTCTTTCAGAGGCCTCACTCCTGTCCGAAGGCAGGTATGCGAGAGCCCTAACCCCACAGACTGTACACATTCAAACTGCCATCTGACCAGATGTCATTTCTGTCCTCCTGACATTTCTTCATTTCATACATTAACTGCTGCTGTGTGGATGTGCTCATGGGTGCGCCAGACAGCGCAGGGACGGAGGGTGAAACTCCTCCAGGAGACTGGGACCCAGGAGCACACAGCTGAAATGCTGACCACACCGCCAACTGGGTGGAAAGCAGAACAGGGTTCTTGCTATAATTGGGAGTGGGAAAGGCTTAATGTTAAATGATGGATTTCTCCTGCCTCCCAGCACACTAAATATCTACACCTTCTGGTTCAACTGCAAATGAAGATTAATTCACAATTCACACACAAGAGCTGTCTCTCCTTCTCCAGCACGCAGCCACCCGGCTTGCGGAGATTTGGCAGAAACAGCACTAAAAACGCCTGCATCACTCAGGGTCCCTGCAGAAAAATGACGGCACAAACGGGGCAACTGTAGGAGCTGAACAACGGGACTGCTGACACAGGTCTGGTAGAGCACAGGGACAGCAGCATGGGGTGGGAGCCAGTCACAGCCAGGAGCCCCAGGCGGGTTACCAGGACCCAGAGAGGGCAGCTACTGGGAGAGGGTCCCTCACAGGAGTGGCGGTCTTCAGTAGGGGAACACAGTCAAGCCACGAGTTCCTTGGCCCACTCAGTCACAGGGGTTGGCTGCTGAGATATCCAGGTAGGCAGGGAGGGGAGGGAATGCACTCGAAGGGCTGATGGAAAATGCCCTGCGCAGTATGGGACAAGTGGAGACTAAGCAACAACAAGCTGACCTAATGACACAGCCATAGAACAGAACACTACGCCTTTTAGAATCCGGACCTGAATCCAGACCTCACTGACTGCCAGGGCAGCTGTCAGGTAAGAAAAGCCAATGATAAGTCTGTAAATACACTAAGACCTCAAGTTTGGATACACATCAAATGATAACAGACATTAACACGTGTAGAGAGATGCAGGTGATTTTCCCACTGTATCTATACATGTCTCGAGTTTTACGAACAGCTTCTCGGTTATGCTGTCGGGATCGTTAAGACAACAAAGAGTGCCTCTGACTTGACTGGAGAACACGGAAAACAGCCACCGAAGCTTGAGGTTAGAGCTCCTCTTACGCTGAGCGCTTTTAAAAACAAACCCTATTACTTCTTTGTTATCAAAAATGGAACAGAACACAGGGAGAATGCTAGTGTCGCTGATGGACACTATCAGAGAGGTTCACCCTAACCAGGCCAACGCTCAGACGTCGTCATGTCGAGGCCGCTGACAAGGGCCGCACTAGGACACGGAGCGCTCTGTCTGCAGAAGGTGACTCCTTGCCTACCAGCTGCGCATGGTCCCAAACAACCGACCTGTCAGGGGGCCACGACTGGCCGTCACAGCAGTGCCCCCCTGTCCACACAAAAAGTGTCAAATGAACAATTTCAGAAATAAACAATTTGTAAGTTTAAAATGACACACTGCTCTGAGTAGTGTAATAAAAATTTCGCGCCGTCCTGCTCAGCTGGATGATGGAGGATGTGAGGACTCCTCCCTCCTTCCAGCACCCCCACACCGTGCACGCCACCCGCCCCTGGGCATTTAGCAGCCACCCCGGCGACTGGACCGACGTTCCTGGTGCCCCAGTCCCTGCGTTGTCACCCTTCTTTTACTTCATAAAGGCCCCAAAGTGCAATAGCAGCGATACTGGCGGTTCAGTGCGCCGAAGGGAAGCTGTCAAGTGCTTCCTCTACGTGAAAAGGTGAGGACAGATGGGATGGGAGTAATAGACAGAAAACTGTACTTGAAAAAGAATTAAATAAAAAAATCGGGGGGAAAAAAAAGGTGAGGACAGTGCAGTGGGGTTTTAAGAGAGAGACGGAGAAAGACACTACCTCACATAACTTTCATTATAATATATTGTTATAGTAGTTCTGTTTTACTATTAGTCACTGTTGCTAATCTCTTACTGTGCCTAATTTATAAATTAAACTTTATCACAGGTATGCATGTATACAGAAAAACACTGTGTGTGTATACATATACATATAGGGGTCATCAGTATCAGTTTCAGGCACCAGCGGGGTCTTGGAACCTACCCCTCATGGATAAATAGGGGATTACTGTCTGTAGAATACATTGAAAACAAACATCAGAGATTTATAACCTCTCTTCTCCTCTGAGGGAGTTAGGCAGAAAGGCTCATTAATTTCTCAAAGAACGACGGGGGGGGCCTGCCCTGCTTTTGAAGGCTGGGCTGGCTCTTCCCGGTCTAGGGTAGGGCAAACTCACGCGGGGGTTCATGAGTTGAGGGGCTTGAACTCTGCTGCTCCCCAGTCACTCTCCCACCCTGGACGACCCCTATAAGCTCTGCCTTGTTTAAGGTCTGAAGACACTGCAGGCCCAGTAACAACCCACCACTCACACAGTGCTTTTCACACACTAGTTCCTGTGCTAGGCACTTGTCTAACTGGTGCAAACAACTCTGCAACTCAGACTCGCCTGCCCCCATTTCACACACCAGGGTGAAACACGGATGCTCCCCCAGGCCATCCAGGCATCAAGGTGGAGTTGGTGGAGCTGGGGCTCAAGGTTGAATCTGCTGACTCCGGGCCCGAGCCTTCCATACTGCCCTGTACCTCCTCCTGTGAGTGGCCTGGCCAACGCCCAATTTGTCCTGTCCTAGGATCACAGCTGCCTGGGTCCCAGAGCCTTTTTCTCTGCCTCCCAGGCCCAGCCCTAAGAGCAGCCTTCCCCTCCTGTGGGGATCTAATGATGAATGACAAAGCAAAAAAAGTCACTAAGCACAAGATACACAATAGCTTTCAGGCACGGTTGGGGGCGGGGTGGGGAGCAGCTGGCCACTGGGTGCTCCTCTAGGAAAGCCTAGGAAAGCTCCTCTGCGAAGGCCTGGGTGTAAAGCCAGCCACTGGGGAGACACAGCCACAAAAACCAAGATAATATGACTCAAAAACAACGTTGAAGGGTTAGGGTTCACTACATAAGGAAAGCGCAATCTTCTGAATTCTTTCCATGAAGACCTCAACTGCCTTTAGCTTTTTTCAAATTTAAAATGTGTTTCTAGGCCGCACTACAGGCTGGCTCAAGACACCCTGAACAGTCCCTGGGTTCACTCTACCCATCTGCAATCTCTACCTGCAAAGGGAACATCAGCCCATGAACGTCCTCTCATTAAGATGCCAAGAGACAACTGGTTTATTGGTCCAAACAGCCAACTGCAATGAAGCTGAGCTGTGGCCCAGGGACTTCCTGCTTCTTCTCCAGGAGGAAAGGGTAGAGCCCACAAGCCTGCCTGGTGATGCTGCCCTTACAGAGCAGGAAAGTCCTGTGAAGAGTCACCCGGCACTGCCGACCTCCTGGGGAGAGAGGCACGTGCAGCAGATGGAGTCAAAGAGAAGAGGTGGTTAACTCATTAGACAGGTACCGCTGTCTTCTAGCCCATTTGAGGGACTCTGAGATAGTGCCTTGACAGTGAATCAAATACTCATTTCTCAGCTTAAGTTCAAGGCCCTCTCACAATCTGGTCCCACTTTTACGTTCTGTTCTTATTTCTTATTGTCCCCATAGAAACTCTGCACTCTACAGAAACCCAGTGACTCCAGCATGCCCAAGCCCACACCTCTGCTCATGCTGCCCTCTCCGCCGGCAACATCCTTTCTCCATCCCACTGGCTTCAATCTGGCTCTAACCAAAACACTGGGGCTTTAATTTCACGTCAAATCCCACTTCTCTGTGATGTTCCCTGAAGCCCTTTCCTCCCTCTCACATCCCCGCTCACCCACCCCACTCGCACAGAGGCCCTTCTCACTTCACCAGACCTGTCGTTTCGGAGCACACTGCACTTATCTTCCTCACAGACTGACTGCACTTATCTTCCTCACAGACTGACTGCACTTACCTTCCTCACAGACTGACTGCACTTACCTTCCTCACAGACTGACTGCACTTACCTTCCTCACAGACTGACTGCACTTACCTTCCTCACAGGCTGCCTCATTCTGTACTTGGCTGTGGGTGAGCAAAACTCTGTTTTGAAAAACAAAGGTAGAGTGCACATGTCTAACAAACACAGACCCTGACGTCTCCCCAGAGGCCGGCCTGGAGCTTGGTCCCCGGGCTTGCTTTCCCTCAGCGGCTGCAGCCGGCACCGGCACCGGCTCGGCACACACTGCTTCACTGAGCACCTCCTGCGGCGCAGGCAGGGGTCCTGACACACAGCCCCGAACCCCTCTTATCTGGAGACGAGAGTGCTGCAGGAACTGCCCCCGCCCTGTTCCCACAGGAGAATGGGATTAGCTTTGGTTTACATAACTTTGCAGCTGCAACCAGACGGAGCTGGGACAGGCATTTAGTCTACAAAAGCACGAGTCAGCTGTACCACTCCCCTCCTCCTGAGAGCTAAATTTTTCTCTCGAAAATGTTCCTGGGAGACAGACACAGTCCACTTCAAAGGCAGCTTTCTCCTAGCCAGAAGCCTGCAAGAATAGCACTTTAACATTCCCTGAGTGTTTACCAGTCTTTGAGAAACATTCTTCTGCCCAGTAAGACGTGCCACAGGCCACCGAGGAATAGTCAGGTACACATTTCAATTATCCTGTAACAGGTTATGGAAGAAAACTGGGCCCCAGACTCTGAATGTTTTCTGCTCACTAATCTGTTTCTTGAACCACCTCGCCCTCTACCTCTCCAACCTGGGAATGTGGGGTGGGTAAGACGCTCCTGCTGGGAGAAGCACAGGGTCTTCCAGGGGTTAGGGTAAGCCTAACCACAGAGGTATAGGGAACAGAAAAGCCCTCTGGGATCCCCTTCAGCAGCTTCTCCCAAAGCCAGCCCCCTCTCCACCCTTCCAGCTAACCCTGGCCCTCCCCTCTTCCTCCTGAAGACCACTGGAAGCTAGACCACTCTAGCTCTTCTTAACCACCTTCAGAGTGAGCATAACTCCCTCAGTGGGGCTGACAGGATCCAAATCATTCCCAAACTTCATGTCCCTCCGTCCTGCTGTGCTGGAGCCTCCACCCTCTAGTTCAACCACAAATGGATCTGCTCTCTACGATCCAAGCAGAGAGCAGACCCCGCCCTGGCTACTTGGGCCTTGCCTCCTGCATGGCTCTCAGAACCACACTGGTCACAGTGTGAAGGAACCAGGGGCAACCCTGGCCCACAGCCTGCTCCTGGGAGTCCCACACAGGAGAGCGGTGGTGGGCCGTGGCCAGCTCCCTCTGTGACGTCATACAGCCTTACCTCATCCCACTCTGAGGCGAAAGAGGGCGACTTCTCGAGCCTCTTCTTCCCGATGCTGCAGTTGGACAAAGACTCGCTCCGACTCCCCATCGCGGCGTCCTCTGTAGGTGAGCAGGTCAGGAGATCAGAGTCAGACTTGGACAAGCTACGGCTGAGTTTGAGTTCAGCTTTGGGTTTGCTGGTGGGAGGGACTCGGCTTCTGGCCCCGCTCCGGTCTCCTTCTTCCTCGGCACCACCAGGGTGTGGAGATGCCGTGTGAATCAAAGTTTCGGGGTGCGATTGGCTGTTAGCGGTGGGCAGGCTTGCTGGGTAGCCCCCTCTCTTACTCTGGTCCAGGACACTGGGTGGGGAGCCTCCAGGAGTGTGCACACCCGGCTCCTCCAGCTGCATGCTGGTCTCGTGGCAGGTGCCTTGCGCGGGGGACCCTTCTGGATGTCTCTGGCTGGTGGCAGAGAGCAGCTGGAAAGGGTCCTGCCCCACCTCGCACACCGGGGAGGAGCCGTGGAGGAGACCCGAGAACTGCTCTGGGACCTGCCCGTCTGGCCCCTCCGGAGAGTCCTGGCTCCGGCTGCAGCCGCTCTGCCTGTGGTCTTGAAGTGGACGGAGAGAGAGAAATAACAAATTAAAGTGGCAAAAACCAACAAAGTTCCAACGCTGTAGCAAGCAGACAGCAGAGCAGAGGAATTCAAAAACAGAGGGGGGCAGAGAGAGGATGGGCTGGGGAGAGGGCAGAGGGAGAGGAGAGAGAGGAAGGAGGAAAACAGTTTCGTATTGTTCTTAATGTTCAATCTGTACCCAAAGTCAGAGCATTTATGAAATTCCAAACACTGGCCTGATTAATGCTATCTGGCAGCCTTCCCCGTTGTTAGAGTTCTGTTAACATTAACGACCAGACCTTGCTATATAAGGCGAGAAGTACTAACTATGTTCTACAGAAAGGACGCAGTGAGGAGAGAGGGAGCGAACACGGAGTACAAGTGAGAGAGAAAGGGAGTGCGCCAGCGAGCAAGTGTGAGCAAGGGGGACTCGCTCCTGGAACATCTGATATGCTTCCATAAAGGCCGAAGTGTTATTTAGAGCCACCCGCCCGCCCCCCCTCTGGCAGGCGGCAACGGGGAAAAAAGGAGGTCACGAGCCACAACCTGCAACTTCTGGAATTCCTTAACTGAAAGCACAAAACAAAGCGGCAGAGAAATGACCGCTTCCTTCCTCGGGGGCTGTTAGAGCTCCACGCCTCATCCTTCCTTCCGCAGGGAGCACAAACTTTTCTTTTTCCTGAGAATGTGCACATCTCATGCCTTCCAAAGGCTCCCAGCTGCTCCTATTTGTTTAAATTTAACCTTACTTGATCCACTGAAAACAAAACGGTCTAATCTGTCAGTGCCAACAGACATTTGCAGTCCCCCAAGGCCCCTGACATCCCAGAAATCCGACCCTGCTAGCTCAGGAGGCCACTGCTACTGTGCCTCCCCCAGGATACCAAATACCTCGCCCTGAAGCAGCATAAATAATTGACCAAATCAGAGTCCAACATGGATCTCACACTGGGATACTTGAGGGGCTCGCCCTACAGGAACTGGGTCCCATTAAGAAGAGATTCTAACCCCCATCAGCAGAATAGAAAACAGCCCTGCACCTGGTACCAGTTCACATTCCAAAGCTAATACTTGACTTTTTTCTCTGAAGTGGAATCTATGGTACACACACCAAATTATTTCATAGTCTGCCCAAAGTCCCCAAGAACTGTTCATGAGATCAGAGAATCTTAGACCTGGAAGGGTCAATTTCAACTATTATTGCAGATGAAAAACCGAGGGCCCTCAGGCCTTCGGTGGTTTCTGTGACATGATGGGGAGAAGCCTTTAACCGAGGCATCCGAACACCTGGTTCTCCTGGCCCTGCTGGTCCCAAGCTGTGTGGCCTCAGCAGTGAGCTCTTCCCGCTGGGCCTCAGTATCTATGACAAGTGGGTCTGGGGAGAGGAGGGTGTAGGGGACTAAATGGTAATGGAAAAAAATACACTAAAGATTAAGTAAAAAGCAATAAAATAAGTGGGTTGGACTATGTGGTCCTTCCAAGTCTTTTATGTCCTGATAGTGGTGAGAATCCAAGCTGCCCGGTGCTATGATCTCCCCCGGCAGGAGGCCTGCAGCCCCAGCACCCTTCCTGAAGCTCGGCTCTGACACTGAACGGGAAGTCAGACAAGGAGGGGCACATTTCATCAACTCTATGCGCTAACACACAGTCTCCACTGTCCACACGCCACCCTGGTGCCCCACAACGGTGGCTCTTCCAAGACAGCCATTAAGGATGGGTCCCCACCACAGCTCTCATGATGAGCCCACCACCCTGAGGTCTGAGCAGGCACATGGTTCCATTCACACCACCCTCTCAAGAAGAACAGTTCAGTCTCCGTAGTCCATTCAGATCTGGCAAGTGCGCCGCGGCTGCAGGGGCGCAGCCAGTAACTGCACCTTCCGGCTCTGATCACACCTCCACAGGAGCCCAGCAGTGGGGGCTTCGGCCTCTCCTCCTACACCTCACTGCTTCAGGATTGTCGCAGCCCACTCACAAACCTACACCCACAGGTCAGGCCCAGAGCACCGAATGAGCACCAAACAAAGTGAATAACTTCTCAGGGAGAAGAAATGCTGTGTGCACAGATCCCACACAGCTTAACTCCGTTCCAGGACACTTCGATGTCAGTGCGTGAACACACATGGCCACCGGCAGCGCAAACACAGCTGCTCTGTGCTGCTGCTTGGTGGGGCCACAGAGAGGATGACACATGACCATCTAACGGGGGCTCAGGCCTATACACCTCCTAGAAGAAGCTGCTGGGACGGTCAACCAAGCTGCAAAATCTGCCACCTCTAGGGCTGTATTCCAATGGCCAGCTCCCTATGGACGCTGGCTGAAGGGGCAACGTCCCTCTGGCTGCATCTGAATGCAAAAAGAGGACGTTGGTAACAGGAGCACAGGCTTCCATTTCTTTGCATCAGCTTCTAGCTTCTTATTTAACAGTCTGGGGGGGTGGTGTGGAGGAGGGTGAGCCCAACAACAAAAGAAAACAACACCACAGTCCAGAAGTGGGAGCCAGCCGGCTCGCGCTGCCTGGGTGGACCTCAGGCCCCGGCCGCTGAGCAGGCTCTGCTGCCACTGTGGGAGCCGACAATGGAGGCCCTGTTTAACAGCCGCCATTCAGGCGAGCCTTCAATGAAGAAAGAGGGGCTGATGCCAAGTCCTCAGTACCAGGCTGATGCCGGGGGAGGAAGTGGGCAGAAAAAAGAAATGGAAACTTTGGGGAGATGGAAATATGTGAGGAGGAAGAATTTCTGAGGGTCATAATCCCATGAGAGAAACCACACTCCACCAACACTGTACGATGAAGTACAGGACATCACGGAGGGGCTTCCTGCACTTACCCCGCTTACCCAGGCCACTCCCTGGGAAAGACACCTCACTGTGCGAGAGCCTGACTAAGAACCTCAGGACCGAACGCTAAGACGGTGTTCTCTGCCCTGTAATAACTATGTCCAAGCCTGAGCTAGACTTCCCTGGCAAATCAACGGGTGGGAATAGATCCACTCAATGGTCCCTTCCTTCTGTAAAGTCAGAATGAAAGTAGGTCTCTTGGGGACAAGGTACTGCTGATCAAGAGCCAAATCTCAGCAACTCCCTGTGCCCAGTATTTTCATGTAGGGTTTGGAAATGTTAGTAGTACTTCTTTCATGGGATTGTTGTGAGAATTAGATTATACGTGTGCCCAGTATTTTCATGTAGGGTTTGGAAATGTTAGTAGTACTTCTTTCATGGGATTGTTGTGAGAATTAGATTATACGTGTGAAGCACTTAGAATCGTGCCTGGCACGTGCCAGCTCTCAACAGATGTTAACAATTAGTATTCTCCACACAAGATCCATCACAGCGTATTTGGCTCACAGATGAGACAACTTCTCTGTCCCTCACGAGGATCATCAAGGCAATGTGCCTGACAAATACAAACACCCACTGACTACACTATCCTCACAGCTCTGGACAGCAGGAGAGGGCAGCGGGAGCACAGAGAGAAGGCTGGGGGAGAAACTGAGACAAGCCCCAGAGCGGCTGCTCCAACCACCTGTCCCATCCATGAGCACGTGCAAAACGCCTGCCTTCAGGGGCACCCCAGCGAAATAAAGATGAAGACATCGCATCTGCCCAGTGGACTTACGCACTACTGGGAGAGACTAGCAAATACAGAAGTGGCTAAAATTCAAGGCAAAAATTCACAGATGCTTGAGGCAAAGTATAAGCCAAATGCACAGTGAGCAGAAAGGAGAGTGTGATTATGTTGAACCAGGAGGCTTCTCAGAAGAGGTAGCTTTTGCGCTGCGCACTGAAGGACAAGGCAGGCCTTGGCAGGCTTAAAGGGAAGTGGAAATACATTAGAAAGTGCAGAGACATGAGGTCTGGTGGGCTTGAGGATTCGCAGAAGAGAACCCTCAGGCCAGAGGCCTTCCTTCTGACTGGGATTCACTATGTGCCCACCTTTGGCATTACCAGGCTTGCAACGCCCCTCCCACACTGCCCTCAGCACTCCTCCCCTCACCATCCATCAAGGCCAGCTGCTCTACTGAATAGGACACATCGGCATGCTAATTCCAGCCCTTTCCACTTTCGGTCTTAATCCATTCTGGGTGTTTTCCTTTTACTCTATGAGCTGCTGAAGCAAGGGGTCTTCTGTGCTGCATTTTAATTACGATGATCCATGGGGAGGGACCTCAAGGGCTTTTGAATAATAAAATTTTAACATTCACATTTTTAGTCATTCCTGCCCGTTTAAATTAGGGCTGAAGGGCAACTCATGTGAGAACTCACTAAGTCCAATCAGTGCTCAGACTCGGAGGAGAAAGGGGGGGACTCCAATTTCTCAGGCTGCTCCGCTTTCTTTGTTCCATTAGGATCTAACCCTGATCACCTCGTCACTGGGATGAGCATCAGAAACCGCGCGAACTCCTGAGTACACAGCTGCTTTCAGAGGGCCCTCTGCTTCCCCAGGAGGAAGGTTCTGACTGGGGTATGCAGACAGTGGCGGGACACTGTGATCTGAGAAGACAAATACACTGAGAGTCCATTCTGGTCTGTGGCACCCAGAGGAACAGAATGAGGCCCAAGTCGTGGTCCCAGTCCTATGACTTTTCCTCTCTGTGTCTTTTTCAAACAATGATCAGCTGGCCTGCGTTCTCTAAGGCCTGAGATTTAGCATGGTTTGAACCTGTGACTACATGACCCAAGGTTTCCTTCCAGGTCTCTGATGTTAAGACTGTGAACAGCAGCAGGGCTCTGGGTGAAATGATTTAATCTTGTGACTAAAGAGGCTTCGGATCCAGCCAGATGAGGGCCTAACACTCAGCTCTAACACCTAACTCCTCCCTCATCTACTAAACAGGGATAAAAATAGCCCCTACCCAGGTCTGTCTGGACAAATTCAATGACCTAATCAGTGTAAATGGACTCCGCACGTGGCTGGCCTGTAAGAAGCATTTGGAAAACGGAAACTGTCATCATTATCATCTTTTTTCATGTGCACCTGCTTTCAACCGCTCTTCATGCCGGCAGCACTGCGCAGAGGCTGGCCTCCTCTAGGAGGCCCTGTAAACCAGGCAGAGTAAAACTCAGGTGCCAGGGCAGGTCCAAGTAGTCTTGCCAGTCTGGCTCAGGGCGACGGTGACAGCAGCAGTGGACGGCTGTGGGCGGGGGGGGGGGGGGGGGGGGGGGGGGGGAGGGGCCATCTCCGCCCCCTGCCGGACCAATGGGGACAGGCAGCTTTGGCACTCACGGACTCAGTGCTGATTACTTTACTTCTCCACCATTTCCTTAACCACCTCCTAAACATGTGCTCCGCCTGTTGCTGGATCTCTGGCTCCTCAGACTTCCCTATGCGATATTCCAGCTCTGCCTGGATCAGTTTGTGACCAGCCCTGACATTTGTGCCTAATGTAATAGCACACTTGCCATCTCTGCTTCCCTTGATCTTCTGCCAGTTCCAACAGTGGGTATTCACCACCATTTGCCTTCTCTTCTCCAGTTGCTGGAATGTTGAGCCCTGCTGAATACCCAAGAAACAACTGACTGAGTCCTCGGCCAATTTATTTAACTCAGCTGCTTCCAATGGCTGCAACATATTAGGTGCTTAGTCTGTGCCAGACACTGTGCTTAAGTATTAACAGTTTCTTTTTTAATAATCGCAGCAACCATGAGGTAAGAATCTGTATTCCTATTTCACACATAGAAAACAAGGCTTAAAGAGACTAAATTACTTCCTCAAGGTCACTAGCCAATGAGCAGCACAGCTAGAATCCAAAAGCAAGCCAGACTGACAGACCCAGCCAGCCTTTCATTCACCCTTCGTTCATCTCTTGAGAACTGTGCCATCACCGTAAGATCGACTCATCTCTTCCACTCTGCACACTGTCATCTTCCCCGTGGCACCTATACATACTCTTGGAAGATAATCAGACAAATTTCCAGAGAAGACTTGATTAGACAAACTTCCTTAACTACTCTTAACACTAGGTCAAAATGTGGGGATAATTTCATCTCTTCCTACCTGCCTCACGGAAGTATGCCCTGTCTGAGATTTACTAATGGCCCCTGATTGTTTAACCCTTTTTCTCGTCTTCATTCTTCCATCTCTTTCTGCATCACTTGGCACTGAGTACCACTTGTCCCCAATAGCCACTTTTCCCTCCTTCCTCGGTTATGGGATTTTTTGGATTGGCTCACAGACACCTAGAATAAAGACTACATTTCTCAACTTCACTGTAGCTAGGTATAGCCACGTGACCAAGTTCTGGCCGATGGGTTGTAAGTGAAAGTGGTACGTGCAACTTTAAAGCACTGTCTTCCACCAAGTGCCTTCCCCTCTTTCTTCCTTCCTGTGTTGACAGCTTGTACGTGAATAGTCTTCTTGACCCAGGAACTGGCAGAGGGAGACTGGGTCCTTGCCCATCATGAACTAGCCCTGGACTCCTTACTTCTGCACTTCTCTCTTGTTTAAACCTGTTATTTTGGGATTTCCATCACATTCAGCCTTGGCTTCTAAGACACTGCATTATCCTGGTTATCGTTTACGTTAACCATCATCTCAGCTCGGATGATTCGCAAATCCGTTTTTAATCTTTACATCTCTCTTGAACATCATACCCATATTTCTAAGTGTTTGCAGAGTACCTTTACCTGGATGTTCTCCTGGTACCTGAAACACCTCAAACCTATATTCAAAACTGAACTCAACATCTTTCCTTAAACACGTCTGACCTCCTACCCCCTATTTCTGTTAGGTGCACAGTATCAGCCCAGTTAACTAGGTTCACAACCTCAGGGTCATCCTCAATACTCTCTCCTCCTAAGTCCTCCACATTTCACTGTAACGACCTCCTCAATATGTCTCTCGCCACCTCCTACTGTCCCCTACTTTGGGTTCTAATTTCCTTTAAGAGGTTCCTTGAAGACTTGGCCTCAGGATATTCCTGTCTCTAGTCTCTCCCAACTGCAGTCTAGGATTCCACGATTACATTCTTAAAGCATGGCTGCCCTGTCACCTCACGCAAAAGCATCAACAACACAGCACCGTCTCTGGAATGAAGGCTGACCCCTGAGTTCCAACACTCTATGACCTGTTCTTTGTTCCAGCCAAACCGATTCTTACTGTTTCCCAAACGTGTGCTCCATCTTCTCCCACCCTCCTACTGCTCTTTATTATCACTCCACTGCCTGGGACGCCCTCTCCTCCCTCCCAACTTCTGCCCATCAACCAGAAGTCTTGGTTTTGGAGTTCAGCTCAAATGGCACTTCCTTCATAAAGCCATCCCCAGTCTCTTACACTGACATAATTTATCCCTCTTTTGAACTCTGAAATTACTTTTATACCACGTTAGGTGAATTTAACATATTCTGCTCTTTGTGATTATCTTGCATATGTCTCATGTATACATATGTAAATAAATGGCTGCAGCTAAAGGGAACTATTCCAACTGAGAAATACACACTGAGAGCAAGAAAGTTACATAGTGGGCTTCTGGCAGGAGCTCCTCTAATGCAAGGAGGTGAGAGAAGAGGAAGCTGCTGAAAATAAGGCATAATTATTAAACTGTCTCATTTACATGTTTTGACTTTTGGCAAAGCATCCAAACTTATTCCTTGGAATCTACCAGGAAAAGATGGCCCAGACTTTCCAGGCACCGATGGCACACTGAACACACGTGTCCACTCAATCTTCCCAGAGCCTCACCACACCGATCGTACCAAGGGTGGGGCTGCCGATGGAACCACAGCTGAGAATCCCAAGCTGGTAAAGGGAAAAGCCAAGACTCACACTACAGAAGTCCCTAAGGCTCAGGAATTGGGAGCACTCTGGATGTGGGAGCAGAAGGAGAACAGAAGCTAAAATAATATTTTCTCCCCCCCCACCCAAGAGGACTATGGTCATTATCCTCATGCGCGAACTTCACACAGACCTGAATGCACAACTCACAGGAACACTGACTTACCACCACGGAGAACAAGGACTTTTAGAGCTCTTGGCTCCTTTCCCATGTGCTACCAAACCTGGAAAGTTGCCCACTGTTTCTCTGAGCCGTGGTATGACCAGAATGTCCAGCTGGCAAACAGCTGAACAGTAGAGGAATAATGATGAGGCTCCACGAAACAGGAAACACTGTCCTCAGTCATGCCCCACACAGTGACTTTAGAAGACTTTCCCCACATTCAAAATAATTTAAATAACAGAAATACCTCATTGGATAAAACTATCATAAAACCACCTGGGCCTAGTGCCTTTTTGTGGGGGGACAGGGTTTCTACTTCATGGATCCTGATGAAGCATTCCACTCTGTCACATCTACAGACACAACTGGCATTTCTGGGCGGGAAAACTCCTCACTGTGTGGGATTGTCCTGCACAGTGTAAGATGCTTCGCATTCCTGCTCACCAGGAACTAAATGCCAGTAGAAACCCTGCCTCAATCAGTCACTATGGTGGACTAATGACTCTCCCAGAAATGCATCCCAGAGGGATGGTAACAGCATTATCTAACCACACATAATCCCCTTATTACTCTTTTTGTTCGTTTGTTTGTTTGTTTGAAGAAAGTGCTTTAAAAATTTGCTGTACAACCCTGGCTGGTGTGGCTCAATTGGTTGGGCATCACTCCATAAACGAAAAGGCTGCAGGTTCAATTCCCAGTCAGGGCACATGCCTGCGTTGCAGGCCTGGACCTTGGTCGGGGCACATGCTGATCAATGTTTCTCTCCTCCTTCCCTTCCCCTCTCTCTAAAAAAAAAAAAAATACTGTGCAGTTTTTAACTATTTATATGTTGCTATGGTCGTTATATATTTATATTTATGTAAAACATTTATACAACATTAATTTTAAAATGTCTGAATTTTGGGTTATATACATTCTTTTATTATTCTAATATGTTATTATTTCTATTTTGTTGATCAGCATGGTCAGATTATCTTTTAAAAATCAAACAAGTTTCACTGTAATGATCAAGCCTATTCCTTTTTCTGGTCATTATTTGTGCTTTTATTTTTTTCTTTATTTTACTGAGGTGTAATATGCATACCATAAAGTATGTGAAGTATACTATCTGTTTTCACCTTTATTAATTACTCTCTACTACTTTCTTTTGGTTAAGTTTTAGTCTCTCTTATTTTTTAGCAATTGAATTTAAGGGTATAAACTTTGAGTATCACTTTGGCAAAATATTCTAAGTATTTATATGAAGTGTTTCTACTACNCATTCTTTTATTATTCTAATATGTTATTTTATTTCTATTTTGTTGATCAGCATGGTCAGATTATCTTTTAAAAATCAAACAAGTTTCACTGTAATGATCAAGCCCATTCCTTTTTCTGGTCATTATTTGTGCTTTTATTTTTTTCTTTATTTTACTGAGGTGTAATATGCATACCATAAAGTATGTGAAGTATACTATCTGTTTTCACCTTTATTAATTACTCTCTACTACTTTCTTTTGGTTAAGTTTTAGTCTCTCTTATTTTTTAGCAATTGAATTTAAGGGTATAAACTTTGAGTATCACTTTGGCAAAATATTCTAAGTATTTATATGAAGTGTTTCTACTACCAATATTTTATAAGTAGAAAAATAGAAAAAAATTAGGCAACTCACTGACTAATCAACAAGCTCAATTTCACTAATCATTGAAATGCCAATTTCAAAAAACACTGTTGTTTTTTCTTTTGCTTATCATGGGGAACAAACCAGAGAACGACAGGCGCTGGGGAAGGTGCAGGGTGGAGGGTACGCGCACATTCGCCATCGGGGAAGGTAACTTGGCTCACCAATGAGAACCAGCGTGTGCTGACACTGACTGCCTAATTCTCCTTTCTATCGTTGTCTTCTAAGAAACACTCCCATAAGCATGTACGAATATGCATACGAATGTCCACAGCAGTACAATTCATCACAGAGAAATACTGGGGGCGGCTTAAACATCCATCAACTGGAGAAAGGAAGGATCAGTCATGAGCTATTTAACAACCATTTTAAAAGAATGAGGTAGATTTTAAAGAGCTAAAACAAAAATTGTACCTATAATCTATAGACAAGGTAGAAAAAAGCAAGTTTACAAAATAGCTTGTGAAATACGATCCCATTTTAGGTTAAACACAAAACAATCTCACACGGTCTCTTTTGTGTGAAGACAGAAAGTGGCCTGAAGCATACGCCACTCTCAAACTGTGGTCCCTGCGGCAACTATGAGTAGCAAGAGGTGAGAGGAATCTGAGCACTTTATTTGTACTCACTTCTGAATTTTTTCAAATTTTTTCCAGTGTGCTAATACAAATGTAATTTTAAAATGTAGTTTTAAAAAAATCCCCTATCCCACTCCTCACACTGCAGTTTCTTGGATGACAGTAAGGAGGGCTGAGAGCTCTGGTAGTCTCATTAACATGGCCTTTTGAAAACTGATAAATTAATTCATAAAAGCTACCTAATAATTTGCCTCACTTTCACCAATCCTAGCAGGCATTCCTTCCAGGCTACTAAGAAACTGGCAGAGTCCACTTTCACATTTAATGTCTCACACCTCCCTTGTCTGAAAGCTGAGTAATCCAAGCAGCCAGCCTGGAGGCAGGCACGCCCACACACTCTCCACTGTTAGCCCAGTAGTGCAGAGCTGAAGAAACCAAAGCACAGGAGGCTTGGATGTGAGCTGGGCGCTTCTCCTGGGCAGTTCCCTCCTGAATCTGGAGATGTCTCAATTGTGAGGACAGAAAAATTCCTAACAAGGGCACCTGGCAGCCAAGGAGACTAGCCCCATTTACAAAGCTCATCTGAATTTTCCCTTCTCCTTCCTTCCAAAGGTTGAGCCCACTATCTTGAATACAAATTCAAGCCTCTGCAAGAGAGAAAGAATTGAAATCTTCCTGCTCCATGTTGCTGATTCTTTCCTCACTAAGAACTACTTTCTTTTTTTAAAAAAAAAATTTTATTTATTTATTTTTAGAGAGAAGGGGAAAGGAAGGAGAAAGAGAGGAAGAAAAACATCTATGTGTGTTTGCGTCCCATACTAGGGACCTGGCCTGCAATCCAGGCACATGCCCTGACTGGGTTCTGACTGGGAATCAAACCTGTGACCCTCTCTCTGGTTCAGTCTGGTGCTCAATCCACTGATCCACACCAGCCAGGGCCTAAGCACTACCTTCAAAGAGAGCATTAAATTAACTATTTGTTCTTTAAGAGATAATTTCAGTATGGATTTATTATTAAATCATTACAGAAGGCATGAATGCTCTACTCCACTCTAAATGTTTTTTTTTAAAGTATACTTTATTGATTATGCTATTGCAGTTGTCCCATTTTTTTCTGCCCTTTAATCCCTTCTTGCCTGTTCCACCCCTCCCACCAGCATCCCCCGCCCTCTTTAGTTCATGTCCATGGGTTGTACATATTTCTTTGGCTTCTACATTTCCTACAGTATTCTTAACCTCCCCCCATCTATTTTGTACCTGCCATTTATGTTTCTTATTTCCTGTACCTTTCCCCTCATCCTCCCCCTCCCCACTGATAAACCTCCATGTGATCTCCATTTCTGTGATTCTGTTCCTGTTCTAGTTGTTTGCTTAGTTTGTTTTTGTTTTTTAGGTTCAGTTGTTGATAGTTGTGAGTTTGTTGTCATTTTACTGTTCATAGTTTGGATCTTATCTTTCTTAGGTAAGTCCCTCTAATATTTCATATACTAAGGGCTTGGTGATGATGAACTCCTTTAACTTGATTTTATCTGGGAAGCACTTTATCTACCTTTCCATTGTAAATGATAGCTTTGCTGGATAGAGTCATCTTGGATGTAGGTCCTTGCTTTTCTTGACTTTGAATACTTCTTTCCAGCCCCTTCTTGCCTGCAAGGTTTCTTTTGAGAAATCAGCTGACAGTCTTATATGAACTCCTTTGTAGGTGATTGTCTCCTTTTCTTTTGCTGCTTTTAAGATTCTCTGCTTATCTTTCATCTTGGGTAATGTAATTATGATGTACCTCGGTGTGTGCTTCCTTGGGTTCAGTTTCTTTGGGACTCTCTGAGCTTCCTGGACTTCCTGGAAGTCTATTTCCTTTGCCAGATTGGGGAAGTTCTCCTTCATTATGTTTTCAAATAAGCTTTCAATTTCTTGTTCTTCCTCTTTTCCTTTCGGCGACCCTATGATTAGGATATTGGAATGTTTAAAGTTGTCCCAAAGGTTCCTAAGCCTCTCCTCATATTTTTGAATTTTTGTTTCTTCATGCTGTTTTGGTTGAATGTTTCTTTCTTCCTTCTGGTCTGTACCATTGATTTGAGTCCTTCCCTTCACTTTTGGTTCCCTGTGTATTTTCCTTTATTTCACTTTTCATAGCCTTCACTTTTTCCTCTATTTTGTGACCATACTCAACCATTTTCTGTGAGCATCCTGATTACCAGTGTTTTGAACTATGCATCTGATAAGCTGAATATCTCTTCATTGCTTAGTTCTATTTTTGGAATTTTCATCTGTTCTTTCATTTGGGCCATATTTTTTTCTCTTGACACACCTGTTACATAGTAAGGAGTAGAGCCTTAGGTATTCACCAGGGTGGTGCAACCCACGGTGCTGCACTGTGGTGCTGTCTGTGGGGGAGGATTCTGAAAGGGAACAATGCCACTTGCTCGGTTGAGCCGGCTTTCAGTCCCTCCCCCCCACTACCCCCACAAGCAAACTGGGCCCTTCTGGTGCTGATTCCTAGGTGGTGGTGGTGGTGGTGGGGGTTTGTGTACATTCTAGGACCGAGTGGGTCTCTCCAATGCACTCTCCTGTGATGCTGGGAGTTTCTCCCACTGCCCTCCCTCCACAGATTTTTAAAGCCAGAGGTTTTGAGGCTCTATTTCCCCACACTGGAACCCCGGTTTTGGCAGCCTGTCTCACTCCCCAGTTGTTCCTCCCGGCTTATCTGCACGCAAATGTGGGACCACTCAGTCTGCCAGCTGCTGCCCTGTCCAGCCTTGCCACATCCTCTGCCCCGACTGCCTGTCTCCGCCCCTCATACTGGTCTGAATGAATGTTTCTTCTTTAACTCCTTAGTTGCCAGACTTCCATACAGTTTGATTTGCTGGCAGTTGTGGTTTTTTTTGTTTTTTAAATTGGTTGTTGTTCTTTTTCTTATGTGAGGAGGCAAAGCATGTCTACCTACGCCTCCATCTTGGCCCTCTAAATGTTTTAATTAAATATCTACCATGTGATTGGAAGATTCAATACACTAAGATATCAGTTCTTCCCAAAATGCTACACAGATTCAACACAATCTCAATAAAAATTACAGCAGGACTTCTCATAAAAATCAACAAATCAATAGGCTGATTCTAAATTTCTGAATAGAAAGATAAAGGAACTAGAATATCTGAAAAAATTCTGAGACTAACAAAGTGGCAAATGTAATTCCATGGAGAAAGGACAATTCTTTCAACAAATGTGCTGAAACTATTGGGCATCCATATGCAACTAAAAAAAATAAAAAGAATCTCCACCCATATATCACACAATGCACAATAATTAACTGGATCATAGACCTAAATGTAATACCTAAAGCTATACAATTTCTAGAAAAATACAGGAAAAAATTGTGACCTTATCCATTAACAAAAGGATAAATTAACTTCATTACAATTAAGAGCCTCTGCTCTTCAAAAGACACCCTCCAGGGAATAAAATGATAAATCACAGACTAGGAGAAAAATCACATAACTGAGGAAGAACTTTTGCCCCAAATACATAAACACTTACAGCTCAATAGTTTCAAAATCCCAATTTTTAAAAATGAGCAGAAGATCTGAACAGATCTCTTTTATATATAAGGATAGTAAATAATTACATTTATAGATACTCAAAATCACTAGTCTTTAGGACACTGAAAACTAAACCCACAGTGAAATGCCACTATCGACACCTATTTGAATGGCTTACAAAGCCCTGGCCTGTGTGGCTCAGTGGACTGAGTGCGGCCTGGGAACCAAAGGGTGTCAGTCAGTTGCTGGTTAGATTCCTGGCACATGCCTGGGTTGCAGGCCAAGTCCTCAGCTAGGGGCAGGTGAGAGGCAACCAATGTTTCTCTTCCTCTTTCTCCTCCCTTTCCCTCTCTCTAAAAATAAATAAATAAAATCTTTAAAAAAAAGAATGGCTAAAACATTTTTAAACCTGACAATATTAAGCACTGGGAAGGATGCATAGCATCTGCTGATGGGAATGCAAATGGTAAACCACGTTGGAAAATGTTTCAGACTTCCGCCAAGATGGAGGCATAGGTGGAAACACTGTGCCTTCCCGCACAACCAAGTTTGGATACAACAAAAGTTTTGGAGAACTAAGACACACCCAGAGACCAGAAAACCGAATTATATGGAAGTCCAACAGCTACGAACCGTTCAATGGGGACGGTAAGAGAGGCAGAGCCAGCAGCGGAGCAGGGTCAGGAAGGACAGACCTAGAAGCGCAGGCAGCCCGGACCTAGTCGGGGTGCGGGGCAGACTGACCAAGGTCGCACATTCGCTCGCAGTGAGACAGACCACGCAGGCCCCAGGGGGCGAATCCAGTGGTGGAGGGCTGACAGCAGTGGCACACTCGCGTGCAGTGGAGCGGGGCGCGTGGCCCTGGTGACGGTGGTGGCTGCGGTGCTGGTGGGGGTCGTGGAGGCGGGCGCCGGAGGGAAGCCATTGTCCCTCTTTGACCCCGCCCCCACATACAACGTCACAACCCAGCGACTGAGTTGCCCTGCTCTGGTGAAAACCTAGGGCTCCGTTCCTGCTACTTAACAGGCACGAACAGCCCAAAAGATGGTGCAAGAACTCAAAGTCCCAGAGCCAATAACTCTAAGCGACCAACAGATTGCCAGCCTCTCAGAAGCCCAATTTAAAACACTATTTATCAGGATGCTCACAGAATTGGTAGAGACAAGACACAAATTAGAGGAACTTAGTCACAAATTAGAGGAACATATGAAGCCTAAACTAATTGAAATGAAGGGAGATGTCCAGGAAACCAATAGCGATGGAAAGGAAAATGGGACTCAAATCAAGGGAGTGGACCAGAAGGAAGAACGAAACATCCAACCAGAAAATAGTAAAGAAACAAGAATTCAAAAAAATGAGGAGAGGCTTAGGAACCTCCAGGACATCTTTAAACGTTCCAACATCCGGATTATAGGGGTACCAGAAGGGGGAAAGAAACAGCCACGAGTGGAAAATGTATTTGAACAAATAATAAAGGAGAACTTCCCCAGTCTGGCAAAGGAAATAGACTTCCAGGAAATCCAGGAAGCTCAGAGAGTCCCAAAGAAGTTGGACCCAAGAAGGAACACACCAAGGCACATCATAATTACATTAGCCAAGACTAAAATGAAGGAGAGAATCCTAGAAGCAGCAAGGGATAAGGGGACAGTCACCTACAAAGGAGTACCCATCAGACTGTCAGCGGATTTCTCAAAAGAGACCTTACAGGCAAGAAGGGGCTGGAAAGAAGTATTCCAAGTCATGAAATCCAAAGACCTACAGCCAAGATTGCTTTATCCAGCAAAACTTTCATTTAGAATGGAAGGACAGATAAAGTGCTTCTCAGATAAGGTCAAGTTCAAGGAGTTCATCATCACCAAGCCCTTATTATATGAAATGCTAAAGGGACTTATATAAGAAAAAGAAGATGAAAAATATGAACAGTGAAAGGACAGCAAACACACAGTTATTAACAACCACACCTAAAACAAAAGCAAACCAAGAGGACAGCTAGATCAGGAGTGGAACCATAGAAATGAAGAACACATGGAGGGTTAGAAACAGGCGGGTGGGAGGAGGAGAAGGGGGGAGAAGGCACAGAAAATAGCATAGATGGTAGGTAGAAAATAGATAGGGGGGAGGGCGAGAATAGTGGGGGAAATTTAGAATCTAAAGAAGTTGAGACACGTGGTTATAAACTTAGGGGGGAGAAGGGTGGGGGAGGGAGTGTGCGGGTGGAGGGGAATGAAGGGGGGAATAGAACAACTGTAATGGTATAATCAATAAACCATATTTAAAAAAAAAAAGAAAATGTTTCGGCAGCTTCTTATAAAGTTAAACGTATTTACCCAGGACCTAGCCGTCCCACTCCTGTTACCCAAGAGTAACAACACCCATGTTGACCCAGAACCTCTATGCAAATGTTTATAATAGCTTTCTTTGTAACTACCCCAAACTGTAAATAAAGCAAACACTTCTCAACTAGAGCATGGATGAGATGTGGTGCAGCCATGAAAGGAATACCACTTAGCAATAAAAGGAGCAAGTTACTGATAGACGCAACCACGTGGATGAGCCACTGATGAATCCCGGTAAGTGAAAGGGGCCAGGGTTCATACTGCGTGCTTCCATTCACGGACATTTTAGAAAAGGCAAATTTATTGGGGACAGGCATCAGAGCAGGGACTGCCGGGGTGAGGGAAGGGGCAGGAGTGAGTACGAAGGGACACAGAACTTTTTGGTGGGATTGAACTGCTCTGTACCTTGAAAATGGCAGCAGCTATATGACTATATTTGTCAAAACTGGCGAACTGTACACAAAAGGGTCAATTTTACTGTATCTAAATAAGCTTTTTAAAAAAGCTCTAAATGGAATCAAAAAACAAAGCAAAATTAAAAAAACCATGGTTTCTGTAAGCCAGAAGAAAAACCTTTTGAACAGGACCTTTAAAATTAAGATCCACGATGCTCTCAAATATGCACACATTCTCTTTGCCACCCCCACCTCCTAGAGGCCTAGCAAAGGGTACTTTGAAAGAAACTGTCACAACGCCCCATTCTTACCTGAACCACGAACTGTCACAAGTGGAAGGAGGCACAGATAATACACTGCGAAGGACCTCGTCCCTGCAAGCTATGGAGTGGAGGAGAGGCCACAGA
Source organism: Sturnira hondurensis (assembly GCF_014824575.4). Classification (NCBI taxonomy): domain Eukaryota; kingdom Metazoa; phylum Chordata; class Mammalia; order Chiroptera; family Phyllostomidae; genus Sturnira; species Sturnira hondurensis. Next base: position 2,596,758 of record NW_028080209.1, on the reverse strand, counting down.
GTTCCCTCTGTGTACTGGGAAGTGCCCTGCCCTTCCTGTTTGTCCTTATGAGAAGAGGTGGTCACATATTGCCTGGCAGGGCAAACTCACCTCTGTCGTGACTGCGTTATATTTGCCTGGCAGGGTCCCAGCTCCACTGCACTCCTCACACAGCAAGCTGAATGCGCAGCAGCAATAAAAGTAGGCCAAGGCGACGGAGCATTCTAGTTACCTGGCGGCAGCCAATCAGGGCCCCTCCCCAGAGTGCCTCACTCTGAGGTCAGGACTTGAAGCGGAGTCTGTGCCGTCAGACTGAACCCAAAGGGGCTGACTTGTTCGGCTTGTTTTTCCACAGCAATAACTTGAGGGTTTACGACTTGAGACCCCAAATCAATCTCTGCCACCACACTGGCAGTCTCTCCTTTCACCGTTCACACCTACCCTGACCCAACCTTTTCCTTGCTCCAGGTGCAGAAGTGTGGCAAGCCACTCCAACACCTGCACTGAAAATGAAGGGCCACAATACGCCCACTGCCCACACTGCCACAAACAGCATCACCCACCCAATTCCACCCAGAACCAGAAACTTTACAAATCCTTTTGGAGTTTTTCTGCTGGGGGAGGGTTAAGGAGGAGAGAGGCACCTTTTGTTTTTCCATCCACTGCCACCGGCTTCTTTGTTTCTGCTGTTAGCAACAGCTCATAGGGATGCTCGTCCTCTTCCCCGGCTGTACTCCCCTGATTCCGGGCTCTCACGGCCAAGGCCTAGGAGAGAAAACACCACAGACTGCTCATGTAGGCAGCTACAACCAAAACAGGTTATGTTGAGCAAATTTGAGATTAGAGGGAAAGAGAAGGTAAATGATTCCCAGTGTACTATGGGGTTGCAACTACTTGTAGATATGTACTTGAACCTCAAATCAAATGGCCTTTGCCTAAAACAATGCCCTCCGTTTCCTGCCCTGGCTGGAGTGGCTCAGTGGGTTGAGCACCGGCCCATAAACTGAGAGGTCAATGGTCTGATTCCCGGCCAGGGCACATGCCTGGGTAGCGGGCCAGGTCCCAGGTTGGGGGCGTGTGAGAGGCCACCTATCAGTGTTTCCCTCACACACCTGTATTTGTCTCCCTCTCTTTCTCCTTCCCTCTCTTCCCCTCTCTTTAAGAAATAATTTTTTTAATCTTTAAAAAATAAAGCACTACTCTTTCCTTACCTCACTTTATCTTTCAAAAGCCATGAATAAAATTCAAGATTCTCGTTCCCCTTGTCTCTCCCGCCTCCACCGTGGCCTGTGCGGTCTCCCCTCCGTGGAGAGCGCTTTCCGGGCAGTGCATTAAGACCTTCTTTCTCCATGTTTCTTTCCTAACACGTACAAGGGTCACCCAAAGGCTGGAGTCCTTCCCACCTTCTGCAGCAGAATCAACATGACTTCTCTGTGAGTCTTTCTTCACAGGTCCTGGGGGTTCTAAGAAGAATTCCCCCAAAGCTGGCTTCTTACCAGTTTTGATAACACAGTTTTACATTAATTCCACCAATCTTTGTTCTGAAAACAGTTGAGTGGCTAGGCAGCATATCCCTCAGTGGAGAAAAAGCAGCTCTGTCTGCTGAGAAGTCCAGGCAGCCAAGTGTCTCTGGCGCAGGAACTGGACCGGAGCTGGTCCTGCACCTGGCACCTGATCCAGGCAGCTGAGGGCCTGGTGACCAGCTGGCCATAATGCCAGAGCAGCCACGCTCATACCAAGCCAGGGACACCAGGACTGATGTTAACAGCTGCCTCCAGAGAGAGAATGGAGACCCTGGCTTCTGAGGGTAATTCCGGCTCCCCTGTCCTAAGAATCCAACAGTTTCACGGGCAAATTAACAATAATCATATACCAGCTATTAGGAGAGAGACCCAGAGCACAGTCTCTTCTCTAGGACAGGTGATACATACAAACAGCGGGAGAGGGGGAATTCCCAATCCACCTCACAAATAACAGCTCCTTACAAACGGAGTTCTTGAACACACAGAAACCTCCACCTTCACCAGCATGTCCCACAGCTCACTGGAGGCAAATCGGGTTTGCCATTCATCACGGTGTGCTTCTTGGAGACACACGTGCCATGTCACGTGTTGCGACTAAAGAGACAGAGACAGCAAGGATTTCCGCAGCCTCAGACGCAATGAGCCTGCTGCTCCTATTTGCTAACAAGGCTGCCGCCACTCTAGAGGCAGAATGGGAGTCTCTTTCCAAAATTCTGTGAAGCACAGCAGGAACCTCGACTTACTGAAAGCCACCTGGAAGCTAAAAGCTATTACGTTACAATGAGCCATGTGCCTGTATTACTTATTCCTTTGCCTCTTCACAGGAACACAATTAAGGGAACAAAGAAGGGCCATTAGACAGTTCATTCAGTGTCAAAGTATTACTAGAGGCTTTACAGACAGGAGAGCTATCCTGCAGGTTTACACACCCCTAGCTAGCACTTGGGCGGCGCAGTGTCCTGGGAGCCTGATTCCATGAGTACCCTGCACACAGTGAGGGTGCTCACAGAGCCCCCAGCACGCCTCTGAGAGGGATCTGACAGCCTGGATGTCAGGCCAGTGACAGCCTTCCTTCCCAAGCAGGCCAGGCCCACAGGTCTGCTTTCACTCCCTCCCTGCCTGGCTCTGTGCATGACTAGCAGGAGCAGAGAACCAACCAATGTCAGAGCTTGAAGGGACCAGAACCGTTAGCCACTGCTCGAGAGCACCTGGTTCCAGCTCCTTTACTGTGCAGATGACAAAACCTGGTTCCAGACAGGTCTAGGGACTCGCCCAAGGTGACGCTCAGAGAGCTCCCAGAAGAGCTAGGGCCATATAATTCACTTCCTCTGATTCTGGACAATCTGGCCTCACTTTTTCCTGGGAGGCATGACTTCTCCACCCAGTTGGGAACTTCTTCCCTCTTTCAGAGAAGTCTGAGAGTCTCCTACTCCTACCCAGACAACTTGCAGGGTGATAGTTTTTTGCTTTGTCCTGGCCCCTGCCAGCTATGAGATCAAAATCTCACGCTAAAGCAATTAGCTGCTTTTCTTCCAACCTTCCTAGCTCCCACTCAAGAAGCCCTGTGTCACAGTGAATATGGTGGTAACTTATTTTCAACTGAAGGAATCCTGCTCTTTACTAAATTAAAAGTTAATCTTTCTCCTCCTTCTTCCAGGCCTGGCAATAAATCAAAGCCCCCCCCCCGCCCCCGCCATATGTTTTCTGCTGTATGGAAAGCAACATTTTTGCCATAGAGAAAAGCTACTACCACCAAACCCTGACCAATGGAGTGGCCAGCTGGGGTGAGCAGCTTTCTGGGAAGAGATACCACAGCAGCTGCAGCCTGCCATGGACACTCGTTCACGGTCAGACAGTGCAGCTGGCAGTTCATCTACGCAGTGTGTGTAGGTGTGTGTGTTTGAACGACCAGTTTCATGATCTGCTCATTGCTCTGATGAGCTCTCCTGGAGTCAGGTATATGCAGGTTCCCTTAAAGGCTGCCTGGCCATTTGGCAATGACCAGCCTCGGGAATAGGACATGATCATTAGGAAAGACTGCTGGCCAAATCAAAAGTCTAAACTCTGATGAAGTCACTGCCTCCAAGGAGATGACATTTAAGGTAGTAAAGTTTTGAGAGCATGAGAAATAAAGATGGTGCCCTGGCGGGTGTAGCTCAGTGAATTGAGGGTCAGCCTGCAGACCTTTGGCCTGTGAACTGAAAGGTCACCAGTTCAATTCCCAGTCAGGGCGCATGTCTGGGTTGCAGGCCAGGTCCCCCAATGGGGACATGCGAGATGCAACCACTCGATGTTTCTCTCCCTATCTTTCTCCCTCCCTTCCCCTCTCTCTAAAAATCAAAATAAATAAAATCCTAAAAAATAGATAAAGATGGTGAAGACTACAGTAAAACAAAAAAGGTCTACTTTTGGAGAAGACCTATCCACTGAGACCACAGCAAACAGACTCTGCCTTCATCATTAAAAGGTTACTGATGCAGACCACGGCACTCCTACATTCAGGCGCGTACCATCATCACTAAGCAAGCGACGCCAGGGTTCACAGTCTTCTGCATACTGACTCTGGTGGTTCAGCTGACCCAGAATTCTAGACTATTGCAAAGCAAGTTCTAGACTGGAGTCTCCCACCCAGAGAATAATGTGGAAATGTCTCCCTACCTCTTGACATTGTATTATTGCCAAACTGTTTGCTGGAGAAAGTCTTGCAAAAAGAGAAAGTCTTGATTACTCAATACCTCCCTAAGAGCCTTGCCCTTATCCTTGGGCACTGGGATTTTAGTCCATAACCTTGTTAAAAAGGTGGCACGCGACAGTTGCAGTGGAGTCCACATGGCGCCTGAGCAAAGAGCAGAGCAACTGTGTCTTTCCCTCAGGCACAGCCTCAGCTAGAGGGAGTATAACCATTTCGTGGGTAAAGCAGTCTCAGGGCCACTTCAGACAAGTCAGACCCAAGAGACATCAGGAAATAGCAGAAATTTAAGTTTTCAGACGATCTCCATGATGGTAAACATGGCTTGCCTCTTGCACAACCACATCAAGATTGCAACTAAACTATAGAAAACCCATCACTCATAACTGGCAGACACTGAGTTGATAGAGGTCCTGCAACATTGGAAACAAAGAAGAAACCACATCCACCCACACTGGCAGGAGGAGAGGACACACGGAGATGTAGAATGGCTGGTCCCACACCCATGTGTGGTGGAAAAGATCAAGAGGGATATGTCAGGAGCAAGGGGTCCTAGCCCCACACCAGGCCCACCAGCCCAGGGTCCCAGTGCCAAGATAAGTCCCTGAGGCTTCTGGCTGTAATAACCAGTGGAGATTGAGTTGGTGAGAGAAACTGCTGGATTCCCAGGCAGCTCACCTTAAAGGGCCTGCATAGACTCTCTCAGACTCACTTCCACTGAGCTCCAGCACTGGGGCAGCAGCATTGGTTGCATACAGGGAGGAGTGCAATGTCTTGCATCAGTGTGAGAGCTGGGGGACAGCTTTCTCTAAGACTGAGTTGCTGGCAGAGGCCATTGCTCCTCTTCTCAGCCCGCCCCGCACAGATGCACAGAGTTGGATGGTATCATTACCTGAGACTCTTCCAACCTGGTTCACACTGTTGCCCCACCCTGGTGATTCCTTGAGCCTCTGTCCCACCCAACTTTATCAGCCCATCCCAGCGGTTAACAGTAGCTTTTCCATACAAATGACTTGTCTTGGCTCATGCTTGTGATCTTCCTAAATCATCTCAAACAAGCAGCAGTTGGCCTCAGCAAGCCCCCATACCTTGACAGGTGGCCCCAGTCCCAACACTAGGGCAGCTGGCCTTGGTTCACAGCCTGGCCTAGCTAGGGAACCTAAAGGCCAAGCACAAGAAGCAGTCAGCTGCAGATGGCTTTATAGCTTATGCCAAGTGACCCCAGACAGAACACAACCACAGTTGATCCTCTGATCCTCCTCCAATGGTGGAAGGTGGTGGTCAGTAATCACAGTCTGTCCTTGCAGCTGACTGGCCCGGTTAAGTCCCTCCCACTGACCTGCCAACAGTAATCAAGGCTCAACTACAAGAAGAGGGTGTATTCAGCCCACACAGAGAATAGGCTTCGAGTACCCAGCTTGGGTGATAGGGGAGGCTGTGCCACTGGACCCCACAGGACACCTGCTACATTAGGCCACACTACCAAGATGCAGAGTCAAAGCAGCTCTACCTAATACACAGAAACACACACAGGGAGGCTGCCAAAATGAGGAGACACAGAAACACGGGCCAAATGAAAGAACAGAACAAAACTCCAGAAAAAGAACAAAACAAAATGGAGACACATAATCTTTCAAATGCAGAGTTCAAAACACTGGTTATAAAGATATTCAAGGAACTTAGTGAAGACCTCAACAGCATAAAGAGATCCAGTGAGAAATGAAGGATATGCTAACTGAAATGAACAATTTATGGGGAAACAACAGTAAAGTAGATGAAGCTGAGAATAAAATGAATGATTTGGAACATTAAAGAAGCAAAAAACAACCAACCAGTAGAGCAAGAAGAAAAAAGAATCCAAAAAAATGAGGATAGTGTAAGAAGCCTCTGGGACAACTTTATCTTTCCACCATTTGCATCCATAGGAGTGCCAGAAGGAGAAGAGAAAGAGTAAGAAATTGGAAACCCGTTTGAAAAAATAATAAAAGAAAACTTCCCTAATTTGGTGAAGAAAATAGACCTTAAATTCAGGAAGCACAAGGAGTTCCAAAGAAGATGGATGCAAAGAGGACCACACCAAGACATAGGATAATTAAAATGCCAAAGGTTAAAAAGATAAAGAGAGAATCTTGAAAGCAGCAAGAGAAAAGTCAGTTACCTACAAAGGAGTTCCCATAAGACTATCAGTTGAGTTCTCCAAAGAAACTTTGAAGGCCAGAAGGGGTTGGCAAGACATATTCAAAGTCAAAAAAAAAAAAAAAGCAAGGACTTATAGCCAAGAGTGCTCTACCCGGCAAAACTATCATTTAGAATGAAAGGGCAGATAAGGTGCTTCCTGGACAAGAGAAAACTAGAGGAGTTCATCATTCCCAAAGCATTATTATATGAAATGTTAAAGGGACTTACTTAAGAAAAAAAAGATCAAAACTATGGACAATAAAAGGGCAGTAAATACATATCTATCAAGTGAAGCTAAGTAACAAACTAAGCAAACAAGCAAAACAGAACAGAATCATAGATACAGAGAACGGTGTGACGGCTGCCTGATGGGAGGGAGGACTGGGGGAATAGGTGAAAAGATAAAGGGTTTAAGGAGCACAAATCAGTAGTTAGAGAACAGCCGTGGGGATGTGCAGTAAAGTGTAGGGCATGGAGAAACCCAAGGACTTGTGCACAGGACCCGTGGACGTGGACAAAGGTGCAGGCATTGTCTGAGGCAGTGGGGGTGCTGAATGGGAGGGGAAAATTAGTAAAGTATTTTTTTAAAAGAAATGAAAGAAAAAGACAGTTACAGAGACTCAGCCCGAACGGAACATGCTCCATGTTACCAGGGTTCTCCTTGTGAAAGGGAGTAATGAAGTGAACCTCCACATAAAAACATTAGGTATTTAATACATGCACTTGTATCTGCTCCAATGTATTATCACCCTGGAGGCTGTAAATGGAGAGACCACTTAGTTGAGACATGATAAGCATTTTGTAATTAAGGTAAAGAAAGACGGACAGAATTTGTATGTAGCACAGAAATGGCCTCCTACCTCCAACAATGTCTTATATTCTTAAATGGCTTCCCTGTATTTAAACATTTTGTGAAACCAAAGCCATCCTTCTGGTTCTATATATTTGTAATTAATTAATTAATTAATTAATTTGAGAGGTGGGGAAGGGAAGGAGAGAAACATCAGTGTGTGGTTGCCTGTCATACGCCACAGCTCCCCACCCTGCCCCCAGACCTGGCCTGCAACCCAGGCATGTGTCCTGACTGGGAATCAAACTGGTGACCTTTCCATTCGCAGGCTGGTGCTCAACCCATTCAGCCACACCAGCCAGGGCACAGTGACCAGGTGATTCTCTAGATTTTATATCAAAAGACAACACAGGTGCAAAAGCAGAAAGTGAGCCAGGCGAGCCCACTGGAGCTGGAGGAAATGTGCAGGCTTCGCTCTGGTCACAGCACAGCTCACGGCAAGGTGGAGCAACGCCTGGCCCATCTGTCAGAGTGCCACTCAGACTCTTTGCCTCGCACCTTTGAGTGAGCTTGAAAGGTCTCGTTCCAGATTACTAATATACACAATATAAACTCAGTAATCCAAAGAGGTGGTAAGAAATGAGAAAGCAAAGTCTTCAAGCACACGGTGACGTACTTTTGAACAAATCGTGTTTCAGTGATGGGAATAAACCCTTAACCCTTTACCTCAGAAGCTGTCAGGGGAAAATACTTCTTATCTATTCGGTCTTCCTCTTCCTCATCCGGTGGGGGCTTTGCTGGAGGCGGTGGACGTTCCTTCTGTAGAAGAGAAAAAGTAGTATTTAACTCACTCTAAGTATATAACTTGTTTACTTTTTTTAAAAAAGATTTTATTCATTTTCCTTACAGGGGAAGGGAGGGAGAAAGAAACGGAGAAAGAAAGGGAGAGAGACAATGATGTGTGAGAGAAACATGTTGCCTCTCACACTCCACCAACCGGAAACCCGGCCCACTCCCCAGGCATGTGCCCGGACTGGGAATCGAACCGGCAATTTTCTGGTTTGCAGGCTGGTACCCAACCCATTCAGCCGCACCAGCCAGGTCAGGTTTACGCTTATCTTAACCCTTGGAAATGAAAAAGAATCATGTAAAGCACTTCCCAGACACCAAATTCAAGGTTTCATATCTGTACGGAGAGAGAACCCTGTGCGTGCGCACTTCGAGTAACGTGCTCTTTGCTTTTTGATGTTCATAGCAGAGAATATAAACATCTCTTTCCCACCCTTGACCACAGTGAGAAAAATTAGCGCTGAAATCACAGAACTGCCCTGTGAGGACATGTCCTTCATATACTGATACATGTAAAAAAACTCCATGTAAATAAATCTGTGGCTGGGCTTCCAGTCCACTCTCAAAGGAAACAGCAAGTCAAAGGAGTCAACTTGTCCGAGTTCTAACAAACCCAAGGTATCAAGGAAGTAAAGAGGAAAGCAATCCGGGCCCAAAACACCCATTCCCGCTCACACTCTGACGCCATTCCCGTTATGGGCAAAAGCTCAGATGGGTCCTTGGTACTCGATCGCCTCCTTCAACCATGACTATTATGTATCATTAGCATTTGAAAACCCTATTTCACCCAGCCTATTTTTAAAAATAATATTTGTCAGTTCTCCACTGGAGAGAAGGGTTGGCAAGCTTTTTCTGAAAGGGCCATGGCTTTGCAGTCAACTTGCCACTGTGGTACAAGGCAGCCACAGAAAATACGTGAGTGGGGCTGTGTTCCAGTAAAACTTCATCTGCAACCAGAAGCAGCTGTTTGTGGCCTTAGTTTGCCCTGGGCAAGACATGCACTGCAGAGGGATTACTTAGATCACGGGCAGACAATTTCAAGCATATACAGAACGGTCTTCAGTGGAAGAAAGCTAAAGAGCAGCCTGCCTTTGCCCTGCAGTACTTTCAACATCGTTTCTACTCCAAGCTTGATGACGAGTTGTTCCTACTGGGAAGGCAGTGGGGCCTGAAAGAGGGGCTGGTTGCCGGTGCATCCCCTGGCTTGCAGGCTAGTTCACTGGGGGAACAGGAGCCTTTAAGTCAGGGTGGAGGTGACTGCTGACTTATATGGGAGCCTCAGGGAAATCCGCAGGGAAAGATGGTTCTCGTGTACCCGGAGCTGCCAGAGTTAGCCAACATTTGGCATCTGTGATCTCTATCAAAACTTGCTTCATGGATTGAGTACTGGCCTGCGAACCAAAGGGTCCCAGTCAGAGCACATACCTAGGTTGTGGGCCAGGTCCCCACTAGAAGACGCACGAGAGGCAACCACACACTGATATTCCTCTCCCTCTCTCCCTCCCTTCCCTCTCTAAAATTAAATACGTGAAATCTTAAAAAAAAAACACCAACCTAACCCTGCTTCACTGCTTGGTAGTATACCTTGGTAAGTCGGTCATTCCCACGGTCCCTGGGTCCAAATGGATGCCCAAGGGCAACAACTTCGACACAGGTTCAAACATGCAAGCCAAACAAAGCAATCTGGATGAGATTCCCACTAAGTCCCACTTCCTCACCATCTTTGCTCCTGAGAAGTCACCTTGTAAGGAAGGGATACAAAAGCAGCAGGCCTATAACCTACAACAGTTACCCAGCCTTGGGACACAAATTGCTGAGGAAAAGTAAAATGAAATACAACAACAAAGGACCCATCCTAGGCTTTGCATCCTAAAGGAGAAAGCCCCCGTGGAGGAAGCAATGACCAGAGACACTGGCAGGAAAGAAAAGCGTGATCATCTAATGTCAAAGCTTTGGCCCAGGGCCTGGAAGTACAGCGCTGATTTGTACACATCTGCCATTCTGTTGATTAGATGTAGAATAGTCCCATAGCCACAGTTCATTGCCAAGGGCCAGGAAGGCTCCACAGCCGTAACAGACTCAAATGAAAACGGCAAAGCATGCACCCTAAATGCATTAGTATTCACTCAGAAGGACTACAGGAGGCTGGATCTCCAGAGGAGGGTGGAACAAAGATTGTATATCAGTGGCCAAGCCCCAAGGAACTCGGTTATACAGGGCCTCCTTCAACAACCCTGTACTCTTCTTGCAAAGCCTCCAGCTCCCTCTAATGGGCATCACCTGTAAGTACCACTTAAAGCAAAGCCTTCCTCCACAGGTGGATTTACTAATTCATTTGTTCTCAACAGTGAAAAACTGAAAACAAACAAAAACCTCTAGCTTTCTCTTCAGAGCTACTATGCTGGTGGTACTCGGCACAGGCACCGGCCTTCACCACTCACGAGTTTTCCCCGTCCCTAATCACACCTTCTCTGTGGGCTCCCAGACTGGCTGGCCTTTCCAAAACCCACACCCCAATGTGGGACTGTTGCAGGGCAGGGTGAGGAGCCTGACACAAAAGCACACCAAGGAACATCAGGCCACTCCCAGGGCACACCCGAGAAGCCCAACCATCACCTAGTAGCCAAAGGCCAGATTCAGACCACAAGGGAAAAGCCAGCCTCTCCAACAGGAAGAAGTAATATACACATGAAAATGTGCCTCGAGGTAGGATTAGCACTGGGATCCTGTTAGAGTAATGGACAGTGTAGTAAAAGGCCAGGGCTTGAAACCTCCAATTACTGTGTCTGCCAATGCAGGAAGGCAGGCTGCAGGAACACTGGGTCAGCTTAGGTTCACAGTAAAACCCCAGGAAGAAGATGGGGAAAGAAGGCTGGAGAACAATGCACAAGGCCAGAGCAGAAGCAAATCACAGACAAAGAAGCAGTAAGACAGGAAGGTGGCCTTGAGAAGGAAAAATCCGGAGCTGTCCTCATCTTACTATTTCAATGGCTGGAGGGGTTATAACTGGGAAAAATAGAAATGCCCCACATTAAGACGTGCGATGTCTAACTAAACCTTGCCACAACCCTGCCCAATATAGAAAATTTGGACAGAAAATCTGTTCAAATCCTAATGGATAATTCTTTGAGAGCATATAGAAGGTGAGCATGTGCTCAGGGGTGGACAGGAACGTACGTCGGCGAGCCCTTCCTCCCTTCCTCCCTTCCTCCGTCAGAGCTGCTTTCCAGAAAGAAAACAAGTTACGCAGCAATGGCCCCCAACACAGAAGCAGCTTATGGCTAAAAAGACATACAATGCCTTAATTTGCTCTAAGAACAAAGAGTAATCAAAAGATGCAAATGGATTATATTGAAATTGGAATAACCAAAGTTCCCCCTCAACACGACCTGTGCAGATAAGAGCACAGGAAGGAAGAGCTACGGAAGCCGGAGACATGGCAGCGCCCCAGGACGGGGGTGTGAACTGGCATGAGGGCTCCCACCCTCTGCCCAGCACCTCCAAACGCCCAGGGGCAGCAGAAGCTCCGGGTTGCCGAGGGCCCCGGGCCACATACAGGCCTCACTCCCGCAGCCTTCACTGCTGCGGCATCAGCCTCCTTGCTGCCGGAGTCCCGGTCTGACGATCGCCCACTGGCCACGCTGTCCAATGAGTGGCAGGAGACGGCGTTGCACAGTGCCTCGTAGGGCCCCTCCTCTTCAGTGCTAGCGTCAAAGTCGATGATCAACTCAGTCACGGCTTTCTCCACATCACCTGAGGAGGGTAGAGGGCAAGACAGTCAACGAAAGAGCACAGTCTTGGATTCCCAGCCTCTGCGACAGCCCAGAACCTGCTCAGTAACCCAAATTAACAGACACTAACCCAGAGCAGACAAATGAACGACTGCTTTGATCCACAAATAGGAATAGTGTTTCAGCTGCTCTTATATCCTGAGAAGTGAACTGATTTTTCTCTAACTCAGAATGGAGAGCCCTTGACATCTACGAGGGGTGCCTCCAAAGACCTTCGAAATGCCCAAATGCCTCAATACTGTAACATACACTTAAACCATAAAATGCACCAAAGTATAACTAAACTACTTAAGTAACCCTTTAAGTTCTTAGTAAGAACCTGCACGTGCTCGAGGACAGCAAGCCTTTCTGAGATGGCAGCGCGTGTGTCTGTCAGCCTCACTCACTAGGTAACTGAACCCCAGAGGGCCTGGGGCCACGCCTGGGGCCAATGCTTATAGACCAGGGATCTCTGGGTCACTGGCAAAGAGTTGAAACTAACTGGAACACCCTGGAACACTAAGAGCTTAGTGAACTGCTAATCCCATTACTAGTAGATGAGACTTAGTAGATTTACCCTGAGACTTCTGGGGTATGGAGTTCTCGCTGGGGATGACAGAGGGCTGGGGTGTGGGAGTTCTATCTAGCTCTTTCGCAGTTCTTTTTCCAGTCATGTGATCTACATGGAAAGACAAAAAAAAAGCTGCACCAAATACAAACGCCTTGGTCCGGCCAGTGTACCCTCTGCTCCCCCAGAAGGGAGGTGGACTGTACCTTCGATTAGTGCTGCTATCTGCTGGCTCTTCTGAGAAGGCAGCTCCCGGACATTGTCTAGGGCAGTCAGTCCACGGTTATCTTTTATGTTGACGTCAATTCCTAGAAAGGTAACCAGGTGGACCGGCGGGGTGAGCATTTTCAAGTCAGCCTCAGACGGGGTCCAATTCCAGGACGCCTAATGCTCCTAGCAGCACGCCCGACATTTTTCATCCAAAGCCATTTAATCCGGCCATTCAGGAACAGTTTGCACCCTTGCAATCCATCAGTGGAGACATACATACATAGGGTTCAAAGGCAGCCAGCAAAATCCCCCTCTGGGGGGGCTAGGGGAAACAGTCCCCACCCTGCATGCTGTGTGGACAAGAGCGCTGCCAACCTCTCACCTGCAGCCAGCAGGATTTGCACCACATCGGTCTTGCCAAACAAAGCAGCCTCATGCAAAGCACTGCCCTTCTCCGTCTGGAAAGCAAACGAGAGCGCAGAGCAGGATGTCATCAGAACAGTGACCCAGGTCTGGCGTGGCCACGCACGACAAACGGGACAAAGACCAGAAGGGACAGGAAAATAAAATACGCCACATAAAGTCCTCTGTCATTATCTTTCCCATTTTTCTTGTCTGGATTCCAGAACCATAATCAGGGACTGTGCATCCAGGGGGCCCGGTGAGCCACCAGCAGGCCACACACGACCAACTGCCCACTTACCCCGGAGCCACCTATGGGTAAAGCTCCTCAAAGCTCCACCTTCCTGGGTGGAAGAAATAATGAGAGAAGTACAAGGGGAAAAGCACACCTCCACCTCAAGTGTGGTTGGTCAATGTGAAGCCTAAGGAGCGGTCATTCAACTGAACACAAGGCGAACGGCCAAAGGAAACGCTAAGTCTCCAGTCGGCAAAACCAAGTCGGTGGGGCTTGGGAGATGCTAATGGTGGCAGTAAGAACACAAGTACAGGAAGATAATGAAATTTTTCTAATTTTGAGAGCTTGTCCACAATTACATCTTTTCAGGGTATAATGACTATATATTACCCCTGAAAAGAAACAAAAATTAACAGACTCACTGGGGGAGTTTATTTGTCTCAGAAGCTTCACAGTAAAATGAGTCAACAAATGGAAGCACCTGACAGGTGATGGAAATGCGCTCAGTAAGGCAGCCCAAGAGCAAGTTATTGTGGCTTGTCCAAAACGACTAGGCGCCTTGGCCTGGGAAGACTACAGCCCGCTACCTGGTAGTTGCTGTCCATGCCAGCCTCCAGGAGCACCTGGACCACAGCTCTGTGGCCATTCCTGGCTGCCAGGTGCAGAGGGGTGTGCTTCTTAGTGTTGCAGCTCAAGAGGTTGGGGTGTGCGTTGAGGAGCATCTTCACCACCTCCAGTCTCCCGTAGAGCGCAGCCAGGTCCAGAGGCGTCTCGAATTTGTTGTTGCGCATTGTGGGGTCTGTCAGCTCCTCCAAGAGGACCTTCACCACCTCCGTGTGGCCATACTGTGCTGCGCAATGCAGGGCCGTCTCGTTGTCGTTGTTCTAAAGAGTTGCAAGCAGATCGATCAGAACAGTGACTGGCAGACTGGCATACGGCTCGGACACTCATACATAAAACCACTGAAATTTAAATGAGAAAAATAGCAGCAATACTTGGGGACTAAGAGAAGTGAGTCAGAATCCAGACACATTCCCCAGGGAACAAGTCCGACTGCTCCGACCAGCTGCCTCGTGCTCCAGTTGCTGTAGGAGGGGAACAGCCACCAAGCTTTCACAGTCTCTCTGCTGTGAGGGGGTAACTCCAGGTAGCCCAGAGAGCGAGCTGGGGAACGTGGCAGGCCTTGGGTAGAAGCCCTGGCACAGACGAATGCCAATAATATCACTGCTATTGATTCATTTTAAACTTCAATTGGTTTTACAATTCATATTTCATTAACCCTGCGGTTCTGATTCTGGATTTGCTGACCACCCCACTGCCTCACACACAAGCCTTTTTGAAGAGTTTGTCATCCGATTAGCTTTCTGCATGCAAATCAATCAGCCAACAATGACAGCAACACAGCAGAGCACCAAAAATCACTCTCACATTATCAGCCAGAAGCCATTTCCAGGGGAGGGGGGCCCTGTGGTCAGTCACAGAGGAACAGGGGACCCAGGGGTGGGGCCAGCTGACGCCTGCTCCAGGAGCCTGCACCAGTCAGTGCGTGCACAATCTACAGCACAGGGAAGCATTTCTTATGTGAGAAAGATTCAGTCAGACACTGCAAAGTTTTATGTGAAAGGTGCAAAATATTCCAAATTGTAACACTGCCATCGATTCAAATTGACACCCCAATGGGCCCGGATTGCCAATTTTGCTTCAAACTAAAGTAGAACATGGGATAAAATGTGTGCTTTTCCAGCCATCAGAAGTGAACTATTCCAACATGCTCTTTCTTTTACTACTACTGACAATTTACAATTATAGCAGGAATAAAGTGATTTCCATGCCCCTTTCTTTTTTAGAAGCACTAATGAAAATAATTTTCCCGTGAGACTTTGAGATTCCTGTATTCACCCAGGAGGCCTCAGGGAAACAGAGTTTACGAGGAAGCTGTTCATCAAGCCAATATTATGCACCTTTCAGTGGTCAAAAGGTAAAAATCAGTTGTTTTCATAACTGCTTTAATTCAGTTAATGATGTCAGAAGGAACATGCATGCGATTTGGTCTGCTTTGAGCTGGCATTTGACTGCATCATTTTCTCCAGCTACACTGAGTACACCTGAACAATCCAGAGCTGCTGGAAGCAAGGCCCCTAAAGGCCAGAAAGACAGCAAAGAAAAACTTAAAAATGAAGTAAGGACAAAAAGGGTGGTAGTAGGAGCACATGCAGGATAAATGCACACAGATTAACAGAGGACGCAGCACGGAGCTCAGACCGGGCACAGGGGAGTGGCAGCTGAGAGTGCCCACAGCCTCCACTGGCCACGGACACAGGTAGTCAGCAACGGCCTCCTCCCCACCCATCCCCCACTCCCCACGCCAGGGCAACTTCATAGCAACCTAAGTATAGAGGGAAGGGGAAATGCCGGGCAGGAAGCAAACCCGTGGGCTTGGCTAAGCCAAACGCACCACTTAGGATGCTCATTTGGAAGATCCGAATGCTATGGAGCTACGGCAGCAGTTCCTGAGCCCACAAAGCTGCCACCGTGCTTTCTCAGGAGGACAAGACAGCTACGGCCCAAAACTCACAGCGGCTTCCTGTAGGTGATCCTGGGGCCAGGTGCAGCCCAAGGAAGTTTAAGATTAGCAGGGTTTTGAGATTAGCCTGACAGCAAAAGACAAGAAGGTCATCTTATTCTTATTAAAACTCCAGCCCAGAAAACCTTGTTTACTGTGAAGCAGACACTGTTGTCTCTTTCAGATCCAAGCTGTCTCCCAACCACCAGAATAATCTGTCCTTGATCTTGTAAAAGTATACCATGAGGGCCTGAACAACTGTAAACCTCTAACTATCCAGAAGAAAAATAGTTTCCCTATTTGTTTATTTTTGTCACAACTAAGCTGCCAGAGCTGCCTGCCAGGCAAATTTCCTGCCTCTGTTCAAAATGGCCTAATTAGGCGGCTCTCTGTCTCCGTCTTTCTTCCCTCTCAGGCATGCAGGTCCTGAACAGTACGGGTCCTCATGAGACTTCCAATGGGGGAGCAGGAGGCAGAGGCAGCTCAACGCAGGCTACCCGCCTGAGCCTCTCTACAGGGCCCCCTTTTCTCTGATTGTTCAGTGAACTGATAGCAGGGCGCCCCCTCTTGGCTCACTTCTGTCACTGTGACCTTCACTTCCCTGGGAGCCAACAGCAGCCCGGCCTTGGCTCCTCCTTTCCTATAAAGTTTCTAAGGAGCAAAGCAGAGCACGGGAAGAGGCTTTCTCCTGTTGCTTTCTACCCTAAGCCCTTCCTTGTTTCATGGCCCCCAGTTTAATAAACATACTCTCAAAATTTTTTAAAAAAGGCCTAAGCACATCTCTGCAGAATGTTATGCTCATATTCACAGTGTTGGAAGCATCTTCCTTCTGTTTCAGTCTTGCCAGACAAGGTCTGTTAACTGTGACAATCCTGAGTTTATGTCTGTGCTGACCACATCTCTCGACGATAAAACACAGGCCATTACAATGAGCTTTTACTGTTTCTCCTGTGAGCCTGACAACTAGCAGGGCAGGAGGTCACCAAATGTGGGTTCATGGACCCACAGGAAAGGGAGAGACCCCGAGGAGCACAGAGACTTCTAACCACCTGGAACCCTTTGCCTCCACACTTGCCAAGTTGCAGTGCAGGCGCTCACGGAATCTCGAGTCCCCGGCATCGTATGACTATGGATCTGAACTGAGGAAGGGGACTGAAATGAAATATTCTGCTTTCCCCCAAAGTCTCTGCACAAACTCTCCATTCCTGGCCACTCAAGACCAATTTCATTCTTCCTTGCTATGGTCAGTACCTCTAAGCCAAAGTACTCCAGGTACTTTGTCTAGGGACCTTGTTTGATGTGTAAATCCATTATATTTGTGCTTTTACACATGTGCACACACAGTACAAGAAGCAGAAGGCTATACAGAAGCATTTCCACAGCCTTTCACTTCTTGGAACTATTCAAAACCTCAGGGCTGAGATGAAGGCCCAGCTTCGCTGCTGACCGATGCCTAAGTTAGGGACCCTTGGGCTACAGCTCTCTGTAACACCAAGAGTATAGGCTTGAAAATACACCAGAATTGGAACAAAAGGACAAAGCAGGTCTGCCTAGATTCAGAAGCCAAGGAAGAGGCCTGCCGCCAGCAGAAGTCAGACTTACTCGGCGGTGCTCCAGAAGGCAGAGCGCTGACCGACAGGAGGGAGGGAGGTCTAGGAAGACAGATGTCAAATAAGCACAAGAAACCAAAAGTCAGTGGAGTCCCGAAAGACGCTGCCAAGCAGTAACTCTGTTTGTTACCAGGAGAAACAAACAAACAAACAGACAGAGTAACAAGTAGATGGCCCACCTTATTGGTGAGAGAAAAGGATTCCTGCTCTGGGTAGAAAGTTAGCTTGGATCAGTAGTTCTCAAACTGGCTGCATTTTGGAATTACATGTGAACCTAAAAGTAGCTAACACTAAGTCCCACCCCAACTTGCTAAGGTAGCACCTCAGAGGGTAAAGCAAGTTAAACTATTATGATAAAGGTTACAATTAAGAGAGAGAGGAAAAGGAAGAGGAGAAGAGGGGAGGGGAGGGGAGGGGAGGGGGAAGAAAGAAAGAAAGAAAAAACATCCTCAAGGAGATCAGGGGTGGCTATACTAAAAAAATAGTAACATAAAATAAATTGAAAAATAAAAAGCTTACCAACCTAGCAGGCACCAACTCAACCAAGCAATCATCCATCGCCACCAAAAGTGACACAAACTGACCTCATGCGCCTTGTGAGCTGACACGCTGAGGAGGGATACAGCATTCCTCCTGTGGCATCGCTGCCCGAAGTGCACAACCTGAACTGAGGAAATGGCAACGAACTCAAACTGACGGGTGGCCAACAAAACAGGTCTAGGGTCTTCAAGGTCTAAGAGCAAACTGTTTTTAAGTACATAGAAAAACATGTCTACCCTAAGACTAATTTCACGGTTGCTCATCTTATGATATTCAGACTAAGTTAAAATGACCGCCAGGGAAAACCATTTCAATGGCACCATCGTAGCTAAGGATGACTCGCACGTGGACGGGTTAAGCTGCCTGTGGACCAGGAAAGACTCCGTGTGTGGAGAGGGAAACGAAAGCTCATGACAGAGCCCCTGCTCCCCGGAAAGGCACCTGAGACTTCATTTCTCCGGGAGCCAGATATGACTTAGCAGCAAAGTCCTTCAGCAAAACAGTTCGCAGACACAAGCTAGGGGCACTAATACCTGCAGTGTCAGGTCAAGCCCGGGGTCCGAGTCAAATCAGCTCGAGAAGAGCTGGTGTTCTGAGCACAACCAAAACTGTCGTGTCCCTTGATGCCTTCGCATCAGTGGCTCTGCGGCCGAAGAAAGGGGGAGGCGAAGGGCAGGATTTCTAAACAGAAGAGTGTACTTTTATTGCACTTAGACCATTTTCTTTTATGTGTGCAAAATCAAGGGATAGTAAATACGCTTTAAGAACCAAAGTTTTACTTTTTAATCAGAGCTTTATAAGCTACCTAAACCAACCACAGAATGGGAAGGCAATCACCTCAAGGTGCCTCCCCCGAAAAAAACCTGGAAGAGACTGAGAAATGTTTTATTAGGCTTCACCCACTAGTAACAAAGAACAAATTCCAAAATGCCCTTTCCTTTTAAAATTAGGATCTTGGGGGTTTGGGGAGAGGGTAGAAAAGGGGCAAATGGTAATGGGGGGAGAAACATAAAAATAAATTAATTAATTAAAAATAAATTAGGATCTAAAAATCACTAGTCACCAGATATTTTTACTTTACGTATAATATCTTGCTTAAACTCCAAAACCACCCAGCAAAGTACATGGTATACCCCATTTTACAGAAGAGGAAACTGAGGCTCAGAGAAAGTAAGCAACTTGTTCAAGTCAACAAAACCAAGTTAGTGGTAGCACAGAATTTAAGCTCAGGTCTGACTTGAAAGATGGTGACCTATGAGTTCTCCACTCTACCATACCACTTTCCAAAAGAAGGAGGAGGAGGAGAAGAAGAAGAAGAAAACTAAGACAAAGGACCTTCCCATTTTGAAGACCAGAAGGCAAAATTTAAAGGGCAGGCCCAAACAAAAGCTACTGTGTCCCATTATCCCAAATCAAACTGCTTCTGCACCATTAAAGCCCAATGACTGAAGAAAATCTCCATAGAGGCTGCCTAAGCGAAGCCTGTAGAAACTTTATTTGCTAAATCATTATTTGTCTAAGAAAAACATAGCGTATCTGCAGAAGCACCTTATGTTTCCCTTCCCTGAGCTGTGTATCAGAGCAAGGAAAAGGCAGCTAATGTGAGCAATGCAATGACTTGACCAAACACCATCATAATGTTGCCAAAAGGCAAACCGCCTTATGTGATTTGCAACTCAGATCAAAAACAGCAGGTGAGAGTGCTGAGGAAAGAGGCTAACACCACCAACCCAACCCACAAACTGTCCACTGCTGTGGTGAAGGCCAAGGCCACTGGGCAGTGAGGCTGGCTGGGCTGGTCATCAGAGCTATTTGCCAGAACCGGCCCCAGCTGCACAGGGAAGGAGCCAACGCAAGTGCCCTGCTTGGCCCTGCAACTTCATGCCCTGTTTCAGAGTCCTTCCAAGGGCCAAGAGTGACCAGGCAGAGAGAGAAGCCGCTGGCTGGGGAGAAGGGAGCGAGGCATTCAAGTCCCAGGCAGAAATGCACGAACTCGGAGAAATGAGGGGGAGGGGGCACAAGCAATGGCTTTGAGGTCACCACACCCCACCCCTTTTCCTGCACCTCCATCTACCACAAGCTCCTGAAAACTAGATTCCATTTCAATAGAAACAAAGAAAGCAGATTAATTTTTTAAAATCCAGGAATTAAAATGTAATCACTTTTTTCTGTGCTTCTTAAAAAGTAAGCTAATTTAACATCTTTTAATTGCATTTTTCTTTTTTTAATTTAAATGATTTCAGAAATCACAATAGTAAGTTATGCACATAATATGGTCCTACATTTTCCCCCCACTTCTAAGCTTTTCAGACATTCCAGGAAAAGCACCCAACCTTCCCAGAATTAGTATGAATTGTAAAACCCAAACCCAAACCCACTGCAGCTGCATTTTCCCACTCCCAGACAAGCCGCAGGCAGAGGGGCTGAAGCGGACAACAGTCAGGGTGATGAGAGGAGCCCAGGTGGGCGAGAGTGGAAGCCAGAGAGGACCACAGAGAGTGTGCAGCTTGGAGAAGTGATGCAGAGAAACCCTGACAACAAAGTACACACCTTGGCATTGATATAAGGGTCAAAGGGGCCGTACTTTTTGAGTTCTTTGATCTCAAGAGCATTCTACAAAAAGGAGAGGAAAAGAAAATGTGATGAAAGAATGGATGAAACACATCAAAGCAATCGCACAGCCCCAGAGAGACCCGACACTGCACCAACTCGGACCTGCCCCCTGGGCACCTCCAAAGGAAGTTAACGGGGAAGATGGCCCCAGAGCTCAGCACTCATCATCCCCTCTTATCCAAGCACCCAACCGAAACCACACTAATGGTCAATTAAATAAATCAGTGTAGTCCTTGGAACTACTTCCTAGATCCATTAGGTTCTTCAAGCTATTGCAGCTGTCTTGCCCCAGCCCCTGCCCCACCAACCTGCCTGCCAGGTACTCAAAGCGCTGGGTTGGTGTCCCACCTATTGCCCTATTGAGGAAAGCTACTCCAGGCGGGAGGTGGCGTGAGCAGGACAAGCTAGCACACTCAAGTGGCTCAAAAATCCAAGCAGCTGTGTTCCAAGGCAAAAATGAGCAAGAGGATTAGAAGTGGTTACTGAAAATTTCCTAAATGAGAAGAACTTTAATAGATGGTTAGTTTTATTTCAACATTGAGGAATATTATTTAAAAGCAAACTTCCTTATAAATTTCCTCCAGATAAGAGAAATTACAATCACTTTAGC
The DNA here is from genome assembly GCF_014824575.4 of Sturnira hondurensis. Taxonomy (NCBI): domain Eukaryota; kingdom Metazoa; phylum Chordata; class Mammalia; order Chiroptera; family Phyllostomidae; genus Sturnira; species Sturnira hondurensis. Next base: position 2,575,629 of record NW_028080209.1, on the reverse strand, counting down.
TAGGAGGAGTAAATTGCATTTAGATTCTAAACATACCATTTTCATTCCTAATGAAACCAAACATGCTCACTGATGATCTTAAATGTCTGTTGCTCACCTATCCAAAAAATACCGCCCAATATGGGGAAGGGACGCTCACCCACAGCTACATACACACAATCTCCAAACTGGGACATTTGGGAGAACTGCTCTCATTCTCTCAAACCTCAGAGCGAAGCTGCCTTCCTCAGAACCAGAGCCACGCTCTTAACCAGTTCGTCGAGAAGGTGTGTGGTCTTGCTGACAGATGGACTCTGCCAGAGTGATCTAGTTTTTGAGGAAAAACCCTGATTTAACTTCTAATTATACAGGTAATTTAACAATTTCCTCTCAGCAAAGTCATAAGGAAAATAATCCTACACTTAAGTGAAAAAGGCAGGAGGATGGCTTGTCATATAAGAGAAAACCCATCTCCTCAGATCCAAACTACAGGGGTATTTTATGAGAGGATTGTCCAGAACATGCGCAGTTCAAGTATAACTTTTCCAAAGTATTAAATGTAAAGAAGAGTACCACCTAAGTCTTTGGGTACTGTCAGGTATTTTTTACTTAAATGCTGCCTTGTTTTCTAAGAACTATCTCTGCTTTGGCCAAGCACGAGCACTCTTAACATTAAAAGGCATCACGGACATGATCTTCATTCTGCTGACTCTGACTTCTGCTCCCGTTTCAGTGAGCTCACTTTCAGCACTGGCTGGAGTCTCTCCACCTCTGCAAGGGGTGATGCACCGTTCACATGGCACAGACATGCACGGGAGGATTTCTGTTTACCAGCTGAAGTTGCAATGCCATGTCGATGGCATAAGCACAATTTGCAATTAATTAAGCTCAAAAACCAGCTTGAAATTTTGCAGAATTTGCATTATTTCAAATTTTGCATGAGGTTAACATTATATTTTTATTATAGTGTTATTCAAATAACACTTGATTCAAATGCATATAAAATACCTCCTCATGGAATAAGATCTGCCTGATGCACTGAGAGGGGCCGTGCTGGGAGGAGGGGAACCACTCCCAGGCCTGGGAGAGCCCGTTCCCTGAGATCTGAGATATGGGACCGAGACAGTGATGGGGTTGCGGAGGCCTTGGCTGTAGCTGAATGGAAGAAAGCTTCCTTCCTCCCAACCTGTTCATTGACTCTGGTATGTGAGGGCCCTTGATGGATGAGCAGCCGCACTATCTGGGCATCTCCTTTCCAGGCTGCCAAGTGCAGAGGGTAACAGCCTTTAGAATCAGCCACATTGGTCAGCGCGTCATTCCTCAGAAGAACCTCGACCACATCCCTAGAAAGCAAAAATCAATTATGAGTTTGCAGAATTCAGGAGTCCTTCCTACTAACAGCTCTTTATACATGTGTTTAGCACAAAGCACTTTCACAGCTACCGTCTCACTGGGCTCCCCTGTGTCTACCTGAGCTCATCGCCCAGCCGCCTCCTGTCACTCCAGGAGCGACATGTGCCACCGCCGCTGCCGTGCGGCTGAGCCACCTTGTGTCACACTGCACTGACACTTCACCTCTCTGTTTATCTGGTCTTTCTGGGCAGTCTGTCCATTTTCCATTATTTTGGAAAAAATGTCTGGTCCTCTTGTCCAAGCCTTGCAATGTTTCCTTGTTTGTGATGTTTAAACAGCATTCAGGGATAGAACTGACATAAAAAGTCACGCAAGACAAACATCATTATTCTCCACATTATTCAGAGAGTTTAGTGATGTGGGAGCTGAAAGTGGGCAGGCAGGGCAGAATTAGAGCTGGCGTAGACATAAGCCAGACACATGCGGTGTCATTTGCTACATCCGGGAAGAAGGACTAGGCTTTCTTCTTGGTAACACCACTAATTAAGCAGATACAAATGTGTAATTATCCCCATGCACATGAGGTCAAAGAAAATCCCCACTGTAAACAAAAACAGCATCTGGAGACCAACTTGGCTAACAAGCTAGTCTTTTAAGTTCAAGAGTCACTTTAATTCAGGTTACCCCACTGTTTAAGGGGGGCAGGGATCACTACATATGCACATTTCTTGTTATGTCTAAAATGGCTACAGAAAGGACATGATGATCACATTCAACATATTTTAGAAAAGTTCTTTTCGGCACATTAGGCTGGGCCAAATACTGCACAAGTGACCCAAAACACCACACAGTGGTGAGGGCCCCGCTCCTCACTCATTAAAGTCTAAAGTGGTTCCAATAATCCCTCTTCCATCAACCAAACTTCTGCTGCTAATCTTATACGGTATCACGCCTCAATGTCTCTGTTCTGTCACATTCTGGTTTCCATTCTCCCACATCCTGGCACATCTACTCACTGTACCCGCAGCCATGCCTGCCCCCTGGTGGAGCCCTCCCACTCTCCTTCACCTGATTGGCAGGGCCCTCATTTAGCTGCCAGTCATTTAAACCTTTGCCTTTCCTCCTAAACACCCAAAGCACACCTCCAGAAAACTCCCACACAAATCCCTCCCAACGCCCAATAAGCTCTCTATGCTTAAGAGAATTAAATAGGCCTTATTATTCATGTATTTCTTCCCTAAAAATGGTTCTTGTTCTCCATTAGGCTAGTTTTATAAGGAACAAATGGCAAGCTAAAAGACAGTAAAAAAAATAACCACTTTAACAGAAAGAAAGTTTCCCAGGACCAATCTATTTTCAGTTTATACAGGGGCTGGTTACCTGGCAGGTTATCCAGCCCCTTTCTGGCCTGGCCGCCCCAAATACGGTCTTCGTGTTCAGATGATTGTGTGGCACTGCACCATTTCCCGGGGGAGAAGAAAAGGTCAAACTTAACCTGCAGTTCAAGTGTTTGAGGGGTTCAAGTGTTTGAGGGGTGAAGTAGGGAAGGATGTTGAGGTTGTTATACACTAACGAGAGATCCAGGAATTCTAGATTTAGCTTGTTTTTCTCAGCATGACGGCTTAGTAATCCTTTCCAGGAATTGGAAAGACCCCTGGAGACCTCCGTCCTGAAGGTGGGGCAGGAACGCGGCACTTACTTGTGGCCATTCAGAGCGGCATGGTGCAGAGGGGTGTAGCCGGTGCTGTCCACACAGTTCACGTTGGGCCCTCTCCAGATGCTGCAGAGAAAGGAAAAGACCAAAGTCACAAACTGAATTTAGAGCTGCCTAGCTGCTTGGAAAAGAATCCTGTGTGGTGTTTAACCAAACCACTCACTTCCACATAACTTCTGATAAAGGACAGAATCATCGGACCACAGAAACACACAGCACCAAGAGTGCACAGTGGCCTGCTGAGCAAGGAGCCAAGTGTCAAAACACCAGAGTCATCATTTAAGGGTGTGTTCTGCACCCTCCTCATCGGTAGTTTCATAGATCGCTCAGTCTGGGACCAGTGCTGCTGAATACTCGCAGGGCTGCAAGAACAGCTCACTTGGAAGGTCATGAGAAATGTCACCGAACCGAGCCACTCAGCCAGTCACAGGTATTGTGCACTCACCTCATGCTGGTAAGAAGGCTGGAGAGAGACCTCCACAGACCAGAGAGGCAACCAGGACGATTCCACCACAAGGACCCAGACCAAGGAACCCACGTTTGTAAAGCGCAAGGAGATGTTTTGAGATGCAGGAGACAGTGCTGTCTTTTTTGGTGAATATGTCTTGTTGGCAATAAAAAAAAAAAATAACAATAGGATCTACAATTTCGGTGCCTTATTTGAATCAAAAATACTACACTAGAAAGGTTAAAATGTCATCTTATTTAATCCTCAAAGCCTTAATTCTGATTTCTGTTCACACCTTACTGCATTGGCCAGAGCTTCTCAAACACGGTAAGTAGCAGAGGGCAGCCCTGTTCTGGCCTTGCTTATAGTGAGAACGCCTCTAACGTTGTTGGCAGCTGGTTTGAGATAGGCACTCTGTAACATGTAAAAGTAGCACCATATTTTTTCCTATGTAAAGTATTAATAAAACAATTTAATTTAAATGTTTAATTTTTCTATGCCTATGGAGATAATCAGTTTTTCACATTTAACCAACTAATAATGTTGTTATCAATAGGTTTCTTAATATTGAGCAATTCTTTCATTCCTGGATTAAAACAAAACCTTATTTGGCCATTCTCCATTGTGGCCCTGTCAGTGAATTCTACTTGAGAGTGTTTTATTTACAATTTTCACATCTGCATTCATAAGTGAGCCTGGTCTATTGCTATTGGATGGTGTTGGTGTTAGTGTTAGGTTTTGGTCACAATCAGATGGATAAATATCCATCCATTTCTATATTCAGGAATTAATGACACAGAGCACTGACTTGTAAAGAATCACCAGTAAAACCATCTCAGCCCAGAGCCTTGATGCTAAGATTTTGGAAGCAGCAAAATTTTAGAAACAACCCAAAAGTCTATCAATAGAGAAATGATTTGATAAGTAAGGTATAAACACATAGTAATATTTCATATATGTTATATTGCTGTGTAATAAGACAGAGTAGAGATTAGAATATAATGTTAAGGAGAAAAATTATAAATGCTATAGAGAAAAAACATATGAGGGAAATTTATCAGGATAGTGGATTGAGTACACAACTATACACAACCTCCTATCTAAGAAGTTCCATGAAGTGACAGAAGTAATTCTTACCCTACACCACAGCCAGCTAGATTCAGTGTAAAAAAATAAGAATAGCTGTCATCAAGTTCACTGACAATACTGAGGAATTCCTAAAAGGCAGACATCAGACAAGGGTGGATCTACAGAGACACAACCCAGAAGAATGCAAATGAAAATAATTACATACCATTTTCCACTCTCTCAAACTGGAAAAAATGAAAATAATGACATTATAAAGTGTTTATAAAGATCAGGGAAACAAGCACTCTTCAATATCACTCGCAGAGTTTAAATGGGTGAATTCCTGTGGGAAGACAATTTGGCAACACCCTTAAAACAAAAGCAGGCACTCGCTCTGAGCCAGCCCGTCCACGTCCAGGCAGCTCTCCAACGGAAACTCCTGCACCTGCGCAGAGGCCTGTGCTCGCACAGCGTTGCTCCAGTGTAAGAACGAAAACTCAGATTGTCAAGTCCATCAACAGGCCGGCAGTTAAGTATCAGGGACACTCATAAAGTGAATTATTATATGACCATCAAGGACAATGACGAAGGAAAGGAAATGAACTGGCCCTGCACGTCCTCACGTGGAAAGATTTCCCAAGACACACTTCGCTACGGGTAGGAGTGAACGAGAGGCCGCCGTGCGACAGAACAGGAGCCTGCGGTGTGCGTGTGTATGTGCTCACACACCCCTGTGGAGGCGCCGGGAAGAGTGACACTCACTCACGTTCTGCTTGGCGTTCTACCACAGTTCAAAATACTTGCAAGAAAGATGCAATCATGTATTATTTTCATAACAATAACTTTGAAAAGAAAGGGGGAAGAACGCATACAGAGGGAAAGGAGAAAAATAGATATGCTAATAATAAATGTCTATATATGTGAGACAAGGGCCGCTTTAATAAGCTTGTAGGTATCAGCCCGAAAAGCTCAAGACACATTTTCAGTGAAAAGAGAGGATAAGTGCACTTCGATACACGCATTACTTGTTCATTGTCAAGGGTGCTGGTGACAACATCAGGAGCACGGGGTGCATCCTGGCAGCCTCACCCTCCATTAACTTAGATTCCTATAACACCTTCCAAACACAGGGCTAAAAAGCACACTTTTTCACACTTGTGTGATAATCTCACATTCTAACCCAAAAATTACATACGCATGCCTGACAACAGACTGACGATGCAAAGTGAAATGGATTTGGAAAATCTGGGAGGAACAGTTTTTAGACTCACTTTCGAGTTGCCCCCCACGACAAAAGATCATCATTCTACTATAAAATAGGTTAACACTAAAATCTAAAACCAAGTTATTTGCCCCAACTCACAAGCCAAATCAGCAGCAGACCAAAATCTCTCATTTATGGAGCTCTTGTCATTTGGCCCAACAAGGACTTCAGGATCCACTGGGACGAGAGGCGGTGCATACGTAGGAACAGACGGCTGTACATAGTTCGACAGCAAGACGGCTGGAGGAGACCAAGAGAACTCGAGAAGGGGGACCAGCATGAATTAGCACAGCGGGAGGCGCAGGTCTCCCTGCAACTAGCACTCCCTCAGGAATGTGTTCTTTCAACCACCTCAGTGCAGGTCCCAGAGTCAAACTAGGATTCAGACTGCCTTTGCTTCTAACAAACAGGCAGGACTGGGCAAGCCCCCTGTCACTTTCTAACTTCTGCCTCCCTATCTCTGGTTTGGAGGTGGTTAGTTTGGGCATCCTAAACCCAGGTGAAACTATCTCAAACAACCAGAAAAGACAGGGAAGAAAGATAAGAACTTTCCTGCAAAAAGCTGTAACATTTCCAAATAGTACGGACTCTCCCCACACCAACTTTTTCTCTAACTAGCATTTCCTCTAAATACCCATCTAGAAATTTGGGGAAATGGAGAGTTATTAAATAAAATCTAAGTGAAAATGAAGAACTGTAGTCTCTCTACTTGGAATTGTAGCTTCCGATAGGATGGTAGTGACATCCCCCTCCACCCAAGTTTCTTCCTTTCTGGCAGCCCAAGAAAAGGGCTATTTACAGCCTCGGTCTCCTCCTGACCACTGCTACCCTATTAGGTTTTTCTCCGGTAAATACCAAAGGGCTGCTCACCTACAAACAAAGCGAATACAATGTATCAAGAGAACCAGAAAAAATAATGGTCCAAGAGGTTCCTAATAAGGTCTAACCTACACGGATTGTGAAGAAATATAATGGGCTGCCCCTGACGCACAGAAGAAACCCTCAGACTAATCCTGACTTAGAACAGTCGGCCCCAGCAATCCTGCAGGGAGAAACCCTAGGACTCAGGTTAAGAGCTAAGGCTTTGTGATTAGTTGACCTACCTTCAAAGCTTGCCCCGCCACTTGTCAGTTTTGTGACCTTGGACAAGTTACTAATCCTTCAAACCACTGTCTCTGCTTCTGTAAATTCCACTGTGACAGGCTCCCGGGACACAACTGGCGCGAACCAGCCTGACAACACAAGGGCTGAGACGGACGATGTGGCGCTGTGTCCCAGCTCGTGGACGTGGCACGGAAGCACGGCAAGCCTTGCCTTCTGTGCCTCAGGAGCACCTTTGTTTTTTCAGCTATACTTTAATGGTGCTACATTTTGTAAAGACTTTACTTATTTTTAGAGATAGGAAGGGAAGAAGAGAGGGAGAGAAACATGGATTTGTGAGAGAAACAGCGATCTTATACACGCCCCGACTGGGGACCAAACCGCAAACCAGGAGAGTGCCCTAGCAGTGACATTTCGCTTTGTGGGATGNACTAATCCTTCAAACCACCGTCTCTGCTTCTGTAAATTCCACTGTGACAGGCTCCCGGGACACAACTGGCGCGAACCAGCCTGACAACACAAGGGCTGAGACGGACGATGTGGCGCTGGGCCCCAGCTCGTGGACGTGGCACGGAAGCACGGCAAGCCTTGCCTTCTGTGCCTCAGGAGCACCTATTTTTTTCAGCTATACTTTAATGGTGCTACATTTTGTAAAGACTTTACTTATTTTTAGAGATGGGAAGGGAAGAAGAGAGGGAGAGAAACATGGATTTGTGAGAGAAACAGCGATCTTATACACGCCCCGACTGGGGACCAAACCGCAAACCAGGAGAGTGCCCTAGCAGTGACATTTCGCTTTGTGGGATGACCCCCAACCAGCTGAGCCACACAGGTGAGGGTGGAAGCACCTATGTTTTGAGACAGCATCTAAACACACAGGGGGGGCAAGGAAGACTATGACTGATGAGAAACTGCATCTTTCGAATGCACCTCTCAGACACCACTCTCCATTCACTTAAAAACGAACTATAAGGTTGATAGTTTTTAGCAGGCAGCATGGGCACGTACGTGTTCATCGGATACATGAAGGGCACCTTCTATGCGTCAGGCACTGTCCTAGGGGCTGGAGAGCAGGAGGAAAAAGACAGTCTGCCATCACGGAGCTTGGATTCTAGGGGGAGGGAGAGTGACTAAATAAACAAAGAGATAAGATGAAGCCAGGTAGTGGTTAAGTGCCATAATGAAACAAAAGAAGCAGTAAAGCAAAGTAAGGGTGACATTTTAAACAAGGTACCTCTTTAAGAAGGTGATCTCTGAGAAGAGAGCCAAGTAGAGTAGAGGTGTCTGAAGGAGACAGGCAGAGACGACATCAGATGCAAAAGCCCAGAGAACGAACAGGCCTGACATGGGCTGGAGAGCACGGAGGAGCAGGGAGCTCTGTCCGCATGGACCAGGCTCACAAACGATACCCAGGTGAGTTCAGGTCAATGAGCATCCACTGAACATCTACTGTGTTCCAGGCCCAGAGTGGGGGAGGGGGAGATAAAAAATCCATGCTGAAGGAAAGGGGGCACTTTCAAAACAAGAGGAAGAGGCAAGACCCAAGTCCGAACCACTATGATCAGACGGACATTACATCTCTGAAAGGGAATCAGGATTCCTTGACTTGACTTAAAAGGGCCATCAATATTCATGTTTAAATTTACACACCACTCTTTAGACCTAGCAAAATTCAAAAACTTGGGGTAAAATTGCTTAAAGTCTCTGTGAAGTCAAATAAGAACAGCAGAAAATACACTGAGACACTTATTCTACAAAGCACAGAAACTGGCCCAGCTCAAATGAGCCCTGAGCCACACCTTTCCTGATGGCACTGGCGGGTATTAATTTCACCCTCCTCAGATTTTCCAGATCATCTACTGCACCTTCACCACTGTGCTGATCATATTTGACCTTGAACCACAGTGAATTCTTTATGCTACTCATCTGTACTACATAGCTGAAACCCATCAGGGAAATCCCTCATGTTCCCAAGAGCACCACACTATGCAAGGAAGTGGTATGGGGCCTCCGGTTTGCTACTTCTAACATTCTATTTTCACCGCGCTGCAGCTCCAGTGTGATGCAGTCTCTGCAGTATAACTGATCTGCTACACTGTATCCACTAAAAATGGCAACAAACTCTTTATGGGATTCACAAGAACACTGCATTTGTACACAAAACACAAGAGACAGAAGGATCAAAAGTTGGACAAAGTGCCCAGCCCACTTTCGTCATGACCACTGTGCCATCAGACTTTGGGGTCAGCTCCTAGCTGGCAGTGAGCTGGCTTCGAGTGGTTGCCCAGCTACCTGACTGCTTCCTTTACACAGAGGAGGAATGGTATCTCAGTGCACGAGCAGAGTCCAGTCCAGTTCAATTCAATAAATGTTACACACTCCCTTCCAGGGTGCCAGAGTCTCACCCTGGAGTAAGCTGGGAAGAGAGACAAAAGAACAAATGACACTGAGAACCAGTTGATTGCAATTCAATTCCCAGCCAGGGCACCTGCCTGGGTTGCAGGCCAGTTCCCAGCAGGGGACACACAGGAGGCAACCATACATTGATGTTTCTCTCCCTCTCTCCTTCCCTTCCCCTCTAAACATAAATAAATAAAATCTAAAAAAAAAAGAACAAATGACAATACTATACATTGTGTGACACTCTGAAGGAAGTGTACAAGGGATAGCTCATGAGGAAATGGGAATAAGGGAAAGTCTGCAGAAGAGACACTTGAGCTGAGCCTTATGCCTTAGAAGGAATCAGCCAGCCAGGAGAAACAAAGAGGAAACACCCGAATTCAAAGTCCCCCAAGTAGCCCCAGCAAACAGAGGCAACTGCAAGCAACTGTGGGTGGCTGGAAGATGCGAGTGAAAGACGAGGGAATGCAAGGATGGAGAGGCAGGCGGTGCCAGGTCAGGAAGGCCCTGTACGCTAGCGTGAGGTTTCCAGCAGGGACCGAACAGATGTACGTTCTAGAAAAGACCTTTTAATAGCTGGAAGGTGGGAACCTCGAGGGTCAATTTGTTATTCACCACACTGTTGTGATGGACTGACTATTTTGGAATTTGAAAAAAATCATGAGGCTAAATAGTTGCACAGATGACAGACTGGAAGCAGCGTGTGACTAGACCCAGGGAGCCCAGTCAGAAGTTAGCAATCCAGGCAAGAAGTACGGACCTAGATGAAGACAGAGGTAAGAGAAGTGCAGATTTAATAGAAAAGACAGGATCTAGGGTGTGAGCCGAACAATTCAGTGGATAGTGAGAGCNGAGGGTTTGTTCTGCACTAGTCGAGGCTGAAACCAACCGGGATGCCCATGCACAGATGAGCAGTCGGTCAGTGGATGCAGAGGTCTGGAGCACCATGGTTACATGGGTAGTATAAGATAACAATGTTCGAATGTTTACATGCATTCATACAACCTGTATTTGACCCTCACAACTACATTATGGAGTAGGAAAGTACATATTGTTATTTCCATCTTACAGGTAAGAAAACTAAAGATCAAATGACTCGCTGATTATCATGCAGCTAATTAATGTAGAACTGAAACAAAATCCCACATTTGACTTCTAATGCATGTTCCTTCCAGTTTCTCCAGGCTCTTGACCTTGACTGTTGAAAGAAAACTTGGAGCGCTGAGTCTCCTCCTGATTTAGTTCTCAGGAGGTCAAGGTCTCAGAACATCAAGTCAGGAAAAAGCCTTGTCCATTTCAGATTCTGAAAATGGAGTGATGGCAATGACCTTGAGGGGGAAGAGAGGCTCTGGGCAGCTCTCCACCACCTCCCGATTACTTCACTACGGAAGGTCCAAACAGGAGCTTGTCTCATCAGCCTTTTTCTGCCCAAGGCCTTCACTGTGTTCCCCTTTTGGCTGTCCTTGCAAAGGCAGGTTTATCGCTGAACCTCAGGAAGGGCTGGGAGTGTTCTAACACAATGAAACATTGTCCACAGTCTAATTTTAAAGGGTTCATCTTACTGAAATGAATTTGACACATCCTTACTAAAAAGCTTCCTACATACTTAACCACTGAGGGTAAAAGGAAAGATAAGAAGGAGCCTATGGAACCACCGCCACTGTCAAAGCAACTGGGATCCTCAGAGAAAGACAAAGCTTACACAACACATGAAACAATCACCATAAACCCCCGAAGGAACTCTATCTAGCTAACTTGGGGAAAATGAACATGTATTTTTGTTTTCACCTGCTCCTAAATCTCATTAAAATGGGAGCAGAAACAAATAAAAAAGGAACAGGAGAGAGAAAAGAGTGAATATAAAATGTCAACACTTTTTGGAAGATGAAGAACAATTAAGTTAGCAGAGCTGAGACAGTGACGCCTGTGGCCAGAGCGGGATGCCCACCCATGTGTGCCTGGGAAGGCTCAGGAACCAGAGGCACCAGTTGACAGAGGGTACCAGCGGGGAGGAGGGACGGAAAACAGGGACTTGACACAAATTCTGTACAGGAAGGTGCTAGACCCCAGGTCTCCGGTCACGTCTACGGAGGCCGGCAGGCTACTACTCCTGTATCCAGGTTGGAAAAGGTAGATTCTTCTGTGAAGAAACTGAACCAGATGATGGGGCATTAAGAACAGCAGAGTGCTAGGGGAGCCACTGCACTAAAAGCAAAGCTCCTAAAAGGAAGTCAACAGCCAGATGGACAAGATCTCAGTCCTGTGTGTCTACTTGGTCCCCAGAATGCTGGCGGCCCCTCCTCCACCCCAAACAGAAGGTTGGAAGACTCTTTCCTGGAAAAACCAAATGCAACCACAGAAAAGTTCACCAGATGCCGCCTTCTGGGGACTCCCTAACAAAGCAGGTGGGCTCCTGCCCAATCACCGTGTACAATATAGAACCCACCCAGGACAAGTCCCTCCCACCTCTGCATACACCCTCTGATTGGCTTTTTAGAGTCTCAGCCATAGATGAAAATGATAACCAAGGGCCATCGTCCAATGTAAACGAGCACAAGACAAACAGAATAAAGGGACTCAAAAACACGGAAATGAGGAACCAAATAAAACCTCAACAATAAAAACCTATCACACAACAACCAGATTAGAAAAAACTGGATCAGCGCAAAGTTCCGGAAAATTTAAAAAATGACAGTAGAAAAAAATATATATAAAATAGGGCTACAAGACAAAGTTGAGTAAATTTCTCAGAAAAGCAGAGATGGGAAATACAAGAGAAAAGATCTTACAAATTGGAAGACCAAGAGTCCCAGAAAAAGAGAGTGAGGGGAAGAAATCATCAAAGAAATAACTTCAGAAATTTTTCTAGAACCAAGGAATTCTAGAAAGGGAAGTTGTGTTACGAACTTCCAGTTGAAAGAGTGCATCCTGTGCTCAGGACAATTTTTTTTCAGAGGCCCACCCCCCAGGCGCAGGTGACATTTCAGAATACGTCTTGGAACCCGTGAGACAGAGAACACAGCTGCCAGAGAGAAAACACGGGTCACACACGGAGAACTGAGTGGCATCACCATTTTCAATAGCGTCTCTGGAAGCCACAGGCAAGGGAGCAATGCCTTCAGCATTCTGAGGCGACACATTCCCAGTCTAGAAGACAAATGATCAGTACAGTGTGAAGGGAGGATAAAGAGATTCTTCGACATGTAGGCTCTCAAATTTAACTCCCTCACACCTTTTATCAGGAAGCCTGTGGAGCATACACTCCATCAAATAAATGGACAAACCAAGAAAGAGGAAGACAGGCACCCAGGAAGCAGGGCAAAGCGAGCACAGGGATTCGCCACCCGGGAGCCTCGAGAACGGCCCGGGTGCCCACCCTTCACTGGACAACGCAGGGATGCTCCAGCAGAAGACGCGGCTCGCCAGATCAACTCATGGGTCCACCCAGGTGTGGAAAAGGGTGTTCAGGGATTTAAAAACCACGGTTGTGGTTCAGGAATTAACAGTGAACCGGACACAGAAAACTCAGAAAACCAACAAGAGAGGCATTAATGGGCTCCATTGAGAGAAAAGGGACAGAACTGCAGTATAGTCAAACTTCAGTTCTTGAATGTCTTGGTTCTCGAGCAACTCGGGTCTCAACCCAGTTGTCACGAACACCTGTCCTGGCTGTCTGACAAAACTTGGGGGCTTGGGTCTTGATCCGACAACCCTTTCATGCATGGTGAGTCACCCGTCTCTTAGGTGACAAAGGAGATTTAGTTTCTGAACAAACTGCTTCTTGAACAGTTTTCTAAAACAAATTAAGTTCAAGAACTGAGGCCCCAGTGCATACTAATTGGTTCAGCAGGTGAGTCATACTAATAGCCATACAAACAGAAACATAAATTTTCAATACTGGTCTAACTAAAAATTTCTAAAGATACACCAGAAGGATGAAGGGAGAGGCAGTGGCCCAAGAAAGCACATGAGTGTGAACCCTTCCTCTTCCATCTGAGACTGACAGAAGATGTCTAAAACTTAAACTCAAGAAATGGCAGCATAAGCATAATATTCAGAGATAGGGAGGGAACAGTGAGGAGAGCTCAGACCTGGAAATGGCTGCTTTCCCAAAAGGAGCTCATGAGTGCACAGACGGCCTCCTGGTAGGAACGGTACAGAAACTAACGATTCTGACACTACAGGTCAGGCTGGACGAGCCCTTGTCAACTAAGGAAAGGTACGAGCCCGGACACCTTGGTGTCCTGTGGGCTTTTTGTGTTGCAAGCATGTGATGAGAGGCAGTGACTTTGAAGGGTCTGTTTCCTCATGGGAGAGAAACACAAGTGGAAAAGAGATGCCCCGTTCTTACTCGCAGGAGGCACCGTTCACACAGTGAACTCGGAGGGTGCCCTCCCTGTCCCATACGGCTGACAAGGCCTTCCCCCTCTCCTGCCAAGGACAACTGTCTTCAGAATAGACATATCGGTTATCAGTGCTGCTCTCCACAGCATTCTGTCCTGGGCCCTTCTGTTTCTAGGTAGTAATCTGCATGGACAAACACAAATCGGCAAGTTCCTTGAGAGTAGGGCCTGGGCCAAACCTTGTTCGCTGGCTCTCAAGAACTGGCATTTTCAGTCACTGCTATTGGGGGAGGGCCTAGCACGGCCTCCCCATCGCCGCCTCCAGCAGGGAGGAGGGATGTGAAGGGCAGCATGGGAGAGCACAGGGAGAAACTGTCACCCTGGGACAGGGGCACAACGACCTGAGTGGTGCACCACCGACCTGAGTGGTGCACCACCGTGCCCTGGATGCCGCGTCAGGAGGGCTCTGCTGCCACCTCGACGTATTCATGAGGATTCACAGTAACTCAGATTTCCGCAAGCCATATTTCTCCCCTGGTTGACATTATTACTTTGGGGTCCTATACCTTTTGTTTCGATTCACCTTAACAAGTCCAGCGGCTTAACTGGGCTGAGGCAGGAAGGCAGACGCCCTGATCGGCCCTGTTTGGGTTTCCACCTTCGGGAAACCACAGATCCTGGCTCGTATCTGCTGTCCCAGCGTAAGTAAAACAGCACCCTGTCCTGGACAATGAATTCCACGGTCACTTCACCCCATCCAGACTTTGAGATCCCTTTCTTGGAATTGTGATTTAGTCTTAAAGGCCTGGAAATTACAGTTAACATGAAATGTTTACTATGAACCAAGTATACTTTAAGTGGATTAAATAATGCACTATTTACTTCTCAGCAGATCTGAGACAGCATAGGGCCTTCCGCCCTAAGGGTCTTCCAGGCCTAAGGAATGCCAGATCCCCAGAAGGAATACCAGATAAACTGACAACAAGAATGCAACCACCCGTGCAAGGAACGTAAGGAAGTATTTATTACCTCCCTTCTAACGGCTTCCCTCCTGGCGGACAGTGAAACCACCATCCACACAGGCAACTGACCGAGGTACACCTTCCTAGGGTGGGTGGTGGTGAGTAGTCACCACACTGGCCTTCGTAGGGAAGGTGGGGAGGCAGCTGCTAAGCAGCCGACAGATGGCAGAAGGCCGCAGTAGTCTGACCCTGACATGGAAAATTTCACTCCCTGAACCCTCACAACCCCACCTTTTCCCACAAGCTCGCCTTGTCCCCAGCTTACCAAAGCAACCCAGCGAGGTTTCTCAGACAGTGAGGTCAGAGGGCCTTCCTTTCCCCCTTCCCCACGCTGCCTCTCTTGTGCTCAAGCATAAGCTTAATAAAATGTGTCTGGAAATTTCTCTGGCAGTTTCTCTCGATTTCTATCCTGGGGAACCCAAGGGCCCTAAACACTGGTAACGGAACCCTATAAGGGAACCCTCGGAGGTGAGTAACTCACCCAGGTTCACGGAGCTGGAATGGGTGACAACCAGGTTCAACTCCAAAACCCTAACCACGCACGGTGCTATACAATTTCTTGAAGACAGCTCTGCACTGTTTTCTCACTCCACAATATGGTGAATTCCCCACAGCTCATGCCCTTTCATTTCTGCCCTGGTTCGCATGGCCCCTGCCCTTCACTCGTTCTGTACTGCTCTTTTCTTGCTCTCTAGAGTCACGAGAAACCAATAGAGTACAGAAAGAGAGTCACTACGTTCTATGTAGGAACCACGTCCCAGAAGGAACGAACAGAGGCAGTTAACTGAAAAACTCCCATGAACATTTCCAGAAATCCAACTAGCTGACAAATTGTTTTTTTAAGATTTTATTTATTTATTTTTAGAGAGAGAGGAAAGGAGAGAGAAAGAGAGGGAGAGAAGCATCAGTATGTGGTTACTTCTCACATGCCCCCTACCAGAGACCTGGTCTGCAACCTAGGCATGTGCCCTAGACCAGGAATCGAACAGGCGACCCTTTGGTTTGCAGGCTGGAACGCAGCCACTGAGCCACACCAGCCAGGGCTCTGACAAACTTTTTTACTTAAGGTAATTAGTGAAAGCATAAACATTATAATAAGAGATACATGTTGACTGAATTCATTTAATCTTAAGATGACTATTTTGCTGTCTGAGGAAATCAAAATGACAAAAATTATAATACTGAAATTAATACACACACAAGAAATGAACACCTGAAATGAAATTTATGATCAGGTTCTAGGTCCAAAAGCACCAGATATATTTCCTAAATGTCTCAAGAGCCACAGATAAAAACAGTATTCTGAACATGGTGGGTATGTAAGCTGAATGTCAAAGAGCCAACTGTTATATCACACATGCAACTGACCCATGTGAGTGAGTCCTGGATGTGACACGTATTAGCTACAAGATTTCTAGTAAATCATCTAGGCTTTATGTAGATGCAGATGTCACTAGCCCTACCCCTACACTGAGAAGGTGGTTTTATGAAGTAAATGGCATAATGTATGTGGGAAAAAAAAACTGTACACAAATCTAAGACACAAGGTTTGGCACCAATACCTGAAGTGTGGCAGGCATTCTAAAGAATGAGAGCAGCGATCACGTGCTGACATGACAAAACACGTAAGACGTATGAAGCGGGAAGTGCACCTGCACCACAGCATGCACAGCACGATCTCATTCCCGTAAGAACAGCGTATTGCTCTAAGCCTGTACTAATGTAAGGAAGGCTACATGCCAAACTGTGAAGACTGACTGGTTCTGGGGGTAAGACACATACTACTTTTATAATCACACACACGCACACGCAGGCAAAGACTCTCCTTGACCAGATTAGTCGGGGTCCATCTTTTCTCTGGCGGGCTCAGCCCAGCTTCAGCAAGAACACTGTTAGGTTTACCAGAGGCCCCCACCCTGAGTATCTGATTGGGTTCCCTCACCCGGCCTTTGCTGTCTCAGCCTCTGACTAGCCTTTAGCAAAAACCCTGTTAGGTGAGTTTAGCATGAACCCCTTTACCTTCGAAGTCTCTTCTGAGTGATTTTTCCACGCACTGACCCCTCACCTCGCTCCTTGGTCGTAAATCCCCCCTAGTCCTTACTGTATCCCAGGCTGAGGTGGACCGCTCTCCCATACTGCAACACTCTCACTGCACTGGGCTTAAACGGAGTCTCCCTCACTGTCAGTGAGAAAACCTTGGTTAAAGCCAACATTTTTGCTTTTGCTTTTTCTTAATTTTCCAAAGTAATGTGCCTTGTTCAGCTGTTTTTACTAACAGAAGTTACAAGTGGCCACAGTGCTTACTAAGTTAAGGAGAAATAACTTTTAAAAATGAATTTAAACACAAAAAGCTTAAAGCAGCAAAATTTGATCTGTCTAACCTGTATGTGTCTTCAGAAATAATTGCCATATTTCGTCCAAGAACAGAATGTGGTTTTTAGAAAGGAAATAATCTGCTTGGGAAAGTCAGTCACCTGGGTTGCGTTGAACCGAAGCAGAGAGGAGGCTGCTGATAAAATGGTTCTGAGAAAGGGGTGATTGCTTGTATCCTGGCTGTCCTGGGTCAGAGTAAATGATGGCCCCGTAAGAAGTCTTGGCCTTGGACTAGGATGCCAGGCAGGCCAGAGGGGGATGCCTCGCGGGGGATTGCTGAGCTTCCATCCCTTCAGAGTGCTCTGGCTTCCTTTGCAAACCTTTGCCTCAACCTCACTCCCTTTCCTCATGGTGGCAGACCATTGCTCACACCAGGACTTATAGACTTAGCCATTAGGAAAATGATTCTGAGCCTTAACAATTCGAGTACTTACCTGTCTGCCAGACTGAGTGTTCAAGGCTCTTGGTAGGTAACCTCACGAAGAGAAGTCAGGGAGGAGGGCAGGGATGCTGATCAAAGGAGAGGGCTGAGGACGTGTCCTGTGAGCGAGTGAAGAGGACTCCTCGGGCACGTGGTGCAGTGAAAGGGCACTGGGAGGCAGGACCTCCCTCCGGTCCGGCGTGGCTTCCTCCTCTCCACTGTGTCTCGTTTGGTCAGGATGGTGTCAGGCACTGGGGATTGACAGATGAATAAAACAGAGCCCTGTTTTTGAGGAGGTCATCGTCTGACGAAGGAAACAAGTTTGTTGTAAACAAATAAAGAGAACATACATAGCATTGCATGTGTTTCAAATAGACGTCTGGAAGGAGCTGCACTTACAGTCCACTCAGCCTAGAGAGTGGGTGACATGGCATTGAAGGGTGTTCGGGATTTCACAGAGACGAGGCGGGGAGAAGCAGAGGCAGCAGCAAGTGCAAAGTCCAGTTGCGGGTACCTGGCGCCTCCGGCACGCACTGCAGTGCGGAGGGCCGGAGAGCTGAAGGGCTAACGGGGTGGCAGCGTGGGCAGCCCCTCGCTGCGTGGCAGGCTAGGAATGTTTTCCTGTGGGGAGAGAGGGCTGTCTAAAGCTGTTCAGGAGATAAACCTGACTGGATACATGGGTTAAAGACATGTCCGTGACTTTAGAAAATTAACACTGACATCATTGTAGAGAGTGTTTTTTGTCAGTGGAGAAAGAGTCAGGTCATTTTGGAGGTTATTTTAGGAGTAAGGCCATGGCTTTGGAAATGGAGAAAAAGGGGCAAATCTGTGAACTGTTTTATGAAGTGTCTGCGAGTTGGACCTCCTATTGGCTCTTCACGTCCCTGAACCTCACTGTCATCTGACTTGCGGTCACAGAACCGTTAGGTACAGTTCCTACACTGCCTTCTAAAATCCACTTGCATTTCAAATCACTAACCCATTTGGTCCCCTTCCCTGGGGTACTGGTACTGTAGTCATATGGGCAAGCTTGGTTTTTTTAGCCTTTGTAATTCAAGAGCTCCATTCAGAAGCAGATGGGAATAATTGATTTTTAATCCTCTAGAGGCTGGAAAAATCAAAGACCACAGGATTTTTTTTTTAAGGAAGCCAAACCCAGAAATAAATTTTCTTCAGAACTCCTTAAAAGAACTCTGAAGAATCTCATAACCGGAAGCCTGTCTCTCTAGAATAGATCTGGCTTCACTTAAAAAGAAAACGTGGGTGTGTGCATTGGTGAAGAAGAAACTGTTGGGACACTTGCTAAGCAGTGAGGGAGACTCCATTTAAGCCCAGTGCAGTGAGAGTGTTGCAGTATGGGAGAGCGGTCCACCTCAGCCTGGGATACAGTAAGGACTAGGGGGGATTTACGACCAAGGAGCGAGGTGAGGGGTCAGTGCGTGGAAAAATCACTCAGAAGAGACTTCGAGGGTAAAGGGGTTCATGCTAAACTTACCTAACAGGGTTTTTGCTAAAGGCTGGTCAGAGGCTGAGACAGCAAAGGCCGGGTGAGGGAACCCAATCAGATACTCGGGGTGGGGGCCTCTGGTAAACCTAACAGTGTTCTTGCTGAAGCTGGGCTGAGCCGGCCAGAGAAAAGATGGACCCCGAAGTCAAGGCCTGGTTGTAGAGTTCTCGGTGGACCCCGACTAATTTGGTCAAGGAGAGTCTTTGCCTGCGTGTGCGTGTGTGTGATTATAAAAGTAGTATGTGTCTTACCCCCAGAACCAGTCAGTCTTCACAGTTTGGCATGTAGCCTTCCTTAATTAGTACAGGCTTAGAGCAATACGCTGTTCTTACGGGAATGAGATCGTGCTGTGCATGCTGTGGTGCAGGTGCACTTCCCGCTTCATACGTCTTACGTGTTTTGTCATGTCAGCACGTGATCACTGATCTCATTCTTTAGAATGCCCGCCACACTTCAGGTATTGGTGCCAAACTTTGTGTCTTAGATTTGTTTACAGGTTTTTCCCACATACATTATGCCATTTATTTCATAAAACCACCTTCTCAGTGTAGGGGTAGGGCTAGTGACATCTGCATCTACATAAAGCCTAGATGATTTACTAGAAATCTTGTAGCTAATACGTGTCACGTCCAGGACTCACTCACATGGGTCAGTTGCATGTGTGATATAACAGTTGGCTCTTTGACATTCAGCTTACATACCCACCATGTTCAGAATACTGTTTTTATCTGTGGCTCTTGAGACATTTAGGAAATATATGTGGTGCTTTTGGACCTAGAACCTGATCATAAATTTCATTTCCAGGTTTCATAACCAGGTTTTCTCACTTTCTCTGTCTCTATTTGCAGTATAAGTTTTGCTCAATCTCAGGGCCTGTCTCAGGGACTCCACTGCTTTCTGCATGTGATCAGCCTCCCAAATCTGCTCTATTTGCGCCCAATTCCTTTTCTAGGTTTTCAAAAAATGCACCAAGTACCCTGTCCTTGGAGTGGGAGTCCCAAAAATAAGCACTAGTTTTGGATGACTGAGGACCTCGGCAAACTGCTGCCTAAAAGGCAAGGCTGCACTCCATGCGACACCCACCGCGTGAGGAGCAAGTGGCTTGACCAGGAAGGTTATGAAGAAATCAGTTTTCCCAAATAGAAGGGCTTTTCTATGAACAGCTTTTTGCTTCTCGAATTTTAAATGTTCAATCAAGAGGCAGCCATTCACAACAACCAGAACTCTGTATCGGAAGAAACACAGTTTCGTATGTCACAAAACGAAAGGAAAGCCCTGTCACCTGCGGACGGCCCAGAATGGCAATTGTTAACTGCTGTGCCGCAAAAAGTTTTGAAACATGCAACATCTGACTATTCAGTCAGGGGCACTGACCTCTTTTCCCTAAGATTGTCATATTTTAAAAAATGACAACAGCCGACACAATAATAACTAGTGTGAATAAGTCAAAATTATACCTTTTATTTTTGTGTCAGATCAACAAAAAATGTATTTTTGTGTGTGCCACAAAATTTTAGTAAATAATTTATATGTGCCGTGAGATGAAAAGGTTGAAAATCACTGGCCTAGAGTGTCAATAAACCCTGAAAGTTTTTAATTAGTCTAACGGATGTTGTTTTCAGAAGTAGCTACAATAGCTACAATAGCTACAATGAGCCTACTACATACTAAGTATCATACTGGACATCTAACATATATTAGCTCTAATTTTCATACTAAGTAGCAAAATAAGAACTTGAGTCTCAGAGCCCTGGCTGGTGTGGCTCAGTGGATTGAGTGTGGACCTGTGAACCACAGGGTCGCCAGTTTGATTCCTGGCCAGGGCACATGCCTGGGTTGTGGGCCAGTTCCCCAGCAGGGGGCGTGGGAGAGGCAACCACACACTGATGTTTTTTCCCCTCTCTCTCTAAAGATAAATAAATAAATTTTAAAATAACTTTAAAAAATTGTGTTTTATGAACTTTAACGTTCTCAGAGAGATGAAGAGAACACAGAACTAAAGAGAGGTGAGCCACCTGCCCAAGCACCGCTAGCATAGGGAGCCAGCAGGCAGACCTGATCTGCCTGATCTCTAAGTTCATGTCTCTATTCACCACCTGCTTCGATCAACAGTCTAGGACAGGGGTGTCCAACCCGAAGCCTGCAGGATGCATGAGGCCCAGGATGACTACGAATGTGGCCCAACACAAAATCGTAAATTTACTTAAGGCCCTTTTTTTGTTGATCAGTTTTTGTTAGTGTTTGTGTACTTGAGGGAGGGGGAAATGGGTGAATCCGTTGAGAGGTACTCTGCATATCAATTAACAGCTGGCTAGCTTCACAGATATGTTAAGCCCCTCCACTAAGGCAGATGGAGATGGGCGTGACTTTAACCTGTGATATAGCCCTGAGGTGATTCCCCCCTTGCAGTGCCTGTGTGAAAGCGAAGGCAGTGCTGGCGTCTGGAGGCCACCCCTGCCCAGACTAACAATGGCAACCAGAGAAAGGCAGAAGATACAGAACAGGCAGGTGTAAGCCAGTGCGAGAGGAGTCAAAATGGGGTTACTGAAGAGGTGCTGGGATTTAAACTAGGCACAGAAGCCATTGCTGTCTCTTGGCCACATGGCTTACAAAGGAGAAGCAAGCAGGATGTAGCAGCTGTGCAGAGCTCTCCTGACCACGCAGCTTGGGAAGAAGTGCTCTTGGCCATGCAGGGAGTCAGAGTGAGGGAAGAGAAATGCTGTCTGTACTAAGGAATTTTTGTCATGTGATTTGAAAGAGCAGTGAGAGGGGAGAAGTAAATGCTCTGGCTGACTCCAGAGCTGCAAAGGACTTCCTTGCAAGATCCTGACTGGCTGCACCTGGATTTTACCTGGACTATTAAGATCTGTGCCTTCCCGAGTCTTACCGTGATCCAGAGTAACATGGCACATATTTTCCTGGCTATTAAGTGGAGGCAGATAGCAATGTACTCCAGATCCTGCACAGATGAGGCCATGGGCAACTTTGGGGGAGGCTTTGGCACATAGCCTTGTGGGGAGCATGGGAAGTGCTGGGTCTTCTGGGAAGTAGGGCTCTGAGCTGAGGTGCTCTGAGTCCCTACCAAGGTTGGAGTATTGTAAATAAAGATCTGCTCCTTCCAGCATTAATTGCGGGGTCTTTTACTGAGGCAACATGGGGACGGGCCCCGGTCCACTCGCTCACAGTTTTGGTGTGCTCTGTAACAACATGTATAGCAATTACTGACAAAAATTTAGAGACTAATTCAAAGCCAAGAATTATCATGGTTCTAAACTGTGATATCAACTGAAAATACCACACTCTAAACTGGTTCTTTGTATTGAAAAGATCAATACAATTGATGAATGTCTACCTGGGCTACTCAAGAAAAAAAAATACACAAACTACTACTATCAAAGAGGGGCCATTACTACTGATCCCATGGACTTTGAAAGCATTATGTAAGATTAATATGAATAATTCTATGTCCACAGATATGACAACTTACATTAAATAGACCAATTCCTACTAAAATTCACACAAGAAAAACAGATCATCTGAATGAGCCTATTACTCAGTTTTTTTAAAACCTTACAAAATGCAAAGCACCAGGCCCAAATGGTTTCACTGGTGAATTTGACCAAACATTTACAGAGGAAATCATACCAATTCCCTGCAATCTCACATCCAGAAAACAGAAGCAGAGAGAACACTTCCAAACCCATTCTATGAGGACAGCACTACCCTAACATCAAAACTGGATGACAGCACAAGAAGGAAAATTACAGGCCAGTATCTCTTCCTGACAGAGATGCAAAAATTTCACCCAAAAATCACCAAATAAGACACAACAATGTAGAAAAAGAAATTTGCACCACAACCAAGTGGGATTCACTCCAGGTATAAAAGACTAATTCAACATTTGAAAACAAATATAACCTATCATGTCAACAAACTAAAGAAGAAAATCATACGATCATATCAATATATATACAAAGTATTTGACAAAATCAAACTCCCATTTATGATAAAAATTCTCAGAAAACCAGTACTGGAGAGAAACGTCCTCAACTTGATAAAAACGGCCAATAAATGAACGGACAACTGACACCATACCGAATGGTGAGAGACCAGGTGTGCTCTCCCCAAGATCAGGAACAAGACGAAGACGTCCTCTCTGCCCGCTCCTATCCAACGTCACACTGGGAGTGCTACCCAATGCAGTGAGAAAGGAAAAAAACTGGTACTCAGATTAGGAAGGAAGAAATACAAATACAAAACAAATGTCTTTGTTTACAGAGGATACGATTATCTCTGTGAAAAATCCTGAACAACAGCGACAAAAACCTCCTGGAACCAAGTGGTTATTCGCTACAAAAGTCAGCTGCTTTCCTACATACCAGCAACAAGCTACTAGACTTTCAAGTTAAAAACATACAGATCTTGTTTAACAAATATAAACAAGATCTATATGAGTAAAACTACAAAACTCTGATAAGAGAAACCAAAGAACTAAATAAATGGAGAGGTATTCCACGTTCATGGATAGGAAGGTTCAATACAGGGGTTGGCAAAAGTAGGTTTAAAAGTCATACAAATAAATAACAGTAAATAAATAAATAATGATACAAGAATAAACTCTGTGCTTCACATACTCACAACCATAAACCCACCTTTGCCCACCTCTGTATTATTAACCAATTCTTCTCAACTTGATCTGTAAATTCAACACAACCCCATTAAGAATCCCAGCAAGTTATTTTGGGGTATCAACAAGCTTATTCTAAACTGTATAGAAAAGGCAAAAGGTCCAGAATAGGCAACACAATAAGGAAGGAAAAGAACAAAGTTGGAGGACTGATACTACAAACTTTAAAACTTAGTGTAAAGCTACAGTGACCAAGCCAGTGTAGTATTTGTGGCATTGGTGAAGAAAAGTCAAACGGCCCTAGCCAGAGTTGGCTCCAACAGTTGGAGTGTCATCCCATAACCAAAGGGTTGCGGGTTCAATTCCTAGTCAGGGCACATACCTAAGTTGTGGGTTTGGTCTCTGGTCGGGGTGTGTACAAGAAGACAACCGATAGATGTTTCTCTCTCACACCGATGCTTCTCTTTCTCCCTTCCTCTCTCTCTAAAAAGCAATGAAAAAATGTCCTCAGGTGAGGATAAAAAAAAAAAAAGTCAAATAGATCAATGGAACCACAGCCCAGAAATACACCCACACAAATACAGTAAATTGATCTTTGACAAAGAAGTAAAAGTAATTCAATGGAGAAAGGATAACCTTTTCAATAAATGGGGCTGTAAAAACTGGACATCTGCATGCAAAAAATGAATCTAGACATAGACTTTACAACTTTTAAGAGAGAAAGGGAGGGAGAGAAACACTGCTGTGAGAAACACTGACTGGCTGCCTTTTGCTCCAACTGAACCAGCAACACAGGCTTGTGCCGCCGTGACTACGAATCGATCAGGAGACATCCTGCTTTGTGGGGTAACACCCAACCAACCAAGTGGGCCACTGTGACTGGGCAACATTACCCCTTCATAAAAATTAACTTAAAGTGGATCATAGGTCTAAAAATAAAATGCAAAACTTCTACAAGATAGCATAGAAGAAAATGTAGGTAACCTTGGGTTTAACAAGGACTCTATAGACACAACACCAAAAGCATGGCCCATTAAAAAAATTGGTAAGTTGTGCTTCATTAAAATGAACAACTTTTGCTCTGTGAGAATGAAAAGACAAGCCATAGACTGGAAGAAAAATCTTTGCTAAACACATATCTGATAAAGGATGTCTATCCAAAACATACAAAAAATTCTTATAACTCAACAGTAAAAAGAACAAATAACCCAGGATGCAAAACCAATATATAAAAACCTGTTGCATTTCTCTTTTTTTTAAAGATTCTAGTTATTTATTTTTAGAGACAGGAGAAGGGAAGGAGAAAGAGGAAGAGAAACATCAATGTTGTGGCTGCCTCTCGTGCACCCCGCACAGGGGACTTGGCCCACAAACCAGGCATGTGCCCTATCTGGGAATTGAACTGGCTACCTTTTGGTTCACAGGCTGGTGCTCAATCCACTGAGCCACACCAGCCAGGGCTCTGTTGCATTTCTATACACTTAGAATAAAATGTCAGAAAAAATTTAAGAAAATAATCACATCTACAATTGCATAAAAAGAATAAAATACTTGGGAATAAAGTCAACCAAAGAGATGAAAGACTCGTACAGCAATGAAAGAACTGACGATGCACACACAAAAAACTGAAAGATATTCTATGGTCATGGATTGGAAAACTACTGTTATTATGTCCATATAATCCAAAGCAATCTACAAATTAATATAATCCTATCAAAATTCCAATGGCAATCTTCACAGAAATAGAACAATCCTAAAGTTTACATGAACCACAGCTGACCCCAAATAGACAAAGCAATCTAAAGAAAGAAGAACAAAGATGAAGGCATTATGCTCCATGGTTTCAAACTATATCACAGAACTATAATAATCAAAACAGTATGGTATTGGCATAAAAACACGCACACAGATCAATACAATAAAGTGCCCAGAAAGCAACCCACACACATACGGTCAACTAATTTACAACAAAGGAGCCAAGAATATACAAGGGCAGTCTCTTCAAAATACGGTGTTGGGAAAACTGGAAAACTACATACAAAAGAATGAAATGGAACCACTATCTTATACCATACAAATCAATTAACTCACCATGGATTAAAGACTTAAATAGGCAGTAAGATCCTTGACACCAGTCTCAGTGATGATTTTTTGGATCTGATACCAAAAGTCAAAGCAACAAAAGCAAAAACAAACAAGTGGGACTACATTAAACTAAAAAGCCACTGCACACAAAGGAAATCATTGACAAAATGGAAAGGCAACCTACCAAATGTAAGAAAATATTTCTAAGTCATATATCTGATAATGGGGTAATAACCAAAACATATAAGAACTCATACAATGCAATAGGATATATATATATATATATATATATATATATATATATATATACACACACACACACACACACACACATACATCAGGTATAAAATGTCAGGTCTTTTGCACTTTTTAAATAATATATATATGTACATATGTACATATGCACACACACACATATACATGATTTAATATATACATATACATATATGTGTATATACACATATATGTATATATACATACACACACGTGTGTGTGTATACATATATACACACATATATATATATGATGTAAAAAGTGCAAAAGACCTGACATTTTCCCAAAGAAGACACACAGATGGCTGTAAGACATGAAAAGATGCTCAACATCACTAACCATCAGTGAAATGCAAATCAAAACCACAATAAGCTACCACCTCAAACCTGTTAGAATGGCTACTATCAAAAAGACAAGCCCTGGCTGGTGTGGCTCAGTGGATTGAAGACTGGCCTGCGAACCGAAGGGTCGCCAGTTCAATTCCCAGTCAAGGCACATACCTGGGTTGCAGGCCAGGTCTCTACTGATTGATGTATCTCTCACACACTGATGTTTCTCTCCCTCTCTTTCTCCTTCCCTTCCCCTCTCTGCAAAAATACATACAATTTTTTTAAAGGACAAGAAATAACAAGGGTCTGTGTGGATGTGAAGAAAGGGAACCCCTGGACACTGTTGGTGGGAATATAAATTGGTGCTGTTTTTCACTGTGAAAAACAGCATGGAGGTTACTCAAAAACTTAAAAATAGAACTTCCCTATGATCCAGCAATTCCACTTCTGGGTATTTATCCAAAGAAAACGAAAACATTAACTCACAAAAATGTGTGCACCCCCATGTTCACTGCAGCATTATTTAGAATAGCCAAGAGTTAAAACCACCTACATGACCATCAATAGATGAATGGATAAAGAAAATGTGAGATATACAAATACACACACACACACAAACACACAAATGCAGCTGTAAAAAAGAAGAAAATCCTGCTGTACGTGACAACATGGATGCAACTGGAAGGCATTATGTTGCATGAAGTAAGCCAGAGAAAGACAAATGCAGTATAACGTCATAAGTGGAACATTAAAAAATAGCTCATAGGTACACAGAACAGACTGGTGGGAGTGGGGGCGGGGAAGAGGAAGAATGGGTGAAGGGGATCAAAAGATACACTTCCGCCCAGGCTCAGTGGATTGAGCACGGGCCTGTGAGCCACACGATCGCGGTTCGACTCCCAGTCAGGGCACATGCCTGGGTTGCAGGCCAGTTCCCAGTGGGGGACTCACGGGGGGCAACCATACATTGATGTTTCTCTCCTTCTCTCCTTCCCTTCCTCTCTAAAGATGAATAAATAAAATCTTTTAAAAAAAAAGATACACACTTCCAGTTATAAAACAAGTAAGTCATGAGGATATAATATACAGCATGGAGGTTGTAATTAGTAATATGTATTTTATATATGTTACTAAAAGAATAGATCTTAAAAGTTCTCATCATGCCCTGACTGGCGTGGCTCGGCCGGTTGGGCGCTGTCCTGCAGAGCAAAAAGTCACTGTTCAACTCCTGGTCAGGGCACATGCTGGGTTGCAGGTTTGGTCCCGGCTGAGGTGTGTAGGAGAGTCAACTGATGGATGTTTCTCTCCCCCTCTTTCTCCCATCCCCTCTCTCTAAAAATAAATCAAGTTAAAAAAATTCTTATCACACAAAAAATTTGTTTTGTAGCTACGAGTGGTGACAAATGTTAACCACAATTATTGTGGTAGTCATTTCACAATGTGTACAAAGACCGAGTCATTTGTTGTGCACCTAAAACTAACACAATGTAATATGTCAATTACACTCAATTTAAAAAAATAGAAAAAACCTAATCAAAAATGGGAAGAAGAGTTGAACAGACACCTTACCGAAGACGGTCACAAGGAGACATATGAAAAGGTGCTCAACATTGTCATTAGGGAACTACAAATGAAAACGACAATGAAACACCACCACACACTTTCTAGAACGGCTAAAATTCGAAACACGCCCCCAGCGCTGGTGAGGATGTGGAGCAACAAGAATTTCATTCACTGCTGGTGGGAGTGCAAAGTGAAAACCACCACTTTGAAAGCTGCTTGTGCAGTGTCTTACAAAGCTAAATACAGGCTCACTACACAATTCAGTAATCATGCTTCTAGGTACTCAAATGAACTGAAAATCTGCCCATAGAAAAACTGCATATGAATGGCTATAGCTACTTTATTCATAATTTCCAAAACTTGGAACCAACCAAGGTACCCTTCCATAGGTGAATGAATAAACAAACTTTGGAACATCTAGACAATGGAGTATTATTCAGCAATAAAAGAAAATGAACTATCAGGACCAAAAAAAGACATGATAAAATCTTCACTGTACGTTGCTAAGTGAAAGAGGGCAGTCTGAGAAGGCTACCAGCGGTGTGATTTCAACTATATTACATTCCAGTAAAGGCAGAACTACAGAGACAGGCTCTGACTGGGGTGGCCCCGCTGGCTGGGCCTTGTCCCACAGAGTGAAAGGTCGCCGTTCCATTCCCCATCAGGACGCGTGCCTAGGTTGCAGGTTTGGTCCCCAGTCAGGGCATGGATGAGAGGAAACCGATTGACGCTGCTCTCCCTCTCATTCCCTCCTTTCACTCTCTCTAAAATAAACAAATAAAAACTGTGGAGACAGTAAAAAGATCAGCTGTTGCCAGGGACTGGGGTGGGGGGGGTGCGGAGGAGGGATGAGACCTGGGCCATTCTCAGGTCAGTGATACTATTTGGTGATGCTGTGATGGTGAATACGTACCATCATGCATATGTCAAAGCCCACAGCACTGACACAGTTATGATAGGAACTTCAGCTAATAATGTATCAGTGATAACAAATGCACCACAGTCAAGATGTTAGCACCACACATACGGGATGTTAAGAGGGGAAACTGGGGCGGTGGGGGAGAGAAGGGGTATATAGGAACTCTCTGTACTTTCTGAGCAATTTTTCTATAAACCTGAAACTGCTCTAAAAAAGGTCTTTTTAAAAAAACTCCACACTCCCTGAAAATGAACACTAATGCCAGAAATAACAATGTAAATGTATAATCCAAAATATGGGAAGAAAAAAACTAGCATCAGGATAAAAAGGGGCACAAACCAACAAGGGGGGCATGATTTTAACAGAGACACAACACTAACCTCCCATCCCCTGCCTGCAGGCTCAGTTCTCCCTGAGGAATCAGTCTGAGAAATAGATGCGATTATACCAAATCAAAATGTTAGAGATGAGGCCTGGCTAGTGTGGCTCAATGGACTGAGTGCCGGCCTGCGAACCAAAGGGTCACTGGTTCAATTCCCAGTCAGAGCAATGCCTGGGTTGTGGGCCAATTGATGTTACCCATGTTTCTCTCCCTTTCTCCCTTCCTCACCCTCTCTCTAAAAATAAATAAATAAAATCTCTAAATAAAACAAAATATTAGAGATGAAAGAAACTACAGAGATAACCTACCCATTCACTCTTCGGGAACATGAAACCTAAATGTTTAAACTCCTGCCTTAGCTCCTAGAAGCTAATGGATCATATGTCTTTTAAGCAACTAACTTCAAATCTGGTTGATAAACCCAAGAGAGTATTTGAGCTCTCGCCACTCGTGATGGGTGTGAACAGAAGACCTTCAGTGACTATGTCATGTACTGGGCCAAGGCACCAGGTGTTCTAGAGGAGAGGTGGTGGACAAATGCTTCCCTCTAATCTAGTCCCTCAAAGAAATGAGAGCCAAGGTAAGGGCTAGTGCTCAGAACACACCAAAGTATTTTAATTGGGGGGTGGTATGAGAAGTTCCACCTGACTATGAAGCTACCTTCAAAGGACTATGAAAGGAAATGAAACATAATAAACTAAAAGAGAAGGCAGCCATGGAGCTTAAAACCCCTCTGAGCACAAATTCCTTAAGGTTACAACTAGGACAACTTTATTCAGAATCTAGTATTTTCTAGGTTAACATTATTAACCTCTAATAACGTGTCACTCCTAACAATCTCAACAGCTACACCAAGAACAGCCCCTGGAAGGAAGTGCGGGTCCTCTCTTCAACACCCTGACGCAGCAGGGTGTGTGGTCAGTCCCGTTCTCAGCACCAGCAGCAAGGCTGTGGCCCTCTCAGGCTTCCCAGCCCAGGTCACACATCTGCTGCTTTGTGACATCTCTGAAACGTCTTTAAAGAATGGGCAACTGTCCATTTTAAGGGAGTGTTGAACATCAGAGAATCTGATACACCCACTGACATATTAAAAAAGAAAAACTGTATGTTCCTTTTGTCGGATATAAATTATTTGATGATCCAACACTCATTCATGATTTAAAAATCTCCAATTAACTAAAGTCAGTAATATGAATGACAAGAAATAAATTGAAATTATGTATCATCAAAATAAAAATGAAATAAATTTGTTAAGCATGGAAAAAATCTTTAAAAATACACATAAAACTGATGGAGAGACTGAAAGTAGAGAGAGACACTAGATTTTTTCCATTGTCAGAATGTGTATCAGTAATTTTTAAATAATATTTTTGTTTTACAAAAGTTAGAATCAGCAGTACTCCTGGCTCAATTAATTTTATATCAAACACATACAAAAGATTGTCTTTGAAAAATTACCAGGAAAAAGTTCTCAAGTATACAGACTGACACAAATTCGATCGTCTCTCATTTCCGTTTTCCCTGCAAACTCTAATCTTCGTCACATGTGTCACATGTGGGGTCCTGGAGGGGCCTCAAGGATAAAGGTCACACCAAGTATACTGCCCTGAACACTCTGCACACCGATTAAAGGCATTTTTCAAGAGAAACAATATAAAATGGCACATCCCAGGGTTCTTGGATCCATCTTCAGGTCAGTGAACTTACATCAGTCAACTCCGAGAGCTGGGCCAGATAAGGAATGTACAATTAATCTTTTCATTATCTTCCAACTTTGCGGCAGTTGTTTTCCAGAGCTCACTATGTGGAATCTCAACTTGAGAGACACAAAGTACTCATCAGACAGTGCAGAATACACTCTGTTCTTAAGTCCGCACAGTGCTTATCTTACGACTATTCTTGGCTCAAAAGACCAGTGAACAGTGAGTGCCTGAGCAGTCAGTCTGGAGATAAGAGCGGTAGGGGCCCGCTGACCAGGGCCCAGAGGACTGAAGCTCCGCGAGCTCACACCACGGCCCTTCCAGCACCGCCCGCTCCGGGCCTCAGCCGCTGCCACACGGGCTGGGGAGCAGCTGCCGCGTTTCTCAGATGATCAAAATGGAAAAAGGCCACAGAAACATAAAATGCTCCTGATTCCTCAGGTTTCCTGTGGCTGATTTTTCCACCATCATCTATTTCGCACATGTTTCTTCAAAACAAAATAAAGAAATCACTAACAAATACTATGTGACTAAACGAAAAGCATTAATTGTCCTTAACATATTGCCTAATATTTTTATTTCTAATTACTTGAAAGCAAACAGCACATCACCATAGTACATGTCATAATATTGCTTAGACAAAGTAGACTAATCATAATAAAAAGATTTATCAAATACATCCTGCAACCCAGATGTCCATCGAAAAAACAAGACCTGCAAATAAATCCCACCGACCTGATGAAAGGCAGAATCAGACTAAGCTAGTTTGGTGAGCGCACTTTTGAAATCCCCCCAGTGAAGCCACTGAAGAGACCCCCACGCCCTGCCTGCTGGAGGTGTGCTTTCCGACCTGTCCCACCCTGAGGCACAGTGTGCGCCTGTGGCCGCCCTCTACTCCAGCTGGCTGTTCAGCTTACAGAGCCCATTTGACTGCAGTCCAAGACCACAACTGTCCATTACCTTTACTGGTAATAAAGTGATATTTGCATCTCCATCTGCGTGACTTTATGTGTATGTTACTCTCTTCAATTGTTTCAGAAACAACTAAAGAGAGGTATTCTTTAATTCGCTCCCTTACACCTACCGTGTTTTTCGGACTATAAGACGCCCCCCCCCCATTTGGGAGGATAATGCAGTGGCAACCCTGCTCCTGCCTCCTGTGACCCTGCTCCACTGCCACACCGCACCCCCTACTGTGAGCCAGGTAAGCTACATTCGGATTATAAGACACACCCCCATTTTCCTCCCAAATTTGGGGGGAGTGCGTCTTTTAGTCCGAACTACACAGTAATTAAAAATGACCCCCAAAGAACCTGAGATCAGTGTTCCAAGCACTAAGTAAAAGAGAAAAACTCGAGTGTGACAGCAACGCACTTCTGAGGGAGGGACAGAACGAGCCACGTAGGTGCGCAGCCCAGACCGTGGCCACAAACGACCCGAGACGAACATTTGTGCACCAAGGGGCAGATGTCTACATGCACAAGGAACACAGTGATTTGTGCCAATGGCACAGGACTTTTCCACAAAGTAATTCCACCCCATTCCTCGGGGGAGAAGACAGCTCTCTTTGGGCAAGACACTAGAGACCTCCTGTGCCCCCAACTCTAAAAACACCTGAAGACTGAATTTTTTTAGAGCCAGTTGAGCAGGCCTAAAAGGATTGTTCCCAATCTCCTTGATGCCTACATTCACTTAAGAAAAGGGAAAGCCTTTAAAGCTGCAATCAGAAACAAATGGCTGTATCCCCATTGGTGTGGCTCAGTAGAGTAAGTGCTGGCCTACGAAGCAAAGGGTCGCAGGTTTGATTCCATCAGGGCACATGCCTGTGTTGTGGCCAGGCTACAGTTGAGGGCTCTTGAGAAGTAACAAAAGATTTGATGTTTCCCTCTTTTTCTTCCTTTCTTCCCCTCTCTCTGAAAATAAGTATTTTTTAAAAGAAAGAAATGGCTTAAAATGTGCTTTAAAATGGTTGAGAAGTAATGCATTTACTCAACTACACTTTGGTTATGAATAAATGGCATCAGAGCCTAGCTTAGATGGAGGGAAGAAGAGAACAGGAGGTCAATAGGGAGGTCACTGCAGAGGGAGGTGTACGTTGGGATGACAGAGAAGGATGTAAAGCCATCATTTAAAATGATGACGCCCAGAGAATTCAATGACAAAGGAAAGTGTCCATGATTTATTTTGCACCAAGTCATAGAAAAGTAAAGGCTATGAAGTAACTGATAATAGTTCAGGCCCTAGACCCGCTGTGGGCACCATAAAGAGTGACGTCAGATGGATGCTCCTAAGGCCCAGTGCTCATTGTTGTTAGCTCACTCCAAAACTGTCAGTGGTACCCACATCTCTCAAAATGAGATCAGAATGACTGAGGGGCAGACTGATGACTTGTGTGAGCCAGCCATAACTTATTTTTCCCAATCTTGTTTTCTTCTTCCCTACTCTATAACCCACTGAGTCAGCAAAAGTACCTTTCCTCCACATAGGCACAGCCTCTTCCACTTGGATGCCTTCCACATCCGTCTTCTCCTTCGGAGGCGACCTCTTCTGTGATGGTTTCTGTGGTCCTCCGCCCACAGGACCAGGCCTACATGTGGCAGGCGCTCCACTGAGACTTTACCTAATTTACACTGTTTAATCCTCCCCACTACCCTGTGAAATAGATACTTACTATGCCTATATGCCAGGTGAAGAAACTGAGTCTTAGAGAAATAAAATTACTTGTCCTAGGGCCTACAATAACATTTACTCAATCAGGATTTGAATCCAGGCACTCTCAGAGCCCAAAGCCACAACTCTTGTGCCTTTCTGTGTGACGCATCCAGAAAGGCTGCCTAGATTTCTACTGTACTTAATCTGCTCACACTATTTAATAAGAGGGTAAAAAGTTGAGGTGACATGTATGTACCCATATGCGTGTACACATATGTATGCATGTGGTGTGTACATTGTGTCTTTCTAGACTCTAAGACATTGAAAATCAAGGTCCATCCATGTGAGATTCACCTTTGTATCTGCTTGGTGTCCAGCACAGTACGTTGCACACAGTAGGTTATTGGGCAAAAAGTTTGATGGATAAATGAGGCTATGTATGAATCTTAGGCTTTATTTTTCAAAAAGGAATAGTTTCTTATAAAAGTCTGACTCCCAAGTAATTTACTTATCTAGGTGCCAGGAGCAATATATTTCAAATTAATTGATAGCCATGAGGACACTAGTCCTATACAGGTTGGGGACAGAGTGAATGAACAGTGAGGCAACTTAACATCCATAAGAGCAACCACCTCCATTAACACATATCGGAGACGTCGTACAGGAACTGGAGACCCAGGTGGTCTGGAATCATGGCAGTGCTTTCGACCACCATGGAGGGAAACACATTCTGGGACGGCCTGGCAAAAGGCTGGCAAGTGAAGCACATAAACAGTTGAATGGGGACTTGAATTGTTTTCCCTCAGCCTAGAAAGAATATAGAAAACTGAATGTCAAGGTAATGACCTCAATATTGTATCTATGGTGAGCCATCAACAGCTTGAGGCCCTTCGTCAGCCTCCCGCCGACAGTCAGAGAAGCAAGTGGGGCTCCTCAGACGCACCCCACAGCTGTAAACAAAGGTCTAGTCCATGTCTCATACTCTCCAGAATCAGTATCTTGATGGCAGCGGCCACCCGGGCCTGAATCTGGCCACCGGAAGTGAGGGTTCACCAGCATGATGTGCACCCCCACGCCTCATGGCACACTACAGACCAGGGCAGGGGGGCACGCAGAATGGGTTCCTGATGCTCTCCTACCGGCACCTAAGGACGTGCTAATCCCACCATCACTTTTGAAGAGGGCAGGTTATAAATAAGTAACTTGTACCTCCTTTCTTTCAAGGTTCTCCTTTCATAGCCAGTGGCCAGAGATATTTAGGAAATATTAATGATGCTTTTAATGTTAAGATGCTGGTGTGTATTTTACCCAGTGGGGCTTTAACAACACATATAAGTTTTAAATGTTTATGCCTTCAGGATTCGGTTTAAAGAAAGGAGATAACTAAAGCTACTGGAAAGAGGAGCCCAAATATCTCATGCAGTTCCCTTCCTCATGTTCAAGCACATGAGGAAGTCCAACAAGGTCAGCAAGTCCAAGTCCAAGTCCAACAAGGTCAGCAAGTCCCAGCTTTACATCTCATCTCAGCAATTTTTAATGCAAACTAACACCAGAATAGTCCCACTTCTGAGTCAAAAGATGAGGCATCAAAAAACGTAAACCAGCCCATCCCTGTGCAGAGAAGCATGAAAACAGAGCCAGATCTCCTGAGCACGGCCAACAGGCAGAACTCAAAAGACGTTCTTACGTCAGTGTCAATGGAAAGGCCTCACGTGGCCACTGCCCTAAAAGGGAAATAAAAGCACATGAACAAAGAAACCCAAGCAGTCAGGTACTTGAAATAACTAGAAAAAGTGATCCACAGCAGTCTATTTTAAAAAATGGAAACGTGGAAAGGATCAAGTTAGAAGAAGGGGGGCAGGAGCAAGCGAGGGGAGTAAGACAAGATTGTTTAGCTGACATGTAGACACTTTTTTCTACAAATGCCTTAGCCAAAAGAAACAGGTTTCACATGTGTAAGAGCAAGGGAAGCTGGGCTCAGAGCCAACTTGTCCCGAAGCCCAGTTTCCAACACTTACTAAAAGGCAAAGCTGCAAGAATTTTTTCTTATATGACCTTCCAGGGGAGGGAATGCAGACAAGGCCCCTGAGCTACATGCAAATGCAAATGAGAAAATGGGTCCCTACCCAGTTGGTTGGAGCATCATCCAGGACACCAAAAGGATGCAAGCTTGATTCCCCGTCAGGGCACGTACCTACGCTGTGGGTTCGATCCCCAGTCAGGGCACATATGGGAAGCAACAAATCGATGTTTCTCTCTCACATCAATGTTTCTCTCTCTCCCTGCTCCTCCCCTTTCTCTATCTCTCAAATCAATACACATACCCTAGGGTGAGGATTTAAAAGAAAAAGAAAATGGGTCCTTCAGTAAGGCCAAAATAATTTAAAGCTAACCAAGCTCTAATACATAATGATCTGGTTGCCACATCTGGTTTCCCTAGAAAAAGGGAAAAGAATGGACGCGGCAACCAGATCTCAGAGTCTATTCGTCTAAGGCCACAGGCTTCTGGAATAACAGCCATGAATTATCAGCTATTGATGGCCATACTCAAAAGAACCCATAATATCCTCAAATGAAAATAATGTTTAGTTGCATTAATCTTCATCTAACTTATGAGTACTTTTAAAAGGCATTAGCCCTGAAACCTCTTTTGGAAGACATCAATCAAGGCCACA
This sequence comes from Sturnira hondurensis, assembly GCF_014824575.4. Taxonomy (NCBI): domain Eukaryota; kingdom Metazoa; phylum Chordata; class Mammalia; order Chiroptera; family Phyllostomidae; genus Sturnira; species Sturnira hondurensis. The sequence goes on along the minus strand of NW_028080209.1, from coordinate 2,539,431 downwards.
AAAGAGCAGGAAGAAACACTGGTACATCAAAGGAAGTCGAGTGTCTGACAAGCAGATAGATGCTTCCAGACTTACATTGTTTTCCACGTAGTGATCCAAAGCGGCCTTTCCAGTCACTCATGCACAACCCCTTGCCAACCTGCATTTAAAATCTTTTTAAGCTTTCCTTTCTAATAGCTGACTTCAAAAAAAATTCCATTTAGCCAATGTCTTTTAGTCTAGAAAGTAGTGATGGAATGATCTGTAATAGAAATTTAAATTCCACATTGCCAAACAAAACTTTCAGAAAGGAACCACATTTTCTTAAGCTCGACAATAAAAAGGCAAGTGATCCAATTCAAATATGGCCAAAAGGCTAGAAAAGATATTTCTCCAGATAAAATGGCTAATAAGCAAAAGAAACTGCTCAGTAACATTAGCCATGAGGGAAAACCAAATCAAAAATCTTTTTTTTACCCACTAAAATGCTTAAAGTAAAAGAGACAATAACAAGTGTTGACAAGGATGTGGAAAAACTGGCACCTGCGTTACAAAAATAAAATTTGCTTCTAAGAGTCCTCAAAGCTAAGACATTAAGGTCTAAGCTTGAAAACAGTCTTTAACTAATATCAGCATAAAACCCTTCTCCTGACAGAAGTGATAAGAAAGAAGGGTCATTTCCGAGGGGCAGCTTACCAACCTGGGGACTCAGCTACATCTGTGACCACAATCATGGGAATGAGGCAAAATGATACTTCTTAAGAGACAGGACATTCTTAAACTTGCAAAACTGTGGTTAATTTCCATGAGAGGAAATTGTACAAAGACAGAGAAACTGTTTCATCAGAGACAGGCAGAAGGACAGGGAGGAAACAAAGGAAGGGAGAGACAAATTAGAGCTGGCCAGAGGTCATCTTGATCAACCCTGACGCAATTCTGTGCAGTAAACATTAGCATCCCTATTTTACAAAGAAACTTACGGTGTAGAAGAATGAAACAGCCTGCCCAGGTCACACAGAGTGTGTGCAGGGCTGGAGTTTGAACCCTGTTCTGCTAAACTCCACAGCCTGGGCTAGCAACGCCACATGGGCCATCCACGCACCTTCCGTCACACTGAAGCTTGCTCTCTCCGTTCTGTTCCTGTGCTTTATCCATCTACTCACCTTGTTGACCCTCCAACCACAGTTCAGGAGAGATGCATCTACCAACCCCTTGCTAAATCCCTCCCCCAATAAGTAATGAGAAAAATGTAAAGATCTGTACTAAAAACAAAACTATGAATATTCCAGTAGACTGGGAGAATTTAGGAACATATCCAATGTGGCAACTACCCACTGATGGGTGTACTAAGAAGACCCAAACCTTTTATTTAGTTAAAATTCGTTTTTCGGAATCCTGTGTGGGGAGGAGAGAGGGGTAGATAACTATCATAAAAGATAGCTAAAAAGAAAAATGTCATCCATGAATTTCAGAAGTCATACAGCATGAACATGGAGAGTAAGCCAGAACTATAAGGAAATAAAACAGGATAAAAATAAGGCTTATTAGACAACGTATTTCTTAGAGGTTTCAGTTTCATAATGAAAAGTAATGGTTAATCAGCATAACCTTTACAATAAAGAGAGAGGTAAATATTTTTGAATAAAGAAACAAGAACAGCAAATTGTAAGCAAAGAGGCAGATAGCTAAAACCACAGTGACGATGATGAGAAACAAACCCACTGCCCCGCGAGGCTGGCTCTCTCTATGGTAAGGAAGGCCAAGTCACGCACTGAGTGTATACGTGGACACGCTCGAGGAAAACGGAGCTGTTCCAAGCAGTGAGCTGCTACCCGAGAAAGTCAAACATGGGTAGACACAATTATCCACCCATCGTAATCTTACCAAGTCCCTGCCATGCCAGGTACTTTTGCTCATGAGAGTCAAAAGTATGTGAAATCTGCCCTGTCCGGTGGCTCAGCTGGTTGGAGCATCGTCCCATATACCACAAGGTTGCAGGTTCGATCCCTGGTCAAGGCAGCCAATCAATGTTTCTCTCTCTCTTTCTCTGTTTTTCCTCTCTTCCCCTTCCACTCTAAAATCAATAAACATATCTTTGGATGAGGACTTTAAAAAATGCCTCTGTGTCTTTAAAAAACAAAAGATATATGAAATCTAATCAAAAGAGGCCTAAATGAGAACCACCACAAAAAAAAAAAATGGGTCGAAAGCCTGCTAGTACTAACAGTGCTGAGTAGTTACTACATTCCAGATGTCACTTTAAGCACTTTATCGTAAGGCCTTTATAGAAGTAAGAATTATCTTCATTTTACAGAGGAGGTTAAAAAACTAGTCCCAAACCTCACAGCCACTGAATTCTAGGCACTTGATGAAAATTCTCACTTCATGACAAGTCTTATGTTCATTAAGATATCAGATCTGGAAACTGAGGCTCAAAGACGTTACGTGACTTGCTCAGGGTCACACAGCTAACAAACGGGGCACAGCCAGTGTTCAGACCAGGTCCACAGGACTCAGAAAAGCATCTGCTCCCTCTGGTGTCACACCCCGTGACACTCCTAAACAAATTCATCCGTAGAACTAAAGACACACAAACAGAAGACACAGAAAACGCCACCGCAAGTGGTGGCCCCAAATACCTGAAGGGAGGCTGTGAAACAAAGTGGTTAACAGCAGGGCCCTAGAGCCGCCTGCCAGGGCTCCACCCAGGCCCAGCACTGGGTGTGTGACTCTGGGCAAGCTGCTTGGCCATGCTGTGCCGCAGTTTTCTTGTCTTTAAAATAGGGTAACAACTGTGCCCTCCTCACAAGGTTTTGTTGTAAAGATTCAATGAGGCCACACTTGGAAAGCATGACAGTGGCTGACCTACGCAGTGAGCACAGAAAGGCGGGGAATGAAACAGAGCAAACACAGAGAAGGCCCTCAGCCCATCTATGCTGCTATGACAGTGCTTTTCTTGAAGCTTTGGGGTACAGCCCTGGCAGGGGGCGCCAGGGCTCTTTCTCACCCTAAACACGGTGGCTGCCCTGGGACAGAGTGCTTCTGACAGAGCGACTGCAAGCCTGAAAGTCAGAGACCTTTCAGGGATCCTGTGCTGCCTGGGGCTCCAAAGGGCCGCTCTCCTCTCCACTGTGTTTCTTTTTTCGCAGCCTCAACAGCAATCACGTCACCAGCAGTGCCTGACTATGGCAGTGAGGGCTGTCCAGAGATTTGAAATAGCAGAAGTACGTGGTTCGTGAATATGACAGGGAAGGGAAGACAATATCCGACTTCCATCAGATTCAGAGGCACCCTTATGGAAAACGGGGTTGAAGCCCAAATAACGCCTGATGCTCTGAGAAGCCTGTGGCGCAAGAACACCTGGGGTAACCAGTAATACAGGTGAACAGTAGCTACAGAGAGCAAATGCCAAGTCTGCATAGAGCAGACTCAGTGGAGCTGGACATCCTGTGAATGAATGGAAGAAATGCCAGCCTCGCCTACTGCTCCTTCATTCAAACTGCAGCCAAAGGGAGCCACCTCAGTGTGGGGAATGGGGGTGCTCTTGGCTGTAAGGGGTAATTACTTCTGCAATGATCACAAAACCTTCCCCTAACCTGCTCCTCCAACCCCCTTCTCCTCTCTCAGACCAGTTCTGTGTACAGCCATCATCACATGGGAATGGAGACTCAGGCCACCTTGTGCTTGTCTCCCCTACGTCTCCACCAGTCACCAAATCCTGTATGTTACAGGACTATTTCAAAATTCTGCCTGCACCTACTGCTTCCTCTTCATCCCCACTCAGTCCAGACGCACATGAGAACAACTTCCCGGCTGGCCTTCGGACTCCGGTCACTCTCCACCCTTCAACCCACCCAGCAAGTCCACAGCTGACTCGCCTGCTCTAACGCCCAGTTCCTGATGTCATTCCACAGCTGAGAAATCCCCAGGGCCCCACTAATCTTTAGATTAGTACTGGAAGTTAACAATCTCTCCCACCTTCATGCCCTGAATCATGTACCCAATCAATTTCCCATCACCCTAACCAGTTTCCTTACGGCTTCTAGCACCCAAGCCCCTACTACTGCAGCCTCGCACACACTGCCCCCCTTGCAACTGTTCCTGCCTAATTCAAAACTTCAGCCCATTTCAGGCCCCATCAAGAAAGTTCTCCTGAACACATCTCCCTCGACTCACCTCCTTCTCCTCCTTCTTCTAGCAGTTATGTCTGCACCACGTTGTTTTACGTCGTGACAACACTGAGGACTTAGTACGTGCCAGGCACAACTGCAAATGTTCACCTGATCTTTACAACGACTTGACTGAATTAAAGCTCATTTACAAACGGACAAACTGAGGCACAGACAGGCTAACTGGCCCAGGACTCGCAGCAGGCAGTCCTGGAGCCAGGATTAAACCTGGTGCCAGAGCCCACACTCCTAACCACTACAGAATAATTTCAGAGTGCTTAAATACTGCACCATGATTACAAGACACCCAAGAGCAGGGTCCATGCCTATCACCCCACGACCCATCCCCAAAGCCGAACACTAACAAACACTCCACAAATGATGACAAGGGAACCAGACCAGGTGCCCCATCAGGAGCTGGTTCTGGTCCCAGCAGCAGCTCAAAGAGGAGCTTTTCTCCTCCTGGGAGGCTGTGGGGCGCAGGGAAACAGGCAGTGAAGAAGCCGCAGCACCCTTTAAACTAACACCTGATTAATGTGAGTGCTCCCATGTAAAGTGCACCTCAAGTACCGAGACAGAACGTACCTGGTCTCTGTCCGAACACTCGGCACCTCCAAGTTCACAGCGTGGGGTCTGGAATTCCACAGTGAGAAATACTCGTTTTAAGAAATTCAGATAAACTGAACCGTATGGTGCAAATTTCAAGGGGTCACAAAACAATTCAAAAGGTTTTGTTTTGGCAACTCCAAGGTGATGCCGTCTCCTCAGGGAAGGGTCCTTGCCTTCACTGGCCCTCCCCCACCCCCACCTGGTAAGTCAGGGGACAGAGACCATTTGTCTCCGCTATCAGTGGCCCCAGGAAGAAAACGACCCTCCTTTAAAGGAGGCTGGGAACCTCACACTTTCTGAGCACTCTAGAAGCTTCGGAGGGATTTTCTTTCTCCCTTAAACACATCCACTCTCAGGCACGGATGGTCACGGGAGTCCATGAGCGGCCTTCACAGAGGTTTCCCAAGTACCACACGCAAGATTCCCGTGCTGCCTCCTCCCAGAGGCTGGAGGTTTGTCCCGGACGGTCCAAGACTCCAGATGGCCTGCGCACCTCACCTGGACCCTCTACAGGGCAGCACGCCAGTGGCTGGACTGGCGACACTTCTTTACTACAATCTGTGGACCACTAGAAAATAGAAACCATACCCGAGAGACAACTGTACAGGTACAACCCCAGTCAGTTTTTCTCCACATTGGCCTAGGACGTGTTCATACGTATGATAAAACGTGGGCCTTTTTAAAGCCCCCTCTCATTTTACTTCCTAATTCTGATCCACTCCTGATGGAAACCCCTCAAGACTCTCTTTAAAGCAGGTTTTCTCACCTCCAGCATACTGACATTTTGGCCAGATAACCCTAGGTGGTGGGCCCCTTGCACTGGACGATGCTTACAGTGCCCCTGGTCCAGACCCACTAGAGGCACCCCCCACCCCAAGCTGTGACAACACACACTGCCAATGTCGGAGCCAGGAGGGTCACCCCAGCAGATGATCACTCCCCTAAAGAAACGAAAGAAAGCTTAATTTGGTCTGAATCCCAGAGTGCACTCCTCACACGTACTTTCACGCTGAAATTACTTTCCCCCGATTTCCACACACCAAGCTCCACACACCATTCCCTAGAATTCTATCAACAAAATCACCCTGAATAAGTCTCTATTCTGGGCAAGAGGGCTCTTCCCCCACGTCTTTGTCACTTAGTCTCCCTTGTGGTTTCTGTTATTGCTCCAGGGAGGTCTAAGTTTCCCACTCAGCCCCGCCTGGGCCCCCAGCTGGCGCTCCCATCACACACAGTGCGTGAAGTCCTTTCCACAAGGCCCGACCCCGCCCACTGTCCAGCCACAGCCAGCGTCTAACCAGACCCCCTTCTCCGGCTCCCTGAATGTCACTTGTCACACACGACTTCAGGAAAGCTGGGGGAGAAAAATGTACTAAAGATGGTTTATAAAAAGCCTAAAACAAATGCATTTCATTTTTTTAAAGTAGTCATTTACAGAGGATAGGAACGAAGTCAAGAGTCTGCTAAGGTAGTCAAGGCTTCCGAGAAAAGGGTGATGTGAAACTGTAACTAGTACAGACCAGTAAAAGACTAGAATTAAGTCTCCTTGTAAATAAATACAAGGAAGAAACACGGGATGCTTGAAAGTCCTATAGAAATAAACATAATAGTAAATGCCGAGTTGCCAATTAAAAAAAAAAAGTTTTCAACAGCGAAGAGGGAAGAATCTACAAAGGTAGGTAGAAAAAGGAAAAACGACACTAAATGCAATTAAGACTCTCCTAAGATCAGGTAATATTAATAAATGTAACGACAAACAGACTGCTATGCCTTTGTCTCTCCAATCGGTTTGCCTTCTCCTCCACCCCCTTGATCATTTCAGACAGATTCTCTTGAAACGGCAGGAGCCGCCCAAGCATAAATCCCGAAGTCCCTGGGCCAGTGGTGCCAAACCACTTTCAGAGACAGCAGAGCTGCACAGAAACGGGAAATTTAATGAATGACCCCCAGAGAACACCTCCTTTAGAAGGGGTTAAGGGCTGAGAGAATAGGAAACTGCGCTTGTAGAAGTTTTTTGGAGTAGAAAATGTATGTAAGTCTTCAGGGATTTTTATGAGGGCTACAGTGAGTGCTGAGGGCACGGGTCTCCGGGACCTACAAATGCATCGTGAGAACGAGAGCCTGAAGATGGTTGAAAGAAAAGCTGGAGGAGGCTGAATCTAAAAAAGCAGACACTGACCAACCTCATAGACCTGGCTGAGTGGTTCATATTAACACCCACAAGTACAGGAGAAAACAAAACTATGCACACCAAAAACCCCTCCAGTCAATGCCAAGTGCAAAAGATCCTGAGAGGCCATGGGGCCAAGCCAACATTCCCAGTGCATTCACCGTCCACGGAGCTGGCTTTTTAAAACTCCCTCTAGACGTCTGAAGTCCCCACCTCTGGCAAAGGACTGGGACCATCAGAAAAAATGCAGACCCCCTCAAACAGCTTGCCGGCCCTTTGTGCACAGGGCGGTGAGAAGCGGCGTAGGGTCCAACGGTGGGTGCAACACAGACATGTAAGTGAGGGTCACACAGCTGACCCGTCTTTCTCTCTCCGTCTGAATTCGGGGATCTTCCCCAGAGTCTGGAAGGAAGAAAGGCACCTCCCTTCTCTCTCCCCTATAATCTGCTCATTACATTCTATCTGTGACGAGGTTAGATAGACTTTGTTCTAAATACAACTTAGGAACATTCTGAGCTTGGGCAAGTGGCTAAAACTTAAAGGCTCTTTCTCCTCATCCACAGGGTGTTTGACTCCCCACCTCCCAGAGCTACAGTGTGAATTACTAAGCTGTAACAGGAAACATGACTACTCCAGAACTCGGCACACAGAAAGCATTCTGATGTATGTATGTGCTACTAACATCATCTTCAGTTGCCCCTTTCTGTGAGGTTCCTCCACTGTCTTCAGATATGGTCAGAACAGACAACCCAAAAGAGAAAAAAAGCTTCGCTGAGTCCCTCAGCCCTCAAACTCACCTTACTTCAATTCTTCTTGCCCTGGCCAAATTCTGCAAGTCAATGCTCCCGTCCCAGTGGCCTCCCCCACCATTCACTGCACGTCCTCAAGGCAACACCGGCTCCCCACCTTAAAAGAACTATATTCTCAAAGATCAGCAATGCACACAATCCCCAAATCCAATCTCAGTTTTCACCTTGCACGATCTCTGAAGCACCTGACACAGTTGATCAAACTTTCCCCTAAACTATCTCTTCCCTTGATTTATCATAGCTTCCTAGACTTCTTCAGTTCTTGCTGGTTCCTCCTATGGCGGCTTCTCTGGCTCCTCCTTCTGGTCCTGGGTGTAGAAGCACGTGTGGCTCTTCACTCTGTACCCCCTTCCTCTGCACACGCTTGCTTCCAGGAATGTGGTAGCCTTCACTGATGCACCTCGCCACCTTCCGTCAAGATGAAGCCCAGAGCTACACGGGCTGACTGCCAGTGACCCTACACAGAGTCTTACACGTACATGAAGGAAAGCATACTGCAAGGACAGACGGATCTCCGCAAATTTGCTGAAACACAAAGCCAGCTGCACTGAACAAGGTGGCAAAACCATGTTAATGGCCAAAACAATGTATCAAAATAATAGCTTGAATTGGCAGGTTTACAAAATGCCTAAATTTCTCATGACATCTCCAGCCCAGATAGTTGCAGTGCAGTGGTTCGAGATGTGGGCTCCGGCGCCACCATGAACCCCAACTCATCCACTAACTAGCTCTCTGACATTGGCCCTGTTACTTAGCCTCTCTGTGCCTCATTTTGCTCATCTGTAAAATGGGGATAACAGTGCCTATTTATATGGCTTTGTGGGGATTTAATGTAAAGCAACAGCACAGGGCTCAGAATACATAAGTACACCAGAAATTTTAGCTGATGCTGCCGTCTGCTTACTCACTAAGTTCAGAGCCATAGTCAAAAAAGAAATATCAATTACGACATCCTGACACAGATGGGGTAATAATAGTCCACGTAGGAAACAGAGCAAGGCACAATGCTATGAATGACCTGCATATAATATAACCTGGAGAAGGATACCAATTTATTCAGAACACCTAGATATGTTCTTCTGAGTCTCCCCTCAAAAGTCTGTAAGGCCCTAACATTTGTTTACCAAAAAAAGCCCCTGATTCTTTTCCCAGCCAACAGTAGCCAACAACACGAAGTCTGCAGTGGCTCCTTTTAGACCCGCTTCCAAAGGGAACCTCAAGATTTTGTGAACATCAAGTATCAGTTGTTTTGATAAATAAGTCATTACCTACACCAGCTTCTGATCTGAAAGCTTTGAGTTATACTTAAGCTTTTTGAGAATATAAGTCACCACACAGGTATTTTTAAAAGACAAAGTTTTAAAAAGATGTTTACATGTTTCAAGGCCTTAAAATCAGCCAACGGGCTTCTTTCTCCTGTATTTTCAGAGTTCTTAGAGAACTTCAGAACCAGAAGGAGCCTTAGATACTTCTGAAGCCAAGGCTTTCACCAGCAGCTTCACTTGGAAGCTTCCCTGAGTCCTCTCTGTCCCCTCAGCCTGGGTGGGAGGCTGAGCCAACCAGAGGGGGAGGGGGTTCCTCGGGTGCCACCCAGGCTGGCGGACCGGTGGACACCATTAACCATGTGAGAGAGTGGTTGCCAGTCCCATGCTGTATTTTTAAAACATGCAAACAGAAAATTAAACTGGGATGATTTTACAAAAGGCTGGTACCCTAACAATTCTTAGAGAGAACATATCATATAATTCTGATCCACATTACTACCCAGATGATGAGTTGTAGTGCCAAAAAACCATAGTTTACAAAACCCATCTATGTTTCTTTTAAAGATTTTATTTTTATTTTCTTTTATAGAGAGAAAAGGGGTGGGGGGAGAAAGAGAGGGAGAAAAACATCAATCGGTTGCCTTTCACATACCCCTAACCAAGGACCTGGCCTGCAACCCAGGCATGTGCCCTGACCAGGAATCGAACTGGTGACCTTTTGATTTTCAGGCCAGCACTCAATCCACTAAGCCACTCTACTCAGGACCCATCTACATTTTGATTTTTTAAAAAAACATTTTTTAAAAAACTATATTCAGACGAGAGATGGAGCCCATTCTTTGGCAAACAGCGTATTTCCATGGGGAGCCTTTACAGAGACTCTCCCGGGACATGCTGTGTATTTCGCACCAACCAGATACCCGGGTGGCCCAGCAGGCAAGACTGATTCTATTTTTAACTTTTGGACAAACCAAGAAATGAAGATACAAAAATAGATGTTTCTCTGCTCCTTCTCCCGAACGTTCCCAAGCTTGTCGTTTTGCCCACAACTCTTCGCCGCTTGCATGAGCCCCGGTTTTCGCTATTGAAGTACTGCAATCGCACAATACAAGACCGTACTCAACTCCGCACCCTCCCAACAGAAAGAATGGATCCCTCTGATGATCACCTCTGAAGTTTAATTGTCCTGCTCCTTAGAGAAGAGGCATAAGGCCCTGGGAAGGTAGCTGTGGGCAGGGAACCGGGCAGCCAACAAGTCTTCAGCAAGGCAGTGAGCACAGGACCAAAACAGCGGGTGCCTGAAGCCAGAGACACCCAGGTTTAGGGCTCAGCTGTGATCTCTACTAAGCTGGATGACTCAGCGAGCTTCACACAATTCTTTAATAGGTCTATTTGCATCTAAGTGGAGGAGCTGAGGGTTAATTCAGTTAAGAGTGTATCCAAAAAGCCTGCAATAACATCTGGAACAAGTAGGCTTAATGAATGTCATTTTCATTCCCAAACCCTGATGCATCTTTAAAAACTGCCCCAGTGAAGGAACAGGGAAACACCTGAGCAATGCTCTTGGCTTGTAGAAAACAGGCAAGCAGACCCGTTCATCAAAAAATAATTTAAAATGTTTAGTTGGGATCTTTTCTAAAGAAGAAAAAGGAGAAGAAGAAGACACCTACCCTAACATCTTCGAGCAGGCAGAAGAAGCAAACAGTGTCCACCAGGCACTGTGGATACAGCTGAGGCCAAGAAAGAGACCTTATCTACCTTCAAGGGGCTTGGAGTCTACCTAAAAGTGGGCAGAAACAAGCACATGGGGAATTCCGATACAGCATAATAAGTGCAACACCAGGAGTTATAGAGCAGACTCTGGGAGCACACAGAAAAGGCCCCCACACAGAATCAGGAGACTTCCTGCAGGAAACGACATACGACAATGATAACCAAACTAACACTTATTGAGAAGCTAGTATGCGCTGGGACCATTCTAAGTGCACTTGTGGATTACTTCCTATAATTCTCAGAAACACTGCGAGACAGCCACTATTATCACTGCCATTTTAAGGTGAAACAAGGCAGTTAAGAAACTTACCCAAGGCCACACATAACACTAGCAAGTGACAGAGCTGGGACCTGAACCCACAGAGCCTGCCTCCAGAGGCTAAGAACTTAACTACCACGTATTGCTTTTTCTAAGTTGAGGCAGAAGCTTTCAAAAACTGGAGCATGGGAAGTTTTGTGTGCAAAGAGGGGTATGTGTACAGGTACAGATGCAAGTCAGCACAGGGCCCAGGTTCCAGAAAACTGCAAATGGGCACTTAGTATTTGTTAATGAAGTGATGCTGAGGCATCAGTGCAAGGCTAACAGTGAGCAATGTGGAAAGAGAAACGAGCCCCACTGTAAAAGCCTCAGCTACATTAAGGGGTTTTGGACTCAAGGGCAAGCCACCATCCTGAGGAGGAGCCAGTATTTAATTTCCCCTTACAAATGGTCTCCTGGGGGAACCTGCCCAAGGGACTAACCTCCAACTGCACAAAGAACTAAAACATTACAGTGTATCAATCATAACTGATATTCATTCAGGATCAAGTTTTTTAAGGTTTATATGAAGTTCAAAACGTAACAGTAACTTGTGAAACTCACATTTAACATGCTCTAGTTACATGGTGTGCTGTTAAAAAAAAGAAACATGCTTACAATGAACTTTCTCCCTTTGATAAACCAGAAAGCAACAGAATACTTCTAATGAGACTATAAAATTCACAACACCAATTTGGTGGCCATTTTTAAGGAGACCTTGAGACCAGGTGCTAATAAATGTGATGGCTTTTTGTGAAACTGATCTAAAGATACTTCTGCTGCCTCTTTACCCCATCACAATTTTCTACACAGAGAGCACAGAGGCACATTAAGGAATAAACCTGTTGGCAGAGTCTTTATCAGGCTGACAGCATCACCTTGTACAACAGCTAAAAAGCTCGCATTTAATAAGCACATCCACGTGCCAGGCACTACTCAAAACATCTTCATACACTGGAGATCCTCACAAGGACCCTACGAGGTAGGTAGGTACTATTATTATTCCCATTTTGGAAGAAAACTGATGCACAGGGATTTTACATAACTTACTGCTAAGCTGAAGGCTGGCATCTGACCCAGGCCCACGGGCTCCAAACCTGTATGTAGTCCTAAACACTACACACAGAACGGAACCGCCAATCCCAACCCACGTTTGCACAGAACTCAACATCCTTTGTTTGATTCTCAAGCTGGAGGTGTTTTATACCCACAAACTCTCAAGGCTTTGACTTCGGTGATGGCCAAACTCAGTCTCTGGGAGGAACAAGAGGGATGGCTCTAGGGAAAGGACAGAGGGTAGACTGAGACACAGGGAACCCTTCCTGGAGAGAGGCTCAGGGAGAAAAACGGGGGAATCAGGCTGTTCAGGAAGGGCTTGTGTAGGTGTTACCAAGTCGGGGGAGGGGAGCTGATGACTGGGGAGACGGCCTCTCCCTCTCCAAACTCCACAGTAGGCGACTTCTGGCAATGACCTCCACTCCCAGATTCACCCTCATGAACTGCTGTGACGCCGACCAGGGCAGAAACACCCAGAATTCCCTAAGCTGGTGGCCACAGGGTGGAGAGGTAGGGCCCAGCTGGGCCAGGGGCCCGGGCCTGAGATCCAGAGAAGAGACCAGTGAGCAGGAAGGGAGTGCAGAGCAGTCAGCAGTGGATTCGCAGGGACAGGATCCCCCCACCCCTCCACCTAGCTGGAAGAAAGCAAAGAACCTGCACTCACAACAATCTATGTCATACCATCAGATCTGGAGGGTAGTTTAACAAAGAGAGCGACACAAGGCGGAATACCATTTTCTTTGCACTTTACTGTGAATTCTGTTACAAAAACAGATTCTCTAACATCAATTTGAATCCAGCTACACAGTGGTTATAGGAATTTTGATGGTTATTTGGAACATCTGGAGGCAGGGAAGCTTGGCTGGATGTGAAGAGAAGAGGTCACAAAAATGAAAGGTGCCAAAAGAAAACATCACAGACGTCTAAATGCACCTGGGGTGGAACCTGCCTCCACAGACCTCACGGGAAGAGCCTTCTCCACTCAGCCAAGGGCCGCTCTCAGTGCCCCGCGGGGAGCCCCCTGCCAGCCCAGACAGGGAAAGCTGGGAGAAGACTGCCCCCAAACCCCGTAGGACCTGCTACCTCCTCCCCCTCGCTGTCCTCTGCCAGTGCAAACAGGACGCTGGCGGGCCTGCAGGGAGAAAGAGGGTCAGCGGTTAACCAAATAAAGGAATATGCAGGGAGTATTTTATGTTGGCCCCCAGAGAGATGCCTGTGTCTCTAAATGTAGAAGGAAGTACCCCCCCTCCGCTTAATTATTAGCGATTCTACCTTATTATTCTCCATGGGAGACAGAAGGGCTACAGGGCACAGCTTTAAGGAGGGGCACAGGCAGTGGGGGTGGCAGCGGAGTGGCTGCTGCCTTAGATCCGGAGCCAGAAGCAGGGTCTGTTCGCGGCAGGTGCTCCGCAAACGCTGAGTGGAAGACCACGATGGAAGCACACTAAATGACTTTAGAAAATTCCCCCAAACTCTGTAGCCCAACCACGTGGTGTTTCTGCCTTTATTTTTATGCAATGCAATTCCCAGCTGAGCTGCAAAGGAGAATAAGCCCTGCACAGATGGGATTCCAAACATTTGGAAACTTTTTTATTTTTAAGCGACATGGGACAGAGCATAATTCAGAGGAAGACTTCTACAAGAGACCAAATGAGGAAAAATTTCTTTAAAATGAGAAATCAGGCAAACCTGGCAATTCCGTTTTCATTCGCTGATGAAAATTTCTTAGACCCGAGTTCATCTCTGAATCATTCTTCTTAAAATAGAGGCTTTATAGAAAGCATTTTGTTTAATTTTTCTTCCATAGCAGGCTCCACTGAGGACACAGAGGAAATGGCAGTCTCAATCCAAATAATTTCCTTTTCATGTTAGTTAACATTTTAACTCAGTTCAGTAATATTTGTTGAAAAGTGCACGGTAGCTGAGACTTTGGTCCCGTCCTTCCGTAAATCACCGTGTCCAGATTTTCTTCAATGTGTTAACTATGAAGCTGCAGATATGATGCTCTTTTCTCCCCAAATTCTTGTTTTTTTTAAATAGGCTAACTCAATTTTTTTGTTGTCTTTTTTGCATAAAATTATGCGGTGGCCACAGCTGGAGCCCGTGTCCTCTGGGGCGGGTCTTTACAAGATGGTCCAGGAGTTCCTGACAGGGAGACTTCAAGAACACAGTTCTTTCCAGAGGTCAGGGGTGAGAGAGCTGCAGCCTTAGAGACGCATCTAAGGCGGCCCTGGCAGTTGCCCAGGGTGGCAGTGTAGTTGTCTATACCAGCCACCAGCAGCAGCAGCAGCAGCAGCTTCCCAGGCCCAGGGGCCAAGATGCCGCCAGTGCCCCTGGGGGCAGGGATGAGGCACACCAGGCACAGCGTCACAGTGTCCGGTCACCTTGCAAGGGGCGGTGTGGGGCTTGCTGATCTCGCCCAGTACCCTTGTCACACAGGGACAATGTAGAGATTGGCCAGGATGATGGCCCCGTGAATGACAGTGGCTACTTCTTTGGAGCACTTAACACCCCAAAACATGCCCATTATAGTCCCCAAAGGTGACGAATGGCTTGAACTGGGTCTTCTGGCCAGTGGGTCTGCTTTTATACTGACATAATCTTCAAAACCTCATCCTCCAGGGATGTCCCCAGGAAAAAGTCAACGATCTCAGATTCCTTGATGGGCAGGGAGAAGAGATAAATCTCCAGAGACTTGAACTTCAGGTCCTTGACCAGGTGGCTCGGTGTGATGACAGGAATCGGGTCCTGGTCCTTAGCCTTGCCCCCTCTGCGCCTGACCTCAGGCCCAGGTGCAGACACTAAACCTCCAACCTCCCGTTCCAGGCCCAGGCCCCAGGCCCTCCACAGCAGCAGCCTTTCCATGTTTTCCTAGAGAAGCAGCAGGAGGCCCTGGGTTGGCTACAAGGAAAATAGCTCTAGGCTAGAACCAAATACTTTCTCTGAGAGGATGGGAACAAAGAGAACAAGCCCACCTTAACTAGGAGTGGACCCTGAACAAAACAGACAGCCTCAGAGATTAGGGCTCCAGTACGTGCCAACCCACCTCAAAACAAACATACAGCCAGTCTTTCCTTCTACTGCATTACGGCATTTTCATCCACCAAGCTAAAGTAGGAGGACACCCCCTGGAAGGAAATGCTGGGAATATAAAAACCTAAACTGCACCTCGTTAACAAAGAAACCTGCCTAGGTTTGACGATCCAAGATGTTACCTGTTAACAACTACAGGTCTATGCTTACAGGCAGTGCGTCCACATTTCCCTAGCTGCCTACAGCAGCTACTCACTATCTGAGTATCTACTAAGCTCTAGGCCAGCACCCCAGGATGGCTATGATCGCGGCCTATCAAAATCATAAATTTACTTAAAACTTTACTAAGTTTCCTTACTTAGATATGTACATTTTCTATATTAATGATCATAAATTTGGGACCTGCTCAATGATTTCAAAAGATTATCAAAAGGGCCGCTGCATAATTAGGGTTATTATGTGAGGACTTTTTTTCGTATCTGTGGCAGCAGATATCACAAAAATTATTCATGGACCTTTTTTTCGCTCATCAGTTTTCATGTTTATGTACGTAACGTGTGGCCCAAGACAAGACTTCTTCTTCCAGAGTGGCGTGGAGACGACAGAAGGCTGGACACCCTGCTCTAGGCACCGCCTCAGGAACAAGGAGAGGGCGAGCAAAACAGAGCCGCGTGGCCTTGGACCTCACGGAAGGCACAGTGTGCTGGGGACGCCCGCGTCAAATGACCCCAGGGCGTGTGTACAGAGACAGCTGATACTTCCCACTGCAAATGGAAGGACCTTCTACATACGTGATACCCCCAAACTCCCTTTTAGAGTTAAATATCACCCCATTTTACAGCTGAAAAAATGAGATACATTAAGTAATTCACCTAAGATCATACAACTAAGCAGGCCAATGCCGCAAGGCCTCCAGCCCGCTCTCTCTAACCGCACACACCAGGCTCCCTCTGCACAGCACTGCTGCCTCCAGGGCCCTGAGGACGTCGCAGGAGAACAACCCCACACCCGCCCAGCTCCCACACTCAGCGCCTTCGTTCAGCAAGCACCATCCTGGGCTCCATGGTGCAATGTTCTAACGCTCTTCTCATTTCACCTGCAGGGAAACATTCCTTCCAGTGTTACAGAAACTGAAAAGAGTCAGAAATACAGGGAGCCCAAAGGCCTGTTTCAAAGAATAAACCTAAAATGTCCACCGGGCCCAGAAGAGTTCTAGCTGCACAAGGTAATGGGCTGGCACATCACCTCAGGGGTTTTTCCCATCCTGGCCAACTCAACATTGGTGAACAGAATTTTCAAAGCTCTTTCCTCCCGGTCTCAGAAGAATCTTACTACCTGCCAAGCCAATTAGAAATTACAGGGAAGAGGACTTCCGCCAAGATGGAGGCATAGGTGGAAACACTGTGCCTTCTCCCACAACCAAGTTTGAATACAACAAAGGTTTAGTAAACAAGGACACAGCTAAAGAACAGAAAACTGAACTATATGGAAGTCCAACAACAACGAACCATTCAACCGGGCTGGGTAAGAGGGGCGGAGCCAGCAGTGGAGCGGGGTCAGGCAGGAAAGATCCCCCAACCCAGGCACTCAGGCAGCCAGGTAGCAGCGCGGACCCAGTGAGGGTGCGGGGCAACCTGACCGCGGTCACACATTCGCGCGCAGATAAACCAGCAGAGTGAGCAGTGAGACGAACCAAGAAGGCCCCAGCGGGCAAACCCAGTGAGTGCGCAAGGCCAAGGACCGTGGTCGCACATTCAAAAGCAGTGGGAAGAACTGAGTGGGCCCCGGCAGCAGGAGGCAGCAAATGGCAGACGTCATTGCTTTCCTATGACCCCGCCCCCACATACAGCATCACAACCCAGCAACTGAGTTGTCCCGCCCTGATGAACACCTAGGGCTCTGCTCCTCATACACAACAGGCACAAACAGTCAAAAATATGGCCCAAGAAGAACTCAAAGCCCCAGAGCCAATAACTCTAAGCGAAAACGAGATAGCCAACCTCTCAAATGCACAGTTCAAAACACTGGTAATCAGGATGCTCACAGAACTGGTTGATTTTAGTTACAAATTAGAGGAACATATGAAGGCTAAACTAATTGAAATGAAGGGAAATGCACAGGAAACCAATAGTGATAGAAAGGAAACTGGGACTCAAATCAATGGAATGGACCAGAAGGAAGAACAAGACATCCAACCAGGAAAGAATGAAGAAACAAGAATTCAAAAAAATGAGGAGAGGCTTAGGAACCTCTAGGACATCTTTACGTTCCAACATCTGAATTATAAGGGTACCAGAAGGGGAAAAGAAACAGCCACGAGTGGAAAACTTATTGGAACAAATAATAAAGGAGAACTTCCCCAGTCTGGCAAAGGAAATAGACTTCCAGGAAATCCAGGAAGCTCAGAGAGTCCCAAAGAAGTTGGACCAAGAAGGAACACACCAAGGCACATCATAATTACATTAGCCAAGATGAAAATGAAGGAGAGAATCCTAGAAGCAGCAAGAGATAAGGGGATGGTCACCTACAAAGGAGTGCCCATCAGACTGTCGGCGGATTTCTCAAAAGAGACCTTATAGGCAAGAAGGGGCTGGAAAAAAGTATTCCAAGTCATGAAATCCAAAGACCTACAGCCAAGATTGCTCTATCCAGCAAAGCTTTCATTTGGAATGGAAGGACAGATAAAGTGCTTCTCAGATAAGATCAAATTCAAGGAGTTCATCATCACCAAGCCCTTATTATATGAAGTGTCAAAGGGACTTATATAAGAAAAAGAAGATGGAAAATATGAACAGTGAAAGGACAGCAAACTCACAGTTATTAACAACCACACCTAAAACAAAAGCAAACCAAGAGGACAGCTAGATCAGGAGTGGAACCATAAAAATGAAGAACACATGGAGGGTTAGCAACAGGGGAGTGGGAGGAGGAGAAGGGGGGAGAAGGTACAGAAAATAGCATAGACAGTAGGTAGAAAATAGATAGGGGGGAGGGCAAGAATAGTATGGGAAATATAGAATCTAAAGAACTTGAGACACATGGTCATAAACTAAAGGGGGGGAATGGTGGGGGTGGGGGGAGGGGAATGAAGGGGGGGAACAGAACAACTGTAATGGTATAATCAATAAAATATATTTTAAAAAAAGAAATTACAGGGAAGAGTATCTTCCTGAAAACACTGCACAAATCAAATGGTGATGAGCGAATCGATCTCAGCTCATTAGGGGCTTCATTACAGTGACAAGTGATGAATCTTTTTGTTGAGCAAATTATCAGTCATTAATTAATTATGTTTAAATTTTGACTTTTTTATCCTCACTGGAAGATATGTTTATTGATTTTAGAGAGGGAGAGAGAAAGAGAGAGGGGGAGAGAGAGAGAAGGAAACATTGAATGGTTGCTTCCCATATGCACCTTGACTGGGGATTGAACCTACAACCTACATATGTGCCCTGATCAGAGACTGAACTCACAGCCTTTGGGTGTACAGGACAATGCTCCAACCGAGTCACCCACCCAGGGCAAATTTTGATGTTTTTAGTTATATTTTCATAAATTGGCACAGTCTAAGAATCATCTGTATGAATTCTACAAAAAGTGCTCTGGGCAGATGCCATGCTTCCTGAGCGATTAGTTTTAGACTCCAAGACCGTGTTCCTTGTCTTTCTTCACCAGTGAGTAGTTAAGGACCAAGAGGCGAGGCTCTGGCTCAGCCACTATCATCACGTGGAACCTTAAGGAGGTCAGCCGGCCGCTCTGCGACTACTTGTTTGTGCTGTGGCACCTGAGCAGTCTTGCTTCATTTCACAGGGGTGCTCACAGGGGTGCTGAGGCCAAATGCGTTTACAGAGATAAATGTAAAAAGTATCATTTCAAGTTGAGATATTTGATCATCTTTCTGTACCTGGTCCCTAGCACAGAGCAGAAACTCAGTAAATGTTTGAAAAAAAGACAACATTCACCTCTGTAGAAGTTGACAGCATTCATCCAACACGGGAAAGAAAACCCACCATTTAGGGAACCAAATAGTGGGTCAGGTTAACCACAACAGAAACAGGCAATACACACTCAGCCAGCAGGACCACAATAAAAGGTTCTGCAGCTCACCACAAACAGTCAGTGCCTGTCACACGGAGACAAAGGGCAGGTCACACATGTCACTCAAAACCAATTCTGTTTCTCAATCCCTCCAAAACATATTGGTTCTTCTCAATGGTCCTCTACCCACGATATCAAAGTATTTTTTTCTAGTGCACCAGCCCTCTTCCTAACCTAAAATCAATGCTGCCACAGAATAAGAAAGATCTATAAACAATGTCTACTAAACCCTTACTATTGCTAGGTGAGAGATGTTCAGTTATTGCAGTCTCTACTCTTTAATCAGACGTGTTGCCAACTCCTTCTCAGAGGTGAAGTGGCCTCTCGCCCCCACACTGTGCTCTCCCAGACCTGGGGGGGCCACACAGTCTCGAGGTCTAGAGTCCCACATTCCTGAAGACCCCAGACTGCTAGAATACCTGGAGTCAGGGGAAGCCCCTGGAGCTGCTCCGGGTTGAGGCAGGGTGGGGGGAGAATCGGGCTGGCCGCCCTGTCTCCGAGGGGCCCTACAGCAGAGAGCCTGGACTGCTGCATTTCTACACAGGGGCACCGAGCATGCTGCTGCTGGCGCTCAGACCAGCTCAGACCACTCGGGGGACCCACAGGATGTGCTGACACTGATGCGAACCACACGCTGGAGGACGAAGAAATCAGTAAACGTGGAACTGGGAAAACCTGATTTGACCGTGCAGAAATTGACACTAATGATAGTCACTTATGTGAACTGCTTACCTAATCACCGTGCAGCACACTAATGATCACACGCACCACCAGAGGTGTCAGATTAGCCTAAGAACGTCTGACTCATCACAACACTGAACTGAGGCCACACGGGCTCAGCGTTCACAAACGGCTGCTCACCCAGCACGCTTGTTTCCTCGCAACCCAAAGCTAAAAGGAACCCCCCTGGGTGCACTAGAACTTATGCTGTAAAAGCATTAACACTCCCTGGGCACATCCTGAAAACTGGAACAGCAAAAGTAACAAGAAATCTGGAGTTGGGGTAGGCGGGTAAATGAATTCTGGCTGACAGGAGAGAAAAGCTTCCTCCCAGCATAAAGGGTGTGTGGCCGGGGTCACTTAATGACCACTCAGGGTTAAGACTCCAGACATAGCCAATCACAAGCCTGGGGGCTTGTTTTGCCTTTTCCAGAAGTTTCTAGCTCTATGCAAATGATTCTTGAGCTTCCTGAGGACACAGTCTCATAGCTAAGGACCAAGGCTGTGAGGAAGTCCTGGGCACCTAGATAATAGCCCTGTGGCTTTAAGGGTCCTCCTCGCCACTATCCTGTGCAGACAGACAGAGCTTATTTCAGCAGCAGACCAGAGGTCAAAGCAAAGACAGGGTTAGCGTTCAACTTCATAAAACACTCAGAATCAAATCCATACACCATTTGGCAGCAAGCACTGGTCTGGCTTTCCGCACACACCTCGGTGCACAAATACAGTGACTAGGGAGCCTGAGGGAATGACAAGGCCTGTCTTGTCTGCTCTCCGTTACCACGAGTTCCTCTCAGTCGGAGGTTCAGTGTTCTCTATTGGACTGCCCACGTGGAGATGTAGTTTTCACCACAATGAACAAGGGAAGACGAAAACAAACCGAAGACTGACCTACTTGCCCGATTTTAAAAAAGCTATCACACAACTCTAGGCCTTCATCTTTAAACTGCACATCAAAATAAGTGATGAGACTGTTCAAAAGCAAACACTGCCCTTCTGCTAAAGAGGGAAAAAAGTATCTCATTTCAGTTTAAGAGTTACAAAAATCCACTCTCTCACTTCACGTTGTAAAATCCGATATAAATCCTGTTTAATCCTCAGGTAAACTAACCTCTGAACTGCAATCAACCACCACCAGTCCCGTCCACGCCTGCCCAGTCTGGCCTCTGCTCCACACCCACTGGCCCTGGCCCTCATCATTTTGCACCCTTGTCGATCTCAACCCCTCTGACCCCTTTCCCCAAATCTGAGGTGACTTTTCAAAACTGCAAATCCACTGTATTTTGTAAATCCAACTCCTTAGCATGGGCATGCGGTCTTGCCCCGGCCTGACACCCGGCTAACTCTCCCCGCACACAGCACCCTGCCGCCTGCGGTCACATCAGGCAAGAGCTGCAGTTTTCTCAGGCGCCATGCTCACCACACACCCAGTCTGCACACACCACACTCTCTCCTACCTACAGCAGCTCTCACTCAGCCCTTCTTTGCCTGTGCAGCTCCAACTGCTTTCACACTCCACTCACACTTCACTTCTTCTAGAAGGAGCATTTCCCTCACACCCCTGGGGCTGCCCCCAGCCCGCACCCTGCCCCTTAAGCCCCACATGACCCCCGTTTCACAGCACTCATCTGTCTCCCTCATGCGATCAGAAGACTGTGATGGAGGCCCCACTGGCTAGCACTGTGTCTGACACTCATTAAATGCAGAAACTGACACTGTCCTCCTTTCCAAGTCAGCACAATTCCCCCCCTCTCCAAGAGAGTTATAAAGCATAGAAACGAGGGTTCGGTGTTAACCGTTACTCTTTAACCACCACGTAAACCACTGGGGGGAAACCCTATAAGGTGACTTCACCATGAATGATGATGATGATGGTAATGTTGGTTGTAGGCACAGAGCATGATGCAAAACGGACTCTGGAGTCAGTGAGATACGGAACTGATTTTAGATAAGTCTAGGTCTTATGGGAGAATTTATTTAAGTCTGGGAATGTGTCTAGTATAGTGTTTGGCACATGGAGACCCATCCCTGTACCAACCCCAACACACTGCATGGACCTGGGTGTGTGGTGGAGAAAAAGAAACATATTCCCAGACAAAAATCTATGGTGACAGAGGTCAGAATAGTAGTTACCTCAAGGAGGGACATTTTTGGCTGGGAGATGACACAAGAAAACCTTCTGGAGTGTTGAAAACGTTCTTTGTTTTGACCTTGGTGATGACTACACAGAGGTATACTGTTAAAAAGAAACAAGCCCAAAATGGAGTCAGTTTTGCTAAACCACACTTACCTAAATCTATATGCAGTGTCAGCCTCTCCCAGGAATGAAACACTTATTTATTTTTCAATTATAGTTTACAGTCGATATTATTTTGTACTAGTTTTAGGTGTACAGCAGCACAGTGGTTAGACGATCATATACTTTATGAAGTGGTCCCCCCAAATTTCAAGTACCCAGCTGGCACTGTACATAGTTATTATAACACCACTGACTTGTGCTGCACTTCACATCCCTGGGACTGTTTCGTAGCTACCAGTGTGTGCATCCCGATTCCTACCCCTTTCCACCCAGCCTCCCAATTCTGCTCCCCTCCAGCAACAGTCAGTCTGTTCTCTGTGTCTGCCGGTCTGTTTCTGTTTTGCTCGGTTGTTAGGTTCTACATGGAAGTGAAATCATACGGTATTTGTCTTTCTCTGGCTTATTTCACTTAGCGTAATACCCTCTAGGCAAACACAAGGCCTACAGCACCTTGTTTCCGCCTGGCAGCAGCGCGCACCTCCGTGCCCCCAGGTCAGGAGCAGTTACATTTACACAGTCCTAAAATTACAGTCAGCCCTTTGAAGGCAACCGTACAGCTGATGTGGCCCTGGTGAAAATGAATGTGACACACGCTCTAGGTCCAGCCATGCTGTCACAAATAGTAAGACTGCATTCTTTTTAATCTGACTAGTATGCCACTGTACATGCGTACCATCCCTTTTTTATCCACTCATCTACTGACGGACACTTGGACTGCTTCCATTTTTGGCTATTATAAATAGTGCTACAATGAACACAGAAGTGCATATATTCTTCCAAATTAGTGTTTTGGTTTCTTCAAATAAATCTCTGGGCCATAAGGCAGATCCATTTTTAATTTTTTGAGGAACCTCCATACTGCTCTCCACAGTGGCTGCACCAGTCTGCATTCCCCCAGGCAGTGTGCTAGGGTTCCCTTTTCTCCACATCTCGCCAACACTTGTCTGTTGATGTACTGCTGACAGCCATTGTGGCAGGTACGAGGTGGTATCTCACTGTGGTTCTGATTTGCATTGTTCTGATGATTAGTGACACTGAGCATCTTTTCGTATATCTGTTGGCCATCTCTATGTCCTCTTTGGAGAAATGTCTATTCCAAGACCACTGTCTATTTTTTAATTGGCTTGTTTGCATTTCTGGTGTTGAGTTGTATGAGCTTTTAATTAAATTTTGGATATTAATCTGTTAATGAGTGTATCATTATGGAATATCTTCTCCTATTCAGTACGCTGTCTTTTTGTTTTGTCCATGGGTTTGTTTTGCTGTGCAAAAACTGTTTAGTTTGATGGAGTCCCATTTATTTTTTCTTTTGTTTCCCTTGCCCAAGGGGCTACATCAGCAAAAATATTGCTATGAGAAATGTCTGAGATTTTACTATGTTTTCTTCTAGAGTTTTTATGGTTTCTAGTCTAACATTTAAGTCTTTAATCCATTGAGTTTATTCTTGTGTGTGATGTAAGAAGGTGGTCTTGTTTCATTTTTTTTGCATGTGTCTGTTCAATCTCCCCAACACCATTTATTGAGTAAACTATCTTTAGTTCATAGTATGTTCTTGCCTCCTTTGTCAAAGACTAATTACTATAAAAACCTGGGTTTATTTCTGGGTTCTCTATTCTGTTCCATCAATCTATTGATCCACTTTTTATGCCAATACTATGCTGTTTTGATTACTATGAAGTTATATTGTAATTTGATATCAAGTAGTATGATTCCTCCAACTTTGTTCTTCTTTCTCAAGATTGCTGTGGCTCTCTGGGGTCTTCCGTGGCTCCAAACACATTTTCGGAACATTTGTTCTAGTTCTGTGAAGTGACACCATTGGTATCTTGATTGAGTAGTATGACATTTTAGTGATGTTAATTCTTCCTATCCATAAACACAGTGTATGCTTTCACTTATTGGTATCTTCCTCAATTTCTTTCTTCAGTATCTTATAATTTTCTTCGTATAGGTCTTTTACCCAGGAGTGGAATTTTAAATCAATTGGTCTGGAATATCCTGGTCTGCATTAGTGACCAGGAAATTCCAGGTAATCTGCCTGATAAGATCTCCTACCTTCCCCCAAGGGAAAATGACCTTCCCTAAAATAATCTACTCTTTCAATTAACTTTCTTGTCCCTCTTGCCTATAAAAGCCTTCCAGTGCTGTACACCTCAAACTAATATTAAATGTCAAAAAAACCCACAAACCCACTTCCATTTTGCATAACTC
Organism: Sturnira hondurensis; assembly: GCF_014824575.4. Classification (NCBI taxonomy): domain Eukaryota; kingdom Metazoa; phylum Chordata; class Mammalia; order Chiroptera; family Phyllostomidae; genus Sturnira; species Sturnira hondurensis. The sequence goes on along the minus strand of NW_028080209.1, from coordinate 2,514,942 downwards.
CTTGGAGTCCCCTTTTAGTTACTAGATGGGACCTGCCCAATTCATGACACACTTAATTAAGCCAGGTCTTGAGAATTACTCAGCTGAATTTTGTTCTTTAACAATGCACAGGTACAATGTATTGCTCTGTGCACTTAATATCCGAGCACTCAGTGTACGTAAATTATACTTCAATAATGTGACAGCAGTGACTCTTAGCCCTTGGGCCACAGTACTATTATCGAGGGTCAACAAATACATTTGTACACCAGGCATTGGCAGTAGACAGAATAAATGTCTCATCTGCGTATTACAGTGTTTCCAAGGTACAGAGAAACTGCCATATGTAATAAGACACATTTAGGCCAGTCTAACAAGCTGCAACCTGAGAGAGGGCTCTCACCAGAACCCTGCCATCCTAGCACCATGATTTTGGACTTCTCTTCCTCCAAAACGCACCCATTTTACAGGTTTACATACTGAAAGAAGAGGATTTAAGTCACCTGCCTGTGGGCACAGAGCTTCTGAGAGTGGAAAACCTGGATTCGAACTCAGAAATGCTGTGCCAAGCAAGTGATACGTGCCTGAAGAACAAAAACACAAAACCATCTCCATGGAGTTATAATACATAAAAACTGTCATGCCATGAAGAAATAACAAGGAAGAACAGAAAGTTTTATGTGGAGACCTGGAAATGTGGAACTGCCTAGAAAGTGAAATGAAAGAATGTTGAAGACTCATGACTTGTTTCAAAATACAACTTTTTTTCTGTGATAAAGAGAAATCAAATGAAAAAAAAAGACACATTTATTTCAGAGTATTACTAACTTCACAGTCACTGTGTCATAACACACTGTCCCATCAACAAAACAAATACTCAAAGTACAACCACAGTCCTATCGGGACTGAAGCAGGTGTTGAAGTGATATGACACTGTCTCTCTGTGCATCTGTGTCTGTGTGTCTCTCTCACCAAGAGATAAAATCTAAACTCAATCAAGCCAGCAACCAAGCTGGGATCCCCCACCTCACTGCCTCCCTCCACTGCCCCTGGAAGCTTCACTCACTGCTCCACACTCAATGGGTCTTTCCCACTGAAGCTTTTCCCCCTCAGTCCCTAGCGGTTCCCTTTCCTCCTCCACACCAGCGTCCTATCAGCATGCGAATCTTTCGCCTTCTTCAAGGGCATGACTCAAGGCCCAAACCTAGAGGTATATATGGCAGGGGGAGGAGTCTCCAGACCACCCTAGCCCGTTACCACCTTCCTCTCTGCCGAACTCCTCTTGCACTATTTACATCTACGGCTAAAAGGCTGAGTATCTAAAAAGGCGCCTAGTCTTCCTTCGTACAAATATTAACAATGTTAGTTGGCTTCACTCTGTTCCAGCCATTGTTTACATACTCTACTCATTGCACTCATTTCATTTCACTTGAGCTTATTATACAGGAGCTACTATTCTTACAGATCAAGGAACTGAGGCAAAGAAATTAAAGCAGTTGTCTATTATCTCTCAGGTGGTAGGTGGCAAAGGCAAAATTTGAACCCAGACAACTTGACTCCAGAGCCACTGACCAAGGCCTTTTAGTTTTTCTTTGGACTACCTTTAGGCTTGCAATAGAGTTGCAAAGGTGTGCAGAGTTCCATTCACCATGCCATTCACCCAGCATCCCCGTGTCAGCGTCTTACATCACCGTGGTACACTGACCAAGACTTAGGAAATTAACACTAGTACAATACTATTAACTAAACCACAGGCTTCTTTTCAGATTTCCCCAGGTTTTACACTCATGTCCTTTTCCTGTTGCAAGACTGCACATCACACCTAGTAGCCACAATTCCTTAGTCTCCAGTCAGTGACAGTTTCTCAGTCTTTCCTACTAGTCAGGGATCTTGTAGAATGACTTTGAATTTGAGCTGGTCTGTTTTCCCATGATTACACTGAGGTGATGGACTTTGGGTAGAACACAAGAGGTGAAGTATTCTTCTCAACATATCCTTTGAAGTAAGTTATATCAATGTTAACTTATCACAGTGATGTTAACCTTGACCACTTGGTAAAAGTGGTGTCTAACAGGTTCTTCTACTGTAAAGTTACTGCTTTTCCCTTTCCATATTCTATTACTTGCAAACCAGTCTCTAAATCAAGCCCACACTCAAGGGGAGGGGAATTCAACTCCATCTCCTGAAGAGAAGAGTTTTGAAGAATATGTAGACATGGCTTGAAACCACCACAATAAATAATAATATTGGGGGGGGGAATGCTTCAAGGCAAACACTGTTTCTCCTTAAACTTTTACCCACTAATTTTGGCCGTCACTGATAATCTCGCCTTTGGCTATCACTCTTGTGGAGTGCTAATGGCCATTTTCTATTCCTCTGGTTCCTTCTAAATTTATTAATTGGATTCTTCTGAAAGGAAGAGGTATCTCTTCTCCCCCACTTATGTCATTTACTCAAGGGTATTTATTTTATTCTTTGGTTAATAATCTACTGCTATTCATTTTGTTGATCAAATTGTTCCAGCTTTGGCCACCGGGAGCTCTTTCAGGGTTGGCTTCTATATTCTTTTGACATTCCGGGTTTTTTTAAATTTCCCTGTGCCAGTCCTGGATGCAACCATTTCTCTGAGGGGTTGATAAGGTCATTTATTGTTGCTCTAATCAAGTCAGGTTCTTAGGGAACTGACAAAGTTTGTATTCCTAAATCAACACACAGCAATTAGGCACTAATCCACATCTGTTTATGAAAGCTCCAAGGGCTGAGGGAGCAACAACTCGCACACACTCAACCAGGTGAGGGGACAGGCTTCCTCCTCTCTAGACGGACCCTTCCGGGCAAGGCATGTAAAAGGCCTCGTGCAGTTCCCGGTTCAGTCAGCGTCAGAATGCAGAAGCTCCTTTCTTCTAGTCTGACTCCCCAGCCGCTTTAAGACACGCTAATAATGCACCTTCCTTAGGATTCCTATCAGGAAACACTACAACACTGCCTTTTATAATGGATGAGGAACAGGTGTCGGGAGTAAAAACATTCCCAAGATCATTCAACTAGAGGGTGGCTGAGGTGTACCAGGCCGGAGGAATGCCCCCGAGGGGCCTGCTGCCCCCTGGCCCCCCACCTTCCCCAGAGGGAGGTGCACTAGGGGAGGAAGGTTCTTGGGGGCAGTTTCCTTCACACTGATTTCTGTCTAACCCACGCCCTCTTCCCTGCAGAGTTCAAACACGGAGAGACTAGAGGATAAAACTAAGGAACTTACGTTCTTTCCAGACTGCAGAATTAGGCCAAGCTAACACTCTACGACAAAAAGAATTTCAGGCTTTTATTTAACTCAGAGATTTCATCCAAGTGTCTACACATCAAATAAAAGGCTAAAATTAAAATCAGTGAAGGAGGGCGACACAGGATTTAGATTTTGTCCCACTCAAACCCAGATGACCACATGAACCCAAAGACCAATCCTAACTTCTAAGTATAAATGCTAAGCGGGCAATGAAACACAGAAAGGTTACAACAGACGTAAACACAATCAAAACAAGAATAAAGTGCAGCAGGTTAAGCCTACAGGTGTCAAAATTTCACACCTCCCAGCACCTGGTAATGAGGAAGCCTGATGCCAGCTTGATTCCTCCTGTGATGACACCAACCACCCGTTATTTCATCACCATGAGAAAAATCAGAAAATGCCTTTAGCACTAGAAAGTGACTGAATAAACATAGCAATAATGGTGGCTATTAGGTTATCACATAATAGCCACATTTTTCAAAAACCCAGACTTTTGATCTGAACTCACAGCTTGATTCAATCCACCAGAAAATGTTGGGGTTTTTTCCCCGACATAGTGATTCCGCTTCTAAAGAAGAGGCTTAGGACAAACTGGTTTATTACAATGACAACTAAGCCCCATAATTAGCTGACTGTAAAGCACCAATATTAAGATAAAAAAACAGAGACGTTATAAGCAATCAGTTTTATAATTACAATGGGACCTTCCCCTACGAAATAAATGTTGGGTTTAGCTTCTACTAGGTCATTTCATTAGTACTAGCAGCATTACACAAAACCTAAATTACACAATTACAAATTGTTCCTCTCAGCAAACGTATTTTTAAGTGACTGTGAAACTCACTCAAAGGAATTAATATAATAAATATAATAAATGTCTGCCAAATGGATGAGAAGAAGCTAGTCGAGTGAGCCAGGCCAGCCACTGTCAGTTCCCTGTGTGAATGGACGATGTAACCGACAAGAGTACATACCACACAGGTAAACGGAAGTGACAGTAACTAAAGACGATGAGTCTATCATGCTGGGTAAAGAAAAGCAGCTTTACTGTTTTGGTCAACAAAACATAATAGGTAGGGACTTTCCGCCAAGATGGGGGCGTAGGTGAAAACACTGTGCCTTTTCCCACAACCAAGTTTAAAGACAACAAAGGTTTAGTAAACAAAAACGCAGACAAAACACAGAAAATTGAACTATACAGATGTCCAACAACGACGAACCATTCAGCCAGACTGGAAAGAAGGGCGGAGCCAGCGGCGGAGCGGGGACAGGCAGAAAAGATCCCCCCCGCCCAGGCCAGGTAAACACCTAGGGCTCCGCTCCTCATACACAACAGGCACGAACAGACCAAAACATGGCTCAAGAAGAAGTCAAAGCCCCAGAGCGGATAACTCTAAGCGGAAAAGAAATAGCCAACCTCTCAGATGCTCAGTTCAAAACACTGGTGATCAGGATGGTCACAGAACTGGTTGATTTTAGTCACAAATTAGAGAGACAAATGAACGCTAAACTAATTGAAATGAAGGGAAATGCACAGGAAACCAATAGTGATAGAAAGGAAACTGGGACTCAAATCAAGGGAGTGGCCCAGAAGGATGAAAAAAATGACCAAACAGAAAAATATGAAGAAACAAGAATTCAAAAAAGTGAGGAGAGGCTTAGGAACCTCTAGGACATCTTTAAACGTTCCAATATCCGAATTACAGGGGTACCAGAAGGGGAAGAGGAACAGCCACGAGTGGAAAACTTATTTGAACAAATAATAAAGGAGAACTTCCCCAGTCTGGCAAAGGAAATAGACTTCCAGGAAATCCAGGAAGCTCAGAGAGTCCCAAAGAAGTTGGACCCAAGAAGGAACACACCAAGGCACATCATAATTACATTAGCCAAGACCAAAATGAAGGAGAGAATCCTAGAAGCAGCAAGGGATAAGGGGACAGTCACCTACAAAGGAGTACCCATCAGACTGTCAGCGGATTTCTCAAAAGAGACCTTACAGGCAAGAAGGGGCTGGAAAGAAGTATTCCAAGTCATGAAATCCAAAGACCTACAGCCAAGATTGCTTTATCCAGCAAAACTTTCATTTAGAATGGAAGGACAGATAAAGTGCTTCTCAGATAAGGTCAAGTTCAAGGAGTTCATCATCACCAAGCCCTTATTATATGAAATGCTAAAGGGACTTATATAAGAAAAAGAAGATGAAAAATATGAACAGTGAAAGGACAGCAAACACACAGTTATTAACAACCACACCTAAAACAAAAGCAAACCAAGAGGACAGCTAGATCAGGAGTGGAACCATAGAAATGAAGAACACATGGAGGGTTAGAAACAGGGGGGTGGGAGGAGGAGAAGAGGGGAGAAGGCACAGAAAATAGCATAGATGGTAGGTAGAAAATAGATAGGGGGAGGGCGAGAATAGTGGGGGAAATATAGAATCTAAAGAACTTGAGACACATGGTCATAAACTAAAGGGGAAATGGTGGGGGAGGGGGTGTGCAGGGTGGAGGGGAATGAAGGCGGGGAAGAGAACAACTGTAATGGCATAATCAATAAAATATATTTTTTTAAAAAGAAAGAAAAGCAAGAAAACATAATAGGTAAAACTACAGGAATCATAATTTCTTATGCACTCTTTCTTAAAAAAAAACAAAAAACTGTTGAACTTTACAGTGAAGCAGTAAGTCCTGGATGATTTGTTTGAAAACCTCTTTGAAAGTCTGCTCTGGGTCTGCTAACGACAGCAAATGGGTTGTTGGTAAGTGATGAGCAAGAGAACTATTCTCCAGCTGGGCCTTAAATGTACCTTCATGGAGACACCAACAGATTTAAAAATAACAAATCTGGAATCACTGCCAATTTCAACATTGGAGGTAATTTCATTTGTAGGTAAAAAGTAATAGAGCCATTCTATTATAGCTAAGCATACTAGACCCCTAGGTGTTTTCAGAAGTACTTAACTAGAACACCATCTTCTCCTCACATTTCTCCAGTCTGGGGACCCAGACATCTTTCTGGCAGCCACAGCTCCATACACTGTAAAGTGGCCTTTACAGGCCTTGCAAATGGAAAACCTCAGTTGTGGGCCAGCCACTTAACCTCTTTGAATATCATCAGTAAAATGGGCACTAATACCTCTATTATTGGATTGTAGGGACTAAGGCACCAAGGGTTATGGAAAGCAACATTTCCTGTTGTCCCATAATCAATCCCAGACTTCAAGCTAGTATTGGCCATCATTTGAATCAGCCAGGTAATACTCTCTGAAAATCATTTTATGGGCAAAGTAATTGTTCTTCGGAAATGTAAAATTTGATTTAAACCACTAATGAGGGAGAAGGGAAGAGAACTATAAAAAAGCAGAGTTGGTAGCAATTGTGAGAAATAACTTCAAATACACACACCTGTGGTTTTCTGCCAACTGTTTAGATTTACTTCCCGGGTTCTCAAGAAGTGAAACCACCCTCCCAAATGCACACGTTCATATCCACCTACAAGACAGTCTGTAGAACACTGAGCTGTTGTGAATTAACTTGGAGCTGAGTACCTCAAATACTGCAATATGGGCGGGGCTTTGCCTCAACGCGGAGTCAAGGCTGTAGGGAACCCTGAAGGAGCAAGAATCAGGCAGCTGGGTCCAACTGCGACAAGAGTCCGTGCGACCACTCCATCGGGCCAGACCGGAGGAAGACCAGGAATGTGACACCGACAGTTACAAGCAAAGCTCCTCTCCAGGCCCAGCAAAGAGCTAAAGACCTAAAAACAAACCCCTGAAAGTCTAAGAATCTTCCAGCAATTCAGATAAACAGCCCTGAATTGATCTGTTTTATAAGCTTTTCTGGTCATTGCACTTCTTATAAGTAGGTCTCCACCATATTTAAAAGGAAGTAACTTGAGAAATGAATTGCTTTTAAGGGAACCGTAAAGAAAATCACAATGGGTGCTTACTCAGGTGACCAGAAAACAAAGTCAAGGTCTGTGATGTGGGTAGAAATCCCCTTCCAAGAAGGATTTTTCTAAGGTTAAACCAAGTGCCATCTCCAAATAAACTAGCTTGTGTCTTCTAAATACCTGGTACCTCAGGTAACAGTACCACCTTTTCTACCTTTTCACAGGTAAGAATATAGTCTCCAATTTACTTATTTATTTTTATCATATTTTTCCATTGTCATTTATCCCCCTTATAGCCCCCTCCCCGCTGCAAGTTTCCAATTTTTTAAAATAAAACTTTCCTTTAAAAATGTACAAGCCCCCTGAGATTTTAAGCTTTCACTGTAACTGAAAAGAATTGTAATTAGGAAATCTGTACACATGCAAAGCTGAAAGTCACAAAATGCACAAAAGGATGGATGATCATAAAAATTATCTTCTTAATCCTTGTAAGGACAAGCACTTAATCATGCCTTTGAAATGCAAAAATTAATGCTACTGACCCAATAGCAGTTAAAGCTCAGTTAATGCTGACTATTTGTACCCGTTTGTAGGACAAACATTGAGAGCTCCTTTTCCAAACGCAGTAAAAGGCCTGCATGCAGCACACTGCTTCTAGTCACCGTCGGAAGGAGTAAGTGCGGTGTGCAGCCCTGACAAGGGATGGGCCCCATCACAGGGAAGCAGAGCCGTGTGCACGAATCATGGTCCATGAAATCATGGTCCTCAACACTCACCGGTGTTGTGGACTCCTTGGCACTATGAAGGTGACGTGTTTTAAGACACACTTTCCTTTCTCTATAAATGAAGTTCAAATTTAAAAAAAAAGAATTCAGAGACTTCTGAAGGCATATATAATATGTACACTTATATTGTTTATATAGTGTGTGTTATCCTGTGGACAGACTTGGCGCCTTTATGAATAAAACTGCTATTAAATTTTCTTAAAAAGAAAAATAAACAAACTTCAATATATTTCTTGTGATAGAGTTGGATGTTACCAATGCCTTACAGAGGCTGAAATCTCTCAGAAGTACAACAGGACCCTGACCGTCCCAACGACTGTGCAAAAGGGACAGATGAGTAGTCTGTGTGCTACTCTGACGACATTTGAACGGACTCTAGAGGTAGCACGCGGCTGGCAAGGTAGGAGCACCCAGACCCATTCACTCCCTACCCCCACTAAAAACACGTAAAACTAAGGGATAAAATATTACCCTGCCAAGCTTTCCTGTGTAGCTGATCTCCAAGCCAACAAAAGAAGACACACAGGTGTCAAACAGGAACTCAAACTCAGAGTTGGGAGCAGGAGCTCCAAATGCAAAAAATCGAAAATCAACAATAAGGAGACAGAAAAATGTGTTCAGTACACTTAATGAAGGTCAATTCAACTGATTCTTCAATGCTTAGTAAAAAGTGTGCCACCATGAAACATATTCAGCCCTGGCTGAGGGTGTGGCTCAGTGGATTGAGTGTGGGCTGTGAACCAAAGGGTTGCCAGTTCGATTCCCAGCAAGGGCACATGCCCGGGCTATAGGCCAGGTCCCCAGTGGGGGCCATGTGAGAGGCAACCACACATTGATGTTTCTCTCCCACTCTGTCTCCCGCCCTTCCTCTCTCTGAAAATAAATAAATAAAACCTTTAAAAAAAGAAAACAAACATATTCACAGTAACAAATGAGACAATTCTGACGTGTCTAGATCTTATATAAAGCTACCCCATAAAGCTGATGGGAAAACACCATTTCAAGTGGGTCTTCCATAAAACAGAAATTCAAAAAACAAAGTAAAATAAAATAATCAGAACCTAAGAAAATTTGATTACTCAAGTCCCTTCACCTATCGCCAACAGGAAACTTAAAAAAGGGAGAAAGAGAGATAACAAGCCAACTGAACTTATCTACACTCTGGAGGGTTAGATCTGCAAATGCTGTGAACCAGCATGAACCTGGGAACTCTGAGTAGAAATATCACTCAGTTAAAATACACAAACACAAACATCACTTCAGTATAAATCTAATTAACTACTGTTCATGGTAAAGAAAAATTGACAAAGTATAAATGTCTTGAAGAACACTTTTAAAAGGTTATTACTAATGTACAAATATATTTAAGTAAATACAACTTCATAATGTTATTTACAAAAAAACTCATTAGATATATTTGAAGACTATTTGATCTGAATACTGGTAAATAAGAAAAGAATTAAGCATTTATTTCATCTTTCCTGCACAAACTGTTCCTAGGATAACCAGTTCATTCATAACAGGAGGTTTCTCTACAATTTCTTCCTAAAAAGTATTCCAGTTAATAAGGAAAGAAGGTAAAATAGAAATCAAAATAACACCATTTTGTTAAGTCCTAGTTAAATCATGGATCTAGGCAGTGTTTGCCAATGGCCACCACCATCTCAAAGAAGACTAATAAGAAGGAAGGAATCCTGCCCCAAAATCTGAAACTGAGTCAGCCAAAGTGCCCAGATCTGATTTCCAGCTCACAGGAAATACAGGGGACAGATGGACACGTTAAGCGATACCTCAGAGACACAATCAGCAAAACCCAGACTGTGGGAAATGGGGCAAATGACCTTTCTTCTTCAACAAATAAACCGGAAAGAGCCCTGGCTGGTGTGGCTCAGCTGGTTGGAACGTTGTCCCATACACTAAAAGGTCATAGGTTCAAACCTTGGTTGGAGCACATACCCAGATTATAGGTTCAATCTGGTTGAAGTATATACAGAAAGGCAACTAATCAATGTTTCTCTCGCTCTCTCTCCCCACCCGCTTCCTCCTTCCCCTGTCTCCTCCACCTACCTTTCTCTCTAGAACAGGGTTATCAAATTCATTTTCACCAGGGGCCACATCTGCAGTTGCCATCAAAGGGCTTACTGTAATTTTAGCACCGTATAAATGTAACTACTCCTTAACAGTTAAGCAAGAGCTCGGCACTGCCACGAGGTAGAAACAAAGTGCTGACCGGATAAAAAAACAAGGTGGAGGGCAGGATTTGGCCCACAGGTTCTGTGTTTGCCACCTATGGTCTAGAACCAATGGAAAAATGACTTCAGGTGAAAATTGAAAAAAAAAAAAAAAAAAACCTAGGAAGAAAAAAAATTACAGAGATGAAAGCCACGGATTTCAAGAGACTTAAGAGACATATCAAACAAACACAATGTGTGGACCTTGTTTGGGCACAGATTTGAACAAACTATAAAATATAAAATATTTTCAACAATATGGAAAACATGAACCCTGACTAACTAGACATTTGCTAATTTTAAAGAACTGCCATTTTTAGGCGTGATAATGGTATGGTGAATATTTTTTACAGCATCCTTATCTTTCAAAGATACATTCATAAATAATATATAGGATTTTCTTCAAAATAACTGAGGTAAGAGGGGGTGATAAAAAAAAAACAGAATTGGCCATAAGCTAGTAATTGTTTTATGGGTTTATAAGGTATCTGAGGATGCATTATTTTATTATCTCAACGTCTGTATGTTTGAAATTTCCCACAATAAAACCAGAACTACAAAAGAAATTGGTTTTGACTCACTGCACTTGGTGCAAACATACTGCTCCACACGTTTGTATGACTAATAGCCCTCTTTCCAACATCTGCCTCTCAAGAGGGACCCAAGAGGCCCCAACCAGACCATTAAAAATCCTGGGTCTGTACAAAGCTAACTTTCTAAATATAAGTAGCATTTAGCAGCCGTAGGTCAGCACATTACTTTCCAACCAAAAGGCCCAAGAGATGTAAGGGGCCTTAGGGTTATTATGAGACCTCGAGTTCAACTGCACATATGTTGATTGGCAATGGTCGAATACTCAAATCACACCTACTCTCCTACTGAGTATATAAAATGCTACAAGCGCGAGTGAACAAAAACTGATCTATAAGGATGTGTATCACAGTGCTGCTCCAATACAAAAAAATTCATAACAAACTCATGTCTAATGGCATGGAGGGATTAAATAAATTACGGTTCGTACACACTGTGGAATACCACTTACCCATTTACAATGAGGTTGAGGAAAATAAGAAATAATAGGAAAGTATTCACATGTCAAGTAAAAATTTGAGACAAAGTATGTACAGAATAATGTCATTCGCTTTTTTTTTTAAGTTTGCATTAAAAAGACCAAAGTAAGTACCTCAAAATTACAAAGGTAATTTCTTAGGTGGTGCAATTATAGATGATTTTATTTTCTTCTTTGTGTTTTTAATTGTCTTGCAATTTTTCTATAATAAAGGAAGAGATCCATATTCCTTTATCTGCAACTCAGAAATCCGGAAAGCACTTTCAAAAGTTAGTGGCAAACTCATTTAGGTACAAACCTGACCTAAGTGGATATGGAGCTACTTCGCATTTATCCCATTTACTGTGAACATTTACAGATCTCACCACAGCAAGGTGTTTCAGGGTGCTGCTGCGGATCCCACCAGGGGCTCAACAGTACCCTCCAATGAAGATCCTGAATTCCAAACCCCAAAGTTTGGACAAGAAATTGTGGACCTGTACCAGTTTGTAACTTTGCCACCATTATCATTTTTAGGGATTCATATTTAAAAAGGTTGGGAGCCCCTGCTATCAATTATTATAAATTTTTAAATGGGCACATCAATAAAAAATATTTCCTTAAGCCCTGGCTGATGTGGCTCAGTGGACTGAACACCCGCCTGCAAACCAAAGGGTTGTGGGTTCGATTCCCAGTCAGGGCACATGTCTGGGTTGCAGGCCAGGTCCCCAGTTGGGGGCATGCAAGAGGCAACCACACACTGATGTCTCTCCTCTTTCTCCCTCCCTTCCCCTCTCTCTAAAAATAAGTAAATATAATCTCAAACAAATAGAAAATAAAAACAAAATGTCCTTAACAGACAGCATTATCATTCTGGAACCATCAACGGTAGCAGGCATTCGGCCGCCATCAGACGACTTTGGCAGCCAAGGTTCACCAAACCAGACATTATGTGTCATACACACTTTAGCTCCCGTGATTCAGCTTCAGGAGGTGCGTACTCTCCCAGGCCCAGCACAAATAAAGACACAGATGCTCCGAGCGGTTCTACAACTTGCCTAAGTCACAAGACAGAGTTGGGATAAAACCCTATCCCTCGCGGCCATGTTAAGTAACCAAGTAAGCAAGTGGGGGCAGTTCTGCTTCCTGGGTCATCGCCCCCGTTTTTAATAGTGGTAATAACATCATAAGTAATGCAGAGACACCGACTTTTGTTTTAAAAGCTTTTTTGACTTGTAAACTAAATAAACTTGATCTACAAATTACTGACAAAGGATAAATATTGAGCCATACCATATAATTTCTAGTATTACTACCATTAACTCTAACCACACCAAAGTTATTTGAAGATATCCTATGAATATAATGATACAATTTTCTACACCACAGAAAATCTCCCTGTAATCTTTTTGAAATCAGTGTGGGGAACACTCTCTGAGGGCCCCCTAGAAGAACCAAGGTCTGGCCCACAGGACAGCCTGACATTTCCAAGAACAAACTCTCCACTGCCTCCTTTTGGGACTTCCTTGGTGTCTTTGGACTCTAAAACCCAGTAATTTACTTTCCCTACTGAAGATTAAGACAGAAATGGCCTTGACTTCCTTTTTGCAAACCAAAATTCACAGCTGTCTGGGGTGAACAAACCAAGGTGGGAAGCTGGAAAGGGGGGATCCTTCTGAAGGGATTTTCCTGGCCAAGGACACAACTTTCACTGGGACCATAACCTCCCAGGACAAGTGAGCAGGCCGAAGCTGACTAGATACAAATCAATTTCTTCAGACCACAAGACTGTTTCACTGTTTCCTGTCTCTAATTTTTGTAACTAAGACAGTAAAAACTCAACTTCAACTGGAGAATACAGAAAAAGGGAGATCTCTGACTAACCAAACTTCCGCTAAATTATCTCTTACTACACAAGGAGATGCCTTCCTCAGTTTCGATTAGGCACTTCCTAGACTTTTAGTTATAAAATAACCACATGGAGTTATTTCCAGGCATGTCGTCTTTTTTCTTTTTTTATGCTCCAGAGAAAGCGAAAATGTACAAAAATTTCAAAGTTAAGGACAAGGGCTACCATCCCAATAAAATAATACTTAAAGGAAGTATTTTAAGAAGCGCTTTAAAAACCATTTAAATGAAGTAAGGCAGTTTAGTGGAAGAACCAGAAAACCACTAGCCTAACGGACAGCAGTGTTTTGCTTTGTTGTTCCTATTTTCACACTTTCTTCCAACGGCAGGAACTCACAGCGGACAAGTCCATGAGGTCCTGCTTCCGGCGGTCTCCCATTCCATAATCCTTATACGGTCCACAATGCCCTCTTCCTTAGGAGATTAAAATCGTTTTGCTCAAAACAGGCACATTCAAGAGAAATCCGCCAGGGTAAGAGGGTAAAAGGAAAGGGGCTGCATGTGGAAAGGCTGTCATGACACGTGATGTCATGTCATGTTATAATTTCCAAGCTTCAGACTCATTCTGCAGGGGGGAGAAAGGCCCCTTTCAATAGAATGGTTATACTAACCCCTCTTTCTTTTTTAAGTTTTAATTCCTTAAATAAATATTAGGGGTCTTTCTTAAAAACAGTGAATACCTTCTAACATTTGAAAGAACTTGTTATTTTCTCTAAAACAAAATCCATTTTTCAAAAAGTTTCATTCTTCATTCCTTATTTCAGAGCCTTCTCATGGGAAACTCAGGGCAGTTTTGGACAGCCTTCCCTGCCCTCTCCCCACCCCAATGGCAGAGTACAAACAAGTTCATAGCCACATTTACTTTTTTAAAGGATTTTACTTATTTATTTTTAGAGAGAGAGAAAGGGAGGAAGAGAGGGAAAGAAACATCGATGTATCAGCACACGTCCCAACCAGGAACCAGGCCTGCGCCCTGACTGGGAGTCCAACCAGTGACCTTTCACTTGGTGGAATGACGCCCAACCAACTGAGCCACACTGGTCAGGGTGCCACACTTATTGGTACAGTGAATGTGCATGTAAATAACTGTCTATAAATGTTCAGATTTCTCTAGCAAGTATCCTTGAATTCTTTTCTTATTTAATTCTCCTCATGCTTGAGAAATTAAGCACAGAATTTTCTTAAACCATGACATAATCTACTCTTCAATGACGGCTTTAGTTTCTCTGTACTTTTGAACCCTCTGGGCTGCACTTCACTTTTCATCATTCATCTACATCAGCATGTCCCTCATAATTCAATTTACAGTCTTAAGTTAATATGTAACGTTTTCCTTTAACATTTCCTTTTCTCAGATCTTCTTGCCCCTTAGTTGATAGAATGCACCTTTAACTCAAATCATTCAGAATTCTCATACAGAAGTTGCTTTCCTGGAAATCAGTAGTTTCACTACAACCATAAACATATCGATCGTCCATCATATCAGAATTTGGGTGCCTACGCGTGCCCAGAGCTGAAAACTACCGTGAGTCAAAGAAGTTGATGAGTTGCACTTCTGCCCTTTTGGCTCTGTGAGCAGCATCACAGTGGGCAGCAAGGATGAGGACCTTAAGGAAAAGCAGCAAAAGGGGAGCCAAGAAGAGAGTGTCTGATCTGTTTTCTAAGAGAGGCTGGTACAATGTGAAAGCAACAGCTACGCTCAATCCACAAAATGTTGGAAAACACTAGTCACAAGAATCCGAGAAACCAAAGTCTCATATGATCGTCTTAAGGGTCATGTTTTTGAAATGATTCTAGCTGGCCTGCAGAATAGTGAAGTTGCACTTACAAAATTCAAGCTAATCACTGAGGATGTTCAGGGCAAAAACTGGCATGGACCTTCCCCATAACAAAAATGTGCTCCATGGACATTCATTGGCAGACAACAATGAAGTTCAAGTTGATGTCAAGACTACCAAGGGCTATTTGCTTTTTCTATTCTGTCTTGGTTCTACTTAAAAACAAACAAACAAACAAAATGCAACAATCAGATTTAGAAGACCTCTTCTGCTCAGTATCATCAGATCCACCAAATCCAAAAAGACGGAAATCGTGACGCCAGAGGTGTGACAAATGCCTGCAAAGAAGTGTGAGATAAACTGATTCCAAATAGCGCTACAAAAGACATGGGAAAGGCTTGCCAGTCTATTTATCAGCTCCACGTCTTTGTTAAAAAAGTCAAAATGCTGAAGAAGCCGAGGTTTGAAGTGGGAAAACCATGGAGCTTCATGGTAAAGGTAGCAGTTCTGGGAAAGCTGCCGGGGATGAGACAGGTGCTTAAGTTGAAGGAGCTGATGGATTTGAACTCCCCCAGTCCAAGAATCTGTTTAAAATTCAGACTTAGTGTTGACAAACAAAAAATCCTACTTGTGGAAAAAAGTTTAAAGCAGTACCTGTCCAAGCTACAGACCGAAAGAGTGCATCCGATCCACAACTAGAAATGAGACACTATATGAAGTTAAAAACCCACGGTGTCCAGAACCACTGGAGAGGACTAGAGATTTTAAATGCAGGACTAGACATTTTAAATGGCTCTGCTTTCTAGGTAATCTATTGCTTGTCCTTTTAAGTAACAAAAACTATATTAGAATCATTTTGCATAGAAAAGTAAGATGTTTTGCATGTTTTCATTAACAAGTTATAGTGAACGTAATTTAATCTTTAACTGATAGCTAAGAGTCATAATAAACAGAAACTGAATTACAGCACTGACCTATAATTCAATGATACTTGAGGCCTCACCAGGTGTATAGGACTAAATACATCTGTTAATAGGCTCGAGTTACTGCAGGGGAGTGAGGGAGGGTGGAATCCTAGATTTTAATTACTTTTCCTATTTTTCATTTTGTTAATCACGTAGACATATACTACTATAAACTCTGCAAAACAGACCATGTATTGGGAGTGGGACTAACTTTTTTATCAAATTATAAGAGAAAGTTTATTTTAAAAGTTACAAAGGTAGAAGTGAGCTGTTGAGCTGCACAGGCTCAGAAAGCAAGTTACAGAGACAAAGCAAGCTACAGAGACAACAGAAGGGCCCTGGGAGCTTAGGAGAGGGAAAAGCAAAGTCAGGGGCCTGTGGGGGAGAAGGGGAAGGCATGGGCACACTGGGGGGGAGGGGGAGGGGGCAGCGGCGCTGACTAATTTTGATAGAATACCCACTATCGAATACCCAGGTTGGAGATAAACTTTGCAGTGTGTCTAGCAGTCCACCTGGCACAAAGCAGATGATGGGTAAACATCTAGTAAGTGAATGGCATTAATGTGCCTGTCTGAGCAGGTCCCCTCCCTTATTTACTATTTCTAATCTGCTATAGTTTGGAAAACAGATACCCAAGTGTGAGAGAATACTATTTAGAATGCCTGGCATGGTACTATGTGCATAGCAGGTGCAGCACAGCAAAACTGGATGTGTTGAACTGAACCAAAGATAGCTAACAGCGAGCACCTACAATGTGCCAGAAACTGTGGTAACCTTCTCACACAAATGACCTGGCAGTATGTATAAGGCAGACACTATTATCCCCATTTTATATGCAGATATTGAGGCCCAGAGTGGGTGAGTAATTTGCATAAGCTCAGTGGTGGCAGCAGAACCTGAATCCAGGCAGTGTGACTCCAAAACAAGTGGCCTGACGCGTAACATTAACTGCCCGTGAATGGACAGAATGTAAGGGAAGGGCAGAAGGACATCATGTTTGTAATGACTTCTTTTTTAAAATCTGGAAGTCTCTGCCGACTTTCTGATTCTCTGGTATATTCTGAATTGGTGAGAGTTCCTATATAGGAGCACTATATTGGTAGGCTGAAGTAATAAACTGTGAGAGCTGGGCAAGCAAAATGTCAGGGGGTGCGCTCCTGTACACTACAGATGATGGGCTCCACAGGAGTAGAAGCCCGAGAGATCAGGGTGTATTAGGGTCATCAGGGAGCACTTAAGAAGTTAAGACCTAAGCCCAAGCAGTGTAAGAGAAAAGGGATAGGGTGGGGGGGGGGGCACTCTGCAGTTTAAGAGTAAGCACAAAACTTTTATAGAATGTGGAGTGTCATGCACAGATGACTGGATGAACAGATGAACAGATAAATGAAAGGACAAACATACATGTAGTTTGGAACATTTATATCCACTGCAGCTATAAGCTCCTATATCTGCCGGTTTTTGTTGGTCGCTTCAACAGCTGGATAAATGTAAGCTGAAGTTGGCAGTACCAGTTGGTGGGAGGGGTGTTGGGGGAGAGATATGGCAGCTAACGCAAAGGCCAACTCTGAAACTATGATTCTGCAGCTCTTGTTAAATAACCCAGAGTCCCTGAGGTGGGAAGTGTGGGCAGGATGGACCCACCCTCCACTATTTTCCAATCTCAAAAGGCAGGACATGCTGACCTAAGGATTATTTAAACACACAGCCTCATTTGCTCAGAAGTCTCTCACTAGGTTGAACCAGTCACCTCTAATTAATGACCCACCTAGTACAACAAGTGCCTGCAGATCCTCCCTGCCCCTAGGAGTCACAGGAGCGAGAGGCTGGCTCTTAAGCTCTCTACCATCTCTACAACAGACACAGGAGCAAGTCAGGAGTCAGCTCTCTTACCCAAGGAAACAGAGGTTGCACCATCCACACTTTATGACAAACAATACATTATAGCAGCATGAGGTCCAAAGTAAAAACTTTGCACTCGACAGAGATTTCCTAGTCTTGCTTAACTACACGGCTGCTAGATCCTCAGCAAAATTTCAATAGTCTCTGAGTGAAAGTAGTAAGAATAACTTGACCTGTACTTGAAGACAGGAGATATGTGCCAGTTTCGCACTTCAGCAGGATATGCTGAGGGTTAAAGAATCTCTGGCAAACCTCCAAATGCTACATCATTCAACTCATTAGATATAGGCACCTCCTAACTTGTACAGTCTTTCTCTCATCTCCCAGACATCACAAGTGCAAAAATATCAAAGTAATCCAGGTAAGATCCAAAACCCAATTCATGCATTCAAAGTACATTTATTCAACATCTGAGAATTGTCAGGCACTGGGCTAGGGACTGGAATACAAACAGGAGAAAGACAAAGTCACTTTGAAAAATGAAGTGTACCTTCCCATTATTATTTCCTTTTATGGTGCCCAACCAATCAAGGCTCCAGGCAGGAGTTCTTCTCGTGTCCCACTAACACCAAATAAGCCTCCTTTGCCACTTCTGCCCCTCTCATCAGGGTATGCCCACCTGGATACTCCTCACCCAACTTCACCTACCCAAATCCTCACTTCCTTCAAAGCCAGTTCAAGTCCTCCTCCTCCTGGAAGCCCTGATCTCCATCTTATCCCAAAGTGAAGTCGCCCATCTCTGAACTAACAATGACAGTGAGTACCACCATCAGTTTATTTAGAAATTTATCATCCTCTGATACTTTTACTTATTCAACAAATCCTGAGTGCCAATTGTGTGCCACCATTGTTCAAGGGGCTGGAGAAACTGTGGCAAACTGGACTGGTGTTTGCATCCCCAGAAAAACTCAAGGAGAGTCCTCCTTCTATACTGCTTTTTATACAATCTTCCTGTATAGAACTGGGCTGGGTCCCTACTCAGGATTTAATATCTAACAAGTTATTACAGCCTTGGGCTTCCTTAGTCCAAGCTCACCCAAACTGAAGTTCCATAAACTAACGGGGGAACAAAAGCAAACCAAGCCATTTCTAAATGAACTTCCACTTCTTTAAAACCTCAAAAGAACAAGGAAGGAAAAGAAAACAGGCTATGAAAGTGCTGCTGAACCAACACATTTTACTCACACTGACAATTCCCCCTTCAAGCAACACAAACGTAATCTTTTTCTCTCAATCCTTACATTTCAGGTTCAAGTGTTATTTTAACAACAGACCTTGGAGAAATTTAGAATACCCCTCAGTTTCCTAAACAAGTCTTTCTAAAGCTTTATTTCTTCATGAATTAACACCGAATGAACCCTCCACATGCCACTTAACGGACTAATACAATGAGGTTCACTGCAAGCACAGGAGGAGCTCCAAGAATACTTTGAAAGTGTAAGTCCAGAGTCAATTTAAACAACAAAAGCCAAGTCCTGCAGAGCCCAGAGGAAGATTCCAAGTTCCCAAAAGAAGGTAATCAAGAGAGTTTCCTCCAGCGGAACCAGAGATTCTGCAAGGCGTGGCAGTTTCTGCAGGAGGTGAAGAAGATTTAAATGCACACTTGTATTTGCTCTAAAGTGGTTTGTTAGATACGGCAGCCGGCACCTTATTGCAGGCAGGGTGAAGCCGGGCTGTACCATGCGACACAGGCTGCCACCTGGGCACTCCCACCATTCTTCGAAGCCAGGTCGGGAGGCAAGACAAGGAGAGCCCGGCACCACTCCGACCTGCACCAGCGTTCCGTGCCCCGTGGGCCGTCTGCCCTCGCCTCGGGGCACCCAGAAAACCCACCCCGCCCGGGTCTCAGGAGCCTGGATCTCTCTAGGGACCCAAGAGACTGGTCCCCAGGCGGCTGTCCGATCCCGGCGCATTACCCACCTGAGCAGACTGGAGAGGGGATGGCTCGAAGAGCCTCCGCCGCCGCCGCTACCGCCTCCGGAGCCGCCACCGCCACCCCCGAAGCCAGAGGACAGCCGCTTCCCGGACAGCAGCTTCTCCACGGCCGGGAGGTGCCCGGTGCGGGCCGCCTCCAGCAGCTCCTGCTCCTTCCCCATCCCCAGGGCAACCGCCCCCTGGACGCCCTCCCCAGGGCCGCAGCAATGCCTGCTTCGGCTCCCAAACTTTCCGTCTCCGGGCAACGCACCCCCCAAAACCGGCCGAGGACACCACCCCCCTCCCCCCCGCCTTCCCCCCCACCCCACGCGTCACTTCCGGGATCCGGCGTCACGCGTCACCACGCCCCCGCGTCCCGCCTCCTCGTCTACCTAGCTGGGCGGGGCTGAGCAGGCGGCGCAGGTGACTGAGGTCCGCACCTAGTGAACTTTGCTGTGCGATAGGCCTCCGCGGACAGGAGAGCGCCGTGTGGGCGCCCCGCTGTAGGGGTGAAAGGGAACAAACGGGGCCCACCTGTATCCGCCTCCCGAAGCGTGCTGCGTCCCATAGGTTTGGGAGCCCACAGGACTGTAAATACGGCAATTCATCCAGGCAATGTAGAAAACAAAGAGAGAATTACGGTAACGCGCACCTACATTTCCTTGTTCATTCTTTCAGAGCACGCATAAATTAAATCTGTAATGGGTGTGGGGTTCACCCATTACAGTGATACAAAGATGAATAAAATACTCCCTTCCGTACCTTTATGACGGAAGGGAGGAAAATTTTAAAATAGAAATATCCCCCTTCTTCATGCTCCGAATCCCTGAAATTGATCCTAAAGTGAAAAAGTCAAGGGAAATACCTCCCTCCCGGCAGGATATTTCCTCTTTTTTTTTTAAGGTCTTATTTATTTGTTTTTAGAGCAAGGGGAAGGGAGGAAGAGAGGGAAAGAAACATCGATGGGAGAGGAAACATCCATCGGTTGTCTCTCAGACGCCCCTACTGGGGACAGAACCCTCATCCAGGCACGTGCCCTGACCAGGAGTCTAATCCGGGACCTTTCGCTTTGCAGAACTCACCCAACCAACTTAGCCACACCAGTCAGAGAGGTTTCTTTAGTTGTGATGCGACTAACCAAACTGGCATTAAAAAGTCAGGTTTGTGAAACCTGCCAGAACCTTGAGTACTAATGAGTTGGAAAAAAATTATTTAATTGGGTATAAACTATATTGTATTTCTGGTACTAGCACTGTTCCTGGCTAGAAGTAGGCGCTCAGTAGTTGTGGAGTAAATAAATCGAGCTACATAACTTTTAAGTGCTAGGAACAAAAGAGAAATGTTAGCGAGTCTGCAATCACTGGACAATTCAATCTTACGCGGCGGAGTCCCTGCGTGAAAGTTTATAAGGAAGCCGCGCCTCGCGACGTGCGCATAGGATGGAATTGCGTTTTCTCCTATCCCCAAACTAGTCAGGAAAGCGAGTTAAGGAAGGTGTTAATGGACGTTGCGTTTTTAGAAAGGCGGGAAGGAAACAGAAGTTCCTCGGTACACAGCGCAGCACTCCTTTACAAAACGTGGCTTCCCAGGATGGGAAATCCGCAAACTGAAATCCGTACCCTCCTCCATTTTCTCTCTCCCCACCACCACCAAAACAACAGTTACAAATGAGTCCGCAGTCCTCCACGAACGCCTCAAAATGACCCTCGGCGGAGCAGTAGGTGTGATGTCATCGCAGTGCGACGGGAAGCTCCTGGGTTGCCGTGCGGCCGGCGGTGTGGAGCTCCTGTGTGTGACAGCATCGCGATCTCCCCTCCCTTCTCGCGGCGATGGATAATGCCTGCGAGTCGCCCCCGGAAAAAGGTGGGGAGACAGGGGCATCGGACGAGACGGCCGCTGCTCCCGGGAGCTCCGGGGCTACGGACACGGACGGAATCCCGGAGGAAACTGACGGGGACGGAGATGGAGACTTGAAAGAAGCTGCGGCTGAGGAAGGCGAGGTAGGGAGGGATGTGTTGGTAAAATCTGGGGAGTACCCCGAGGTTGTGTTACTGGCTGCTTGACCAGCTTCCTGGTTGACCCCTCCCAGGCTAAGACAATTTGAACTCACCAGGTCTCCCTCTAGACCTGCTATCGCGGAGGCGATTAGAGGAGTGTAGGGAGGAGACAAAACTACAGTGCTGGTTCGATCCCAGAGACCAAAGCACTGGGTCAGTATTTTTAATCCCTGCCCTTGACTATTAAAGCTACTTCTGAGGGAGTTTTAAATAGCCTCTTGGTTTTCCTGATGAGGAAATTGGGATCCGATGTCACCCGGAGTCACTGCAAGAGCTAACCCAGGATTCCTAGAATCCCTTTCACCGCAACATGTTTTCTCTTAGATGTTGCTTCGGTGTAGCTGTGTTATTATAGGCTGCATAGTTGTTAAAGGGAAACCGAGGGCGTTACTGGTGTAATCACGTTCCTACTCTTTTGGGACATTAACTGCTGCCAATGTCAAGGGTATCTCTATAGCATAAACACACCAAACCCATCAATTGTGCCTCCCCCAAAGCTCATCCTTGTTGCCTGGCCGAACATCAGTCGGGGAGCAGAATCTCGGTGTTCTCTGGGTTCCACTCTTGGAGATAGAATCTCAGGGTATTAGAGCTTCTACCTAAGGGACTTAAAGAGATCATGGAAGAATATTGGGTTAGATGGAAACAGCCTTCCAGATTGCATCAAAATGTATACAGTAAGAACTTTTAGGGGGAAAAACAATATGATGAAATTATTTTAAGAAGGAACCTTTGAAACATCTCAAGGGCAGAAAGGATTTGAAGAATAATTGGCATAGTCCATTAGAGAACTCAGCACACACAGAAATGCATTCAACAGAAGATGTAATTCTTTTTTTATGCTTCTGAAACACTTTTAAAAATTGACCATATACCTGACCACACAGAAAAACAAAAATCCTTAGAAGTAGTTATCATAACAGGCCACATCCTGTTAGTACAGTGCAATAAACTTGAAGTTAACAAGTTTATTATTAAGTTTATTATCTACTCCCCCCCACCCCCAAAAAAATACCACATGGACATTTTAAACAGTTTTCTAAATAGCCCTTAAATTCAAGAAATTAACAAAGAGAGCAGACATCAAATCCTGTGAGGTTTGATCAAAACCTTGTTTGAAGAGAAATTCATAGCCATACATATTTTTTATTAACAGGCACGAGATTTTGAAAATAAGCAACCAACTCAAGCAACCAGAAAAAGAATAGACCAAAAGAATGTAGGAACAAAGAGTTAATAAAAAATAAAAGTAGATATTAATGAATGAATGCCTAAAAGCATATAATAAAAACCTGGTTATTTGAAATGTAAATGCACAACATTATGAAGTAAGAAAGAGCTATAGGCACTGATGTGGATATCTTTAAAGTTATAAGAAAATTTAATGTTTAAATGTAAGACAACTAAATTTAAAAACCTGAGAGAAATGGCTTATTTTTTAAAAGGGAAATATAAATCACCAAAATTGGATCACAGGAAGATTAGAAAACTTGTATAAATCAGTAACTGGAGAAAAAATTGAAAAGGTTGCTAGCCCTGGCTGGTGTAGCTCAGTGGATTGAGTGCGGGCCTGCAAACTACACGATCACAGTTTGATTCCCAGTCGGGGCACATGCCTGGGTTGTGGGCCAGTTCCCAGCAGGGGACTCATGAGAGGCAACCATACATTGATATCTTTGATATATTTCTCTCCTTTTCTCCTTCCCTTCCTCTCTAAAGATAAATAAATACAATCTTTTTTAAAAAGTTGCTAAACATGTACTACCCTCAACCTACCTAACTCTCTCATATTCCTCTGACTTTATTATTTTTTAAATTTAATTTATATTTAGAGAAAGGGGAAAGGAGAGAGAAAGAGAGGGAAAGAAACATCCATCAGTTGCCTCTCACACTCTCCCAACCAGGGACCTGACTTGCAACCCAGGCATGTGCCCTGATGGGGAATCCAGCCAGTGACCCTTTGGTTTGCAGGACGTCACCCAACCCACTGACCCACACCATTCAGGGCCACATATTCCTCTGAGTTTAAACATGAGTTCCTCTTTCAGGAAAACAAAGGTTAATTCCCATTAATGAGGTTTGATGAATCCTTAGATTATAAGTTAAGTTGGAGGAGATGAAGCTTGGATTTTGATTTTTTTACTTTATTATTAATCAGACATTAAATATCCAGCATGATGTCAAAAGCTTTAGGGTGGGAGAGACAAATGGTAAGAGAAAGCCCTGTCATCAAAAAGTTTGCAGTGTGGTGAATATGTGTATGGTACAGTAGGGTTAAAAGAGAGGAAGGGAAGAGTACTACATGTGGGAGAAGCTCACTTAATGATCCAAATTCAAAGAAACACTGTTTTGATGAGAAGATGCCTCCTTTTAAATATTCTTTCCACATGGAATCATCACGAATAAAGAAATCTATAGATTTAGAGGCAGAAGAGCTGCTGGATGGAAAGGACTTTTCTGACCTCCTCTCAAAAGAATGAGGCTGGAGGAGGGGCTCGGTGGAAGAGAGGTTTTCATGACTGTTGGCATTTTATTGCCCTTGTAAACAGACCTGGGAGCTATGACCATAGCCAAACTGGAAAACTGGATTTTTAGCTAGTTTTCTTTTCACAGCTGGGCTATGAACTTCTTTAGAACAGTTAGTGTTTCCTACCCTTGATGGTACAGCCAATGCCTAGAACCAAAAAGCTACTGAATAAATGGATTTGTTGTGCTGTTGATGAGAATGACACTTCCTTACCTTGCCCAGGTCTGGAAAGTGGGCCAGATACATAAAAGCGTTTCTTTCACCTTCTCAGCTCAAGAGTCAGGACTTCTCAGATTTAACAGCGGTTGAAAGGGAAGATTCATCGTTACTCACCCCTGCGGCCAAAAAACTGAAAATAGACACCAAAGAAAAGAAAGAGAAGAAGCAGAAGGTGGACGAAGATGAGATTCAAAAGATGCAGTAAGTTACTCTCTGATCTTTTCCCCACCGCAAGACACTAACTGGACCGCACAAAGTTAGTAAATTTTTCTTGACCTGTAATTTTTTTATAAACTCGAAGAGATTAAAGCAATTATACATAGGTATATCATAGAAAATATAAATAAGCAAAAAGAAAATATCATCATACCACCAAGATAAACAGTTAATATTTTGAAGTATATCCTCCAAAGTAATTTCTATACAGAAGTGGGCAAAAGTAGGTTTACAGTTATGAGTACATGAGACACAGTTTATTTTTTTCCCACTACCATTTATTTATCCATAGTTTATTTTTGTATTATTATTTATTACTGTATTTTCACTTGTATTACAACTGTAAACCTACTTTTGCCCACACCTATATAATTATAAATTAAAATTTTCAGAAGTGTTAAGTACTATTTGTAACTCTTTTTTTCACATTAAATATAGTAAATGTGTTGCATGTCAGTAACTCTACATCTAGGTCATATTTTCTTTTAAATGGAAATAGCTTCATTATGTCTTCTGACTGTAAAAGTGTAGCCTCATTGCAAATAATTCAGAGCATATAGAAAAAATAATTATGTATAATTCCACTACTGAGAGTTTACCCAGGGTATATACCTTTTCAGATTTTTTTAAATGTTTGATATGTATTGCAGAATATTTTCCTGTTAGTAAATGTCTGTGAATCATTAGTTTTTAATGGCCACATTGTATTGTGTGGATGAACTGTGTAGTTTAACCAACACATGCAGCTGTTCTAGTGTTTTGGATGTTTTTTCTTTTGACAACATTATGATAAAATATCTTGAGGATATCTTAATGTACTTGTCCATTTGCTTCCTAAAATAAACCAGGAATGTAATTGCTAGTTCAAATAGTGTGGATATTTTCTTTTTTTAAATTTAATTTTATTTTATTTTTTGTTGTGTAATATTTTTTTAATATTTTTTATTGATTATACCATTACAGTTGTTCTATTCCCCCCTTCATTCCCCTCCACCCACACCCCCCTCCCCCACCATTCTCCCCCCTTAGTTTATAACCACGTGTCTCAAGTTCTTTAGATTCTATATTTCCCCTACTATTCTTGCCCTCCCCCTATCTATTTTCTACCTACCATCTATGCTGTTTTCTGTGCCTTCTCCCCCCTTCTCCTCCTCCCACTCCCCTGTTACTAACCCTCCATGTGCTCTTCATTTCTATGGTTCCACTCCTGATCTAGCTGTCCTCTTGGTATGCTTTTGTTTTAGGTGTGGTTGTTAATAACTGTGAGTTTGCTGTCCTTTCACTGTTCATATTTTTCATCTTTTTCTTATATAAGTCCCTTTAGCATTTCATATAATAAGGGCTTGGTGATGATGAACTCCTTGAATTTGATCTTATCTGAGAAGCACTTTATCTGTCCTTCCATTCTAAATGAAAGCTTTGCTGGATAGAGCAATCTTGGTTGTAGGTCTTTGGATTTCATGACTTGGAATACTTCTTTCCAGCCCCTTCTTGCCTGTAAGGTCTCTTTTGAGAAATCCGCTGACAGTCTGATGGGCACTCCTTTGTAGGTGACCATCCCCTTATCTCTTGCTGCTTCTAGGATTCTCTCCTTTATTTTAGTCTTGGCTAATGTAATTATGATGTGCCTTGGTGTGTTCCTTCTTGGGTCCAACTTCTTTGGGACTCTCTGAGCTTCCTGGGTTTCCTGGAAGTCTATTTCCTTTGCCAGACTGGGGAAGTTCTCCTTTATTATTTGTTCAAATAAGTTTTCCACTCGTGGCTGTTTCTTTCCCCCTTCTGGTACCTCTATAATCTGGATGTTGGAACGTTTAAAGATGTCCTGGAGGTTCCTAAGCCTCTCCTCATTTTTTTTAATTGTTTCTTCATTCCTTTATGGTTGGATGTTTCGTTCTTCCTTCTGGTCCATTCCATTGATTTGAGTCCCACTTTCCTTTCTATCACTATTGGTTTCCTGTGCATTTCCCTTCATTTCAATTAGTTTAGCCTTCATATGTTCCTCTAATTTGTGACTATAATCAACCAGTTCTGTGAGCATCCTGATAAACAGTGTGTTGAACTGTGCACCTGAGAGGCTGGCAATCTCTTGGTAGCTTAGAGTTACCGGCTCTGAGACTTTGAGTTCTTCTTGCGCCATCTTTTGGGCTGTTCGTGCCTTTTACATAGCAGGATTGGAGCCCTAGGTGTTCACCAGCCACAGGTGCTGCAGCTGCCACCATCACCGGGGCCCGCCCGTTTCATCCCACTGCACGCGAGTGTGCCACCGCCGTCAGCCCTCCACCACTGGGTTCGCCCTCTGGGGCCTGCATGGTCTGTCTCTCTGTGCACAAATGTGCGACTGTGGTCAGTCTGCCCCACACCCTGACTGGGTCCGGTCTACCTGCGCGCCTAGGTCGGGGGATCATTCCTGCTCGACCCTGCTCTGCTGCTGGCTCCGCCCCTCTTACCGTCTCGGTTGAACGGTTCCGTTGTTGTCGGACTTCCGCATAATTCAATTTTCTGGTCTTTGGGTGTGTCTTTGTTCTCCAAACCTTTGTTGTATTCAAACTTGGTTGTGGGAGAAGGCACAGTGTTTCCACCTATGCCTCCATCTTGGCGGAAGTCTCTAGTGCAGATATTTTCAAAGGAATTCTGTACATATTTCTGAATCCTCCAAATGGGCTGCCCCACCCCATGTTCCACTGCATGTGTGTTTCTGCCGTCCCGTTCTCATTGGCGCCATTCTTTTCAATACTCGTCAGTCTGTCTTGTGAGAAATGTTATCTTGTTTTAGTTTATCATTTTAATTTCTTTCATAGTGAAGATTCAGTTTTTCCTCTATTTATTGACCATTGGTATTTTCATAAATTTTCTGTTCATATCCTTTGCTCATTTTCAAAAATTGATATGGCCATCTTTTCATTTGAAAGAACTGCTATACAGAGTATTAAAACTTTTCCATATATTTTCCTCCTTAATCTATTAATGTTAAAAACTACTGGTTTGAATGAGAAGTATAAATAGTAGGTACAAAATAGGCGGGGGGTGGTAAGAATATCATAGAAAATGGAGAAGCCAAAGAACTTATATGTATGATCCATGGCCATGGACTAAGGGGGGAACATGGGTGATAGGGGGATAAAGGGGAGAAAAAATGGAACAACTGTAATAGCGTAATCAATAAAATATACTTTTAGAAAAACTACTTGTATGAATATAAATTTATACATTAAATTCTTACCATAACGTGTAGTAAGGCAGCATTATGGGGAGAGAGCCAGTGCTGAAAACCTAATATATATATATATATAGCACAATAGAATGACTCAACATTGTTGTTTTGTTCTTAATGAAGTAAGAAATGAAACTGTTTTTCACTTATGTTCCTTAAGAGGAGAAATACTTTACCTTCATCCCTATGGACACTAAACCTAATGTTGACCCCTTGAAAATTCATTTTTGCATTGACATTTGATTTTATTGATTGAATAATGTATTTTAAGCATTCTTTCTTATAAATGAACTTTTACCTGAATCTTTGTCTAGAATCCTGGTTTCTTCTTTTTCTGAGGAGCAGCTGAACCGTTACGAAATGTATCGCCGGTCAGCTTTCCCTAAGGCAGCCATTAAAAGGGTAAGGAGGGACTGTTGTACCTTTTTTTCATCAGCTAAGAAAACTGAACTGGACTCCAGCGTTCTCTCCAATGGCATTTGGAAATGAGGTGTTGGGCAAATTGGAGGATCATTTAGGTGGCAAAATTAAATTATGTCCGTCAATAATCTGACCAATTGAAACCCAGCAATAGGGTTTCAACAAACAGAATCCTTGCGTTAGTCCTAATGTCAGCCTTTAGTAAACACTTTCCCAGTGCAGAGCTCTAATGGGTACTTGTTTCTAAAGCCAGTCCTTGACTAACTTAATCACAGAGCCTTTGTCCTTCTTTCAAGCTGATCCAGTCCATCACTGGCACCTCTGTGTCTCAGAATGTTGTTATTGCGATGTCTGGTATTTCCAAGGTTTTCGTCGGGGAAGTAGTAGAAGAAGGTGAGTGGTGATAGTAAGTAATGGATTGAACCTGCATTATTTTCAAGAACATCTGGACTGTGGGACTTAATAAGGCACCTTAGTAATTTCCACTCAGACTAGAAGTTGACCAAGGCGGGGGGGTGGGAACCTTTGTGTTCAGAAGAGCATGACCATTATTCCTCTAGAGTTCCCATACTGGGAGTCAGGCGGAATCTAGGAAATGTCCCTCCAGTCTCCTCTCCTCAGCCCAGGCTGCCAGAAGCAGACTGTGTTTTTCTCCAGTGAACTTTGTTCATTTCTGCTGTCGAACATAAAGATACAAGAAAAGCAATCACTGGGGTAACCAGTTGGCATGGTGTGGAGTTATCCCTGATGTTATGACCCCTGGGAACCGCCCAACCCACCCATCAAGTAAAGAACTCGGTTGCTGCCCACGACCAATCTCTAGCTGGTGAAATGTTTTATGTTTTTAAGCAGATTTGTTTTTAACTGTTGCCTATGATAAAGCCTGATAAAGGGATATTATACTAAAGCTAACGTGATATATTTTATAGCATTTTCTTAAGAGAAAATGTCCTGGTTTATTTTCTTTGGGAGCTTTAGAAGAGGTAATGAGACTTACAGGACTCAAAGGGTTGTGAATAAGCGCTAGTGTGGTAATGAAACTTTCTCATCGCCCTCTGTTTAGCACTGGATGTGTGTGAGAAGTGGGGAGAAATGCCACCACTACAACCCAAACATATGAGGGAGGCTGTTCGGAGGTTGAAGTCAAAGGGGCAAATACCCAACTCGAAGCACAAAAAAATCATCTTCTTCTAAGACCAAAGCCTAGAAAGGCCTTGTGCTGGAGGACATAGTGGTTCCAGACTTCGGACTGCAGACTTGGTGCACTGGTGCTTTCCCATCTGCCCGTGATTTCAGTGTATTTCTCAAAACTGATGTTCATCACACCTAGAAGGCTTGCAGCCTGTTTCATACTTGCCTTGACTAAGTATTGAGACCTTAAGGCATTTTGAGGCATTCCACTGCCTCTTGGCTAGTTGGAAGAAATGAAGGCGCATGGGCTTTAAGCATCTTCTGGACAGGGGAGCTGCTTGCACAGAGAAAGCCTTCCCAAGACAATTCCGATGGTTTCACACAGAAGCCTGAAGTTGCCGTGTCTTAGGTTGTTTCTTACATGTGGTTTTAAGTAGATGAAACAACCAGAAACTTTTGACTTGTGACACTCCAACGTGAATGACGTGGAGATACAGGAATAATGGAATAGTTCGTCCCTGTAAACATTTAAGATTCTTCTGTGGATTTTGGCGAGTGACCATTAAATTGTTTTTCAACTTGTCACATGTGTGTTCATTTTCTGTCTAATTGGTTGGAATTTTGGTGTCATAATAAAACTGGTCTTAGGTTTTTTGTGAAAATATGAGCCCTTCCCACTTTCTACTAGAGCTATTAAAATTTAATCTCATAAAAGAATACTGAAAGTACTTACAAACAATGTAAAAGCCCATATACTTCAAGTTTCTCATAAATAGATATGCCACAACCAGTACTGTTTAATAAGTTTAATTTGCTTTTTTCAGGTGGTTCACAGAACCAGTACACTCGAAGTTTAATTAGATATTGCAATATTAAAATTTCCCAATGCCAGTATTTCAGTTCATCAGATACATTCTCATTGTTTTCCTCAAATAGAGGGGAATGGAGTGATCTCTCATTGACAGTGATCAGCAGTAATAAGGCTACAGTATTAGTTAGCAATCCCCAAGAATTCTTTCCTATCATCCAGTGTCACCAGGAGCAGGACTTTGAAGCTGTTGTCTTCTGAAGCTTTCCTGGGCGTGTCTTAGTAAAGATCCCAATTCTTTTTAGCACCCTGAGTGGGGGAAAGAGCTTGGACTCTCACAGTTGGGCAAATCTTTTAGTATCTAAAGTTGTGGCTTTAACATCTACTTAGCCAATGGAAAAGACACTTCAGCCATTAGCCAATGGGGCATTCCACAAAGAAATACTGTTAAGACTCAAGCTACATCTTGAGCAAAAACTAATGAACTGGGGAAAAACAAACAGAAAAACAGATATTCCCTCAACTCAAACAGGATTCTTTTTTAAGTTATAGGGACTTTATCTATTGTAATTTGAGATACTGAATAAGGCTGAAATTTACAAATAACAAGGGAGAAAGTTCACATCCCAAGTCTGGGCACTTAGCAAAACCTCACAGTTTAAGGTTATCTAAGAGTGTTTCACCTTGTTCCTGTTGTAAGAAATGGGGAAAATAATCCCCATTCAACAACAGCGGCCATCCATACCTAGCCACAGGAGAACAGGAATATTCCTGGTGGGGAAGCCAGAGATCTAGGTGAAAGGATAGTACATCACACCAGAATCTCTTGAAACAATAATGACTATGGTAAATCAGCTACACAGCTTTTGCAGGTTTCAGATAACCAGATGTTATCCTACTAGCTTGTGCAGCAATGTTCAGTTATTTCCATAGTTTTGTGGTGTTACTTAACTGATTTTAGAAGTTTAGGCAAGTATTAACTATAAAGGAGGAGGAAAAACAATCCCTTAATGTAAAGGTTGGAATGGAAAGTTCCCATATCACCATGGCATTATTTCAAACTACCTTTCCACCACCCTCCCAAACTAAGGGGAAGCTAATGTAAATGGGTTCAATGAAAGCATTTAAATTATGGAATACGAGGGGGAACCAAAAAAAATGAATTATGTTCTGGAGGGCAGGCCCCTTGTAGTGCAGGCTTCCCCCGCTAGGTGAGTGTTGTAGGAACCTGTCTGTACCAGTGGACCAGCTGGTGGCGTTGTGAGAGGCTGCATTTGGCTAGAGTGAATTTTTTTTGAAGACTTCTATGCACTTGCCCACTTCATGATGGGTGATTTACAAGTGCACCTGCCCACACCGTACTGTGTTCAGCAGTTTGGGACCAAAAATGGCATGACTCCCCTGTCCCAGCCTCCCTATTCACTCAGTGTCTCTCTGAGTTGATTTGTTTTTTCCTCCAGATAAGAAAGTCCTCAAAGGGAAACACTTTGTTGATGTGGAAGAGGTGAAACAGAAAAACAACAGAAGCTCTAAAAGGCATCAAAATCGACTAGCACAGAAACTGTTGAGCAGTGGAGAAAATGTCTTGATAGGTATATTGCATCAACTAGTACTTTGAAGGTGATTGAAGTTTAAACGTGTAATAATACACAATTTTTTATAAATACATTCCAGTTTTTTTGGGGGGTCCCCTTCGAATGTGAGGGCTGGTATTCACTCCTTGTATATTCCATATAGAAAAACCATTCCTTTTAGAACCATGAAAAAGGGTTAAGGTCGAAGCCCATGGCAAAATCGGAGTCAGATTAAAAATACAGCAAAAAGCAGCCAACACAGTAGAATCCATGCCTTCTGTCTTAAGTCAAAGAAACTAGGTTAATTATTCCAGTGAGTTGAGAACACAGTTTGAGGTTGACAACCGTCCCTGTAGCTCACCTAAGAGACTTAAACCAGTCCATGGGCACAAAAGCATCTCTCTAATACATTCATGTAAACAAGAAATGTGGGCAGTCACAGATGATACAGTTGTAAATATTTCACAGCTAAAACAGTGATGTACAGTGGCTGTACATAGGGATAGTGGTGCTATCATCACTCCAGATGTTTTCTTGAGGTATTATTCTTGTTCACAGTCTTCCAGCTCCAAGACAGAAATGAGAAGCAATTCAAAGGAGCTGACACTTATTTTTCCTTCAATTTTTTTGCCTTTACATTTATCCTGAGAATTATCAACCAGTTCACATTTCATTATGAAAAAAAAAAACTTCCTTCTCCCATTGAATAGAAGTATAACGTTATTATACAAGATGGTTTTTTCTAAAATTCCATGGGACAAATGATCCCTACATTGCCTGAGGGAAGATTTCAAGACAAGATGGCCCAAGCTACCACATAATGGAAGTGACATGTAGGGCTCCACTCCACACGGGCAAGAACTCCGGAGGGCCCAGGCACCTGACTGAGCTCTGGCGTCTGAGGGAGGAGGTCAGCCTTGGTACTGCCCAGATTTGTTTCTACTGCCTTCCACCAAGCACAGGTGTAAGGTGAATATATACCAGGAAATGCCTATTAGGTGTGTTCCTTGCGTGGAAGGGTGCCAGAGACATTGCGGCTCAGGGAGGAGAGGAAGGGAAGAACAATCAGAGAGTGATTTAAACCAATTCAGGTAAGCCTAAGGTTGAATACTTCCATTTTCCAGCTACTGAATCTCCTTCCTCCTCTTCCAGTAACATGAGAAATCACACACTTAAGAGGACCAGTGGCCTATTCTGTTCACCATTCTGCCTTTGGAAGAAGCATCAAGTTAATGGGGAGTTTGTGGAGGGAAGCAGGTAGCCTCTCATTTGTATTTCACCAAACAGCCCTGGTGGTTGGTCATTCCTTTTGGGAGGCCTAAACCATACAAGGACCCCTCTTACCCGTTTGTACCCATGCACAGTTTCTGCCAGCACCACTTTTGGACAAGGAACTCCTTACATTTCTGATGTACTGTAAGAAATGCTTTCTTTTACCTAAAGCTATGAGGTAGAGCCCGAGAGATGGCATTTCAGGACTGGGTGAACATGTCCTTCCTCTTGACTGTAAATCTGATCAAACACTACCCTCAGCTTTCATCATTCCAGAATTAGAGCCAACTTTTTAAAAATGTGTCCTCATCTAAATGCCTTTACCCCCTGGTAGTTTTTGCTGTTGTCTAGACCTGTATTTTATAAGTAAGGTTGTCCGAAGTGCACAAATAATTTAAGACACTAGCATGGCTGTGCGTGAAGTCCATTTTCTGTGTTGCCTCCATGTGCCCTTCCTGATGATGCCCTTGTGCTTTTGGCCACAGGGGCGCCCTGACCCCACCCCCTCTCCGCAGTGGAATGCCTGGGTTTCCTTCCTGAGCACGAACAGAGCTCGCACAGCGCTCGCTGCCTTGTCAGCGGCTGACTCTTCTGTAAGTGCATTACTTCACAGTTAGCCAGCCCAAACCTCACCTGTCACTTTCCTTAGTATTCACAGTCTGCCCTGTGGCCCTTCTGCAGTTTGTCTTTTCTTTTCTTTTAAGTCTCATCTGGTTTACCTTTCAATGCCTGGAAGTAGTGACATATGATTGCACTGTAATATCCTACTTTCAGGTTATTTATAAAAAATCTTAAATGAGGTTAACCCAAGCATCGACCAGTAGGAACTTCCCCTGTTAACATGCTCTCAAGAAAGATGTTTATTCTGAAGTCTCTAAGCATGACAAAATATTCTCACAATCTCATAGTAACTGATGCCTTTAAAATTTACTTAGTGAAGAACTTGCCAAAAGTTCTTTAAAAGTCTGAACAAATTAGATCTTGTTCATTCTTGAACAAGTTTCTGTTGATCATCAAAAACCTACAATATACAAGTCAGGCATTATTCTCCATAGGGAAACCATTTTATCTTTCCTTCAAGAGGTCACACGCGATTAAGACTTAACTGACACTACTTAGTTACTAGTTTACCAACCCGACAATTCAGGCTGAGTTAGCTGATGAATTTCTGTCCAATTAACACAGCTTGAAGTATACAAAACATTACAGATGAAGGTAGACTGTTAGGGAAGAATTAGGTTTTTAAAAAGGAGGAAATTGCGCTTTGGGGGGGCAGGGGGAAAACCTAGATAGACTGAAGGGTATTTTTTTAAGTTG
Organism: Sturnira hondurensis; assembly: GCF_014824575.4. Classification (NCBI taxonomy): domain Eukaryota; kingdom Metazoa; phylum Chordata; class Mammalia; order Chiroptera; family Phyllostomidae; genus Sturnira; species Sturnira hondurensis. The sequence goes on along the minus strand of NW_028080209.1, from coordinate 2,480,512 downwards.
ATGAAATCACATGATTTAAAAAAGCCACAGTGATGGAGGGGAGTGAGATGCAACAGATGAGATGTTTGTTACAGTTTAAAACACATTTTCGGCTTCCAAACCAAGTGCTAAGGAGAGTGCTGGCACTGAGTCGTCGTGCGGGGGAAGCAGATGCGCTGGGCTCCCCGGGAAGACAGGAGTCACCTCTGAGGTGCAGCCACGGAAGGGACTCGGGCTCTGGCTGGGCTCCTGGGGCTCAGAATCAAGCTCCCTATTGATCCCTGTTATGTCACACCTTCAACCTGGCTCGGAGTGAATACTTGTTTCTTGACTTAAATTTCAAATGAACTGTGGTGTAGAAAGGAAAGATAATAAAACAGCCATTACTGTTGTTTACTTTCCACCACAGCATCACAATAATCAAAGCAGAACAAAGGAAGCTTAACCCTGAAAAATCTGATTGTATTATCAGCCAAAATGCTATGAGCTTGGTTCCCTTTCTAAAACAAGGAGGGTCCCAATCTCCTTTATTCTTGTGCCTCTGCTGGCTGTTTCCTGTTCCACTCTACTACCAAGGCCAGAACTCAGGCCAAAGCCTGTTCGGGTCTGCCAGAGGAAGCCCTAGGACGTGGAATCTTTGGTGGCTCCGTGGGTGACTGAGGAGGAACTTTTCCTTGTTCGCACAGGTTGTGGAGGAAGCAAATGTCTCTGTCCTGAAACCACGTGGTGACATGGCCCTACAGTGCAGAGAAAATTCCACCCAGTGTACAGAGGACCAAAGGGCTTTATCTAGGCAAAATATGATGCTTCGGCCACACACAAAACTGCCCCCAATTTCCTGGAACATGGTCACGCTGTGCCCTATCTGCCACCCAAGTTAGAGCAGCTGGCAGAAAGGAGTTGAGCACTCCCACGTTCCTCTGGCACCCTAAGCCTACTCATTCCATGCTGGAGGCTGCTTCTGTCCTAGGTGGTGGTATTGCTGGTGATCTCCTCTCTCCTGGGCACAGGCAGCCAAGCCACTGCTGTCAGAGCTCAAAGAGGGGGTTATATTTCCTAATCTCCTGAAGAAGTTTTTCTTTATCCTGGTTGGCATTGGCCAGTGCTTGTTTAGTTTCTATCAGTTCCTTTTGTAGGGCAGTCAGTTCTTTCACCTAAGGAACAATAAGTAATTCACAGTTAATGAGTAAGGTAACACAAAAATGAATAAGGTAACTTGAAAAAAAAGAGGGAACAAGGTGGAAGAATTCAAGCAGAAAGATCTACAAGTCTGGCCAATGATCAACAGAATCCAACTAGACTTTTTTCTCACAGCCTAACCCCTCCCCAGAGTTCCTCGGGCACAGGAACAGCAGCAGGCGATCAGCAACCATCCACTCCAGCTCCTGATTTACATTCTCTGTTCTCCACTTGCGGAGCCTGCCGCTAGATGACAGAAGCCCATCTGTAGACAGAAACCTTTCGAGCCTTGAGGATTTTATCAGCCTCTGTGATTACAGTCCCCAAGGGTTTATGGGAAAGGTACTGTTCAGTGAGGTCCTCACCTGCTGTCCAAAAGCCCCCACTGTGGGCGCCAAAAACACCTGTTCTCTTGGGGGCTGTCTCTTCTCACTTTTAGATACTTCAGCTGATGTTCTGTCCTGGGCAGCAGCTGGGAAAAAAGTAAAGGTTCTACATGACAAATTGCTATCAACAGGCGGACAATTCCTAGTTGTCGCCTATTCCCTCACAGGAGAAAAAAGGCAGAGAAGCCAGGGGGCTGCCAAGCCCAACTCACCGCCTACATGGAACACACCATCATCGCTCCGCTTCAGCACAATGTGCTCCATGGCCAGAGTGATGGGGATGGGGCCTGGGGACGTCGGATAGATGGGGGGGATGTCATCCTACAGGAAAGAGGAAAAGCTCTTGATGCCCCCAACCAACTCAGAGCAATTTCAGTAACAACCCATGTTTCCACCATTCAGTGTCACTGTTTATCCATACATTCGTGCAAGGTGTGAGATGCAGAACCGAGTCTGTCCCACTCGACAGATGTGAAACTGAGGATCAGATAAACCAGGGATTGCACACAGTCGTGCTGCATGCCAAAGACAAGGTTAGGGCTATAGATGAGTTCTCCTGATCTGAACCCAGGATTTTTGACAGCCACACATACTTACGGACTGCTATAACATTGACAGAGAATGCTAATGTGCATTTCCTCACTTGATCCTCACCACATTTTAAAGTGAGAAGGCAAGAGGTTAACAGCTGTCACTGCCGGAATTCCTTGCCTGACAAAGTCTAGGGTAAAACCCAAAAGTTCCTCTCACCTTCAGGGTGATCCTGGAGTTCAGGAGCTCAATCTGCATGGGAACTACCACTGGAATCTCCTCATCCTCTAAGAAGGGCCCCAGACTATTGAGCACAGAGGTGACCAGCTCAAGGTCACATCCTTGAAGCAACAAATGCAGAAAGCCATTCTTTGTGGCCAGTGGGGAATGAACAGCTGCACCAGGCCCCGCCTCAAAGCGAAGGCCCACAGCTGGCCTGACGTGGCAAGTCTTCAAAGCTGAAGACTCTTGAAAGCGTGTACCTTTGAGAAGACAGAAGGAAAACATTAATTAACAGGGACAGTTCTAAGTACTTTACATATATTTAATATTCATAACAACTATATGCCAAAAGTGTTATCAACCTTCTCATTTTAGAGATCAACTAACTAAGCTAAGGCACAGAGAGTAACTTGCCCGAAGTTACACAACCTAAAATAGCAAAGATAAACTTTGAACACAAGCTGCCTGACTGCAAAGACCATGGGCTTAGCTACTTTGCTAGAATGCCCACAGAAGGAAGATGTGTGGACCAAAAACAGCTGGCCTTGCTGATGAAAAGCTCTGAAAACAAAGAACCCTCAGCTCTGCTAAATTTAAATGTCTCTTCCTTTCTTCAAGTCTTGGTCTTCTCATAGAAAGCTAAATCTCTCTGATAAAGCCAAGCAGGATCTATGCTAATCTCAAAACTTCATGAAGAACAATCTAAGGTGTAGCCAAGGACATGAACACCTTGAACTCATACCTCAATAAAGCTGTTTCTAGAAAAGCAAAAATAAAAGGCCCTGGCTGCAGGAGCTCAGTGGACTGAGTGCTGGCCAGCAAGGGGTCGCTGGTTCAATTCCCAGTCAGGGCATGTGCCTGGGTTGCTGGCCAGGTTCCCAGTACAGGGCACACGAGAGGCAACCGCACATTGATGTATCTTTAAAAAGAAAAGCAAACAACCTTTAAAAAGTAAAAAAGCAAAAAAGGTAGTGTCTTTTTACAATAGAACAGGAGTGTCAAACTCACTTTCACCAGAGGCCACATCAGCCTCATGGTTGCCTTCAAATGTAATTTTAGGACTGTATAAATGTAACTACTCCTTAACTAGCAGCAAGGAGCTTGGCACTGCCGTCAGGTAGAAACAAGGTACTGGGCCAGATAAAACAAGGTGGAGGATGGCCCTTGGGCCTTGTGTTTGCCACCTGTACAATAGAATATTATATAGTAGTGAAAATGGATTATAGCTAACTCAACAACCTAAAAGCATTTAAAGAATATTATGCTACTTAAAAGAAGCAAATCACAAATAACTCAAAACCCTGAAAAGCTAAAAAACACATTGATTCAAACACATGTGGAAGAATTATAAAGCAAGAGAATGATAAATACAAACTTCAGGACGCCATGATTCTCTTTGACAGCTGAGAGGCAGAAGAAGGTTCAGGAGAGGAATTCCCGGGGCTTCAAAGTTAATGGTACTGTTTTATTTATTAAACTAGGTGTTTTATTTATTAAACATGAGTTCATTATATTGTTATTTTTTATGCCTTATATATATATATATATTATAATACTTGTTAGTATTTACTCAGTGTTTTGAAAAACGATGTTTTTAAGTGAAACTTGTAGCACAAGCCCAGATTTTCCCTGTCATCTTTTACAGTACAAATGAGAATTCACACCAAAGGACTTAATCTCAATGACCAAAGTTCCCTGGTCAGATATAAGTTGACATTAGCAGCCACACAAACAGTAAGTGGACACTATCTTTGTGTATAAGCTTAAGGAGCATGTGGGAAATAAACATGGAGAATAGCCTGTTGAATACAAAACCCCAGAAAGAGCTCCGGGAAGCTCCTTGCAAGAAAGAGCTTTGTTAGAGTTCTTTCTCCCCCTAATGGTTACTGGAGAGAAGGGCCGAGGGCTTGGCTAGGGCAGCGGCCTCTGGAGCAGTGATAGGAGCCAGTCAAGCTGTGGCTGCCCCACACGAATCCCACCAGCTCCCCTGGGATGGTGCCATCCTCACCTGGGCACTGTCCATGCAGAAACTGCCAGAGTCCCATGGTGCCCAGCTGCTGCAGACTCAGTTCCTCTGCTTGCAGGGCCACAGTCAGGTCCTCACCACGTACCTCAATCCCAAAAGATACTTCATTCACCTTCAGAACCAGAACTGAGACCTGGAAAAGGAGACTCTCTTAGCTGAGTCCTGAGCTTCCAGCCTAGAGCCTACCCTCTGCAGAGAAGAACACTGACCAGGTGAAGACTGAGGTCTTCCCCACTGGGTGAGACGAAACTGTCGGCCTCCGGTGACCCCTGGCCATAACTATCCACCACAGGGCTCCCTTGAACACCAGCACTGTCCAAGGCATTTGGAAGAGATCCTGATGGAAGAGCTTCTGGGCCAGACTCTGCATAAGAAAGACAACGAAAGAGTTTGAAAGTCAAAAACTTTTGTTCAAATACAATCTCTAAAAACAATGACTACTGTCAAAACAAAACATATATGGCACTTATGAGACAACTGGAAATATGAAGGCTAACTACATATTTGATGAACTTAAGCAATTACTGTTCATTTTAAGTGTGATAATGGTATTTTGCCTAATTTTTTATTTTATTTATTTTTTTTAAGATTTTATTTATTTATCTTTAGAGGGGAAGGAGAGAGGGAGAGAAACATCAATGTATGGTTGCCTTTGGTGTGTTCCCTGCTGGGAGTTGGCCTGCAGGGAACCAGCCTGCAACCCAGGCATGTGCCCTGACTGGGAATCGAACCGCGATCCTCTGGTTCACAGGCCTGCGCTCAATCCACTAAGCTACACCAGCCAGGGCTGCCTAATTTTTTAAACATCTGTAAATAGAAGCAACCCAGTGTCCATGGATGGATAAATGGATTAACAAAACGTGAAGAAAATTCTGACACGCTACAATGTGAATGAAGCTTGAGGATGTCACATTAAGTAAAACAAGCCAGTCACAAGAGGACGAGTACGGTACGTTTCCACTCAGATGAGGCACCTAGCCCAGTTCAATTCACAGAGAAAGTAGGATGGTTATCGGGGTTAGAGAAGGAGGGATAACTGACTGCTATTTAAAGGCTACAGTTTCATTTTCTTCAGATGAAAAGAATTCTGGAGATGCTTAGTGGTGATGGTTGCACAAAATCTGAATGTACTTAATGCCAACTGAATTATAGTTAAAAATAGTTAAGATGGTAAATTTGTCTTTTATAATGAAAAGTCTGTATTCTCTAGAGATGCATGATAAAACTGTTTATGGATAAAATACTATATTGGGAATTTGCTTCAAAATAATATGGGAGGAAGGTAAATGGGCAAAAGTATGTGAAAAAAGAATGACCATTCATTCTTTTTTTCTCTTATGCATCACTTTATTATTTTTCTTATTTTAATTATATTTGATTGATTATGCTATTAAAGTTGTCCCAATTTTTCCCCCTTTGCCCGTCTCTACCCAGCACCTGTGACTCATTCAGGCAATTTTCACACCACAGTTCATGTCCATGGGTCATGCATGTAAGTTCTTTGACTACTCCACGTCCTATACAGTACTTTACATCCCCAAAGCTACACATTTATACTTCTTAATCCCTTCACATCCTCATCGACATCCCCATACCCACACCCAATCTGGCAACCATGAAAAAACACTCTGTATCCATGATTCTGTTTCTGTTCTTCTTATTTGCTTTTTAAATTCAATTGTTGATAGATATGTATTTATTGCCATTTTATTGTTCATAGTCTTGATTTTTTTTAAGTAAGTCCCTTTGCCATTTCATATAATAATGGTTTGATGATGATGAATTCATTTAGTTTTTTCTTGTCTGGGAAACTCTTTATCTGCCCTTGGATTTTAAATGATATTTTTGCTGGGTAGAGCAATCTTGGCTGTAGGTTCCCACTTTTCATGACTTTAAATATTTCTTTCTAATTCCTTCTGGCCTGAAAAACCTCTTTTGAGAAATCAGCTAACAGTCTTAGGGGAATTCCCCTGTAGGTAACTAACTGCTTTTCTCTTGCTGCTTTGAAGATTCTGTCTTTATCTTTAATCTTTGACAACTTAATTATGATGTGTCTTGGAGTGGGCCTCTTTGCATCCATCTTGTTTGGGACTCTCTGTGCTTCCTGGGCTTGTGTGTTTATTTCCTTTACCAAATTAGGTAAGTTTTTTTTTCACTATTTTTTCAAATAGATTTCCAATTTCTTGCTCTTTCTCTCCTCCTTCTAGACCCCCATGATGCAAATATTGGAATGCCTGAGGTTGTCTCAGAGGTTGCCTACACTGTCATTTTTTTCGGGATTCTTATTTCATCTTGTTCTGCCTGGTTCTTTTTTGCTTCCTTATGTTCCAAATCATTGATCGGATTCTCGACTTCATCCACTCTACTACAACGTTGTCTCCCTGTAAATTGTTCTTTATTTCAATTAGTATATCCTTCAGTTCTGACTGCAGATCTTTTTCATGCTGCTGAGGTCCTCACTAACTTCCTTGAGCATCCTTATAACCAATGTTTTGAACTCTGCTTCTGACAGATTGTTTATCTCCATTTTGTTAGTTCTTTTTCTGGAGTTTTGATTTATTCTTTCATTTGGGCCATGTTTCTTTGTCTCCCCATTTTGGCAGACTTCCTATGTTTGTTTCTATGTATTAGGCAGAGCTAATACCATGGACATGAACTATGGTGTGGGGATTGCCTGAGGGAGTGGAGGTTCTGTGTGGAGGAGAAAAGGGGGAAAAATTGGGACAACTGTATAGCATCATCAATAAAGAAAAAGAAAAGGGATAATGGTCTCTGCCCTCTTTTTTGTCTGGGAGAAAAATATCCCTCAGCTTCTGCCTTGATGCCAGACACTTTAGTTTCTTCATTTGCCACTGGTGCCTGTCAAGCTGCTACCCTGGTGCTGGAGCTCAGAGGGAGTGACCTGTATAAGTCCGTGTGTGGGTTCTGTAAGAGGAACTGCTTGGGACTCCAGAAGTTTTTCCCACCTCTCAATCCCTGCTGGTTTTTGCAGCCAGTAGTTATGGGGACTTATCTTTCTGACACTGGAACACTGGGCTGGGGGCCCACTGTGGGGCTAGGACTCCTCACTTCCAAGATACCCATACCAAATTTTTATCCACCACATGGCACTAGCCAATTCCATGTTTCTGCCTCTCTTACAGGTCTGAATGAATGTGCTTTCTTTAATTCCACAGTTGTCATACCTCCATTCAACTTGATTTCTGACAGTTCCAAGTGATGGTTGTTCTATATTTTAGTTGGAATTTGGATGTCGTTGGACAAGAAGGTGAGCCGTGTTTATCTGTGCCACCATTCTGACTGACTATCTCTATGGCCGTGCATACTTAATATCTGAAGGTAATGGGTATATGAGGGTTCACTACTTCAATCTGTCTACTTTTTTATATATGTGAAATTTTCCATAAGAAGTTAATAATAATAAAACAAACACGGCACTCACCAGCCAGCTTTTTATTTGATATCCTTTTTATTTTTTCATCTAGATACTTAAGGGACAATTTTAAAATCTTATATTTCACTAAGCTGAAAGAACCAATGTAATTTCCAGCGGTAATTGATCTAATTCCTAACAGTTATTCATTTTATCATAGACAAAAAGCTCCTGGTTCTTTTCCAATAATAAAATAGTTAGGCAAAAACCAGAAAAACAAACACACACACACCATTGACACCAGCCACAAACTAATCCTGCTGTAGCTGGGTAGCTGTAAGACTAATCTCGTTCTGTGAAAAAGGTCTCATACTAAACAATTACCTGGAAGATGTGAGGATAAAGCTAGTGTCACAAATCCATTAAATTTCTGTTTTTGGTTTTGCCTAAGAAAATGTCTATTTCATCAAATCTAGCTTCTTTATTCAACCTGCATCCTGCCAGTCTGAATACAGACAGCAGAAAGAACCCCTTCTGGGGTTCCAGAACGCTGGCTGGCTCTGCTTCCACTTACCAGACTCCAAGAGCATCACAAAGTTATCACTGCCATCACTGTCTACTGAAATCCGGTCGTCAGGGCCACTGCTATCCAATGAGACACCATCAAATGACTGCTGAGATACTGTCCTCTTCATGGAAATAAATCGGAATCGAGCAGCACCTCCACTCACTGGGGCTGCCGCCCCCTCATCTATCTTGGCCATGGGCTCCCTGTTTAAAAAACAAAAACAAACCCACAGATGTGGCTTCAGAAACACTGTTCCATCCCCTTGCAATACCCATCCCTTTCAGCCCAGACAGTTGTTATATACATAAACTTGATTACAACTATTACCTGCTATAGGGGGTCACACCATTTGTCAACAGCTGGCCTTTCTAAATCCTCATATTCTAACATTTAAAACTGCATAACCAGCTCAACATTAAATGTCAAGGTTAATTAAGGTCATCCCATACAGAGAAGAGATCAACTGCCTACAGCTCTGTGCTAATAAATGGCACCTGAATCCAATCACATTCATTCCACAAGTATTTACTGAATAACTTCTGTATACAAGGCACCAGACTACGTACAGGGCAGAGTGATGAGTAAGACATCCACTGTCCTCAGAAATTTATAATCTAGAAGGAGGGAGGAGACTCATACATAAATAACATTATATGGGAGTAAGTTACATACACCAAAAGAGAGGAACAGAGGTACAAACCAAAGGCTAGGCAATATCAAAGAGGGGAAAGAATGAGGAGAAAGGGGGCAAGAATAGCTTTCTGGAAGGAGACAACATTTGAGTTGGTCCTTGAAGGACTGTGAAAGAGAGAGGGAAAAGGACATTTTATGGGATAGAAAAATTGTAAGCAAAGGCACACCAGAAAACAAAGAGTACCATTAGGAACTAGTAAGTCTAGACTAGCTCAACCCAACTAGAGCACAAATTTTGTTGGAGAAAGCACTGGAAGACAGAAAGATGTAACATAGTAAAGAGAAGCCTTCAAAGACTTTTTAATTGTACACTCCCATTTTACAGATGAAGAAACTGATTCAAGGTCACAGTTAAACGTGGAATTAAGAAAAACCCAAGTCTACTACCTTCTTGCAAAGTACTTTTTTCTTTTTTATTATTTTCTAGTATATTTTATTGATTATGCTATCACAGTTGTCCCATTCCCCCTTTTACTTCCCTCTTCCGAACACCCCCTCCAAACCACATTCCCCCCTTTAGTTCATGTCCATGGGTCATACATATAAGTTTTTTGGCTTCTACATTTCTCATACTATTCTCAACCTCCCCCTGTCTATTTTCTACCTACCATCTATGCTATTTATCCTCTGTGCCTTTTCCCCCTCCCGCCCCACACTCCATGTGATCTCCATTTCTGTGGTTGTTCCTGTTCTAGTTGTTTGCTTAGTTTGTTTTTGTTGTTGTTTTAGGTGTGGTTGTTAATAATTGTGAGTTTGCTGTCATTTCACTATACATATTTTCTATCTTCTTTTTCTTAGATAAATCCCTTTAACATTTCATATAATAAGGGCTTGGTAATGATGAACTCCTTGAACTTGACCTTATCTGAGAAGCACTTTATCTGCCCTTCCATTCTAAATGAAGGCTTTGCTGGACAGAATAATCTTGGATGTAGGTCCTTGCCTTTCATGACTTGGAATACTTCTTTCCAGCCCTTTCTTGCCTGGAAGGTCTCTTTTGACAAATCAGCTGACAGTCTGATGGGAACTCCTTTGTAGGTAACTGCCTCCTTTACTCTTACTGCTTTTAAGATTCTCTCCTTCTCTTTAATCTTGGGTGATGTAATGATGATGTGCCTTGGTGTGTTCCTCCCTGGGTCCAAGTTCTTTGGGACTCTCAGCTTCCTATGCTTCCTGGAAGTCTATTTCCTTTGCTAGATTGGAGAAATTCTCCTTCATTATTTGTTCAAACAAGTTTTCAATTTGTTGCTCCTCCTCTTCTCCTTTTGGCACCCCTATGATTCAGATGTTGGAACATTTAAAGATGTCCTGGAGGTTCCTAAGCCTCTCATTTTTTTAAAATTCTTGTTTCTTCCTTCTTTTCTGATTGGATGTTTCTTTCTTCCTTCTGATCTATACCACTGACTTGAGTCCCAGTTTCCTTCCCATCACTATTGATTCCCTGTACATTTTCCTTTATTTCACTTAGCGTTGCCTTCATTTTTTTCCATCTAATTTGCGACCATATTCAACCAATTCTGTGAGCATCCTGATTACCGGTGTTTTGAACTGTGCATCTGATAGGTTGGCTATCTCTTGGTCACTCAGTTGGGTTTTTTTTTTTCTGGAGCTTTGATCTGTTCTTTCATTTGGGCCATTTTTTTCTTCTCAGCACGCCTGTTATGTAGTGAGGGGCAGAGTCTTGGGTATTCACCTGGGCAGGGTAACCCACATTGCTGGATTGTGACACTGTATGTGGGGAAGGGGACTAAGAGGGAACAATGGTGCTTATTCTGCTCTCGGCTGAATTTTAATCACTTCCCCCACTCCCCACAAGCAAATTGGGCCCTTCTGGTGCTGATTCCCATGTGGGTGTGTGTACGTTCTAGGACCCTGTGGGTCTCTCCAACGAACTCTCCTGTGAGGCTGGGAGTTTCTCTCACTGCTGCTTCAGCCCCCACAGGTGTTTTCAATCAGTGGTTTGAGGCTTTATTTCCCCACACTGGGGCCCTAAGTTGTGCAGTCTGTTCTGCTCCCACTTTGTTTCACCTGGTTTATCTGCACACAAATGTGGGACTGCCTGCTCCAGCAGCCACCGCCTTGCCAGCCAGCTGCAGCTTTGTGCACCCTGTTCCACAATCCACTGCCTTGCTGGGTCTGCCAGCCACCACCTTGCACACCCTAGTCTGCTAGCCACAGCCTTGCTCTGCGTCCTCTCTGCCCTGGCTGCCCAACTCCGCCCCTCCTACCAGTCTGGATGAATGTTTTTTAACTCCTTGGCTGTTGGACTTCCATACAGTTCAATTTTCTGTCAGTTCTGGTTGGTTTTTTTTTGTTGTGGTTTCTTAATTGTTGTCCTTCTTTTGGTTGTGCGAGGAGGCATAGTGTGTCTACCTACGCCTCCATCTTAGCTGGAAGTCCCGCAAAGTACTTTTTTCATTTTACCACATTGGTTGAAGCCAAGTTATAGAAAACCCTAGGTAAAAGATTACATATGAAGGTGCTTGGAAACTATACAGTACAAGGGATATATGGGAAATCTCTGTACCTTCTACTCAGTAGCTATGAATCTAAAGCTATTCTAAAAAACAAAGTCTATGATTTTTTTAAAAAAACTGTGAAGTGCCATGTAGATATATCCTAATATTTGATTATGCCACAATAAAAAATTCAACTAAATTCAGGGGAATTAGTTGAATTATTTTCCTTTTAAAAGGAAAAAGTCTGAAGGTTTTAGAGTAAGGAAAGAACAAGCTCATACCTGATTTAGGAAGTCTAACCTAGCTTCTTCAAACAAGTTAGAAAGGAAAGACTTCCAATGAGGAATTCAATTAATAGTTTTTTAAAATAGTTGGCGTGGGAACAGACAGAAACAACTGATATGAGACTCCCTAAATAAGGGATTCTCTGGGTAGGGCTCAGCAATGTGTGCATGAACAAGCACTCCCGCTGGTTCTGATGCATGTTAAAGTTTGAGAAATCCTGCTCTAAGAATTGTAGTCAGAACTTGACAAAAAACTGGAAGAGCAGAGCAAAAATGTTGAACTAGAATGAGCAGATTGATACTACCAAAAAAAAAAAGAGAGAAAGAACTGGTCTGAGGAGAGATAAGAAATTTAGTTTTATACATGAGAGGTTCCAGGCACCACTGGGATATCCATGCAGAACCATATGCAGTAGACAGTTTTAAAAGAAGAGCAGGGGTGGGGAAGGAAATCAGGACTAAAAATATGGAATATAGCCATAGTGAGGAAATGGATAAAATAACCTAGAGAAAAAGTGTTCGAAAGCACAGAATGATATAAACCTTCGGAAAGTTTGGCAAACGCATCAAGAACCTTAAAAATGTTTGTGATATGGACCCAATAATTCTATTTCTAGATTTTTATTCTGAAGATTGCATAAAGGGTAATGTTCACAAAAATAAGAACATTTAACACAGCATCAGTTCTACCTGAGAAAAATTGGAACCATTAAGTGATGGAATGCATGAATAAATTATGATACATTCATTTTCTAGAACATAATAGAGCAATTAAAAATTTCACAAATGCCTCATGAATGGGAAAATATTAAGTGTATAAAATTGGACATTTTCTACATCCTATAGAAATATTATAATCCCACTGTAAAAATAATATTTGTGTATCTATCTGTATAGACACGTAAGCATTCACATGGATACACAAATATATGTATAAACATTGGAAGAAACTAGATCCAAGTGTAAATAGCGGCCATCTCTGGATAGTATCATAACAAGTGACTTTTATGTTTTCTTCTGTATTCTTCTATTTTCTATATTATCAACAATATCATGAACATAATCGGTTTTATAATTAATTATGACCAAGGTGATGACAACATGGACACCCCAGCCTTGTGGAATAGTTACATTTACGGGATAAAAGGGAAAAGAGAGCAGCCAAGGTAGAATAAAAGACTCCTCCTTCCCAAGAGTAGTTGGTGGGTCACATACACTCAGGATGGACTGACTGATGGGANTGTTTTCTTCTGTATCCTTCTATTTTCTATATTGTCAACAATATCATGAACATAATCGGTTTTATAATTAATTATGACCAAGGTGATGACAACATGGACACCCCAGCCTTGTGGAATAGTTACATTTACGGGATAAAAGGGAAAAGAGAGCAGCCAAGGTAGAATAAAAGACTCCTCCTTCCCAAGAGTAGTTGGTGGGTCACATACACTCAGGATGGACTGACTGATGGGAATAACTGACCATAGAGTCGTCCAGGGTAAGGACAACTGAGAAAGGGCCACTGGCCTGAGCAATTAGGGAAGTCATTATTGGCCATTGTTTAAAAAAGAGCTTGTGTCACACACACCTGTCTTTTCTCTTTTCCATCTCTCCTCTTTTCCCATCTCCCTTACTCTTCTCCATTTAGAAAAGGCAGCACTACATTTGGTGATGGGAAGTCCAGGCTTTCAATCCTCACCCCACCAGTCACAAGTTGTGTGGTCCTAGGCAACTTTCTTACCTCTCTGAGCCTCAGTTTCCTCATCTGTAAAATGGGGGGTGATATCAGTACCTGCCTTATAGGGCTGTTACAAGAATTCAATGGATCAATATTCTAAGTATTTAAGACAGTGCCTGACACATAGAAAGCACTCAATAAATATTGGCTAGAATTATTACATCATTCACTCTTTTAAGTTTTCCTCTCCCCTTCCTCCTAGAATGTCTATGCCTAGCAGGTTCTAGCACACCCCCAGCAAATGTTGAAAAACCTACTTAAGACAATCCACTTACACAAAAGCTCTACAGCCACTGGTTTTCATACCATGGTCCACAAATCACAAAGTGTGTCCCAGCAAAGACTTCCCACAGTCTTCAATATCTTTCCCAAAACCACGAGGCACCCAATGGACAAATCTGTACCTTTCCACTCTTCTGACTACATTTCTGTTTTTCTGCTTACTCCCTACTTATCTCCAGTGCCTAACAAAGAATGGCACACAGTAGGGCTCAAAAATTATTGCTGAACAAGTGGATGAAACTATTCCTCTGGCAGATATTAATAAGGTATACAGAAAGAGCAAGAAAGAGCAAGAGCAAGTCCAAAGCCCCAGGTTTGTATCCGAAGCACAGGACTCATGCACACATTCTCCCCGAGGCCTCAGTTTTCTCAGCTTAAACTAAGAATACAAATATCTGCAGTGACCTCACCAGGTTACTGTGGGGGTCAAATCAAACAAAATACTACACTAGAGCCCACCAAAAAGAATATCAGAGATGCCAGAAATTATTATTCTGATACAGCATGTCTGCATCAATAACAATGAATCAGAAAGAGGAGATAATTTAATCCTAAGAGGCAATAAATGTTGACTTGAAAATTGCCCAAGAAACAGCTACGATATGTGGAGGCATGTGAAAATACAGGGGATTTAGCGGCATTTTATTGCAATTTCAGATTCCTCCCCCATCACAGAATTAGAAGTAGCCTGAAAATGAGTCTCTCTAATTGGTGTACCTATAGCCCCCAAGTAGCCTGAAAATTCCTCCACTTCCCTGCAGCACCTCTGAACAGCAAGGGCTTTGCCACATTAAATAGGCCACATTCTTCTGGACTATACAGGACATCCCAATCTAAAAATGCTCACAGAAAGAGACTCTAAGTCCAACCATCACAATTAGGAGAAAGAGCAGGGGTGACTGAAGGAGGCAAAGAACCACTCACTTGGCTGGGGGCAGGGACCACATCCTGTGCATGGTGGAGGTCATTCGGTCTCTGCCCAGACTGAAGGCATCTTTAGTCAAAGACACAGCTCCCTTGGTGAGGTCCATGGTGGCATACAGAGCCTCCTTGGTGGCATCCTTGGTCATGTGAATAGCATTTGACAATTCTCCCTCAATGCTCTTCAAGGGCATAAGCTCATCGGGCCCATTCACAGCAGTATCCCTAATACCTGGGGACTTCAGGGCAGCTGGTGAGGTGGATGCTCCGGCTCTGCTCAGTTTCTTGGCCTGTAGGGAATTGACTGCCTCATGGCCCTTCCCTTCCAACTGCCGTGCAAAGGAATCTGAGTCTTGCAGTTCTCCACTGCTATGGAGCGGCAAGGGCCTATCCAGAGATGCATCTGGATTTTCAATTCCACTATCCTCCAGAACCTTCTCAGGGCTTGCTGGGCCCTGGTCTGAGGAGGCATCAGACTTCAGCTCCCGACCCTCTGAAGGAGACAGCTCTGAATCTATAAGGCTAGTGGTATCCGAGCCTGCAGTGTCAGCTTCCGCAGCACCAGGGGCAGGATGCATGAGCAGAGCCACCTCAGCAGTAGGGAAGAGGACCCCAATGCAAGCTGTCTGGTCCTGCAGGGGAGACCCAGTCATGGCCTCTGTATCCTTAGCCAGCTGCTCCTGAAGACCCTGGAGCACCTCCTTCAGGCGGAGCAGAGCCAAGTACTGGTAGTGGTCAAGCCTCACACAGACATGTTCAGGGGAATGTACAAGCAGGTGAACATCTGCCACATCCTCCAGCTCTGTCAGAGGCTCTTTCTTGTCCATACCACCACGGCCTTCTCTCAGAATTTCCATGTCTTCTGTAAGTCCTGACAGGCTTTTCAAATCATGCTCAGTTTTTGACCTCAGATGGGACACAGTGTCAGGGGCAAGGGCCTCAGACTGAAAGGAACTGCCAAAGCTGGCTGAAGGTCTCAGCCTCCCTTCTGCAGCCAGAAGGGGCTTTTGTGCCTGGGCTTGCTGCCAGCGAAGGGGGAGGCAGGCCCAAATGGACAAGGGAAAGGGGGCTACAAAATTAAAGGTATGGCCTTTGAAGTTCTCTGTTCCCTCAAAGTCCAAAGAGATCTGGGGGAAGTGGATGGACCAGAGATCCTGGGAAGCCTTAGGCCTTTGGGGAGGTAGAGTATTAGAATGAGGGAGGCTGGACTCCATCTTGAAGGCATGATGTGAAAAAAGCATGTGCAGGAGGCTGAAGCCACCTGGAACCCTGGGGAACTGAACATAACTGGAACGAAAGAACTCCGCAGCATCAAAACCCTGGAAGAGAGTGCGGAGGTCTAGACAGCCACAGTGTGGGGCATGACGTGTATTGGTGGCCGTCATGCCTGATGCAGAGAAGACGAGGGCCTGGGGCCGATGCAACCCAGCTTGCTCTTTCTTCTCCAGCGGGAAGCTCACCTTCAGAGAGAGAGAAAATGAAACCCAATTCAGAATGGCCATTTGAGTATCTCCACACCCCACCGTTAACACACAATGAAAGACCATTGGGCTGCAATGGGAGAAATGCATCTGTGGCTGTCAAGAGGGAACAAAAATCCCATTCTCTCCCTACCTTCAACCAGAAGGCATCCAGTCGGATGTCCAAGTGTTCATCTTTCTGGTTTGAATTTTCCAGTTTGTAGATAGCTTTGAACTGCTCCAAGCTACGATATAAATCCAGGCAGAAGAGGTTTCCCCAGAGCAAGCTGACAGGATCCATAGTAAATGTCAGACCATTTAATTGAATGTAGAGATTGGGACAGGGAACTGGAAAGCAGAGAAGAGAAGAATCCCCATGTACAAAGTAGCAGTTTGACTCCTACTTACCAGCTGATATTTCTTATACCACCCAGAGAGCAAAGTTACACATTTATACAGGGCAGAGTTTGTAACAAAGGTGTGCTAATTCAAACACTCTAAACTCCTAACAACAAATGAGAATACAAGTAGTAGCCCCAAGTCTGACAAATGGGAAGGACATGCCTGGACGGTAAGAAATGACCAACTCCAGTGCTTACCTGGAAGCTCCTGATTATCAGGGAAATAATATTCTGTGAACTCAATATGAATGGCAGAGACCTGAGTGGGCAGGTTGTGAAGTTTCCGACTGCAAGAAAGGAGTGTAGACGGCTTCTTACTGGGCTGTCCGGCTGTCGAGACCTATGCAATCGCAAACCGCTGTTAGCATCTATGCTGCCTCCAGGACAGACTTTCCTCAGTTTCCTCTACCCTCCATCCAACGTCTGTCCCAGGGAGCATAGTGCTTTTACATATATTTCACACATATTCCAGACATTCTCACACCTGCCTAATGCTATCCACAAGTTCATTTTTTCAAAGGAAGGTTTGTACAGTTTGTAGTAGGGTATTCTCAAGTCCTGTTCACACTTGTTGCATTCCAAATGAACTGCCCCACCCCCTTCCAAACACATTTCCCTGGGTCCTAGACTCCTCACCTGGTGGATGTCCAAGTCATCCACCCGTATTAGCATGCAGCTAGAGCGTAAGCGATTCCATGCTGGAGGCCGAAAGCCAACCTGTCGGGCCTGAGAGGGGCTTCTCTCAAGAGGGTTCTTTCGAGGACTAGAGACAGAATCTAAATAAAAGTGAAAAGATGGGAAAGAATCAGATACATTCAAACCGTATTATTAATAAAATTAGAAAGTAAAAATCTTAATTAGGATTATAAAATAATGATCCTAAAATATTAATGCTACAATATATGTAGAAAAGACATCTTAACACTGTCTAGCTTCTGGCTGAAACTCAAAAATTGTATCCTCCTTAAGACCAGGGCAACACCCTATTGAATAGAGGTGATGACAACCTCTCTCAACACTGCAGCCATCCCTGAGGACAAACACAACTCTATAAAGACAAAAGCCATCCAGAACTTTCAGCCAAGATGGAGACGTAGGTGGACACACTGTGCCTCCTTGCACAACCAAAATTAAGGACAATAAAAATTTAGAAACAAAAAACAACCAACAGACAGAAAATTGAACCATATGGAAGTCCGACAACCACTCATCCAGACCAGCAAGCAGGGCGGAGTCGGCAGCTGTCAGGGAGGGGTGGCGGCAGGAAAAAGCGGCCAGACCAGCCCAGGAGCGCAGGCAGCAGCAAGCGGACCCCAGACATGGGAAGGAAATGAGCAGACAGCGAGGCGCACAAGGCTGAACGTACACAAGCCCACCCTCCCAGGAACCAGCACCAAAAGGGCCCAGTTTGCTTGTGGGAAGTGGCAGAAGGAACTGAAATCCAAGAGAGTGCAAGCAAGCACCATTGTTCCCTCTCTGACCCCGCCCCCACATACAGCATCACAACCCAGCTACTGGGCCACCCCGCCCAAGGTGAACACCTAAGGCTCCACCCCTCACTACATAACAGGTGCAACTAGACTCCCCCCCCCCCACAAAAAAACCTGGCTCAAACACAAATACAAATCAAAGCCCCAAAGCCAACACTTTTAAGCGACCAACAGATAGCCAACGTATCAGATGAATAATTCAAAGCACTGGTGATCAGGATGCTAACAGAATTGATTGATTTTGGTCGCAAATTAGATGAAAAAATGAAGGCTATGCTAAGTGAAATGAAGGAAAACACACAGGGAACCAATAGTGATGAAAAGACAACTGAGACTCAAATCAAGGGAGTGGACCAGAAGGAAGAAAGAAACAAACAAATAGAAAAGAATGGAGAAACAAGAATTCAAAAAACTGGGGAGAGGCTTAGGAACCTCCAGGACATCTTCAAACATTCCAACATCCAAATTATAGGGGTACCAGAAAGGGAAGAGGAAGAGCAACAAGTGGAAAACTTATTTGAACAAATAACAAAGGAGAACCTCCCCAGTCTGGCAAAGGAAATAGAATTCCAGGAAGGCCAGGAAGCTCAGAGAGTCCCAAAGAAGGTGGACTCAAGTTCCTCAAGTGAGGAACACACCAGGGCACTTCATAATTACATTAACCAAGATTAAAATGAAGGAGAGAATCCTAGAAGCAGCAAAATATAAGGGGACAGTCACCTACAAAGGAGTTCCCATCAGACTGTCAGCGGATTTCTCAAAAGAGGCCTTACAGGCAAGAAGGGGCTGGAAAGAAGTATTCCAAGTCATGAAATCCAAAGAGCTACAGCCAAGATTGCTCTATACAGCAAAGCTTTCATTTAGAATGGAAGGGCAGATAAAGTGCTTCTCAGATAAGGTCAAGTTGAAGGAGTTCATCATCACCAAGCCCTTATTATATGAAATGTTAAAGGGACTTATCTAACATTAAAGAAAAAGAAGAGGATCAAAAATGTCAACAGTAAAATGACAAAAACTCACAACTACCACCAACTGAACCTAAAAACAAAAACAAACCAAGCAAACAACTAGAACAGGAACAGAACCACAGAAATGGAGATCACATGTTGGGTTAGCAACAGGGGAGTGGGAGGAGGAGAGAGGGGAAAAAGGTACAGAAAATAAGTAGCATAGACAATAGAGAGAATAGACAGGGGTAGGGCAAGCATAGTATGGGAAATGTAGAAGCTAAAGAACTTCTGACACAGGAACATGAACTAAAGGGGGGGAAATGTGGGTGGGAGGGGGTGTGCAGGGTGGAGGGGAATTGTTGGGAACCGCCCTGCCTGGTTTCAGGAATTGTAACTCTCTTCCATGGCTAAGTGGGAGATCTCTGGAATGTGGGCCACAGGAGACAACACTTGTCTCTGGCAGCAAGCGCTGCTTCTGCTTCTTCCCCTCCCCCCAAAGCATGGTTGATGTCCATGGCGGGTGCGACCCCTCAGAGGCGGGGCAACCTAAGCCAGACACGATCACTTGGGAGGCCATCATGGAAGGACTCAGGGGGCTGTAACAAAGAGGGAGTGATGGACCCTCGTGCCCACCGCCCCCCCCCCACGCCCCGCTATTCTGACATAGCCTGAGTCCCCATGTCCTCTGGGAGTAGTGCTGCCTGGCTCTAATCCCCTTAAGCCTGGATACCTATGATGGGGAAGGCGGTGCAACCGTGTGCTGGAAAGGGCGGGTATCCGGGGTAAATCAGGCATAAGAAAGAATATGTAAAAATCCTATGAAACCTGCTTTGTTTAGAATGCTCTCATTTAAATGATAAGGGTCCAAGCAAGAAGTCTGTTCCTCAAAAGTTTTATGGCTCGTTAGCTATCTGACTCTGACTGAGAATAAGTCCTCACAGTTCTTTGAATGCTATCTATTGTTTGATCCTCACCT
The DNA here is from genome assembly GCF_014824575.4 of Sturnira hondurensis. NCBI lineage: Eukaryota > Metazoa > Chordata > Mammalia > Chiroptera > Phyllostomidae > Sturnira > Sturnira hondurensis. The sequence continues at coordinate 2,460,594 of NW_028080209.1, read as the reverse complement.
GTATTCTTGTGCAAAGGAACCCAATAAAAGCCCTTTGAGGAAGGGGCTCTTAGCCCTTCCCCTTTGAGGGATCAGCCACCTTTCCTCCCCAGGCAGATCACATCATGTTTACTCTCATCCGTGGCACGTGGGGGGACTTGCGAGGAAAGTCACCCCCACAAGGAATGAAGGGGGAAAATGGAACAAATGTAATAGCATAATTAATAAAATATATTTTTAAAAAAAGAAAAAGTCACCCAGTCAAGATGGAGGCATAGATAGACACGCTTCACTTCCTTGCAAAAACATAAAAAAGATCATAACTAACCTACAAACAAAAAACACCCAGAACTGCCAGAAGATTGAACTGTGTGGAAGGCCGACAACCAAAGACCTAGAAGAAGCCACATTCATCCACATGGGTAGCAGGGACAAAGATGGGGAGTCAGGGTGGACAAGACACAGTGTGGTGGCAGTGAAGCAGCAAGGTTGTGGCTGCAGCCAGCAGAATGGGTGGTCTCACATTCACATGTGACAGATAAAAATAGGGAGGATACACCTGGGGAGCAANAACAAATGTAATAGCATAATTAATAAAATATATTTTTTAAAAAAGAAAAAAGTCACCCAGTCAAGATGGAGGCATAGATAGACACGCTTCGCCTCCTTGCAAAACCATAAAAAAGATCATAACTAACCTACAAACAAAAAACACCCAGAACTGCCAGAAGATTGAACTGTGTGGAAGGCCGACAACCAAAGACCTAGAAGAAGTCACATTCATCCACATGGGTAGCAGGGACAAAGATGGGGAGTCAGGGTGGACAAGACACAGTGTGGTGGCAGTGAAGCAGCAAGGTTGTGGCTGCAGCCAGCAGAATGGGTGGTCTCACATTCACATGTGACAGATAAAAATAGGGAGGATACACCTGGGGAGCAAAGAATCCCAGCCTCAGGCTAGAGAGCACAGCCCAGGGTTCCAGCGCAGGGGAAATAAAGCCTCATAACTTCTGGCGATAAAATCAAGTGGGGGTTGGGGTCAGGAAATAAAATGCCAGTCTCTCTGGAGAGTCCATTTAAACAGCCTGCACAGTCCTAGAATGTATGCAAACCCACCCCCTCTGGGAACCACCACCACGGCGGCAGCAGCATACAGGAAGCAGATGAAGTGACTGGAAATAGGGCAAGTGCAGAGCAAGCCTCAAGCAGCCAGGCAACAGCACTGAATACAGAGCCACAAAGCAGTGAAGCAGGCTGCCCAACCCTAGTGAACAGCTAAGACTCTGCCCCATACAACTTAACAGGTGTGCTAAGACAGGGAATCAAAGCAGCTCTACCTAATACACAGTAACAAACACAGGGAGGCTGCTGAAATGAAGAGCCAAAGAAATATGGCCCAAATGAAAGAAGAGAACAAAATTCCAGAAAAAGAACTAAATGAAATGGAGAGAACCAATCTATTAAATGCAGAGTTCAAAACACTGGTGATGAGGATGCTCAGAGAACTCACTGAGCAAGGCAAAAGCCTAAGGAAAGAACTGAAGGCTACACTTGAAATAAAGAAAAATCCACAGAGAACCAACAGTGAAGGGAAGGAAGCTAGGGTTCAAATCAATGATTTGGAACATAAGGAAGAAACAGTTAACTAGAACATAATGATGAAACGAGAATTCAAAAAAACGAGGAGAGAATAATAAGACTCTGGGACGTCTCCAATAGTGCTACTATCTGAATCATAGGGATCCCAGAAGGAGAAGAGAAAGAGCAAGAAATTGACACCTTATTTAAAAAAATAATGACAGAAAACTGCCCTAATTTGGCAAAGGATATAGACATATAAGTCTATATGTCTATATTCTTTGCCAGGCAGCACTTCTCCCAGAGGACATGGGGACTCAGGCTATGTCAGAATAGCGGGGCGTGGGGGGGGGCAGTGGGCACGAGGGTCCATCACTCCCTCTTTGTTACAGCCCCCTGAGTCCTTCCATGATGGCCTCCCAAGTGATCGTGTCTGGCTTAGGTTGCCCCGCCTCTGAGGGGTCGCACCCGCCATGGACATCAACCATGCTTTGGGGGGAGGGGAAGAAGCAGAAGCAGCACTTGCTGCCAGAGACAAGTGTTGTCTCCTGTGGCCCACATTCCGGAGATCTCCCACTTAGCCATGGAAGACAGTTACAATTCCTGAAACCAGGCAGGGCGGTTCCCAACAATTCCCCTCCACCCTGCACACTCCCTCCCACCCACATGTCCCCCCCTTTAGTTCATGTCCCTGTGTCAGAAGTTCTTTAGCTTCTACATTTAAGTCCAGGAAGCAAAGAGAATCCCAAACAGGATGAACGCAGAGGCCCAATCCAAGACACATCATAATTAAAATGTCAAAGGTTAAAGATAAACAGAGAATCTTCAAAGCAGCAAGAGGAAAGTGGAGTTACCTACAAAGGAGTTCCCATAAGACTATCAGCTGATTTTTCTTCTTCTTTTTTTTTAGATTTTATTTATTTACTTTTAGAGATAGGAGAAGGGAAGGAGAAAGGGAAAGAAACATCAGTGTGTGGTTGCTTCTCACATGCCCCCTAATGGGGATCTGGCCCACAACCTAGGCACGTGCCCTAGACTGGGAATAGAACAGGTAACTGTTTGGTTCCCAGGCCAGCACTCAACCCACTGAGCCACACCGGCCAAGGCTATTAACTGATTCTTCAAAAGAAACTTTGCAGGCTAGAAGGGACTGGCAACAAGTATTCAAAGTCATGAAAAGCAAGGACCTACATCCAAGATGACTCTATCCAGCAAAGCTATCACTTAGAATTGAAGGGCAGATAAAAGTGCTTCCCGATAGGTAAAGCTGAGTTCATTATCACCAAGCCCTTATTATATGAAATGTTAAAGGGACTTATTTAAGAAAAAGAAGAAAATCAAAAATATGAACATTAAAGTGACAACAAACTCACAACTATCAACAACTGAATCTAAAAAACAAAAACAAACTAAGCAAACAATTAAACCAGGAACAGAGTCACAGAAATGGAGATCACATGGAGGGTTATCCATGGGGAGAGGGAGGGAGGAGAATAGGGAAAAGGTACAGGGAATAAGAAGCATAACTGGTAGGTATAAAATAGACAGTGGGGGATGTTAAGAATAGTACAGGAAATAGAAAAGCCAAAGAACTTATATGCACAACCGCTGGTGATGGACTAAGGGAAGGACTGCTGGTCAGAAGTGGGGTACCAGGTGAAGGGGGGCAAGGGGGGAAAAACTGGGACAACTGTAATAGCATAATCAATAAAATATACTTTTACAAAAGGAAGTTAAAAAGTCACTAATGACGCTCCATGGGACAAGGATGGGATAGTTGGCTAGGAATGAGATGAGACGATTAGTTAGTCCAGTGCTCTACCTCCACTGGATATTCACAGGTAAATGGCCAGAGGCTAAGCAACGGGAGTCCTCCAGCTTCTCATAACCCCACCTGCTTTCCTCCTGAAAGGAGAGTCTATCCCCGGGTGCCAGGGAGGTTTCAGACCTGTGTCTTCATGCCACTTCTCCATTTTCGCCTGAAATTCCATCACCAGTTTCTGGGCCCACTGGCCTCGGGTCTCCATGGCTTCACAGTGCCGTACCCAGTGTTTGCAGCTATCACCTGTACAACAAAGCAAGCAAAAAGATTCTAGTCCAAGATCATGTTCCAATGTTCCATTTTTCGCTCTTCATTGGCATAGTCACAGTTCAGATTCTGATCCCTCAGCCTCAATCCAGAATTCTCTGGGAAAAGTAAAAATTATCCAGTGAGAGCACTTAATTTATTCTACATTCCATATGCGATTTTCCTCTAAGGTTCCTAAAGGCCAGCTTCTGACTGCTGCTATCTTTGACTATAGACTATGAGAAAGGCTCTAAAACCAAGGGGAAAAGGGTAGAATTAAAAGCAGCATATCAGCCCTGGCTGGTGTGGCTCACTGGATTGAGTATCAGCCTGCGAACTGAAAGGTCGCCAGTTCAATTCCCAGTCAGGGCACATGCCTGGGTTGTGGGCTGGGTCCCCAGTAGGGAGTGTAGGAGAGGCAAGTGATCAATGTTTCTCTTGCACATGGATGTTTCTCTCCCTCTCTTTCTACCTCCTTACCCTCTCTCTAAAACTAAAATCTAACAAACATTTTTTAAAGCGGTATCTCAGGCTCTGTCTCCCCTCCCTACTTCCTCTCAGTGATAAAGAATCATAGATTCTTTGTAGAGACACCAAAAGCTTGTAGATGTCTTCTTGAAGAGGTCTATTTCCTAACCTCATGTGCCGGAAGCCCTCGCAGCTTCCTGCGGGGCATTCAGGGATGAACCAAGAGATCTGCTTCGATACCTGGGCCATGCTAGAACTTCCCCCTTTTAGAATTCTCATACCTGCCCAGTGGAAGGGGTAATAGTCAAACGCCATCTGGCGGAAGGTAAGCTGCATGGCACCGCCCATGAGTCTGTTTGCAGAGACACCTATAAAAAAAAGATAAAGGAGCTAGCAACAAAAGAAATAAAGAAGACTAAACACCTCTTGCAGCATTAAAAGCTCTCTTGAGGATCTGATGCACAGTGTATATTAAAGGCCATGACAGCAGGTGATTTTCAAGACTGAGTTCCTCCTCTTTTGAGTGCAACAGTCCATGAACATGCTCTAAAAGATAAAAAAAAAGTATATTCCACTGTCTCTCTATATAGCTGCCAAATTTCCAGAAGGGCAAAAGAAACCGCAAAACTCAGGATTCAGGACCTCCAGTTCTAAGTCTCCCATAGACACTATCTACAACCTTCATTGACTGATTCCCCGCAAACTAACAATACTATATACTGTCCCTCTGCACAATACCTGGAGAGGCATACGTCAGATTCCTCAAAAAACGGACCCATATTATTTCCTTTCATATTTAAGAAAAGATTCTAGTGCCTCAGAGCAAAAGCTGTGATACTAAAAAAGCTTTAACTGCACATACAAAGTACCATGGCATACTAAAAGTACTGAATTAATAAGAACACTGCAAAACAAACATACAGAGTATTGTAGGTAAATTGGAACTTTCAGCAATAAATCAAATATTGTATTGACTTCTGGTCAAGATGCTGGCAGAACCCATGCCATCATCTGTAGAAAGTATTCCCATCTTCCCACAACCATATCAAAATTACAACTAAACTACAGAACAATAATCATTCTGAACCACCTGAAACCTAGCTGAATAGAAGTCCTACAACTAGGGGTTTGAAGAAGCCACATCAAGACTGGTAGGAAAAGCAGAGATGCACAACAGGCTGGTCCCACACCTACATGTGGTGGTTAACAATTGGTATATCTCAGCAGTGAAGGTCCCCGCTGAGGAGCGAGGGGTCCCAGTCTTACACCAGGCCCCCAAGCCCAGGGTTCCAGTTCTGGGAAGGTAAGTTCCCATAACTTCAGGCTGAAAAAACCAGTGAGGATCAAGGCTGAGTGTGACTGAGGGCTTCTGGAGTCCCAGGCTATTCCTCTTCAAGAACCCAGGTGTGGACTTACTCTGACACTCCCTCTGAGCTCCAGCACTGAGGAAACGGCTCAAAAGGCACCTGGGACTTACAGGGAGAAAGAATTGTCTGGCAACAGGGTGAGAGCTGGGGTGGAGGGCAGTTTTCTTCCAGACAAAAGTGCTGGCAGAGGCCATTGTTCCTTTGATGAGCCCTCTCCCACAGAGCCAGCAGACACACGCCGTATCTGAGTCTCCATCAAACTGGCGCTCACTAGTAATTCCCTGGTACCCCACTCCATCAAATTTGCAGGCACGCCCAAGCTGCTTCCAGTAGCTTTTCCACACAAAGTGCCTGTCTTGGCTCATGCTTCAGAGTCTCCTAAAATCCCTCACACAAGAAGCATCTGGCCTCAGCATGCCCTATATGTCTTGGTAAGTGGCCTCAGGCCTGGCACTAGCAGTAGCCAGCCTTGGTTTGCAGCTTGGCCTCACATTGACACCTCTGGCACAAGTAGCAACCACCTGCAGATTTCTCTGTAGTTCAAGCTGCATGGTCCCTGGCAGAACACAGGTGGTGGCTGACCTTGGCCTGCATCTCCAGTAGGCCCCAGAGCCAGTACAACAAGTGGACTACCTCAGACCACAACCCAACCACCTACACAGTGACACACTGAAGGGGAAGACTCGGCACCAAAGCCCCACCCGAAGCAAGTCCTGCTCTGTGGGATGGGTCCCTAAACAGCTGATCCTCCATGGTGGTTGGTGGTTGGTGGTTGGTGGTCATAGCCAGGCCTTGCAGTCAGTCAGCCTGGGGATAAGTCCTTCCCATTGATGTGCCAACAGCAATCAAGTTCAACTACAACAGGGGGGTGCACACAGCCTGGGGGTGGTGGCCACACCTAGAATGCCCAGCTTGGGTGATTGAGAGACTGTGCCACTGGACCCTACAGGACACCTACTACATTAGGCCATACTACCAAACCCAGGAGACGTAACAGCTCTACCTAATGCTTAGAAACAACATAGGGAGGCAGCCAAAATGAAGAGACACAGAAACAAGGCCCAAATGAAAAAATAGAACAAAACTCCAGAAAAAGAACAAAGTGGAGACAAGTAATCTACTAGATGCAGAGTTCAAAACACTTACCTCTTCAACTAGATTCTAAGAACTGTAAGAGCAGGGACTTTTCTTCTGCATACGTGCAATGTCTGACCCACGTTCTGCCCTTCCACCTTGTCCCTCACTGGCATAAAGGGAAACACCACGAGATCCTCTAGGTGTAAGCTGGTACACCTACAACCCGGAGGGTCTTTTCCAACCAATCTACATCTCACAAGTTTTGGACTAATCAATATCATACCAAGAAATACACCTATACCAGTATTTCGGTTTCTCAATCACTTTTTCGTACCCTCTCTAAGGAGCCTCTTTACACATTTTTCCCTAATTGTTCCCTCCATAAAATTTTAATACCTCAGATATGCTGTATATCTGTTTATATTCTATATATCTATCTCTGTTTCATACATAAAAAGAATAAATACAAAGCTTATTCCTTTTATTCAATGCAAGGTTAAGAAAGACTAAATTTCCTTTCAGTTAAAAGTTAAATTTAAAAATTTAAAGCTAATACTTAACTTTATATCTGCTGAGTAATTTTTTAAATTTACTTTATTTCATTTGTTTATTTTTAGAGAGAGGAAAAGGGAGGGAGAAAGAGAGGGAGAGAAACATCAATGCATGGTTGCCTCTCATGTGTCCCCTACTGGGGACCTGGCCTACAAACCAGGCATGTGCCCTGACTGGGAATTGAACCAGAAACCCTTTGGTTCGCAGGCTGGCACTCAATCACTGAGCCACACCAGCCAGGGCTTGCTGAGGAGTTTATTTATATAAATTATAATTTATCAAATTACATATGCAAATTTTCTCTTTATATAAATATATAACAGCAATATAATCAAATGTTTAATTATTCAAAATTATTTTTAGCAAAATAAAACTAAAAATTTTTAATTAATTTTATTAAAACTAAATTACCTTAATTTTAAACTTTGCTTGATATGAAAAAATAATCTTTAACTTAACTAGCTGCTAGGTATTAATTCAGACATTATATTTTTTCTTTTCAGCATCTGACTAAGTGATGGGCTAAATAATATTTGTAGAATTAAATAATAAAATATAAGCTATTTTATTTAGTCCTCAAAGCTCAAATCACAAAGTACTGAAGAGCAAACATAAACAACACTGACAAGGCAGCCAGTGACAGCCAACGGTATGTGCAGGCCGTCTCTCAACTTACGCTTTAAGATCAACAATCAATTGAAAGAAATTCTTCTACTCACAGCCATCTATTCACCACAGTTTGCAGTACTGATCTCCCATATACTTGTGTACCTTTCATGAATTCAGCATCGATGCTACTCATGTGATATCCAAGCAAACCCAATGACAGAAATTAAATATTAAGGAATAAAATCTTGCCAGACAGGGTTAAGCTTTGGAGGACCACAAACCATTGTTACTATATAAGATTCTTTTCACCACCCACCAAAAAAACCAATGTTCTATGTCCAGAGTAGGCAAATATCAAGACAGAAAGTAGTTTGGTATGTGCTTACGGCTGTGACATGAGAGTGACAGCTAATGGATATAGGGTTTCCTTTAGGGGGGACAAAAATTCTTCAAAAGTGGATTATAGTGACAATTGCACAACCCCATAAACACACTAAACAATGAGTTGCATATTCTAAATGGGTGAACGATACAGTATGTGAATTATAGTTCAACACAGCTATTCAAAAGAAAAGAGTCAATCTGCACCCGCTTGGAAGAAATATCCCAATTAAGATGCATGAGTTAGGCTACTAGAATGAGAGGGTTTCACAGCCGTGCCCTCTCTGTTGAAGTTACTTGGAGCTAAAAGAACAACAAACTACACAGACTGAGCATATAAAAACATGATCTTGAATCGAAATCAAATATAGTTACCAATCACCAACACACTTAACTGTAAATACATAATTATATACGAGACATAAATGATAATGGGCATAAATGGCTAATTACAATTCTGCAATGAGCTGGTGGAAAAAGATGGCCTAGATTTAAGAGACAAAGTTTTGGGCTCACAAGCCTTATCCTGAGGAGAAACCGTTAAAAAGAGTCAGGAGACTTTCAACCACCAACCTCTTCTCTGAAGCCTCTGAAGTGTGAGATGCTCCAGTATTATTTCTTTTATTGAGATGTAACTGACATATAACATTACACTGATCTCAGTTGTACAATGTAACATAACGATTCAATGTGTACATATTGCAAAATGATCACCACAGTAAGTCAACACCCATCACCATAGTTACAAAATTTTTTCTTGTTATAAGAACTTTAAGATCTACTCTTAGCAACTTTCAAATAAGCAATACTGTATTATTCACTGTAGTCACCATGCTGTACATTCTATCTCCATGACCTATTTACTTTATAACAGGTTTGCACCCTTTGACTTCATTCATACATTTTGTCCCTTCCTTCTGGAAACCACCAATCTGTGCTATTATCTATGAGTTCAATATTTTTGGTTGCTTTTTATATTCCACATTTAAATGAGATCATACACTATATGTCTTTTTCTGACTTGTTTTATTTAGCACAATGCCCTTAAGGTCCATCCATGTTCTCACAAATGGCAGAATTTCCTTATTTTTTATGGTTGAGTAATATTTCATTGTACATATGTATTTGCATATGTGTGTATGCCTTTATCCATTCATTGATCAACAGATTTTTAGGTTGCTTTATCAATTTTCTTTATAGACTCATCCATCAGTGGACATTTAGGCTGCTTCTGTACCTTGGCTATTGTAAATAATACTGCAATAAACATGGGAGTGAAGATATCTTTTTGGGTATTTTCATTCATTTCCTTTGGCTAAACACTCAGAAGTGGGATTGTTGGGTCATATAGTAGTTCTATTTTTAATTTTCTGAGGAACCTCCATACTGTTTTCCATGGTGGCCGCACCAATTTACATTCCCACCAACTGTGCACAAGGGGTTTTTCTCCACATCCTCATCAATACTTAATTCTTGTCTTTTTGATAATAGCCATTATAACAGATGTGAGGTGATATCTTAATGTGGCTTTGATTTGCATTTCCCTGATAAGTAGTGATGTTGAACACCTTTTCATGTACCCACTTGCCATCTGTATGTCTTCTTTGGAAAAATATCTATTCAGATCCTCTGCCCTTTTTAATTGGATTGTTTGGGTTTTTTGCCATTGAGTTATATTATGTTTTGGGTATTACCCCTTATCAGATATATGATTTACAAATATTTTCTCTCATTTGGTAGGTTGCTTTTTCACTATGTTCATGGTTTCCTTTGGTGTGCAGAAACTTTTTAGTTTGATATAGTCCTATTTGTTTATGTTTGCTTTTGTGGCCTTTGCTTTTGGTATCAAATGAAAAAAAATCACAGCCAAGACCCATGTCCAAGATCCAGTTTGATTTTAAGAGACAGTGCTGCCCTAACTCAAGCTAAGCTGTCCCCAGTGACCTACCCGGTTTCCAATAATTTCATCTCTAATATCAAGGGCTACATGAGTGTGTTAGTCTGGGGCCCCAACATCCAGGCTATAGTGTCTCTTAATGAAAAAGAAGGTAAATGGCCGTGGGTGGTGTAGCTCAGTGGATTGAGCACAGGCTGGGAATCAAAGTGTCGCCAGTTCAATTCTCAGTCAGGGCACATGCCTGGGTTGCAGGCCAAGTCCCCACTTGGGGGCACACAAGAGGCAACCACACATTGATGTTTCTCTCCTTCCCTTCCTCTCCCTCTCTAAATATAAATAAAAATAAAATCTTGAAAAAAAAACAAAAGAAAAAGAAGGTAAATGGAGCCTTCAAGGAGTCTCTCTAGCATCACTGTACAAAAGAACTTCCAGTGGTGACAGCCATCTTCTGCGCTCTATAGATTATACTGAGTACTTGAATTGTGGCTGGTGCAAAGGTGGAACTCATTTAATTTTGCTTAATTTTGATTTAAATAACCACATGTGGCTAGTGGCTACCATATTGGACAGTGATAAAGCGATACCATCTGACAGAAATAGAATGTGAGCCACAAGTCTAAGTTTTCTAGTAGCCACGTGAGAAAGAAGTTTTTTAAAAAGTGAAATGATTTAAATAACACACATTTTATAAATCAAGATACTCTACCCTGTACTTCTGTGCTGCCTTTCCAAAGTCCCGGGTGCACATTACACTCGCAGCGCATCTCAACTCGGCGCAGCCCGTGTTCCCAGTGTCCGACAGGGTGTGGACAGAACAGCTCAGGAGAGTCTGAAAGCCTTTTTTGCACCACCTAGTTCTCCCTTCTCCTTTCTCCCTAAATCCAAAGAGAAGGGTCAAGTCACAAGGACTCTTCCTCCTCCTGCTCCTTTAGCATCATGTACCACCCCTGGGCAGAGTAGGCTGTGCGTTATCCCCCATCTAAAACTTCCATAAATCCCACCAAGTAGAGTAATTTAGTTAATAAATAAGTGGGGCTGCACGGAAGCCTACAGTCACCCCATCACAGTGTGGGTTAAAGAGCTCTGCCACCTGGAGAGGACAGCGCTCTACGTCCCCTCATCAAGCAAGAGGATGAAACTCTCAACGATGTACTCTAAATGAAGACTTCTGAAAGGATTGAAAATAAAATAGCAACAGAAACCAAAGCCCTTTTAGCAACACTTGGAAGAAATAGCCACCCAATAAAATAATTGTTTTAACACAGAACTTCCAAAACGAATGGGTGGCAAACCAGTGAGCAATTTATTCCCTATGGTGGCAAAAGCAATCCTTATGCTGTCACTGTGACTTTCAGCCTTCTGAGTGGGAGTAGAGGGGATCTGAAGTCACCTCAAGACCAAGGAATAGCCAAACAAGAGAGGCAATGCTGCCTGGTGCCTTGGGAAGAAGAGAAAAGGTAAGCTCCCCCACAAAAAGTTAGTCTAGGTCTCATTAAAAGGCAAACACAACCTTCAGAGAAAAGACAGCAAGAGATAAATCTACCTTATGAGAGCATGTAAAACTAAGAACTGGTAGCAAAGGGTAGTACAGTGGAAGAACATAGAGAGTACTAAAGAAAAAGTCATCAGAATAATACTTAAGAGACTTCTGGCCAGGCATAGGCATGCATACTGTGCCTCCTTGCACAATCAAAAGAAGGACAACAACAAATTTAAAAACAAAAAATGACCATAACGGACAGAAAATCGAACTGTACGGAAGTCCAACAACCAAGGAGTTGAAGAAGAAACATTCATCCGGACCAGTAGGGGGGCTGGGGGCTGGAGATGGGCAGCTGGGACAGAGAGGACTCTCAGAAAGGCAGTGGCTGGAGGACAGGGGTGGGCAAGGTGTGGTGAACCAGGCAAGGAGGTAGCTTGCAGACTGGACAGTCCCACATTCATGTACAGATAAACCCAGAGGAACAACTGGGGAGCGAGACAGACTGCACAACCCAGGGTTCCAATGCAGAGAAATAAAGCCTCAAAATCTCTGACTGAAAACTCCTGCAGGGGTTCAGGTGGCAGGAGAAATTCCCACCCTCACAGGAGAGTTCTTTAGAGAGACCAACAGGGTCCTAGAACATACACAAACCCATCCACCTGGGGAATCAGCACCAGAAGGGCCCAATTTGCTTGCAGGTAGAGAGGGAAGTGACTGAAAACCAGCAGACAGTAGAGTGAGCATCATTGTTCCCTGTGGGCCCCTGCCCCACATACAGCATCACAATCGGCGACTTGCCAAGCCCTGGTGAACACCTAAGGCTCTGTTGCTTACTACATAACAGGCGTTTATAGACAAAAAAAGAAAATGACCCAAATGAAAGAACAGTTCAAAGCTCCAGAAAAAATACAACTATGCGAAGAAGAGATTGCCAACCTATCACATGCACAGTTCAAAGCACTGGTGATCAGGATGCTCCAGGAACTCACTGGGTACTCCAACAGCATAAAAAGACCCAGGCAGCAATGAAGGTTACATTATGTGAATTAAAGAGAAATCCACAGGGAACCAACAGTGTCAGGAAGGAAACCAGAACCCATATCAAGTTTGAAGCGGAAGGAAGAAAGAAACATTCAACCAGAACTGAATGAAGAAACAAGAATTCAAAAAAAATGAGAGTCTTAGGAACCTCCAGGACATCTTTAAACATGCTAACATCAGAATTATAGGGGTACGAGAAGGGGAAGAGGAAGAGCAACCAGTGGAAAACTTATTTGAACAAATAATAAAGGAGAACTTCCCCAATCTGGCAAAGGAAATAGACTTCCAGGAAATCCAGGAAGCTCAGAGAGTCCCAAAGAAGTTGGACCCAAGAAGGAACACACCAAGGCACATCATCATTACATTAGCCAGGATTAAAATGAAGGAGAGAATCCTAGAAGCAGCAAGAGATAAGGGGACAGTCGCCTACAAAGGAGTGCCCATCAGACTGTCACCGGGTTTCTCAAAAGAGACCTTACAGGCAAGAAGGGGCTGGAAGGAAGTATTACAAGTCATGATAGGCAAGAACCTACATCCAAGATTATTCTATCCAGCAAAGCTTTCATTTAGAATGGAAGGGCAGATAAAGAGCTTCTCAGATAAGGTCAAGTTCAAGGAGTTCATCATCACCAAGCCCTTATTATATGAAATGTTAAAGGGACTTATCTAAGAAGAAGAAGATAAAAATATGAAAAGTAAAATGACAAGAGCCTCACAGCTATTAACAACTGAACCTAAAAAACAAAAACAAAAACAAACTAAGCAAGCAACGGGAACAGGAACAGAACAACAGAAATGAAGATCACATGCAGGGTTATCAGTGGGGGAGTCGGAGGGTGAGAGAGGGAAAGGGTACAGAGAATAAGTAGCACAGACGGTAGGTAGGAAATAGACAGGGGGAGGGTAAGAATAGTATAGAAAATGTAGAAGCCAAAGAACTTGTATGTATGACCCATGGACATGAACTAAAGACGGGGAATGTGGGTGGGAGGGGTGTGCAGGGTGAATGGGGAATAAAGGGGGGAAAATGGGACAACTGTGATAGCATAATCAATAAAATATATATTTTTTAAAAGAATGATATTTAATATTTGCGTATAATTAAGGTACTCGAAATTCGATAAATATCTCATTTGAGCCTGACAACAATCTGGGAGGTAAAGAAGATGTAATTTAACCCAAGTTCACAAATCAGGAAACCCAAAGAGGTTAAGCAAGCAGCTAAAGTGATTTACCTGAGGCTCATGAAGGAAAGAAATGAATCAATTACTTTTTTGTTCTGAATAAATGTGTATGTGTAATACCAATTGCTCTAATGAACATAAAAGCAGGACAAGAACATAGCATAATCTCTGAGCTCGGGAAGAGCACATTTACACATAATTATTGTTTAAATTTATTTAAAATTCTGAAAATTTTGCTCTGGCCAGGTGGCACAGTTGATAGAGTGTCATCCAGTACACCAAAGGACCGCAGGTTTAATTCCTGGTCAGGGCACATATTTAGGTTGCGGATTCAATCCCGTCAGGGCCCATACAGATGACAACCAATCGATGTTTCTCTCTCACATTGACGTTTCTCTCTCTCTCCCTCTCCTCCCCCACCTTTCTCTCCCTCTAAAACCAATGAACATATCCTTAGGTAAGGATTTTTTTAAAAATCTGAAAATTCTGAGGTTTCCTAGTTGAATTTCCTTTCTTAACATTTACATCAGTGGTTAGCATTGTCCAAGGGCTTTTGGAGAAAGAATAAAGTATGCAATGCTGGGGCTGTATCCCAGAAGATTCTGACTGAAGCAGGGTCTGGGGAGAGCCCCAGCATGTGTATTTTATCAAGCGTTACAGGTGGTTCCGTTGCACCCTAAAGGCTGAAGGGCATTGCTTCCACTGGCAGGAAAAGGGACCACAGGACAGCTGAGGCTCCGGGAACGCATGTGATTAAGGAGCACCAACCGAAGGACTCCACCGTCTCTGGAAAAGAGCCTTCCTCCCCAAGTTTTGTCCAGGTTCAGGCCTCCCGAAGTACCTGGCTCTCGGGACTGGCTATCATCACAAATGTGCAGGTCCAGGCGGGAGATGAGCAGATGGTAGGAGGACTCTTTCACATCAAATTTCTCAAAGTACTGGCTGAGGCGGTTGGTGCTGCTGCTGCTGCTGCTGCTGCTGCTGCCGCCACTGCCCTGGCTGCCACCAAATGCCTGGGCCCAGGACTGCTGGGCACTGGGAGCAGGTGGGGTGGTCTACAAGTGACGGAAAGAAAAACAAGACGTCCACGCCCTGAGACTCCTCTGCAGGCTTTTTTAAGCTTTAGTCCAGCCTGAAGAAATGTACAATTCAGCAAGATCCCCTTCCTCTTGTAACTCTCACCTGGCAACTCAGGTCTGTCCCACCTAAATTACCCAAATGCCAAAAAACCTAATTATACTTAGTCTAGTAACTATCAGAGTACTGTTCTGAGGGCTGAGCTGCTCTCCAAGCTCTTACCCCCCCAGACTGAGCTGACAGATGCTAAAACACTTCCTCAGGAACTCGTTCCTAAATGCCCTTTCGGCCCAGGTGGTCAGATGCCTTGTCGCTGTGCCCTCATAGCACAGTGTTTATTTCTGTTAAAGCACTTTTCACATCATATTATAATAGCTTGTTGACGGTCCACATTACAAAACAGGAGAGCTCCAAGGACAGGAACGAGATGTTTATTCCTCTTTTCCTCTCCAGTGGCTAGCACTGTATACCTAACACACCAGAGGCACCCAATGAACAGAATAAATGAATGAATCAGAGGCCAAAGCAAAGCCTGTGCTTACACATCCAGAAGGAAATACCAACTCCCTCCAATAAGCCAAAAAAGTCCAAACTCCTCCTATGTTGGTATAAATTAGGTCTGGCTGACCATTTCCCCAGCTCCACCAAGGGTATCTGTTTTGCCTCTAACCTGCACAGGTTCAGGGGCCAGGCTCTTCCTCTGCTGGGCTGACTTCTCCATGGCCTCACTCAGTGACTCTGCATACTTCATCATAGCCTTGAGCTGTGAGTCAGTCAGCACCCAGAGCAGGTCGTCCAATAGGAACATCAGCTTGGAGGCTACCACATTGCAATCTTTGGTCTGAAGGGGCCACACAGAACACAGATTCAACATCTCGCACCATTCCAACTCCTTAGAGTAAGTACCACCGAATCAATTTCAGAGATGGCTTTTCAATCCCCAGGACATGAAAGTAAAGTATCAAGCACTTTGGAGAATCAATTTCTTAAAACTTATACTAAAGCAGCAGAAGACAACTGCCAGGTACCTATGTCAGTGTCCCTACTATGGGTAGAGACGGTGGTTTCCAAAATTAAGATAGCAGGGAGATGGAAATGTTCTCTTATAACTGGGTACTTTGCAACACTGAAGCGCAGACCCTGCTTTTCCAACTGCCATTCCAGATGCCGATAACATCAAGAAAAGAGAGTGCACCAACTCCCAAGCTATTCAGGAGAACGGGAATTGGAAGTTTTTCAAGGACAGAGAACACACTCACTCTTCTCTTCAGAGCTATCTGGATCCTGCCCTGGTTGGTAATGAGCCTCAGTGGGGTGGTAACCAGGTCCTGATCACCACTGTCAGTTGCATCTGCCTCAATCCGAAGTGTTTGCCAGGTTATTTCCTTAAACGTTAAAACCTAGAAGAAAAGAGTAAAATCCCTTATTTCTGAGGATAAAATTAAGCAAAAGGTGGGCAATCCAAGGGGAACAGACTGGCAAGGCAGAGACTTCCACCATTCTCAGCTGGGACTTTACCAATACAAGGCAGTGGATGATAGATCTGTAACCGAGGGAGGATAGAGCAGTAACACTGGACAGGGAAGTGAAGTTCCTACGTTCCCAGGAAGAGGGGATCGTTTGAGGAAATCCCCGACACAGGAATACTATCCTTCAAGATTTAGTCCTACTTTAAACACCCCCATTCTCTCCTCTTGAAATGCCAGGGCGTCACCTCTCCTCGGTGAGGGTCGGTGATGCGGGTGAGGCGGAGGTCACTCTGCTGCCAGCTGGGGTTGACACTATAGCCCTGGAGCTGCCACAGTTCAAAAGAAGCGTGGAAGGCCTTGGAGTGAATCTTGATAGTGATGGAATTGACGATGATGAACATCCCCTCCACCACCTTCTCAGCAAAGCCATACTCACTGCAACAAATGAGGCAGACCAGCGTTCAGAATCAAGTGCAACCACACACACTCTTTATACTGGAAGACATCAGACAAGACTATTAACAGTTCCCACCTTTGGATATCAAAACTATACATAATTTTTTCCTTTATTTCTCTCCTTACATTTCTACTTTCTGGTATTTTTTAAATTTCTAGTAAAATTTTATGATACAGTACTCTTTTTGGTAAGATTTTAAAAGATTTGTATTTATTAATTTATTCTAGAGAAAGGGGAAGGGAAGGAGAAAGGGAGGGAGAGAAACATCAGTGTTAGGCAGAAACATTGATCGCCTCTGAGCCCCAACCGGGGACCACACCTGCAGTCCAAGCATGTGCCTGGCTAGGAATCAAACTGGTGACCTTTCACCTTGAGGGATGATACTCAAGCAACTGAGCCGCACCAGTCATGACTTTTAATGGAATTTTTTAAAATAATGAATTAAAAGAAAAAAGAGTTTACCCGGAAACAATCTCCCTCTTCTTTCAAAGATTAAATTGGAAAAAAAATTTACAGTCCACAAATTAACTGAAATAAACATTTGAGTATTTTCTGTAAGGGGAACTTTAACTACAGAAAGGAAACAACACTAGGTTTGTATAAAATCTTACAAGTCAGAGCATACTCTACAAAGATTTGGGGGAGAGGAAAGAAACACACTAGGTGGGCAAGAGGTTAATACTGTAAAATCTCATCAAGAGTAGTCCCACCTTTACCCTAGCAAACATATCCCAAAGACCACAGCTGTGTTTCCATCGTGAGAGGCCAGAAATGGCAAGCTGAGGAATGACGGCCACCTTAGATTATTTCTGGATATGCAAAACAAAGACATTCTTGACATGTAGGTGAAATCAGTTCTTATTATGAGATGAAAAGGTCAGAAAATTAGAAACTAAAACAAACAAACACACCCAACTGCCTCTTTAACAACGCAGGGGCTAGGGGCACTAACTCCCTACACCATCAACAATCCACAAAACCTCACATATAACTTTTGACTCTTCCTAAATCTTAACTATTGGAACACTAAAAGCCTGATGTTGACGAGAAGCCTAACCAGTAACATAAACAGTTGATTAACACACAGTTTATATATTTATACCATATTCTTAAAGTAAGTAAGCTAGAGAAAACAAAATGTTATTTAAAAAAGCATATGGAAGAGAAAACACATTTACAGTACTGTACATATTTATTGAAAAAATTCCGGGAAGAAACCCACAACCACATCAAAACTACAACTAAACTACAGAAAAACCATTATTCAGAACCATCAAAAACTGAGCTGAATGAAGTCCTACAACTACAGAATTAAAGAAGAAACCACATTGAGACAGGTAGGAGGGGCAGAGGCCCGGAATGGGCTGGTCCAACACCCATGTGTAGTGGATAAAAATAAGGAGGGATATGTCAGTGACAGATCCCACTACCACACCAGGGCCCCCAGACCCACAGTTCAAGTGCCAGGAAGATAAGTCCCTATAACTTCTGGCTGTAAAAATCAGTGGGGATTAAGACTGTGGAAGACAAAAATTGCTAGATTCCCAGGCAGTTTCTCTTAAAGGGCCCACGCATGGACTCACTCAGAGTCAGTTCCTCTGAGCTCCAGCACTGGGGCCCCAGCTTGAAAGACACCAGAGGCACGAGGGGAGAAACTGAAGTGTCTGACATCAGGGTGAGAGCCAGAGGACAGCTTTCGACCAGGCAGAACTGCTGGCAGAGAACACTGTCACTTTTCTGTGCCCGTTTCTTTTCTGAGACTTCCCCCTCAGAGCTGGCAGGCAGGTATCATATCTGATACTACATCAACCTGACTCACATCCACCCTGGGGATGCCCTGAGGCTCTGCCTCACCCAATCTTCAAGCCCACCCAAGCTGTTTCTAGTGGCTTTTCCATACAAATGGCCAGTCTTGGCTCATGCTTCAGATTTTCCTATAAAATCTCTTAAACAAGCAGCATCCGCCCTCAGCATGCCCCATACCTTTCACTAAACGGCTCCAGGCCCAGCACTAGCAAAGCCATCCTTGGTTCAAAGCTTGGCCTTGCTTGGACATCTCCGAGCCCAGCACAAGTAGCGGCCATCTGCAGATCACTTGGTAACTTATGCCACGTGGCCCCTGTCAGAACACAGGTTGTGAATGACCTTGGCCTGTACCTCCCAGGAGGCCCCGAGCCAGCACACCCAATAGACTGCTTCACACCATGCTGAAGCACCACCACTCAACCACCTTCACGAGGGACATACTCAAGGGGCGGACTCAGAGGGCACATGAGCCCCACTAAGGAAGTCCTACTCTGTGGGGTAGGCCCCTGCCTACCGTGATCTTCCATGGTTGTCGGTGGTCACAGTCAGTCATTGCAGCCAACTGGCCTGAGGGTAAATCCCTCCCACTGACCTGCCAACAGCAATCAAAGCTCAACCACAACAAGAAAGTATACACAGCCCATGGGGAGAGGAGGGGGTGCACCTAGAGTGCCCAGCTTGGGGTGATCAGGAACACTGTGCCACTGGACCCTATAGGACATCTACTACATTAGGTCACTCTACCAAACCCAGGAGACATAACAGCTTCACCTAATACTTAGAAACAAACACCGGAGGCAGCCAAAATGAGGAGACAAAGAAACATGGCCCAAATAAAAGAACAGAACAAAACTCCAGAAAAAATAACTAAAAAAAAAATGGAGTCAAGGAATCTACTAGATGCAGAGTTTAAAACACTGATTATAAGAATATTCAATGAACTTAGTGAAAAACTCAACAACATGAAAAAGGACTGGTCAGAAATGAAGGACGTACTAACTGAAATTAAGAATAATTTACAGGGAATCAACAGTAGAGGAGATGAAGTCAAGAATCAAATCAGTGATTTGGAATATAAGGAAGCAAAAAAACCCCACCCAATCAGAACAGCAAAAAGAAAAAAAGATAAAAAAATGAGGATGGTATAAGGAGCCTCTGGGACAACCTCAAGCACACCAATGTTCATATCATGAGGGTGCCGGAAGGAGAAGAGAGAGAGCAAAAAATTGAAAAAATTTATTTGTTTTTTTTGGTAAAGATTTTATTTATTTACATTTAGAGAGGAAGGGAAGGAGAGAAGGAGAGAAATATCAATGTATGGTTGCCTCTCGTGAGTTCCCTGCTAGGAATTGGCCTGCAACCCAGGCATGTGCCCTGACTGGGAATCGAACTGTGATCGTGTGGTTAGCAGGCCCGCGCTCAATCCACTGAGCTACACCAGCCAGGCCGAAAAAATATATTTGAAAAAATAATGACAGAAAACTTCTCTAACTTGGTGAAGGAAATAGACACATGAGCCCAGAAAGCTCAGAAATTCCCGAACAAGATGAACTCAAAAGAGGCCCACCCCAAGACACATCATAATTAAAATGCCAAAGGTTAAAGATACAGAGAGAACCTTAAAAGCAGTAAGGGAAAAGCAGAGTCACCTATAAGGGAGCTCCCATAGAATGTCAGCTGATTTCTCAACAGAACCTTCGCAGACCAGAAGGGTCTGGCAAGAAACATTCAAAGTTATGAAAAGGACCTACAACCAAGATTACTCTACCCAGCAAAGTTATCATTTAGAATCAAAGAGTAGATAAAGAGCTTCCCAGATATGAAAAAGCTAAAGGAGTTTATCATCACCAAACTAGTATTATATGAAAAGTTAAAGGGTCTTCTCTAAAAAGAAAAAATAAATATAAATATGGACAATAAAATGGCAATAAATACACAGCTATCAACAGCTGAGTCTGAAAAAAATGAATAAGCAGAACAAAAAGTCATAGATATAGAGAACATTTTGACAATTGCCAGATGGGGGAGTTTTGGAGAGATGGGCAAAAAAGGTGAATGGATTAATAAGTGCAAATTGGATGGCACAGAACAGTCATGGCGATGTAAAGTACAGCACAGGGAATATAGTCAATACTATTCTGATAACTATGTGTGGTGTGGATGGGTGCAAGGTTGATCAGGATGATCACGGAGCAAGTGTGTAATATCTAACCACTGCGTGTGCATCTGAAACTAATATAGTAATGTGTGTCAACTTGTAATTTAAAATTATTTAAAATAAAAATAAAAATAATATGTAAACACTATGTATTAAATAAATAAAATATTGTAACTCTCAAAAGAAAACAAATAATCAGAATAGTGTCATGCTTTATTTTTCCTTTTCTTGAAAATACCTTTTTCCTAGAACTGAATGCTAAAAAGGCTTCAAGGTAATAGCAACTCAAGGAATACCATTTCCCCCAGACTGTAGTCTCTAAACAACATTTCTT
This sequence comes from Sturnira hondurensis, assembly GCF_014824575.4. Lineage (NCBI taxonomy): Eukaryota > Metazoa > Chordata > Mammalia > Chiroptera > Phyllostomidae > Sturnira > Sturnira hondurensis. Next base: position 2,439,609 of record NW_028080209.1, on the reverse strand, counting down.
AGTAAAAGGAATCAGAGTCTCTTGGAGAAATATCTGACTCCAGGTCCCAGGTAAGGATGTATAGAGAAGCCTGAAACATCTTGCACTGTTTAAAAGCAGGAAAATTACTGAGCTCTTGTCCAAAGGACATAGGTGGTGATTTTGAAAAGTTCTCACTGGCCAATGATAGGGACATAAGAACAGCAAAAAGAATAATGACTGTAAAAGCATGACATACAGCAAATATATTTAAAAAGTAAATGTAAATGTAGGATATAAAAATGTAAATGAGAAAGCATGTAAAAATATGTAAAATGTAGCCCTGGCTGGTGTGCCTCAGTGGACCGAGCAATGCCCTGAGAACCAAAGGGTCACCAGTTCCATTCCCATTCTAGGGAACATGCCTGGGTTGTGGGCCAGGTCCCACCAGTGGGGGGCGCATGAAAGGCAACCACACACTGATGTTTTTCTCCTTCTCTTTTTCCCTCCCTTTCCCCTTTCTAAAGATAAATAAATAAAATCTTTTATTAAAAAAATGGGGACTTCTGGCCAAGATGGAGGCATAGGTGGAAACACTGTGCCCCCTCCCACAACTAAATATAAAGACAGCAAAGTTTTAGTAACAAAAACGCAGCCAAAACAGTGAAAATTGAACTGTATGTAAGTCCAACAACAACGAACCACTCAGCCAGACCAGTAAGAGGGGTGGAGTCAGCAGCACAGCCCGATCAGGCGGGAAAGACCTTTTGGTCTGACCCAGGAGCAGAGGTGGAGGCGGTTGGTGGATCCCAGCCATAGGGTGGCGACGCGCAGACCCAGTGAGGGTGCAGGGCGGCTGGCTGACTGCAGTCACACATTTGCGCACAGATAAACCAAGCAAAGGAGCAAACAGTGTGACAGACCACTCAGGCTAGGGACCCAGTGATGGGACTTAGAGCCTGAAAGCATCAACTGGAAAGACTTTCTCTGGGTCGAAGGGCCGGGCGAGGCTCCCAGGCTCACAGAGAGTTTGTTGGAGAGACCCACAGGGTCCTGGAAAGTACATGGGCCCACATACCCGGGAACCAGCACCAGAGGGCCCAATTTGGTTGTGGGAAGCCGAAGAGGGGACAGAAATCTGACAGAGAGCACAGCGAAGCAAAGTGCCATTTTTTCCCTCTCTGACCCCACCCCCACATACAGTGTCACAACCCAGCCACTGAGTTGCCTCACCCTGGTGAACACCTAGGGCTCTGCGCCTCATACGTAACAGGTGCGAACTGACCAAACATTATGATTCAAGAACAGCTCAAAGCCCCAGAGCCTATAATTCTAAATGACCAAGAAATAGCCAACCTGTCAGATGCAGAGTTCAAAACACTGGTAATCAGGATGCTTACAGAATTGGTTGATTTTAGCCACAAATTAGAGGAACATATGAAGGCTAAACTGATTGAAATGAAGGGAAATGCACAGGAAACCAATACTCATGGAAAGGAAACTGGGACTCAATTCAAGGGAATGGACCAGAAGGAAGAAGGAAACAACCAAACAGAAAAGAAGGAAGAAACAAGATTTCAAAAAAAAAATGAGGAGAGGCTTAGGAACCTCCAGGATATCTTTAAACGTTCCAACATCCGAATTACAGGGGTACAAGAAGGAGAGAGGAACAGCCATGAGTGGAAAACTTACTGGAACAAATAATAAAGGAGAACTTCCCCAGTCTGGCAAAGGAAATAGACTTCCAGGAAATCCAGGAAGCTCAGAGAGTCCCAAAGAAGTTGGACCCAAGAAGGAACACACCAAGGCACATCATCATTACATTAGCCAAGATTAAAATGAAGGAGAGAATCCTGGAAGCAGCAAGAGATAAGGGGACAGTCACCTACAAAGGAGTACCCATCAGACCGTCAGCAGATTTCTCAAAAGAGACCTTACAGGCAAGAAGGGGCTGGAAACAAATATTCCAAGTCATGAAATCCAAAGACCTACAGCCAAGATTGCTTTATCCAGCAAAACTTTCATTTAGAATGGAAGGGCAGATAAAGTGCTTCTCAGATAAGGTCAAGTTCAAGGAGTTCATCATCACCAAGCCCTTATTATATGAAATGCTAAAGGGACTTATATAAGAAAAAGAAGATGAAAAATATGAACAGTGAAAGGACAGCAAACTCACAGTTATTAACAACCACACCTAAAACAAAAGTAAACTAAGAGGACAGCTAGATCAGGAGCGGAACCATAGAAATGGAGATCACATGGAGGATTAGCAACAGGGGAGTGGGAGGAGGAGAAGGGGGGAGAAGGTACAGAGAATAAGTAGCATAGACAGTAGGTAGAAAATAGACAGGGGGAGGGCAGGAATACTATGGGGGATACAGAATCTAAAGAACTTGAGACACGTAGACATAAACTAAAGGGGGGAATGGTGGGGGAGGGGTGTGCAGGGTGGAGGGGAGTGAAGGGGGGGAATGGGACAACTGTAATGGCATAATCAATAAAATACACTTAAAAAATGTAACATGTAACAGGAATGTAAAATAGTAAACCACTCTGGAAAACCATGACAGTTTCTAAAAAAGTTAAATCCTGCCCTGGCTGGTGTAGCTCAGTGGATTGAGAGTGGGCCTGCGAACCACATGATCGCGGTTCGATTCCCAGGTAGGGCACATGCCTGGGTTGGAGGCCAGTTTCCAGCAGGGGACTCACGAGAGGCAACCATACATTGATATTTCTCTCCTTCTTTCCTTCCCTTCCCCTCTAAACATAAATAAATAAATAAATTATTTTTTAAAAAACAGCGTATAAAAAATTTTTTTTGAAAATGTCCATCAACAAGTGAATGGAAAACACGCTATGGTATATCCACACAATGGAATATTATTACTCAAGAATAACAGGAATAAACTATTGATACACTCAATGACATGGATGATTCTCAAAATAACTATGCTGAATAAAAGAAGCCAGACCAAAAAAAACAGTGTATATATTATGTGATTTCATTTATATAGTTATAAAAATGCAAACTAATCTATAGTGATAGAAGGCAAGGTTTGGGGAAAGGAAGGAGGTGGGAAAGGGGAGGGAGAGGATACAAAGGAAAAGGTCACTGTGTGTGGTGTGACAGGGATGTTCATTATCGTGGATTGTGTTGATGGTTTCGTGGGTATATGCATATGCCAAACCTTATCAAATTGTATACTTTATATATGTGCGGTCTATTTAATGCCCAATACACCATAATAAAGCTGTAAAAAAACCCAAAACCCATGAATTCAAAAGTACACCTCTTCCTTCCTCTCCCCACCTCCCCAAAATCTCTTTAGAGATTAAGCTGTCAACTCATAATTGTTTTTCTAGTTGTATATATTTTATATATAACATTGTGTTAGTTTTCGGTATACAGGATTTTTATATTTGATAAAGGTAAAAAATCCAGCATTTATCCTGACATACCGGTAAAAACTATATTTCTGGGTACTCAAATAGCTGGTGAAAGAAAATTCTTTTTCTTTTTCTTATTTTTTTAAAGATTTTATTTATCTATCTTTAGAGGGGAAGGGAAGGAGAGAGGGAGAGAAATATCAATGTATGGCTGCCTCTCATGTGTCCCCTGCTGGGAACTGGCCTGCAACCCAGGCATGTGCCCTGACTGGGAATCGAACTGAGATCCTTTGGTTCGCAGGCCCATGCTCAATCCACTGAGCTATGCAGCCAGAGCCTTTTTCTTTTTAATTAATTAATTTATTTTCAGAGAGTGGGAGAAAGAGACAGACTCTAGAAATTTTGAACTCTAGAAACGCTAGGCCAAGGGCACTGGGCTGGATCCTATGGCTCATGAAGAAATGCTTGGAGTGTTTTTCTTTGCTGGTCACCACAGCCAACTCATCCATCAGACACAGGAGATCCAGGTCCTGCAACACCTTTAGGGATTCACTCATCGTCCGTCTCTCTCGCTGCGTGGTGAGTGCCACAAGGCCAGGATCTGTTTTTCTCACAGCTGTGTCCCCAGCACTCGGCATAGCAGCTCAAGAAAAACTGCTGACTGAACGAACGGGCAGGAAAACATGGCCTCCCAAAGCCAAGTGCATAGGGTCTCTAGGGAGGGCTGAGGTGCCTTTAGTTGAATATGGTGTCCTATAGCATTCTTCCCAACCCCGGGGCAACACTCAGAGGGCGCTGAAATATTCTTTAAAAAAATTAAATCAAATCAAGCCTTTAAAACCAACTACCAGACTACATTAGAAATGTGTTAAATGACACTAATAATCTGGGATCTTTATAAAAAATAATCAAATAATTATAATATTAAGTTACTAAAAATAAATAAATAAATGATATATTAAAAAGTGGGGTGGGGTCGGTGTTTAAAATTTAAAGGTTTTAAAATTCTTATCATCCAAATATAATGTACATAGTTCTTTGATCCACACTGTATTATAAAAAATATTTTAGAGACAATTCAGAAAAACTGAATACGAAATATAGATAATAGTAAGGAATTCCTGTTAATTCTATTCATTGTGATAATGGTATTATGGGTTCTTTTTTCTTCTCAGTCCTCATCTGTTAAAGATACATGACACAGAAGTATTCATGGGTGGACTTAGATGGTGCCTGGGATTTGCTTTCAAGTGCTACAGCACAAACACACACACACTGCACAAAATGGCAGGAGAAAGGTGAAAAAAATGACCAAATGTTAATAACTTTCGAAGTGAGATCTTAGGTGCATGGGGGTTCATTATCCCGTTCTCTCTACTTAAGCATATGTTTGAAATTTTCTATAATAAAGTTTTTATTTTTTAACTTAAAGGTGATCTGGACCAGTTAACCTTTCCAACTAACCTCTGTCCTGAAGCGAGGGCAATGGGAGACTGTCCATTGGGAGGCCGAGGCTCCTCACATGTCTTCATCTCCACCTCCACCTTATCCAGACACTGAAATAAAAGTCACAAAGAGCTAAGCATCTGCACCAAAACCCACATAGCACAGGCTGTGTCTTGTTCGTCCCTGTGCTCCAGTGCCTAGCTGAGTGCTGTGTTCACAGTGGGAAGACAGTTAGTATCTGTTGAATGAATGGTCAAACTGAAATACAAAGAGAGGTCTCATCTTCCCCCTTTCATTTCCATTAGCAGCAGAACAAGTATGGGATTGGCTCCCAGCAGACAACTGAAACGTAAATCCCAGTTACAGAGATATTACCATTCCTCTCGGCACTCCAGTATTTGGGATAAAGATACGCATCAATCAGTTATTTAAGAGCTGTCATTTGATAATCACCTAATAGTCAACATGAACTAAACTTCTAATTTTTCCTTTGTTAGAATTCTAAGGAAAAATAAGGAAATCTAAAGGTAGTACCTGGGCAGCAAAACTTGCTGTGAAAAACAACAAAACAAAACCAACTCAGGCCCTGACCAGCATAGCTCAGTTGGTTGAGTGTCATCCCACAAAGCAAAATGTCGCCAGTCTAATTCGAGGTCAAGGTACATGCCTGGTTGCAGGCCTGGTCCCCGGTTAGGGCATGTGCAAGAGGCAACCAATCAATACTTCTCTTCCTCTCTTTCTCCCCCTCCATTCCCCTCTCTCTAAAAATAAAAAAGTAAAACCTTAAAAAAAAAAGCCCTCAGGACTCCTGGCTCTCGCGTCTCAACGCTCATCCCTACACTGCCCAGCAGTTACAGAGTGAGTCCAGACAACAGTTTCTCTGTCTCAGAGAGAAGCTCACAGGATGGACAAAGCACCGAAAGCTCCCTAAAAGGGACAGCTTATCAGGACCCCTCTACATCTTCTCTCAGATCCCTTAAAACCCTACCCCAACAATCCCCATTTGATTATTTGCAATCAAGACAAGCCTTTACCAAGCAAATTGGGTGCGTCTTCAACTTTGTCCACTGGATCTGAAAGAGAAAAGCAAAGACTCAGGACTGTGGAAGGCAGGCCTGCTGACCAAAGAGAGCAACAGCACTCTGACCCCCATTCTCACCCGGATGGAGGCCCTGTTGCAGTAGACCCGAGTGATGGCTAACCAGGTAGGCAGTTCCAGCACATTTTGTAGAACCTCTTCATCTAGTTCTAGGTTGGTCAGCTGACCCTCCCCTTTCAGGGTGCTCAAATTGATTTTGTCTGGGGAAAGATTCTTAGTAAACCTGAAAAGAGTAATGATAAGAAGCTATTATTTCCATGGGAACCTGCTAAACAGGCATACAGCCAATAACACTTCTGAATTTAGGGAAAAGAGAACATTAATAACAAACACCTAAGGACCACTGCCTCTACACTATGTAAAGTGTTGGGTGAGACCTATTATTCTACTCATGATTGTGTCATCTTTCTTCTCTTTCTTTTTACAATGGAGATATATATAGATATATAGATAAAATCACAGTTATTTATATAAATCATAGACATACTTATTCCAAAATAGGTATTACTAGTTCTTTTTTATTGAATTTATTGGGTTGGCATTGGTTAATAAAATTATATGGGTTTCAGGTGTATGATTCTATGATACATCATCCGTATATTGTATTGTGTGTTCACCACCCCAAGTCAAGTCTTCTTCTATCACCATTTATTCCCCATGTACCCTCTTCTTCCTCCCCATGTGCCATCTTTTTACTCAAGAACCTACAATGAAGATTCTGGGGAAATGGCTGTAGCAGTGGCAACACAGCTTTTTGATATTTCTCAATGCCTACATAAAAACAGAGCAAGTAGATAGCAACATGAAAAACCCATGGATAACATTTAAAACTAGAAAATAAGCCCTGGCTGGTGTAGCTCAGTGGATTGAGCGTGGACCTGTGAACCAAAGGATCGTGGTTCGATTCCCAGTCAGGGCACATGCCTGGGTTGCAGGCCAGTTCCCAGTAAGGGGACGCAGAAGCAACCATACATTGATATTTCTCTCCCTCTCTCCTTCCCTTCCCCTCTAAAGATAAATAAATAAAATCTTTAAAACTAGAAAATAAAGCATCCTTATAACCCCCCATATACAAGCAAGAGGGGGAAAAACATCAACAGCCCTAAGACATGAGTGCTGTAAGCAGCTGTGCAGATCAACACAGAGGGAAATGATAACACATCTGATGGGCCACAGAACAGAAGAATCCCAACACAACCAAGAGCTAAATGAAAAACCACATGACCAATCTGAGATAGCAATTGAAATTGGTGGGGTTCTATCTACCGCAAGAGGTCCTCAGTGAGGCCCAAAGGAGCTAGAACAGCCTAGCCCTATAAACTCATATAAACTAACAAAGGCTCCTTCCCAGGACAGGGGCCTAGCACTAAGAAGAAAATGCTGGGAGAGGAATCCAAATGGAGTAAGATGGGGTAACAGAAAATGAAGAGTCCAACTAAAAATGGGGGCGGGGGGTAGGGGCAGGACAGACCAGGACATTTCAGAAAACAAGCAGGTGTATTTTTAACACTACTTAAAAAAACATAAGAGGGAGCTCTACTTAAAATATGAAAGAGTAAGACACTAATTATTAGCTGTTAGGTAGGGTAAAATGAACCCCAGGCCCTTACACATACCTTTGATGTGATAAAAGAACATACAACCACCACCTACAGTCTTGCTAAAGGGACTGAACCTGAATCTCATCATGCCACTGGGTCCAGTTGTTAATCTTCAGGAAACACAAGACAGACGAAAACTGCTGAACTGCACTGTAAGTGTGCAATCAGTAAACCTAGACCATGGGAAACTCTAGTCAGGTGGCCTGGACATAAACAATTCACACAGGCCAGTCTTCTCACTACTCCACGCTCACTGTCTCGTCTTTGCTCATGTGCTAGGCCACCCACTCCCTTTCCTGGAGCACCCTCATCACAATCTGCCAATCAAGGCCCTGAGACTCAAAACATCCTTTCTCACTGAGGCTTTCTCTCCCCAACTGCTGCAATGCACACTAAACAATTAGGATCTTAGGATATTCTCCAATTCTCCCATGTGTAACCACTCCTGAGCAATTAGATGTTCAGCACTTTGAAGTGAGTGCAGGCTTTGCTGCCCCTCCTAATCGAAATGGTTACCTCACAGAATGCTCAGCCTGTGTATCTCTTAGCTAAATGCACTGCTATCTAACTACTCCTAGCTCCCTTCTCTCATCTCCGTCAGCTGATCAATTTAAGGCCAGTTTCTCATAGCATAACCCTCTCCTGTGAGGCAAACTGTCTCAATGAATTTCATTCCTGTAATTTTTTTTTACTTCTTAGCATCATTATTTTCCACACACTAGTTAATTGCATTTTGCCCTCCATCCACAACTATACTTAGCCCTTATATATATTAGATGCTAATAGTTGACTTTGGAATTATATATTGTTTATCAACTTTTACTTTTTACACATGTCCTTTCTTTTTACTAAGCTGTGTTTTTAGTGTTTTTGGTTTTCCTTGAACCATAAGATCATGACATATAAAAGCTTTAATTTTTTTTGATAATGCCTAACATGGTACTATGTACAAAGTTCTTTAACAATTTTTTAAAGATAGTAAAACATTTTTAGAGGTTTATAAACATACAAAACAATACTGTATGATAATAAGGAATACATAGGAATGCACTGGCATGGTAACAAATTCAGGGAAGGGCTTACATGTGGGAAGAGGGAGTTTCCACAGGAAGTTTCAACTGTATGGATAACACTTATTTCTCAAGTTGGGAGGTGACTATGTGGCTGTTCATCATATTACTCTTTTTACCTTTTTACATGGCAACTATTTTATAATGAATCTTTCTAAGATTTCAGTCAGTTACCTATTGTACTTACTACTGGGAAAACTACTCTGCCACGGGTCTCTCAAGTTGGCCACTGTCTTGCTGGTGCTAAAAATGCATGACCCCCACCCCTCCTCACCCAGCCCACTTCTCAGGACTGTGCTGCAAAGAGCAGCTTTGAGGGATGAAGTAACGTCCCCCTCCAGGAAAAGAGGAGGCTTGCTTATTGCTTACCAAAAACAATCCATTCCCCAATGGATTCCCTCAACGTGCCATTTCTGCAACACATGTGCGGCCGTCTATCTCGGCTCATTCAAGACACTCCCATGGGACTTGGGGGTTGGGGAGGAAACTAACTGCAAACATATGCTTAGGCTGCTTACTGGGCCGTAAGTAATTAAGTCCCTTGTCTCTCATCCAAGAGTCTTGTAACACATGCATGAACTGTAGCAGGCTAATTATTAGCTTCTAAATACAGTAAAATTAAACTCCAGACCCTTACACATACTTTTCATAGACATGGAAACAATGTGGTGATTGTGGGGGTGGCAGGGTATAAGGTGGATAAGTGGTAATGGAAAAAAAATACAATGGAAAAAAAAGAAAAATTAATAAAAAGAAATTTAAATCAACATTTACTAAGTACGAACCAATTTTATTCTCTGAAACAAAAAGACAAGCTTTCTCTAATGGCTCCTATTGTCTGGAAACCACAGAGGAAAAGAATTCCTCTTTTCCTGCAAGAAATGACTGCAAGGAAGCAGAACTGTAAAACAGAAAAAGAACTTAAATAATACTTCCATTACATGAAAGAACAACTGAAAGAAAAGGAAGATAAGTGAATGCCCTGAGGAATTTGGGGGAAACACAGTCCTGAGGGAAGGCAAGGAAGGCAGAAAATGGAACTCAACATTATTTGCAATCACTAAGTACAGAAAGGCTTTCTTTCTCAAGCCCCTTGTGCATTTAAATAGGATATTACAATTATTATTTCCTCCCAGCAACCCTTCCTCCATCGTTAAGAGTTCAGGAAAGCCACAGCAGCTCAGAAACTGGGGCGGGCATCCTTTAGAAGTATTTCTCTTAAAGATAAGGATATTTAAAGATGTAAAATTAGTTTGTAAAGACTGTATGTATCCTCCTGTCCTCCCCACAGATTCTAATAAGATCCCATCTTCCTACCACAGCTGGCGCACGGCAGGAACGGCGACCAGCGGAGACAGGAGTAAGGGTCCCTCTAATACGCAGGAGTGGGGAGAAAGGCTGAGAATCGCTAACGTAAGTTACTTGTCCTCATGATAAAAGGGCGTTTTTAGGAAAATAAAGTGATAGAGACTTTTTCAAGTATTGGATTGGCCAAAAAGTTCATTTAGTTTTTTCATAAAATAAGACACATTTTTCATTTTCACCAATAACTTTATTGATTTGGATATTTTGAGTATGTTGACTAAGACGACTAAGTGCTACTACAGCCATCTTACAGGAAATCCCAAACACACTTTTTGGCCAACCCAATATATTTCTCTGAAAAAAGAGGAACATGCTTCAAATAAAATGAAACATAAACAGTCAAGAATAAGTTACACTGCTTGTTAGCACTGACATTCTCAGAACGATTGTTCATAGTTACCACAGATCTAATTTGTACATTGTACTCTATATAAAAATCTAACTCTATTTACAGCTGCATATAAAATAAATGTCACTTTTGAAGCCTTGAATTAAACCGTATGAGATTGTGTTACATTTCATCTTAACCTTGTTAGTATTCAGGGAAATGCATCTCAAACTATGTGCCTCTGATCACATGGGTAGAATCACTTTAGTATGTTTATTTTAACACACTCCAGATATAGTGACTCACACTGGGGAGGTGGGTAAGGAATCCACATTTTTAACAAACTCAAGGTGATTTCTTCTGTTCTTTAAAGTTTGAGAATAGTTTGAGGTTTCAGTCAACCAACTAAAATACTTCAAGGAAGAGAAAGCCAGAGTCTGCAGATGGAAAAAAGATGCAAAAATTCATTCTTCAAGAACAAAGTTTTCAACTTCCATCATTATGGCTTGGTGGTTAAGAGCACAGTCTTCAGAGTTAGACTTGGACTCAAAACCTGGTTCTCTCACTTATTAATACTGGGAGTGCAGGCCAACGGTTCAACCAACCCCCCAGGGCTGCTGGGATTGAAAGAGCTAACTCTCACACATTAAATACATGGAATTTATTAAGGGCTCAATAAATAAATCTCAATCATTGTTATTTCTGGATTCTACTACCCTTTCCCTTTAGGATAGGCTTAAATGATTCTCTTTTTAAAAAAAGATTTAGGTAATCATTTCAACGTGTATGCAAATGTCATATCATTATATTGTACAACTGAAATGTAATACTGTATGTCAAAATTTCAAAAGATTTAGGAGGCTTTGGTTATTATCTGAGGACTTGAGTTTTCTTTTATCTTTTTAAAAAAGACTTTACTTATTTATTTTTAGAGAGAGGGGAAGGGAAGGAGAAAGAGAGAGAGAGAGACATCAATGTGTGCTTGCCTCTCGCATGTTCCCCACTGAGGACCTGACCTGCAACCCAGGCATGTGCCCTGACTGGGAATCGAACCAGTGGCCCTTCAGATCGTAGGCCAGCACTCAATCCATTGAACCACACCAGCCAGTGCAGGTTTTCTTTAAGAGACAACCCCTCAGATCTATCTATCTCAATGTTGCATCTTCCATTCCCAATATGCTTATTTCTATCCTTTTGACCTGGGTATCTAGAAATTAAAATCTAAATAAGATTAAAACTGAATTAATGCTCCCCAGAAACCCTAAATATTTTATCCCACTCTGGCTCCAGGAATAGATTTTCATCACTTGTCTTTCTGGTACTAATGGTCACAAGAGAACAGAGGACAAGGAATAAAATTATCAATGCAACTAGTCAAAAATCAAGCTTGTAAAGGCCAGGCCAACTAACTGAAAACAACAGGCCTACAGCACAGTTCTATGAACTATGCAGCCATGTCAATAGGTGAAAGACAACACTGACTTCTGTCAGCAACCAAGTGGACTTATGTCTCCGACTGCCTCTGAAGTGGCTGCATGTGTGTGAATGCCAGCCAGCCAGAACTGGAGACTAACCTCAGTTAGGACTGCTTACTAGCCTGCTGGCACACGGCCTCCTCAACAGCACTAACACAGAGGAACCGAAAAAGCACAAAACCTGTCTTCCTGCCCCAAAGTGGATTAGGCCCTGGATGAAAAGTGATCATTCATATTCCCAGGAAGGGCACAGAATAATTAGCAAGTGAGAGGATAAAATTCATTTCATTGTATAATTTTGACTATCAGAGTAGAGAATCTCTAGAGACGATTACTTATGTCAGTCTCTACCTACACAATCACTCTTAAATTTTCCCCCAGACATTCTCACTCTGCCCTGACATATAAGAAAGCTGATTTAACATCTTTTTTTTTCTAGGATATGGTTGAATATGGAGATGGACACATAGTTTAAAATAATTTCATGTCCTTTTATTCTACGGGCTGGGCTAGATGTCCTTTGGTCAACTAAGAGGCATTTAAAAACAACTTATTTTGACTTCCAGCCAAGATGGAGGATTAGGTAAACACACTGTGCCTTCTTGCACAACCAAAAGAAGGACAAATGTTTAACACAAATTTGTTACACAAATTTAACACAAATGTTTAACAAATTTAAAAACAAAAAACAACCAGAATTGACAGATAAATCGAACTGTAAGGAAGTCCAACAACCAAAGGGTTAAAGAAGAAACATTCATCCAGACCAGTAGGAGAGGAAGAGATGGATGCTGGGCAGAGAGGACTCTCAGCAAATAAGCGGCTGGTGGATCCGGAAAAGCGGCGAACTGCAGACTGGGTGCAGATAACCCAGGAGGAACAATTAGGAAGTGAGGCAGACCTCATGACCCAGAGTTTCAGTGTGGGGAAAGAATGCCTCAAACCTCTGAATTGGAACACCAGTGAGGGTTGAGGCAGCAGGAGAAACTCCCAGCCTCACAGGAGAATTCATTGGACAGACCCACAGTGTCCTAGAACGTACACAAACCCACCTACCTGGGGAATCAGCACCAGAAGAGCCCAATTTGATTGTGGGAAGTGGGGGAAGTTAACAAAAACCAGCAGAGAGCGAAGCAGGCACCATTGTTTCCTCTCGGGCCCCTTCCCCACCAATGGCATCACAAAGCAGCGGTGTGGGTTGCCCGGCCCTGGTGAAAACCTAAGGCTCCGCCCCTCACTGTGTAATAGGCTCACAAAGACAATAAAAAGAAAACGCCCCAAATGAATGAACAGATCAAAGCTTCAGAAAAAACACAACTAAGTGACCAAGAGATAGCTAACCTATCAGATGCACAGTTCAAAACAGGGGTAATCAGGATGCTCACAGAACTGGTTGACTTTGGTCACAAATTAGATGAAAAAATGAAGGCTATGCTAAGAGAAATAAAGGAAAATGTACAGGAAACCAACAGTGATAGAAAGGAAACCAGGACTCAATATCAACGGTGTGAACCAAAAGGAAGAAAGAAACATTCAACCAGAACAGAATGAAGAAACAAGAATTCAAAAAAAAAAAATGAGGGACTTCCGCCAAGATGGAGGCATAGGTGGAAACACTGTGCCTTCTCCCACAACCAAGTTTGAATACAACAAAGGTTTGGAGAACTAGGACACACCCAAAGACCAGAAAGCGGAATTATACGGAAGTCCGACAACTACGAACCGTTCAACGGGGATGGTAAGAGAGGTGGAGCCAGCAGCGGAGCTGGGTCGGGCAGGACAGATCCCCCGACCTAGGAGCGCGGGCAGCCCAAAGCCAGTCGGGGTGCGGGGCAGACTGACCAAGGTCGCACATTCGCACACAGTGAGACGGACCACGCAGGCCCCAGGGGGTGAAACCAGGGGTGGAGGGCTGACGGCAGTGGCACACTCTCGTGCAGTGGAACGAAACGCGTCGGCCTGGTGACGGTGGTGGCTGCGGTGACGGTGGTGGCTGCAGCGCCGGTGGGGGACGCGGCGGCAGGCAGCAGACAGCAGATGGGAAGCCATTGTGCCTCTTTGACCCTGCCCCCACATACAACGTCACAACCCACTGACTTAGTTGCCCTGCGCTAGTGAACACTTTAGGGCTCCGATCCTGCAACAGAACAGGCACGAACAGCCCAAAAGATGGCGCAAGAAGAACTCAAAGTCCCAGAGCCAATAACTCTAAGCGACCGAGAAATTGCCAGCCTCTCAGAAGCACAATTCAAGACACTATTTATCAGGATGCTCACAGAACTGGTAGATTATAGTCACAAATTAGAGGAACACAGTCACAAATTAGAGGAACATATGAAGGCTAAACTAATTGAAATGAAGGGAGATGTCCAGGAAACCAATAGCGATGGAAAGGAAACTGGGACAAATCAATGGAATGGACCAGAAGGAAGAACGAAACATCCGACCAGAAAGGAATGAAGAAACAAGAATTCAAAAAAATGAGGAGAAGCTTAGGAACCTCCAGGACATCTTTAAACGTTCCAACATCCGGATTATAGGGGTACCAGAAGGGGGAAAGAAACAGCCACGAGTGGAAAATGTATTTGAACAAATAATAAAGGAGAACTTCCCCAGTCTGGCAAAGGAAATAGACTTCCAGGAAATCCAGGAAGCTCAGAGAGTCCCAAAGAAGTTGGACCCAAGAAGGAACACACCAAGGCACATCATAATTACATTAGCCAAGACCAAAATGAAGGAGAGAATCCTAGAAGCATCAAGGGATAAGGGGACAGTCACCTACAAAGGAGTACCCATCAGACTGTCAGCGGATTTCTCAAAAGAGACCTTACAGGCAAGAAGGGGCTGGAAAGAAGTATTCCAAGTCATGAAATCCAAAGACCTACAGCCAAGATTGCTTTATCCAGCAAAACTTTCATTTAGAATGGAAGGACAGATAAAGTGCTTCTCAGATAAGGTCAAGTTCAAGGAGTTCATCATCACCAAGCCCTTATTATATGAAATGCTAAAGGGACTTATATAAGAAAGAGATGATGAAAAATATCAACAGTGAAAGGACAGCAAACACACAGGTATTAACAACCACACCTAAAACAAAAGCAAACCAAGAGGACAGCTAGATCAGGAGTGGAACCATAGAAATGAAGAACACATGGAGGGTTAGAAACAGGGGGGTGGGAGGGGGAGAAGGGGGGAGAAGGCACAGAAAACAGCATAGATGGTAGGTAGAAAATAGATAGGGGGGAGGGCGAGAATAGTGGGGGAAATATAGAATCTAAAGAACTTGAGACACGTGGTTATAAACTAAGTGGGGGAGAATGGTGGAGGAGGGAGTGTTTGGGTGGAGGGGAATGAAGGGGGGAATAGAACAACTGTAATGGTATAATCAATAAAATATATTTTAAAAATAAAAAATAAAAAATAAATAAATGAAGGCTTTGCTGAACAGAAAAAAAAATGAGGAGAGGCTTAGGAACCTTTAGGACATCTTTAAACGTTCCAACATCTGAATCATAGGGGGACCAGAAGGAGAAGAGGAACAGCAAGAAATTGGGAACGTCTTTGAAAACATAATGAAGGAGAACTTCCCCAATCTGGCAAAGGAAATAGACTTCCAGGAAGTCCAGGAAGCCCTAAGAGTCCCGAAGAACTCGGACCTAAGGAGGAACACACCAAGGCACATCATCATTACATTACCCAAGATTAAAGAAAAGGAGAGAATCTTCAAAGCAGCAAGAGAAAAGGAGACAGTTACCTACAAAAGAGTGCCCATAAGGCTATCTGTGACTTCTCAAAAGAAACCTCACAGGCAAAAAGGGGCTGGAAAGAAGTATTTGAAGTCATGGAAGGCAAGGACCTACACCCAAGTTTGCTTTATGCAGCAAAGCTTTCATTTAGAATGGAAGTGCAGATAAAGTGCTTCTCAGATAAGGTCAAATTCAAGGAGTTCATCATCACCAAGCCCTTACTATATGAAATGTTAAAGGGACTTATCTAAGAAAAAGAAGATAAAAACTATGAACAGTAAAATGACAACAAAGTCACAGTTATTAATAACCACACCTAAAGCAAAAACAAAAACAAACTAAGCAAACAACTAGAACAGGAACAGAACCACAGAAATGGAGATCACATGGAGGGTTAGCAACAGGGGAGTGGAAGGAGGGGGGGGAAGGTACAGAGAATAAGTAGCATAAACGGTAGGCAGAAAATAGACAGGGGGAGGTTAAGTATAATATAGGAAATGTAGAAGCCAAGGAACTTGTATGTGTGGCCCACGGACATAAACTAAAGGTGGGGAATGTGGGTGGCAGGGGATGTGCAGGGTGGAGGGGAATAAAGGGGAGGAAATGGGACAACTGTAATAGCAAATCAATAAAATATTGAGAATGCTATCACTGAGTCCAAGGGTGGCTGAAAAGACTAATGGAAGCCTGCTATTTATTCCATTTCTAGTATGTGGGAAAACATTTTCTGGACATCTGTTACTGTTACAGAGCAGAGAAGCTAAGATGAAATCAAGCTGGAAAAACAGATTTTGATTAGGTTTCATTTTTGCCAAAGGACTGCAATCTGCCAAACAGACAACAAAGACAGGCTCTCAGACATCTTTGTGAAAATGTACAATGCTGCTGAGAAGTGAGAATTCTTATATTTGCAGGTTCACAGAATTTCAGAGCTAGAAAGGATCTTAAATAATCTTTAGTCCAAATCAACAATTAGCAATTGGTCAGAAAGTTAAATGACTTGCCCAAGAATCACAGCTGGGCAGTGGTAAAGCTGGGACTGAGTAAATGGCAGAAATGGGACTTATGCCAACATTCATTCAAATATTCCACCACTTGTGTACTGTAATTCAGAACCTTTATTGCTAACAATAGGGTCAATAAATTGCAATAATCAGTCTGCTTCAGGTCCCATAGAAATTGAACCCTCACTGGGGAATTAAAAGGTCCACAAAGCCCTAGTCGGTGTGGCTCAGATGGTTGGGGCATCATCCAGTGAACTGAAAGATCAGAGGTTTGATTCCTAATCCGGGCATGTACCTAGGTTGAGGGTTCGGTCCCAGGTCTGGATATATGCAAAAGGGAACGGATCAATGTTTCTTTCTCCCTCACATCAGATGTTTCCCTTCTTCTGTCTCTTCCTCTCTCTAAAAACTGTGAGCATGTCCTCAAGTGAGAAATTTTTTAAAAAGAAAGAAAAAAAAAAGACTGCCGGCCAAGATGGAGGTGTAGGTAGACACACTGTGCCTCCGCACACAACCAAAATAAGGACAACAACAATTTAGAAACAAAATAACAACCAGAACTTATAAAAAATTGAACTGTATGGAAGTCGGACAACCAAGGACATAAAATTAGACACATTCATCCAGACTGGTAAGGGGGGGTGGAGTTGGGCAGCGGGACAGAGAGGAGTCATGGCACTGGGTGCACAGAAGGTACCTCAGGCGTACAAGATGGCAGCAGGCAAACCCTGAGCATGCAGGCGGCGGCTAGCACACCCTGGGGCACGAGGTTGCGACGGGCAGACCCAGCAAGGTGGTGATTGTGAAGCAAGGCACTGCACGCAAGGTGGCTGACCAGGCAGTCCCACATTCGTACACCAGGAAATAAAGCCTCAAAACACCAACTGAAAACACCTGTAGGGGTTGAGGTGCCGAGATAGACTCCCAGCCTTACAGGAGAGTTAGTTGGAGAGACCCACAGAGTTCTAGAATGTATACAAGCCCACCCACCAGGGAATCAGCACCAGAAAGGCCCCGTTTGCTCAGGGGAAGCAGTGGAGGGAACTGAGGTCCCATAGAGAGCAGAGCAAGCACCATTATTCCCTCTAGGACCCCACCCTCACATACAGTGTCACAACCCAGCAATGCGGGTTGCCCCATCCTGGTGAACACCTAAGGCTCCACCCCACATTATATAACAGGCTTGACAATACAAAAAAATGGCCCAAACAGAAGAACAGATCAAAGCTCCAGAAAAAATACAACTAAGCAATGAACAGATAGCCAACCTATCAGATTCAACTGAGCTCCAATCAACTGAGCTACCCTGCCAGGGCTAGGGGTCTTTTTTAAATGTAAACAATTGTATCATCTATGAATAGATCAGTGTTACTTCTTCATTTCCAAACTTTATGATGGTTGATGTTTGTATTTTGATTTTGTGTTCTGCAAGTTTCCTAAACTAACTTTTTAATATTGATAACTTTTTTAAAGAAGCCATTAGATTTTCAACATAGACATTCATGTTATCTACATCTTTGTCAAGACTTTGTTACCAAAGTTATGATAGACTTATTAAACAAGTTTGGAAGTGTTTCCTTTCTTTATTTCCTAAAGTAAGTTGTGTTATTTAGGTATTAGTTCTTCCTTAAATATTCTATAGAAACCACCAATAAAACTTTTTGGCCTGCAGCTTTGTTTATGAAAAAGGTTTTGACAACAAATGCAGTATCTTTAATAGATATGGGGCTATTCAGACATTCTATTTCATTTTTTCAGTTCTGGTAAGTTATGTTTTTCTAACAGTTTCACACATTTTATCTAAATTGTCAAACTATTGACAAAATATATTAATAATATCCTTTAAAATCTTTTTAACATCTACAAAATCTATCTATATCCCCTATTTCATCCCTGACAGTACCTTTTTTCTCTTGAGCAGTCTTGCTAAGGTTAATTTTATTGATCTAAAAAAAAAACCCTTTTGTCTTTATTTTCTCTATTGTTTGTCCTGTTGTCAATTTCACTGATTTCTACCCTTTATTTTTCCTTTCTTCTACTTGGGTTTATTTCACTCGTTTTTTTCTAGCTTCTTAAAATTGGAAGCTTCAATCATTGATTTTAAACACTTTCCTAATATAAGCACTTAAAGCTATAAATTTCCCATTGTTTACTTTATTTGCTACCTCCCACAAAGTCTGATATGTTGCATTTTCACTGTAAAGTAGATAGAAATATTTTCTAATTATTTTATGATGTCTTCTTTGACCATGAGTTATTTAGAAATGTATTTTAAGACTTCCACCAAGATAGAGGCGTAGGTGGAAACACTGTGCCTTCTCCCACAACCAACTTTGAATACAACAAAGGTTAAGTAAACAAAGACACAGCCAAAGAACAGAAAATTGAACTATACAGAAGTCCAACAACAACGTTCAACTACGACCAGTAAGAGGGGCAAAGCCAGCTGCAGAGCAGGGTCGGGCAGGAAAGATCCCCCAACCCGGGAACACAGGCAGCCGGGGAAGCAGCGAGGACCCAGTGAAGGTGCGGGGCAGGTGGACTGCGGTCACACATTCACACCCAGATAAACCAGCAGAGGAATGAGCAGTGAGATGGACCGCACAGGCCCTAGTGGGCGAACCCAGTGAGGGCGCAAGGCGGCGGGCTGACCGAGGTCGCACATTTGAGCGCAGTGGGACAGACTGCGTGGCCCTGGCAGCAGGAGGTGGCAGAGGGGACCGCCATTGCTTTCCTTTGGCCCTGTTCCCACATACAGTGTCACAACCCAGCCACTGAGTTGCCCCGCCCTGGTGAACACCTAGGGCTCTGCTCCTCATACGCAACAGGCATGAACAGACCAAAATATGGCTCAAGAAGAACTCAAAGCCCCAGAGCCAATAACTCTAAGCAAAAAAGAAATAGCGAACCTCTCAGATGCACAGTTCAAAGCACTGGTGATCAGGATGCTCACAGAACTGGTTGATTTTGGTCACAGATTAGATGAAAAAATGAAGGCTATGCTAAGTGAAATGAAGGGAAATGAATAGGGAACCAACAGTGATGGGAAGAAAACTAGGATTCAAATCAATGGAGTGGACCAGAAGGAAGGAAGAAACAACAAAACAGAAAAGAAGGAAGAAACAAGAATTCAAAAAATGAGGAGAGGCTTAGGAACCTCCAGGACATCTTCAAACATTCCAACATCTGAATTACAGGGGTACCAGAAGGGGAAGAAGAAGAGCAACAAGTGGAAAACTTATTTGAACAAATAATAAAGGAGAACTTCCCCAGTCTGGCAAAGGAAATAGACTTCCAGGAAATCCAGGAAGCTCAGAGAGTCCCAAAGAAGTTGGACCCAAGAAGGAACACACCAAGGCACATCATAATTACATTAGCCAAGATGAAAATGAAGGAGAGAATCCTAGATGCAGCAAGGGATAAGGGGACAGTCACCTACAAAGGAGTTCCCATCAGACTGTCAGCGGATTTCTCAAGAGAGACCTTCCAGGCAAGAAGGGGCTGCAAAGAAGTATTCCAAGTCATGAAATCCAAAGACCTACAGCCAAGATTGCTTTATCCATCAAAACTTTCATTTAGAATGGAAGGGCAGATAAAGTGCTTCTCAGATAAGATCAAATTCAAGGAGTTCATCATCACCAAGCCCTTATTATATGAAATGTTACAGGGACTTATCTAAGAAAAAGAAGATGAAAAATATGAACAGTGAAAGGACAGCAAACACACAGTTATTAATGACCACACCTAAAACAAAAGCAAACCAAGAGGACAGCTAGATCAGGAGTGGAACCATAGAAATGAAAAGCACATGGAGGGTTAGCAACAGGGGAGTGGGAGGAGGAGAGGGGGGGAGAAGATACAGAAAATAAGTAGCATAGACAGTAGGTAGAAAATAGGGGGGAAGGCAAGAATAGTAGGGGAAATATAGAATCTAAAGAACTTGAGACACGTGGTCATAAACTAAAGGGGGGAAATGGTGGGGGAAGGGGTGTGCAGGGTGGAGGGGAATGAAGGGGGGAATAGAACAACTGTAATGGTATAACCAATAAAATATATATTTTTAAAAAATAGAAATGTATTTTAAGTATTCCAAATTTTTGTGTGTGGGGGGGAGCTTTTCCAGTTATTTTATTGTTACTGATTTCCAATTTAATTCCATTGTGATCAAGAATTATACTATGTAAGTTTGCAATATTTTTAACTTTCCTGAGACATATTTTATAGTTTAACATATGATCTATCTTGACTAACATACCCATGCACTTTAAAGAATGTGTATTCTGCAGTTATGTGCAGTGTTCTATAAATGTCAGGTAAGGTGATACATAATGTTATTTAGATCTTCTATATCCTTATTGCTACTTTTCAAGTTGTTCTACCAACTACTGAGAGAGGAGTATTAACAATTTCCAACTATGATTGTGGATTTGTCCTTTTCTCCTTATAATTCTATGTTTTTATTTCATGTATATTGAAGCTCTTTTATTAGGTTCATATTTAAGATGGTTTCTGATTAATTGATCCTTTTACTATGAAACATTTTTTTTAATTCTAGTAATAATAATCCTTGTCTTGAGGCCTATTTTGTCTGATGATAATACAGCCATTCCAGCTTTCTTGTGCTTACTATTCACATGGTCTACTTTTTTTCCCCCACTGGTTTTTAATACAGTGGTACCTCGTTAATCATTATTAATTAATTCTGTAAGTTGTAACAAGTGCCAAAGCTGACCGAATAATGAAGCATTTTCTCTTGTGGGGCAGTGTCATGACTCATACAAGTTCTAGCAAGTGCGGTAAGTCCTGAGCAAGCAAGGAGTGCTGAAACATTTTTTCTCGTCTAAATGTGACAAGTAGAGGAGGAGAGGGTTTGATGAGTTCTAAGCTGGCGAGTACCGAGGTGTGACTATATATTCATAGAGCTGTGCAGTCTTAAGCTTAATCAATTTTAGAGATTTTCATTACCCACCTCCAAAATAATCCATATCCTTCTGCAGTTATCTCCCACAATCCAATCATTTTTTGATAGATAATGCCAAACTTCCTTCCATAGACATGATAGTAATATATACTCTCAAAAAGTGTAACCAGTTACACACATTTCCCCATTCCCCAAGTTCATGACTTGAGGGACTCCGTTTACCCTACTCCCCATGCTAATACTGCCCTAGTTAACAGAACAAGGATTCTGGAAAGATTCTTTCTCTTTAATTCTCAACAGTAGCCCTGATGAGCATTCAAATTCCCTCCTCTAAACCTGGAGGCTTGCCTGCTAGCTGCAGCCCTATACCCTGCCTGGTTTGGAGCCTGTCTTTTTTGAGAACTAGCAAGAGTCCAGGCATCTAAGTCATGTTACTTGTGGACTGTTCATCTAATTGACTATTTCATATCTCACATAACTTACTACACATTTGACCATATACTGAAATTTGGGCTGCAATTTCTAATCCAATGTCTTACCTACATACACTTTTATTGATCATTCTAGAATTAGGACTAAGATAGTCGGGGGAGGGACTCCTCATCCACTACAACTCAGAAATAGCTGCCCTCTGCTGTCTCTTTACTCTTCGGCCACTGGGTTTCCACCCATTTCCTCCCAACCACTGAGTGATGAGGTCCTAGATGCTTTCCCCTATACTGGTCTTGAAGATATTACATCTCCTGACCCACATCCTGGGATGTCTCACTTTGTTAGAAATATTTCTTGTCATCCTGATGTATTTCCTTTAATCCTTTACTTCCATGTCTTCACAATTCCCAAACTTAAATCCAGAGTAGAAATTAATGAACTCTGAAAACTACATTTCTAATTTTGAAACTTACACACAGGCTGCTGGACTAATCAAAGTGAAAATGCACTTGCTAATAATACTCAAAAAAGGAGGACCTATTCCACTAACAGGCACTGTTGGCTATTCACTGTTAAGGATAGATTTCTTCGTGGAATAGCCTCGAACAACTAGTTAGAAACATGTAGCACATAAATTATCTGAGCTTTAAAAATTGTCCAAGGAGGATACTGAGGAAAAAGGGAAATTCATATCATACACTAGGCTATCTTTAATTTTTTATCAGAGCTGGCCCTAATTTTAACCAACTTACATGCTTATTTTAAGAGGCACTACTGCTCAACATGAGCCAGCTGTCTCTCACATGTGCTGGTGAAAGATAAGGCCCACCAGACCTTTCAGTCGTTTCCCCTGCAGAGATCACTCAATGAACGAACACCCGAGACAACAGTACACTCAACTGGCTAGAGACAGCAGGTTCAAACCATATAAAGTAGCTGCAGAGGACACAAAAAAGTTCAAACTAAAAATGAAGGTCTCTAAAATAAAAACGAGTGCCTCAAGAGCTATAACTGTGTCATTTAGATCTCTGTCCAGCACAAAGTCTAGGATAAGTATGCTCAATTAGTGTTTACTGATAATAACACAAAGCCAATAAACACTAATTGCCAAATAGGTAGAATAAACTCAAGGGCATATCCAACAATCCACTCACATTCTCTTATACGTTACAAACATGCTATAATACACCTGATTAACCAGACAGGTTCAACCAGGTTTAAGAATATCATCTGTAAAAACAGAAATACATTCCTAGGTAAAGGAGAGGTAGAAGAGATAGCCATTAGAGACAACTAGAAAGTGCAAAGTGTTCAAAAAGAAAAGAGAAGATCAGTAGCTCTGTCTAGAATCTTTTATAATAAAATTAATATTAGGAAAAATAAAAAGGAATGACATTTCTGAGAACAAAAATTTTTACATAGTAGTTAATATTTAATACTTGCTTACATTACTCCTCTTTACTGTCCTAAAGACTTTTTTTAAAATCCTCACCCAAGGGTATTTTTTCATTGCTTTTAGAAAGAGAGGAAGGGAGAAAAAGAAACACTGATTGGCTGCCTCAGGCCCAGGTCAATGGCAACAGAGAACACACTAAGTCTTATAACCAGATTCCTTGGCATGGTTTACAGGCCTCTATGATTTGGCCCGTCTTTCCAGTATAGTTTCAAGCTGTGCTCCACCCTCAAACTCTACAGTACAGTGATACAAAACCATATGTAGTCTCGTAACCTCTTAAATGAGAACCATTGCTCACGCAGCTTCCTCTGCCTGGCATTGCCTTTCTGCCCCTGACTTTCTGTGCCACTCAGGCTCCACAGATACTTAATGCTTCCAGGCTCATCATTTATGAGCCAGTTTTTCTCTACGGTCAGTTGAATTACTGAAAGGGAATCTTGTCTCATTTGTCTTTGAGTTCCTGGTACTTGGCATACAATGCAGGTGGTAAATAAGTGTTTAACGAAAGAATTCATGAATAAATATTCTCAGAAATAGAGTCCTCAAAGGCAGCCCAGGGCCAGGGGCTAGCTGAGGGAAAGGCTAGACTCCCTGAACTCCCTGTTCCAGGCATCTGAGAAGGGCTAACACACCACCAACAGCTGAATATTCAACCTTCTTGCAGCAAGGCTCCCTCAAAGAGGCAGAAGAACCTCTCTTATGGGCTAAGAGGACTAAGAAGCCACAGCCAACTTTACCTGAAAGGCAGATAGTGAGGGCTCTACTGAGGTTCAGCAAAAAGATATTTCCTATATCGGCAAGTCTCTAACTTCATATCAACCTCTGTTGATACAGTTTCTAAAATAAAATGTGTACCTGAACTGTAGCCCCTTCTTTCAGACAGGTTAAAAAACAAAGATTTTTTTTTTAAGGGGGGGGGGAGGGGGGAGGGAGGGAGGGAGGGAGGGAGGAAAACATTTATTTTACGAAAAGGAAATGCATGTTTTCAGCTCTGCCTGAGAAGGCACAAGAGCAGATGATTAGAGGGAGTCAGTTTAAGTAAACTTAGCCCCATCCTTATCTGAATTTTTTACACATTAGAATTCCCCAACTTTCAAATGACATACATACCACAAACAGCTGGCCAGACCTCTGCCCCATCCCCGCTACCACTGTAACAGAAACCATTTTGAAAAATCAAAAACAGACAGAACTTCCAGAGTACCTGTGGATTCAGAAGTAAAGCTATGAGGTTAGGGGAGCTTCCAGGGGTGTCCAACCTTTTGGTGTCTCTGGGCCACACTGGAAGAAGAAGAATTGTCTTGGGCCACACATTAAACACATTGTGACACACAATCACAAAAAAAATCTCATAATGTTTTAAGTAAATGTACAACTTTGCGTTGGGCTGCATTCATAGCCATCCTGGGCCACATGCAGCCTGCAGGCCGCAGGTCGGACACCCCTGCACGGTAGGACATACTCTGAATTAGAGTTGGTCTAATTAGATTACCATTTCTGCTCCAAAATATGTTCTCTACTTTTCCCCTTGACTTAGCTGAAATCATACATGCTAAAGAATTGGGAATTTCGGCAAGAAAGGGAGAAGAGCAGGGTGTGTGGACCTGGCTGGGGTGGGAAATACAGTAGCAGATGGGTGAGGGCAGAATCAGCAAAATGGTGTACATGAGAAGAGGGGACTTGTTAGGTGGAAAAGAGACATAAAGGAGAGAAATGAGTGTCAAAAGTAAGCTTCGGCTGTTTGAGAAGTTAGTCTAAGTCTGGTTCTCAACCCAAACACACTCAATCCCAGAAACAGCATTGCCAAGAATCAGAACATTTCCTAAATGGTGAAAGGCACTTGGTAAAGTTCAAAACAATCTTCACCCAGGGTAGCTGCAGTCCTGGAATTCGCTATAGTTTCAAACTGTGCAGTACTTCGTGTTTATATGTAAAACAGTTAGACTCTAGGCTTATATAATCTAAACAGGTAATTCACCCACTTAAACATGAATAAACACTCCAAAGTCAAAAGAGACAAAGGATAATGCTTCTTTGTGCGACATCATTCTGCATACTGCATGATATCAGCATCTCCTAGCGGCTCATTAATGCTGGTCACATCTCTCAATCACAACCCAAAAGGTCTTTGCAGAGATACGATCTTGATGATCTAAAAAATCTTACTCTAAGAAATAGCCCTGGCTGGTGTAGCTCAGTGGATTGAGCACAGGCCTGCGAACCAGACGATCGCGGCCCGGTTCTCAGTTGGGGCACATGCCTGGGTTGCAGGCCAGTTCCCGGCAGGGGACACATCAGAGGCAACCATACATTGATATTTCTCTCCCTCTCTCCTTCCCTTCTCCTCTGAAGATAAATAAATAAAATCTTTACAAAAAAGAAATAGGAAAGTAAAAACTTTTTCTTCTTCTCCTTTATCTCCCCTCCTACTTCAAATGGTCCCTAATAACCATGATCCAGAACTCCATCTAGTGAGCTTGTCCCATATATAATTAATCTATTATGACTTTTGTGAGCTAACTCAGGACCCTATTCAACATTTATAACACTATTTCTACTGAACTATACACTCCAAATTTTAAACTTAGAAATAAAGTTTGAAAGCATAACACTTCCATAAGTCAGAGACTTACATACACTGACCTCTCACCATCAATGTTTTAATTTCTAAGTGATGAGACGACATCCAAGCCACATATTTCCAATGCACTATAAAGACTGAATACACATATAAAATAAATGCTGCTGTAGGCAAGTAAAACAAATATTTATAATACATCAAGTCCTTATTTTTGTGGCAAGAAGACACACCTTTTACCTAAATTAGCAATACACTAACGTGTATTATTTTTTACACTTTAGTTTCCCCCTTTAGTATAGATATTGACTGAGTCTACTGCTTATAAATACTGGAAAGTGTTGTTAATATCCACAGTCAGCACCCATAGCAAGTACTTGTCCCATTCACACAAATATAACGGGTCCCTCAACGATACTGAGCAAACTGGATTTCCTTGCCCTTCAGACCTCTGCACCCACCCACCCAGCACCCTCAGGCCTAAGGCTCCCTGAGTTCCTCCATGCACTCCCACTCCACACATCCACCACACCCCCCGCACCCACTCAGAGCACCCTCAAATTCCTTGGTTTTTGAAACAGCCCATCCCTGCCGTTGTGGAGGACACACTCCAGTAGATGTAGAGAACTGAGCTGTGATAAGAATCTTCTTTTTCTTCAGTGATTAATGCTATACTTTATTATTATGCAACCAGATTCTATATTAGGTAACAGTAACTAAATGACTTCTATTTTTTTTCTAAGAATACAGTATATCATGGCACTATCTTCTTAGACTCTCTATGTAAGTAAATTCTATAAGGACCCAACCTAGTGTAGACATTTCAACTATTTCATCTATGCTGAGGGCAAAGTTTCCTCCTTGCAGCACACCTTAAGATGAAAAACATGATAAACAGGAACAGCCCTGGTTCCTTCTCTCCTCCAGCACTGATACAAAGAGTATTAATCTCTACCTCTCTGTATTAAAATGTTAAGAAACATAATTCCTAAATATCCAAAGAATTATACATTTGGAGCCCTGGCTGGTGTAGCTCAGTGGATAGAGCACGGGCCTGCGAACCACACAATCGCGGTTCGATTCCCAGTCAGGGCACATGCCTGGGTTGCAGGCCAGTTCCCAGCAGGGGACTCACAAGAGGCAACCATACATTGATATTTCTCTCCTTCCCTTCCCCTCTAAAGATAAATAAATAAAATATTTTTTTAAAAAAAGAATTATACATTTGGAAAATTAGGCATAGTCTTGAAGATGCTGAAAAGCATTATCTCCAGAAATGAACAGTGATCTCTCTTGAGCAATTTTAATAAAGATAAACAGATTTCTAGCCAAGATGGAAGTGTAGGTGGACACACTGTGCCTCCTCACACAACCAAAATTAAGAACAACAAAAATTTAGAAACAATAAAACAACCAAAAGACAGAAAATTGAACTCTATGGAAGTCCAACAACCATTCATCCAGACTGGTAA
The DNA here is from genome assembly GCF_014824575.4 of Sturnira hondurensis. Taxonomy (NCBI): domain Eukaryota; kingdom Metazoa; phylum Chordata; class Mammalia; order Chiroptera; family Phyllostomidae; genus Sturnira; species Sturnira hondurensis. The sequence goes on along the minus strand of NW_028080209.1, from coordinate 2,412,271 downwards.
GAGGGGTGGAGTCAGCTACCAGCAGGGAGGGGTCGGGGAGGGGTCGTGGCAGAAAAAAGCAGCAGGCAGCAGACCTGGGAGTGCAGGCAGCAGTTAGCAGACCCCGGACGCAGGGAGGCAACAAGCAGACCCAGTGAAGCACTCAAGGTGGTCAGCAGACCACGGTCACACATTTGAGCACAGACAAACCAGGCGAAAACGGGCAGTGAGACAGACAGGGCCCCAGCACAGGGAAATAAAGCCTAAAAGCACCAATTGAAAACACTTGTGGGGGTTGAGGTGCCGGGAGAGACTCCCAGACTTATAGGAGAGTTCGATGGAGAGACCCACAGGGTCCTAGAAAGTACACAAGCCCACCCACCTGGGAATCAGCACCAGAAGGGTGCAATTTGCTTGCAAGACGCAGTGGAAGAGACTGAAATACAAGAGAGAGCAGAACAAGCACCATTATTCCCTCTCTGACACTGCCCCCATATACAGCATCATAACCCAGCAACGTGGGTTGCCCCACCCTGGTGAACACCTAAGGCTCCACCCCTCACTACGTAATAGGCTTGAAAAGAAAAAAAAAATGGCCCAAATGAAAGAACAGATCAAAGCTCCAGAAAAAATACAACTAAGCAATGAACAGATAGCCAACCTATCAGATGCACAGTTCAAAGCACTGGTGATCAGGATGCTCACAGAACTGGTTGATTTTGGTCACAAATTAGTTGAAAAAGTGAAGGCTACACTAAGTGAAATAAAGGAAAATGCACAGGAAACCAATAGTGATGGAAAGGAAACTGGGACTCGAATCAAGGGAGTGGCCCAGAAGGAAGAAAGAAACAGCAAAACAGAAAAGAAGGAAGAAACAAGAATTCAAAAAAATGGGGAGAGGCTTAGGAACCTCCAGAACATCTTTAAACGTTCCAATATCCGAATTATAGGGGTACCAGAAGGGGGAAAGAAACAGCCATGAGTGGAAAACTTATTTGAACAAATAATAAAGGAGAACTTCCCCAGTCTGGCAAAGGAAATAGACTTCCAGGGAATCCAGGAAGCTCAGAGAGTCCCAAAGAAGGTGGACCCAAGAAGGAACACACCAAGGCACATCATAATTACATTAGCCAAGATGAAAATGAAGGAGAGAATCCTAGAAGCAGCAATAGATAAGGGGATAGTCACCTACAAAGGAGTTCCCATCAGACTGTCAGCGGATTTCTCAAGAGACCTTCCAGGCAAGAAGGGGCTGCAAAGAAGTATTCCAAGTCATGAAAGGCAAGGACCTACATCCAAGATTGCTCTATTCAGCAAAGCTTTCATTTAGAATGGAAGTGCAGATAAAGAGCTTCTCGGATAAGGTCAAGTTAAAGGAGTTCATCATCACCAAACCCTTACTATATGAAATGTTAAAGGGACTTATCTAAGAAAAAGATAAAAAATATGAACAATATGAACAGTAAAAAGACAGCAAGCTCACAGTTACTAACCACACCTAAAACAAAAACAAAAATCAACCAAGCAAACAACTAGAACAGAAACAGAACCACAGAAATGGAGATCACAGGGAGGGTTAGCAACAGGGGAGTGGGAGGAGGAGAAGGAGGGGAAAGGTACAGAGAATAAGTAGCATAGATGGTAGGAAGAAAATAGACAGGGGGAGGGTAAGAATAGTGTGGAAAATGTAGAAGCTAAAGAAGTTATAAGTATGACACATGGACATGAACTAAAGGGGGGGAATGTAGGTGGATGGGGGTACAGGGTGGAGGGGAATGAAGGGGGAAATGGGACAACTGTAATAGCATAATTAATAAAATATATTTTAAAAAGATAAAAGATAAATAGTAATATCATTGGTTATTACATATTTTTTCTGGACCAGTCAGGTTTATGCATTTTCTTCCTTTTTAAAAATTTTTAATTTTAATTGTTGTTTAAGTACAGTTTTCTGCCTTTTACCCTATCCCAGCCTACCCCCTATACATTATTTCTAATCCTCAAAACAACATTAAGTATTATTATCCCCTATTGTATAGATGAGGAAGTTTCAAGAAGCTAAAAGACTTGCTGAACACACATCTTAAAAGTAGCAGAGTCAGGCCTGGCTGGTGTGGCTCAGTGGATTGAGCACCAGCCTGCAAACTGAAAGGTCATCAGTTCAATTCCCTGTCAGCGCACATGCCTGGGTTGCAGAGCAGGTCCTCATTTGGGTGTGAACAAGAGGCAACTAACTGATGTTTCTCTCCTTCTATTTCTCCCTCCCTTCCCCTCTCCCTGAAAATAAATAAATAAGATCTTTAAAAAAAAAAAGAGTAACAGTCAAAATGCACATCTACCTTTTAGAATCCAGAGTCCTGGTTCTTCCTGCTACATTGACATCCCTCAGTCATTTTTCAAAGCAGACAATTTCATTATTTGTGAACCATACAGTACGCTACTTATGTCAGATACACATGGTAGTACCGCTTTGAAATTTTTTATTACTTTTAAATGCTAGTTTTAAGACACAAGACAACCTTTTTACCCTTGGAAAGGTGTAAGGATTGTAACGCAAAAGCTATGAAATTCAATTTTAGTTTCTTTAGTAAAGATGGGTTTTAAGTTTACAGACTAGAATGAAACTGTTTAATATTCAGGGTAGACTGAAGAACAAACAAAAATGACTGAGAACAGCCCCTCCTTCCTTTTAAGGTACATGACTGTTATTTTGACAAGAAGCTAAGCATCACATCCATTCCAAGCAAAAAAATTTATGGGCTAATGGTTATAAATTACCGTAATTATTTTCACTGAACCTGCCTAATTTGAGACTTCTCCCCAAGAAGATCTTATGTTTCCAAGGTCTGATACTTGTGACTATAATTTACAAATAGATCAGAATTTAAAAAGTAAACACAGGCAAAAATAAAGTGGTCATTTGGTTTACCACAAAATAAAAAATAAATAAATCAAAATACATCCACCAGTATGGCAAAAATAAAAAGGATAAAAAATACCAAGTGTTGGCAAAGATGTAGAACCGGAACTCCCATACACTTCTGGTGAAAGTGTGAACTGCTAGAGCCACTTTGGAAAACTGTTCGGCAATATCTATTAAAATGTAATATATGCATATCCTACAACCCAGAAATTCCACTCTTATTATATCCCCAAGAGATATGTGTATATTTGTTTGCCAAAAAACGTATACTAGAATGTTTCCAGCAGCACTAGTCATCATAGTCCTAAACTGGGAAAACGCCCAAACGTCCATCAACAGTAGAATGTACAAATACAATACTGTATGGCAATGAAAACGGAGGATCTACACCTTGATGCAACAACAGGGATTAATCTCACAAAAATAATGTTATCCTGGCCAGGTAGTTCAATTGGTTAGAGCATCATTGTCCTGATATGCCAAGGTTATAGGTACAAAAATCAACCAATGACGGCATAAATAAGTAGAACAACAAAGAGATATTCATCCTCTCTCTCCCCCTCCTCCCTCTCTCTAAACAATACAATAATAATAATAATGTTGAGCTAAAGAAACCAGACATAAAGCATACATACTATATTATTCCATTTATATAAAATATAAAAAGACAAAACTTATCTATATTGCTTGAAGTCAGGACAGTGGCTACTCTGTGGTGGAGGTAATAATGAACAGACACAGGGAGGTTTCCTGGGTGCTAGTAATATTATTCCTTCATGTGGGTGCTGGTGACCAAGGTGTGCTCAGTGAATGAATGAAAACCATTACAGCAAGAGAGTAGGTTAAAAAGCACGGCTCTAGAATCAGAGTGCCTGCGTTTTAATCTCAGATACATCATTTACTAGTTATGATTTGGGGCAAGTTATTTGACCTCTCTGCCTCCTTTCTCTATCTATAAAATGGGCCTAATACCTACCTCATAGGATTAGTCTGAGGATTAAATCATCCTAAGACTTTTAAAGTACTTGTTTGCACAGCTGACTATTATTATTAAATATGTGTTAGGTAAATAAAAGCTCTTTATTCTGAAGCAACATAAGAAGATAAGGAAGAGAAACAAAGACATATGATTTGACTATTTCTAGAAAATGCACAAAATAATTATTTAGAAAACAAAGATGACCACAAAGAGGCATAACGTAGAAGTTGAGAGTAGTCCTACAAACCTTCACCTCAACAGACCTTGAGCAAGCGGTCAGCCTCTCTGAGCCTGCAGCTCGCCACTGTCCATCGGGGACAGGCCACAATGACCTCTTCAGCATAATGACAGCAATGAATGGTGGCGCTGATCAGGAACTCAGAGGGCTGAGTGCACGGTCAGGCGCTCTAATTCTCCCAAAGAACTCTGAAGTTTGTCATGCCTCTGAATTTCACCTAATACTTATGTTTTTAAAATATCTATCCTGTTTATCAGCCATGTCCCTGTCACTCAAGGTCATATTTGTTGCATCTATTCAGAGTAAATAATTAAGACTTCTAATGGGTTTCTAAAATACCCAGCCAGGTGGGTTGCTGTCATCCTACTGTGGTAGTGTTCCTAACTTCTCTGGCCATGTTATAATAGTTGCTCTTTATTTAACCCTACTTACATGCCAGCTTTATCCCCAATCCTCAAAAAAAATCTGCCAAGAATGTAGCATTCTTCCCTATTCTCATCTTTTACAGATAAGAAACATTAAGGCTCAGAAAGGCTGCCCTGTTCATTAAGTAGCAGATCTGGAAGGTGAAATCTAGCTTGTTTGGCACCAGAGTCTAAGTTTCCACGAACCATAAGTCCCTGACTTCACAATCAATCAGATTTCCTCTTACTTGTATAACAAACGGTCCTTAGCTTAGGTGATCTCAAACAAGAAAAATCTACTTTAGTGAAAAACCAATTTTGGATTTTTAAAAATCCTCACCCAAAATCCTCACCCGAGGACACGTTTATTGCTTTTAGAGAGAGAGAGAGGAAGGGGTAAAGGCAGAGGGAGAGAAAGACAGGCAGACACTGACATGAGAAACACTGATCGTTTGCCTTCCATCCACACCCTGACCAGGGATAGAATCCGCAAACTTTTGGTGCAATGGAAAAGGCTGCAAACAACTGAGCAACCTGGCCAGGGCTCAATTTGGATATTTTTTAAATGATCACCCCTGTTTCAGAGTAGAAGTCTTAAAGCCCTTAAAAGACGTTTACATTTCTCCCATACTGAAGCCCCAGTACCCAGACCATGCCTTGTCTCGAGCTGGCATGTGACAAAAAGTATCTTGAAGATCACCTCCCACAAATCTTGTTTATCAAAATACTCTACTAATAAGGAAGATAGATTCCAGTAAGACCCTTATACCTGAAACTTCATGACTAAAACTAAACAGAATATGAGGCCACTGGGATAACTTTCCTGCTATTGAGACACTTTCCTCCAAGTCAAGTGGCACTGCTGTCATCAGCAACAAGTAACTATTAAACACCTACAAATGTTTATTTAGCATACTAACTCAGTATTTTTCTCTCCTCTCTCTTTCCTCATCAGGTTTGGCAAGCTACAGAAGTTACAGTTCCCCTCCAGGCAGGCCAAGCTCTGTAGGTGGTGTAGTAGAGACCATAAAGAGGCACAAATGTCACACATGACTGGACAGTTTTTCAAAGTCAAATACAAAGCCCTAAGAGTTTGACCTTTCCCTTAACCAGGCATATGTTACAGCACCCCGAAATTGCAGCCCTGAACACCCTTCTCTTTCTCTTCCTCAATCAACCACCCCACACTGAGGAAAGCATAGATTTCTCCCGATGTCTGTCATATCTATTCCTACTTCATCTAAAAGAGATATTTTGTTCCCTAAGGAGTCACTGAATGTGTCACCATATGTGTGACCATACCATCAAATTTTTTCTTTAAAAACCCTACCCTCACAGGGATACGAAGCACGCAGACCATGTGTGTACCACAGCAGAAGGTACACCAGTCAGGAAGCTGGTCCTCTCCCACTACATTTGACCTTCTCTGCAGCTTGGGCTGAACTAGTAAAGGGCTATTCACCTAGGTCCAGGATGCTTTGTAGGGTTCAAGCATGTGCTTTAAAGAGTTCATATTCCCCCCACCTGGGAACTTACATAAAAATTACCTGTTCACATATATGGGTTTTTCTGGAGAAGTCTATGGCTTATATCAAACAGTAGCCCCAAAATTAATCATAGTTCGTGTTTATTGAGCACTTGCTATATGCAACACACTGTGCTAAATCGTTACATATATTAACTCACGGAACCCTCACAATAACACTTTCAAGTATATACACCACTACTATACTCATTTCCCAGCTGAATAGAGTAAACCAGAAAAAGCCTGGGCTCTTAAACATAATGTTATTAGGTAGGTGAAATCATCTCTAAACCCTAAACTACTCTGCTTCTATATTCATTCAAATTGTCTCCTTTAGTTAAATTTTCTGTACCATTTCACAATCATTAGTTCTGCTTTTATTTAAATCTTTATACAGAACAACCAAATTCGTCATGGAACACCCAGACGAATTCTACCTAAAAAAGAATATTTTAGGGAGTTAATGCTAGTAAATGATCCACTTTCTAGCTCCGGCAGCCAATCTGCTTTCACTTTGATAACATGGTGATTATCTAAAAATGTATCGGAATCTGTTGCTAAATAAAGTTTAAAATCAAAGTAAAGTAAGTAAGTCAGAGTAGCGACCAAAGAAGGGATGCAGTGGCAGCAACAGGGTCTCACGAACCACTCACCAACACAATAAGAAGACGACCAGGAAAGATACACCAATGCAAAGCCAAGGTGTCTTGGCTTCTCCCCAGCTCGCACCTCCTGAAAACCATTGACCACTGGAGCGAAGGCTTGAATCACTCTCCCCTTGAGATACACAGCTAGCTAAATGTATTGTAACATCACCAACTCCCGCTTGGAACAAGGAGTGAAAACTAAGTGAATGCCTAGCTCCCAAATTTTGTGGACACCAGTGCTGACAACCTGCAACAGTAACACAAGGGTCAGCAATCATCCAGTTACACCTGCAAACTGTATTGCCTGCCACCCTCTTCTGCCCAAATTACCAGGACATAACACTGCTAATAAATGGCTGTAAAGCAGAAGTGGACATTGTTTCACTTCTTTTCACGGGCTGTCAAAAAACCTCCATATCTTAAAGGGAAGGTTGTTGAAACTTTACGCCCAGCACTCTTGACCTTTCTCCATTTAGTCTGTGTAATGAGAAGAGAAGCAAGGAGGGAGAAAGGTGATCAAAGGAATGGCCCTGGGTGCAGGGCTATCTTTTTCAAGGATGATGCAACAGGGTCAGCGACATGGCCAAGAGGAGGAGCTGGGAGCCTCTGGGAAGAAGAAAACCAGCGTGGGAGTTGGAAATCTGAGTGGAAAATGGGTTCTGGTGCGAGTGTTATTGAGAACGGCCCCGGGGCTAAAGGGTCTAGTCTGGAGTAGTCCGAGGCAGGACAGGAGGCGCTGGAGGGCCCGGTCCGGGGCGCTCAGAGGGACAGGAGGGCGGGGCGGTGGGCCCAAGGTGGGTGAGCTGGGTGGGAGAGCTGGGGCGGGCAGGGGAGGGTGCAGTCCGTGGGGTCCGTATTGGGACGGTCACAGGGCTGGGGGTGGGGAGGGTGGACATGCAAGGGAGGTCGGGCTGACCCGCTGGGCGGTGTGGGAACTAAGGGAGGGTAGGGGACCCGGAGATCCTTGAGGGTCGGGGGATAGAGGGGCTGTTAGGTTGGGGAGGAGAGCCTGCGGCACGAGCGCAAGGGCAGGAGCCCCGGGGGCCCAGGGAAAGGGAAGAAGAGTGGCGACAACGGTCGGGGCCAGCGGAGCGAGGAGAAAGCGGTCCAGCTCGGGTGGAGGCGGGAGCCGCCACGGAGTCCGGGCTTGAGCCGAAGAGAGGGAGGCCGGGTCTAAGGGGTTAGGAAGGGCCGCGGGACCGCTGCGGACCGGCGCTGCCGCTCTCACCGGGACAGGTGCTTCAGGATCTGCTTCTTAATGATCCCGGCCATGCCGGAGCCGCGGCCCTCGTGGAAAGCAAGTGGGCAGCTCTGGCCTCCTCAGCCTTGAAGAGGCGGCCCCTCACCTCGTCGCGGCTCGGGGACCGGATGCCGCCACCATGGCTCTCCCGCCCCTGCCCCGGCGCTCGCAGTTCCGCCGAGATCCCACCCACCCGCGCGGTGCCGCGGCAGCCCGCCCAGAGCAGCGTAGACCTAGCGCACCGCCCTCCGGGGCCCCGAGGCGCTCGTGGTGATAAGCCGGGACGCGGCGACGGGCGGGGGCGCGCAAGGCGGCGCGCGCGGCGAGCTCCCGCCTTCGGCCTGTGCCCGGCTGCGGTCCTCTCGGCGCGGAGGGAAATGAAAGGCTGCGCCTCTGAACTGCCGGTGGTTCGTGGTGGTTCGCACGCCGGAAGTCGTCTTGAAGCGTCGGGGAGAGGCGGCTTGTTAGTACTTTTTTGCAGTAATTCGCTCAATAATTGCGCAGCTTCCTTCACACATTCATTTGTTGACCACCAACTACTCCAGGAATCAGGATGGGGAGTAAAAAGTAGTCTCAGGGACGTGAGAGGCCCATAGAACCACTGGTTTCTATTGAAGAACTGGGAGGGGGCGCCTCGTTTTCTTCCTTGTGACCGTCTTAGCCCCTGCAGAGTTAACCAATGTTTACTGAATACTCAGGTACACCCCTCCCACAAGTGGAGGGCCCAAGAAGATGAGACAGTAATTGTTAAAAGTTACCGAGGATGTTAGAGAACAAGTTCTTTGTTTAGCAAACAAGGAAAATGAACCCCAGGGAAATAGTTCAAAAGAGCTTGACCAAGGTCACAACTACTTAGTGAGGCTCAGGACAGGAGCCCAAGTCTGCCCTCAGTCAGTGCTATTTTCACTGTTTCATTCATACACTTAACTGTATAACGCACGCCGGGGATATCTGTAGACCCAATGGCAAAGGTGGGAAGGTGACAGCTTTCTAGACTTAAACCTTCAAGCAAAAACCTGAGCAAAATAGTACTCTAAAAAAACCTTATGGGAAATCTAGCCACCAATTAATGGTATTAAACTTACTCATTCTTGTGAATAATACATTCACGTGATATTATACAAAAAAAAAGCAAAATTTCCCTCCTCCTGCCCTTCAGCAATTCAGTCCCCCTCCCCAAAATCTTGTTATCTTATTCGAGAAATAGTCTAAGCATGGCCAACCATATAAATGTGAAACTTTTAAAAGAAATAATCAACAGACTTCCTGCATGCCTATGCCTCTCTCTTAGTCATAGTAAGTTCACTTTTCCCCAGCAGTACCCCCAAAATTACCTTTTTAAAAGGGTAGCAAGTCCTTGGCTAGATACTCCACAACCCAATCCTCCCCAACAGGATTATCATTACTTTTTCCTCTGCCCATATCGCACCAGAATGCATACCAATAGATCCTTTGGAGGAGATTTCTTGCTCGGATTCTTGACCATATCACGCTTTGCCAGTATTGCTGTCAGCAGCAGGGGCCTCAGAACAGTTTCTTTTATTTCATGCTTCTTTTCCTGGAACACGCCATCAGCTGATTTAGGCATCTGTCAATAGCCATGTAAAACAAAACTCGATTCGTACTTAGAGATTTACAATCCTGTTGAATCATCATGCCTGGTGAATGAGATTCTTTTTTCCCCCTTTTCATTTATTTTTTGAAATATGTTTCATTGATTATTCCATTACAGTTGTCCCATTCCCCTCTCCTTTATTCCCCTCCACCATCCACACCCACTCCCCACATTCCCCCCCTTAGTTCATGTCCATGGCTCATAAGTTCTTTAGCTTCTATATTTCCCATACTATTCTTGCCCTCCTCTATTTTCTACCTACCATCTATGCTACTTGGTCTCTGTACCTTCTCCCCCCACTCCTCCTCCCACTACCCTGTTGATAACCCTCCACATGATCACCATTTCTATGGTTCCGCTCCTGATCTAGCTGTCCACTTAGTTTGCTTTTATTTTTTTAATATATTTTATTGATTATACCACTACAGTTGTTCTATTCCCCCGTTCATTCCCCTCCACCCTGCACACCCACTCCCCCACCATTCCCCCCTTTAGTTTATGACCACATGTCTCAAGTTCATTAGATTCTATATTTCCCCTACTATTCTTGCCCTCCCCCTATCTATTTTCTACCTACCGTCTATGCTGTTTTCTGTGCCTTCTTCTCCTCCCACTCCCCTGTTACTAACCCTCCATGTGTTCTTCATTTCTATGGTTCCACTCCTGATCTAGCTGTCCCCTTGGTTTGCGTTTGTTTTAGGTGTGGTTGTTAACAACTGTGAGTTTGCTGTCCTTTCACTGTTCATATTTTTCATCTTCTTTTTCTTAGATAAGTCCCTGTAACATTTCATATAATAAGGGCTTGGTGATGATGAACTCCTTGAATTTGATCTTATCTGAGAAGCACTTTATCTGCCCTTCCATTCTAAATGAAAGTTTTGATGGATAAAGCAATCTTGGCTGTAGGTCTTTGGATTTCATGACTTGGAATACTTCTTTCCAGCCCCTTCTTGCCTGTAAGGTCTCTTTTGAGAAATCCGCTGACAGTCTGATGGGTACTCCTTTGTAGGTGACTGTCCCCTTATCCCTTGCTGCTTCTAGGATTCTCTCCTTCATTTTAGTCTTGGCTAATGTAATTATGATGTGCCTTGGTGTGTTCCTTCTTGGGTCCAACTTCTTTGGGACTCTCTGAGCTTCCTGGATTTCCTGGAAGTCTATTTCCTTTGCCAGACTGGGGAAGTTCTCCTTTATTATTTGTTCAAATAAGTTTTCCACTCGTGGCTGTTTCTTTCCCCCTTCTGGTACCCCTATAATTCGGATATTGGAACGTTTAAAGATGTCCTGGAGGTTCCTAAGCCTCTCCTCGTTTTTTTTTTAATTCTTGTTTCTTCATTCTTTTCTGGTTGGATGTTTCATTTTTCCTTCTGGTCCATTCCATTGAGTCCCTGTTTTCTTCCCATCACTATTGGTTTCCTGTGCATTTCCCTTAATTTCAATTAGTGTAACCTTCATATGTTCCTCTAATTTGTGACTATAATCAACCAGTTCTGATCGCCAGTGTTTTGAACTGTGCATCTGAGAGGTTCGCTATTTCTTTTTTGCTTACAGTTATTGGCTCTGGTGCTTTGAGTTATTCTTGAGCCATATTTTGGACTGTTCATTCCTGTTCCGTATGAGGAGCAGAGCACTAGGTGTTGACTAGGTTGGGACAACTCAGTTGCTGGGTTGTGACTCTGTATGTGGGGGAGGGGTCAACGGAAAGCAATGGCGGCCCCCTCTGCCGGGGCCCTGTGGTACATCTCACTGCTCACTCCTTTGGTGGCTTATCTGCATGTGTGAATGTGCAACCGCGGTCAGTCTGCCCCGCACCCTCACTGGGTTCACCGCTGGCGCCTGCACAGTCCATCTCACTGCTCACACCTCTGCTGGCTTATCTGTGCGCAAATGTGTGACTTAGCTCAGTCTGCCCCACACCCTCACTGGGTCCGAGATGCTACCCTGCTGTGCACCTGCGTTGCCTGGGTGGGGGGATCCTTCCTACCTGACCCTGCTCCACTGCTGGCTCCGCCCTTCTTACCAGTCCCAGTTGAACAGTTTGTTGTTGTCGGACTTCCATATAGTTCAGTTTTCTGTTCTTTGGCTACGTCTTTGTTTACTAAACCTTTGTTGTATTCAAACTTGGTTGTGGGAGAAGGCACAGTGTTTTTACCTACGCCTCCATCTTGGCAGAAGACCAACACATTGTCTTGATTAGTGTCACTTTGTGATGTTTTGAAATAAGGAAACTGTAGTTTGTTTGAGTGTATAGCTTTCATAGCCGTTAGTTGTTTCTCTAGTTATTACATTATTTATTCATAAATTATCACATTCTGTTAGCCTTGCCATTTATTTGCCAGTTCAAATGAAGTATAAAACCTTATCTTCCTTAATGTTGTTTTTCCCTCCACAAGGTATATTTGTCTTTTTCCTCTACATGTTTAGAGCTACATCAAGCTGTCACGATTTTTGCTTCAACTATCACACATAATTCAGAAAACTCAGGAAAAGTAAAGTCTATTGTATTTACCCATATTTTTGCTGTGTTTGTTCATTCTTTTTTTAATTTTTCTTTTCTTTTTGTTCATCCTTCTTGATGTTATAACAGTCATTGATTTATTTTTTCCTTTCTGTTTGGAGACGTTTTAATCCATTTCTTTAGGTAGATCTACAGGCAACAAATTCTCTTTGTCTTCTTTCATTGGAGAGAGTTTGCTTCCCATTCTTCTCTGAAGCGTATTTTCACTGGCCATAGTATTCTAGGCTTAATTTTCTTTAGGCACTTTAAAACTGTTCTGCCATTTCCTTCTGGTGTCCATGGTTTCTGGTGAGAAACTGCTGTCCTTCACATCATTTCCCCCCAAAAGTAAGGTATCACTATTCTCTGGCTATTTAAAAAAAAACTCTTATTGCTTGATTTTAGAGAAAGGGAGATAGGAGGGAGGGAGGGGGAGAGAGAGAGAGAGAGATAGAGAGAGAGAGAAAGGCATCGATTTTGTTGTTCTTCTTATTTATGCATTCACTGGTTGCTTCTTGTATGTGCTCTGACCAGGGACTGACTCACGACCTTGGTGTGTTGGGAGGATGATCTAACCAACTAAGCTACTTGGCCAGGGCCATGGCTGATAGATTATTGAATCAAGGTTGTATTTTCTGAGATTGATAATTAAACTATGATTGTGTAAGAAGATGTACTCATTCTTAGGAAATACACACTCAGGCATGATATAAGCATCTTACTTTCAAATGACTCAGAAAAATATACAGCAAGCAAGCAAATAATAAAGCAGATAAGTGAAATGCTAACAGCTAACAAGTGATTCTGGTCAAAGGGTATAAGTGTTCTTTGCACAGTTCTCACAATGTTTCTGGAAGTCTGAAATTCAATTCTACCCCCCGCACCAATAAATAACATTCAGGTAAGTTTATTCCTGCATTTGTCTGATGAACATTTCTAGATGCTGTTTGATTCTGTGCCAAAATTCTAACCCTTAAGCTTTCAATTGGGAAAGAAATTACTTCAATTAGTTAACATTTGTTAAGATTTTCATGCAAACCAATATACCAGGACAGCCTTCAAGACACTTCTGTCAGAGAAACCTAAGGCAAGCCAGCCTTTTTTCTGTTCACCAAATGTATCTAGGAGCCTAAAAGATACCATCTGACTGAAGCTAAGTAATTGGGACAGTCGCCACTGGACTTTTTCCATACAAGAGGACCAAATTAGCCAGTGGCTCTATGCAAGGATCATTTCTCAGGCAGCTTGGCATCAAAGGGCCTGGCATTCTGACAAACCCTTAAAGCCATGGCAGTGGGAATGACGACAACTTGAACTTTAACTGCACTCCCTATGGCTTTGGATCTGCCCACAGAAAAGCAAGTGTGTCACCCCACATCTACACTAACTCCTCCAGTTCTTGAAATCTAGTACTACTGATTGCACCTATACATGTTCTTACGCACTCTGAAAAAGGCTTCCCTTTAAAATTGTTCCTAAGTAACCTGAGGCTACTTAAAAAAACTTAAATAGGTATCTGTGAGCTTCTATGTATACACAAAAGACACTCTCTTCATCCTTGGCCTGGCAGAACCATCCAAATCAGAACTTGCTGACTCACATGTAAGCTTAGTTGCCAAGGTTTCCCCTAACAAACTTAACAACTTTTTTTCTTAAAGATTTTATTTATTTATTTATTTATTTATTTGGGAGAAGGAAAGAGGGAGAGAAGGACAGAAACATAAAAGTGAGAAACATCGATCAGTTGGCTCTCATAGGTACCCTGACTGGACACTGAACTTGCAGCCCAGGCACGTGCCCTGACCAGGCAGGAATGAACCAGCGACGTTTTGCTCTGCAGGATGATGCCCAACCAACTGAGCCACCAGTCAGGTCTCCCCTAAACAAACCCTTAAATCTGCAGAAAATTTTAACAACAAACCTGAGTTATAAGTTCAGACACATAAACTATGAATTTCTGAGGTTTAAGTCTTCTTTAAAAGGTGTGACAATCAGAAACTAAAAGTAACAAGTGGTTCTGGCAAAGACTCAGCCTAGGAAGCTGACTCGCCGTCTACAGAGGCTGAGTGTAAAGACTATCTCTTGGTCAGGATCTCTATTTCTAACCTCCTGTTTACCACCTACATGAGGTCATTTATTTGCCCAAATTAGCTCCTCTTCAAAATATTCACAAGTTTCTAGGGGGAAAAAATGCAACCCACTTATCGCCATTTCAATTTCTAGCTATAAACCTATAAAGAATTATATACGTACATACAGCCCTGTACTCTTAAGATTATTAAATCCTAAGACAGAACTTGCCAAACCCACTAATAATCAAAATTTCCTAAGGAGCTTTCTCAAAATGCACCATACAAGATAAAGTGAACCAAAATCTGGAGCCTTGGCTCACTGTCGTTTCTGCAAATTCCAGGTTCTCTCTTCCCTCGAACACACTCACTGCAAGTGGCACTCTACAGAGAGAAGCATTGAAAGGCATGACTATTTACAACCAGTGTCAAAAGGATATCCTTCAAAAATGGTTTGAACAAAACCTGGTACAGCTACTTGAAAACAGCCTGCTGAGGAAGCTGGCATTCTGGAGTGTAACATTCAGATCTGGTTTAAAAACCACAGAGCAAACAGACAACTGGGATCTGAATAGTCCTTAGGAAAAGGTCAAACCCATGAACATCACTAGCATCAGCCCTGTACTCAAGAATACTTACCAAAGATGGAGGTGTAGGTAGACACACTGTGTCTCCTTGCACAACCAAATAAGAACAACAATTTAGAAACAAAACAACCAGAACTGACAGAAAATTGAACTGAATGGAAGTCAGACAGCCAAGGAGCTGAAATAGACATATTCATCCAGACTGGTAGGCGGAGCGGAGTCAGGTGGCTGAGCTGAGAGGAGCAGTCGAGGCACAGGAAGCAGTGACATGGGGCACGCAGGTGGTGGCTGGCCGACCCTGGGCATGGGGCTGCAACAGGCAGACCCAGCGAGGTGGCGATTGTGAAGTGGGGCACCGCGTGCAAGGCGGTTGGCTGACCAGCAGCAGTTCCACATTTGTGCACAGATAATGGGGAGCGAAACAAACCTCGCAACCCAGGGTCCCAGCGCCAGAAAATAAAGCCTCAAAACACCGATTAAAAACACCTGTGGGAGTTGAGGCACAGGGAGACTCCCAACCTCACAGGAAAGTTCATTGGAGAGACCCACAGGGTCCTAGAACCTACACAAGCCCACCCACACGGGAATCAGCACCAGAAAGGCCCAGTTTGCTTGGGTGAAGCAGCAGAAGGGACTGAGGTCCAACAAAGGGAGGAGCAAGCGCTGTTGTTCTCTCTTGGGCCCTGCCCCCACACACAGTGTCACAACCCAGCAACTTGGGTTACCCTGCCTTGGTGAACATCTAAGGCTCCGCCCCTCACTACATAACAGGCGCACCAAGACAAAAAAAAATGGCTGAAAGAGAAGAACAGATCAAAGCTCCAGAGCAAATACAACCAGCAACCAGGAGACAGCCAACCTATCAGATGCACAGTTCAAAGCACTGGTGATCAGGATGCTCACAGAACTGGTGAATTTTGTCCCAAATTAGATAAACAAACGAAGGCTATGCTAAGTGAAATGAAGGGAAATGCACAGGGAACCAACTACTGAGTCCTTCTGGACAAAAGCATTTCACTGACAAGTATGACCTTTCTGCTGTAATCACCATGTTCTCCAGTGTCTGGAAAATCTACAAACTAGAATGAAACCCAGGTGAGGACAGGCCTACAAGGGACACGTCGGCACTTCTTTCCTTTCTGGCAAAATAGGAAGGCAAACTTGAAATTAGCTTGTCACATAGAAAACGAAGGGATGCTGTATTTGCTCCCCATCAATATACAGAGCTCCCTCGTTCTATTTGAACTAGCATGGTACATGCCACTTTGTGGCTGTATCATCCTTGATAAATCAGTTCCCTTTCATTGGATATCTGTTATTTCCAATCTATTGCCACAATTCATAATCATGTACATGTCATCTCGTACATGTGCAAGTATATTTGTAGGATAAATTTCTAGACATGGAAGTGCTAAGTCAAAGGATATAGGTAATTCTGATATTGCCAAATTGCCCTCCCCAAAAGTTACAATAATTTTCACTCCCACTTGTGAGATAGGAGTTCAGGTTTTACAATGAGTGGAATTATGAACAGTGCCAATGGCTAACTTTCTAGATGCTTCCCTGAAAATATCATACCTTTATAGCCCAGGGATATAACAAATGACATTCTAAAGGAACCTTCTATACCATGGAAATTTGAATAATTTCACCACTGCTATTACAAAGGTTTCTGACTATTTGAGACCCAAGAAAAAGCGGAGCTGGGAGAAAAGAGAAGCTGAGTTAAGGCAATCCTTGCTATTCTTAGCTGACATGCACACATGGTAAGGTCTTTTTCCCTGCATCAGCATAAAAGGTTTAAAATTTTCCACTTACTCTACAAAGTATTGTTCATGTGAAAAATTAACCAACTGTGCTGTTTATTATTTCAATTAACAAAAGCTTTACAAGTGTGATATCTACCAGTCTTGTACAAGAGAAGTTTACTAAAGGCAGGGTGCCCAGAGGGACCCACTCTATGGCTGAGGAAAAAGAATGTCATACAGAGGGCATGCTGAAGAGAGAACAAGCTAGAGAAGCACAACTGAAATAGTTCCTCTCCTTTATAACTAACAAATAAGAAGGGGAAAAAAGGGAACACATTTTTAGCTAACAGAGCTTACTATTTTATTTTCACATTTCACAATACAAATGAACATTTTTTTTGTCCCACTATTCCCCTCCAAAACTATTCTTTCATAGGAAGAGGGAGTGAGCCTTCCTTGTCGCGCTGTTAAAAAACGCCCAGAGTCACAGAACCACACTCTCCCGGTGAACTAGAACAAGTAATACAAAAGTGACGGAAAGAGGCTCCCCTCTCTCCTTATCTGTCTGGTCGAGTCATGCCTGGCCGAGTGGGCACCATCATGGGACGGGCAGGAGGTCTCATCATTGGGGGCCCAGGCATCATGGGCATGTGCCCTCCCATAGGCGGCCTCATTCCAGGAGCTGCAGGACAAAACAAAGAAAAGGAAAAAAAAAGTCAGAAAATACTTCTTATGGGAGAGCTTGATGGGATTTCTATTACAGATAAAAAAGTAGCCCCCCCCTGCAAAATGCTGGAAGAAAGACATACTTGACAGAATACAACAAATTCACCACATCTTTGAAATATTTAGACATTCTCAAACAAAAAACAAAAAGGTAAACACAAGAACCATATGGGAATCATACTCTAATGATAGTAAGGGAGAAACTATTAATAATAGATGGCCTTCCAGAAACCACCAGGGAAACTAGAGTTCCCTAAAATGACCTTTTTCCTCACTCAGGGAAATTCACAACTAAGTCACATGTTACTCAGTCAGCTCTTTTAATCAGTTCTATCCACCATATTACCAGGAGCTATTTCATGGATGTACACAGGCACGGAGGACAATCTTACCACTAAGCGTTTGTTCGGAGTTGTAGGAAAGGTGAGCAGGAGGCCCATGCTGAGAACCTGTTAGTAACCATACTTAGCTCAAGTCAAGAAAAATAATAGGCAATAATGTGATTCATAACAGTTAGCACACACGCACAAAGCTGATTTTTCTAATGCATCTTAGAAACTATTAATGATTTTTTAAAAGTGTCAAATCAATATAGAAGCCAAATAAATGAACCAGGAAAGGGATGGCAAGCAGAGAGGTGAAGGTTGGGGAGAAACAAAGGCAGCTTCACGGAACTGATAATGTTCTACATCCTCGGCTGGGTGGTGGGTTCATAGGTATTCATTTTATTATTATGCCTCATAATTTCCATGCTATATATTGCCTTGTTAAATATCAAATTTTACCCTAATTATTTTAACTAAATCATTTTGATTAAAAGCTTGCTATAAATGGTTTGAGAGAAAACTATATTCAAAGTTGAATACAGCCTTATCACAAAAAGTAAAACACAAGTATGCAAAGACACAAAATCCAACAGGTACATAACTTTTTAAAGATTAATTTCAACAGGAACAGAGAATACTGCTAAACTACTAAATACCTTACTAAAAACCCCACATAACATAACCAGTATTCAGCATTTGTTAAAAGAAGCTGATCTAGACCAAAGATTGAAAACGAGGCACCTGAAAACTTATTTTCTTTAGTCTCCGTAGTGCATTTAATTTTAATTAATTGCCAACATTGGCAATGAGTAAGTATAATTACTAATAAGTAAGTCTAGATCCTTTTCAACTTATTACAGAAATGTCCAAACACACACAAGGATAGAAAAAAAAAAGAGTATAATGAACATCCATGTACCCATCAGCCAGTATGCACAATTGTCTACCCATGGCCAATTTATCTTATCCCCAGCCATTCTTATCCATGCCCATCCCAACTACTCAATTATTTTCATGGAAACCCCATAACATACCATCTTATCTTGGCTAAAAATAACAACAACAAAATACTCAGGAGAACTGGCAACACCAACCTGCATTCTCAAATGTCAACCATGGGCTGCAGCTTGTTCTAGAAGCCTTCTTTAGATGAGTCATGCATTCCCAGTTACCACAACTAACCTATCTACAAATTTGAACTTGTGACTAATTTAAGAATGCAAAAAAAGCCATCTAAGTCGCTTTGATTGTGTTTTGGGTTCAAAGCCAGTAAGGCAGGAACTCTTTTTATCTATACTCTCCCATCCCTCTGAACAAAACCTGCAGTAAGCACCCCGAAGGCTTCCAGCTGGGAAGCTACTTTAATACCTTTGTATCTTGCCTTACCAGTTGAATTGTAGGCTTCTTGCGTCAGCTGTATTTACTCTAATTACATACTTTATTCTGCAAACCAATAAAATAAGTGTAAAAAAAGAACTCTACCTATGACAACTAAGTTGATATTTAGCAAGATTCAGGTAGATCATCCCCAAAGAGTGCTCGCATGTTTGGAAGGTGAGCCGATCATAAAAAGATGGGAACTAGTTTGCCTCAAAGGGTCTCTAACCACTTCACAGAAAATGAAACTAAAGATGGTAAAGGATGTATCATAGGTATGGCTTACTGAATTCTGCAAAAATTATATAGTGTTCCAATCAGTAGACTTGTTCTCAAAGCCAACGCCCTGCCCATGTATCAGAAAAATTTCTAAATTAATGTACACTTACATTTACATTAAAATGTTTGAGGTTTAAGTTTTTTCCCATTCTTAAACAAAAGGCCAACTACCAGGCCTAAAGCCCTTTTCATATACTAATTTGGCTTAGCTAACCTCTAAGATTAAAAATCAGCAAAAGGAGGTTAACTCTGGTTCAACTCAAAACCAAGAAAAGCAGCAGTACAAGCATGTATTTACCCCTTCCTTTATGCCCCTGGGGAACAAGCTCATCTACCTTTCTCTTCACTCTAAATGGCCAAAAGTCAGGACACCAGAAAACAGGAGGGAGGGAGAAGAAGAGAAAAAGAGGCAGCCTTATCCTGCTTTTAGTACCACAATGTCTTTGGATAGCATCCAATTACACTGATAAACCAAGTATTTTTTTCTTTACCATTACAGATTCAAATTTAAATTTAATTTGTTGTGGTAACACCCTTAGACGGCTAATTAAGACTTCCATGTAAATGAAGAGCTAAAACACAATGAAGCATTCTAGGAAATTCAAACTCACCAGGTCCCACTGGCATCATCCCAGGAGGAGGAGGACCCATCATTGGCATCATGGGAGGGCCCCCCATATGGGGTGCTGGCATCATGCCAGGGCGAGGAGGACCCGCTGAAATAAAGAATGGGGCCTGAAGTTAAGACATGCTTATATATTAATATTTTATCTTCTTATTGAAACTAATAGGGCCTCATGATCTGGTCCAAATCCTATTACAATAAACTTCTTATGGTCTTTTTTATAACAATAGATCCATAAAAATCAGCATGCCACAAAACTTCAGTTACTTTATGATTGAAAAGCAAGAATAAGCCTATCTAGACAGAAGTATAAAATGCAGTCAGATTCCCCAGGTTAAAAAAAAATACCAAAATTTACATTTAAAAAAAGGGGGTATTAAATTGTCCTGGCCGCTGTGGCTCAGTTGGTTGGAGCACTGTCCCATAACCAAAAGGCTATGGGTTCAATCCCCCATCCTAGGTCCGGGTGCAGGCACCATGATTCCCAGTCCAGGCACAACCAACTGATGCTTATCTCTTGCATCAATGTTTCTCGCTCTGCCATTCCCTCTCTCTAAAAGCAATGGAAAAAAATGTCTTCAGGTAAGGATAAAAGGGGGTATTACACCTTCTGTAGAGCTCCTGATAAAAAGCTGATGAACTTAAGCCACAACTACCTAATTTCAGATCATTTAATAAAATCAAAACCTAGATTTAAAATAGTCTTTGAAAATACAAAGATACATATGCAGAGGTATTCCTGATGTATCATTTACAACAGCAACAATTTGAAACAACGTACATGTCCATCAGTAAGAAAACAGTGAGGATAATTATGGTACATTCATACCATAAGACTATTTATTCTACCATTAAAACAATGGAGTTGAATGCCAGCCTGTCCGGATAGAGGAGAGAGAAGTGACCGAAGTAAGAGGTGCTGTGAGCTGAGGCCTGGCTAGGTCCCAGGATGGTGGGAGCCCAAAGTGGTCCACCTACACGCAACTCTTTTAAACAGGCTCCTCACTTCTATGTGTTTCTATCTGTGATCACTTACAGGAGTTTAGGTCTCCAGGTTCAATTTCAATTTCAAACCTTCCAGAAGAGCCAAAGAACTTATAGTTACTCGATCTCCTCCTTTTGTCATGAAGAAACAATAAACATTCCCAGAGAAGAGAGGCCTCTGATCCATCCCACTTTCAACTATTCAATTCTTGTCTTTCACAAGGTATATACGAGGTCTGTTTGGAAAAACTCCAGCCATTGTTAATGTAATGGGAACTGTTTGGGCGACGTGGATATAAACCGGCAGCCAATGAGAGTGGACTGAAATGCACATGTGTGGACAATGATCACTTCACTGTACTAGTGGGAGGGGGGGTAGATGCCATTGAGTAAGCATGTGCACTGTATGGCTGTCACATTAAAAAATGACTAAGCGAGTACAGCAATGAAGCTGCATCAACTTTTGCATTAAGCTCGAACATTCCTCCACAGAAAACATTCGGATGATTTGAGAAGGCTGCAGCTGTGGGCAACTGTTCATTGGCAGTTTCATCAGGACAATGCACCACCTCATGCACATCTCACGCAGACTTTTTCTGTGAAACATCAAATCACCCAGGTGACTCAGCCCCCTACAGCCCAGATTTGGCACCCTGCAACTTCTGGCTTTTCCCAAAACTAAAATCACCTTTGACAGGGAAGAGATTTCAGACTGCTGACAAAATTCGGAAAAACACGAGGGAGCAGCTGATAATAATTAAAGTGTGAACTGTGTGAAGTCCCAACGTGCCTACTTTGAAGGGGGCTGAGGCACCTTTGTCCTCTGTACAATCTTTCTTGTATCTTCTTCAATAAGT
Organism: Sturnira hondurensis; assembly: GCF_014824575.4. Lineage (NCBI taxonomy): Eukaryota > Metazoa > Chordata > Mammalia > Chiroptera > Phyllostomidae > Sturnira > Sturnira hondurensis. Next base: position 2,390,649 of record NW_028080209.1, on the reverse strand, counting down.
GCCTCTATTTTTCAAATTCCATGACTGGACAATTTTTGGATAAGCCTCATATATTGGTGTTAGGTGGGTTAGAAAAGAGACTGAGAAGTTTATCAGCTACATCGACCCTCCTGTGTTAAGGCCATAGAAGTAAATAATTTAATGTACTCAGCAGTACCTCTTCATGTATCAGCTTGTCTAATCACATGAGCATTCCATTGAATCTGCCTTGGACCCACATGGGATGCCACAGACACAATATCCTAGTGATGATGCAATCAGAAGGGAACTACAGATATTTCAGAAATTATACCACTGAAGTTGTTTTCTCTACTAAGATCTGAGTACAATCTGCCCAGTTATACCCTTAAGAGAAAAACCTTACAAACTTACGAAGACTGGGGGGAGGAGGAATCATGGCCCCCGCAGGAGGAGGAGCAGAGAACGGAGTGGGAGGTATCTTTCCTTGCTGAAATGCTGCGGCTTTAAAGAAAAGTGAGAAAAAACACAGTGAATGAGAATTCAACAGCCTATTTACTAAAATAACTATTTTCTTTTAATCTTTCATGATCCCAATTATTTCATTCTAAAAAGCAACCATGTAATAAGTTTACTATAGCATGCCCTCTCCAGGTTTAAAATCAACTCTAGGTATCCACCAGCTAAAACCGCAATTAATTGGTTTACTGGTTTGGGGGTTTTTTTTTAACTGTTTTTATTCAGTCAGTATTTCTATGGCTGAATTAACTACAGGAGATTGGAGCGAAAACCTTCTACCAAAATGTCTTGCCAAAGAGAAGCGGCCACCAACAGTTTTGTTTGAAAATGTGTGGTGCCTGTCCCCAAACCAGGCGCTGCAAACTCTGTTCCTTCCTGTACATGCTGCCGGGAGTCAAAACAACAGGCTATTTGGTTTACCAGTTTTGAAATGAATGCACTGACCTAAGGGACATAAAAGAAAGATTTCAAGGCAAGAGCCTGAGCCAAAGTAGATTATGATCTTTAAAAATGTCTAATACAATCAACTTTTAATTTTTAAAAAAATCCTCACCAGAGGATATGTTTTTTATCAATTTTAGAGAGAAAGAGGGGTGGGGAGAGAAAGAGAAACATCAATTAGTTGCCCACTGTATGTTCCCCGACCAAGGTTCACCTACTCACCCCAACTGGGAATCAAACCCACATCCTAGGTTATGTGCCATGACTAGGAATTAAACCCGCAACCTTTTGGTATGTGGAACAACATTCCAACCAACTGAGCCACCTAACCAGGGCTCAACTTTTAATTTTTCTTTCAGACAACATGAGGCACAAATGAAACCAAGAAACTGAAGATCATTTATATTTGGCTTTAAAAAAGTCACAAATATTAAAATACTCGTTTATAAAATTTATTCCTGAATATAAATCCTTCCCAATTCAGTGCAGTCCACAGCCCAGACACCCTTCCCCTATCCTACTCACGCCCACCAGTACAAAGGTAGTCAAATAACTCAAGTAATCACTGATAATTCATGAGAACCAAATCCAAAAAATTGACCTAGAGTGGCTATTTATGAACAGCTATTCATATGCCTCTGAATGGTGCCTGAGTTCTATAAGGGATCATATCCCAATAAGGCACCTCCCACACCCTGAATAAAAAAACAGCTTTTAAGGACTGAAGGGGGACTGACAAAGTCATTGACTCAGTAGCAGACTCAATGTCAACATAATCATGAACATGAAGAGGTGTGTCCCTGCCCTGGCTGGTACAGCTCAGTTGGTTGGAGCAACATCCCTTAAAACCGAAAGGTCACAGGTTCGATTCCCAGTTGGAGGACCTCCCTAGGTTCCGGGGTTTGCTCCTTAGTCAGAGCACATGCAAGAGGTACCAATCAATGTTTCTCACATTGGTGTTTCTCTCCCTCTCTCTTCCCCTCTCTCTAAAATAAATAAGCATGTCCTCACCTGAGGACTTATTTAAAATAAAAAAGGTGTGTCCCTGAGGTCTTGCCTCTCCTCCAAATCTTCCATCAAAAATATTCACTCATCCTAAATTTTTTTGCTGCCTACAAAAATAACTAAACATGAGGCTATTCTTCAGTGCCAAGAAATATTTAATGTCTTTTTTAAATAGAGAAAAAAGATTACATTATAATTTATTTTTTCAAACAGAATGGGATAATGCCTGAGATTTGCTCCTTAATCTATGAAGGATAAAAGGAGTAGATGAAGGTTATTTGTTGGCTCTCAACCAGGACAATTTTGCCCCTCGGGAACACTGGGCAATGCTTGGTGACATTTCTGGCTGTCACAACTGGGAACTGTTCCTAGATGGTAGGTGCCAGGGCTGTTGCTGAACACCCTACAGTGCACAGGACAGCCCTCACAACAAAGAATTTTGCAGCCCCAATGTCAACAGTACTGGGTTAGAGAACCTTGGTATAAATGAAACAAGAATGTTGTAGCTGAGTGCTGGGGCAATGGGAACTGAGGAAGGGGGGCAGTAGGGGAGCAGCGGCCATGGGAGGTTTACTCATTAAACCGGTCTTTCTCCTGTTTGAAATATCCCATAGTAGTTTTTGCTTCTGAAAAAAAAAATCATATCTACAATCAAAGTCCATATTTGCCTGCCAGCTCTGAGTACAATGAATAATCAAGAAAGGATGTGTTTCAAATAGACCAGGGTGATCTAAGGTAAAAATGCAACATTCTCTGTCCATGTCCTGAACCCAACTAGCCAAAACAACAAAAATGTCCCTAATTAAACAAAAAGATTACGGGACGTGTGACAGGGTTCCAAAACATACCCAGATTATTTTGTCACCTCAGTGACTTGCTTTCTGACTAGTTATCTTTGTCAGGACGACAAAAAATAAGAAACTCAGAATCTCTCAAACTCTTTGAAGAAAACTACAAACCCACTCCGTACCTTTTCCTACTGTATCAGAAAAACAGTTCTAAAGAGTTCTATGGATCACTACAAAAGAGGTTTTACATAAATTTGCTACAAAATCCAGTCCATGTCAATAAAGAAACATTAGGCAACTCATCCTTCCTTGTCCCACTTTCCAGTCTAACACCTGAGTGCTCTAACATCAATAATTAATATTAATGTGCTGCCATATCCCTGGGAAACCAGTGACTTTCCACTCCTTTCATTCAACACATCAGAATGCTCCTATTTATCATTCAGGATGAGTTCCTTCTGTGAAAAACAACAGATACAGGGACGAGAAAGAATGGGACCATTCTACCACATAAGAACAGGAGACTGAAACGTACTTGTTTTGTCGATCAGGCTCTGAGCCTGCTCCTCCATCCATTTCTGATAGTAGTCTTTCACATTCTCTTTGTGTTTCCTGCCACTGCAGTGTGTCTTTCTCACAGACGGCTGTAAAACAAAAAGGTTGTCTCAGTCACAGAAATAGATTTCCCAAACTAGAAATTTTATAAAGCCTTACGTTTACATACAGGTGGCCTGGCTACCTTTAGCAGCTTTAGCTAATCCATCACTTATAAACATTATCCATGTTATCTACTATGTTTATTATCTAAACCAGAGCAAACTGTGGCCTATGGGCCAGCCATCTGATTTTGTAAAAAAAATTGTATGAACATAGCCACATTCATTTGTTTATGTATTCGTCTATTTTTTCTCTCTACAAGAGTTGAATAATAGCAATGAAGACATGGTCCACAAACCTAAAATAATTATAATCTGGCACTTTTAAGAAAAAGTTTGCTAGCCCTGGCTGGTGTGGTTCAGTGGATGGAGTGCCTGTCCGTGAAATTAAAGGCTGCTGGTTTGATTCCTGGCCAGGGCACATGCCTGGGTTGCAGGCCAGGTCTCCAGTTGGGGGGGTGTGAGAGGCAACTGATCAATGTCTCTCTCACATTGATGTTTCTCTCCCTCTAAAAAATAGTCTTTTAAAAAAAGAAAAAGAAAAAAAGTTTGCAAACCACTGATCCATTTTAATGCCCTTTCTTAGGTTATTCTATGGCAAAAAGAAAAAAGGCTTACATACATTTAAATAATACTGTTTATGACAATACATTCTTTTAAATGACTATATGGATCTAGACAGAGATGTCTAACCTTTTGGCGTCTCTGGGCCACACTGGAAGAAGAGTTGTCTTGGACCACACATTAAATATACTGTGACATGTAATCACCCCAAAATCTCATACTGTTTTAAGTAAAGTTATGACGCTGTGTTGGCCACATTCCTAGTCACCCTGGGCTGCATGTGGCCCCAGCCGCAGGTGGGACACCCCTGGTAAAGTCTCTATAGATCACATACAGGCCTTTGTCTCCAGCCCACTATTCCTTTCGTTTTCTTTGAACAGCTTTTTGGGGTAAAAATGACATACAATAAACTCCATACATTTAACCTTCTATTTTAAGTTTGTTTATTTAACATTTACTACATGCCAGACAGCTTTGTACTTTACAAGCAGTTTTTCAATCTTCGTAAAAATCATGCATGCACATTAACCACAATAGTAACTGTAAAGAACAAATCACTGATACAGGAAATATGGACAAATCTCAAAAACATGCTCAGCAAAAGAAATCAGGCACAAGCCCAGTGTATATACGGTACAATTCCATTCACATGTAGTTTTAAAACTAGTAACACGGATCTTCAGTAAAAATCAGACCAGTCAGGGCCAGAGGTACAGAAGACTTACTGCAAAGGAACACAAGGAAACTTTCTGAGGAGATGGAAATGTTCTATATTTTGGTGTACACATCAAGTTGCAATCATTTGACAACTCATCAAGCTGTATACTTACAAAGTTTGTATTTAACTAAACATAAACTATAGTTCAATAAAACTGATTTTAAAATATCACAAGGTTATTCCATAGGTAATAAGTCTTCTATTTATGCTTAAAGACTTGTCTCAAAACACGTAGCTGATAAGTGGCGAATCCAGATCTCAGTGAGATGCTCCCCACGGCTGCCTAACCACCTCCTACCGATAGTACATCTTCTCTTTGAACGACTGCTTCAGTGGCAGCACAGATGACTGGTATGACATGAGTGGTCCACATTTCAAAATACTGTTCCCTGTCTCCCAAGCCACTGCTTACCCTATGCTTAGAACAATGATGCCTCAAGTCTAATAACAAAATCATGCCTGAGAACTAGCAAGAGTTCCAAAGTTAAGCACTGAATGTTTTATACATTTCAAAGTCTCCACAGGGAGTTGCTTCAATCACCATGAAAATCTCACACTAGTTCACAAGCTATTATGTTAGAACAACAGTATTACAAAGGTTCCTGATGTTTCTGACAGAGAGACATTTATTTTAAGAAGGTCCCTTTCACCCTTGGCCAGTACGGCTCAGTTGGTTGGAGTGTTGTCCAGTAACCAAAAGGTTGCAGGTTTGATTTCTGGTCAGGGCACATACCTAAGTTGTGGCAACTAATCAATGCTTCTTTCTCACATCAATGTTTCTCTCTCTCCCTCTCCTCCTTTCCTCTGTCTCTCTAAAAGCAATGAAAAAAATGCCTTCAGGCGAGGATTAAAAAAAAAAAAAGAAGATCCCTTTTTGCTGAACACACCAACAGGCTGAAAAATTTTCTGAATTCTGGCATTAGCAACATGAGTGAGCATATGAAAATATACTGCTAAAAAATTAGGGAGGTATAGCCCCCTTGCTAACAATGTCAGAAAATTAAGACTCTCCAAATGACTTAGAGGAAATTAGGCACAAAAACAAAACAAAACAAAACAAAAAGATTTGGGGTATATAGGTAAGCTACTACTGACACAAACTCACTCCAAAACATCTATAGTAACATTCAGAACCATGCTACTCACATGTTCCAGAATTCTATTAATGCTAAACGATATATGACCATGTGTCAGAAAGAATTCCAAATGAAGTGTCAACAGAGAGATCACTGGCTAAGTTCTCGCAGCCACTATTCAAAACATGATTACCAAAAAGTTCTGATTTAATCAGGTTTCTGCAAAGGAAAAATATAGAGCTGCACTTCTCAAGGTGTGGCTCACAGACACCTGAGGGCAGGCGTCTTAGACCCGACTTCAGGGGTGGGGGGTCTGCAAGGTCAAAATAGGTTTATAATAATATTAAGACATTACTTTTCTCACTGTATTGACACTTGCAATGAGGCTGCCAAACTCCTGGCACTCAAGGCAATGGCAACCCGAAGCATTAGTAATCACTACATTTTTCAGTAACATGCACTCATGGGAGAGGGGGCAGTGGAGTCAGTTTCATTAAGACTGTCCTTGATGAAGTGGTAAAATTGCCCCCCCCCAAGATTTTATTTATTTATTTTTTAGAGAGGTGAAAGAGGGAGAAAGAGAAAGAAAGGGAGAGAAACATCAAATGTGTGGCTGCCTCTTGTGCACTCCCCACTGGGGACCAGGCCTGTGTCCTGACTGGGAACCAAACCAGTGACCCCTTGGTTCATTAGCTGGTGCTCAATACACTGAGCCACACCAGCCAGGGCAGAAAAATTATTAATTTCCTTAAACCTCAGCGGATGAGTTCATGTCTTTTTAATATTCTGAGTGACAAAATGGGAACTATGTACAAAGCAGCTCTGCTATGTACCAAAATATGCTATGTCAAGGAAAAGCAGGCATTCAATTGTTCAAGTTGTAAGTTCTACCAACTGGGTCTTTGATAGAACGTCATTTTTATTTGAAAGAACACTAAGAAACAAACTAGTTATTCAGATTCCTCAAAAATAAATGAAATAAACCTGTTACTGTGAGGAAAGCAATCAATAGTATTTGAAATTCTGACCTTTCAAATAAACATTAGGCTTTTGGAAAACTTTATCTGCCACCACAAACTTGTCAGCTTCTGAATATTTAAAAGTGATTTCTGATTACATTGTCACATTAATCAACGAGAATTTGTATGTTATATAAACAAATGTGTCAACACTTGGAAGACCTGTGTAACTGAGAGAACAAATATTTTCCGAGCGACCAAAGCATGCTACAGAATCATGTGTGGTGAAAGGTCCACTCAAAGTAGAAGAGAGACCAGTGAATTTTAATGTAACCAGGTATGGAAAGTTTGATATGTTTTCAGATTCCATACTGCAACTAACCATGTGTTGACTTTTAGGCAGAAATATAACGTACTAAAGAATAGCTACAATGATCTAAAAAGGCTATTAAAGAACTACTCTTTTTTTCAACTCTACATCCATGTGGGGCTGGACTCTTCATATATTTCACCCAAAACATAGTGCAATAGATGAGAAGTTCTATTTCTCATCTATTGAGAATTTAGTCAGCTGTCTGCCATTAAGTCTGACATTAGAGACATTTGCAAAAATGTTAAAACAATACCATGGCTTGTACTAAATACTTTGTTGGGGAAAATAGCTAGTTTTCACTTTTAAAATGTTATTTGGGTTACAAATAAAAATTATGTTATTGTTAACTTTAAATGATATATTTTTTAAATTTTGTTTTAATTTCAAATGTACAAATATTAATAGCTATACACCACATAACCTATTTTTTTAAAACAATCCAGTATTTTTAAAAATGTAAAGGGATTGTGAGACAAAAGCTTGACAGTGGCCGGCACAGAAGCTCTGTAGAACACTGCCGGGCTCCATACGATGTATAATGTTGTAACATTGGTCAGTTATTTATCCACACTTTGCCTCAGTTTCCTCCTCTGTAAAATGGAAATATTAACCTCAAACAATTACCATGAACAATAAACAAAATAATACACATAAAGCATTTGGAACAATAGGTGACACAGTATATATTGAATCTTGGGTGCTGTTATTACTTGTTAAGCAGTTTTTAAGCAAATTAAAGTACTTGGTTTCAAATTTAGGCATTTCTTTTCTTTTTTTTAAAGATTTTATTTATTTATCTTTAGAGGGGAAGGGAAGGAGAGAGGGAGAGAAATATCAATGTATGGTTGCCTCTCATGAGTCCCCTGATGGGAACTGGCCTGCAACCCAGGCATGTGCCCTGACTGGGAATCAAACTGCCATTGTGTGGTTCGCAGGCCCACGCTCAATCCACTGAGCTACACCAGCCAGGGCTAGGCATTTCTTCTCAATTCCATGAATCAAACATTTGAGTGCTGTGGCACAAATATTTGAGGTTTAAGATACTTTCCTGGACTTTTTAATTGTCGTATAGTTTTTTTCACCTTCAAACTTGCTAAGGCTTTATCATTTTGGGTCTCCACTGAAAACACTGATTGCTGGAAGACTAATCACTTCAAATTCTGAAAACAGTTACAGGAAAGGTAGAAAAATAAACACCTCCAATTATTTTCTCCAAGCAGGGCCCTTAAGCTTCAGCAGACGAAAAGCATAAACTTACACCTAAAAAATATCTAATTTATTACATACAAGGTTTTTTGAAGTAGAAAAGAAACACTACTTACAGAGTCATGGGTGAGGTATGTATCGCAGTAGTCACAATAAAACCTGGAGGGAGATGGAACGTAGAGAAAAAGAGGTGACAACCCGTTAATAGATGCCCATCCACAGAAGTGCTGTTCATTTAAGGTTTAAAAAAATAAAAGGCCTAGTAATGATTCGTACACGTCAAACAACGCGCCCTGACAGAAATCAGGCTTTTTTGTTACTCTATAAGCAGTCGATCTCCACACTCTAAAAGGGGTATCTAGAACCACCCCCTTCCTCCCTTCCTCAGACCCTCTCGTTTCCGTGAGACTACAGGAGCCAGAATCCGCCCTGCGAACCCCCACAGGGCCACAATTAGTGACTGTGACCGCGAAAACCCCCAGATTCAAGTCCCTACTCACTTCGGCATGTTGTTCCGTAGGCCGTTGTCCACTCGGTTCCGCACCACCGGAAGTGACGCACACCAAGCGCCGACGCCGCGAAATTGACGTCTTCAACGCGACTTCCGAAACCCTCCTCAGTCATCCAATCAGAGTGCGGAGCGGTGCTGCCCCTTCACTCCAGTCTGTGGCAGAGTCGGAGGGGAGCGGCTTCTCCTTCCTTCCTGCCACCTACAGGAAGGCGGGAGTGCTAAGGGTTCTGAAGAGGTTCAATCTACGCGCATTTATTTCATCTTGATGCCTGATGTTCCCTGGAGCGTGTTATTCATTCTATCCACAAATAGCTAACGATTACCCGCTATATGCCAGGGTGTGCTCTAAGTACTGAGAAGACAGCAGTGGATAAAACAAACATCCTTGTCATGAAGTTGACAATAATAAAGTCAGTATGTAGTAATTTAGATGGAGCCAAGTTCTATGCAGGGTGAAAAATGAACTAGGAAAGAGGGAGCTCAACTTTAAATAATAGAGAAAACTTGCCGAGAAAGTGAACAACAGAAAAAAATCAGTTGCTTAAAGCAATAAAGAGAGGTGCAAGTCATTTTACATAGAGTGTCTTTTTGAGTCACATTAACTGCAGGAGAGTAGAATCCTTGGTGTTAAGTCCTATCTCGCCGCTTACTACCTCTGCTGCTTGTGCAGTTTCCTCCTCTGAAAAATATAGGTAGTAATTCTTACTTGTGGGTTTTAAATTGATAGAAGTAACATGTCCACAGATATAACCTGTTCTAACAACAACAACAAGGGCAAATTTCCAGGATGGTCTAACAGACTGCAAAATGGAACTGGGGAGGAGGAACTTTAGATTTTTCTGCTTCACACTCTGGTGGTGGAAATGGAACTAAAATAATAAGTGCTACTTTATTTGAATGTGTCCTATGCCCCACGTGCATTAAATGCATTAATTTATTTAATCCACTTAACAACCCTATTATTCACGTTTTATATGAGGAAGCTGGGCTTTAACAAGGTTAAAGTTCCCTGGTCCTAAAACAAAAGTTAACTGCACAATGAAGTTATCAATCTTTCACCACTTCAATACAGTGGTAACTCAGCATTGGTAATACTAAGAACAGTCAGATATGTGTCTCCTGCTGGGATTCCAACATTAAGTAGAAATCATTACCTATAATGTATTCTTACCCAAAATGTTTAACTTGAATCTGTGTAGTCAAGGTTATAGGATAAACTAGGAGATCAAGCTAAAGCAAAAGGCAATGAGCAGATTTAGAAGGTGGGACATTTTATAGGACAACTGGCCTCTTTCCTTCACTGAATCAAGAAAATGTGCCACTTTAGATCAAAAATTTTTAAGATATATAACAACTAGACTATTGAATTGTCTAGGATTAGATCTAGTTTGGAAAAACCATCTATAAAGGACAATTTGAGGCAAATACCTGGGCCTTAATGTTGCAGTTCTAGAAACCTACATTTGTGTACATGCCCTAAGTTGATTCTTCTCAAAGGGATGGATTCATTAATTATGTTTTTTTTTTTCTCCTTATTTCTCTGTGCTGGTCCTGGTATTGTTTTGCCCTCAAGTCCATCTCTCATCTTTCCCCTCATCTTTTCAGCATGCCAGTGGGGGCCTGACCCCATGAAGGCTGCATGGCTTGGACTGCTGTGCTGGTTGGCTTCCAGGCTGAGTTGCTAGGCCCATCGATGGGGGGGGGGGCACTTCTGCAGATTGGAGGGACTAAGGGAAAAAGCACAGTATACCCACCCCCAAGCCAGAGTACCCATCCACCCCGCCCCCCCCCAACCTTAGGCTGTCTCCTCCAACCTACCTAGCTCTAACTTTTAACAGATGATTCCAGCCCCTGGGATATGGTACCAAGATGTGTATTTCTTCTGTTCCTCCAGTGTTAATGGTGGCAGTAGCTTCTTGCTATTGCTCATCTCTGGGCTACTTTACTATTTGTTTCACTTGTTATCTCTGCCAACACCTATGTAAACAATTCTTTGAATTAAATGTCCTCTGTTTTAAATACTTAGAATGTTTTCTGTTTTCCAAGATTCAGAGGGTAACCTCCAAGTTCCAAGGGGGTATTTCCCTCATGTCCCACCACATGACCTATTATCTTGGAAAGCAGTGCTTTTTGCACTTTTCCTCTGAGGGTTCCAGGCAACTTTGACAATTCATTTGTTACCCTCATTCTTCTAGGTATAGGGTCAAAATCTAATGTGGTCATCTTTGCTCGAAATGCCCTTTAACTCTTGTGCGATATCTTAAACATTCATAATGTTTGCAATCTACTGCATAGTATGTCTATGCTATCCATTTCTTCTCAAGATATTTCATGCATAAAATGTATTTTATTTATTTATTTTAAGATATTTTATTGATTATGCCATTACAGTTGTCCCATTCCCCCCTTCACTCCCCTCCACCCTGCACACCCCTCCCCCACCATTTCCCCCTCTTCTTTCATGTCCATGTGTCACAAGTTCTTTAGATTCTGTACTTCCCATACTATTCTTGCCCTCCCTCTGTCTATTTTCTACCTACTGTCTATGCTACTTATTCTCTGTACCTTCTCCCCCCTTCTCCTCTTCCCACTCCCCTGTTATTAACCTTCTATGTGATCTCCATTTCTATGTTTCCCCTCCCGATCTAGCTGTCCTCTTAGTTTGCTTTTGTTTTAGATGTGGTTGTTAATAACTGTGAGTTTGCTGGCCTTTCACTGTTCATTTTTTTATCTTCTTTTTCTTAGGTAAGCCCCTTTAACATTTCATATAGTAAGGGCTTGGTGATGATGAACTCCTTGAATTTGACCTTATTTGAGAAGCACTTTATCTGTCCTTCCATTCTAAATGAGAGTTTTGCTGGATAGAACAATCTTGGATGTAGGTCTTTGGATTTCATGACTTGGAATACTTCTTTCCAGCCCCTTCTTGCCTGGAAGGTCTCTTTCGAGAAATCTGCTGACAGTCTGATGGGCACTCCTTTGTAGGTGACTGACCCCTTATCTCTTGCTGCTTCTAGAATTCTCTCCTTCATTTTAATCTTGGCTAATGTAGTTATGATGTGCCTTGGTTGTGTTCCTTCTTGGATCCAACTTCTTTGGGACTCTCTGAGCTTCCTGGATTTCCTGGAAGTCTATTTCCTTTGCCAGACTGAGAAAGTTCTCCTTTATTATTTGTTCAAATGTTTTCCACTCGTGGCTGTTCCTCTTCCCCTTCTGGTACCCCTATAATTTGGATGTTGGAACATTTAAAGATGTCCTGGAGGTTCCTAGGCCTCTCCTCATTTTTTTTGAAATCTTGTTTCTTCCTTCTTTTCTGTTTGGTTGTTTCTTTCTTCCTTCTGGTCCACTCCCTTGATTTGAGTCTCAGTTTCCTTTCCATCACTATTGGTTTCCTGTGCATTTCCCTTCACTTCAATCAGTTTAGCCTTCATATGTTCCTCTAATTTGTGGCTAAAATCAACCAGTTCTGTGAGCATCCTGATCACCAGTGTTTTGAACTGTGTATCTGAAAGGTTGGCTATTTCTTGGTCACTTAGAATTATAGGCTCTGGGGCTTTGAGCTGTTCTTGAATCATAATGTTTGGTCTGTTTGTACCTGTTATGTATAAGGGGCGGAGTCTTAGGTGTTCACCAGGGCCTGGTGAACCGGTAGCTGGGTTGTGACACTGGTTGTGGGGGCGGGGTCAGAGAGGGGAAAAAATGGTGCTTTGCTTCACTCTGCTCTCTCTCAGATTTCTGTCCCCTCTGCAGCTTCCCACAAGCAAATTGGTCACCTCTGGTGCTGGTTCCCAGGTATGTGGGCCCGTGTACTCTCCAGGACCCTGTGGGTCTCTCCAACGAACTCTCTGTGAGTATGGGAGCCTCTCCCAGCCACTCGACCCCGAGAAATTCTTTCCAGTTGGTGCTTTCAGGCTCTAATTCCCGTTGCTGGGGCCCTACCCCAAGCAGTCTATCTCACTGTTTGCTCCTTTGCTTGGTTTATCGGTCTGGCTGGGTGGTTCATTGTTGTTGGACTTTTGTACAGTTCAATTTTCACTGTTTTGGCTGCATTTTTGTTTCTAAAACTTTACTGTCTTTAAATTTAGTTGTGGGATGGGGCACAGTGTTTCCACCTATGCCTCCATCTTGGCCGGAAGTCTATTTTATTTATTTTTAAAAAGGTAATAAATATACATGGTGCAAAATTAGAAAAGCACAGTAGAGTATGTTCCCCAGCCATACCCCTGTTACCAGTTTCTTGCCTGTCCTTCCAGAGAGACACTACGCAAATGCAAACACAAACCTGTGTTCTGGTTCCATTTTACAAATGCATAGTACTTCATTGTATGGCTATACCTCAATTTATTAACCTGTTGATGAACACTTAAATTGTTTCCTGTTTTTTACTATTACAATAACGTCGCAGTACATAGTTAATTGGCACAAATGCAAGTACATTTGTAGGATAAATTTCCAGAAGTAAAATTACTAGGTTAAAGAGCTTTGCTTTTGTAATTTTGAAAAATACTGGCAAATTGCCCTCTGTTGTATTTGAGAGTGATTTTTCATCTTTTCAATGATAGGTTAAAAATGGCAGGTACTGTAATGATAGGTATTATAACTTTACTTCTCTTATGAATAAAGTTGAGCATTTCGTAATATGTTTAAGAGCCTTAAAGAGTCTGTTATACTATTCTATGTAGACTGCCTTTCATGCCATTTGCCCCTTTGTCTATTGTATTAGTCTCATCCTTCTCTTTTTGATTTGTAGAGAACTCTATATATATTAAGGAAATTCACTTTTCCTGTAATATGAATTGCAAATGTTTTTCCATTTTGTTATTTGTCTTTGGTTGTATTTTGGGTGATTTTTATCATGAAAAAATTTCAAATTTTTGTGTTGGTAAAACTTAATCAATTATTTTACAACTTCTGCATTTTATGTCATACTTAGAGCACCTTCCCCTCTATGAGCTTCTTAAAAATTCTGTCATTTTTTCTAGTTCTTTTATCATATCATTTTCCATATTTATATCTTTAATTATATGAAATTTATTTTTTAAAGATTTTATTTATTTTAGAGAGGGGGGAAGGGAGGGAGAAAGAGAGGGAAAGAAATGTCAATGTGTGAGAGAACCATCAATTGGCTGCCTCTCACACACCCACAACCAGGGAAGGCATGTGCCCTGACTGGGAATTGAACCGGTGACCTTTCAGATTGCAGGCCGGTGCTCAACCCACTGAGGCACACCAGTGGATTCTCTCTCTCTCTCTGTCTCCCTACCTCTCTCTCTATGGCTTCGTCTTGACCTTGCTGAAGACACAGTTGGACTTTTTTCATAGTGGGACAGATGGAGATAGGACAGAGAGTCATCCTTCCACCAAAATAAACCTTGCCACACCACAATCTCTCATGCATGGATTGATGCAATGTTTTTCTCTCAATCCCTTGAAAGAGCCCCACTTCCACCGGCAACAATCCCAGTACCAGTTGTTGGATAATCCATCATTTTTATTACTAATGTGAAATGCTACTTTTATCATCTACTAATTTCTTCTATAAATTCTCTTCATTTCTGGGATTTTTGTCTGTTCCATTGGTTTGTCTATTAATGTGCTTTGGCAAGAAAAAATTCTGAGATGTTCTAAGTTAAAATTATAGTGGCTGGAGAGTGAGAGAAAGAGACAGAACAGTTAGCCTATTAATAGCTGTGGGTCAGCTCTAACAAAAGACTGCCCACATTTCTGTATATCTGTTGGAATTTTTGGTTAGTTTCCAGGTGGCAGTTTAGATATTATCTGAGAGAACCACCAAGGCACCGTCAGACCCCAGGAGTCTCTGCTTCTCATTTACACATGAAGTTTCCAACCTGCTGCCCACAGCTCGCCCACAGGAGTGGACACTTCTTCCTTGCTGGCTCAGCACCTATCCCAGAGCTGGCATCACTTCACCTTCTCCCATCCCCTTTGCCTATAGCTAATGTAAATCTCTTCAGAATAGCCTATATCCCTCTTCCCCCTACATGATGTATAAACATTCTTACAAAACTCTGGATCTACAGACATGTCTTTTCCACCTGGCCAAGCTGCTGGAGCTTTAGGCTCCAGGCCCCAAGACCAGTTTTCTTTTTTTGCTATCAGTGGCCTAATAAACCCATTCTTTAAAAAAAAAAAAAAAGTCTTTCAGGCCCTGACCGGTGTGGCTCAGTTGGTTGGTTTGCCCAAACCAACTGAGTGTGACAGTAAAGCAAAAGGTCACAGTTCGATTCCCGGTCAGAGCACACGCCTGGGCTGTGGGTTCATACAGTCCCAGTGAGGGCATGGTCAGGGCACATGCCAGAGGAAACCGATCTATGTTTCTCTCTCACACCGATGTTTCTCTCCCTCCCTTTCCATCTCTCAAAAAATAAATTTAAAAAATCTTTTAAAAAAATAGCCCTGGCTGGTGTGGCTTAACGGGTTGAGTGCCAGCCTGTGAATAGAAGTGTTGCCAGTTCGATTCCCAGTCAGGGCACACGCCTGGGTTGTGGGCCAAGTTCCCGGTTGGGAGCATATGAGAGGCAACCGATCAATGTTTCTCTCTCTCCCTTCCCCTCTCTCTGGAAATGAATAAATAAAGTCTTTTTAAAAAGTTTAAAAAGTCCTTCAACCATGGATGTGAACATTTTTGTATAACAGCCTCTACCAACTGTTTTGTTAGAGTTCCTGTCTTACCTATGGTTATTTTAATATAAAGTGTATTTCAATTACCCAGCTAAATTGCTTAACTTTATTCCTTTCTTAGGAAGATATTCCATCAGGGACTCATGTGGTACATTTGCCATGTGGTTTGTCACACCCTCTGGTACACTGCTGCACATCCCTGCAGGGTAGAGTTGGCAGCTGAATACATGATGCCCAGTTACGTTTGAACTTCAGATAAACAATGAATAATTTTAGTAGAAATGATAATTTAGTAAAATTATTGTTTTATTAATATTTTAAAATAATTTTAGTATCTCCCATGCATTTTTCCCATTTCTAAAAACGCTACTAGCGGGTACTTATTAAAAATAATTCTTTTAGGAGCATGTGACAAAACCAACTCAAATTAGATTAAGCACATGGGGGATGTAGAGGCCCAGAAAGGTGAGACATGAAGGGTGGATTTATCTTCAGTTATGGTCTCAAATAATGTTACTCTGTCTCTTCTCTCTCCATCTCTCATCTTCCTGTCTGCTTCTCTTTACACATTGACCTCAGCCTCTCACATTGCAGCCTGGCTTCCTCCGTGCAACCAGGTAAGACAGCCTCAACTATCTCCAACGTTCCATTCTTCCAGCACCGCAATGCCAAACATTAGAAAGGGGCCTGAAGTGCCAGGCTTGGGTAGCAAGTCCTCCCTGGGCAGGGGTGAGTGGGAAATCGTAACTGACAACACACTCAGACCCCAGGTAATAAGAGTGGAGTACAGCAGTGTTGGTGGAGTACTGCTTTCAGAGAACAGGTAAAGAAGAGCATTCTGGGACAAAAAAGGCATGTGCGCCTGCCATCATTAGTCATACTTAACAAAGATTGTGGAGCCCAGCTGAAAGGTAACGCCAATGTAAGGTAGCAATTTTTATTGTTTTCACCAAAAGGATTTGCTTTCTTAGTGCCTAAGTAACATATACCTCCCCTCAATTCTCCCATATTTTTCACCAATGCTAAGGCACAGAAAGTAATACTCAATTATTCAATATTTATTTGCAAACATTTACTGAGCACCCATTTAGTGTTCAGGCCAGTGTTGGCTATTGTCAATGGAAAATGAGTAACATACCATGCCCACCACCATCAAGTTTGGTATAAGAGATAAACATTTAAACAAAGAAGCATAGCATTATATGGCAAGAACTATGATAAGACAACTTCATCAAGAAATAATACTGTGTAGTTGTAATGAGCACAGCTTTAGATCTAAAATGCCTGTGTTTGAGTCCCAGTATCACAAGCTATTGCTTTAACCTTGGGGAACTTGCTAAACTTCTTTGTGTTTCAGTTTCCTCATCTGTAAAACGGGGATGATAATAGTATCTACTTCATAGAGTTGCCAGTGAAAATGAGGCCCTTTCATGGAGCCACAAAGAAAGCATTCCAGGGACCCACGTATGGGAGAATAAAGCTGAGTGGTAAGGTTTACTGTAGGAGCAAATTCAAAGGAGCACCCTGGGTTCAGCCCCAGCGCCTCACCTTCGTCCATCCTGTTATGGAAAAAGTTCAGCCTTATTTTCATCGTGCACAGAAATAGAGCCAATGTCCAGAAATTCTGTGCCATTGATTTAGTTCCTGCCTGTCCCCATCTCTCTAACATAGTCTGTTCCCAGCTGTGCTTTGTCTGGCACTGTGCCCAGGTCCGCACTTGGAGCCTGCGCGTGTGCCGAGCCCCAGACAGCTGCTCAGCTCACATGGCTGCTGTGGAGAGAGAACTCATGAATAAATGGCCATGTGTTACCAGATGAGAGGGTGAGAGGGTGAGAGAGAAAGAGAGAGAGTGAACTGGTTCACCTTTGTTAGGCTGATTATATTATCTCGCGCTTGAGAAGGAAGGACCAGGTGCTCTCTCAAACTAACCAAGCAGCTTTCCAATCCTTTGCATGCTGGAATTGGATCCTTCCTCTACCCAATCATTTCCTACATCTTCCAGAGTTCTGTGTCCCTTATCCAATAAGATCCTTTCCTCAGGCTGGACAGATGAGCCTTTTCGGTCATGATCTTGGCTCCTACTGTGAACACATCATAGTAGAAGCTCTTCCCCCTTTGTCATCTTGGCTTCTACTGGACATGTACCCAGCAGAGGAATTTCTCTTGCTGTTTTATCTTTCTCTTTCCTGGCTAGTGACCAGTAAGGATCCTTCCTGCTTACTTTGGGGATCAGGTCCCTGATAAAATTGTCCCCTGGGGAGACTATGAGTGCTGCCACTTCCTAGTAAAACAGTAGGTGTTTTAGTTCAGTGTCCAGTTCAATTCCTCAGTTGATTAGGTTTCTTTATGTTTGATTTCCTTTGCTTCCTTCCTTTATGAATATCCAGCTACCTATGCTAACAATAGAGTCATGGCTATGAGGACTGAATAAGATCTTTCTCAAAAGCACTTAGTACATGGTAAACACACAGAAATTGGTGGATAGTGCTGGCAATTTCAGTTATAAGAATCGATACTAAAAACCCAGGGCTCTTGAATACCACATCCAGGAGTCCTTCCAGACCTCTTCATGGCCACATAAAGGATGAGCTGTAGAAGTCAGAGGCATTTTCCTTCACCCTTCTGAAATGAGACTTGAGCCTCAATTTGCAGACATCATTGACTTCCGACTCTTCTGTCTAGTTGGCACTCCTACAATCCCAGACCTCAGGGCCCTGAAATTCTGGGGAGAGCTGGAACCCCAGAGGTGGACTTGTCCTGCACTCTAACCTGTGCTTCCAGCTCAGAGGGGGCTACCCGCCAACAGATGCCTCACTGGGGAGGGTCACACCATTGTGGCCTTATCCCCTAACTTTTCGTTTTGAACTGAGACCTTGATCCCATGAAGTGTACTGAGAAGGCTAAAACTTGATCTTGTATTTGGAAACAACAGCAGGACATAGGGCCAGCTGTAGAAGCTGACACCAGGCTTCCCAGGTGAGTGTGGACATAGCTATGTCTGGAAACTCTTGACTGTGGCTGGTGACAGGAAGGGGAGTCCTTCTAAGGACGTCACCCAATCCTCATCCCACTCTACCCTGCAAGTGAAATCAATGGAAAGGTAACCTATCCGCTGCTTTCCAAGGCCAGAGCCTGGAGGTAGGCTCACCTGAGCAAATGAGAACAAAACTAGGACAACACTGAGAATGTCCATCTGGCACCTACAGGATGGCAGCAAAGCCATTCATTTTGTCTGGTGGAGTAGCGAGAGAAATAAGTATTCATCAGTTCTGCTGTGATCATTTTGCCTCCCTTAGAGGAGACAGAGGGTTCACTGCTGGGAATGGGGAAAAAACAAAGTCCCAGGGCCTGGGTAGCAAGTTCTTTTTTTTTTTAAGTGTTCTTTTAGTTTAAAAAATATTATAATTGACATAGAATGTTATATTAGTTTTAGGGGTACCACATAGTGATTCTACATTTATATACCTTATGATATGAGAGCCACGATATGGTTTCACTCATATATGGAATCTAAAAAAACACAAATTACATAGTTAACAATGGCAAAGACAGGACTTGAACCCAGGATGTCAGTGCTAATGCTCTTTCCATTGAACACACTGCGTGTGCATCTGAGACCTTCGAAATCCCAACCTGAGTGGAATCTGCTTCCAGTAACTCCTGCACTGCAACTCATGAGCTGGAGTTTTTAAAATAAGCACTTCAAATTGTCATACGTAGCCCCCAGCTGGAAGGCCTTCCACATGCAAAGGACAGCTCCACTACAATGTGAATCTTAGTGTACATAATTGATGCTTCAATCCACCTGACTTTAAAAATGATGTTGAATGTGACATTTAACAAGCTCCTACAAAATGATAAAATAACCATAAACTCAACACAAAATACAAAGAAAAAGGAAATAGACATGTCCTTTAAACATATAAAAACATACTCACCCTCACTCATAATAATATCAATTCAAAGTAAATGTCAGTGAGATACTATTATTACCTATCAGATTGGTAAAAATGCAAAAGATTTATAATACTTGTAGATTAGGCACTGAGAAACTATTAGGCAACAGGAACTATCACACATCCCCAGTCTGTATAAATCGGAACAGTTCCTGTTGACAGAAATTTGGCAGTACCTACCAAAATTCCATATGCACATATCCTTTGACTCAGCAACTTTATTTCTAGAAATTTATTCTACAGTTACAGTTGTAGGTGTGCAAAAATAACGTATATACGAGCTTTTTAAGTGAAGCACTGTTTGAATGAGAGAACAAATATCTGGAAGGTTAAATGTTCATCAACAAGGACCTGATTAAATAAATTATGGATATTTGTACTGTGGAATACTACACAGCTGCAGAAAAGAATGAGAAATATCTCTGTGTACCAATTTGGAAAACTGTCCTAAAGATACTATTGAAAAAAGCAAGACACAGAACAGTGTATATAGTAGATACCATTTATATTTTTTAAAAAGGAGGGCAATACTACATATTTGTATTATACTGTGAATGCATTAAAAATTTGTTAAAGGAGCCCTGGCTGGTGTAGCTCAGTGGATTGAGCATGGGCCTGAGAACCAAAGAATCGCGGTTCGAATCCCACTCAGGGCACATGCCTGGGTTGCAGGCCAGGTCACCAGTTGGGGGCGTGTGAGAGGCAACTGATCTCACACAATAACGTTTCTCTCCCTCTCTATCTCCTTCCCTTCCCCTCTCTCTAAAAGTAAATATATAAACTCTTTATAAAATTCTTTTCTTCAAGGAGATGTAAGAAACTAGTAAGAGTGATTATCTGTTGTGGAATTAAAATGGAAGGAAAAAAACTGTATACCTTTTAAAATTGTGATGTTTAAACTTTATGAATTTTTAAATTAAGTAAATGATTGTTTAAAAGAAAATAAAAGAAAAGAATATGGCAGGAGAGGCACACCACAGGTCCTGGCTGTATTGTGGAACTACCTCCTGGAACCATTCCCTGAAAACTGCCTTCTTCAGCACACAGACTCATCATTCAAAGGTGTGATTCAGAAAACATGCAGACTTCCAAACTGGCACCTTGGAATTCACTCTCCCAAATTCTTGCCATTGTGGGAAGGGGCAGGGCTGCTCTGTTGGGTCTGCTCAGATTGCAAGTGATTTCAGCGTTGTTGACTCTAATCCAGGCGCCATGAACTACATGTGAGTTTCATTCAGGCTGAGAGTCCGGAGGCTTAAGTCCTGAGAAACTCAGCCATCACTTTTTTTCCTGACCTTTTGGGTGTCCTTTAAAATACTTCATTTTCTCACCAAAGAATCCTGTTTGGCCTCCAGGCCACCTAAGTTTCAAGAGGAAAAATTTTTTCATTTGATTCCAGCACTAATTTAAAGTACTTGGATTCACAATCTAGATGGAAAGATTTCTTAGGACCCATAAAGCAAAGAGCCATTTAAAAATTGGATAAATTAGACTTTATCAGCATTTTAACTTCTGTTTATGA
Source organism: Sturnira hondurensis (assembly GCF_014824575.4). NCBI lineage: Eukaryota > Metazoa > Chordata > Mammalia > Chiroptera > Phyllostomidae > Sturnira > Sturnira hondurensis. The sequence continues at coordinate 2,369,755 of NW_028080209.1, read as the reverse complement.
CAATACATGGTTAAGAAAATGAAGAGGAAAGCCATAGACCAAGAGAATATATTTAAAAAATATTTATTTCACAAATGCTTTCATCCAGATTATATTAAAAATGCTTACAAACCAATAAGGGCCAAAAAGAACTTTAATGCGCAAGTGACTTGGACACTCGCAAAAGAAAAAATAAGCTCATAAATAAGTGACCCCAAATGTTACTCATTAGTGAAATGCAAATTAAAGCCACAACAAAGATACCATCACAAACCCACTATATTGGCTAAAATTAAAACGACTGGAAATACCAAATGTTGGCAAGGATGGAGCAACCACAACTCTCATTCATTGCTGACAGGAGTGAAAATGGTACAGCTACTTTGGAAAAACATTTGACGGTTTCTTATGGAGTTTCTTATATACCTATCTTATGACCCAAGAACTTCACTCTTTAGCAATTATTCAAGGAAAATGAAACATATGTCCATACACAGAGTTGTGTAAAAACGTTCAAGGAAGTTTCCTTCACAATAAGCTCAAACTAGAAACAATCCAAGTGTCCATCCCAGAAGAATGATTCAACAAATTCACACAATGGACAACAATAAAACTGACAAACTACTGACACACATGATAACATGAATGAATTTCATAGGTAAAACCATTATGTTAAACGAAAGAAACTGGACACAAAAAGTGCATGCAGTTTTAAAACAAGCAAAACAAATCTGTGGTTGAATGAAACAGAAAAGTGGTTGTGTCTGGGGGTGTCAAATTGTTCACACAGCAGGAATGATGGCAATGTTCTATATTTTGAGAGTAGTACAGGTTACATAAATGTAGGCATTTATCAAACTTCATCAAACTGTGCCCTGAGTGGTATGGCTCAGTGGGTTGGGTATTGTCCCAGACACTGAGAGATCACTGGTTTGAATCCCAATTGGGGCACATGCCTGGGTTGTGGGCCAGGTTCTTGGCTGGGGGTGTGTGTGAGAGGCAACTGTTTGACCTTTCTCTCACACATGGATGTTTCTCCCCCTCTTTTTCTCCTTCCCTCCCCCCCTCTCTAAAAATAACTAAATAAAATCTTAAAATAGAACAACTCATCAAACTGTGTTCTTAAGATTTGTGCATCTCACTGTTCCTCCCCCTACCAAAACAAAAACCTCTTAAATAAAGATTGACTTGTAGTTGGTAGTAGGCTTGAACAAATGAGAAAATATATTGAAAGTAATGGGAACTGGTTTTCTCACAGTTGTACAAAAGGACTTGCAAAAATGGAGAGGGAAACTTACCATGTGATTCTGGATTAGAATTGGAGGTATCAAATATGGCTCGTGGTTTTAAATAAATTTCCTGGCTTTGTCCACTGAGAAAGTTTAGAGAAGCAGTGACATATTAGCTGCAATGAGCATACAGAACAGCTAGATCTTGGTTTCTAAATACCACTCTCCAACTAGGGGAAAGAGGATTTCTTGGAGAGCGGACTTCTTCCGAGGAAGTATAAGATGAACCTGACCTCTCATGCCAGAAATAAGAAACTGCTTGAAGAATATCAAAAGAACACCGAATCCAGCTTGAAGTAGCTCCCACTTCTTTCTGTGTTGTCAAAAGGAAACCAAAACAGTTGAGCGAACACCCAGATCTGGTTTCTGCCATATGAGCTATGTAAAATTGAGCAATTTATTCAAATCCCTTCTACAGACTTCCAGCCAAGATGGGGGAATAGGGAGACATGCTTTGCTTCCTGGCAAAAGTAAAAGAAGGAAAATAACAAGGTTAAAACAAAAAACAACCAGAACTGCCAGAAAATTGAACTGTATGGGGAGTCTGATAACCAAGGACTTAAAGAAGAAACTTTCATCCAGACTGGTAGGAGGGGCAAAGATGGGTACCTGGGTTGGAGAAGCCAGTTGCTGGGGTGGAGGAGGCATGGCGAGGCAGCAGACCAGGTGCAAAGTGGTGGGCTGGCAGAATGGACAGTCCCACATTCTCATGTGGATAAACCAGGAGGGACAACTGGGGAGCGAGACAGACTGCACAACTCAGAGTTCCAGCATAGGAAAAGAAAGCCTCAAAATTTCTGTCTGTAAAACCTGTGTGGTTGTGGTGGCAAGAAAAATGGCCTACCTCATAGGAGAGTTTGTTGGATAGACTCATGGGTCTGAGAATGTACAAAAACTGACCTACCCAGGAAGCAGCACCAGAAGGGCCCAATTCACTTGTGAGCAGTGGAGGAAGTGACTGAAAGTGGGGTGAGAGCTCAGCAAGTAGCACTGTTCCCTTTCTGACCCCTCCCCCAAATACAGCACCACAATGCAACAGCAAAGTGGGTTGCTCCACCCCAGCAAACACCTAAGCCTCCACCCCTTACAATGTAACACGTGCACCAAGACAAAGAAAAATAGCCCAAGTGAAAGAACAGATCAAAACTCCAGAAGAAGAACTAAGTGACCAGGAGATAGCCAACCTATCAGATGCAGAGTTCAAAGCACTGGTAATAAGGATGCTCACAAAAATGATTGTGTACAGACACAAAATGGAGGAAAAAATGAAGGCTATACAAAGTGAAATAAAGAAAAATATACAGGGAACCAACAGTCAAGGGAAGGAAACTGGGACTCAAATCAATGATATGAAGCAGAAGGAAGAAATAAACATTCAACCAGAACAAAATGAAGAAACAAGAATTTTAAAAAGTGAGGAGAGGCTTAAGAACCTCTGGGACAACTTTAAACATTCAACATCTGAATCATAGGGTTATCAGAAGAAGAGGACGAGCAAGAAATCAAAAACTTATTTGAACAAACAATGAAGGAAAACTTCCCCAATGTGGCAAAGGAGATAGACATACAAGTCCAGAAAGCTCAGAGAGTCCCCCCAAAAAACTGGGCCCAAGGAGGAACACACCAAGGCACATCATAATTACATTAGCCAAGAGTAAAGACAAGGAGAGAATCTTCAAAGCAGCAAGAGAAAATGAAACAGTTACCTACAAAGGAGTTCCCATAAGGCTATCTGTGACTTCTCAAAAGAAACCTCACAGGCAAAAAGGGGCTGGAAAGAAGTATTTGAAGTCCTGGAAGGCAAGGACCTATATCCAAGATTATTCTATCCAGCAAAGCTTTCATTTAGAATGGAAGGGCAGATAAAGTGCTTCTCAGATAAGGTCAAATTCAAGGAGTTCATCACCACCAAGCCCATATTCTATGAGATGTTAAAGGGATTTACCTAAGAAAAAGAAGATCAACACTATAAACAGTAAAATGACAACAAACTCAAAGCTATTGATGACCGAACCTAAATAAAACAAAAAACCTAAGCAAACAACTAGAACAGGAACAGAACCACAAAAATGGAGATCACATAGAGGGCTATCAGCAGGGAGGTAAAGGAGGGAGAACAGGGGAAAAGGTACAGAGAATATGAAGCACAATTGGTAGGAAGAACATAGACAGGGGGAGGCTAAGGTCAGTCCTGGAAATGGAGAAGCCAAAGAACTTTTATGTGTGACTCATGGACATGAGCTAAGGGGATGGGGGAATGCTGGTGGGAGTGGGGATGCAGGGCAGAGGGGGAGAAAGGGGTGACCAAACATGGGACAGCTGTAATAGCATAATCAATAAATATACTTAAAAAAATACCCCCCTCTAGGTTTTTTCATTTATCAAATAGATACAGTAACACCACCTAGGGTTGTTGTAGTAAATGAGCACATAATGTAGATAACGTGTAGAGCACAGGGCCTGGTGCATAGCCAATCAGAAATGCCTGTTGTTAGTATTCTGTAACTCTCGTGTCTCTTCTAGTCCTAGGTACATCAGTTCCTGGGCTAGTGGTAGCACTACTCATGTCAAACCTCTCCATGTGCTGCCCATTTGTTCCTTGGTCTCTGCCCACAACATAACACAGATTAATTTCATCAAAAAGAAAGAGCAAGGCTGTAGAGCAGGCCCACATAGCAGGATGTAATATGAAAAGCAATGGGTCATTTTGCAAAATACCCCTGACTGCAGAGGCCTGAGGGCAGTGCAGGCACCCTTGAGCCCTTGGGGGTTGCTAGGATGGCCCTTCTCATTGTTCTAAACACTAGGTGTTGGCAAACTTCCAACAAAGCTGGCTGAATTGCTGTTCTCTCCTCTGGAATTCAGGGGGGAAGGAAGGAGTGGTATCCAAGGAGGGCAGATCTAGCAGCTGTTGGGAGCTCACAACATTCCCCACACTCCATACAGTGGTTCCAGGTGCCCCAGCTAAGGACACTTGGGGCCTCTAGGTGACCTGAAAACAGAACCCTGGGGTCTAAAGACTCATGTATGACCATTTCTTTTCTGCCCGATAGAAATGTCCCTTTCAGCCTGGAAATGGGCCCCTGGGGCCAGAACTGGGGGGCCGACAGCTGACATAGACCACACTCCATTTCCTGTGCATAACCAAGCCAGGATCTGGCCCCACCAACAGAGGGCAGTTTAGTCCAGTTTGTGACCAGAGCTGAGTTTATCGAATTTGGTAAACAATGTAACTCATGATGAGGTAGCCCATATTAATCCTCTTTTAGATTAGTAGATGTCCAAGTTCCCTTGGCTTTATGAACTAGCAGATCCAGAAACACAGTACAGTGAAGACTCGAGACAAAAGGTGAATTCACCTGAAGCAAACAGCAATTTGTACTGAAGTCTTAAGGCCAACTTTTGGTCACCCAGCATTTCTGGTGGTTAATTGTGAGCCTCAGACTTCTCCGTGGCACACGTCAACATGCGTGGGCTCAGAGCGCCTGTCTTCTCCATTCAAGCCCAGAAGTTTGACTACTGCTTGTGCTTTTTGCTGACTAACCCCTGACCTCCTGCACTCTGGACCTTACCTGTGTTAACCCATGGTCCTTTTCCATTTCCCCATCACTTTCGTGATCTCTGGCCTTGATTTCTTTCTGCTGGTATCAGCCAGATCCCGGGACACACTTATTGTGGGTGCTCCTGAATTTCTATAACAGGGGTTCTGAGGAGGGGTGGTCCTTTGGAAGGTAGTTAGGCCAGTCTCTTCTTACTCAATTTTAGGGCACAATTTTAAATACATTGTAATACAATTTACAGTGTATTTCACATACATAATGCCCCTTGGAGCTGTGAAACTTGGGGACTCTGAACTTTAGGAAATTGTTATGGCCTACGGCCATACCACCCTGCATACCACCCTGCATACCCCCGACCTCATGTGATCTCGGAAGCTAAGCAGGGTCGGGCCTCGGGCCTCGTTAGTACTCGGATGGGAGGAAATTGTTATGAGGTTGCATTTCCCCAGCATTGTTTCTACTGAAAGTGTGTGTTTATTTGGAGTGGCTTGATGGTAGGGAGGCTAAGGTCTCCCCGAGGCTTAGTGCCACCTCTCAATGCTGCCACTGCCATCCACGATCCAACATGAAAACACATGAGTGAAGAAAATTTAAAATCATAGGTTGTGGCAGTTTGCAGTTACCACCAGCACCTTCCAAAGGGTCAGGCAGTGATAGAAGAGACTAAAATGGAAACTAAAAAAGGAAAGAAAAAAGAGAAAGAATTTGCCAGAAGCAAATCTGCAAGTGAGGGCTCTTACTTCCTTTCTACTGATTCCAGGAAGGCCCACCAAACGTTTTTAGTTGAAAGGCTTTTCTGGGAGAGGAAGGGTGGGGGAGGGCAGTGGCTGTCCTGGGTCAGGGGACTCAAGTTCACATTCTAGATCCTCCAAGTTCCAGTTACTTAACCCTGTGAAATTGCTTACCCTTCCCAGTAGGGCTTTAGGTGCCTAGAATGGGGGCCATGACCCATCAAAGGTTTTCATGAACTCCAGTAAGATCACAATTTGTTATGAATTATAAATTTCAGTTTACCTAAAAACTTTTGAACTTCTTGGAATTTCCTCTAAATTTTTTAGGGAACCTGAAAATCATTTCAAATGCAATTTTTTTTGTAAACCTCCTTCCTCCTTCCTCATATATTGGCATCCAGTGCTCCTGTAAAGTCCCCTTTCGCAACGCAAATGCCCCTGGGGAAAAGGCACAGACGGCAGTTTCCAGGTAACACCTTAAAAGTCCATAAATCCTTCAGCTCAGAGCAGGACTGAGACGTGGGCTGAGCCTAGGGAAGGACTGAAGGGCCCCTTGGAGGCTTGAGTTCTGAAGAGGCTCAGAGACCTCCCAGCAGATGAAGTGGAAAGCAAACTTAGTGTGCCTAGGGGGGAAACTGGGCAGAGCAAAGTCACTTTTCAACAATTTTTCCACATGTTCCAATTCCTGTACATAGGGCTGCAATCATCTGTTTTCCTCTCTGCAATATGTATACATTTGTAAATGTGTATGTATAAACTATATTTAATCCAGTCCCTTAACTGACAAACCACAAATGACTAGAGTTGGAATCTGAGGTTTGCCCAGGGGATGTTAGTGCTGTATCAGCCCTTGGCTCACCAGTAAGAAACAAAATATGAGGAGACTAGGAAAATATTGAACATTCACAGGAGAAAAGGTCACAATTGTCTTTTTCTCCTGGGGAGGAAGGCTGGCATTTTTTAATAGGCACTTTTTTCAAGCCCTTACTTTTCAGTCTTAATACTCACCATGCAAACACTGATAAATAGCTTTCTTCTTGCTGCTGTGACACTTTTTAATAAAACTTTAAAAAATTAAGTTATAATTATATACAGCAAAATGTGAAAATATTAAGCTTGATGAATTTTTACCTAAGTACACACATACAGTTATACAGAAAGAACATTTCCATGACCCTCAAAGTCTTTCTCAGGCTTCCACCCCGTCACTAGCCATTCTCCCTCCACCCCCATCACCTCCCCAGACAACCAACAGTCCCACCTCTATCAACACAGAATATGCTGTTTTGAACATGCCCTCTCAATCGTCCATGATTCTGCATATAACAGGAGTTCGAAACTCCATTGTGTGGGTAGATCACAATTTGCCCTATTCATTGGCATTAGAATGTTCCCAGTTTGGGGCGGTTATGAATAGCATGGCTAAGGACATCCTTATATATTTTTGTTGGTGGACAGAAGCCCTCACTTCTTTTAGGTATATTCGTAAAAGAGCAATTGTTAAACCAGAGGGTAGGCATGGGTATAACTTAAATAGGTAGAGCAAACAGTTTAATATATATATATATATATGTATATATATATATGTGTGTGTATATATATATATATATATAATTTTTAGAAAGAGAGGAAAAGAGAGAGAGAGAGGGAGGGAAACATTGCTCAGTTGCATTGCCTGGCCTCTCACAGGCCCCAGCCAGGAACCTGGCCCACAACCCAGGCATATGCTCTGCCTGGGAATCCAGCTGATGACCTCTTCATTCACAGTCTGGTGCTCAATCTACTGAGCCACACCAGCCAAGGTACAGTTTTTCAAAGTGGTTGAGGCAATTTATTCCCACCAGAAATATATGAAAGTTCTAGTTCCACACACTCACCAATATTGGGTATTGTTATTAATTTTTTTGCCATTTTAATAAGTACATCTCATTTTTGGGTTTTAATTTGCAACAGCACCTTTAAAATTATGTAGACTTGTTGGAAATTTTGGGTATCTTCTTTTGTAATGTGTCTGTCCAAGTCTTGGGTCAATTACCTATTGTGTCATCTGTCTTTTACTTAGTTTTTTGTAAAAGTATTTTGTACATATGTATTTTGGATTTGAGTTCATTATTGGATATGTGATTTGTGACTATCTTCTCCCAGTTTGTTACTCGCTTTTCACTTTCTTAATGGTGTCTTTTGATGAATGTCTCAATTTTCATATAGTCTATTTCTATTTCTTTTATCTTGGTACTTTTATAAAATTAATCCTCATCCAAGAATATGTTAATTGATTCTTAGAGACAGAGGAAGGGAGAGAAACACAGAGACAGAGAGAGAGAGAGAAGCATCGATGTGAAAAACCTGCATCGGTTGCCTCCCATATGCAGCCTGACTGCAATGAGAACCCACAGCCTAGGTATGTGCCTTGTCCAGGAATTGAACCTGAATTTTTTAGTGTACAGAATAATGCTCCAACTGGATGAGCCACCCAGCCAGGGCCATGGTTGGTCCTTTTGGTATCCATTTAAAAAGATTTAAATAATCTGACTTCCGGCCAAGATGAAGGTGTACATAGACACACTATGCTTTCTTACACAACCAAAATAAGGGCAACAACAATTTAGAAACAAAATAACAACCAGAACTGACAGAAAATTGAACTGTATGGAAGTCCGACAACCAAGGGGTTAAAATAGACACATTTGTCCAGATCGATAGGAGGGGCAGACTCTGGTGGCTGGACGGAGAGGGGTTGCACTGAATGTGCAAGACAGCAGCTAACAAACCCCAGGCATGCCAGATGCCAGCAGGTGGACCATGAGTGCCCAGGTGGAGGCTGCACACAGACCCCGGTCTCGGGGTGGCAATGGGCAGATCCAGCGAGACGGCGATTGTGAAGGGAGGCACTGCGTGCAAGGCGGCTGGCTGACCAGGCTGTCCCACTGGGCTGTCCCACATTCAGATGCAGATAAACCAAGCGAAACTGGAGAGCAAGACAGACCACGCAACCCAGGGTCCCAGCTTGAGGAAATAAAGCCTCAAAATACCAATTGAAAACACCTGTGGGGGTTGAGGTGCCAGGAGAGACTCCCAACCTCAGGAGAGTTCGTTGGTGAGACCCACAGGGTCTTAGAACCTACACAAACCCACCCACACAAGAATCAGCATCAGAAAGGCCAAGTTTGCTAGGGGGGTGCAGCGGAAGGGACTGAAATCCGAAGAGAGCTGAGCAAGCACCATTGTTCCCTCTCGAACCCTGCCCCCAGATATAGCCTCACAACTCAGCGATGGGGGTGGGGGGTTGCCCTGCTCTGGTGAAGACCTAAGGCTCCTCCCCTTACTATGTAACAGTTGCACCAAGACAAAAAAAAATGGCCCAAACAGAAGAACAGATCAAAGCTCCAGAGAAAATACAACTAAGCAACCAAGAGATAGCCAACCTATCAGATGCACAGTTCAAAGCACTGGTGATCGGGATGCTCACAGAATTGGCTAAATTTGGTAAAAAATTAGATGAAAAAATGAAAGCTACACTAAGTAAAATGAAGGAAAATGCACAGGGAACCTATAGTGATGGGAAGAAAACTGGGTCTCAAATCAATGAAGTGGACAAGAAGGAAGAAAGAAACAACCAAACAGAAAAGAATGAAAAAACAAGAATTCAAAAAAATGAGGAGAGGCTTAGGAACCTCCAGGACATCTTTAAACATTCCAAAATCTGAATTATAGGGGTACCAGAAGGGGAAGAGGAACAGCCACGAGTGGAAAACTTATTGGAACAAATAATAAAGGAGCACTTCCCCAGTCTCGCAAAGGAAATAGACTTCCAGGAAGTCCAGGAAGCTCAGAGAGTGCCAAAGAAGTTGGACCCAAGAAGGAACACACCAAGGCACATTTTTATTACCTTAGCCAAGATTAAAATGAAGGAGGGAATCTTCAAAGCAGCAAGAGATAAGCAGACAGTTCCCCACAAAGGAGTTCCCATCAGACTGTCAGCCAATTTATGAAAAGAGATCTTACAGGCAAGAAGGGGCTGGAAAGAAGTATTCCAAGTCATGAAATCCAAAGACCTACATCCAAGATTGCTTTATCCAGCAAAACTTTCATTTAGAATGGAAGGGCAGATAAAGTGCTTCCCAGATAAGGTCAAGTTCAAGGAGTTCATCTTCACCAAGCCATTATTATGCAAAATGTTAAAGACACTCATCTAAGAAAAAGAAGATAAAAAAAAACATGTATAGTAAAATGACAGCAAACTCACAATTATTAACAACCGCACCTAAAACAAAAACAAATCAAGCAAACAACTAGAATAGGAACAGAACCACAGAAATGGAGATCACATGGAGGGTTAGCAACAGGGGAGTGGGAGAAGGAGAGAGGGGGAAAAGGTACAGAGAATAAGTAGCATAGACGGTATGTAGAAAATAGACAGGGGGAAGGCAAGAATAGTATGGGAAATGTAGAAGCTAAAGAACTTATGACCCATAGACATGAACTAAAGGGGGGAATGTGGGTGGGAGAGGTTGTGCAGGGTAGAAGGGAGTGAAGGGGGGAAAATGGGACAACTGTAATAGGATAATCAATAAAATATATTTTAAATTTTTTTTAAAGATTTAAATAATTTTTTCTAGTTTCTTTTATAAAGTAGAAAATTATTTCCAAAAGTACATTGTAAAAATATTATAACATATAGATAAGAAGAAGAATAATCACCTATAATGTTACCATCCATAGGTATAACTTCTACTAACATTTTGATACATATTCTTCTCCTTATAAATGTTTATACACATAGTTTTCTTTCAAAAAAGTGGGATGAGCTCTGGCTGGTGTGGCTCAGTAGATTCAGTGTCAGCTTGAGAATCAAAAAGTGGGATGGTACTGTATTTATTTTAGTTAACATTTTTAAATTTATATTTTGTATATACTTGAATTTACCCAAAAGGGGGAGAAGCAGTAAAATTTATATTTTATATAAATATCAATAAATAGAGGACTTCCGCCAAGATGGAGGCATAGGTGGAATCACTGTGCCTTCTCCCACAACCAAGTTTGAATACAACAAAGGTTTGGAGAACTAGGACACACCCAAAGACCAGAAAACGGAATTATACGGAAGTCTGACAACTACGAACCCTTCAATGGGGATGGAAAGAGAGGCGGAGCATGCAGCGGAGCTGGGTCGGGCAGGACAGATCCCCCGACCTGGTGCGCAGGCAGCCCGGAACCAGTCGGGATGTGGGGCAGACTGACCACGGTCGCATATTCGCACACAGTGAGACAGACCACGCAGGCCCCAGGGGGCGAACCCAGTGGTGGAGGGCTGACGGCGGTGGCACACTCTCGTGCAGTGGAACGAAACGCGTGGGCCTGGTGATGGTGGTGGCTGCGGCTCCAGTGGGGGACGCGGTGGCAGGCGGCAGACGACAAGCCGTTGTCCCTCTTTGACCCTGCCCCCACATACAACGTCACAACCCAGTGACTTAGTTGCCCTGTTCTAGTGAACACTTTAGGGCTCTGATCCTGCTATGGAACAGGCACGAACAGTCCAAAAGATGGCTCAAAAAGAACTCAAAGTCCCAGAGCCAATAACTCTAAGTGACCGAGAAATTGCCAGCCTCTCAGAAGCACAATTCAAGACATTATTTATCAGGATGCTAACAGAACTGGTAGATTATAGCCACAAATTAGAGGAATATATGAAGGCTAAACTAATTGAAATGAAGGGAGATGCACAGGAAACCAATAGTGATGGAAAGGAAACTGGGACTCAGATCAATGGACCAGAAGGAAGAACGAAACATCCCACCAGAAAGGAATGAAGAAATGAGAATTCCAAAAAATGAGGAGAGGCTTAGGAACCTCCAGGACATCTTTAAACGTTCCAATATCCGAATTATAGGGGTACCAGAAGGGGGAAAGAAACAGCCACAAGTGGAACACTTATTTGAACAAATAATAAAGGAGAACTTCCCCAATCTGGCAAAGGAAATAGACTTCCAGGAAATCCAGGAAGCTCAGAGAGTGCCAAAGAAGTTGGACCCAAGAAGGAACACACCAAGGCACATCATAATTACATTAGCCAAGACCAAAATGAAGGAGAGAATCCTAGAAGCATCAAGGAATAAGAGGACAGTCACCTACAAAGGAGTACCCATCAGTCTGTCAGCGGATTTCTCAAAAGAGACCTTCCAGGCAAGAAGGGGCTGGAAAGAAGTATTCCAAGTCATGAAATCCAAAGACCTACAGCCAAGATTGCTTTATCCAGCAAAACTTTCATTTAGAATGGAAGGACAGATAAAGTGCTTCTCAGATAAGGTCAAGTTCAAGGAGTTCATCATCACCAAGCCCTTATTATATGAAATGCTAAAGGGACTTATATAAGAAAAAGAAGATGAAAAATATTAACAGTGAAAGGACAGCAAACACACAGTTATTAACAACCACACCTAAAACAAAAGCAAACCAAGAGGACAGCTAGATCAGGAGTGGAACCATAGAAATGAAGAACACATGGAGGGTTAGAAACAGGGGGGTGGGAGGGAGAGAAGGGGGGAGAAGGCACAGAAAATAGCATAGATGGGAGGTAGAAAATAGACAGGGGGGAGGGCGAGAATAGTGGAGGAAATATAGAATCTAAAGAACTTGAGACACGTGGTTATAAACTAAGTGGGGGAGAATGGTGGGGGAGGGAGTGTGCGGGTGGAGGGGAATGAAGGGGGGAATAGAACAACTGTAATGGTATAATCAATAAAATATATTTAAAAAAATAAAAAATAAAATAAAATAAAATAAAAAACATTGCAAAGACCTTTTACAGAGTCAAGCAGAGGAAATACTATTGGATGTGTTCCACGCAGAAATAGCCCTTTGAGTCACTGGGATGACAGTTAAAGGTCTGATTTGTAAAGTGAGGGCCAGAAGTTTAAATTTTTGTTCATGTTTATTTGTTCATCACATCACTGTGGAGGAGTTACCTCTGAGCCTGTGTCCCCATCTGTAAAATAAGGAACTGATAATATCGTATAAGTTTGCCCAGATGAGCAGCAGATATGTGCCTTGAAGCAAATAAAGCCCTTAGCCACCCTTAGCACATGGTAGACACTCAATTTTTTTCTTTTGCTATTTTAAGAAATTAAGATTAAAAAATTCACATTCCATAAAGTTCACCATTTTGAAGTATACAATTCAGTGGTTTTCATATATTCACAATGGTGTGAAACCACCACCCCTGATTCCAGAATGTTTCCATTATCCCCCAAAGGGTAATGCGTACCCCCCTGTACGCACTCACTCATAGTCACTCTCAATATTCCACCCCCCACCCCCTGGCAACTACTAACCTATTTTATGTCTCTATAGATTTGCCTATTCTGGACATTTTCTATAAATGGAATCTACAGTCTGAGATCTTTTGTGACTGACTTCATTAGAATAAAACACTCAGTATTATTGTTTTGTTGTTGTTCCTATCGCCTATGACTCAAAGAGCAAGAGAACCAAGTGACATAATGAATATGGAATCTCCTTGTAAAGAAGAAATTGCTCTGGAAATGTAAGGCCTGAATTATCCATTGAAATATTTACTCTTGTGGAAATGGAGAGATGCCCATTAGAACTTCCTAGAGGGAAAATAAAATCACAAAGTTAAGAATATGACAGCACTAAAAATATCCTCTATTTTTTGAAAAACATTCGGTTACCCTTTTTTCCTAAAGCTTTTTGCATGCTCATTTAAGTTCTCTTCACTCCCAGACCTGTCACCACGCGTTCAGTCGATGTCTGTCTAACCTTTGAGCCATGCTATTCCTGGATGTGGAATTTGGAGGCAGAGCTGTAGAGGACCTTAGGAGGAAGCTGTCAGCCAGCTCCCACAGGCCAGTCATCCACAGTGGCCTCTGAGCCACCCCCAGAGGGTTGGTGGAGGCCACCAACAACACATCTGAAGGCAGATGTGACACTTGATTTCTAGCCAATCTTAATTTTGCTCTTGTGTTAACATGACAAGAAGCTTGGAGTCCATTTTTTTATTTTATGAGTGTGTATTATGACTCACCTAGGAATTTGTTCAAATGGTCCTGCCCAAATGCAGACAGTAATTTAGCACAATCAAAACTTTCAGGATTATTAGCTGACTCTAAATGAAAAACTTTCTTCACTCATAGAAGTAATTATTCTGCTTTGCATTGCCTGCCAGAGAATTTTTTGAAGACTTAAAAATTTGCCCTGGCTGGTGTAGCTCAGTGGATTGAGCGTGGGCCTGCAAACCACATGATCGCGGTTCGATTCCCAGTCAGGGCATATGCCTGGGTTGCGGGCCAGTTCCCAGCGGGGGATTTATGAGAGGCAGCCGTACATTGATGTTTCTCTCCTTCTCTCCTTCCCTTCCCCTCTAAGAATAAGTAAATTAAAAAAAATGAAAAAAAAACCCCAAAACCCTCAAAAGACTCTTCTTAGAGTTCATTGTTTTATTTATCTCCCTCCTCCCTACATTGTGTGCTGATGTTGGATGGTCTCTAGGTCTGGGCAGGGCTCTATGGCTCATGTCACATGGTCTGGTGGGAAAGGAAAGTATTTCCTATCAGGAGCAAAAATAAGGTTAGAAAAAATTGTTGAACTGTCTTTCACTGACCTGTGTGATGCCACAGGATTTTACCTCCCTGCTCCATCCTGCCTCCTCTCTTAGTTTTCAAAAAAATTTAATGTTTCAAGAGGTCTGGTTGTTAAAAGATCAGACTATGCAGCCAGACTGGCTTCAAATCCCAGGGTCACCATTTACCAAATATGTGACACTGGGCAACTTTCTAATCTCTGCACCTCAGTTTTCTCATATGTAAAATGGGTATAATGACAGTAACTTCTTTATACGGTTGAAATCACTAAAATAGTTAATACATATAAAGAACTTAACAGTGCCTATGACATGGTATTTTCTTCTTATATACATACATACTAAGAATAACATAATAAACATCCAGATCCTTACACAGAAATCCTAACATTATGCAATATTCACTTTAGATATTTTTAATACATTTTATTGATTATGCTATTACAGTTGTCCCATTTTTCTCCCCTTTATTCCCCTCTGCCCTGTATCCTCTCTCCCACCAGCATTCCCCTTCCTTAGTTCGTGTCCATGGGTCATACATAGAAGTTGTTTGGCCTTTCCATTTCCCGTACTATTCTTAACTTCCCTCTGTCTTTTTTGTACCTACCATTTATACTACTTATTCCCTGTACCTTTTCTCCCATTCTCCCCCGTTCCTGCTGATAACCCTCCATGTGATTTCTGTTTTTGTGATTCTGTACCTGTTCTAGTTATTTGCTTAGTTCATTTTTATTTGTGTTGTTTTTTTGAGATTTGGTGGTTAATAGCTGTGAGTTTGTTGTCATTTTACTGTTCATAGTTCTGATCTTCTTTTTCTCAGACAAGCCCCTTTCACATTTCATAGAATAAGGGCTTGGTGATGATGAACTCCTTATCTGAGAAGCACTTTATCTACCCTTCCAATCTAAACGAAAGCTTTGCTGGATAAAACCATCTTGGATGTAGGTCCTTGCTTTTCATGTCTTGGAGTACTTCTTTCTAGCCCCTTCTTGCCTGCAAGGTTTCTTTTGAGAAATCAGCTGACAGTCTTATGGGCACTCCTTTGTAGATAACTGTCTCCTTTTCTCTTGCTGCTTTGAAGATTCTCTCCTTATCTTTAATCTTCCCTAATGTAATTATGATGTGCCTTGGGTCCAATTGGTGTGTGCTTCCTTGGGTCCAAGTTCTTTGGGACTCTCTGAGCTTCCTGGACTTCCTGGAAGTCTATTTCCTTTGCCAGACTGGGGAAGTTCTCCTTTATTATTTGTTCAAATAAGTTTCCTACTTGTCACTCTTCCTCTTCCCCTTCTGGCATCCCTGTGATTTGGATGTTGGAACGTTTAAAGATGTCCTGGAGGTTCCTAAGCCTCCCTTCATTTTTCTGAATTCTTGTTTCTTCATTCTGTTCTGGTTGAATGTTTCTTTCTTCCTTCTGGGCAAATCATTGGTTTGAGTTGCAGTTTCCTTCCCATCACAATTAGTTCCCTGTACATTTTCCTTTATTTCACTTAGCATAACCTTCATTTTTTTCATCTAATTTGCAACCATATTCAACCAATTCTGTGAGCATCCTGATTAACAGTGTTATGAACTGTACATCTGATAGATTGGCTATCTCTTGGTTGCTTAGTTGTATTTTCGCTGGAGCTTTGATTTGTTCTTCTCTTTGGGCTATTTTTTTTTTTGCTTTGGCACACTTGTTACATAGTAAGGGGAGGAGCCTTAGGTTTTCACCAGGGTGGGCAATCCACGAGGGTGTGTTGTGAGGCTGTATGTGGGGGAGGGGACAGAGCAGGAAAAATGCCACTGGCTCAGCTCTCTACTGGTTCTCAGTCACTTCCCCGTTTACCCACAATCAAACTGGACCCTTCTGGTGCTGATTCCTGGGTGGGTGGGCTTGTGTACATTCTAGAACCCTGTTGGTCTCTCCACTGAACTCTCCTGTGAGCCTGGGAGTTTCTCCCACCGCCTCAACCCCCACAGGTGTTTTCAATCAGAGGTTTGAGGTTATTTCCCACACTGGAACCCTTGGTTGCTCGGTCTGTCTTACTCCCCAGTTGCTCCTCCCAATTTACCTGTACAGGAATGTGGGACCACCCAGTCCAAAATCCGCCACCTCGCTGGGTCCACCAGCCACCATCTTGCCTTGAGTCCTCTCTGCCCGGCTGCTGGTCTGAGTGTATGTTTCTTTAACTCCTTGGTTGTTAGACTTCCATACAGTTCAATTTTCTGTTAGTTCTGGTTGTTTATTGTTTTTTATTTATTTATATATTTTTAAAGATTTTATTTATTTATCTTTAGAGGGGAAGGGAAGGAGAGAGGGAGAGAAACATCAATGTAAGTTTGCCTCTCGTGCGTCCCCCGCTGGGAACTGGCCTGCAACCCAGGCATGTGCCCTGACTGGGAATCGAACCGCAATCCTGTGGTTCACAGGCCCGTGCTCAATCCACTGAACTATGCCAGCCAGGGCTGTTTATTGTTTTTTAATTTGTTCTTGTCCTTCTTTTGGTTGTGCGAGGAGGCACAGCGTGTCTACCTACTCATCCATCTTGTCTGGAAGTTCCACTTTAGATATTTTTAAAATAAAATGTTACTGTATCAATTACCACAGACACGCAGGTATCCAACCCTATTACACTCCCCTCTTTTTCTTTCTTGAGATAACCATTTTCCTGAATCCATTACTTATTATTTTTAAAAGTTGGTATGAGTCCATAAAAATTATATATTATTGCTTTATGTTTTTAAACCTTATAAAAATTGTATCATATGAATCCCTTGCCACTACTCTTCTCACTCAACCTCATGATTTTGAGATGTGTCCATGCTGCCACAGAGTTAAGTCAATTTAATTGCTGTAGGTGTTTCAATGACTGTATCACAATTGATGTTCCCATTTCCCTGTTATGGACATTTACATTGCCTCCAGTATTTTGCTTTCATACGCATTATCACAATAAATATTCTTGTATCTGTCCTGTGGGTAGTGGGACTTAGGGTGATTTTTTACTTCCTTCTTTATAACATTCTATATTATTTAATTTTATTTATAATAAACATGTATGAGTCTTTGCAAAATAATTAAACTATTAAATAAATAAATGGAGATTTGAAATACTTCCAGCAAGATGTAGGCATAGGTAGATATACTGTGCCTCCTCGCACAACCAGAAGGAGAACGACAAGTTTAAAAACAAAATACAACCAGAACTGCCAGAAAATCAAACTGTATGGAAGTCCAACCACCAGGGAATTAAAGAAGAAATATTCATGCAGACCAGTAGGAGGGGCAGAGATGGGTGGCCTGGGCAGAGGGGACTCGCAGAAAGGTGGCCACTGGAGGACTGGATCAAGTGGTGGCTGGCTGAGCAGAAGGTCCCACATTTACGTGCAGATAAACTGGGAGGAAAAACTGGGGAGTGGGACAGAATGAGCAACCCAGGGTTCCAGCATAGGGAAATAAAACCTCAAAACCTCTGACCGAAAAAACCTGTGAGGGTTGCAGTGGCAAGAGAAACTCCCAGCCTCATAGGAGAGTTCATTCAAGAAACCAACAGGGTTATAGAATGTACACAACCCATCCACCTGGGAATCAGCACTAGAAGGGCCCAATTCACTTGTAGGAAGCAGAGGAAGTGACCGAAAGCCAGTAGAGAGCTGAGCCGGTGGCATTGTTCTCTTGAACCCCAACCCCAATTATAGCGCCACAGAGCAGAGACTCAGTTTGCCCAGCCCTGACAAATACCTAAGGCTCTGCCCCTTAAACATGACAGGCACACCAAGACAAAAAATTATGGCCCAATAGAAAGAACAGATCAAAACTCCAGAAAAAAATACAACTAAGTGATGAAGAGATAGCCAATCTATCAAATGCAGAGTTCAAAACACTGGTAATTAGGATGCTCACAGAATTGGTTGAATATGGTTGCAAATTAGATGAAAAAAATGAAGGTTATGCTAAGTGAAATAAAGGAAAATGTACAGGGAACTAATTGTGATGGGAAGGAAACTGCAACTCAAACCAATGATTTGCCCAGAAGGAAGAAAGAAACATTCAACCAGAACAGAATGAAGAAACAAGAATTCAGAAAAATGAAGGGAGGCTTAGGAACCTCCAGGACATCTTTAAACGTTCCAACATCCAAATCACAGGGATGCCAGAAGGGGAAGAGGAAGAGTGACAAGTAGGAAACTTATTTGAACAAATAATAAAGGAGAACTTCCCCAGTCTGGCAAAGGAAATAGACTTCCAGGAAGTCCAGGAAGCTCAGAGAGTCCCAAAGAACTTGGACCCAAGGAAGCACACACCAATTGGACCCAAGGCACATCATAATTACATTAGGGAAGATTAAAGATAAGGAGAGAATCTTCAAAGCAGCAAGAGAAAAGGAGACAGTTATCTACAAAGGAGTGCCCATAAGACTGTCAGCTGATTTCTCAAAAGAAACCTTGCAGGCAAGAAGGGGCTAGAAAGAAGTACTCCAAGTCATGAAAAGCAAGGACCTACATCCAAGATGGTTTTATCCAGCAAAGCTTTCGTTTAGATTGGAAGGGCAGATAAAGTGCTTCTCAGATAAGGAGTTCATCATCACCAAGCCCTTATTCTATGAAATGTGAAAGGGGCTTGTCTGAGAAAAAGAAGATCAGAACTATGAACAGTAAAATGACAACAAACTCACAGCTATTAACCACCAAATCTCAAAAAAACAACACAAATAAAAATGAACTAAGCAAATAACTAGAACAGGTACAGAATCACAAAAACAGAAATCACATGGAGGGTTATCAGCAGGAACGGGGGAGAATGGGAGAAAAGGTACAGGGAATAAGTAGTATAAATGGTAGGTACAAAAAAGACAGAGGGAAGTTAAGAATAGTTCGGGAAATGGAAAGGCCAAACAACTTCTATGTATGACCCATGGACACGAACTAAGGAAGGGGAATGCTGGTGGGAGAGAGGATACAGGGCAGAGGGGAATAAAGGGGAGAAAAAATGGGACAACTATAATAACATAATCTATAAAATATATTTTTAAAAAGGAAAATAAATGAATACAACCTATTTTTTCCTAAAAAACGAGAAAATGAATGCTGAAAAATTGTAAGGTGTTGTTATGTAAATTTATGATATTAGTATTAATATTAGTATTTATTACCCCAATCTCCTCTAGCAGGAAATTTGAAATTGCCAAAGAAATGAAATAATGGTTCTACAATAATGGAGAAAGTAGTGACAGTTCCATGGAAACACAATCAGGCTGAACGTTGTGAAAAGGGAAACTTAGAACTGAAAGAATCTGGAGGAAAGAGAAAGGCAGTTTCTTTCTGAGCCTTGGACTTAAATCCTGGCTTTCTCAAAAAAACCTGTGTCACTTTGGAGGCATTATTTAAACTCTCACTCTCCATTTCTTTATCTGCAAAATGGGAGTAATAATAATATTGATCTTATTTTGTTGTGGTGGCTAAATGACTCAAATTACTTAAAGAGATGGACATTTGGCACATTGTACGGGGTCATTATGTATTTGTCCCTGTTTTCCACCTTTTTTTCTTACCTCTACCTAGCATGTATACAGCAAGATACAGTACACATTGTGACCCAATTGGAGAAGGAGTGGTTATTATAAAATGAGACGGATTGTGGTTTTTGTTTTTTAACAGGAGAGAGACATAAGGAGTTGGTGTTTACTTAAGATGCTTTGGTTCTATTAAGATAAAGGGGCCAAGAAGACAAGATAAAGAGAAAAGAATGTACTGCTTCTGGATATATCTAGGTCAAGGTGTTACTGTACAGGCACTGGCCTGGAGCAGGTCTGCCTCAGGGCAGCCTGTAGTGTGTGGATTCTTTACTTTGTGTAGGAAAGATTTCACAACATGAGTCCAGGTGATTTTTTTAAAAAAACTTTATTTTTAGGGAGGGGGTGGGGCATCAATCTGTGGTTGCCCCTTGAGAGTGTCCTACTGGGGACCTGGCCCAGAACCCAGGTCTGTGCCCTGAGTGGGAACTGATCTGGTGACCCTTTGGTTAGCAGGCCGGCACTCAATCCACTGAGCCACACCAGCCAGGGTGTGTCCAGGTGATTTTGAGAGTGTGTTTACTAAGGCTGGGGACAGTAAAACAAAAAAAGAAAGGGTAGAAGTAGTAATAGGAGAGAGCCTACGCAGTGCTCTGCTTTGACTCCCTAGAGAAGTTATAGGAAAGGAGGTGCCAAGGCAGGACTGCTGTCAGCTCACTGGCAAGTCAGAGAAGAAGGGGGCCCTGGAAACAGGATCACAGGGCAAGTTCATGTTGAGCCGCCGCTGCCCACATCTCCCCTGGCGGCGAGTCTCCTGGGGATCCTTAGAGTTTAGGAGGAAATTAAAGATTCATGCCTAAAAAGGGGCATGGGCCTGCTCTAGAGGGACCCTGTACTCCATCTTTGTCCTGAGGGCTGTTTGTCTTTCTCCTGCGGGTGAGAATCTTAGCAGAGGGTTTCAGGAGAATATTCATCAGCTTTCCAGGGGCATTTTTAATATGCTGGTATGTTAACATGGAGCAGACCAGGGAGAGGGGCATTTTGGGGAATATTCTTTGTTCCTCTATACTGTTTTACTTTTATTTTGGGTCTGGCTTTTAATGGGTTTTTTGTTACTTTTTTCCCCGATTTCATGATTTCATCGGTCCTTGGGTTTAGCTGGCACAAACGACATTAATTGGGTATCGGTTCCCTACCTCCCAGACCAGTTCTCTGATTAGGAAGGAGAGGTATAAACCATGCACTCTCATGTCCTTGGTTAGGAAGATATAAGTTCTTGCCACTCACGAACTGGTTGTAAGTTGCTCAAACTGTGAGCAACTTATTTAATTAATTTTTTGGTCTCAGTTTAATTAATTTAATTTTTTAATTAATTATTTAATTTTCTTTGTCTCAGTTTCCCCATTAGACTTGTCCAGAATTTTCCTAGCTTCTTACTATCCTGCTGCAGAGGGACCGATAAACAAGAAATAAAGACAATCAGGTTTTCTTTTGCATTGTCGCATTTACCACGGAACGAAAAAAGAGAGTCAGGGCATCAGATGCTCTGTTTAGAAGAAAAGAGAGTATAATAAGGTGGTATCTGCTGTTTTTTATCTCTTCAACAGAGTAATAGGGTGGAGGCACTGGAAAAACCCCAAACACGGGGGTTCGGTCTGTCCTTATCATTGTGTGGGTGGATGTTGAAGGCGGTGACACTGCTCACTGCAGTGGGCTGCTCTTCACTCTTACCTGTCCACTTCCCTCAGGTACATCTTAGATTTATTTCCTTTTCCTGGAATCACTTCTAGATATATTTCTGTGATGAGAACAAGAAATGGGAGGCAGTTAAGAGGATCCTGGGTCTTGCAGAAGTTAAAAACTTCCAAATGCATATAAAAGAATGAAGTCAAACCTGTATTTACACCATACACAAAAATAAATTCAAAATGGATTAAAGCCTAAACATGAAACCCAGACCATAAATCTGCTAAAAGAAGACAAACGGCAAAACTTCATGACATTGGACTTAACAATAATTTCTTGGATATAACATTCCTAAAAGGATACACAACAAAAGAAAAAAATAGACAAATGGGACTACATCAAACTTAAGACTTTTGTGCATCAAAGGACATAATCAACACAGTGAAAGGCATCCAATGGAATGGGAGAAAATATTTGCAAATGATATACCTGATAAGGGGTTAATATCTAAAATATATAAGGAACTCCTATAACTCAACAACAACAAAAAAATTTAAAAACTGACTAAAAAAGGGCAAAGGACTTAAATAGGCATTACTCCAAAAATGACTTATATATATCCAACAAGAAAGATCCTCAACTTCCATACTCACCACAAAAAGGCATATCAAAACCACAATGAAATATCACCTCATATCCACTGGAATGACTACTGTCAAAAAACACAACAAAAATAACCAGTGTTACCAAGGGTATAAAGAAACTGGCACCCATGTGCCCTGTTAGTTCGATTGTAAAATGGTGACTACTATGAAAAACAGTAGAGAGGGACCCTATCCCTGGTCAGGGTACATACCTAGGTTGTGGTTTTGATCCCTGACTGGGGCACATAGGGGTACAACTGACTGAAGTCTCCCTCCCTCTCATTCTCTCTCTCTCTCATTTTCTTTCTCCATTCCTCTCTCTCCAGAATTAATCAATAAACATATTCTCAGGTGAGAATAAAGAACAAAAAAAAGAGAAACAGTATGGGGGCCTTGGAAAATTAAAAACAGAATTACTACATTATCCAGAAATCTCACTTCTGGGTACATATCCAAGAGAATTGAGAGCAATGATTTTAATAAATATTTGCATATTCATGTCCATAGCAGTGTTATTCGCAATAGCCCAGAGGCAGAAGTAACACAAATGTTCATCAATAGATGAGTGAATAAACAAAATGTGGTGCCTACATACAGTGAAATATTATTCAGCCTTAAAAAGAATGGCAATTCTGACCTGGGCAATAATACGATGAACCTTGAGGACACTGTATAGAGTGAAATGAGCCAGTATAAAATGAAAGGACAAATATGGTATGATTTTATTTACATGAGGTATATTAAGTAGTCACATTCATAGAAACAGAAAGTAGAATGGTTGTCAGGGACGAGGGGTGGTTGGAAGGAGAGTTGTTTAATGGGTACAAAGTTTCAGTTTTGCAAGATAAAAATGTCCTGGAAATAGCTTGCACAACCATGTAAATATGCTTAACAATACTGAACTGTACAGTTAAAAATAGTTATTATAATAAATTCTATGATTTTATTAATAACACAAAAAATTAAAACAACAAATGCCTGAATAATTTTGCCATAATTTGTCCCCTCACTAGCCTGTTCCTCGAACCTTTGGGAATCATCCAGGGACCAGGTAAGGATTCCTTAAAGACCTCTCTGGGTATCCTAGTTCCCCTGAGCTCTTCTGTCCTCCCAAGTCCTATGGCCTCTTTGTCTTCGGCTCATTGGGCACTTGAATGCATGATGTTTTGCACTGTTGACTACCTTTACATGGTTATTTATAGAAATGTATGGCCTTGTGGCTACCACTGTCATGTAATATCATAATATTTAACATTCACAAACACTGGTTTGTGAATGTTAAATATTACTTAAACTTCCAACCCTAGGAAATAAGCATAGAATGGGAGTTTTAGCTTGTGGTTAAGTTTATGTATGTAAATAATAATTGTAGCTATAGATGAAATGCCAAATATTTTTTCTTTATTTTGTTTATATTTTCTCCACTTCATTGATCTTTTTGCAGCATTCCTTATGTAGAGGTGAGGAAACTGAGAGCTAGAAAGAAGCTAAGCAATTGGTAAACAGTCACATAGAACAAGGATTAAGTCTCTCATTTCTAGGCCACTGTCCTAACTCAGCCTTACTTTTTTTTTTAAAAAATATTTATTTATTTATCTTTAGAGGGGAAGGGAAGGAGAGAGGAAGAGAAACTTCAATGTATGGTTGCTTCTCGTGCATCCCTTGCTGGGAACTGGCCCCTGCCAGGAACTGGCCTGCAACCCAGGCATGTGCCCTGACTGGGAATCGAACCGCGATCATCTGGTTCGCAGGCCCGCGCTCAATCCACTGAACTACATCAGCCAGGGCCTAACTCAGCCTTACTTATAATAAGCTAGCAGCTAGCAGACATTTGCTTCTCCACTGAATAGCTCAATTGACTGTTAGCTGCTTCCTAGGTTTTGCAGCTTACAAGCTTTAAGGCAGCAGAGAAGGGAGGAAAATGTATAGAACTGAAATGAACTCATGTTTGACAATGTTCTTCTCTTCAAAATAAAATTCATCTAAATGTTTTCTTACATGATTGCTTTATTAAAAATCTGAAAACACAGATAAAAAATGTTAAAAAAATCCCTTATTCCCCACACTCAGATAGTGACAATTAACAATTATCAATGTTAGGACTTCCGCCAAGATGGAGGTGTAAGTGGAAACACTGTGCCTTCTCCCACAACCAAGTTTGAATACAACAAAGGTTTAGTAAACAAAGATGCAGCCAAAGAACAGAAAATTGAACTATATGGAAGTTCGACAACAATGAATCGTTCAACCTGACCGGTAAGAGGGGCAGAGCCAGCAGTGGAGTAGGGTCAGGCAGGAAGGATCCCCTGACCCCAGGCACCCAGGCAACCGGGGTAGCATCGGGAGGACCCAGTGAGGGCGCAGGGTGGCGGGCTGGCCATGGTCACACATTCGCACACAGATAAACCAGCAAAGGAGTGAGCAGTGAGCAGTGAGACAAACTGTGCAGGCCCCAGCGGCGGGAAGCAGCAGAAGGGACCACCACTGCTCCCCTTTGACCCTGCCCCCACATACAGCATCACAACCCAGCGACTGAGTTGCCCTGCCCTGGTGAACACCTAGGGCTCCGCTCCTCATACATAACAGGCACGAACAGTCCAAAATATGGCTCAAGAAGAACTCCAAGCCCCAGAGCCAATAACTCTGAGTGACCAAGAAATAGCGAACCTCTCAGATGCACAGTTCAAAACACTGGTGATCAGGATGCTCACAGAACTGGATGATTTTAGTCACAAATTAGAGGAACATATGAAGGCTAAACTAATTGAAATGAAGGGAAATGCACAGGAAACCAATAGTGATGGAAAGGAAACTGGGACTCAGATCAATGGAGTGGACCAGAAGGAAGAACGCAACATCCAACCAGAAAAGAATGAAGAAACGAGAACTCAAAAAAATGAGGAGAGGCTTAGGAACCTCCAGGACATCTTTAAATGTTCCAACATCTGAATTATACGAGTACCAGAAAGGGAAAAGAAATAGCCACGAGTGGAAAAACTTATTTGAACAAACAATAAAAGAGAACTTCCCCAGTCTGGTGCAGGAAATAGGCTTCCAGGAAGTCTAAGAAGTCCAGAGAGTCTAAAAGAAGTTGGACCCAAGAAGGAACACACCAAGGCACATCATAATTACATTAGCCAAGGTGAAAATGAAGGAGAGAATCCTAGAAACAGCAAGAGATAAGGGGACAGTCACCTACAAAGGAGTTCCCATCAGACTGTCAGCAGATTTCTCAAAACAGACCTTCCAGGCAAGAAGGGACTGGAAAGAAGTATTCCAAGTCATGAAATCCAAAGACCTACAGCCAAGATTGCTCTATCCAGCAAAGCTTTCATTTAGAATGGAAGGGCAGATAAAGTGCTTCTCAGATAAGGTCAAATTCAAGGAGTTCATCATCACCAAGCCCTTATTATAAGAAATGTTAAAGGGAGTTATCTAAGAAAAAGAAGATAGCCCTGGCTGGTGTAGCTCAATGGATTCAGCGTGGGCCTGAGAACCACATGATTGCGGTTCAATTCCCAGTCAGGGCACATGCCTGGGTTGCAGGCCAGTTCCCAGCAGGGGACTCACGAGAGGCAACCATATATTGATATTTCTCCCCTTCTCTCCTTCCCTTCCCCTCTAAAGATAAATAAATAAAATCTTAAAAAAAAGAAAAAGAAGATAAAAAATATGAACAGTGAAAGGACAGCAAACTCATGGTTATTAACAACCACACCTAAAACAAAAGCAAACCAAGAGGACAGCTAAATCAGGAGCAGAACCACAGAAATGATGAACACATAGAGGGTTAGCAACAGGGGAGTGGGAGGAGGAGAAGGGGGGGAGAAGGTACAGAAAATAAGTAGCATAGACGGTAGGTTGAAAATAGACAGGGGGGAAGGCAAGAATAGTAGGGGAAATATAGAATCTAAAGAACTTGAGACTCGTGTTCATAAACTAAAGGGGGGAGTGGTGGGGGAGGGGTGTGCAGAGTGGAGGGGAATGAAGGGGGGAATAGAACTGTAATGGCATAATCAATAATATATATATGTGTGTGTGTATGTATGTGTGTGTATGTATATATATATATATATATACACACACANAGGGGGGAGTGGTGGGGGAGGGGTGTGCAGGGTGGAGGGGAATGAAGGGGGGAATAGAACTGTAATGGCATAATCAATAATATATATATGTGTGTGTGTATGTATGTGTGTGTATGTATATATATATATATATATACACACACACACACACACCAATTGTCAATGTTAATACTGTGGAGTATATCCTTCCAGATCTGTCTTACACTCATTTGTCCATCTTCCTGGAGATGTTATCCATCTACCTGGATAACAGTTAACACTACTTTTTGTCATATTTTTTATCATTTAAGAAAATGTTGTCGGAGTCCCAGCCAAGATGGAGGTGTAGGTGCTTCACTTCCTCTCATGACCAAAAGGATAACAACCAATTTAAAAACAATGAATGAGAACTGCCAGAATTATCAAGCTATATGAAACTCTGACAACCAAGGAGTTAAAGAAACATTCATCCAAACTGGTAAGACAAGAAATATGGCCCAAATGAAAGAACATACCAAAATTCCAGAAAAAGAGCTAAGCAATGAGGAGATAGCCAACCTCTCAGACACAGAGCTTAAAACACTGGTAATCAGGATGCTCACAGAATTGTTTAAGTTTGGCTACAAAATAAGGCAAGAAATGAAGGCTATACAAAGTGAAATAAAGAAAAATATATGGGGAACCAACAGTGAAGGGAAGGAACGAGGACTCAAATCAACGATTTTGATCAAAAGGAAGAAATAAACATCCAACCAAAACAGAAAGAAGAAAGAGAGTTCAAAAAAATGAGGAGAGGCTTAGGCACCTCTGGGATAACTTTAAGCACTCCAACATCCAATTCATAGGGCTGCCAGAAGGAGAAGAGGAAGAACAAGAAATTAAATCCAGCAAAGCTACCACTTAGAATGGAAGGGCAGATAAAGTGCTTCTCAGATAAGGTCAAGTTAAGGGAGTTCTTCATCACCAAGCCCTCATATGAAATGTTAAAGGGACTTATCTATATAAGTAGTATAATGACAACAAACAACTATCAACAACCTTATCTTTTAAAAAAAGCAAACAACTAGAACAGAAACAGAATTACAGAAATGGAGATCACAAGGAGGATTATTAGTGGGGTTGGGGAGGCGGACAATGTGGGGTAAAGGTACAGGGAATAAGAAGCATAATTAGGAGGCATAAAATTGACAGGGGTAGTTTAAAAATAGTACAGGAAATGTAGAAACCAAGGAACTTGTATGTACAAGACATGGACAGGAACTAAGGGGGGGGATGCTGGAGGAGGGGTGCAGGGCAGAGGGTGGATAAAGAGAAAAAAATCGGGACAACTGTAATAGCATAATCAATAAAATATACTTAAAAAGAAAAAAGAATATATTGGAAACATTTTTCTGTATTAGCAGAAATCATAGGTCAATAAATTAAAATGAATTTGATTTATTTAAGTATAAAAAATAAAATTAGTAATAATAATTGTTAGTATTTCTAAGCTTCTGTTATATGTTTATACAGTATACTAATTTTATTTACTTGTTCTTAGAGACAGGGGGACAGAGGGAGAAAGAGAGGGAGAGAAACAGCAATGTGAGAGAGAAACATTGATCGGTTGCCTGTTACACACCCCCAACTGGGGATCTGGCCTGCAATCCAGGCATATGCTCTGACCAGGAGTTAAACTGGTGGCCTTTTGGTTTGTGGGATGATGCCCAACCCACTTAGCCACACTAGTCAGAGCTACAGTATACTAATTTTAGATGCTACTTTTTTACTTAACATAGTATAGACAAGTTTTAAGGTAAAAATTCTTCAAATGCAACCTTATTGTCAAAACTTTGGGAAGTTGGGAAAAATGAAAAATAGAAATCTACTGTAATTTTTCTGTGGGATATAATCAATTGTATATTTTGTTATATTTCCAGCTTTTTACTTTGCTTATTTTCATGAGTTAATACCTATATTTTTATTTATTTACTTAAATTATATTTCGATTATGCTACTATAGTTGTCCCAATATTTCCCCATGGCCCACTCTACCCAGCACCCCTGACTCGCTCAAGGAGTTCCCTCCCGCACCACTGTTCATGTCCATGGGTCATGCATACAAGTTCTTTGGCTACTCCATTTCCTATGCTGTACTTTACATCCCCAAGGCTATTCTGTAACTGCCTATTTGTACTTCTTGATCCCCTCACCTCTTCACCCATCCCCCGACACACCCCTCCCATCTGGCAACCATCAAAAAGATCTCCATATCCATGATTCTGTCTTTCTACTTCTTGTTTGCTTAGTTTGTCTTTCAGATTCAATTGTTGACAGATATGTATTTGTTGCCATTTTAGTGTTCATAGTTTTGATCTTTTTCTTAGATAAGTCCCTTTAACACTTTACATCATAATGGTTTGGCGATAAGCTTTAGTTTTTTCTAGTCTGGAAAGCTCTTTATCTGCCCTCCAATTCTAAATGATACGTCTTTGCTGGGTAAAGCAATCTTGGCTGTAAGTTCCTGCTTTTCAACACTTTGAATATTTCTTGCCAATCTTTTCCAGCCTACAAAGTTTCTTTTGAGAAAGTAGCTGACAGTCTTATGGGAATTTCCCTGTACGTAACTGCTTTTCACTCCTGTTTTTAAAATTCTCTTTGTTCTTAAAGTTGGGCCATGTTTCTTTGTCTCCTTGTTTTGATAGCCTCCCTGCATTTGTTTCTACGTATTAGGTAGAGCTTTCTATGTGTTAGGTAGAACTTCCCTGTTTTGGTAGTGTGGCCTCTGTAGTAGATGTCCTGTAGGGTTCAGTGGCACAGTGTTCCCTATCACCCCAGCTGGAACTCGAGGTGTACCCTTAGTGTGGGCTGAGTACACCTCTTGTAGCTGAGCCTTGATTACTGTTGGCATGTAAATGGGAGAGATTTACCCAGGCCAGTCATCTGCAAGGACTGGCTGTGACCACTGACCACCAGCCTATGCTCTCTGTGGAGGATCAGCTTTGCAGAGACAGGGTGGTGGTACTCTGAAGTGGTCTGTACCTGTCCACTGGGTGAGCAGGTGCTGGTACTTCCTGGGTGCAGGCCAAGTTCAACCCCTACCTGTGTTTTTCCTGGTGCCACCCTGCCTGATTTATAAAGCAGTCTGAGATGGCTGCTACTTTTGCTGGGCTTGGCGATTCCCAGGCCAAGCCAAGCTGTGAATCTAGGCTGGTTGCTGTTAGTGCTGGGCCCAGGGCCACTTAGCAAGAGGTATGGGGGCTGTGGGCTTACTGGGGCTGGGTATTGCTTGTTTGTTAGGATTAAGGAAGTTGTTTAGCATGAACTAAGACCAGCCATTCATATGGAAAAGCAGCTTGGGTGGGCCACTAAGTTGTGTGGAATAGAATCTCAGGGGATTTCCTGGTTGGGACAAACAGTTTTAGCCAGGTTGATGGAATCTCATCTGTGGCTCCAGTATTTCTGTTTTGTGACTCTGTGGGGAGAGGGTTCAGAAAAGAGACAATGGCCTCTGCTTGCCTGTCTGGGAGAAAGCTGTCACCCAGGTCTCGCCTAGATGTGCCAGATAATTCAGCTCTTTCTTGTATGCCAACGGTGCTTTCAAATGGCTACCCCAGTGCTGGTGCTCAGAAGGAGTAGGTCTGAGTAGGTCCACGTGTGAGTTTTTTTTTTTTTTAACAGAAACTGCCTGGGACTTGAAGTTTTTTCCACCAACTCAATCCCTGCTAATTTTCACAGCCAGAAGTTATGGGGACTTATCTTCCCAGCACTGAAACCCTTGGCTGGGGGCCTAGTGTGGGTCTTGGACTCCTTGCTCCCAATATGTCCCTCCCAAATTTTTATCCATCACATATGGATTGGGACTAGCTCATTCCACATCTCTACCCCTCCTGCCAGTCTGGATGGACATGGTTTCTCTAATTCCGTAGTTGTCAAACTTCCATTCACCTCAATTTTTGATAGTTCCAGGTGATGGTTGTTCTATATTTTAGTTGTAATTTTGATGTGGTTGTGCAAGGAGGTGAGCTGTGTTTACCTATGTCTTCATCTCAACTGGAAGTAGATCATACCTATGTTTTGAAAAATAGTTTTGTTACTGAACTGCAAATGGGGTCCTGCTCCCTACCACCACTCCCTAGGCAAAATCCCATAGGCAAAGGTTTGGTGATAAAGGGAAGGCGTACTTATTCAAATACATCACAATTTTGGAAGGACAACTTTCCACTTGCATTAGTCACTTAAACCTATCAGTTAAGTCTAAAGTCTTTAACTCCTTAGTTAAAGCTTTCATCACTTAAACCTATCAATTAAGGTTAAACTCTTTTAACACCTGAGTTCTACCATTCCCCCCATTAATTTTTAATTATTTTATTTCTGCAGAGTTAGTTTACAAACTAAAACAATATAAGATACAGTATCTACAACATTTTGCATAATAGCAGGCTTCTGTCTCAGAACTGGGCTCCTCTAGAACACTCAAGAAAGAATAAATCTGCCACCCTCTGCCAGGTCAGCCTGATCCTAGGCTGTGCCTAGAGTTCCTTCCCATCCAAGAGACCGTCGTCCATTGGAGAATGCAGGCAGCTGCAGTACAATCATCCAGGCATCCTTGGGGAAGAAGAGAGAGAGCCAGTGAGCCTGCCTGAGAGCCCAAGAGCCCACGAACCCTTCTTTCATTGGAAATCTTGTAGTCCATAGTTCTATTCACTCCGGAGGCTTTCAGCTTCTCAGCCAATCCTGTCCTAGACCGTTTATCTTTGCCTCGGGCAACCTCCTGCTTTGCCTTCCTACTCTTTCCCAGTGATCTGATCAGATCTCTCTGTATCAGTTTTAATGCAGCTTTTAAAAACTGACATTGAATAAAGATTTGTTGTATAATTAAATAATCCTCAAAAATGTGTTTATAAAATAGCTACATAATAGCCACCTTACCAACATAAATTTTAAAGTTTTATTTTAAAATATTATCTTTTTAATGACTACCAAGAAAATATATGCACAATGTAAAAATTCAAGCAATACAGAAATTTAACATTAAAAGCGAACATTTCATATAAACTGGGTTACCAGATTTAGCAAATAAAAATACAGAACACCCAGTTAGTTTGTGACATACTTATATTTTTAAAAGATTGTTGTTCACCTGAAATTCAACTCTATCTGTGTATCCTGTATTTTATCTGGCAACTCTACCATAATTCAATCTCCTTAACCATGAATATATATTCCCCCGGTCACTTTGCTATGCATATATTCCACAATATGCAAAAACAAACATGCTCACATATGCTTTTAAACAAATACAAATGAGATTATGGTATATATACTGTTTAACAGCTTGCTTTCTTTCTAGATCAGTCTTTGATATCTTTTCATGTTAGTTCATATATGTGTGTATTGTTAAAATTTTTTAAATTGATTCTGAGAGAGAAAGAGAGGGAGGTATCAGTTTGTTGTTCCACTGTGTTATGCATTCATTGATTGATTCTCCTATGTACCCTGACCAGGGATCAAACCTGCAACCTTAAGTGTACGTGGAAGACACTAACAAACTAAGTAGAGCTCCTCAGCCAGGATACCTATGTCATTTTTAAATGGCTGTGTAATATCGCAAAGAAGCAATTTTCAACCTTTTGCATCTCATGGCACACATGAATTAATTACTAAAATTCTGTAGCACACCAAAAATATATTTTTCCTGATCTGACAAAAAAAATAGGTATAATTTTTATTCATTCACACTGAACAGCTATTGTGTTGGCTGTTGTCATATTTTATTTGACAATCTAAGGGAAAAAAATCAGTGCCCCTGACTAAATAGATAGGTATTCCATTTTTTAAAAATTCTTGCAGCACACTAGCTGAAAATCACTGCTCTAGATTATAAGCATAGTATCATCTACTTGAAGCCTTACCGATGGCCATTTAGACTGTTTCTAATTTCCTAGCATTTCAAATACTTCTTACTGATTATCCTCCTAAATTCATCTTTGGCCATCTTTTTTAGTTTATCTGTATGATATTTAAGATACAGGGTGTACATTTAAAATTTTGATAGACACTGCCAAGATGTCCTCCAAAGAGGTTTTTACCTATAATTCTACTGCTATTGCATGAAATTGCCATATTCTTCACATTTATAAAACATTGCCTATGATCAATCTTTGTCAGACAAATAGATAAAAAACGTTATTACACTCGTTTTAATTTTAATTTGTTAATCATTCAAAGTATATGTCAATACTTTGACATACAAAGTATTTTCATACATTTATAGGCCATGTATATTTTTGTCAATTGACCATTCATCTCCATTGCCAATTTTTTCTTTAGATTGTTTTTCCCTTATTGATCCTAATAGATATTTATTTAATTTTTTCTTTTTATTGATTGTAGAGAGAGGGGAAGGGAGAGAGAAACAGAGGGAGAGAAACATCAATGTGAGAGAGGAACATGGATCTGTTGCATTCTTCACCCGCTGCTACTGGGGATCTAGTAGCAGCCTGTGAAGGATGCTGGGGACCTGAAACCCAGCCATGTGCCCTAACCAGGAATCTAACCTGCAACATTTCAGTCTGCAGGACAATGCTCAACCAACTGCAGGACATTGACCTGCAAATATTCATAAACCTGTGTCACAGGACACAGGGCTAGGCTTTTATTTATTAAATGAAGAGGGAGTAGTCTGTCCTATTATAATTATTGTCCTCATATTAGCTTTCTTCTTTTGACTTTGTTCATAGTGTTTTTGTATTTTATTTATTTATTTTTAGAGCAAGAGGAAGGGAGGGAGAAAAGGAGGAAGAGAAACATAATATGAAAGAGAAACACCAATTAGTTGCCTCCTGTATGCACTCCAGCAACCCAAATGGACACCAAACCTGCAACCCAGGTATGTACCCTGACTGGGAATCAAATGGACGACTTTTTGCTTTGCGGGTCAATGCCCAACCGAGCCACACCAATCGGGGTTACAGTTCATTTTGTAATTGTTGCAGCAAATAAGTTTAAATTTTTTTATGTAGGCAAACTATCAGTCTGATTTCATGATTAGAGACCATTTCTTCTATCTAAGATAATTAAAATAATCTCTCAGGTTTTTTTCTAGTTTTTTACTTCTTCGGTCACAGAGTCACGTAATATTATATGGGTGAAAATAGCAAAGTAAGAATTTTGTCCATCCCTGCCCACTTTTTCAATTTTTATTTTGTAACAGTTTCCTTATTAATGAACATCTGGGCTAATTTCAACTTTTCACTATTATATGTGTTATAATACCTCTGTGAAAAGCTCATTTATAAGCCTAAGATTTTGGGGCTACAGTATATGAATATGTGTAAGGTTTTTTCATACTAATTCATCTAAATTCACATTTACTCACCTTTAGGAAAAATTATATGAATTTATATCCCCAGAAGCAGTGGCGTTTGAAAATACCTGTTTTTCCCACACTCTTACCAAGAAAAGCTATTATCTTTAAAGCTTTGTCAATATGATTAGGCAAAAGTAATACTTTGCTGTTTTAATCCATTTGTTTAACTATGAATGACACATTTTAATATGTATATTGGCTATTTCTTCTTTAGTGAATTGCCTGTTTACATTCTATTTCTTCTTTAGTGAACTGTCTGTTTACATTCTTATTATTTTTATACTGCAGGGGTTTCCATTATTTTATATTTAATTGATTATGCTATCATAGCTGTCCTATTTTTTCTCCCCTTTATCTCCCTCTGCCCTGCACCCCCGCCTCCAGTATTCCTCCCCATTTAGTTCATGTCCATGGGGTAATACATAAGTTCTTTGACTTTTCTATTTCCTGTACTATTCTTAACCTCCCCCTATTTTCCACCTGCCAATTATGCTTATTTCCTGTACCTTTTCCCCCATTCTCCCTGATTCCACCCCCCCACCCCCGCCATCCCTGCAGACAGCCCTGCATATGATCTCCCTTTCTGTGATTCTGTTCCTGTTCTAGTTGTTTAATTAGTTTTTGTTTTTTAGGTCGTTGATAGTTGTGAGTTTGTTGTCATTTTACTGTTGTCATTCATATTTTTTATCTTCTTTTTCTTAGATAAGTCCCTTTAACACTTCATATAATAAGGGCTTGATGATGATGAACACCTTTAACTTGACCTTATCTGAGAAGCACTTTATCTGCCCTTCCTAAATGATAGCTTTACTGGATAAAGTTGACTTGGGTGTAGGTCCTTGCCTTTCATGATTTGGAATACTTCTTTCCAGCCCCTTCTTCCCTGCAAGGTTTCTTCTGAGAAATCAGCTATTAGTCTTATGGGAACTCCTTTGTAGGTAACTGTCTCCTTTATCTCAATGCCTTTAAGACACCTTATCTTTAATCTTGGGTAATTTACTTACGATGTGTCTGGTGTGTTCCTCCTTGGATACAACTTCTTTGGGACTATTTGAGCTTCCTGGACTTGTATATCTATTTCCTTCTCCAGATTGGAGAAGTTTTTCTTCATTGTTTGTTCAAATAACTTTCAATTTCTTGCTCTTCCTCTTTTCCTTCTGGTATCCCTGTTTCAGATGTTGGAGTGCTTAAAGTTGTCCCAGAGGTTCCTAAGCCTCTCTCTCTCTCTCTTTTTCTTGAATTCTTATTTCTTCATTCTGTTCCAGTTGAATGTTTATTTCTTCCTTCTATTTGAAATCATTGATTTGAGTCCTGAATTCCTTCCCGTCACTGTTGGTTCGATGTATATTGTTATTTCACTTTGTACAGCCTTCACTTCTTCATTTTGTGGCCATACAAAATCATTTCTGTGAGCATCCTGATTACCAGTGTTTTGAACTCTGCATCTGAGATCACTCTGCACCCTCTTCACTTAGTTCTTAATCTGTTCTTTCATTTGGGCTATTTTTCTTTGTCTCAGCATACCTACATTTTAAGAGGTAGAGACTTAGGTATTTGCCAGGGCATGGCAACCTACTTCACTGCATAGTCGGGAGCAGTCAGAGAGGGAACAGTGCCACTTCCTCAGTTCTTACCCTGCTTTCAGTCACTTTCTCCACTACCCACAAGTGAACTGGGCCCTACTGGTGCTCATTCCTGGGTGGGTCAGTTGGTGTATGTTCTAGCACTCTGTGGATCTCTCCAATGGACTCTGCTATGAGACTGGGAGTTTCTTCCACCACCACAACCCCCACAAGTTTATACAGCCAGAGATTTGGAGGCTTTCTTTCCCTACGCTGGAACCCTGGGTTGCTTGGTCTATCTCACTCCACAGTTGTTCCTCCTGATTTATCCATACAGGAATGAGGGACTGCCCAGTCACCAGCTGCCACCTCATCCACCAGGTCTGCCAGTCCCGCCTTGCCATGTGTCCTCTCTGCCCCAGCTGCCCATTTCTGCTGCTTCTACCAGTCTGGATGGATATTTCTTCTTTAACTCCTTGGTTGTCAGAGTTCCATACAGTTTGATTTTTTTTGGCAGTTCTGGTTGGTTTTACTGTTATTGTTAAATTGGTTGTTGTCCTTCTTTTGGTTGTGCAAGAAAGCAAAGGGTATCTATTTACCCCTGCACCTTGGATGGAAGTTTTGGTTTCCATGATTAAAAAAAATTTTTTTTTTAATCTTTAGAGGGGAAGGAGAGAGGGAGAGAGACATCAATGTATGGTTGCCTTTTGTGCATCCCCTGCTGGGAGTTGGCCTGCAGGGAACTGGCCTGCAACCCAGGCATGTGCCCTGACTGGGAATTGAACCACGATCCTCTGGTTCGCAGGCCTGTGCTCAATCCGCTGAGCTATGCCAGCCAGGGCGGTTTCCATGATTTTTAAGAGTAGTTTGTTCATCCCTATCTACTACAAATGAAGTATTTACTTTATTTTATTCTAAATTTGTTTGCTCTTGTTTTATGATTTGATTTGTTCTTTGACTTCATCCAGGAGATACTGTAGTTTGAATGGAACCTGGAGAATCTTCTGGAATCTAAGGGAAGCTGGCCTACCAGGACTCAGTGTGACAGGCACCTCTCTCTTCCATGCCTCAGGTCTCACATCTTTGGTTTTCTCTGCTTCAAGGTGGTATCTTCTTCTTATGGGTGCCCCAAGGTGGTGGTCTCTATTCTTTCTATAACTCACGTTCAAGTAAACAGCCTATGTGTACTCCACCCACTCAAATGAGTTCCAGTTTCAAATTCCCGAAAAAGAGAATCTGGCTCATCTTAGGCTAGGGATCACTCTCTTGTTTAGTCAATGGGGGTGAAAGGACAGAGTTATGTTGTGCACATATGACTGCTGGTGGCTACTTAGAGGGTTGTTAATGGTTTGCTGACAAAGGAGGTTATCACATTTTGAATATCCTCCCCAAAAGTTTCACTGTAAGTCATTATATTTTCATACAATATACCCCAATATCTATTTGGACTCTCTTCTGTTCTATGAATCGGTTTTGCTGTAGCATAATCTTAGAACTACCTGGCCTGGGCCATTCTGAATCTTAAGGATTTGGAGATCTGGAAACAATCAGTCTAAGCTTGCCTGGTGAGATGAATCACTCTTCTGCTAGACAGTCAACTTCTGAATGATAAAATGGCTGTTCCCTTAAGAAACCCCGAAACCGACCTGGTCCTGGGATCTGGAACTGGTTTAAATTCCTTACACAAGATCACTAGCCTAAGAAATACAGAAAGAAACAGGCTGGTCTTGGGCATATACCAGCAGTGATATACTTAAGTATAGCCCCTGACATAGTTCTGAGATGGTACCTAGAAGGTCTTTTAGAATACTGTTTTCGGTTTTCCTTTTTTAGACTGGTGTTCAGCAATTTGTCCCTTTGTCTCTCAACCAGTTCTTCTCTAGGACCTCTTCCTAACAAAACAAAACAAAGCTATGAGGGCAAGTATGTAGGTGTTCATAACTTTCAGCCTTAAGTGAAAATCCCCATTTCTGGGAGTCTCCTGATTGGGTAACAGCTCATTTTCTCCATTTCATATCCTATCCCCACAAGAGAACCATTGCATGAGGATGGATGTGGTTCTTTCTTTATATCTGATTATGTGAGCCACCTTGGTCATTGTTTTTGCATAGTGTTTAAGGATGGGACAGTTCTTTATCATGCATGACTTTCCTAAGAACTGCATCTCTGGTTCTCAGGGAATTAACAGCCAGGGTACCACACCACTATCATGAGAACTAAAAATGTTTCTGCAAAGTTTCAAAATTCACTTGAGGAGTAGTTGCACTCCTTTGAGATAACGCCTATAGTGAGCCATTTGGGTCTCTTATTTGCCATGATCTCTTTGAATTATGTGGGCTGTTTATACGTGAGTTAAGACCCTAGTACTTGGCCAAGAGTTTTTAATTTTCTTGGGATAGTATTCTTTTGCATTAATATATAGAGAGAAAGAAACATCAATTTGCTGTTCCACTTATTTACCCATATTTTTTGGACCATAAGATGCACCTAGGTTTTAGAGGAGGAAAATAGCAAAAAAATTTTTGAAGCAAAAATTGTGGCCCTGGCTGGTGTAGCTCAGTGGATTGAGCGTGGGCCTGCAAAGCACACGATCACAGTTCGATTCCCAGTCAGAGCACATGCCTGGGTTGCAGGCCAGTTCCCGGCAGGGGACACGCCAGAAGCAACCATACATTGATATTTCTCTCTCTCCTTCCTTTCCCCTCTAAAAATAAATAAATAAAATCTTTTAAAAAATGCGGTATAGTATTTAATAACAGTGTTTCACAAATGTAAATGTGAACAGAACTCAACAGCAGCATTAACAACCATTATTCCTCCCAAATTGAGGGTCGGGTGCGTCTTATAGTCCAAGAAATATGGTATGTATCCATTGGATTATTCTTTTATGTGCCCTGAGCAGGGATCAAACCCACAACCTTGGCATACTGGATGAAGCTCTAACCAACTGAGCTACCCAGCCACTGCCTTTTGGGTCAGCATTCTAATAGAGTTCTTAGGTTCCAATAACATTTTCTTATTTTGGATCCTTGGTCAGCACAACTTTAATCCATGGATGTTGCAAATTAAAAGACTTTCTAGAAAGGCTATGGTCCAACATGAAATCAGTTCTTGGGTCAAAATTCGTATTTTATTTGTAAGGCCAAATTGAACTAAAAAATATAAAGGGAATTGTAGCAGGGTATGGTGGGTAGAGAGCTAGACTGGAAGTTTGGAGAACTCTTACTATCTGTGGGATCTTGGGTAAATCAATTCTCTTCTCTTAGTTTCAATTTCATTTGTAAAATGGGGAGGTTAGACTACAGTCTCAGTTCCTTTCAGCTCTAATATTGTGATTTTAAAAATCTTTCTGGGTCCCCATTCCATCAACCATAGATTGAGATAGTATGTTCTCACCTCTGAGAGAGATTCAACTTTTCTAAATGGTAAGAATGGTTAGTCTCAACATTGTGGCCAACTAAACATTAGGCCCCTGAAATGATTTAAGCTTCCACTCAGATTTCAGAGGCCCAAGAACAGTGTGAATGTTTATAACTACTGTATAATATGAGTTTGTAAGTACTATTATAGCAAGGTATATTTCCCATAAGATATTCACATTGGAAGGGGAAAATCATTACAGAGAAAAAGGACAGTCCTTTATTAGAAAAGGAGAAAGGACACATATTTAATATTCTTATAGAGGACCAGGAAGTAGAAGAGGGGCTGGGGGAAGAAGTAATCCCTGCCTACTTGTATCAGTGTCCAACCCTCCAAGAATCTCCTAATGTTTTTGGCCACAATGTTAAACTATTTCTTGAGTGCTTCTCATGGAGCAGGCACAGTATTGAGTTCATATATTCTTACCTCATTTAATCCTCACAATAACCCTATCTGTGCAAGTACTATGTTTGCCAATAATTAGGAAAATGAGAATTTGAATCCCAAATGTATGACCCCAGAACCCAGGCTTAATTTTACTCTTACTAAATAAGAATAAAATATTTATCATGCAACAGTAGCTGCAGCAAGAGTATTATTTTAACGAGTCATTATATTTCACTCTTATTTCATAGTGTGACAGGAGGTAGAATGATTTCCCTTTTCAAAACCTCCTAGCACCCTAGACGCTACCAGCGACTTATTCTTTTGCATTGTTGAAAATATACTCCGTTAGGAATCTGAAAGCTGGTTTCTGGATTTGCTGCTCTGTATTTTTGGACAAGGCATATTAGCTTTCTGGATCTCATATTCATTATTTGTAAAACAGAGTACTACTTGAAGGCAGGAGACTATTTCCTACTCATCATTTCCCCCTTTGAATGTAGCAGAGTGTGTGGTAAATAGTGTTCAAAAGCACGTCCTGAATGAAGGAATGTAAGGGGGTAGACAAGATGGTCCCTATGCTTCCTTTCTTATTCTCTGATCTTGAAACAGGACCTTGACCAGGTAGGTGTACCATATATACCACAGGTGGCAAACACAAGGCCTGTGGGCTGAATCCAGCCCTCCACCTACTTTTATCCCACCAGGCACCTTGTTTCTACCCAGTGGCAGCACTGAGCTCTTGCTTAACTGTTAAAGAGCAGTTACATTTATACAGTCCAAAAATTACATTCGGCCCTTTGAAGGCAACTGCAAGGCTGATATGACCCCCGGTGAAAATAAGTTTGACACCCCTGAATATACAGTAATGCTTTGCCTTCTATTTTAAAAATAGAACAAGACATGCCAAATTCACATTAACCTTTATTTGACAGGGTTGGTCTTGACCAATTATGTATGTTGTCCGTTTGAACTGTCATTAAGGTTTTCTTCAAGGCCTCCTTTACTTCCTCAGACTAGCTACTACTGTTGAAATACAGAAACCGTTGTGATGAAGTGTAGTAATCACCACTCAGGGCGGTGGGAAACCAAGGATTTTCAACTAAACCCCTCTGGGAAAGCAGCTCTGTAAACTTACGCAAACAAGTCCTTCCAGCGTGAAGTGGATACTCCTGGCTGGGAGGACTGGGTACCGGCGTACACTTCGGTACTTGACCTTGCCATAGTATCTGCTCTTCCACACACTTTTGCAAGAGTTTCTTCACCTACAAAATGGTGGAGTTGTCCAACACCCGGGAGCTACTCCATGCCAAACCGGGCTTTAACTCCGCCCCTAGAGGAGGGAGGCGGGCGAGACGTAAGTCAGGCCAAGTGTCACCCCCAGCCTCCCGCCGCTGGGCGGAGCCTTTCCTCCTTCCCACTTCCCGCCCCCTCGTTTCACCGCGGTGAGGTCACGCGGGGGACGTCACGGGGTTGTGACGCCACTGAGGGGCGGGCCTCTGGGAGAGGAAGGGGCGGGGCCTGGAGCAGGCGACGCTTGCGCAGTGGGCGCGGCGCGGGAGGAGGCGGAGGTGGCGGAGTAGCGAGAGAAGAGGCGGCAGCGGCGGCGGCGGCGGCGTTGGGGGGGGAGGGAGGGGGGGAGCGCGCAAGAGAGTGGCTGAGTGAGTTTACCCTTATGAGGCGGTGAGAGGCCCGGGGCCTACTTCAAAGGAGCGGGGTCGCGGCGCTAGTTAGCAGCGGACCCCCTCCTGGTCCCCGGGCCCGGCGGCGCAGCGGCGGCTCAGTTGTGAGGAGGTGGGGAAGCGGGTGTCCGGCCCTAGACATGGAGGGCATGGACGTGGACCTGGACCCCGAGCTGATGCAGAAGTTCAGCTGTCTGGGCACCACCGACAAGGACGTGCTCATCTCCGAGTTCCAGCGGCTGCTCGGCTTCCAGCTTAACCCGGCTGGCTGCGCCTTCTTCCTGGACATGACCAACTGGTAAGCCGGCCCCGCCGCGCCAGCGTTGTCAGCGGCCTCGGGGCCCCGAGGGGAAGGGAAGGGAAGGGACATCAGAACCCCGCAGCAGGAAGGGCCGGGCGGGCTCTGAGGGGCACCTCTCTTCCCAGGGCGGAGAAAGCGTGTGCGGGAGCCCCAGGGACAAGGGAGAAATTGGGGGCTGAGCAAGGCTCGAGAGGACGTACGAGGAATTGTTGGAGGCCACGGAGGGCAGGAGGGGCGGAAGAGAGATCGTGGCGGGGGGAGGGCCCTGAGGTTCTGTGAAGTATTAGTGGCCGTGGAACGTGGGAAGAGAGGAAAAGACCTGAGTCTCGAGGCGTCATAGTGGTAGACTTGGGAGGAAGAAGGCTGTGGTTGTTGGCTAAGAGTAGAAAGCACAGGAAATATGAATTTGGGGAGTGGAAAAAAGCTTCGGGTGTGGAGTTAGGTGCTGAGAAAGACAGGGATGAAGGGAAACTCCGGGAGAGTATTAAATGCTGTGGAGGAATCTGGAGCGCGGGAAAGACTTGGGAATTTGGTCTGAGAAGAACAAATATGTGTGTTGTGTATGTGTGTGTCCCCTTCCATTCAAGGACTGATAGGGAAAAGGAGAAGAATATTAAGGGGGAGGGCTAATGAGTACGGTTAGAGAGAAGGTTTTTCAGAAGAGTTGTGCCAGGGAGTGGTGGGATCTACTAGTAAATCGGCTGACGGACGACTGGGAGTGTTAGACCTGGGGCAGGGTCTGGGAACAACCTTAGAGAAGTGAAGGAAAGGAGATTATCTTGGGGAAGGGAACTTTCTGGACAGACTGGGAACCTCTGCTCCAGACTTCCGGAATGGAGAGGGGCTTATCCGAAGGAAAGCTGGTTGTATTTGTTTGGGAAAATGGAGAACTTGACTTAGGCTGGGAACCAGGAATTTTTAGCTTGGAGTCTCCTTGTAGAAGACTGAAATTGGGGCAGAAGACCGTGGCACTTAGACTAAAGGAGTATTTCTTGGCTTTGGACGTAGCACTTGCTGTTTTTGATAAGCAAGGCTTCCTCTTGCTCTTTGAGGAGGGATTGTCGGGTTCACTCCGGGTGAGTGAGAAAGTGGAGACTAATAGACTTCCTTTGAAAAGATTTCAGGTAAAGCAATTCATTTTTCTTTGGTCAAAAGCCATGGGATGAATGCCCTTTGCTCTCTCTGTTGGGCAGTCCCCTGACATGTGGAATCTTGTTTCTCTTGGCATCACTTGTACAGCTATCCTCCCCTTTATTCCTTGCCCACTGAATGCTTCAGGCACTGCCAGAAAAAAAGAGGCTGTAAGCCTAGTCTTTATCCCATTCCTCATCTAGCCTTACCCAGAATGATGCGCGTTTTACTAATGGGAGCCTTGTAGCCGCGACTGCACCTAAAGTAATATGTGAATTTTTTTCTGTGTGGCATCATTGGACAGTCCTATTATTTTATCTTTAAAGTTGATTGTTATAGGAAGAGTGGGATTGAATTTCTAGATGTTTAGAAAACTCTTTGAGACATCGAATGCAGGAGTTAGTCTTTAGAATTAAAGAAGTATTTGTCAGCAGCACTTTCTATCTTTTATGTTCAGGATGATTTTAGGCAGGGACTATAATCTACAATATTTTTCTTAACACCAATCAATGTTGTTTAAATAGAGTGATGGGGTTATTGAAAACACTGAGAAGAGGTATTACACGGGTGAAATTTAGAAAGCTGTCCTAAGGAAGGCGGTTCTCTTGCCTGCCTTCTTTCCCACCCCAGCCCTTTTTCTTCCTTGTTTACACTAGTTCAGCAAAGGAAACTTGGCATATTGTTGCTGCCAGTTTGATAGAGGAGGATCATTATTTCTCCCCACTCCCTTGTGAGTTGTACCATTTAAACCCTGCCCTAATAAGTTTTTAGTTCTTTAGAGTCAGTGTTTGCTAGTGCAATTATTATGGCTACAAAACCAGTGTGATGAATTTTATATGCTTGAGGGGTGTGTGTGTGTGTGTGTGTATTTAACAGCTAAGATTGTTTTTAGGTGTTGTGAAAGACAAGCGAGGCCCAGTGTGGGTGAGAAAAAAGTAATTTAAAATTTACATTTGCATTATACATTTTTATTTGAATTTGTATAAAAATTATTAAGCTCCAAGGTACAGAGTAGCATATTTTCTGACAAGATGTTATCTCTGTGTGATACAAGGTATGATACATTTCTGAACAAAGGAGTGAGCCATTGAAAAAATATATTCTGGTTTTAAAGCAGTTAGAAGTCAGTAGCTCTTTAGGAATCCAGGCAATTAAGTTATCACTCAGCTTTAAGACTCATTAACTTGTTTTTTTGGTGGTAGAAGCCATGTTTTTTGTTTTCTTTGGTTATAAAATGGAAAAAAAGTCATTTATGAACTGAAAGTAGTAAGCTTGTTACTCTTTTCTAATGGCAGCAGTTAGCTCCATAATTCAGTATTGTGTTTTGATTCCCATGTTGACCTGGCTAAATTTGTCTTGTTAGACTTTTGTTTTAGACAAATACCCATCATAATTAATATAATCGAATTAAAACACATACATGAATGGATACATACTTAGTCAAAATATTTGTGTTGTTTAAGTGAATCTCTAAATTCTAGAAATTATTGAGTGTCATTTAATGTCTAACTTTGGAAACTGTTGGGGAAGCCTAGTACTGGTTGGCAACATATCTCCAACTGCTGTGGTTAACCTGTTGAATTTAAGGTAATGAACCATCCTGTGACTTCATAAGTGACTGCTTCTCTGTGACGTCTATTAAAAAATAATGTGGCAAATTAAGTTATTTTTAAATGAAGGCCATGAGTCTTCTAAAATGAGTTGGTAAGAGTTTGTTTTTGTTTTCCAAAGAAAGATTTTTTGTTGTTGTTAGTAACAACTTTTTAAGAAGCTGTTGGAAAGCTGACTTAAATTGAATGTATTAGCCTTGTAAATTTTGTACCCTGTAAACAAGATTTTTTTCCCGTAGATTGGGTGTACTTTATGTAGCTATTTCTATTTATTTAGTTTAGAACCATGTATTGTTTCAGTTTAAGCATTTTGCAGTGTTTATACTTGTGCTGGCAGCCATGAAAGTATTCCACCATGGCAGCAGTAATGGTGGAATTGCCTCTAAGAAAAGTAGTCAGTTTTTACTTCCCAATTGAGTACATAAACCGAATATATGAAATGGTGAAAAAACTCATTATCTGTAGTGAAACTGAAATGCTTTGTAGATTTGTATACTTTGTGTAGGTAGAATACCTTTTTTAAAAATTGAATTTATTGGATGACATTGGTTAATAAAAATGTATAGGTTTCAGGTTTACAGTTCTATAATACGTTATCTGTATATTGTATTGTGTGTTCTCTATCCTAAGCCAGGTCTTCCTGTCTATTACCATTTATACCCCCATACGATTTTCTACCTTCCCCTACTTCATAGGTGGAATATCTTGCAGAGACACTGTTGGGCTGTGAATATAGAACCTGGAATTCTAAAACTGGAAATTGGGCCCTAGCTGATGTAGCTCAGTGGATTCAGCTTGGGCCTGCAAACCAAAGGGTTACTAGTTTGATTCCTAGTCAGGGCACATGCCTGGGTTGCGGGCCAGGTCCTCAGTAGGGGACATGTGAGAGGCAGACACACATCGTTGTTTCTCTTCC
The DNA here is from genome assembly GCF_014824575.4 of Sturnira hondurensis. Classification (NCBI taxonomy): domain Eukaryota; kingdom Metazoa; phylum Chordata; class Mammalia; order Chiroptera; family Phyllostomidae; genus Sturnira; species Sturnira hondurensis. The sequence goes on along the minus strand of NW_028080209.1, from coordinate 2,325,348 downwards.
TCTCTACCTTTGCTTTTCTATAAAAAGAAATAAGTGAAGTCTTTAAAAAAAAAAAACAACTGGAAGTTCGTTTAAGAGATTCTGTACTTCATTCCAGTTTTTCCTTCAGAAATTGCATATAAACTTTCCAGGATAACTTATTTTTGCATCCGTGAGGGCAGAGATTTACATGATACCTTATTATGTTTAATTACTTTTCTGGTGAGAATTTGTCAAAACAAAGTCTCTCTTACTACAATGTAGGCTTTTAAAAAAAGTTTTAAAAATATCTTATTTATGCATTTTTAGAGAGAGGGAGAAAAAGGGAGAGAAACATCAATGTGTGAGAGAAACATTGATGGGTTGCCTCTTCTGCACCCCCAGCTGGGGACCTGACCTGCAACCAAGGCAGGTGCACTGGCTGGCAATTGAACCAGTGACCCCTTGGTTCACAGGCAGGTACCCAATCCACTAAGCTGCACTAGCCAGGGAAATTTAAGCTTTTTTTTCTTTCTTATGCCTACCTTAGAGATGGAGAATGTCTAATGAACACTACCCTTAAGGGGTCAGAAAGCTTCTATTCAAATCATTACAACTTTTCAACCATTTATAATGTAAACTCAGTCAATTTAATGAGTTCTCACCCTTTAATATAGTCTTGATACATTTGTATATTTTTTTCAGGGGAAACTAGGGGTTAGAGTCAGAGGAGAGCTTATGATTTTTGAAAAATTTGTGATAAAATATACATAATAAAATATAGTTTTTTACAAAATGTAGTTTTAACCAATTTTGTATGTACAGTTCATTGTTGAGATTTTGTTTTATTTCTTTTTAAAGATTTTATTTGAGATAGACAGGAAAGGAAGGAGAAAGAGAGGGAGAGACATCAATGTGTGGTTGCCTCTCGAGTGCCCCCTACTGGGGACCTGGCCTGCAACTCAGGCACGTACCCTGACTAGGAATCGAACTGGTGACCCTTTGGTTTGCAGGCCTGAGCTCAGTCCACTGAGCTACACCAGCCAGGGCTCATTGTTAAGATTTTAAATTTACTTCTGGCCTTCAAAGCCATTTGTCTCTGTTATGTTTTTAAAATGAGTTGTACTTTAGCATTTATGGCAAGAGGCAAATAATGTCTCGAGTTTTAGAGGACATTAACTTAGAGTTAGTATTGGCCTTATTTCTAATATATGTGTAAATAAAATATCTTTCACTAGCTTATAGACAACATTGACGGTTTCTGTCCCTCTTATTCATTAGGGTAGGGCTTTATAGTTTTAGTGTTGCAACATCCTAGGTTGCCTCAAGGTATGTTTCTTGAAGCAGTGTGTATTTTTTGGAATACTACATATGCATGCCCATCATGGATGGAACAGTTGTTTTCTAGAAAACATTTGTTTTCTAGAAAAGTAACTTGGGGAAAACTTTTTGTAAAACTGTGTCCTAGTGACTATCTCAACATTGTCAGAGGCAATAAAATAAAGTTGTAACCACTGTTACACAATGAAGTGAAATCAGCTTCTAAATGTGAAAATCAGTTGTGCCTCTCACCTGATGTTGTCACAGTGTCGATCTTAATTCATTTCTCAGTGACCTGCCTAATGTGTTTCTGATTCACTCTCTGTTTAACATGGGTGAATCTAGGAAAAGTCCCCTTTATGACAGGTAAAACTTGATATTAATACTGGTTTTCTTAAAACAATGTATGCCAAGCAGCAGTTTCGGGAAGAAGGTAGGGAAGAATTATATAACATTCAATGATAGACTGTTGTGCAGTCTTGCATTTTTAAGGAAGCTGGGAGTTCTTGCTCTGGACATTTCTTCCACATTTTTGGGGGGGGTCTTTTTTGAGTGGCACATGTGAGTTGGGACTTGGGATAATATAAATAAGTTTACAAATAAAGCACACAGGTTAATTTTAGTTGTAAAGGAACATGGTAAAAGAAAAAGTAAATTGTTGTCCTGCAGGAAGTCTTTTAGTGTCCTGTTGCAGTGGGACTTGAATTTCTGATCATCTATCAAGCTAGAACCAATCTCCAGTATAGCTAGGGCTATACCACCTTTCATCTTCCCACTCCCCCCCCCCAAAAATTTGGCTAGCATATAACATCAAAAACTGTCAACCAGACAGTATTTAAACAAATGTGTGTCGGATAGACTCCCTAGAAGATAGTGTGGTAAGCAAATCTTAATTTGCTTAGTAGAAAAAGAGCATGCCTGAAAACTATCAGAAAAAAGTTTCAGGATGTTAAGAAGGAAACATTCATATGTTAATACTGAATTAAATGAGTAAAATATCAGTATAGATATGAGTGGACTGAATCAAATAGAACCAGTAATTCACAAAGATTGAGTACCTGCTATGGGCAAGTTGTCTTCTTAGAAGTTAAGCTTTGAAATGGTTGAGGGTTTTTGAATTGGTGAAAAAGCAGTGTGTTATAGGTAGAGGGTATTTCCTGAGTGGAACTGTGAGGGAAGGAGCAGGTGGAGCAGGGCCACCTACAAGACTGGATTGGCTAGAATGTGGTTAATAGGATCAGTTGTGACAAGACATGGAGCTTATTTTTATTTTTGAATTGGAATATTATTAACTTTTATTTGTGCTTATTTTTAAATTATAATTTACCCTCAGTATTATTTTGTATTAGTTTGAGGTGTATAGCATAGTGGTTAGTGGTCATACGCTCTACAAAGTGTCCCCAACCCACCCCCGATGTTTCTGTTACCCACCTGGCACCATACAGAATAGTTACAGCACTGTTGAACTATGCTGTATGTAAATGCCCATGACCAACTTGTACTTCTTAATTCCTTCACCTTTATCACTACCTCTCCAATGCCACTCCATTCTGGCAGCCATGAGTCTGTTTCTGTCTTGTTCGATCATTTATATTGTTCTTTAGATTCCACGTGTAAGTTGAAATAATGATATGTGTCTTGTTCTGACTTATCACACTTATCATATACCCTTTAGGTCCATCCATGTTGTTGCAAATGGTAATGTTTCATGCCTTTTTATGGCCAAGTAATATTCCACTGTATATATGTATGACAGATTTTTTTTAATCTTCTGGGGAATATTGTTGGTATTTTAAAAATTGAGGTGACATTGACGTAACAAAATTAAACCACAATGAAGTGGCATTTAGTGTATTCACAGTGCTGTGCAACTACATCTCTAGACAAAACATTTTTCATCACCCCAAAAGGAAACCTGGCACCCATTAAGCAGTTACTCCCCTGTCATTCATAAAACTGAATGCTTTCTCTATGGATGTACCTGTGCTGGATATTTCAAATAAGTGGAATAAATGGAGCCATATGATATTTGTCCTGTGTGTTTTGGTCTCTTTTAGGGTTCATTCATATTGTTTAGCATGTATCACTACTTTATTCCTTTTTATTGGTGAATAATCCAGTACATGGTTATACCACAATTTGTTCATTCTTTTGTTGGTGAAGATTGAAGCTGTTTCCACCTTTTGGCTATTGTGTATAATGCTGCTATGAACATGTGTGTACATGTATTTCTTTGAGTACCTGTTTTCAGTTCTTTGGGGTATATAGCTTTTTTAAAAAATATGTTTTATTGGTTATGCCATTACAGTTGGCTCATTCCCCTCCACCCTGCACACCCCCTCCTCCCACATTCCCCCCCTTTAGTTCATGTCCATGGGTCATAAGTTCTTTAGCTTCTACATTTCCCATACTATTCTTGCCCTCCTCCCTGTCTATTTTCTACCTACAGTCTATGCTATTTATTCTCTGTACCTTCTCCCTCCTTCTCCTCTTCCCACTCCCCTGTTGCTAACCCTCCTTGTGATCTCCATTTTTATGGTTCCACTCCTGATCTAGCTGTCTGCTTAGTTTGCTTTTGTTTTAGGTGTGGTTGTTAATAACTGTGAGTTTGCTGTCCTTTCACTGTTCATATTTTTTAATCTTCTTTTAAGTCCCTTTGACATTTCATAGAATAAGGGCTTGGTGATGATGAACTCCTTGAACTTGACCTTATCTGAGAAGCACTTTATCTGTCCTTCCATTCTAAATGAAAGCTTTGCTGGATAGAGCAATCTTGGATGTAGGTCTTTGGATTTCATGACTTGGAATACTTGTTTCCAGCCCCTTCTTGCCTGTAAGGTTTCTTGAGAAATCAGCTGACAGTCTGATGGGAACTCCTTAGTAGGTTACTGTCTCCTTATCTCTTGCTGCTTCTAGAATTCTCTCCTTCATTTTAATCTTGGCTAATGTAATTATGATGTGCCTTGGTGTGTTCCTCCCTGGATCTACCTTCTTTGGGACTCTCTGAGCTTCCTAGACCTTCCTTTGCCAGATTGGGGAAGTTCTCCTTCATTATTTGTTCAAATAAGTTTTCCACTTGCAGCTGTTCCTCTTCCCCTTCTGGTATCCCTATAATTTGGATGTTGGAACATTTGAAGGTGTCCTGGAAGTTGCTAAGCCTCTCCTCATTTTTTTTGAATTCTTGTTTCTTCCTTCTTTTCTGTTTGGTTGTTTCTTTCTTCCTTTTGGTCCACTCGATTGATTTGAGTCTCAGTTTTGTTTCCAACACTATTGGTTCCCTGTGCATTTTCCTTCATTTCAGTTAGTGTAGCCTTCATTTTTTCATCTAATTTATGAGTAAAATCAACCAGTTCTGTGAGCATCCTGATCACCAGTGTTTTGAACTGTGGCTCTGGGGCTTTGAGTTGTTCTTCTCCTTGAGCCATAATGTTTTGGTCGGGTCGCACCTATTATGTATGAGGGGTGGAGCCTTAGGTGTTCACCAGGGTGAAGCAACCCCCCTCTCTGAGTTGTAACACTGTATGTGGGGGCAGGGTCAGAGAGGGAGCAATGGCATTTGTTCAGCTCTCTCTCTTGAATTTCGGTCTTCTCTGCTGCTTCCCACAAGCAGATTGGGCCCTTCTGGTGCTGGTTCCCAGGTGGGTGGGCTTGTATACTTTCTAGGACCCTGTGGGTCTCTCCAACGAACTCTCCTGTGAGGCTGGGAGCCTCTCCCGGCACCTTAACCTCCGAAAGCTTTTTCAGTCGGTGCTTTTAGACTTTAATTCTCATTGCTGGGGCCCTGGGTTGCGCGGTCTGTCTCACTGTTCGTATTTTTTGTCTGGTTTATGTGCATGTGAATGTGTGACCGCGGTCAGCCAGCTGCAGTCAGCCAGATCCAGCTCTCACTGGGTCTGCTCATTGCCACCCCATGCCTGGGATCTGCCAACTACCGCTTGTGCACCTGGGTCAGTCGGCAACCACCACTTTTTCCTGCCCTGACCCCTCTCTGCAGGCTGCCGACTCTGTCCCTCTTACTGGTCTGGTTGAATGGTTCGTTGTTGTCGGACTTCGGTACAGTTCAATTTTCTGTCTGTTCTTTTTTTTTCTGTTCTTTGTGTTTTTGTTTCTAAATCTTTGTTGTCCTTAAACTTGGTTGTGCGAGGAGGTACAGTGTTTCTACCTATGCCACCTCCATTTTGGCTGGAAGTCCTCAGGGTATATACCTTAACATTTGAGTTATTGGGTCTTATGGTAATTCTGTGATTAACTTTTGAGGAACCATCAAACTTCCACAGTGGCTAAGTCATTTTATGTTCCTCCTAGCAATGTATTAGGGTCTGTCGAAGTTTTTCCACACCCTTCCCAACACTTATCTTCCTTTTTAAAATTATAACAATTCTAGTGTATGAAATAGTACCTCATTGTCAATTTGATTTGCATTTTTCTAGTTACCAGTGGTATTGAATGTCTTTTTATGTGCTTTTTGACCATTCGTATATTTTCTTTGGAGAAATATCTGTTCAAGCTCTTTGCCAAGTTTTTAATTGGATTGTTTGTCTTTTTGTTGTTCAGGTAGAGGAGTTTTTAAATATATTCTGGGTACTAGACTCTTCCCAGATAGGTGATTTGCAAATATTTTCTTCCGTTCAGTAGGTGTCTTTCATTTTTTTTGATAATGTCCTTTGATTCACAAATGTTTTTAATTTTGATGAGGTTCAGTTTATCTAATTGTTTTGTTGTTGCTTGTGCTTTTGCTATTGTGTTATATCTAATAATATGTTGCCAACCCAAAGTCATGAGGATTTACCTCTTCTAAGAGTTTAATGGTTTATGTTTTTATATTTAGGTCATTGATCCTTTTTGAGTTAAGTTTTGTATATGGGTAAGGTAGGAGTTCAGCTTCATTCTATGAAGTTTAATTTTGTCATATTACAGGCTTTGGGACTGACTCCATTATTTTTAGAGAGAGGGGAAGGGAGGGAGGGAGGGAGAGAAATATCAATGTGAGAGAGAGTCATCAATTGGTTGCCTCTTTTGCACACCCCAACCTGGGACTAAACCCACAACCCAGACCTGTCCCCTGACTGGAAATCAAACCAGTGACCTTTAGCTTTGTGGGGTGTTGCCCAACCAACTCAACCATACCTGTCAGAGTGAAAGCAAATTATATTTAAATAAAACTTCAGATCAAGATGGAGGTGTAGGTAAACGCGCCTCACCTCCTTGCACAACTACAGCAAAAATTGCAACTAGACTTGTATCACCCACATTTGGCAGAACAAATATCATCCACATTTGCCAGAAAATTGAGCTGTATGGAAGTCCGACAACCAAGCAATTAAAGAAGCCACATTCATCCAGATGGGTAGGAGGGGTGGAGACACAGAATGTATGGTCTCACATCCACATGTAGATAAAAATAGGGAGGGATACCTTGGGAGCAAGGGATCCCAGCCCCGGGTTCCAGCACCAGGAGTATGAGTTCCCATAACTTCTGGCTGTAAAATCCAGTGGGGGGTGGGGCAGTGGAAAAAACTGCAGGGTTCTTAGGAGTATCCTTTTTAAAGGACTGCAATGGACTTAGGACTCATGCAGATCACTCCCTCTAGGCTTCAGCACCAGGGCAACAGCTGGAAGAGCACCAGTGGCCTACAGGGAAAAACTGAAGTGACTGGCACGGGGTGAGTGCCAGGAGAGAGTGTCCTCCCTGGCAAAACTCCAGAGCCCAGGCAGTGGCATTGTCCCCTCCCTGAGTTCTCCCCTACACAGAGCCGAAGAGCAGTGATGCGAGTTGCCCCACCTGGTGAATATCTAAGATTGTGCCCCATACAATTTACAGGTACACTTTTCTATAGTAGGTAATGCCACTAAGATAAGTCAGAGCACCCTTACCTAATACGGAGAAACAAATGCAGGGAGGCTGCCAAAATGGGGAGACAAATATCACCCAGATGAAAGAACAGAAATAAACTCCAGAGAAAGAAGTAAACAAAATGGAGATAAGCAACCTATCAGATACATAGTTCAAAATACTGGTTATCGAGATGTTCAAGGAACTCATTGGGTACTTCAACAGCATAAAAATGATGCAGGCAGAAATGAAGGTTGCATTAAGTGAGATAAAGAAAAATCTACAGGGACCCAACAGTGGAGAGGATAAAGTAAAAAATTACACCAATGATTTAGAACATAACAAAAAACATTCAATCAGAACAGCAAGAAGAAAAAGGAATTTAGAAAAAAAATGAGGACAGGCTAAGGAGCCTCTGGGACATCTTCAGGTGTACCAACATCCAAATCATAGGGGTGCCAGAAGGAGAAGAGGAAGAGCAAGAAATTGAAAACTTATGTAACAAAATAATGACAGAAAACTGTCCTAATTTGGTGATAGAAACAGACATACAGGTCCGGGAAACACAGAGAGTCCCAAACAAGAAAGATGCAAAGAGGACCACACCAAGTCACATCATAATTAAAATGCCAAAGGTTAAAGAGAGAATCTTGAAAGCAGTGAGGAAAAGCAGAGAGTTACCTACAAAGGAGTTGCCATAATATTGTCAGTTGATTTCTCAAAAGAAGTTTTGCAGGCAAGAAGGGACTGGCAAGAAGTATTCAAAGAGATGAAAAGTAAGGATCTATAACTTAGATTATCCAACAAAGCTATTGTTTAGAATTGAAGGACAGGTAAAGTACTTCCCAAACAATGTAAAGATAAAGGAGTTCATCATCGCCAAGCCATCATTAAGGTTTTATTCATTTACTTTTTAGAGAGGTTGGGAGGAAACCAATGGCAGGGAGGGGGGAAACCAATATGTGAGAGATACATCAGTTGCCTCTCAGATGCCCCCAACTTGGGACCTAGCCTACAACCCAGTCATGTGCCCTGACTAGAAATTGAACTGGTGACCTTTGGTTTTACAAGCCAGCAGTAAATCCACTGAGCCACACCAGCCATGCACCAGGCCATAATTACATGAAATGTTAAAGGGACTTATTTAAGAAAAGAAGATCAAAACTATAAACATTAAAATGGCAGTAAATTCACAACTATCAACAACTGAATCTAAAAAAATAAGCAAACAAGCAGAACAGGAACAGTATTACAAGTTTGGAGATCATTTGGAGAGTTATCAGTTGGGAGTGGGAAGAGGGGAAAAGGTTCAGGGATTAAGAAGTACAAATTGGGCCTTGGCTGTTGTGGCTTAGTGGATTTAGTGCCAGCCTGCAAACCTGCAAACCAAATGGTTGCTGGTTCCATTTGTTGTTACAGCGCATTTGCAGGCCAGGTCCCCAGCAGGGGACACGCAAGAGGCAATCACACATTGAGGTTTCTTACTTTCTCCCTTCCTTCCACACTCTCAATAAATAAAATAGAATCTTTTTTTTTTTAAGTACAAATTGGTAGCTGCAAAGTAGACCAGAGGGATGATAAGAACAATACAGGAAACGGAGAAGCCAAAGAACTTACATGCATGACCCATGGGCATGATCTAAGGGGAAGAGGGATTGTTGGAAGGAATTAGGGTACCTGGTGGAGGTGGGCAAGGGTGGAAAAATTGGGACAACTGTAATAGCATAGTCAGTAAAACAGATTTTAAAAAATTCAAGTAACAATAAGAATACTGTTTCTGGAAGCCTTTTGAGACCTCTAAAGATTGGCCCCATCTTATATACCTACATTTCCAGGCATATTTTCTTGTAATGAATATTGTTTGTAATTCAGTTTGTGAAAGAATTTATTATTCAAAAAGATTGGGTACATTTGACTAGAATGGAGAATAATATTTTGTAAGCTCTCTAAACTTCTCTTGCATCTTTGCCAGTGTGTTTCATTGAGGAAAAACTTTAAAGAGTAGTGTAAGCACATAGTAAGTTCAAATAGTTTAGAAAATTCCAAACAGGAGTTACAAACTAAAATGCCTAGAGTTGCCAGGTAGGGAACATGAACAATTGAACAATTTTAACCTTTTGATCTATATCCTAGTACTATAGTGTATGTTTGTGTGTATTTCAGTGTCTGTGTTTGCTTTACAAAAATGGAATATTTACCATATTCCAGGTACTGTTTTAAGTGATTACATTTAATATATAATTTAATGTTCACAATTGAAGTGTGTGAGAATTGGAAAGTGTTTACCTTTTTATTTTTTGTTTATTATTTTTTAAAGATTTTATTTATTTATCTTTAGAGGGGAAGGGAAGGAGAGAGGGAGAGAAATATCAATGTATGGTTGCCTCTCATGCGTCCCCTGCTGGGAACTGGCCTTCAACCCAGGCATGTATCCTGACTGGGAATCAAACCTCGATCCTTTGGTTCGCAGGCCCATGCTCAATCCACTGAGCTACACCAGTCAGGGCTTACTGTTTTTTAGAGAGGAAGGGAGGGAGAAAGCTGGGGAGAGAAACATCGATGTGCAAGAGGACATTGACTGGGTGCCTCTCACATGCCCCTAGTCAGGGACCTGGCCCATAATCCAGGCATGTGTCCTCATCTGGAATTGAACCAAACGACCTTTCGGTTTGCAGGACAGTGCCCAACCCTCTGAACCACACCAGTCAGAGCTCACATTTTTTAAAAACACTGTGTAGGCCAAAATAAAGCATATCTGTAGGTAGGATGTTGTCCCTGGGCCACGAATTTGCAACTTCTGGGCTAAAAGTCAAAAGCCATATAGCCACTACTATTTCTTCTTTGCCTTTTAGAGAATGTCTCTGCCTATAAATTCTGCATGTATATGTATACATACACACATATACAGAGAATTTTCTATATATATGTATATATAAAATTACAACAACAGTGGTATTGCAATTTGAATCATTGTTTTTCCTATTCAGAGTAGTGTCCACCGTTGCGCTTGTACCTCCTTTGCTCCAGTGGGAAAAGAAACTAGTTGTCAAGGTTTTGTACTTGAGTAGGCTGATCATATAGATGGATTTTTAATGAGCAGTGCAGTAGAGGACTTTGGACTTTTCAAATGCAGTAGAATTCCTTCATTGTATTAAGCAGCAAGCTGTCATCCGGTAATTGCATATAACTATTAAAACTTTGTTTTTCTCTGTTAAGAGCAAAGTGTGTTAAGTAAACTGTCTAGTAATCAGTTCATCTGAATTAATTTATGAGATGCTGCCAGTTAAGTTAAACTTTTTATGGACTCAAATTCAACAAGACTGAAACTCACTGAAGAGGTTTAACTAATTAAATCACGTGTGCAGATGAGACTAATACATTTTTCACTTGTTGGAAGGGTAATTAATTTTGTAAGTGGTTTTTCTAACGATTTCCCAAAGTTAACATATGTCTTGGCAAGGGGAGCAGTTTATTTCAAATAAGGAATGCAGCCCTGCTGAATTTACTGAAAGACTCGTTTAAAAAAAATGAACAGTTGTGTTTTCTTATATTTCTGAGGGTTTATACTTGAATTACTACACTTGAGGTCAGTGGTTCACAGCCTGTTGTGGAGCAACAGCCTACTAATGATTGACTGAATGATACACAATGTCCTTCTAAAGTGCTTTGTCATCAGCATTTATTTTCTAAAGTAAATTTTGCTTTTTAATTTTTTTTAACACTTTGATAACAGGCTTTGATAGAGTGGAAACACCTGGCTGAGAGATAGGGTTTGAATAAAAGTGAAATTGGGAATGACTGCCTTTTAAAATTTTTTAAAATCTAAAAGTAATGTCTATAGTAAGGTTTATGTCATAATAAAACTGTCATTATGAAATAGTTAAAAAGTGCTGGTAATCAAAAAGAAAACAAAAATAGGCATACTCACAGGATCAAGAGATAAACAATTTTAACCTTTTGATCTATATCCTAGTACTATAGTGTATGTTTGTGTGTATTTCAGTGTCTGTGTTTGCTTTACAAAAATGGAATATTTACCATATTCCAGGTACTGTTTTAAGTGATTACATTTAATATATAATTTAATGCTCACAATAATTCTAGGAAATAAATATTGTCATCTTCATTTTAATGAAAATGGAAGAGAGGCTCAGCAAAGTTAAATAACTTGTCTAAAGTCACATGAGTAATAAGGGGTAGAGATAGGATTCAAATGTAAGCAGCCTGCCATAACAAATTCCAGCAAAGTTGATGGCTTGAAAGAAATTTATTTTCTTATAGTTCTGAAGGCTGGAAATCTGAGATCAAGGCATCAACAGGCCATGTGTTTCCTCTGAAGGTCCTAGGGAAGAATCCTTCCTTACCTCCTATTCTCTGTGACTATTGGCATTTCTTGGTGTCCTGTGGTTTGAGGCTGCAACACTTCATGACCTTCCTTGTCTATGTCTTCAGACCTACTGTTTTGAAAGACACCACTGAGTTGGATTTAGGGCCCAACCTAATGTTGCAAGTCTTTATCTTAATTAATTACATCTACAAAGACTGTTATCAAATACATTCATGTTCTGAGGTTCCAGTGGATGTGAATTTTGGGAGACGCTCTTCAAATAGTATACACACTATTTGTAATCTGTTTTACCTAATATTCTCTTATGGCCATTTTTCCATTCTTAATAAATTTGATTTTTGTTTTTATTTTTAAAGACTTCACAGTATTTCATTACATGGATATGAAATACTGATTCAGTAGTCTTTTTGTTCTAATAGTCTTTTTGTTCTAGGTTGATTTCAGTGTTTTGTTAATATAAATCCAGTATTAAACATCATAACTAAATCTTTGCATCATTAATTATTTCTTTATTTTTTTTTAAGTATTTCTTGAAATTTTGTTTTTTATTTATTGACTTAAGGGAGAGAAAGGTCAGTGTGTTGTTGCTCTTTAGTTATATAGTCATTGGTTGATTCTTGTATGTGCCCTGAATAGAGATTGAACCCACAACCCTGGTGTATTGGGATGAGGCCCTAACCAACTGACCTGTCACCATGGCTCATGAATTCCTTTTTTTTGTTTGTTTTATTCCTAGAATTAGCTTGCTGGGCCAAAGATAAAGATGGGTTTTGATACTCTTAATACTTTATTGCCAAATTGGCTTTTCCATAAAAATGGACTAATTTGTATTACTGGCACTACTATATCAGTGACTATTTCTTTTTTACAAAAATTTTTAAAGATTTTATTTGTTTTAGATGGGAGGGAAAGAGAGGGAGAGAAACATCAATGTGTGGTTGTCTCTCACATGCCCCCTACTGGGGACCCGGCTGCAACCCAGGCATGTGCCCTGACTTGGAATCGAACTGGCAACCCTTTGGTTAGCAGGCTGGCACTCAGTCCACTGAGCCATACCACCCAGGGCAGTATATGAGTGACTGTTTCTTGACTACCTATTCAGTGTATCATAACTTACTGTTTTTCAGTTTGTATGTTTAAAAATGTGATCTTATTTTAATTTTTATATATATATATATATATTTTAAAGATTTTATTTATTTATTTTTAGAGAGAACAGAAGGGAGAGAGAGACAGGGAAGGAAACATCAATGTGTGGTTGTCCTTCATGTCGCCTACTGGGGACATAGCCTGCAACCTAGGCATGTGCCCTGACTGGGAGTTGAACTGGTGACCTTTTGCTTCACAGTCTGGTGCTCAGTCCACTGAGCCACACTAGTCAGGGCTATGTTTTGATATTTGTGATGGGTACTTTTATGTGCTAAATGTCTGTTGTGTTTCTTTTATGAATTGTCTGAATGTGCCCTCTGTTCATTTTTCCATGGGCAGGTTTGCTGTTTGGGGAAATGGAAATATCTTTTTTTTCCCCACTCACTGTAAAAGTATTTTACTTTTTTAGTATTTTATGTATTTTACTATACATAAAAACCAGCAAATTCAAAAATGTCAAAGGAAGGCAATAAATCCACTTTTAAATACTACCCAAAGCTCATCACTGCTGTCAGTTTGTGAGCATATCTGCATGGAGATTTATATGCATATTATATATTTTAAGTTAAAACATTATTATATAATACACATTACTTTATAGCCTACTTTTCACCAAACATTATAGCCATTTTCCATGTCTATTTTTCATGGTTGCTAATAATTCCTTTATTTGAGTGTATTTAGCAACTTATTTATGCAGCCATTTATTGATTTTTGTTTTTCACTATTATAAATATCTGCTCACTTGCCTAAATTTTTCTTCTCTTAATATATATATATTTTAATTGTGATATATAGCCCATATTTTTACTTAGGTCAAATTCTTAGAAGTGAAACTTCCAGGTCAAGGTATGCCTTGTTAAGGTACTTTTTTCTTTAATTATATTTTATTGTTTATGCTGTTAATAGTTGTCCCAATTATTCCCCCTTTGTGCCCCTCCACCCAGGACCCCCACTCCCTCAGGCAGTCTCCACACTGTGTCCATGTCTATGGGTCATGCTTATATTTTCTTTGGCTGTACTATTCCCTTTGCTTTGCTTTGCTTTACATCCCCATGACTATTCTGTAGCTACCTATTTGTACTTCATAATCCCTTCACCACTTTTGCCTATCGCCCTGACCCCCCTCCCATTTGGCAGCCATCAAAACTTTTTCTGTAGCTATGATTCTATTTCTGTTCTGCTTGTTTATTTTGTATTATGGATTCAAACATTGATAGATATGTATTTATTACTATTTTATTGTTCATATTTTTGATCTTCATAAAGAAGACCCTTTAATATTTCATATAATTTGGTGGTGATGAACTCCTTTAGCTTTTTATTGTCTGGGAAGCATGTTATTGGTTCTTTGATTCTAAATGATAGCTTTGCTGGGTAGAGTAATCTTGGTTGTAGGTCCTTGCTTTTAGTCACTTTGAATATTTCTTACCAATCCCTTCTAGCCTGCCAAATTTCTTTTGAGAAATCAGCAGACAATCTTATGGGAACTCCCTTATAGGTCACTAAGTGCTTTTCTCTTGCTCCTTTTAGTAGTCTCTTTGTATTTAACCTTTTACGTTTTAATTATGATGTGCCTTGGTGTGGACCTCTTTGGGTTCATCTTGTTTGGGACTCTCTGAACTTTCTGGATTTGTATATCTGTTTCCTTCATCAAGTTAAGGAAGTTTTCTGTCTTTGTTTTTTCAAATAGATTTCCAATTTCTTGTTCTTCCTCTTCTTCTGGCACCCCCATGATGCAAATGTTGGTATGCTTGCAGTTTTTGTAGAAGCTCCTTACACTATCCTTATATATTTTTGGATTCTTTTCCTTCTTGCTGTTCTGATTGGTTGTTTTTTGCTTCCTTATATTCCAAATAGCTGATTTGATTTTCAGCTTTATCCACTCCACTGTTGATTTCTTATAAATTGTTCTTTATTTCAATTAGTGTATTCTGCATGTCTGACCGGATATTTTTTATGCTGTTGAGGTTCTTAATAAATTTATTGAGCATCCTGCACTGGCTGGTGTGGCTCAGTGGGTTGGGCCTCTTCCTGCAAACCAAGAGGTTGCTAATTCAATTCTGGGCATGTGCCTGGGTTGCTGGCCAAGGTCCCCAGGCGGGGTTTGCAAGGGGTAACCAGTCGATATTTCTCTTGCACATTAATGCTTTTTTCCTCCTTTTCCATTGATTGGTTGCCTCTTGCATGCCCCCAACTGGGGACCTAGCCCACAACCAGGCATGTGCACTGATTAGAAGCCAAACCAGCGACCTTTTGGTTTGCAGGCCGGTGCTCAATCCACTGAGCCACACCAACCAGGGCTCTATGTAGTTTTAATACTTGTAAATGTCCTTTGTTTTTGGCATCCTTGTCATTTTTTAAATGATTTTATTTATTTATTTTTAGAGAGAGGGGATGGGAGGGAGAAAGAGAGGGAGAGAAACATCAGTGTGTGAGAGATACATTAATCAGTTGTGTCTATCATACCCCAAACAGGGGAGCCTGCCTGCAACCCAGGCATGTGCCCTGACAGAATGGAACTACTGATCTTTTGGTCCCCATGCTGGCACTCAATCCACTCAGCCACACCAGTCAGGGAATGTTTGTCATTTTTTAAAATGGATATTTATAAGTTATATTTTGCATATGTGTTTTTAGTTTATTTGTGTTTTAATTACTTAAAATTTTATTTGGATATATAATCGTAAAAATAATATGTTTCTTGTAAAAAGCTTAGATGGTACATAATTCCCTATGTTTCCCTCTCTCATCCTATTCTTCTGAAGTAGCCATTCCGTTTTTCTCAGAGACCTTCTGTACCTTTGTAGGCATATATGTACATGATCAGAGTGGTCAGAGTCCTTATGTGTGCAAATTCCTAATTGTCACTGTGTTGCTTTCCTCCATTCTACATACAGATTTAAATCCCTCCTACAGTTTTTCTGAAAAATATCTGTCTTCTGTGCAGTTAAATAAAAGTCAGGAGAGTAGTCCCTGATAGGTGTCCTTAGGTCTTCCGTGTTAGGCCTTGTCGTGTGCCTCCTCTTCCACTATGCTTTAAAACAAACTTCAATATGTTTTTAAGTATGGACTTTATTTAGGTCAGGCCACAGATCCATTATTCACTTTAGTTGTCAAGATTTTTTATTACTGAGAGTGCATAATCTGCAGGTGGACCATCTTGTGTATAGAGGACTTAATCTCATCGTTCATAGTTTAAAAAACACATATACACACAACTGGAATCATACTATACATACTGGTCTCAGGTTAGCTGTTTTTTTTTTGTTTAAGATTTTATTTATTTATTTATCTTTAGGGGGGAAGGAGAGAGGGAGAGAAACATCAATGTATGGTTGCCTTTTGTGCGTCCCCTGCTGGTAGTTAGCCTGCAAGGAACCGGCCTGCAACCCAGGCATGTGCCCTGACTGGGAATCGAACTTCAATCGTCTGATTCGCAGGCCCGCGCTCAATCCACTGAGCTATGCCAGTCAGAGCTCAGGTTAGCTTTTTAAATAAACCTCACAATATGCTGTGAACATCATTTTTTTAAAGGGATGTGTGGTATGCCATTGTGGCTGATGATATTTTATCAGCCACTTTCTTGATGATATTTTAACCATTTTCTTGTTGATGGACTGTTTCCAGGTATTTGCTTTTATAAAACTGCTCTGGCACACAAGTCTGTGTACACTTTTGGGCACAGTCCTGGAAGTGGAATTGTTGGGGCTGGGTATGTGGGCAGTTTAAATTTTGATCGGCAAAAAACAAACTCCAAAAGTATTGTACCCATTTTCATGATTACTATCAGGGTATGAGAGTATTTGTTTTGCTGCATTCTTAACCTAAGCATGATCTGCCCTTATGTTGTTGCTGGTCTGATAGGTTAAAAATATATTCATGTTAATTTGTATTGCCTTAGTTATGAATAAAGTTGGATTTCTTTCCATATTTTTATAGATCATTTGTATTTTTTCTCCAGCTTTATTAAGGCCATTTGTATTTTTCTGTGACTTATGTGTTTTTCTCTTTACGTCTATTGGATTGTTATTCTTTTCCTCATTGATTTGTACAAGTTGTTTGCGTATTAAGGCAATTAGCTTCTTATTAAATGCTTGCCTTTCTGAGAGTTTGCCTTTTTACTTGGTTTAGAATGTTTTAAACTAGGTAGGGACACTTTGTGTGTGAATTAATATGAAGTTGAATCCAGCAATATTTTCTTTTTTGATTTCTCCTTTTGGTTTCATGAGTGGAAATTCTTCCTCACTTAATTGTTATATAATTATTCATCTCAGTCATCTTTATAATTGCATAATTTACATATACATCTTTTTTCCTCCCAAATCTTACTTACTTATTTATTTATTAGAGAGGGGGGGAAGAGAAGGAGAAAGAGTGGGAGAGAAACATCAATGTGTGGTTGCCTTTCAAGTGTCCCCTACTGGGGACCTGGCCTGCAACCCAGGCATGTGCCCGGACTGGGAATTGAACCAGTGACCCTTTGCTTCATAGGCCCGTGCTCAGTCCACTGAGCTACACCAGCCAGGGCTTGTATATACATCTATTATATAATAAATGTATTTGGCAGTGTGGTTGGAGGTTGATATCTAATATGTTTTCTAGATGATTAGTCAGTTTTCCATCATTTGAGAAGGTCGTATTTCCCACTAATTTGATTTTGCTATCTTTATCACATATCAAATGCATATATAAAGATTTAGGCTGGCCTAACACGTGGTAACTATTAGTTTCATTCACCCATCTCTCATTTTAATTATTTGCCATTTGGTTAAGTCAGTTTTCATTGTTTATGTTGTTTTAACTATTTAAATATTTATTGACCCATGAGTGATTAGTGTACTTGAATTCATTTCCGTTTTCTGAGCAATGTTTTGTTGCCCCAACTGTAATAACTGCCTTGATTCTTGGTTTGTGGGGTGTGTACCTGCACACATGAGCACACGCACATTTGGTCTGGTTTTTGCACTTTTTCTCCTGTTGCATTTGTATGTATGTCTGGTTTTCTATGGTTGAAGTAAGAGTTTTAATATTTACTGAAAAGGTGATTTTAAAGGGAAGTACATTTTCTTATGATTTAATTCTTATCTAAATATACATAAACATGTGTATATATATTTATATATAAATATATGCATATGGTTTAAAGAGTAAAGTAGTGGTACTACAGGCTTGTTGAAAGATAAAAGATTCTAGACTCCTTTTTTAAAAAAAATATATTTTATTGATTATGCCATTACAGTTGTCCCATTCCCCCCTTCACTCCCCTCCACCCTCCACACCCCTCCCCCACCACCCCCCCTTTAATATCCACGTGTTTCAAGTTCTTTAGATTCTGTATTTCCCATAGTATTCCTGCCTTCCCCCCTATTTTCTACCTACTGTCTATGCTACTCATTCTCTGTACCTTCTCCCCCCTTCTCCTCCCACTCCCCTGTTGCTTACCCTCCAAGTGATCTCCATTTCTCTGGTTCCACTCCTGATCTAGCTGTCTGCTTAGTTTGCTTTTGTTTTAGTTGTGGTTGTTAATAACTGTGAGTTTGCTGTCCTTTCACTGTTCATATTTTTATCTTCTTTTTCTTAGATAAGTCCTGTTGACATTTCATATAAGGGCTTGGTGATGATGAACTCCTTGAACTTGACCTTATCTGAGAAGCACTTGATCTGCCCTTCCATTCTAAATGAAAGCTTTGCTGGATAAAGCAATCTTGGCTGTAGGTCTTTGGATTTCATGATTTGGAATACTTGTTTCCAGTCCCTTCTTGCCTGTAAGGTCTCTTTTGAGAAATCCACTGACAGTCTGATGGGGACTTCTTTGTACGTGACTGTCCCCTTATCTCTTGCTGCTTCTAGAATTCTCTCCTTCATTTTAATCTTGGCTAATGTAATTATGATGTGCCTTGGTGTGTTGCTTCTTGGGTCCACCTTCTTTGGGACTCTCTGAGCTTCCTGGATTTCCTGGAAGTCTATTTCCTTTGCCAGACTGTGGAAGTTCTCCTTTATTATTTGTTCCAATAAGTTTTCCACTCATGGCTCTTCCTCTTCCCCTTCTGGTACCCCTATAATTCGGATGTTGGAACGTTTAAAGATGTTCTGGAGGTTCCTAAGCCTCTCCTCATTTTTTTGAATTCCTGTTTCTTCATTCTTTTCTGTTTGGTTGTTTCTTTCTTCCTTCTGGTCCACTCCCTTGATTTGAGTCCCAGTTTCCTTTCCATCACTATTGGTTTCCTGTGCATTTCCCTTCATTTCAATCAGTTTAACCTTCATATGTTCCTCTAATTTGTGACTAAAATCATCCAGTTCTGTGAGCATCCTGATCACCAGTGTTTTGAACTGTGTATCTGAAAGGTTGGCTATTTCTTGGTCACTTAGAATTATAGGCTCTGGGGCTTTGAGCTGTTCTTGAGTCATAATGTTTGTTGTGTTTGCACCTGTTATGTGTGGGGGCAGGACCTTAGGTGTTCACCAGGGCCTGGCATCCTGGTAGCTGGGTTGTGACACTGTATGTGGGGGTGGGGTCAGAGAGAGGAAAAAAATGGCGCTTTGCTTCACTCTGCGCTCTCTCAGATATCTGTCCCCTCTGTGACTTCCCATAAGCAAATTGGGACCCTCTGGTGCTGGTTCCCAGGTATGTGGGCCCGTGTACTCTCCAGGACCCTGTGGGTCTCTCCAACAAACTCTCTGTGAGCCTGGGAGCCTCTCCTGGCCCCTTGACCCCGAGAAAGTCTCTAGTTGCTGCTTTCAGGCTCTAATTCCTGTCACTGTGGCCCTAGCCTGAGGGGTCTGTCTCACTGTTTACTCCTTCCCTTGGTTTATCAGTCTGGCTGAGTGGTTCGTTGTTGTTGGACTTTTGTACAGTTCAATTTTCACTGTTTTGGCTGTGTTTTTGTTTCTAAAACTTCGCTGTCTTTAAATTTAGTTGTGGAAGGGGGCACAGTGTTTCCACCTACACCTCCATCTTGGCCGGAAGTCTAGACTCCTTCCTTATCTCACTTTCCGGAGGTGGTCTGTTTCAGTTCTTGCAATTGATTTTTGGGTTTATTATCTGTTGACTTGCCACAGGGTGATGAGGATTTTGTTCTGGGTGAGCCACTGTGGTGAAGAGCAAAGTTCAAAGCTTATATTATTACTATTTGTGTGACCTTTGGCAAGTTATTTACCCTCTCTGTGCCTTAGTTTCCTCATACATAAGGACAGTATTAGTGTTTATCCGAGGATTAGATATATTAATGTATGTAACGATTTAGAGCTGTGTCTGGCACCTGGTGGTTTTTAGTTTTACTCATCTGCCTCCTATTCTCCCACTTCAATTATTTGTAATTTGGTTAAGGCAGTTTTCAGTGTTTATATTGTTTTAACTATTTAAATGTTTAATAACACTTGAACCATTAGTGTGCTTTGATTCATTTTTCTTTTCTGCACAATATTTTGCTCGTCCTAGTGTAATAATTATCTTGAGTTTTGGTTTGCTCGGTCTCTTACATATTTTTTACTAAGTTATCCTCACACTCCTTACCAGTTACAAATCTCTTATAGGTGCAGACACGTTTGTTGTCCTCTCAGTTTTGATCTTTGTGAAGAAGTCTCTTACAGGGCATTTGACTCTGGTCTGCACTGGTTGTGCTGTAGGTCTGAGGGCATACAGGGTTTGTCCCACACTATCCCCCCTTTGTTGGAACTCCTGTTTCCTGGACCCCACTTTTAAAACCTTCCTGACAGTCCCAAGGGGATAAAATTTGAGATTTTGTATTCTGAAGCTATATTTTATTCTAATGCTTACTTGATATCCCAGGTTTGGCCAGGTAGAAATTTCAAGGTTGGAAATTTTTATATTTTCACGACTTTGGATAGCACTGCTTCTTTGTCTTCCCACCCTCCCCCCGCCACTCCACCCCTTGGAAATAGTAAAATGTAACACTATTCTGATTCTTTGTTCTTTGAGTAAATCCTGTTTTTTCCCTCTCTGGAAGCTTTTGGTAACTTTACTGTGTCTCCAGTGTCCTTAAATTTGACAGTAATATGTATATTTAAACATGTATTTAAATTAAACATGTATTTTCATACATTGACCTCAGCTTTGGGGAGTCCTCTCAGTCTGGAAACTGTCCTCTTATTCTTGGATAATTTCTTGAATTAATCTTCTGATTTCCTCTCTTTTATTGTCTCTGTTCTCTTTTCTTAGATCTCCTATTTTTCAGATATTTCTTTGGTCCTCATTTCTTTTGCTACCTTTTGACAGATTTTTTACTCAGTTTTCTGGGAGATCTTTTTAGTGTTCTCTTCCTTAAGTTGCATTTCTGTTTGCCTGATTTTGTTTCTTTCATATTAGGTGCTTTGCCTTAAATATCTGGTAGTTCTTTGCTACCAACTCCTATTTTAGGAGTAGAACACAAAAAGTGGATTGGAAGCTGTGGGCTTGACTGTAGGGTTTGCTGACTGAGGCTTCAACTGCCCCACCCATTTCCTCCAGGGTGGGGCAGTCACCAGGCCGTGCAGTGTTTAGACTATGTTCAAGTATCTGAGGTCTGACTGTTGGGTTTGGACAAATGCATAACCTCTCCTATTTTTACCCATATGTTCATCTTCACTTGAAGGGTGCCTGGTGTTCATTCCTGAACCTTTTGGAGATCCTCATTTTAAGTTGGGTTATTTCTCTGCCTTTTCCCACTGCTGGCTGAGGAGGATTCAGCTTGCTCAGGTTGGCTGTCATTTGTCAGTTGTCTACCTGCCAGAGCCCCAAATGTTGCCGCTTCACTTCCTCACTCTGTTCTTGTGAACTTACGAATTAAAAAAAATTTTTTTTAATTCATGTGGGCTAACAGAGGCTGGGAAGTCCAAAACCAAGGTGCTGGCTGATTTGATGTCTGGTGTGATTTGATGTCTGGTGAGTTCTCAGTCTCTGGTTCATAGGTATGGCGTACTTCTCTAACTCCACATGGTGGAAGGGTTGAGGGAGCTCTCAGGGGTGGCCTTTTTTAAAAATATTTTATTCATTTATTTTTAGAGAGAGGGGACGGACGGGAAGGAGAAAGAGTGGGAGAGAAACATCAATGCGTGGTTACCTCTCATGTGTCCCCCACTGGGGACCTGGACTGCAACCCAGGCATGTGCCCTGACCGGGAATCGAACCAGCAACCCTTTGCTTCACAGGCCTGTGCTCAATCCACTGAGCCACACCAGCTAGGGCTCAGGGGTGGCCTTTATGAAGACACTAATCCCATTCATGAAGGCTCTACCCTCATTACATAATCACCCGAAAGGCCTTGTCTCCTAATACTATCACATTGGGGGCTTGAGATTTCAATAAATTTGGGGGGGCATACACCCATGCATTCAACTAATAGCACCATTTTAGGAGGGCTTTGGGAGAGAGACGAGGCCAAAGATGCTTTGGCATGTTTCTTTTTTTTGTTTGTTATTAACAGATTTTATTTATTTTTAGAGAGGGGAAGGGAAGAAGAGAAAAAAATATCAATGTGGTTGCCTCTCACATGCCCCCCCCCAATGGGGATCTGGCACAACCCAGGTGAATGCCCTAGATTGGGAATCAAACTGGCAACCCCCTGGTTCGCAGGCTGGCGCTCAATCCACTGAGCTACACTAGCCGGGGCCAAAGATGTTGTTTTTAATTGGGAGCTGAAAGCATTGCATTTGCATCTAAAATGTTTTATTCTGCCTTTGTATCCTTATAACGATTTATGTAATTGTTTGGATATGATAAAAGATTTCAGTGTTCCAGTTGAATTTTTTGAGAGGAAGGGAGAGAGAGAAAGAATCAGACGTATAGCAACACAGAGACATCCATTTGTTGTTCTACTTGTTTATTGGTTGCTTCTTGTTTGTGCCCTGACTGGGGATTGAACCCACAACCTTGGTGTATCCAGGACAACGCTGTAACCAACTGAGCTACCTGGCAGGAACCAATTGAATAATTGACCAGGTTGTGCTAACATTATATATAAATAGCTTTTCTTTACCAAAATGGATCTGCTTTTACCTGAAGGGTGGAGAACAAATTGTAAATTCCTTTCTCTGGCTGATGGAGTTACTGTTGGTTTTTATTTTCTTTTAATTCTTTCTTTTTCTTTTTTTACTTTAGTTTTTAAGTTTTCTATAATGAATATGGATTATTTGGTAATTAGAAAGTATAATACCTAAGTGGAGAAAATACTGTTAATCCTATCTTTGGATGAAAATTGGGCCTAGGTGTTCATTCTTCTTTTGTGTCATCCTAAATCTGTCAGAGTTGTGCTATGTCATTTATCCTTTCTAAGTAATCTGCAACTAGGAACACTAATTTTTGGAGGGTGTGTTTTGCAGAGTTCATTCTGATCTATCCTCCAGCTTTTTATTTTGAAGAATTTCAAAACTGTAGAAGAGTTGAAAGACTGGTACAACGAATACTTGTATAAGTGACATTTTTTCACATTTGCTTTATTTTTAAAGCACCTTTATTGAATTATCATTTACATATCATAAGTTAACCTATTTTAGAAGGATAATTGAATGACTTTTCAGTTTACAAAGCTGAGCAACCATCACTACACTCTAGTCATTGATCCTTACTACTCCGTAAGATTTCTTCTGTCTGTTGGTAGTTAATCCCCATTCTCCCCCCCAACCTCTGATGAAGAATTTTTTTTCTTTCTCTAAATAATTTCATTTTCTCCACTTTTTATAACAGTGAAATCATACAAATTTGGCCTTTTGTATCTGGCTTTTTTCATTTAGCATAAATGTTTTTGAGGCTCATCCATATTTTAGCATGTATCAGTATTTTGTTAATTTTTATTCTGAGTAGTATTCTATTGTATGGACATACTGCATTTTGTTTATCTATTTATCAGTTGATGGACATTTGGGGCATTTGTACTTTATGGCTATTGTGAATAAAAATGCTATGAACATTCTTTTGTGAGACTTCGTGTTGGTGTTTTAATTCCTTTTGGGTAGAGACCTAGGAATGGATATTTTGCATAATAGAGTTGTGTTTATTTTTTAAAGAAATTGCCAGATTGTTATCCAGAGTAACTACTGTTTTACATTCCCATCAACAATGCATGAGAGTTCCCTCAGTGGATTTAATACATTTTTCCCCCTGAACCATTTCGAATAAATTGTACGCATAGGGACGTTCACCCCTAAGCCTTTAAGCAAAGGGCATCATCCTATATAACTGCAGTATCACTGTCATGCCCAAGGAAATTAGCATGTAAACAATAGTATTGTCCAATATACAGTCCATATCTAGATTTCCCATTACCCAAAATGCCCTTCATAACCTTCCCTCCCCGCAACCCAGCATTTTCTCAAGCATCTCATTTTACATTTGGTTGTCATGTCTATTTAGCTGTCTTGAATCTAGAATAGTCCCCTCATCATTGTCATTTAGTTGGTTTATGACATTGACATTTTTTTAAAAGATTTTATTTGTTTACTTTTAGAGAGAGGGGAAGAGAGGGAGAGAAACAGCAGTGTGTGAGAAATATATCAGTAAGTTGCCTCTTGCTCTCCCCCAAATGGGGACCTGGCCCACAACCCAGGCATGTACCCTGACTGGGAATCAAACCCATGACCCTTTGACTCTCAAGCCAGCACCCGATCCATTGAACCACACCAGTCAGGGCTACACTGACGTTTTTTGAGTCCAGACAAGTTGTTCTCTAAAGATTCCTGTATTGTTGTTTAGTGTTACTGTTTTCTCACAATTAGTTTCAGGTAAAAATTTTTATTTTTATTGCTAGAAATAATATATAGATGATTCTGTGTCTTTTGTTGTATCACATTAGAAGGCCTGTGCTAAACTAGAGTATTTGGTTAAGATAATGCGCATTTGTTTTTCTCCTTTGTAATTGATAAGTAATATTTAAGAGACTGCAAGAATATTTTTTCCTCTAACAGTGTTTCTTCTATATTTTTTAGTACCCATTAACCATCCTTTTCTGAGTCATTTATTGCATAAGCGGTTGCAGAAAAGGTCATTTTTTAATTCTGTTGTTCCTTTTTTATTTATTAGTTGGCAGTCTCCTGTAAAGATGGCTAATTTTCTCAGTGGAACTTACCAAATTAGGGTTATGAAGGATTTAATGGTAAATGAAGTACGATTTGGGTTATTTTTTAGTATATCTTAATATTGGAGACTCAGTGTATTTGCCTTACTTTCTGAAGACAGAAATCTTGAATTTGTGAAGCTTGAAATACAGAAACTCCTTTGCTGAGTGTCCATTATTTTGGATATTTGCTGCTTTTCTCTCTTCGAGAGACTACTCTTTCTTAGGAAGAATCTTTAAAAAGCTACGGATTTTATTTTCTCTGTTTTCATTGTAAACCAAATTGGATAGTTCTTTCCCACATGTTTCTTTGGATGGTTTTGTGGGTGTGTTTTTTTTTATTGATTGGGGGTTTTTTTGGTAATAATTTAACTGGTGCTAATTATACAGTGTCATGCAAAGTAGCTATTTTTAAAAATCATATTCTTCTGTAATATATAAGAAATGTCATAGCTGGGTGAGATGTCTAAACCTGACTGCTTGTCACCTATAGCTGGTTATCCAGAACATGAAATCAGTAACACAGTATATGAGATTGTTGGCAAGTATTAAAGGACTTTTAGAGGAAATCTTTTAATGCTGTCTTCCTTATTTTCTCAATAATTATTTGCTCCTAAAATGGCAGCAGTCTCTGACGTATTCATACTGTCATTTATTAGTTTTTAAAGGAAAAAGTGACCTGGTGCTCTCAGGTTTCTGAACTATCATAAAATCTGCCTTCATCATACTCTTTCTCCAAGTTAAATCTAATTTAATTTAGTTCCCTCACTGTAAATATGTGGCTTTTTAAAGGTATCTGTCTCACATGTACCAGAGAGCAGCCAAATATAGCCAGAGTATTTGGAGATGGCTTGGCTGCAGAAGGAGTAGAGTTGGCATTAATGCCATGTGGCATAGTTCTGGCTTAGTCCATTATATTAAATAGAACTAAGCCAAGATTTATGTACCTTTTCATTCTTAGAATAAAGAATAAGATTGATAACGTAGGGCCTTAGATTCTCTTAGATGTGTACCCTAGTATACCATTTTGGAGGTGAAATATGCCGAGATACACTTTTCTATTATCTCCAAAGGTTGTATTGTTCTTTAGGGGAGATGAAACTGAAGAGATTTTGAAGCAGGCCCCTGTAGCACACCATCTGTAAATCTCAAAGGTAAGACATATTAGATAGGTGTGGAGCATTTTAATCAAATTTATGTGTAAAAGGTGTGTGGTATTTCTTTGCAAAGCCCGTGCTTTTTTCTCTGTATGTATTGGCCAGAAAACTTGTTTAGTTTTTTCCATATGATTGCTCTAGTAGTGCTTACTTGTCTTTAACTTCATTTGAAACAATTTGTTAGATTGAATTGTGACAGCTGTCATATCAGCATATATTTTTAAAAAGATTATCAAAATTGGTGAGTTGTGCAGCCATTTTAATATTGAAGACAAAATAAGCAACAGCTTCAGCATATTATGCTATTTTATTTCAAGAAAGCTAAAAACGCAACTGAAACAAACAAAAAAAGGTTTGTGCAGTTCATGGAGAAGGTGCTGTGACTGATCGAATGTGTCAAGAATGGTTTGCAAAGTTTCTTAGTACTGTTGACATTTTGGCCAAATACTTCTTTTTTGTGAGGCTGTCTTATGCATTGGAAAATGTTTAGCAGCACCTCTGGTCTCTATTCACTAGAAGACAATAGCAGGAGATAACCAATATACTCAAAATATCCAAATCAGTAGTTATTGGTGAAAATAAAAAAATGTGTCTTTTATGGAAAAAAAACATAAGGAACTTTTTTGCCAACCCAATAGAAACAATAGCTAGATTTACGAATGGAGTGTTGCTCTATAAGGGGCCCCCAAAACCCTGGAATTACCGTCTGGAGGGCAGGCCCCTTGTAGTATAGGCTTCCCCCACTAGGTGAGTGTTCTAGGAACCCATCTGTACCAGTGTGCCAGGTGGCATTATTGTGAGATGCTGTGTTCAGCCTCCTTTTTTTAAAAATATACTTTATTGATTATACCATTACAGTTGTACTATTCCCCCCCTTCATTCCCCTCCACACCCCTCCCCCACCATTCCCTCCCTTTAGTTTATGACCACGTGTCTCAAGTTCTTTAGATTCTATATTTCCCCTACTATTTTTGCCCTCCCCCTATCTATTTTCTACCTACTGTCTATGCTATTTTCTGTACCTTCTCCCTCCTTCTCCTCCTCCCACTCCCCTCTCCTCCTCCCACTCCCCTGTTGCTAACCCTCCATGTGTTCTTTATTTCTGTGGTTCTGCTCCCGATCTAGCTGTCCTCTTAGTTTGCTTTTTTAAAAAAAGATACTTATTTATTTATTTACCTTTAGAGGGGAAGGGGAGAGGGAGAGAAACATCAATGTATGGTTGCCTTTTGTGCATCCCCTGCTGGGAGTTGGCCTGCAGGGAACCGGCCTGCAACCCAGGCATGTGCCCTGACTGGGAATCGAACCGCGATCCTCTGGTTCGCAGGCCTGTGCTCAATCCACTGGGCTACACCAGCCAGGGCAGTTTGCTTTTGTTTTAGTTGTGGTTGTTAATAACTGTGAGTTTGCTGTCCTTTCACTGTTCATATTTTTCATCTTCTTTTTCTTAGATAAGTCCCTTTGACATGTCAAATAATGAGGGCTTGGTGATGATGAACTCCTTGAACTTGACCTTATCTGAGAAGCACTTGATCTGCCCTTCCATTCTAAATGAAAGCTTTGCTGGATAAAGCAATCTTGGCTGTAGGTCTTTGGATTTCATGACTTGGAATACTTCTTTGCAGCCCCTTCTTGCCTGGAAGGTCTCTTGAGAAATCAGCTGACAGTCTGATGGGAACTCCTTTGTAGGTGACTGTCCCTTATCTCTTGCTGCTTCTAGAATTCTCTCCTTCATTTTCATCTTGGCTAATGTAATTATGATGTGCCTTGGTGTGTTCCTTCTTGGGTCCAACTTCTTTGGCACTCTCTGAGCTTCCTGGATTTCCTGGAAGTCTATTTCCTTTGCCAGACTGGGGAAGTTCTCCTTTATTATTTGTTCAAATAAGTTTTCCACTCGTGGCTGTTTCTTTCCCCCTTCTGGTACCCCTATAATCCGGATGTTGGAACGTTTAAAGATGTCCTGGAGGTTCCTAAGCCTCTCCTCATTTTTTTGAATTCTCATTTCTTCATTCCTTTCTGGTGGGATGTTTTGTTCTTCCTTCTGGTCCATTCCATTGATTTGAGTCCCAGTTTCCTTTCCATCACTATTGGTTTCCTGTGCATCTCCCTTCATTTCAATTAGTTTAGCCTTCATATGTTCCTCTAATTTTTGACTAAAATCAACCAGTTCTGTGAGCATCCTGATCACCAGTGTTTTGAACTGTGCATTTGAGAGGTTCGCTATTTCTTTTTCACTTAGAGTTATTGGCTCTGGGGCTTTGAGTTCTTCTTGAGCCATATTTTGGACTGTTCGTGCCTGTTACCTATGAGGAGCAGAGCCCTAGGTGTTCACCAGGGCCGAACAACTCAGTTGCTGGGTTGTGATGCTGTATGTGGGGGCGGGGTCAAAGGAAAGTAATGGCAGTCCCTTCTGCTGCCGGGGCTCCTGCAGTCTGTCCCACTGCACGAGAATGTGTGACTGTCAGCCTGCCACCTTGCGCACTCACTGGTTTTGCCCCCTGGGGCCTGCGCCGTTTTCTCACTGCTCACTCCTCTGCTGGTTTATCTGCACGTAAATGTGTGACCACAGTCCGCCTGCGCTGCACCCTCACTGGGTCCTCGCTGCTACCCTGGCTACCTGTGTTCCTGGGTGGGGGGATTTTTCCTGCGGGCCCCTGCTCCACTGCTGGCTCCGCCCCTCTTACTGGTCCCAGTTGAATGGTTCATTGTTGTTGGACTTTTGTATAGTTCAATTTTCTGTTCTCTGGCTGCGTCTTTGTTACTAAACCTTTGTTGTATTCAAACTTGGTTGTGGGAGAAGGCACAGTGTTTCCACCTATGCCTCCATCTTGGCGGAAGTCTTGGCCTCGATTTATTTTTTGAATATTCTCTCAACCTGTTTACCCATTTCATGGAGGGTGATTTATGAGTGCACCTGCCCACACTGCTCTGAGTGTTCAGCAGTTTTGATCCCCCCCAGAAAAAGGCATGACCTCCTTGCCCCAGACTACCTCACCTGATCTTGCCCCGAGCAACTTTTTTTATTTTTCTCCCCCTCCCCTTTTTTGTTTCTTTGGATGAAAAAAAATCTTAAAAGGGAAACATTTCACTGATGTGGAAGAGGTGAAACAAAAAAATGGCAAAATTTCTAAGAAGCATCAAAATCGACGAATTCAAAAACTGTTTTGAGCAGTGAAAAAAAGTCTCAATAGGTGTACTGCATGAAATGGAGAGTACTGTGAAGGTGACTGCAATTTAAACATGTTAAAATAAATACAGTTTTTATAAATAAACGCCAGGGTTTTTTGGGTCTCCCCCATCATATAGCTTAGTTTGATCTTTTATAAAATCAAAAACAAGAATTTCCCTTTTCTGGTGGGGGGATAAAGCTTTCTGACTAGGCTGTCAGATAAGGTCCATTTGACTACTGCTGACGTATTATAAATTCCCTATTAGATAAATATACTTTTGTAAACTATATTTAATTATAAATTTACTGGATCATCTTGTAACTTTTACTTTAAGTTAGGTCCCAAAAAAAGCTTCATGAACAACTAAACCACAACGTTCTATTCAGCTTTGTCTGAATCACATTTTCTCTTTGTTGTTCTGGGACTTTTTAGGTTATATACATTTTCATGTCTCCTCTAGGCCAGTGTTCTAGTATCTTTGAAATTTTCAGTTAGCTCTGAGTCTAGTAATTTTTAGGAAGTATCCATGGCAGTCAAATTCAGGGGAAGGTCAGGAAGCAAGAAAAATGGGAGTTATTTCTAAACATGCGTCTTTAGCCCTGGCTAGTGTAGCTCAGTGGATTGAGCACAGGCCTGTGAACCACATGATTGCAGTTCGATTCCCAGTCAGGGCACATGCATGGGTTGCAGACCAATTCCCAGCAGGGGGCTCATGAGAGGCAACCATACATTGATATTTCTCTCCTTCCCTTCTCCTCTAAAGATAAATAAAAATAAGAAAGTAAATAAATAAACAAACAAACATGCGTTTTTAATGGATAGTCAAATTCTTGAAAGCAGGATTATGATGAAGGAGGCGACTCAGCAGAAAACAGCACCATTTTAGCCTGGCTGGTATGGCTCAGCGGATTGAATGCGGACCTGTGAACCAGAGTCACTGGTTTAACGGGGTTGCAGGCCAGGTCCCCAGTAGGGGGCGTAGGAGAGGCAACCACACATTGATATTTCTCTCCCTCTCTTTCTCCCTCCCTTCCCATCTCCCTAAAAATAAATAAATAAAATCTTTAAAAAATGAAAACAGCACCTTTTTAAATTGTAATCTTTCTTTAATCTGTCTTTATATTTATAGTTTTTTCTTTTATGATGCACATTTTCAAATATACAGTGAAGTAGAAAGAATAATACAGTGAATAACCATTCTGTTAGTTTTTTGCTGTTGTGATTAATTACCACAAACACAATGGCTTAAAAAACCAATTTTTTTCCAAAAAAAAATTAAAAGATTTTACATTTTTAGAGAGAGAGGAAGGGAGAGAGAAAGACAAGGAGAGAAACATTGATATGCAAGGATGACATCGATTGGTTGCCTGTCACATACCCCCAACTGGAGACCCAGGCTGCAACCCAGGCATGTGCCCTGACTAGGAACTGAACCTGCAACCCTTCTGTTTGCAGGCCGGCACTCAATCCAGAGACACCAGCCAGGGCTCAATTTCTTATTTTACAGTTTCAGAATTTAGAAGTCCAAAATGAGTGTCACTGGGCTAATATCAAAGTGTTACAATGTCTGTGTTCTTGTTGGAGAATCCATTTCTTTGCCTTTCCCTTTTCTCCCAGGGACCACATGCATCCCAGGCTTAAGGCTTCATTTCTTCATCTCCAGAGCCAGCAGGCTGTGCAAGTCCTTCTCATTGCTGTCCCTCTGGTTCTCTCTTCCAGTTCTCTCTTACGCTCTTACAGAAGTGACTACATTGAGTTTACCTGGCTAATCCAGGATAATTTCCCTATTTTCAGGTCAGCTGATTAACCTTCATTCCCCTTTGCCTTGTAGGTAACATATTTACTTGTTATTTACAAGTTAGGACATCATTGGGGTGATGCCAGTGTTCTAAAACATCATAATGGTTTTCCAGTTTTTTACTAAAATCATTGAATTGTACAGTCGAAACGGGTAGACTTTATGCTACGTAAATTTTCCTTCGGGAAATTGTGTGTGTGTGTTTTTAAAAACCTTTAGATGTTCTTTTCTTTTAGGAGTAAGTCCAGATTATTAAATGAAGTCAACAAGTACATGAAAAGATGTTTAAGATCATTGGTAAATGCAAATCAAAACAAGCCCTGGCTTGTGTGGCTTAGCTGATTAGACATTTTCCTACAAACTGAAAGGTCTCTGGTTCGCTTACCCGTCAGGGCACATGCCTGGGCTGTGGGTTCAGTCCCCTGTCAGGGTGTGTGCCAGAAGCAACCAATCAATCATTCATCCATATCTATCTCTCCCTCTCCCTCTCCCCCCTCTCCCTCCCCCTTTCCCTCTCTTCCTATCTCTCCCTGTTTGTTCCCATCTCCCCTATCCCTCCCTTCCTCTCTTTCTAGATTCAATAAAAGAAAAAAATTTTTTTAAAGATTTTATTTATTTATCTTTTAGAGGGGAAAGGAAGGAGAGAGAGAGAGAAATATCAATGTATGGTTGCCTCTCGTGGGTCCCCTCCCAGGAACTGGCCTGCAACCCAGGCATGTGCCCTGACTGGGAATTGAACTGCGATCATGTGGTTCGCAGGCCTGCGCTTAACCCACTGAGCTATGCCAGCCAGGGCAGAAAAAGATTTTTTAAAAAGTCAACTATCACTTCATTCACTGGAATGGCTGTAATAAAAAATAAAGAAATAAAGTATTGGTGAGGGTGTGGAGAAATAAGAACCACTTGTACATCGTTGGTAGAAATGGAAATAAAATGGTTCAGCCACTGAGGAAAACAGTTTGGTGGTTTTTCAAAATGTTAAACATAGAATTGCCGTGTGACCTAACAGTTCTATTCCTGCATATATATCAAAGAAACAAGCACATATATATTCCCACACTGACGTGTATGAATGTGTATAACAGCATTACGCAAAGCAGTCAAAAGATAGAAACACCCAGCCCTGGACAGGTGGCTCAGTTGGTTGGAGTGCCATCCCATACACCAAAATGTTGTGGCTTGGCTTTCTGGTTGGGGCACTTAACTAGGTTTTGGGTTTGATCCTGGGTTGGGGTATGTACAGGACATAAACAACTGATCAATGTTTTTCACACAGAAAGATGGATGTTTCTTTCTCTCCAAAATTAATAAACATGTCTAGTGTAAGGATTAGGAGGAAAAGATAGAAACACCCAAATGCCCATGGATAAACACAAGTAGTATGTACATGTAATAGAATATTATTCAGTCATAAAAAGGAAGGAAGTATTGATACATGCTACTATTTGGGATGAGTCTTGAAAATATTTTGCTAAATGAAAGAAGCCAGACACAGAAGGTTACATAATTGTATGATTCCTTTTATATAAATTATCCAGAATAGGCAAATTTGTAGAGACATAAAGCAGGTTGGTGTTTGCCAGGGGATGGGGGAAGGTGAACTAAGGGATGAGTACAGAGTGGGTGTGGGGTGTTCTTAAGTAACTATAGAGAGATGGTGTTTGCACAACATTGTGATGCACTAAAAGCTACCAGATTACATATTTTAATGCTTGTGTATTTTACCCCAGTTTTTTTTTGAAGGAAAAATAGTTTGATCCTGACATATTAGCCAGAGGCACTTAGAAACTAAACTTCTACAAATGTCACTATTGAATTTCTGTGTCCTCAGAACCTTCTTTTAAAAAATAAAACAATAAGCCAATTTTATTTTCTCAGATGAGAAGGATACCCAACATAACGTGGCTCTAGAGTTGCCTAATTTCGTGGTTCAACTGCAGCATCGAGGACACAGTAGTAATTTCCCTTCTCTGATCTATCATCCTCATATATCAGCTTCATCATTAGGGCTCCTGAGATTCCCAGCGGATCCCTTCATGTTCTCAAGATGGTTGTGGTAATTCTGTGCCTGAATTTTTTTGATATCCTCCAGTGGCAGTGAAAAGGGTATCTTCTCTTTTTTCTGCCTTCCTTTTGCATTTATATTTTTACTATAAACTTTTCAAACCTGTAGAAAATTCAAAAGAATCGTAGTGTGTATATACCCTATACTTACCACCTAGATTCAACATGGTTAACATTTTTTAAAAAGAGTTTATTTATTTATTTTTAGAGAGAGAGGGAGGGAAGAAGAAAGGGAGAGAAACATCAATGTGTGGTTGCCTCTCACACACCCTCTCTACTGGGGACCTGGCCCACAACCCAGGCATATGCCCTGATGGGGAATCGAACTGGTAACCTTTTGGTTTGTAGGCCTGTGTTCAATCCACTGAGCTATGCCATCAGGGCAACATTTTTTATTTAATTATTTTTTAATATGTAAAATTTTTTGTCATTTGAAGTTTGTAAATACTTATGACTCTTCTTCACCCTTAAGTGTTTCAGCATGCTCCTCCTAAAATAACCAGATTTTGATGTTGGAAAGCCTTAGTAAAAACTGCCATCTGTTTTGCTGGTCCTTTTTCTAGCAAGGTTTTCCAGTCATTCAGAGATAGGAAAGCCCTCCTGATTCCTGGTGAGGGGCCTGGGATGAGTACTGCTGGAAGCCCAAAGCCACCGCTGTTTGTGCTTCATTGCGTTGGTTCATTGTTTTGATTTCCCGTTTTAATTTGTGTCCAAATAAGATGGATTATTTTCTCTTGCTCATAAATAATTTGGATCTTTTTGAATTTCTTATTCAGAGAATGGAAAGAGAAGGTATCTAATTTTATGTCCTTGAGAATCTAAGCTAATATTACTCAGTCTTCCGGCATTCTTTTCTTTAATTCTGACTTTCTGATTTTAACTGTTTTCTGTTTCCATGTTTTTGGGTGATGTTCCTAACTGTATATTCAGTACATAGATGACTTTTTTAATAAGACCAATAATCTGGTTTATGTATGTATACATAGTACAGAAATAAATACTCTGTATTTGTGAACATATGCAGAGTTACGTATTTGACCACTTTCAAGAATTCAGCTTAAATGAGAAAATTGCAACTAATTTGCTTATGGAATTTATGATGGTAATATGTTCTTAAGGAAATCAAATGGTCATTGTTAATTACATAACTAGAAAATTCTGGGTAAGTTAAAAGCTTTATGCTTCTGAATAGATGTGGTTTTAAATTCTATTAATAGTTGATTCTACAATAATAAATTATCAATAATAGTAAATTTTACTAATAGAAGCAAGTTATTTACCTCTTAGTTAATTTGTGTCCTAATAACATGAAGGTTGGATGCTATTGCTTCTGAGTTACAAAACTGCATTTCATCAGGACACGCATATCAGCATCACCAAATTCTTCTGCTCTGAATCAGGTTTACCTGATAATTGGTACAGTTGAAACTGTATTGCGCACCAAACCCATTTTTCACCCCAAGTAGGAAAAGTTGCCTTGGTGTGAGAGGCAGTTGGAGTTATCCTTGTTTGAGTGTTCCTGGTTTGTCTCTGTCTGCTAGACCATACTAGAGGCGAGGGCTTTCCTTGTCTTGCTGTCTCTTCTATCCCTAGTCCCAAGTTGAGTGCCTAGCATATGAATAAATGCTCATTCATGAAATATTAGATGGGTGAACGACAGCCCAGGGCATACACACACCGCCTGGTGCAATCCTCACAGCCCACCTGGTAATATAAAATATAAGCCAACTTTATAATATAAAAAACTCCGTTTTGTGGAGAAGTAAATTGACATAGATGTTTAGCCACTTGTTCAAAGTCACACAGCCAGAAGTAGGAGCTGCCTCTTAATGCCATGTGAAATTTTACCAGTTTAACCATTTTTAAGTGTATAGTTCTGTCGGATTGAGTATGTTTCACAGTGTTGTGCAGCCATCACCGTCATTCATCTTAGCATGTGCCTTTTTCTCCATGGTTACACTGCCTCCCTTTGTTCTTCAGGGTGCTTTTAACCATCTAAAATCAGATTGAAAACTTGTTTTGAGCAAGAATAGTGATGGAACCTGGAAGGTTAAACATTCAGGCTGGCTGAATATTGAGTCAATGTTTTCCCTTTTGCATCTCCTCAGCCAGCTCTGTTCCATGCAGAATTTCTTGTGGGCTAATAATAGGTGAGTGTGTTCTTTTGAATGGTAATACATGCTGTCATGTCTGTTTGTACACTGGAGCTTACATTGGAGCTTTTTGGTCTATTCCTGTTGTTTTTTGACCCAGAAAGGCAGTGATCAAAAGGGTCCGAGTACAGAGAATCCATGCACTCACATTTTGAGCTGTGTATCTGTCTGATGGGTCAGAGCACCACTGGGCTAAAAGTCCACTCTCTGGAGGCCTCGTACTTAGAAAATGAATTTGCTTTGTCATCCTCCACTCCTGCTTCCTGCCAGGAGTCCAGTTCACTATTTTCAGTTTCACTTTGGACTTTATAAATTTTCCTTCTCTTTCTCTGGCTAAATTACCAATATAACATAAGTACAAATAAGCAGATTTGTTGGCTTGGCTGTGAGATGAGTTGGGACATGTGAAAGATTTGATGAGGCGAATGAATCTGCCTATGTAGGGTAACTGGATTTTTCCACTTGATGGTGTTTCTACTGCAGTGGTCTCAAAGTCCTGTCTGATACCAGGCAGAGGCAAGAGGTGAAATATGACACAGACTGAGAATGAGAATTGGCAGTTGTCCTGAGTACACAGTTTCTTCCCTCCCAAGTGTATTTTATAGCCAAGTGAACAGAAACTTTTCAGCAGGCTACTTGCTGGAGACTTGCAGCAAAAAAATGATCTTCATGTAAAGTCGGACACATAACTTCTATGAAAAAATTTCAGAAGAACAAAATGCAAACTAGTCTTATTTTTCTATCCCTAATTTTATCCCTGATCCCCAAATGTAATGCTGATTCCGCATGTATTCCTAAGCCTGTTTGTGGGATGGAGGGGTTGGGCTTCTCCAAGTTTGACCAGTCATATATATTCTTCACTTTGGATCATAGCCAGCTGGATCAGGAAGTTGCTGAGAAGACTAAAGTACCAGCCTTCCTATTGAATAGTCAAGCAAATAGGCACAGTTTGGCCACTGGCTCAGCTCTTCTCCATGTAAAATTTATCTAGCACATAAAGGACAGGCATGCAACTGGTGGTGTTGTAATTCCAGTCATTACTGACTAATATAATAGGCCACCATTGCATGAGGCTTGACTTGAGGTAACTGCTCTAAATATAGTCAGTCTTTCTGGCAGTTGCAAACACCTGGAGGAGCAGGTGGGCCTCCCAGCAGAAAAGGTACTTGCTGTTAATAGCTTGTCTGTTGAACAGTTGTGCACTGTCAGAACTTATTTCATGCTCTGTTTATACATAATTAAAAATAATTCATTGGTCCTGGCCGGTGTGGCTTAGTTGGCTGCAGCGATGTACTGTAAACTAAAAGGTTGCAGGCTTGACCTTGGTCAGCACACATATGGGACGCAGCCAATCTACATTTATCTCTAACATTGTTGTCTGTCTGTCTGTCTTTCTAAAAACAATGAAAAAGTCTTCTGGTGAAGGGGGATAAACAATTCACTGGATCCATTGGCTTATGGTTAGGATATGTTTACAAAAAATGCAATTCATGATGTTAGCCTACTGTAGGGACTGGGGATGATGTCACTAGCTTGAATAAGACTGTAAGAGAAGCAGTTAATGTAGTTACCAACAATTTCTTTGATCTCTCTAATGAACACAGCGTACTTAAACCCCTTAGTGGCTTTTGGTTTCTGGCACTGACACGACAAGCTGTCAGCTATGCCGTTCTGTCCAGTTAGGGACTCTGGTTTGTGTGCTTGCGCTAGATCCTTCTGGCCTAAGGGGGTTTATGAATAATTTAAAAGAACACCAACTTTTACAAACTGATGCTTCAAAGAAAGAAACTACAAATGTCTCAGAAACATGTAGAAGATACTTACTATCTCTCATAAAAAGAGAAAATCATTTTAAGACCTCACTGAGATCTTATTTTTTACCTTCAGATTGACAAAAATCTAAAACATTGGAGAAACACTGTTGAGCAAGTAGGGAAATAAACACTCATACACTCTTTTTTTTTTTTTAAAGATTTTATTTATTTATCATTAGAGAGGAAAGGAAGGAGAGAAGGAGAGAAACATCAATGTATGGTCGCCTCTCATGAGTCCCCTGCTGGGAACTGGCCCGCAACCCAGGCATGTGCCCTGACTGGGAATCGAACTGCGATCGTGTGGTTCGCAGGCCCGCGCTCAATCCACTGAGCTACACCAGCCAGGGCTACACTCATACACTCTTGATGGGAGCATTCATTAAGTATACAACTTTTAAAAAATATATATTTTATTGCTTATGCCATTACAGTTTTCCCAGTTTTCCCCCTTTGTTCTCTCCACCAGGTACCACCTATTCCTTTTGGCAATCCTCTCCTGCTTAGTTCATGTCCATGGTCATTCATATAAGGTCTTTGGATATTCCCATTTCCTATACTATTCTTAACATCCCCCTGTCTATTCTATACCTACCGATTTTTACCTCCTTTTTAAATTATATTTTACTGATTATGCTATTATAGTTGTCCTGATTTTCCCCCCTTTGACCCCCTCTACCCATAAACCTCACTGCAATCAAGCAATCCCCCAATCATTGTTCATGTCCATAGGTCATGCGTATACGTTCTTTGGATATTCTCTTCCCCCTACTATACTTTACACCTCTGTGGCTATTCTGTAACTACCGATTTGTACTTCTTAATTTCCTCACCTCTTTTCCCATTCTCTCCCTCTCCCCTCCCATCTGGCAACCTCCAGTAACTAACTACTTCTTATCTCTTGCTTTTTAAGAGTCTTTCTTTATCTTCAACCTTTGGCCTTTCAATAATGATGTGTCTCGGAGTACACCTCTTTGCATCCATCATAGTTAGGACTCTGCACTTCCTAGATTTGCTTGTCTGTTTCCTTCACCAAATTAGGGAAGTGTTCTTTCTTTCACCTTTTTTTTCCAGACAGATTTCCAATTTTTTGCTCTTTCTCTTCTTATGGCACCCCTATGAGGTGAATGTCGGACCTCTTAAAATTGTCTCAGAGGCTGTTTATACTATCCTCATTTTTTTAAATTCTTTTTTCTTCTTGTTGTTTTTTGTGGTTGTTTTTTTTGTTTGTTTGTGTTTTTGGCTTCCTTATGTTCCAAATCGTTGATTTGATTCTCAGCTTCATCCACTCTACTGTTGATTTCCTGTAAATTTTTATTTCACTTAGTGTTATCTTCAGTTGTGCCAGTGTATTTTTTATTCTGTTGCAGTACCCAGTGAGTTCCTTGAGCATCCTAACAACTCAACTAATGCTTTGAACTCTGCATCTGATAGATTGCTTACCTCCATTTTGTTTAGTTCTTTTTGGGGGGTTTATTTCTGTTCTTTCATTTGGGCCATATTTCTTTGTCTCTGCGTTTTGGCAGCCTCCTTATGTTTTTTGCTGTGCATTAGATAGACATGCTTTGACTCTCTTAGTAGTGTGGCCTATAGTAGACAAGTGCACCAGTTAGCTGGATGGGGTGGAGCCTTAGGTAGTTTCTGGGGGTAACCCGAGTGAACCAGGTTGTTGGAGTCTCTGATACGGTGTCGCCACTCTGTGGTTCTGTGTGGGGAAGGGCTCAGAATGGGGACAGTGCTGCTGTCTGGCTTCTGGTGTTTTTGTCTGGGAGGAAGCTGTTCCCTGGCACTCACCCTGGTGCTAGGCACTTCAGTTTCTCCCCACATGCCACTGGCGCCCTTCCAGCTGCTCTCCCGGTGCTGAAGCCTAGAGGGAGTGAGTCTGCATGCATCCTAGTCTGTGCCCTTTAAGGGAAGACTCCTTAGAAACCTGCAGTTTTTTCCGGTGGCCAACCCCCACTGGTTTTCACAGCCAGAAGTTATGGGGACTTATCTTCCTGGCCCTGGAACCCTGGGCTGTGTGGTCTGGTCTGGGATCCCTCCCTCCCGAGAGATCCCTCCTGATTTTTATGCCCGAGGGATCCCTCCTGATTTTTATCTACCACACATGGATATGGGACTGCCTGTTTCCCATCTCTGAGTGTCTCTGCATCTCTACCCTTCCTACATGTTTGGATGAGTGTGACTTCGTTAATTCCTTGGTTGTCAGACTTCTGTACAGCTCCATGTTTCTGAATATTGTGAGTGATTCTCATTTTGTAGTCTAGCTGTAATTTTTGCTGTGGTTGTGTGAGGAGGTGAGCCATATTTACTTATGCCTCATCCTGACCAGAAGTCTCTTAAGCATACAAGTTTATTGAGGGAAATTTAGGTATATACAGAAACCATACCCTTTGACCTAGTGGTATGACTTACAGGGATTTCTCTTATAGATGCACTTGTGTGTATAAGCCTATTTATGGAAGAATTAAAGCTTGGAAACAAACTCAAAAGTGGTCTATAGATAGACCACTATACATAAAATTATGTATCTATATAATGGATACAGATCCAAAAACCAGTGAGGATACTCATTATGCACTAACATAAAGATGTCCTCATGACAGTAGTGAAAGAATAAAGCAAAAGGCAATGAATAATATGCTACTGATTGTGTAAAGGGGGCAAAATGAGACTATATATTACTTTGTTTGTATGTGCATAAGAAAGTTATGCAAAGGTATTTAAGTAAGTTATGAACAATTATGTGTATGTGGAGGAAAGGAGATAGGAGGGGTATTTTTCACTATATGAAATTTTTAAACTTTGTGCATATACCGCTTTTTTACAAAATTAGGATGTTTCAAATTTCTGTCATAGCTGCAGAGGAATTCTCTTCATTGACTTGCTGGACTCATACTTGCTATCCTTTTGGGTAAGAGGGAAATTTCCTCATGTTTTAGCCAGTGGTGCTGTTTGTTGCTTTTTATGTGGGTATTTTTGGTGAAAATGGTGCACAAGTTGTTGGTCCTGGTGTTTTTCCTGTTGTTCCTCAGCCAAAACCATTGGCTCTGAACAAGAGCCTTAGGTTCTTTTACAAACCCTAAGAAACTGGCCTTTTCCTTTTTTTGACAGTTAGGATGGACAGAACTGAACTCTTTTACCTTTTCTCTTTGTAGGAACCTACAAGCAGCAATTGGCGCCTATTACGACTTCGAGAGCCCAAACATCAGTATGCCCTCTATGTCTTTTGTTGAAGATGTCACCATAGGAGAAGGGGAGTCAATACCTCCTGATACTCAGTTTATAAAAACATGGCGGATCCAGAATTCTGGTAAATACGTAGTGGGCAATTCTCCTTGTCCAGTTTTCTTTTTCTTAGTAGTTTTAGAATGTGATTGTATAACTCTTGAGATTTTTCTTACACATGATGTAGCATTTCTTATACTCATATGATGACTAAACATCAACAAAATATCTCTTGCCCCATATTAGGAAAAACAGTTTAGGTCTTGATGGCATCTGAACACAATTCAATACTCATTTGATACCAGTAACTTGGCCTGTGTATGGTAGTTGTACTCCAAGCCCTTAATTCTGCTCTAGTTCTTCTGCCAGTCATTTCCATCAGGCTAGTGGAGGTACAGCCGTGAATAGAACAAGGTAGCTAGAATAAGAGCTGTGAGCTCATTTCTTTACAACCACAGGAGATTCAGTCTGAAATTTCATTGAAGTATCTGAGACATTAATACACTTTGAAAAATATGGTGAGAACTGTGGGGATTTGCTTATAATGGGAAAGTTGGAAAGATGGAGAAATTCTTTTTTTAAAGCATTGTTTTTGGTATATTGCTGACTTTAAGAAAAAATAAAATTAATCTAACCATAGTTCTTTGAAAATGGTGTTTGAGTATGTGTCTGGTAACTGTTAACTATAATCTTTGAACTGTTAAATTTTTTTCTAACAACTTTTTAAATTTGAGTGGGTTTAGTATTCTTTGTCCCATCCCATAACAATTTATGCTGACTGGGTGAGGATGCTTTAACATCCTTGTTTTTGAGACAGAAATTCTAAGAGAGAGAAAAGTAGGCAAAAGGATATCTAGCTGAAAATTAGGGGTTGTGGGGATACCCTTGGTAGCAAGTAATCTGATAATGAGATGTAAAATACTGTGGGCTCAAACTCTGTAGAAGTACATTTTTATTGGCTATTTACTTTTCAGTTCTTTGTATTTCTTTTATGATGGGGAAAGACTGGCTAAGCTAGACTTTTATAAAATAACTAATATACCAAATTATTATTCTTAGGGTTTTTTGGCTTATTTAGAAGCAATTCTCCCTTGGATACAGGTTCAGTGAGTCATGGAGCAAATGCACATCATTGGACCTGACCTGGTGTTATAGGTGACTGCGGACATCTGTGGCTCTGTAAAATTTTTATTAGCTTCTTCTCTCTTTTGGTTATAACAGTGTGGCGCATTGTTACTTTGAGAGGCATGTGGTATGATGGGAAAATAGTTGTATTTTTAATTTTTCTTGAAATTCTTACTTGTTTGAAGTTTGATTATCTTTGCCTAGTTTCTTTCTTAATGACTTCCTACTTTTAAAAATATGAAAACAATGTCTTTAATTCTGCTTCTATTAATATGTTTCTTCTTTGTATTATTAAACCTGTAGTTACTGATCAAAAAGTGTTTTTGAGCCCTTGCTGGTGTGGCTCAGTGCCAGCCTGTGAACCCAAGGGTCGCCTCTTGGTGCCCCATCAGGGCACGTGCCTGGGTTGTAGACCAGGCCCCATTTGGGGGCGTGTGAGGGGCAGCCTATCGATACATCTCTCACACATTGCTGTTTCTCTCCCTCTCTTTCTTCCTCCCTCCCCCTCTTTCTAAAAGTAAATAAATAAAATTATTTAAAAATTTTTAAGTGCTTTTGAAACTTATACATGAAATTTTTAAATGTGACATTTATTTAGAAAGTGTGAAATGTTCAAAAGTTTTACTTAGTTTTTTTAAAAATTCATCTAAGGCCTTGTTATTTATAGTGAAAATGGTGTGGACTTCCATGAGGTCATTAT
This sequence comes from Sturnira hondurensis, assembly GCF_014824575.4. Classification (NCBI taxonomy): domain Eukaryota; kingdom Metazoa; phylum Chordata; class Mammalia; order Chiroptera; family Phyllostomidae; genus Sturnira; species Sturnira hondurensis. The sequence goes on along the minus strand of NW_028080209.1, from coordinate 2,283,487 downwards.
AGTGCTTTTAAATATTACAAGTTGTTAGAGTAGTATTGAAATATTTTAAATACTAACTTGTTGCAGAATAACTATTTTCTATTTTAGAAAACCTCTTGGCCCTGGCTGGTGTAGCTCAGTGGATTGAGTGCGGGCCTGCAAACCAGGCAGTCGAGGTTCAATTCCCACTCAGGGCACGTGCCTGGGTTGCAGGCCAGTTCCCTGCAGGCCAACTCCCAGCAGGGGACGCACGAAAGGCAACCATACATTGATGTTTCTCTCCCTCTCTCCTTCCCTTCCCGTCTAAAGATAAATAAATAATAAAATATTTTAAAAAAAGAAACATTCATTCAGTTTCTTTAAAAAAAAAAAGAAAGAAGACCTCTTGGTATATCGGCTCATTCACTAGACAGTGACGGGGGCTTAATGGGGAGAGGGGGCGTTAGAGGGAGGATGACCATAAAATGGCTAGGCTGTAAAATAGGAACCCCAAAGAGCCTGCCTTTCCCTTTGATGTGGAGGAAATCTGTATTGGTGGGCCTGGCTGCCTTTCCCTCCTGTTTTTACATACTAACTTCAGTTTAAAACAGCCTGTGGGGCTGCAGCCTTTTTTCCTCTGAACAGCATTTTTTGTTCCTGAATGCCTCTAGAAAAGTTGGGCCACAATTGCTAGAAATGTACCTTTCAAAGTACTTTGAATAAATAGTTTTTTTATTCTTCTGGAATTTGTTCAACCAGTTGTAAAATAGTTTTCTATATATACGTTAAATGTTTTCCATCTGATTAAGGAGAACCTGGCCTCCAATAACTGAGTGATGGGTGTGTTATTAGAGGACAAGTGTGCATGTGTACTGGTTCTTTGGCACCATCCTAATCTGGAACCAGAGTAAAAACACAGAAGTAGGGTAGGCCTTTGCTATTTCTTCTCTGGTTCTCCTATTCTCATTCGTAATCTTCCCTAAGAGGTAGTGCTCACTGAAAGAGTTTCATAAGTAATTTTCGTGATCCTCTGCTGTCATGTTTTCGGCATGCCAGGTATTCAGATATACAACAGATGAGATTAATAGAAACTGCACATAGCTGTCCCAACAGCTTCCCCAAAGAAGATAAATGTCACACATTCTTTAAAATTAAACTGCTAATACTGTTTAAATCCTTAGATTAAGACCACAGAAAAACAGGCGTGAGACATCTAATGACACAGGTGCCAAATTTCATGATCCAAACTTTTGTCACTGTTTTAAGTGTTAGAATTGTGGGAAATTTGAGCAGGAAACTTTGCATTGGAGTTTAAGGTAAAAATTTGAAACTGTCCCTCTAAAGATGTGAGTAGACAATACTCTTTACTAACCTACACAGCTGCTTCTAAGCTGTTACAGCCATGCTGTGTAGTCCAAGTGTAGTGAATGTCAAGCTGAGCGTGAATGATAACTCTGGGGTTTCTCTGACTTTGGTGAAGTGGTTTTTTGTTGTTGTTGTTGTTTTAAGACTTTCTATTTATTTCTTTTTAGACAGAGGGGAAGGGAGGAGAAAGTGCACGAGAAACATTGGTGTGTGGTTGCCTCTTGCACGCCCCCAGCTGGGGACCTGGCCTGCAACCCAGTCATGTGCCCTGACTGACCCAGGCCAGTGCTCAATTTTCAGGGCTGGTGAAGTGGTTGTGATTGTCATGTGAGAGTGGTTTTACAGGCATCTTTATTTTTTGAACTACATAGAAATTATATAAAACAAGAGTTGAAGAAGAATTTGAGAAGGAATAACTATTCCTCCATTTTTCTTTTGGCTCCTTAAAATCGTAAATTTTCTTCCTTTCTCTTCTGCATGATTGTAGAGATCATTCTGCTCCATTCATTCAACATATTCTATGTTCTAGTCATTTCATCAGGTACAGAGAGGTAATGGTGACAAAATCAGTGAAGGTCTCTGTTTTTATGCCACTTAATTTGAAATGCAATCTCCAAACTTTTGGGATTAAAAAAGAATAGGGGATTTTCACTGAGGTGTGTTGCCTTCTGCATTGCTCTTTGGATGCCCCTTACTGTCTCAAAGCTATTTTTGTAATCACATACGTAGTAAGTTTTAGGATTTCTGGAACTGCTGGGCTTTTATTTAATTTTTGCCATGCTCTCAAAATTGCAAAATTGGGGGAGCTGGTTTTACTTTTTATTTCTTAAATGAAATTATATTCCATGGCAACTGGAGAAACACAACCTTAATCGTATGCATGCCTGTGACAATTTTGGAAAGTCATAAAATACAGATTAGTCTTTCTTTTCATATATATATATTCATTCCCCATTAAGCCAGTTTGTAACAGACTTAATTTGAAGCTTGTTGTGTTGTACTTCTCAAATCCTGGTTTTAGGTGTACTTAGCCAGGTGGAATCAGTATCTTTGACTCTTTCAGAGTCACCTGACCTAACAGTTCAGGCTGTAAGAACTGTATGTCATAGTGAATTATTGGTACCTCTTAGAAGACGGGTGATAGTTCTTTAGTTCATAGTAAATTAACACTTCAGAGTTGATGGTGTGTGCTCTTCCAATTTTTTTCAAGAGGCTCTCTAAGTACCACATCAGTAGGGCATGTAGCATACTAAAATAATCAGGACTGTAGCTGCATAATTTAACATGAATCATGTAATGTTTTACCAACTAATTCAGTTCTCCCTGGAATAGAGCAGCACTTCCTCTTTGCATAGCTGAGAGATCTGACCCAAGTATTTCCCACACCTAGATAGTCACGGTTTACCTTATCTTCTTACAAGTTCATTCAACAAATTTTGTTATGTTCAAGTCATTTGATCAGATACAGGGAGAAAATGGCAACAAAATCAATGTTTTTATGTCACTTGATTTAAAATGCAATCTCCAAACTTTATAGGGGTTTTCATATGAACAGGTACTGTCTTGTTACAGGTAGGTGTGTGTGTCTGTCTGTGTTTGAGAGAATAATTGTGAATTCAGCCCTACAGCAGGGTCTAATTTTCCTCTTGGATCTTGATCTTTTAAAAGACCAACATTTTCCGCCCTGGCTGGTGTAGCTCAGTGGATTGAGCACAGGCCTGTGAATAACAGGATCACAGTTCGATTCCCAGTCAGGGCACATGCCGGGGTTGCAGGCCAGTTCCCAGCAGGGGATGTACGAGAGGCAACCATACATTGATATTTCTCTCCCTCAATCCTTCCCTTCCCCTCCAAGGATGGGTGAATGGAATCTTAAAAAAAAAAAAGACCACCCTGGCTGGAGTAGCTCATTGGATTGAGCGTGGGCCTGTGAACCACACGATCGTGGTTGGATTCCCAGTCAGGGCACATGCCTGGGTTGCAGGCCAGTTCCTAGCAGGGGACTCACAAGAGGCAACCATACATTGATACTTCTCTCCTTCTCTCCTTCCGTTCCCCTCTAAAGATAAATAAATAAAATCTTAAAAAAAAAAAGACCAACCTTTTCCAAGATGCTTTATGTCAGCTGCTATACTCTTGGTATATAACAGGTATGCTTTTTCCAGGCCATAGGCCCCAGAAATGAAAAATAAAATTTGCATATATTACCAGTGTATCATCCACACCCTTTCCACCAGCTGCAGTTGCTCTCTGTAGTGTTTAACTTAAGAGGACACTTCACTGACAGTTTTTCTTAAGAGGGAATGACAGAGCATACTGGCCGCTGCTTCATTTGCTATCCCTGCAGACCCAAGGGCCAGAGAGGGTGCTGTTAATAATGGGGCTGAGACTGCAGCACTAGAGCTCTGGTTGCTTTTCTCTCGTTCTCTTTTCAACAGTAAGCCATCATGCATGTCAAAACCAGCCTGGTGAGTACTATTAGGTAAATTTCAAGCACACTATATCCTGCCATATCCATCTTTTCATAATGATGTGTTTGTATAATGAACATTTATCCCTCAGAAAGATATATAGATGTTTCTGTTTATGGTAAAAAGGAGTGTATTGGAGATACCTCACAAGAAATATCACATCTAATCACTGTGTGGCTCCCTATGACTAGTCAGAGCAAGTTGATATAGAGATTTCTCATTTTGCATTAGTTTACATGAAAATAGGTAAACAGGAGTTGGTGCCAAATAAGATCTTTGCCACTTCCAAAGGAGGAGGGACATTTCTGCCAAAGCCATTTCCCTGTAGTGACAGTTCTGTCCTTTGTATAAGCACCTCTCACTGGTGCTGTCCCACACAGTTCATTGTGTTCTGATCAGGGGAGTTCGCCACACTGTCCGTGTTTTCCCTGTTACTGTTAGAACCTGCACGTGGAACTTGCACTTGACTCCTCCGTCTTGTATTTACAGAGTCTCTTGAGCCTAGGTCTTTTCATAATTAAGGACTCTAGAGGCAAAGTCATACATACATCAGGGAAGAAATGGTTTTAAAGTGAAAACATCGTAGAAATCACTCCTTATGTGTTTCACCTCCTTGTTTGGATGAAAAAACTGGGGAAAATCAGACATATTTTTACTATGAATTTCAGCTTAAAAAGTTAGAGGGAAAATGGGTATGTGTTACCTCTTAGCAGAGAAAGCAGTCCTTTGAAGACGTGGCTCTGTGCTTGTTTTCATGGCTCTTTGTGTGTATCATTTTAGTTTCTACGGATGTAGCGTGATGTGTGGCCTTCCCTGGGGTCACTTGAAAATCTTCTGGAGGAACTGCCTTGTTTTTGCTGTCTGTGTCTTCTCTTAGGGATAGCCTGTTGGTCAGAGGTTATTTACTCTGATGATTCCCTGTGATCGGTCATGTGAGGTGTTACATAGCTTAGGGATATGTGGGCGGTATTACATGTGTGAGAGACAAACAGGAGGCTTCTTCTATGGCTTGGTAATGAACTGCACCAAGCAGAAGACCACTGATTACCTAACACTTTTTTCTTTTGCTTGAACTCAGGAGCAGAGGCCTGGCCTCCAGGGGTTTGTCTTAAATATGTCGGGGGAGACCAGTTTGGACACGTGAATATGGTGATGGTGAGATCGCTAGAGCCCCAAGAGATTGCAGATGTCAGCGTCCAGATGTGCAGCCCTAGCAGAGCAGGAATGTATCAGGGACAGTGGCGGATGTGCACTGCTACAGGACTCTACTATGGAGGTGAGTATGTCCCTATGCAGCCCAGGGTGAAGGAATTAAGGTAACATCTTACTGCACCCCCAGTGTTGCTCATAGAGCCTGTCAAATTACATAACAGGGCATGGCCTCTCTTAAACAGTCACTTCATGGAGGTGAGTGACTTGAATTTAATGACTGGTTGGTTCAGTCTAGTCAGCTCTCCCTTTTACACTAGGATTTTAGTTAAAATATAGTTAATTGTATGAGATATATCTTGCATTGTAAACAATAATTTAGTAATGTTGCTATTTTTATTGTATAATCTAGCAGGTGCTAAAAGAACACTGAAGGCAGTCTTTGTTCACAGAATTTCTAGATACAAGTCACATAAAAAAAGATAGTGCACAAAATGTGCATGATTCCTTCAACCTGATGATTGTCAAGCTACTAACACCTCTCAGGCTTTCTGTTCTTTGCCAAACTTTCCGAACAAATTGATCTGTACTCACCATCCTTTCTTCCTGTTTTCCATTTATTCTTCAACCCAATCTGTTCTTTACCCAGTCCAGTGAAATGTTTTTTTATTAGTGACTGTCCAGTTTCCAGGTCTAGCAGGCTTTATACTAATTGACCTCTATCATTTGGCATCATATTCCAAAGGCTTTTTGACATGTGCACCTTCCTAGAGTCACATTGTTTCTGTTCTCTCTCTCAGCGTTCTTGCTCTGTCTCTTTCTAGTCTTATCTTTGCCTTGAGAGTACTAGATTCTGAGCTGGGCTTCGATCATGCTCAGTGACCTCATTTACCCACATGGCTTCAACTGTTAGCAATATAGAGCATATGAGGTGATGCTCAAATTCATATCTGTGACTGCAAACTGTTTTTGGAGCATCAGACCTGTGTATTAATTGCTTATGGACAGAACACCTGGGTATTCTGTAGATTTCTGAATTTTAATATTTCCCAGGCAAACTTACATTCTTCTCATTGGCACCTCAGTGAGATGATCAGGCCAGAAACCTTGGAATCATCTTTGTTCTGTTTTTGTCTGTCTTACTATCCTTAGTCACAGATCAATCCCTATTGGTTCCACTACATCTCATGTCCTGGAAATCCGAAGAAAAATAAATAGCTAACAGTTCTTGCACTCAAGGGGCTTTAAACTGGTCTCATGACTAGTGGGACCTTTGGAGTTATTTGAAGGGGTCTTGGAATTAAAATTCTCAGGTTTTTGCAGACAGTGGAAACTTTGAATATTTTTATAGCCTCAGAAATATTTAATGTTAGGAAAGGTATCTTATAGTGCTTATGCAACATTGTTCTTTGTCTAAACTTTTGTACCTGCTCTAATAAAAAGCCAAGCTCCTTGGCATGGGGCTTAAGCCTCCTCACAGTTTGGCCCGGTCTTGCTTTCACTTTTCATTTTTAGTCACCTCCTTACTCCCCTGCAGCCAGTCTCCAAATAGACTCCATTTGCTTTCACTTCTCCATGCTCTTCCTTATGTTGTTCCTATTCCCTAAAATATCTTTTCCTTTCTTTCTAATAAACTCCTGCACATCCTTAAGACCTTGAAGTCAAGTCACACTTCCCTCTTCCCTCTTTCCCCCTTGCTTACTCTTCTCACTGCTCCAAGGAAATGTCTCTCCCTTTTTCATTAAATTATACACATGCTTGTTGTTGTTTAATACATTGTGTTTGAGGTGTTTGTTTACTTATCCTTTTCCCCTGCTAGGCTGTGAACTATTTGTTGAATAACAAATGAACATATACTCCGGTATCAGAATGGAGAGAGATTATTTGTCTCTTTCCTCTGGACTCTGTTTTCAGGTCACCTCTCTTTATTTATTTTTAGAGAGAAGGGAAGGGATAGAGAAAGAGAAGCATCAATTAGCTGCCTCTTGCACACCCCCAACTAGGGGCCTGGCCTGCAACCCAGGCACGTGCCCTGACTGGGAGTCAAATGCCACATTTCAGTTTGCAGGCCACTGCTCAACCCACCAAGCCACACCAGCCAGGGCTCAAGAATCTTACCTGCACAGTTGAAAGTAGTTTCTCCCACTGCTTAGCTCTCATTGCATTCTCTCTTTCTCTTTCTGTCCTTTGCTTCTCTTTGGCACTTAACTTCTTACCACTCAGTTAATGTGATGAATGACTCATATCATCTTTAAAATTTAAGGTAATATATACATGTCTCATTTATTTCTGTAACTCTTCAAAAAGCTGAGCTCAGTGCGAAGCAGAGAGTGGCTACTCAATAGATTTTTAAAAATGAATGTTAGCATTTTTAAGGGAGGGAGAAGAAATAACATACATGACTTTTTTAAAAAGTCCCTTTGATGCAAAGATACTGCTTCTTAGTGTTCTCCAGTGTTTGAGAATACTAGTCTCGTTCCGTGTGTGTGTTTAGTGTTCAAAATAATTATTAGTATGTGTACATTAAATTTGTACGTGTAACATCCCTTCAAACTCTGGAAGTGGACATTGTGTAAATGAACTGCTGTGGAGGCAGCAAAGTGTTTAAACCCTTTCTCGGTCATGTAGTCTGCCTGTCAGGACTTTATGAAATCTGAAAGCTTTAAGGGGTCTTGATAATTTATCTGATTCCATGCTTTTTCAAGCCTTTTTCTTAATCAGTGGAACCCTTTCCTTGATAGTAGCTTATATGAATGCCCCCTCCAAATAAGGGGACAAGATCAAAGGAAAACTGGTTTTGTTGGGTAGAAAGCCTCCGTGGCCCGAGTTGCCTGCTCCGTGACCGCCGGGGCTCCGTGGTGGGTAGTTGGCGAGCCCTTTGTCTGTTCCAGTATAGAAGGTAATTTTACAAACTTACTGTATTTCATTGAATTTAGGTTACTGTTGATTATAAAACACACTATGATAATAGAGATGTTAGTTGGTAGAAAGTACATATAATATACATAAAAAAACACAACTAAGAACCTGCCATGTTACCCGTGGTTGGCTCTTCCCAGTTTTGTTTTTTGTTGTTGTTGTTGTTTGTTTATTTGTTTGTTTTTTCTCATTCTTCTTAGCTTGTTAGCTCATTGAGTGTAGTTGGCGGTAAGAATTTGGAATGTGGGACTTGGTTGCCTGGGCATGAACTTGGACAAGTTAGGTAACTTCTCTGTGCTTTATCTTTCTGTTTTAACAATAAACCTTGTATTTTTTGTTTGTTTTGTTTTTGGTGGGGTGGTCTGTCTGTAGTCTTTAGATCTTCTCTAGAAAGAATCCATTCTTATTTTTATAATAACACCTAGGGTGTTTCAGCTCATTTCTCTTCCTCAAAAGAAATTTTTGCTGCATTTAATCATTTACAAATGAGTTTTCTTTTCCCATTTTAGGTCAGTTGTACTCTCAGTCTCTCAAGGGATGTTGTGTGGAAAGTTCTTCATGAGGTGGGCGTGCTATAAGACACTTGGCCCTCTCTCACTAAATACCTCTAACTTCTTACGTTCGTCTTTACTGCTAACCCTGCTCTCCCTCCACACACATATGTAGTTCCCTTGGTTGAGAAGCACTAAGTATCTGATTTATAACAGGCATATGTTCAAGCCCAAACATTTTACTTTATCTTCCTTTTATGAACTTTTGCTTTTTAGATGAAAGCAATGCTATCTGATACCTGCTGTATGTCAGGCATTGTTTCAGGCTTTTTGCATATCAATTACCTTATGAAGGAAGTATTAGCAACATTTTATGGGTAAGGAAACTAAAGACCTGAGATAATTAATGATTTGTTTAAGAGTCAGTAAAAGTTATAAATTAGGCATAATTTATAGTTATAAAATACAAAAGTAGTTTTATAATCTTTCACTAATTTGATCATCAGTACTATATGGGGTTCTCAGGAAAACTTTGGCTCCTGGGTATTGATACTTGTCAGGGTTTAGGGAAGAAGTCCACTCTTCATTTCTATACTGAATGGGACTGGAGGTGAGGGTGAGGGTGAGTTTGGCAGGCCACCTCTTAGGTAGTTGGGTAAATATTGGTGTTCCCCCAAGGAATTTTTGCCTGCCAGGAGATACACAGTTCCTGTCGGACAGTTGGCTCTTGGGAAGAAGTAAGAGCATGAGCAGTTGTGCCCATTTTAGTCTTGGTACCAATAGTAACATGCCCTCCCTCTTCCTAGCAGAGTGCTCTCTTTCACAATTCTACAGGAGAGATTGACCCCTGCACTGTGGTAGTTTCTTACAAATCCTTTAATTAAGCTAAGGTCAAGTGATACTCTTGCTGTCATGTGTTAATGAGGGCTTCTCCCACTTGAGTTAGCTATTCTTGTTAAATACTTCATGGTACGTGGGTCCCTAGGAACATTTCATATGTAGATTAAATACTTATACATTATTCATTTAGTTTTCCAGAGTTTAGAAATGGAACTTCCCTCATTAAGCTCCCAAACTGTAATACAAGGTCTGTCCTGAAGGGATTCAGCCATGTAGTAAGAAAAATAGAGATGTTTATTGAAGAAGATACAACAAGATACAAGAAACATGTCAGTCTCCTTCAAAGTAGGCACCTTGGGGCTTCACACAGTTCTCCTAATCTCCATCAGCTGCCCCCATTGTATTTTCCTGAATCTCATCCATATTCTGAAGTCTCTTCCCTGTTGAAGGTGATTTTAGTTTGGGGAAAACCAGAAGTTGCAAGAGAGCAAATCTGGGCTATAGGGGGTTGAGTCACCTGGGTGATTTGATGTTTTACAAAAAAAACTCCGCACAAGACGTGATGCATGAGCTGCCAATCAACAGTTGGCAATTGCTGCATCCTCCGAATCATTCAAAGTTTCCATGGGGGAATGTTTAATTTAAGCTTAACGCAAAATTTGATGCAAATTTGTTGCTCTACTCACTCAGTCATTTTGAATGCAACGGCCACACAGTACACATGTTCACTCAGTGATACCTACCACCCCCACTGACTGGTACTGTGAAGTCATCGTTCATTCATGCACATTCCAGTCCACTCTCCTTGGTTGTCAGGTTACACCGATACTGTGAAAACCATTCTCGTTAATATTAATAGCTGGACTTTTTCTCATATGTCCCACATATTAGGAAAGTTATTGGGTGCTCTATGTAAACACTACGCTTATTTCCTAAAACCTGTATTAAGTACTTTTTCTGGCTTCTCCATTTTATAGAAAGTCCTACCTAGCTAGTATTTCAGGACCTCATTCTTTTATATTTTAATCCATCATGTTATAAAAGAAGCTCTGGTTTCTTATAGACTTTCTCTAGGTTCCACATAGAAGTCTTGTGTTTAGATACTATTCTGTTTGACATTTCTGCCGACTATTCACCCCAACTTTAACATATCTCTCTTTCATGTTGGACTGAAAAAACCTACCTCATTTANATAGAATGTCCTCCCTAGCTAGTATTTCAGGACCTCATTCTTTTATATTTTAATCCATCATGTTATAAAAGAAGCTCTGGTTTCTTATAGACTTTCTCTAGGTTCCACATAGAAGTCTTGTGTTTAGATACTATTCTGTTTGACATTTCTGCCGACTATTCACCCCAACTTTAACATATCTCTCTTTCATGTTGGACTGAAAAAACCTACCTCATTTAATTCTAGAAGATCAAGGTGCCCTGTTTCATTTCTGATCTCTAGAATTCTCTAATATCAGAAGTGTGAGTAACCCTTAAAAACAACAGTTTTTTTTAAAAAAAAGATTTTATTTATTTTTAGAGATAGGCAAGAGAGGGAGAGAAATGATAATTGGTTGCCTCTTTCACACATTCCAACTGCGGACCAGACCTGCAACCCAGGCATGTACCTTGACCAGGAATCGAACTGGTAACCTTTTACTTTGTGGGATAATGCTCAATGAAGTGATCAAGGCCAGTGAGGACAGATTTCTTTTTAAAATATATATTAATATATATTATTTATTAATATATAATTATTTATTGATATATATTTAATATTATATATTATTTATTTTTAAAAATATATATGTTAATATATATTATTTATTTATCTTTAGAGGGGAAGGGAAGGAGAGGAGGGGAGAAATATCAATGTATGATTGCCTCTCATAGTTCCCTGCTGGGAACTGGCCTGAAACCCAGGCATGTGCCCTGACTGGGAATCGAACCACGATCATGTGGTTCACAGTCCCGTGCTCATTCCACTGAGCTACACCAGCCAGGGCTTTTTAAATATATTTTATTGATTATGCCATTACACTTGTCCCATTTCCCCCCTTCATTCCCCTCCACCTTGCATACCCCCTTCCCCACAATTCCCCCCCTTTAGTTCATGTCCATGAGTCACAGGTTCTTTAGATTCTACATTTTCCATACTATTCTTGCCCTCCCCCCTATCTATTTTCTACCTACCATCTATGCTACTTATTCTCTGTACCTTCTTCCCCCTTCTCCTCCTCCCACTCCCCTGTTGCTAACCCTCCATGTGATCTCCATTTCTGTGGCTCCACTCCTGATCTAGCTGTCTGCTTAGCTTGCTTTTGTTTTAGTTGTGGTTGTTAATAACTGTGAGTTTGCTGTCCTTTCACTGTTCATATTTTTATCTTCTTTTTCTTAGATAAGTCCCTTTAACATGTCATAGAATAAGGGCTTGGTGATAATGAATTTCTTGACCTTATCTGAGAAGCACTCTATCTGCCCTTCCATTCTAAATGAAAGCTTTGCTGGATAGAGCAATCTTGGATGTAGGTCGTTGCATTTCATGACTTGGAATACTTCCTTCTAGCTCCTTCTTGCCTGTAAGGTCTCTTTTGAGAAATCTGCTGACAGTCTGATGGGAACTCCTTTGTAGGTGACTGTCCCCTTATCTTTTGCTGCTTCTAGAATTTTCTCCTTCATTTTAATTTTGGCTGCAGTAATCATGATGTGCCTTGGTGTATTCCTTCTTGGGTTAAACTTCTTTGGGACTCTCTGAGCTTCCTGGATTTCCTGGAAGTCTATTTCCTTTGCCAGACTGTGGAAGTTCTCCTTTATTATTTGTTCAAATATCTTTTCCACTTGTTGCTCTTCCTCTTCCCGTGCTGGTACCCCTATAATTCAGATGTTGGAATGTTTAAAGATGTCCTGGAGGTTCCTAGGCCTTCCCTCATTTTTTGAATTCTTGTTTCTTCATTCTTTTCTGTTTGGTTGTTTCTTTCTTCCTTCTGATCTACTCCATTGATCTGAGTCCCAGTTTTCTTTCCTTCACTATTGGTTCCCTGTGAAGGAACCATTTTCTTTCATTTCACTTAGTGCAGCCTTCGTTTTTCCATCTAATTTGCAACCAAAATCAACCAGTTTTGTGAGCATCCTGATCACCAGTGTTATGAACTATGCATCTGATAGGTTGGCTATCTCTTGGTTGCTTAGAGTTATTGGCTCTGGGGCTTTGATTTGTTCTTCTGATTGAGCCATTTTTGGTCAGGTTTCGCCTATTAAGTATGAGGAGTGGAGCCTTCGGTGTTCACCATTGCCAGGCAACCCAGTGGCTGGGTTGTGACACTGTATGTGGGGGTGGGGTCAGAGAGGGAACAGTGGAGCTTGCTCTGCTGTCTCTTGGATTTCAGTCCCCTCTGCCACTTCCCACAAGCAAATTGGGCCCTTCTGGTGCTGGTCCTGGGTGGATGGGCTTGTGTATGTTCTAGGACCCTGTGGGTCTCACCAGTGAACTCTCCTGTGAGGCTGGGAGTTTCTTGCGCCACCTCAACCCCCACAAGTGTTTGTAATTGGTGCTTTTAGGCTTTATTTCCCATACCTGGTGCCCTGGGTTGCGCAGTCTATCTCACTGCCCATTTTTGCCTGGTTTATCTGCGCGTGAATGTGTGACCATGGTCAGCCAACCGCCTTGTGCGCTCTGCTCATTTCTTTCTTGCACCCGGAATCTGCTAGCCCCGTGCCGCCTGCGCTCCTGGGTCTGGCGGCCACCGCCTTTTCCTGCCGGGATCCCTCTCCGCTGGCCAGCAACTTTGTCCCTCTTACTGGTCTGGTTGAATGGTTGTTGGACTTCCATACAGTTCAGTTTTCTGTGTGTTCTGGTTGTGTTTTTGTTTTTAGATCTTTTTTGTCCTTAATTTTGGTTGTGCAAGGAGGCACAGTGTATCCACCTACGTTTCTATCTTGGCTGGATGTCTGTATGATTTAGATTCTTTTAAATTTGTTAAAGTGTTTGTGATCCAGGAGATAATTGTCTGTCATGGTGATTATTTCATGTGTGCCTCAAAAAAATATGAATTTGACAGTGTTGAGTGTACTGTTCTTTAAATGTCATTTAGATCCAGTTGGTGCTGTTCCATTCTTCCCATATCTGTATAAATATTTTTTTGTGGGCAGGTCTGTTAGTTTTCTCTGTTAGTGAAAGGGGAATGTTGAAGTCTCTGACCTCAGGTTTGAATTTGTCTTTCTTCTTTTAGTTCTGTCAGTTTTCGGTTCACATATTGTAAAGTTTTGTTGTTAGGTACATAACATTTAAGATGTGTCTTCTAGGTGAATTGACCCATTTATTAGTGTGTAATGTACCATCTGTTCCCTAGGAATTTTCTTCACTCTGGAGTCTACTTTGTCTGATAACTAATGTAGCCACTCTAGCTTTCTTTGGTATTAACATTTGCGTGATATATCTTGTTCTAGCCTTTAACTCTCAACCTACCTAAATCATTATATTTTGAATTTCTTGTGTACAGCATACAGTTGAGCCATGTTTTTTTCCTTTCAGACAATTTCTGTCCTTTAATTGGCGTGTTTAGATTATTCACTTTTGATGTAATTATCAATATATTTGGTTTTAGTTTGACCATATTATTTGTTTATTCTCTTTATTTGAAATTGTCAATCATTTACATCCCTAAACTTAGTTATTTGTGATTAAATTATTTAAAATATATTCGTTCTGCTATGGCTGGTGTGGCTCAGTAGATTGAGCGCTGGCCTGCGAACCAAAGAGTTGCTGGTTCAGTTACCAGTCAGGGCACAGGCCTGGGTTGTGGTTCAGGTCCCTGGTTGCGGGCATGTGAGAGGCAACCACACATTGATGTTTCGCTCCTTGTCTTCTCCCTCCCTGTCCCTCTCTAAAAATAAATAAAATAAAATACATTTGTTCTAATAATGAAAGAAATATAATACAGAAAATATAAAGAAAAATGTTTATGCTGCTATATATAGGCACGCTGATTATGTATCCAAATATTAAAAGAGAAAAAGTTATTTTTCAAACTTGGCATTTAGTGTGTAACCTACTTTTTTCCTACTCACTAATATTTGAGAACCTTTCTTTTTTGTCATTACTTTAAAAGAACACAGTATTTAACGATTGCTTATCAGTCTATTGAATTACTATTAAAACATTATGTGTATTGTAGAACACTTTTTTGTGAAAAATTAGTCTTTATTTATTTTAGAGAGTGGAGAAGGGAAGGAGAAGGAGTGGGAGAGAAACATCAATGTGTAGTTGCCTCTCATGTGTCCCTTACTTCCCTGACTGGGAACCGAACCAGCAACCCTTTGCTTCACAGGCCTGTGCTCGATCCACTGTGCTACGTCAGCCAGGGCCACTTTTCTTAAATGGAGATAAAATTTATGTGATAAGTTAACCATGAAAAAGTGTGCGATTCAGTGGTGTTTAACACATTTATAATATTGTGCATCTGTCTTCACTTAGTTCCAGCACACTTTCATCACCTCAATAGCAGTCATTCCTCTAGCCCCTGGCAAACATTTATGTGCTTTCTGTCCTTATGGGTCAGTAAATTTATTTTAAGAGAGTGAGGAAGGGAGGGGAAAAGAGAGAAACATCAGTGGGGGAGAGAAACGTCAATCAGTTGTTCGCATGCCACCAACCAGGGACCTGGCCCGCGACCCAGGCATGTACCCTGATCAGGAATCAAACCAGCAACCTTTCAGTTTGCGGGTGACAGGCATCCCTCTGAGCCACACCAGTCAAGGCTGGGTCATAATTCTTTTTGCTTTGATGAAGCAAGGAGTATAAATAGTGATTAATAAAATCTATTAGCTCAAAAACAGAATCTGGGGTGCTTGCTAAGAATCAACAAACGTAACTTATTTGGTTCATTTATAGCTAAAGCCTTAAATATTCTTTATTAAATAAGGACATTAGAACAGCAGCATGAGTTCTGAAGTCGTATCATCTGGGATTGACTTCTAGTTCAGCAGTGCAATAGCAATCAGTGTGACCTTTAGGGAATTATTTTATCTTTCAGCAATTCAGTATTTTCGCCTGTAAAATAAAGAAAACAGTTCTTAACTCATAGGGTTTTGAGGGAATTAGAGTTAATTCATGCAAAAGCTTTTAAAACAGCACCTGGCATGGTAAGCAAGTGTTGAGTAAGTGTTAGATGCTTAGTAGTAGTAACATTCTCACTGTTATTAAAAGATCTAACTATATAGAATCCTTGTGCAGCAGTCCCTCCTCAACTGTTAACTTGCCTTATATGAACTTTTCTTGGAAAAGGTTCTTTGAGAGTTTTTTCCTTCTCAGATATATCAATGACCTGTTTGTTTGGCGTCCTGGCGGGATCTTGCAGGGCAGAGTCAAAGATTCCAGGTCATAAAACCAAAAAGGTGTCGAATGCTTGTGTGGGGTACCCTAGGTAGAAGAATATACAACTTAATGTCCACTGAAAATTACACAGAGAATCACAATTTACTGGAGCAGAAACCTCTGCAGAGATCCCGTACTAGGCTAGAAAAACCAAAACTGTAATTGACAAATTCCTGGAGGCTCTAGACAAGTTCTAGAGTTAAAACTCCAAGGGCATCCACATACTTTTGTGTTTTGTATCCAGTTCTCACAGTGGATAATATTGGAGAAAAATTCCCTAATTCTTCTGGCAGTGAGGGGGGAAAATAACTGTTTTTGAAATTACCCAGAACATTCTGTTTTTAACATGGCCTACCATCAGGAGAAATTACTTTATCAGAACCTTGCCTGCTGTGGTTTTATAAGAGCCTAAAGAGATAGCAAATTTCAGCTGGCTCTAGCTTTCCACATGGGGGAAGGGCAATACCCAGTTGTATCCCCCTTAGCCTTGCTGTCCCCTTACAGGGGGACAAGAAACCCGGGAAGCACTGGTGCGGTGCACAGTTCAGGGGCACAGGCTCATCAAAAGACTGGGACCTAATCATAGGACTGTAGATTGCTTCCCCTCCCCCTATATCTTACCACTATATTACTAATGGGCTCTTTTCTGCAGTTCCTTTTTTACAGTATATCATGTATACCTTTCAACAAAAAAAATTGACAAGGTATACTAAAAGGCAGAAAGTTTTAAGAGGCTAAAAAAGCATCAGAACCAGAGTAGAGAGACATGGCAGGAGTGTTGGAACCAGGAATTTCTAAAATATATGATAAATATGCTTACAGCTTTAGTGTAAAAAGTAGACAATATATAAGAACAGATAGGTAATACAAGTACAGAGATCAAGATTCTAAGAAAAAATTTAAATATAGCAATTAAAAACTTAGTAATGAGAAATACCTTTAAGCTCATTAGTGGTTGAGACATAGCTGCAGAAAGGTTTTCTGAGCTTGAGATCTGTCAGTTGAAACTTTCGAAACTGAAACCAGAGTGAAAAAAAAACTGAAAAAATGGAACAGAATATCCAAGAATTGCGGGACAAAAGATAACATATACATAATTGGAATACCAGAAAGATAAGAAAGAAAGGAACAGAAGAAATATTTGAAGCAGTGGTGACAGAGAATTTTTCCAATTTGATATCAGACACCAAACCACAGATTTAGGAAGCTAAGAAAACATCTAAATGCTTTAAAAAAATCACAGACTGGCATATTATATTCATAATATAGAAAATCAGAGTTACAGCCCTGGCTGGTGTAGCTCAGTGGATTGAGCGCGGGCCTGCGAACCACACGATCGCGGTTCATTCCCAGTCAGGGCACATGCCTGGGTTGCAGGCCAGTTCCCGGCTAGGGGACTCACAATAAGCAACCATACATCGATATTTCTCTCCTTCTCTTCTCTCCTTCCCTTCACCTCTAAAGATAAGTAAATAAAATCTTAAAAAAAAGAGAAAGAAAATCAGAGTTACAGAAAAAACTTTAAAAGAAACCAGAGAGGGAAAAGAGCTTTCCAAATAGAGGAGCAAAGGTAAGAATTATATGACCTCTTCTCAGAAACCATGTAAGCAAGAGGAGAGTACAGTGAAATATTTAAAATCTCCATCAACCTAGGTAGGATTCTGTATCCTGAAAAGCTGTCCTTCAAAGTTGAGAAGTACTTTCTCAGACAAACCAAAATTAAGAGAATTTGTTGCCAGTAGACCTTACTTGCGAAAAATTTAAGGGAAGTTCTTCAGAGAGAAGGAAAAAGGTCTAGGTCCAAACTCGGATCTATACAAAGAAAGGAAGCACATTAGAGAATAAATAAATGAGGGTAATATTAAAACTTTTCTTTTTCTTTCTTTTTTTAAATTGCTCTGACAGAATAATTTGTTCAAAATAATCACAACAGTATGTTCAATTATGTGCGCTTTTGTGTGTACGTGTGTATGTATGAGTGAACTGAATGACAGCAATGATACAAGGGGCAGGAGGTAGAAATGGGATTGTTCTTGTAAGATACTCATACTGTGTGAAGTGGTACAGTGTCATTTCAGACTTCACTTGGATTAGTTGTGAATGTACATTGCAAACTAACAAACACTAGAAAAAAAGGAATCATAATTGATAGTCTAAAAAAGGAAAGAAAATGAAATCATAAAATTTTCATTTAAAACCATAAAAGGCAGAAGTAGTGAAAGACGGAATAGGAAAAGCAGGGAAGCAAATAGAAAACAGTAACAAATGTATATGTTCAGCTACATCAACAATAATTTTCATTGTTTTTTAGATTTTGTTTATTTATCTTTAGAGAAGGAGAGAGGGAGAGAAACATCAATGTATGGTTGCCTCCAATGTGTCCCCTGCTGGGAACTGGCCTACAACCCAGGCATGTGCCCTGACTGGGAATCGAACTGCGATCCTCGGGTTCGCAGGCCTGTGCTCAATCCACTGAGCTACACCAGCCAGGGCAATAATAACTTTTAAACCTTAATGGTCTAAATACAGCAGTTTAAAGAAAGAGATTGTCAGAGTGAATTACAAAACAAAGCCAAAACTGTATGTTGTTTATAAGAACATCCATATACATTAACATCCATATATATACATGTATATAAACATCCATATACATTAAGAATAAAGGGATAAAGAGAGACCATGTTAACACTAATCCAGAGAAAGCAGAAATAGCTATATCTAGACAGAGCAGACTTCAGACCAAAGAAAGTTATCAGGGATAAAGAGGGATCAGTACTCCAAGAAGACATAAGAACCCTTAATGTGTATACACCTAACAATGGAGTGTCAAACTATGCTAGGCAAAAATTGATAGAACTGCAAAGAGAAATAGATAATCCATTATTGCAGTTGGAGATTTCAACACTCATCTCAGAAATGGACAGATCCATCAGGCAGAAAACCATTGAGGATTTGGTTGAACTCAATAGCATTCTTCAATCTATTGGATATGATTGGCACCTGCATCCAACAACAGCAGAGTATACATTTTTATCAAGATCACATAAAACATTCTTCAAGATAGACATTCTGGGCCATAAAATAGCTTAACAAATTTAATAGACTAGAAATACAATATATTTCCCAAGACTACAATGGAATTAAACTAGAAATGAACAATGGGAAGATGGTGAGAAAATCCCCAAGTACATGGAAATGAAACAACACACTTGCAAATAATACTTGGTCAAAGAAGATACCTCATGTGAATTTTTTTCACAAGAAATTTAAAAATACTTTGAACTAAATGAAAGAAAAGACCCCTTATCAGAATTGTGAAATGCAGCAAAATAGTTCTTAGAGGGAAATTAATAGCATTTAATGTATATATGGTCATGTGCTGCTTAACAATGGAGGTTTGGTGATTTTGTCATTATGAGAATATCATAGAGTATATTTACACAAATTTACATGGTATAACCTTTCTGTACACCTTGGCCGTATGGTATAATGCATTGCTCCTAGACTACAAACCAGTAGAGCAGGTCAGTGTACAAACAGCATGAGATATAATCAAGCACAAGAGAAGTTGATGCAATCAAGAGATGAGGCAAGCACAAGATACATGAGGCTGCTGCTGGCATAGCATGGCACACTGTTTTACAGCAAACTTTTTAATAAGTAGAAAGAGTACACTTTTAAAATAATGATAGAATGTATAGTAAATACATAAACCAGTAACAGTCATTTATTATCATCAAGTATTTTGTACTTGACAATTGTATGTGCTATACTTGTATGTGATTGGAAGCATAGTGGTTTGTTTACACCAGCATCTCCACAAATACGTGAGTAGTGCATTGAGCTATGACATAACAACCAACGACTATAGTACATGAAAGAAATCTTCCAGCTCCGTTAGTCTTGTGCCAGCACTATCGTGTTTGCATTATGTTGTTAACCAAAATGTTGAAATGTGGCACATGACTATATTGGAAAAGAAGAAAGATCTGTACCTATAATCTAAGCTTCTACCTTAGGAAACTAGAAAAAGAAAAGCAAATTAAATTCAAAGTAAGCAGGAAAAAAGGAAATAGTAAAAATTAGAGCAGAAATCAATAAAATTACAAAAATAAGTCAATAGAGAAAATCAAAATAAAAACCTGGTTCTTTGAAAAAATCTATTAAACCAATAAGCCTCTATCTAGCCAGGCTAACTAAGAAACAAAGGGGGAAGACACAAATCACTAGTACCAGAAATAAAAGAGGGGACATCACTATAGATCCTGTGGATGTTGGAGGGTAATAAAGGAATGTTATAAGCAACTCTGTCCCCACAAATTTGATAACCTAGATGTAATGGACCAATTCCTTGAAAGATACAAAACTCACACAACAAGAAATAGATGATCTAAATAGGCCTATATCTGTTAAAGAAATTGAACCAGCAATTAACCTTACAAAACAAAGCACCAAGCTTGGAAGAGTTCACTGGTAAATTCTACCAAACATTAAATGGAGAAATTATAGTACTACTCTAGAATCTCTCCAGAAGATAGAAGTGCAAGGAATATTTCCTGACTCATTCTGTGAGGGCAGCATTATCCTAATCTAAAACCAGACATAGACATTATAAGAAAAGAAAACCACAGACCATTATCTCTCATAAACATAGATACAAAATTCCTCAACAAAATATTAGCAAGGCAGCCCTGGCTGGTGTAGCTCAGTGGATTGAGTATGGGGCCTGTGAACCAAGGGGTCACTGGTTCATTCCCAGTCAGGACACATGCCTGGGTTGCGGGCCAGATCCCCAGTGGGGGGCACATGGGGAGCAAACACACATTGATACTTTTCTCCTTCTCCTTATCCCTCTCTTCTCCTCCCTCTAAAAATAACTAAATAAAATCTTTAAAAAATAAAATAGCCACTCCGAGTAACTAATCAAGTTTATCCTCAGAAGTTGACTCAATTCAGTTTGCTTCATTCTTGGAAACCTCATCAAAATTCTCCACAAGATCTAGAACTTCATCCTCATCCTCATCCTCATCCTCATCCTCTATAGCAAGTGGTGCTTTTTCATCCACAGATTGTTTGGGCCAGTCTCCTTAAACTAGTGAGACTGCACCAAGCTGATTTAAGATGCTGGGCAGCATTTCCGTCAGCTGCTGTGTCTCAGCGTGGCCTGCAATGGGGAAAGTGTTTGCTGCCAGAAATGCCCGAACTTTAGGGTTTTTGAAGTGGGTCACTGTTCCCTGGTTTGTGAACATATTTACCTTTTCAGTACTAGAGATACTGTTTATAGTACAGAGATACAGACAACTTTTTTAAGGAGAACTGAAGTTTCCTATCACTGCTGTAGCTGTTCTGTGAACCACTTTATTTATTACTATGAGTAGTTCCTTTTCCACCAGTGAGCATTTGTGCCTGCAGTTTGGCAAGTTCTTCTTGGTTCATGATAGTTTCTTTCATCTTGTTGGAGAGAAAATGGGGCTGTGCAGCAGACTAGGGTTGGTGCTCAAGGGGTCTTACTCAGACCAGCTGAGAATAAGTGCACACACGTGGGGACACAAGATGGCAGCTCTGCAATGACTTTTTTAAAAGGATTTTTAAAATTTATTTGAGGGGAAAGGAAGGAGAAAGAGAAGAGAGAAACACTGATGTGTGAGAAGAACATCGAATGGTTGCCTCTCACACACCCCCAACTGGGGTACTGACCTACAACCCTGACCCGGAGTCAACTGATGACCTTTTGGTTTGCAGCACAGTGCCCAAACTCCTGAGCCACACCAGTCAGGGCCTCAGTGACTTTTTCAATGCAACACCAAAGGCATGATCTATGAAAGAAATAATTAATACTCTGGACTTTATTAAAATTAAAAAACTTCTGGTCTCTAAAAGGCAATGTGAAGAGACTGAGAAGCCATAAACTGAGAGAAAAAATTGCAAAAGAATCTCATAAAGGACTGTTGTCCAAAATATAAAAAAACTCTTAAAACTAAATCATAAGAAAACAGCCCAATTAAAAAATGGGCAAAGGAGTTGGACGGATATCTATCCAAAGAAGGTACCCAGACAGCAAATAAGCATCTATGAAAAGATGCTCAACATCATATGTCATTAAAGAATTGAAAATTAAAAAGAGTTAACCAATACCCACCTATCAGAATGGCCAAAATCTAGAACACTGACAATAACAAATGCTGGTGACGATTGGAGCAACAGGAACACTCCTTGCAAAGTGATACAGTCACTATGGAAGACAAGTTCGGTAGTTTCTTTAAAAACTATAATACTGACTTCCAGCCAAGATGGAGGCATAGGTGGAAATACTGTACCTCCTTGCACAACCAAATTTAAGGACAACAAAGATTTAGAAACAAAAACACAACCAAAACAGACAGAAAATTGAACTGTGCCGAAGTCCAACAACAACAAACCATTCATCCAGACCAGAGGGGTGGAGTCGGCGGCTGGCAGAGAGGGTTCACAGCAGAAAACAGCAGTGGTTAATGGACCCAGGCGGGCTCAGGGACGAAACGAGCAAACCCAGTAAGGCTCACAGGGCGGCTGGCTGGCTGACCACGATGCACATTCACGCGCAGATAAACCAGGCAAAAAAACAGGCAGTAAGACAGACTGCGCAACCCAGGGCCCCAGTGATGGGAATGAAAGTCTAAAAGCACCAATTGGAAAAACTTTCAGGGGTTGAGGTGCTGGGAGAGGCTCTCAGCCTCATAGGAGAGTTTGTTGGAGAGACTCATAGGGTCTTAGGTACACAAGACCACCCACCTAGGAAGCGCACCAGAAGGGCCCAATTTGCTTGTGGGAAGCAGCAGAGGGGACCGAAATTCGAGAGAGAGCAGAACAAATGCCATTGCTTCCTCTCTGACCCCGCCCCCAATCACAACCCAGCAACATGGGTTGCCCCACCCTGGTGAACACCTAAGGCTCCACCCCTCATACTTAATAGGCGCAACCTGACCAAAAATGGCTCAATCAGAAGAACAAATCAAAGCCCCAGAGCCAATAACTCTAAGCAACCAAGAGATAGCCAACCTATCAGATGCACAGTTCAGAACCCTGGTGATCAGGATGCTCACAGAACTGGTTGATTTTGGTTGCAAATTAGATGGAAAAATGAAGGCTGCACTAAGTGAAATGAAAGAAATTGTACAGGGAGCCAATAGTGAAGGAAAGAAAACTGGGACTCAAATCAATGGAGTAGATCAGAAGGAAGAAAGAAACAACCAAACAGAAAAGAATGAAGAAACAGGAATTCAAAAAAATGAGGGGAGGCTTAGGAACCTCCAAGACATCTTTAAATGTTCCAACATCCGAATTATAGGGGTACCAGAAGGGGAAGAGGAAGAGCCATGAGTGGAAAACTTATCTGAACAAATAATAAAGGAGAACTCCCCCAGTCTGGCAAAGGAAATATAGACTTCCAGGAAATCCAGGAAGCCCAGAGAGTGCCAAAGAAGTTTAACCTAAGAAGGAACACACCAAGGCACATCATAATTACATTCGCCAAGATTAAAATGAAGGAGAGAATCCTAGAAGCAGCAAGGGATAAGGGGACAGTCACCTACAAAGGAGTTCCCATCAGACTGTCAGCGGATTTCTCAAAAGAGACCTTCCAGGCAAGAAGGGGCTGGAAAGAAGTATTCCAAGTCATGAAATCCAAAGACCTACATCCAAGATTGCTCTATCCAGCAAAGCTTTCATTTGGAATGGAAGGACAGATAAAGTGCTTCTCAGATAAGATCAAATTCAAGGAGTTCATCATCACCAAGCCCTTATTATATGAAATGTCAAAGGGACTGATCTAAGAAAAAGAAGATAAAAAATATGAACAGTGAAAGGACAGCAAACTCACAGTTATTAACAACCACACCTAAAACAAAAGCAAACCAAGAGGTCAGATAGATCAAGAGCAGAACCATAGAAATGAAGATCACATGGAGGGTTAGCAACAGGAGAGTGGGAGGAGGAGAAGGGGGAAGAAGGTACAGAGAATAAGTAGCATAGACTATAGGTAGAAAATAGACAGGGGGAGGGCAGGAATATTATGGGAAATGTAGAAACTAAAGAACTTGTGACACATGGTCATGAACTAAAGGGGGGTATGGAGGTGTGCAGGGTGGAGGGGAATGAAGGGGGGAAATGGGACAAGTGTAATGGCATAATCAAAAAAACATATATATATTTAAACATTTTATTTATCTTTAGAGGGGAAGGGAAGGAGAGAGGAAGGAAACATCAGTGTATGGTTGCTTCTCGTGCATCCCCTGCAGGGAATGGCCCCTGCCGGAAACTGGCCTGCAACCCAAGCATGTGCCCTGACTGGGAATCGAACCGTGATCGTCTGGTTCACAGGCCCGTGCTCAAAATATATTTTTTAAAAACCTATAATACTATTAATTATATTTATACTAGTTTTATTAACAATTGCCAGACTTGGAAGTAACCAAGGTATTCAGCAGTAGGTGCATAGGTAAATAAATTGCTACAGCCAGACAGTGGAGTACTATCTAGCATTAAAAAGAAATGAGCTATCAATCTGAGCTATGAGAAGACATGAAGGAACCTTAAATATATATTGCAGTGAAAGAAGTCAGTCTGAAAAGGTTGCGTACTGTTTGACTCTAACTATATGACACTCTTGAAAATAAAAAAACTGTGGAAACAGTAAAAAGATCAGTGGTTGCCAGGGCCTCAGGGAAAGAGGGTTAAATAGAGGAAGCCCAAAGGATTTGTAGGGCAGTGGAACTACTTTGCATGGTACTATAGGGATGGATACATGCCTTTATATATTTATCCAAACCCATGGAATATACAATACCAAGAGTGAGTCCTAATGTAGATTATGGACTTTGGGCGACAATGATATGTCTGTGTAGGTTAGTCATTTGTAACAAATGCATCATTTTGGTGCTGGATGCTGATAGTGGAGGTGGTGCATATATGAAGGCAGAGGGTTCATATATGGAGACAGTGTTTATATATCTTCTCAGTGTTGCTGTGAACCTGTAACTACTCTAAAAAATAAAGTTGTAAGAGTAGTAAAGTATTAAAAAATGCATTTCTTGAATAAGAAAAGTAAATGTAAAGTAATTTTCTAGCTCAAATGGTCTTAAGAAGGGCTTTTGCAAATGTACAACATTTTAACTAAATAGACTGATATTGGTGACAGGGAGAAGGTTCCACATTTTCAGATTGCAGTAAATAAGCATAAACTCTGGTTGAGCAGGTCCAGTACAGTTTGCACATGATTTGAGGGGTCTGGGTGCCAAACAGTGGGGGATAGCTTTGAAGGGATAGTCCTCTGAGGAATATTTATACCTACAGTTCCCCTGGAAGAGAGATGAGTCACAGACTATGATGTATCATGGCTCAGACGAAAGAGTAAGCGATCCAAGAGGGCATCTGTATGTTCTGCACCTCAGGTGTGAGTAGCAGTGAGGTTGTGACCTCCTTTTGTAGGACTGAGAAGTCCAGATGGCCATGGGTGAGCCCAGGGGTGCCCTGTGTGTGGATGCTGCTAGCAGTCCAGGGATGAATAATCATTTATTTCCTTGAGACTCTGCTCACCTTCAAGCTTGGAAAATATTTCCGCCTGTTAAAGGCCTACGATAGAAACAAAGAGGAATGGGTGCTTGGGAAAGTTGTGTAAGACCAAAGAAATGAAGAAGAAAGTGAAAAATGAGGCAAGGGTTGGGGGCAGAGAGAAAATGAAGAAACGTTCAGGAAGTTCTGCTTCATCACTGTCTTTGTGACTTGCTGGTGAACGTGTGATGTCTGTATTGGTAGTCCTCCTGAGAATGTTGAGGGAGCTGGGGTTGCTGTTTTGTTTTGGTGATTTGCATTGGTCTAGCATTGGTCCAGCTGGGATGATGTTGTTGACTAGGAGCAATTTCCCTGAAGCAAGAAACAAAGCCAGTCCTCTTAGGAGGTGGGGGGAGGGAGAGCAGAGTTAAGGTAATGTGCATGATCTGAAATCTCTGGGTCAAAAAGCTTTCACCAACGATGACTATCATCAATCAATAATGCTGTTTTATACTTTCCCCCCATTATATTTAATGCTGTTTTATACAGAGTCTATAATTGTGTTAAAGTTAGGGTTTGAGTTGCTTTAAAAAAAGCCAGATGGGCCCTGACCAGGGTGTTCAGTTTGTTGGAGCATCTGTCCATACACCAAAAAGGTTGCAGGTTCCATTCCGGTCAGGGCACATTCCTACATTGCAGTTTAGTCTTCTCTCTCCCCTCCCAACCCTTGTCTAAAATCAGTGAAACATATCCTCAGGTGAGGATTTAAAAACAAACAAACAAACAAATGGGGCTTATGTCTTAAGTGTGCTGTTAAGTATTCAAAACACACATAGTAACTGTGGAAGGGAAGGTGTCAAGAGTCCAAAGTTCAACTTCACCTTAGAAGTATATGTACCCTACAGTGGTGGCTGCATTGGGGGGAACTCCCAGTCTCACAACAAGAGTTCGTTGAAAAGTGTGCAGAGACTAGCAGGCGAGTTGCATTGTCCCTTCCCTACAGGCAGTGCCCAAAGTGCAGCAAAGAGGGTTGCCCTGCCCCCTTACAACTTAACAGGGGCCCTGAACAAAGAAATAGGGCCACAATGAAAGAACAGAGCAAAACCTCAGAAGAAGCTAAAGGAAAAGGAGATAACCAACCTATCTGGTGGAGAATTTAAAGCCCTGGTAATCAAAATGCTCACAGAACTGATTGAGCTTTGTTGAAAAATGAAAGATACCCAAAATGAAAAAAAAGCAAAATATTCAGGGAACCAGCAGTGACAGGAAGGCAACCAGGACTCAAATCAATGATTTGGAACAAAAGGAAGAAATAAACATCCAACTGGAACAGAATGAAGAAACAAGAATTCAAAAAAGTGAAGAGAGCCTTACAAACCTCTGGGACAACCTGAAATGTTCCAATATCTGAATTATAGGGGTGCCAGAAGGAGAAGAACAGCAAGAAGTGGAAAACTTATTTGAACAAATGATGAAGGAAAACTTCCCCAATCTGTGAAGGAACTAGACTTCCAGGAAGACCAGGAAGCTGAGAACGTCTCAGAGAAGCTGGACCCAAAGAGGAACACACCAAGGCACATCATCATGAAGTTACCCAAGATTAAAGACAAAGAGAGAATCTTAAAAGCAGCAAGAGGGAAGGAAAGAGTTACCTACAAAGGAGTTCCCATAGCCTATCAGCTGACTTCTCAAAAGAGACCTTACAGGCAAGAAGGTCCTGGAAAGATGTATTTGAAGTAATGAAAAGCAAGGACCTACATCCAGGATTACTCTATCCAGTGAAGCTATCATTTAGAATGGAAGGGCAGAGAAAGTACTTCCCAGATAAGGTCAAGTTAAAGGAGCTCATCATCACCAAGCCATTATTCTATGAAATGTTAAAGGGACTCATCTGAGAAAAAAGAAGATCAAAAAATGTGAACACAGTAAAATGACAACAAACTCACAACTGTCAACAACTGAACCTAAAAAACTAAAGAAAAACAACAAAAAAACTAAGCAAACAACTAGAGCAGGAACAGAATTAGAGCAATACACATCACATGGAGGGTTTTCAGTGGGGAGGGGGAGAGGAGGAATGGGAGGGAAGATACAGGGAATAAGCATAATTGGTAGGTATTAAATAGACAGGGAGAGGTAAAAAATAGTCTAGGAAACAGAACATATGTGTACAACCCATGGGCATGAACTAAGGGGGGGATGTGCCAGGGTTGAGGGGTGCAGTATGGAGATGGGATAAAGGGGAAAGATTGGAAAAGCTAATAGCATAATCAATAAAATATACTTTAGAAATAAAAAAGTATTTATACTAAGAGGTGCAGCCTTTAAAAATATATATATATTTAAGGTTGAATAAGGTAAATCAGTTGCTACTCTAAAAATTTAACTTTCTGTTTGTTAAATATTTACTTGGAAGTACTTGTTAGAATATTCTATTTTTAATTACCCTTTGATGAAAAAATTACAACTATCCAGAAGCACCAAGTATATCCCAATCAGACTGGTTGAGAAATCCAGCAGAAGGAATGAGAAATAAGAATACCAACCATTTTCTACCTATTTGCATATAAAATGGACAGTACTTAAATGTTAAGCCATTTTTATCCACATTTAAGTGCATTTCAGTGTTAATGGCAAAATAATTGTTAAAATGCTACTTTTAATCTGTACTTACGCCACTTGCATACCTTTAGCTCTTAATGTGCTGAGCTATAGTTTTGGTACCTTACAATATCCTTAAACACAATTATACTTTGAAATTTAAATTAGTAATTTACGTTGCTTAAGTGTACTTTCATGCCGTGTTAGTTTTCTGCGGCTGTGCTATCACCCACTTAGATTATGCTTTATTAGTAGGCTACAGAAGTTTAAATTATTAGGATGTTAATATTTTCATTTTTTCTGCCAGGAAGAGTATTATGTGTTTCCTGATTGGTGGAACTCTCAAAACTGATGGGGGTGGGGAAGGAGTGGTACCTGGTATTACAGATAAGCACTAAACCAGGATTCAAAAGTACTGACTTCTGGTTTTGATTCTGCCACATAAGATAGTAATTAACCTTAAGCAACTGAAAGGGTTTGTTTTTTTTTTTTAATTAATTGTGGTGAAATACACATAACAAAATTTACCATTTTAGCCATTTTAAAATACACATTTTAGTGACATTAAGTGCATTCACATTATTATACAACTATCACCACCACCTCATCCAGAAGTTTTGTTTGTTTTTGTTTTTGATTTTTAGAAGGGAAGGGAAGGAGAGAGGAAGAGAAATATCAGTGTATGGTTGCCTCTCGTGCGTCCCCTGCTGGGAACTGGCCTGCAACCCAGGCATGTGCCCTGACTGGGAATTGAACCAGGATCCTTTGGTTCGCAGGCCCGTGCTCAATCCACTGAGCTATGCCAGCCAGGGGCTCTAGAACTTTTTTACATCTTGCAACACTGAAACTCTCTAGTCATTGAAAAATAACTCCTGGGCCCTGGCTGGGTAGCTCAGTTCATTAGAGCATTGTCCCAACACTCCAAGTTTGGGGTTCAATCCCCAGTAGGGCACATAGAAGAATCAACCAATGAATGCATAAATAAGTGGAACAACAAATCCATGTTTCACCTGCCCATCCTTCCTTTTTCCTCTCTCTCTAAAATTAATCCATCAATAAAAAAATTTTTTTAGTCCTCATTTTCCTCTCTCTCCAGCCCCTGACAACCACTATTCTACTTTCTGTCGTATGCACTTGACCACTTCAAGGACCTTGTATAAAATGGTATCATGTAGTATTTCTTCTTTTGTGACTGGCATACGTTTTGAAGGTCCATCCAAATTGTATCATATCTCAGAATTTCCTTTCTAAGGCTTAATTATTTCATTGTATATGTAGACCATACTTTTAAAATTTATTCATTCATGTAAACTTAGATTGTTCCTACCTTTTGGTATTAGGAATAATGCTGCTATGAAAATGGGTATACAAATAATCTGTTCAAGACCCTGCCTTTAGTTCTTTTGGGTATACACCTAGAAGAGAAATTGCTAGACCACATGGCAATTCTATTTTTAATTTTCTGAGGAAGTACCATGTTGTTTTCCATAGCAGCTGTGCCATTTTACCCTCTCACCAATAATACAGAAGGGTTCCAGTTTCTCCATATCCTCGCCAAAACTTACCTTCTGGTTTTTGATAGTATACATCCTTATGAGTGTGAGGTGGTATCTCATTGTGGTTTTGATTTGCATTTCCCTAATGATGAGTGATAGGCATTTTTCATGTGCTTGTTAATCACTCATTTTGTCCATGCAGGTCCTTTCCCCATTTTTTTAAATCAGGCTATTTGTTTTATTTTATCTGACTTCTTTTAAATACTCTGCATATTAGCCCCTTGTTGTGTAGATGATTTTTACATATTTTCTCTATTCCATGGTTTGCTTTTTCACCCTGTTGGTCATGTCCTTTGTATAAAAGTTTTAATTTTGATGTATTCCAATATAATCTTTTTTCTTTGGTAACCTATTTTTTTGATGTCATAACCAAGAAATCATTTCCAAATCCAGTGTCATGAAGCTTGACTTCTGTGTTTTCTTCTGGGAGTTTTACAATTTTAGGTCTTAGTGTTTGGCCTTTGATCCATTTTTAGTTAATTTTTTTTTCCATTTTTAGTTAATTTTTGTATGTGGTGTAAGGTGTGGGTCCAGCCTTCTTGTTTTGCATTTGGATATCCAATTTTCCAATACCATTTGTTGAAAATGACTATTCTTTTCTATTAATTGTCTTGGAACTCTTGTAAAGATCATTTGACCATAAATATTAGGGTTTATTTCTGAGTTCTCCGTTCTATTCCGTGGTATACATTTGTCTTTTTGCCAGTACCACACTGTTTTGATTACTGTAGTTTTGTAATGACTTGAAATCAGGAAGTGTGAGGCCTCCAAATTTGTTCTTCTTTTTCAGAATTATTTGGCTCTTAGTGATGCTAAGATCAATCAAAGGGTTCAGGTGGTGACAACCTGATTCCCTCCATTGCACTAGCCAGAAGCAAGGAAGGGACTTGTGTAAGGTTTCGGTTTTTGTCGAACCATTCTAAAGAAGCTCTCAGGCATGTGGGGATCAATTTTGGATTGGCCACTGTTTCTATGACAGGATTAGAGGGGAGGATTAATTAGGGTTTGAGTGCTGTCTTGACAGGATTGAAAGGGAGGATTAATTAGGGTTTGGGTGCTGTCTTGCAACAAAGACAGTTTAGCAATTGGGTATCCTCAGTAACAAAGTGAGTCTGGGATTCATTGATAAGAAAGTAGCCACGCAGAGGGCTATTATAGCATTTTACAGGTGGTCTTTGATCTTGGGAGAAGTTGCACCTGCCTTTATCTCTGTCTGTTCTTTCAGCCCAGTTAATGGCAGAGTTATTTTTTTCTTTTTCATTCTGAGCTGATTTTTATCTTTTGTTTCAGACAAGCTTTTACTCTTTCAGTTCCATGGCACTGATTTAATGGCTTTGGACAGTAGGGAATCATAGTATCTTAAGACTTGAAGCAAATAAGCGATTAAAAATGATCACTGTACTTAAAGCCTCCCCCATTTAAGGTAAAAGCTCATGCTTATTAAATAGCATGATTCGGGAAAATTGTGAAGTAGGAATGGTTTACGGTAAGCCTCAGTTCTCAACCTGACAGCCCTCATGCTGGTGGTACCTGGATGATCATCACACGTCTCTCAGGCGTGATTCAGTTTTCAAACAGATTGCTTCTTGAACAGCCTTCCAGAATGAATTAAGTTCGAGAATTAAGTTTTCCACTTTGTTTGTTATTGTCATTTCCACTTTGCTTTCTGAGCCACTCTCCCTCTTCTGGGCACCTTGGGGTGCTTCACTCTTCTTTCCTTTGCTTCTCTTCTCCCCTGTGTGAACTTGTGCCCATTGGTTGGCCTGATAGTGAGGTTAAAGTATCTTAATATGTACCCTTGGGGGACATTTGCATTTTAAAAGGAAATTCCTGAGGAGAATACTGAAACTAAGGAAGAAGTTTCTAACTCACATTTCTGGCAAGATGAAGTAGGGAGTGAGAATGGGTCGGGAAGCAGGCCTCCAGCAGTCACTCTGTCTAAATGGGGCCTAAGCCCCAGAAACCAGGAGTTGTCCTCTGAGTAGCTGGGGAGCTGGCGTTGCCTGCCTCTACCCTCTCCTTGCATAGATGCTGAGGTAGATGCCGTAAAAGCATCTGAGTGCCTATGTATTGTCATGGGAGCAGGGCTGTTGTGTTGTGTAAATAATGCGGAAATGCAGGCTGGAAATTGAGACTAGGCAGATAAGTGCAAGGACAGTTGGAAGTGTCCTTTTCTTACAGTAGTAAGTACTATTGCCTTAGTAGGTCCAAGAGACAGACACAAAGATGTCGAGACCTGCTTATGGTATTGACCTATGACTTGACTGTCGGGACTTATTTCAGTCCACGAGACGACCAGTGCTCGGACACTGCCCTTTCAAACCTTTCTCACTGAAGCTAGGTACTGCATACCTACCTAGCTTTCCTCTGGAGAAGAAATGTGCTCCCATAGCTTGTGGCCCAGCAACTGACTGGTACCTGTTTACCTCTCCAGACCCAATTTGTTTCTTAATCCTCAGGGGAAATGTGAAGTTCCTGTTGTGCTTTGACTTTAGGAGGATTTGAATCTTCAACCTCAAAATCTGTAAGTGATTGCTATGGGAGTCTTCATGTATATGCCAACTAAACCAAGTTATGTCTTCTGGTGCTGTGGCATTTTTGTCTCACAGCTCCTGGGGACATGCCCAAGGTAGTTGTTCCAGAGATCAGAAGCCTACAAGATTTTAGTCCTAGTGACAGTTTAAACTACTTTGAAGTGTCCTTGTAAACTAGTTTTTTGAAAATGATGCTTTTCCAAGTTCCTGGTCTCTTTCCTCGGGGAGCCCAGACCGAGTGGAACCTGTCGATGCCACAGTCATTGCTTGCTTTGAGTGGCTCCTGTTTGCCCTGGTGCAGGCCAGAGGGAGGCTCTGGAACCAGCCAGGCACTCTCAGTCTAACAGCCACATCATTCGTCCTGTTTCTCCTGCTTGAAGACCGTTAACTGGCCCTTTCTGCTCCGCCGAGGGGTTGCTCTAGAAAAGAGCACTCTCCCTTTAGACAGGAGCGACTCTGGTGCAGTTGACAAGGTAGGCCTCTGAAGAATCTGAGGAAGTGAACTACAGAGAGAATGGTTTATGTTGGCTCTGTGGCAGCTTTCACCTCTTGGTGCCTAAAAATACAACTTTTAATGCTAATTTCTTTTAGCAGATACTACTCTGAACCAATTTTAGACTTACAGTAAAGTTTCAGAGATGATACAGAGTTCCCCTATACCCAGTTTCCCCCATTGTTAGCATCTTAACATTCCATTGCACACTTGTTAGAATGAAGGCATCAACCCTGGAAGGTTACTCTTCATTAAACTCCAGACTTTACTTAGATTTTATCAGTTTTTCCACTTACAGCCTCTTTCTGTTCAAGAATCCAGTCTAAGTACCACATTACATTTAGTAGTTGTATCGCCCAGTCTCCTCTGGTTGTGACAGTTCCTCAGTCTTTCCATGCTTTTCACGACCTCTTACAGTTTTGAGGAACACCAGCAGGTATCCTTTCTGATGCCCCGCAGTCTGAGCTTGTCTGTGTTTTCCCCATGGTTAGACTGATGTTACGGGCTTGGGGAAGAATACTGCAGAGGTGCAGTGCCCTGTGGAGTACTTGATCTGGAGATGTTAATTTCATGATCACTTTGTCAAGTAGTCTGTCATTTTTTTCCCACCATAAAGTTTCTGGTTTTCCTACTGTATTGTTTGGAAGCAAATCACTAAGTCTAGCTCACCTTCAAGGTGGGTTGGAGGGATGTATGGAATGAAGCCCCACCTCTTCGAGGGGGGAATATCTGTGTACATTACTGGAAATTCTTCTGTAAGGAAGTTTGTCTCTTCTACCCCCTTTAGTTATTTGTATAATAGGGGCTCATGTATATTTATTTTATATTTGAATTATTGTCCAATACTTTGGTATTTGTTTTGTTTACCATATTGTTCCAATTCTGTACTTGTTATTAAAGATTTTATCATATGTAAACCAGCTGAATTGAATGAAATAATACTTTTAGTACATTCCGGCTCCAAAGTTCTGGATCAGGAACTATAAAAAAATCACCTTAAAGCAAGATACTCTAAAGTCAGTTTCTCCATTTGCTTACTAATCTCTGATTGTGTAGGTTTAGCCCTTGGTTCTACTTTATTGACTATTTTTCTAGGACACCCTATTCACCCACTTATTTGATATTGGCACCAAAGAATGTATGTCTGTAGATAAAGCCACCATGGCCTGGGAAGTAGAAATGACAACTCTAGCTTTAGTTCCCTGGGTACCTTTCCCAAGTTGCTGTTGGGAAGAAGTAATGTAAGGGTGAGTTTAAAAAGCTGTACTAAGAACTGGGAGTTCTTAGTCACCACCTAAGTTGGCTTCTAATTTGAAGTCATCTTGACTTCACGTCATCTTGACTTCTAACTGGTCTTCTCCTCTGCCTCCAGACCTCAGGTCCTTTATCCAGAAAGTGAAGCAGCTCTATTAGATGGCCCCTAAGCTTCCTCACAGCTGTGATTTTGTCATTAGAGGTATTGTAAAATACCAAGCAGGCAGTTCTCATCTCGGTAATCGAGGCATTCTGGCAGGAATTGATGATGATCAGCCTCTCTGAAACAGGCTTATTGAGTTCATCTTCATCATCCTTTTTTATTTATTTGATGAAAAACACATACACAATGTATGGGATAAGCACATTCAGGAATGTGAGGTCTGGAGGTAGTACCTAGATGACTTGCTGTGCGGTATAGAAGGCATATTATGCTCTTCATTAATGACCCAACTCATTATGGTAATAACTTCAGAGGGGTCAGAACTGGAGTGTTTATTGTTGGTATTTGTAAATCTGTGGCTTCTTAAATGACATTCCTTTTATGGCTGCTAGGTAGACTCTGAACAGCAAAGTAGCTAAGGTGAATGGAGTGCAGTGGCGTAAGTGTGATAAGGCCCAGTGAGTTATATTAAGAAACTTTAATTCTCAAAGCTGGGGGATGGGGTTGGAGGGAGTAGAATGTCATTAGTTTCATACACTGGTAACAGCCTTTGGAAGATGTCTTTTCTCATAAGCATTTAGTTTCTTGAGCTAAGAGAGAATGAAGCATGTGATCTATAGGTAAGTATGCTAAGTCTGCCATGTACTTACTTACAAAAGAATTTGGAAAACATATAGCTGGAGGACAAGTGGGAATTGATGTGCTGTAAAACGGTCTCTTCGTGTGGAGAAAATGAATAGTAGAGTGAAGAAATGTTGCTTTTGGTTAGAAAGCTGGGATAGAAGAGAATGGAATGAATCTCCCTCAAGCTGCCTGCCACTGAGTAGTTCTTAAGGCCCACATCATACTGGTTTATGAGATTGACTGAGAGCCTTGAGTGAAAGTCCTCTGACCCACCATACCTGGCACTGTCCCAGATTTCTAAGGGACACGTGCATTGTATATCCTGGCTTACAGTGTTACACCAGTAGGTGCCGCTTTTATGGTAGTAGTTTCACATGTGCTTTAATGATACGCGTCTGCAGTGGATACCCCTCCCTGTGGATTGTGCTAGTGCTGCAGGGGCTTCAGCTTCCTCTTCTCCAGATGAAAAGAGTTGCCAATTCTAGAAGCGAACAGCAGATGTCACTGCATCTCCACTAACTGGGTTTTGGCCCGTAGGTGGTTTGGATGCAGACCAATTCTTAATACAGCTCCCAAACCACTAACCTAAAATTCAGTCTTTATGACTCTCTGACACCCTAAGGTCCCCTATCAGATACAGAACCCAAATTTAAAACTGAAAATAAGCACAGCCTAAGAGGGTTTTTTCGTCAGTTGCTTCACTATCCACTTACATGTTGTCTGTGCTTTCATGTCACTAACTAATGAAGATTATTTGCCTTTTCCTATCAATCTGACAGCAGTGATTTAGGAGCCTGGACAATTTTTTATATTTGTCTTTAGCGGGGTTAACACTTATATGCTTCCTGGCTTTCTGTAGCTTGCTTTTTGAAAACCTTCCAGCAGGAAAGTAGATGCCACTATTCTCTGAATTGGACATCAGAGGAAGCTGCCACTCTTTATTCTTTTGAGCCTTTGCTTTGATAGTTAAGGAAATAAAGAACTGAATTAGGACTAAAGTTCTGTAGTACATCTTTCTAAAACAAATCTCTTATGGCCCTGGCCAGTGTATGTGGCTCAGTTGATTGAAATGTGGTTTTTATGAACCAAAAGGTCACAGGTTTGAATCCCAATCAGGGTACATGCCTAGGTTGTGGTCCAGACCCCAGTTAGAGCATGAACGAGAGGCAACCGATCAATGTTTCTCTCTCGCATTGATGTTCCTCTTCATTTCTCTCTCCCTCTTTTCACCTCCCTCTTTCTAAAATCAAAGAAGCATGTCCTAGGGTGAAGATAAAAAAATAATAAGTAAATAAAACAAATATCTTATGGCTTTACAGTAGATAGTACGGTTTTCCTATCTGACATTAAGGTAAATTGGTGTTAAATTAGATTATTTTAGAAAGTCCGAGACGAGAAGGTTTTGGTATCTTTTGACCACATGTGTTGTGGAAATAGCCCAGGTGATGTCTGCCCCAGTATGTCAGGGTCAGTGCCAGTTTACACTTCTGTCCCGGTGCGGTTATTAAAAGCTCCCTCTTTAACTCTTAGTTGACCCAGTTTACGGTGGCCAGGGGCAAATCTTTAAGTTCCAGTTTCAATAATTATAAGCATTTTTTGACTCAAAAATTATGCATGCCATGAGTTTTCTGAGTTAAGCACATGTAAAATGAAGCAAACACCAGAAAGAGCTTGTAATTCTGGGAAAATAGCTTTTAGGTTTCTACTGATCATTGTTCTCTGGAGTAATGATTTCTGAAGATGGCTGTGCATCAGAATTAACTAGTGACCTTTTTTACAAATAGTTTCAGGGATCTCACCACAGACCTCTACTGAACTTATACCAGAGTTTGCCCTTGACATTGCCAAAAATATAGAACTTTATGCAATGTATATAAACTGGACCACTTTGTCAGTAAGCTTTTAAACTAGCATGTAGAAGAACACTTCTTTCTATGGTTTGGGTGGTGGTTGAGATTCTCAGCGGTAGCTGCTTTGGACCTCAGGTGTATCTGGTATTGACATGAGTTGCCTTTCTGTTTCAGATGTCATCTGGGTGATTCTCAGTGTGGAGGTGGGTGGACTTTTAGGAGTAACGCAGCAGCTGTCATCTTTTGAAACGGAGTTCAACACACAGCCACACCGCAAGGTAGAAGGAAACTTCAACCCGTTTGCCTCTCCCCAAAAGAACCGACAATCAGATGAAAACAACTTAAAAGACCCTGGGGGTTCTGAGTTCGACTCGATCAGCAAAAACACATGGGCTCCTGCTCCTGACCAAACCGAGCAAGATGAGAATAGACTTTCACAGAACTCTGTAAATCTGTCCCCCAGCAGTCACGCAAACAACTTATCAGTAGTGACTTACAGTAAGGTAGGTGCCCTCGGAGAAGAGGAGAAGGGGTAGGTGGTGGGCCTTGGGATCTGTGATACCCCTTCATGGCAAACCTAGAATCCTAGAATGTTCTTTAAGGCCGCTTAGCTTTCCTGCCAACAGCAACAACACGAAACCTACCCCTTCTCCCCTCCCCCCCTCCCCATCTCCACATCCTATAGATACTACTTCATCCACACTTAAATATACTACTGTCTCTCTGCTCTGGTTTGGGTGTTGAAAGAACAAAGTTCTTTACCTTTACATTTTAAAAAAAGAAAGTAAAAATATCACCAGCCATGCTCTCATTTAAATGTATACTAATCTTAGAGCAGCAACAATGCCTTTGGGGTTGGTTTCTACTTTGACTTTTTTTGGTTTTGGGTAGGGTTTTTTGTTTTGTTTTGTTGTCATCACCCTGCCCCCCCCACCCCACCCCAGGAAAAAGACAAGCTCAATTATTTATCCTAAATACTTTTGGGCTTTTACTTTGTTTACATGTCTTCTTGTTGATGTGTTTTCAGTCTGTGTGGCTCATCTACTTCTCCATCCACAACTCAGGGGGGCCCAAGTAATATTTTGACTTTTCACATGTGGAGAAGAAGAGAGAATTGTTTGTTAAGATAAGCATGATTTTAAGTTTTCTGATTGTTCTGAGACAGCCTTCTAGGTGTTTGATTTCTTGATCTGTTTCTTTTTATGCTGCTTGATTAAACAGTTTCTTCCACACACTGCTAAGGTGATGATGGTTCCTGGATGTAGTTTTGGTTGGTTGAATAAGGCCCTGATGCTAAGAGCTCAGCGTTGTAGGTGGTTCATGTGGTGGGGGCCTGCAAGCATTCCTGTGCATTCTTCTCTGATTAATAATGCTGTGCGTCAGGCCAGCGTCCCAACCAAAATAATCATATATAACTGCTGCGTCTGTCTTTGTTTCATGTTAGTATTGGCCCTCAAAATCTGAACAGTAGAATTGGTGTTCACTTGAAGGACAAATTGCTTTGTTGTAAGAATGGTGTTTTTCTGACCAATGCTTTATATATGGTCTTGATCAAGAGGCAGATTAAGAAAAGAAACTTGATGGATGTGGGTCCTTTCTTCACATGGTCTAGGCAGAGGGACTTCGTGCAGTAATAGCGCCGCATAAAGGATTCTGTGGAGCCATGTTAGTTCTACAGGATGTGAGAGAAGTAAATTGCCTGTATTTGAGAAAAGATACCACATCTTAGCACTTAATCAAAGATTTTCCTCTAAGCTCCTGTTGCTCCAGATTTGTCTTAATATTAACTCTTCAGAGGATGACATTCCAGGTGGTATGGGCTCTAGAATGCTCAGTCAAAACAGGAACTTGATGCAGTTGAGTTTAATGGGAAGATAAGGGTTGGAGGAGGCAAAACCAGTTGTCCAATGCTTTCTAGAATGGAAACGGCCTGGCATTCCTGGCCAGGACACTGCACAGCCCAAGATGGCTATGAACACAGCCCAAGACAAAATTGTAAATTTACTTAAAACATTATGAGATTTTTTTGTGATTGCATGTCACAATGTATTTAATATGTGGTCCCAGACAATTCTACCAGAGACGCCAAAAGGTTGGACACCCCTGCTAGGGTTTTAGGGGCTGGTGCCTTTTAACCAACTCCGTTTGCCCTATTCCTGGTGTATTTGGCAGAGATGTGCTGTCAGAATGGATCACCTACCGGCACTCATTGAGGTCCCAGAATACTGCTTTTTTGGAAGGGCAGGACTATGGTGAGGCTATTGAGATTTGTAAAGTTGATGAACTCATGGTATATTACCTAAATTTGTTGCCATTTGAGCACTGTAGGGTCATTTAGAAGTACCACTTGAAAGAACCACAGAGTAAGGTTCTTGTTGGAGGTGACATCTAAGGAGCCTGTTAGCTATAAAGCATTGAGAATGTGGCACTTAGATCCCAAAGAGAAATTGGAACCTTCCTTTTTTCTTATTTTAAGGAGAATCTTATTCATAAAGCACTTACGTGAGCATTTAGCAGGCTCTCTGAAAGTAATTCTGGCTCAAGTTGAGCCAGTTCTACCTCTTAAAGCTCCTTAGGAGTGGGGTCGGGGGTAAACAGTCATCAGTAATATTTATTAACAGATTTATGCATTGTTTAGAGCAGTGTACATTGTTCAGTGGGAGACTTGAAGAATAAAAGAAGTTACCCCTGCCAACTAGTAGCTTACAGTACAGTAGGAGAGACAAAGTATGAATTTGGTCAGTGGAGAACAACAGGGTCAAAATGTATAATTTGTTGGTAGAAAGGAAGAGACAACGGAGCTGGAGTTGATGGAAAGGGCTTTTCAAAGAATGGTCAAATGTGGAGCGACAGTAAGGGCGGTAGTATGGAGAACAGCTTACATCTGAGGACAGAATGATAAGGGACATGTGGTCAGGGAATATGGGGAACAGACAGTGGGAGACAGGTTCAGCTGATGCACTGTGTTTCTTCCAGGAGCCGTAGATAAAACAAGGGCTTTCAAAAGAATTGGGACTGTACTTAAAGAATATCCTAAAGCAGGGATAATTTATAATTCTAAACATTTGTGTTTGCCTTCAGAATATAGATTTACTTATTTTTAAAAGTGGGCATACTTGTGTCATTTTTATGTTGGAAAACTGCTTTATTAGAATTTGAATTATGAAACATTTAAAATATAAAAAAGTGGAGAAAATATTATACAATAAGCATTTATATACTCATCAGTTCGGTTCAGCAATTGTTAATTTGCCATCCCTTGTTTTCTGAAATATTGTAAACATTTGGTTACTTTATTATGCATCTTTACAAATTAAGAACTTTTTATATAACCCTAATACCATTAACTTACATAATGATTAATAATAATTTCCTAATATTATTTAATATGAATTCACATTCACATTTCCGCACTTGCCTATAAATGTCATAGAGTTCATCTGTCTAAACCAGAATCCAGTCAAGACCATGTGTCATGCTTGGTAGTTTATATAAGAAAAGCCTGACTTTTGAGGTTCTGAATGGTATACTTGACTAAGTGATGAAATCAGGTATAGATGAGAGGTATTTTTAACTGTTTCTATGTGCCAGGTGTGCTGCCCGAGTACTTTACAAGCCTCATCTCATTTTTTGATAAGAAAAGCTCCACGGGGCTGAGTAACTTGCCCAGTGGGGCAAAGCTGGGACTCAAATCCAGGCGCCACATTACTACCATGTATTTCTTAGTACGTGAACCTGGACTTCCCCAAGGTCCTCCTTTTGGGCTGGAGGTGGTGTTGAGTGAGAACATTAATTGAGTGCCAGTTGTCATCAAGGCAGGAAAGAAGCAGAGCTGACAGTGGCTCTGATGTGTACATGAGGATCGCCTTTGGCATCTTCTTTTTGACGAGTTCCCCAGTTTATTGAGTCCCTAAAGTCGTGACTTCTTTTCATGGTTGATAAAAATGGAAACTATTTTTATCATTCTTGGGGGTACATAAACCTTGTGGTGTTATAATAAATAGCACCGCTTTAGTTATGAATGAGTAGAAAGGATGAAAAAGGCCCCTGGGGCTCCAGAGTTGGGGCTGCTGTTTTCATTTCGCCCCTCGTGCCATCAGGAGGACCTGATGCCTAGTGTCGGGGGTCACTGAGTTGGCGATAGATTTGATTTACTCTGAAGACATTCCCTGCCTGTTGTTAAGGCTGGGAAAGAACATGATGCTCTTGGAATCCCATGACCACAGTTTTAGTGGGCAGATATAGTTTCCTGCTGTCTCCATGGTTATAGTTTAACTTGCTAAGGTTGATAGGATGAAATGAAAAGATTGCTTCATGCACCTGCTCTATGAGGTCTGGGTGGATGTGTCAACATAATGGCACATCTGTCAGTGCCAAGAACTGGACACCCGTGGAGCCCTTCCCCAGCTGCCCTTGAATACCCATTAGCTTTCTGGACGCAGTGAAGCCTGTGGGGAAGCTCTGGGTGGGACCTCCTGCCCTCGCTCCGTCCCACAAGCCAGGGCCTGGCCCCTCCCTGTGTAAGAGCTCTCAGAGGGAGTCAGAAAAGTAAGTATATATGTGGGCCTGCTCCAAAGCTCCATACATCTGACTCCTTGCTTTTGTTAGAGATTGGCTGGCCTCGTCAGCTCAGTTGTGGCAGACCTGTCCCAGGTGAAGAGTCAGATCAGGTGTTGCTGAAGGCCAGGTGCTATTTTAAAGAAACCGTTTTTGTGTAATTAGCTCAAGAATCTCAGAGGACAAACAGCCGCAGTAGGACAGGGGCTCACTCTGTTGACTCAGGGCTAGTCTTGTTGCGAATTCTAGTTCTCCCTGACTCATCTCAGGGGGGCCAGGACAGCTTTTGTTTGGACAGTGCGAAAGCAGTGAAAAAATAACTTACAGAGGTGTGGAAGGAGAAAAATAAGTCCTCTTGAAATTATATACTTCCTTTTCTTACTTGCCAGTAATTTTTAAAATTTCTAAACGTTTTCTAAGAATGCCTCACAGAAGAAAAAGACACCATCCAAATGATCTGATTCAGGACATCTGGGAATAAGATGGGGCTGTACTTCAGGGCAGCCAAATGCTTCACTTCCTTTCTCTAAGATAATAATTTACACTGACGGAGCTGAAAAGAATCCCAAATTTATTTATTTTGTTACTTGGACCATAGCCCTTATTTTGTGTTTGTTCTTACTTAGAAAAATGTTGGAGCTAGTATATGTAATATACTCTTCCTTCAAACTGGATTATACTCTGAGCCACTGTTATTACTTCTGCCAAGTGCTGGTTCAGAAGGAGAAACTTGTTATTATTTTTGTGGGGAGGTTCACACTCCTCCAGCGCCCACCACTGCCGGGTGCCATCTGCCTGCCTGCACACATTCCCACCGGCCCTGGCCACCCCCCCCACAGCTATTTGTTAGTATGTTTTGGATCTGAAGCTGGAGAAGTCAGTCTGCTTTTATTACATCCAACATCAGCTGACTTCTAACCTGCTATCTCTGTTGACTAAGAGATAGAAGAGTTATTTTCCATCGGTTTAGGCAAGGGTTTAAAAATCCTAGGGGACGTTTGAGAAAAGTAAGTCTTTTGCTGTATGGGCCTCAGAATCTAATTAATGGCTTGTGGATCTTCTTACCTACTTCAAAGTAACCAGTGAATTTAACATAATAATGAGGGATAGGTTTAGGGTGATGTAGTGGAACTGGGCTCTTCATTTGTCCCATGCAGAGGGCACCGAATTTTACCAGTGGGCAGACCGGTTGGTGTCCTTAGCTGGGCTAATAGTTTATGTGAGGTGATAGAGGCAGTGTAACTAATCTTCACGCTGCTGTGAAACTTGAGTCCTCAGGTACAGACCCATTCCGCAAAAGGCCTAAAGGTGGCTGAAGAAGGGACTGGAAGGAAAACTTGTGTCACTCGATATTTACAGCTTGTGTTCTCCTCTGACAAGGGACAAGTAGCAAAACCATAGTACTCCCAGGTAGAGGCCACTAAAAGTGCAATCCTCAGAGCTGTACAACTACCACTTATTGAACACTTACTATGTGCTAGGCACTGTGCTGAAGCCTTTTTAAATTTAATTTTTTAATGTTAAAATTAATGCATGTAGTTTAAGTAGCCAAGTAGTTCTACAACGCTTATTACAAAAAATACCAGTTGCCTCCCTGTAAAATTAATGCATGTAGTTTAAGTAGCCAAGTAGTTCTACAACGCTTATTACAAAAAATACCAGTTGCCTCCCTGCGCCCCAACCTCCTAGTCGTCTGTTTCCCAGAGGCAATGAACGGGCTTAGTGTTTGACATCATTTAGTCCACTCACCTGGACCGTGATGCAGACACTGTTGTTATCCGTACTTTACAGTTGCTGAGACTTGGGATACACAGATTCCATGACTTGCCCAAGGTCATGCAGCTAGAAAGTGGTGAAACCAGGACATGAACAAAAGCAGTTCCTTTTTACTTTCAAGGCTGCTCTCTTAACAGTGTACTCCATTGCTTTCCAATTACAAGTAGTGTTCTGGTACATTTTTATCAGCTGAGCTTACGGTTGTGGGCTAGGGAGAGCATGCGCTATAGTATACTGCTCCATTTCAAATGAGAAGCAGTTGTTGACCAAATATTATGCAACTTCTCTACTACTAACCCCTCTCCCCATAAGTACAACAGAAGCTACAGAAATCAGCTTTTGTCTCTAGCCTAAAGGAAGGAAAAACATTTCCTAGGACCTTCCTAGTCACTTGGGTTTAGATTTTTTTTGGACATTGAAATGTCTATTAACTCACTCTTCTGACAGCAACAGGTATACCTCACAAACCTGCCTGTGTTCCTTTATTGTTGCCAAAAAATATTCTCTGGAATTATATATTTCTGGAACAAATTTAAAATGTCCCTTGAGCATACTTAGCATTTTAAAACTAGAACATAGTTAGGGGCTGTCTTACTTCCTTTAAAATCGTACTTTGTTTTTACAAAGGCCTTCAGGAGAAGGAGTATTTTAGACAGAGGGACAGTCAGTACAAACCCTCAGGTTTAAGTTTACCTGGTTTGTTCCAGGAACAGAATGAGTGGAGAGGAGGAGAGTAGAGGGAGATGAAGTCAGAGGGCAGGAACAGGTCATGGAGGGCTTTGTGGTCCCTTGAAAGCTTTGGGCTTTTACCCTGAGGGGCCGTGAAAGGGTTTTGAGCAGAGGGGTCTGTCCTGGTGTTGTAAAACGATTGCTCTGGCTCTTGCGTGGAGAAGATGGGGCAAGAGTAGAAGCAAAGAACCAGTCGGGAAGTTAGCGCACTCACTTGGGGCCGGCCCAGGAGCGACTGGACTAGAGTGGTGGCAGTGGAGACAGGAGAAGGTCTGAGTCCGCATCTAGTGTGTAGCTAATGCCAACAGGATTTGCTACTAGAATGGAAGAGGAGGATGTAAAAGTAGAATAAAGGATGACACCAAGATTTTTGGCCTGAGTGACCACAATTTAGGATGGAATTGCCATCAGTGAAGAAATGAAAGGCTGTGATAGAGGTGGGGAGTGATCAGGAGTTCCTTCTGGGCACATGGACGTCTTCTCTGAACATCTAAATGGAGGTGTCAGGTGGGCTGTTGTGTTTCCAAGTTGCATGTAGAACTTAGGACAGTGGTCTGGGTGGAGACCTGCACTTGGGGGGGGGGTCATGCTGTATGGATGGTACATAGTGCTCTGAGACTGGATGCCATCCACTGCATCCAGTGTGATGGGTGTGAAACAGGGTTGCTCAGCCAGTCGACTGACACTACTATTCTGTTGTTGACATTTTTGGCCAGATGAGTCTTTGGAGGGGGCGGCGGCGGTGGGGCATGTCTTATAAATTGTAAGATGCTTAGCAACATCCCTGGCCTTTACCCACTAGATCCCAGGAATACCTCCCCAGGTCCAAGTTAACTACCAAAAATACCTTCAGATGTTGCCAAATGTCCCTTGGGTGTGAGCAGGGGTGGGAGGGGTGAGGGGAATCACCCTACCAGCGAACCACTGGTGTAGATAGAGAAGAGGTCCGAGGACTGACATAATAGTTTGTCTAATGTGCAAACAAAGCACTTGATGTTATCCAGAGCACCTTTGCCGTGTTTTATTCTTATTCTAAATCCACAACACTCTTGCAAGTTTTGTAGTTGTACTCTTCATTTGACAAACTAATTAGGAAGTTGAAAGTGACTTGCTCACATTCACACAGCAAATTGGGGCTGGGCCCGGGGACCCAGTTTGAGTCTGATGTTCTAGACCACACTGGGATGGAGTCAGCTGGCAGAAGCAGTCTGTCGTCTGTCTCTGAAGGTAGTTAGTTTATAACTGTGTCAGTTTGTAGAGATCTCCTTGTCCGTCCTCAGGAGCTA
Organism: Sturnira hondurensis; assembly: GCF_014824575.4. Classification (NCBI taxonomy): domain Eukaryota; kingdom Metazoa; phylum Chordata; class Mammalia; order Chiroptera; family Phyllostomidae; genus Sturnira; species Sturnira hondurensis. Next base: position 2,238,979 of record NW_028080209.1, on the reverse strand, counting down.
CAAAAGACTTCATGGCTAAGGAGGAAGCGGTACAGAGCAGCTGAGGAACCTGTGTGTCTCCCCTCACCCCTCAAGTTTGCTGGCAGATTAGCACATTCTGTACCAGGTGGGATTTGCCAGGAGGCTCTGGTTTAATGATATTACAGTGAATCTCTTTTGAAAACCCAGCAAAGTCAGTAAAGTCCTGCCAGCCTTGCCAGTGTTTGAATTGGCATGGGTTATGTATGCGTTTAAAAAATAAATTAAGCAAACACTGTGAGCCTTAGAAAATGTCTTCTATTGTTTGTAACATTACTGTCTGACTAAGAATAAAAATTATCTCCAGGACCTCTCCCTTTTGTACCTCAACAGCTTTAAAGCTGTTTAGCTCCATTTTACATGTTTCGGGGCTCTGAGCATTGCTTTAGACTGGGCTGATGCTGGACCATCTTAGAGCTGAAACAGACTTAGTGTTCAAGGTTGTCCAGAATATTTCATTTTGGTTATAAGGATACATTCTCTTCCCTATACTCTCAATGTAACATTTTAACTTCTGATGAAAGTTCTCAAACTAGTACTAGTGAAGTTACCTGTTCAAGGAGACAAGAGTAACTGAAAGTGTGAGTAGTAGTCTATATGCTCAGGTTTCAAATGGCTTCTTCCCAGCCAAGTCAGCTGTAACTGCGTTCTGGCAGGACCAGGGGTGGAATGGAAGGTTACGAGCTGTTGTTCCTCAGGGGGAAGGTGTGGGCTCTTAGAGCTCAGCTGCAAGTGAGACCTTTCCAGAGCTGTGGACATTCCCCCTGCAGAGGAAGGGGATCCTGGACTTCTGCTTGTGATTTTACTGTTCAGGAGTCAATTGAAACCGTATGCTTTACACAGCAGTAGCTCTGATATCATTAGTCAATTAGTGAGACTTCCTAGTTAGATGGCCAGCCTGTACTAATACTTTTCTTCAAAGAATTCACTTTCTGCCTACAAAGACGTGCCTAGCTCATAGGAAAGAATGAGAGCCAGTAAAGAGAGTGAGTATATTGAGTCCCAGTTGACTTTTGAGTGTTCATAGGAGTTTGGAGGAAGGAGAAAGCAGTGAGGTTTGGAGTAGCCAGAAAAAATGATACCTTTTTGGATGATAGATTCAAGCTCAATTGGAAGGAAGAGGAACCACATACAGGAAGGCCCAGAGGTAGCCACAGGCAAGGTGTGTTTATGGGCACTGGCCAGCCTGACGTGGTGAGATGTGCTTAAAGAGGGTAGGGCAAATTTGGGGGGAAGATCTTTGAAAGCCAAGCAAAGGAGAGTTTACTTTTAATGTGAAAGGAAACAGTACCAGTGTTGCTTCTGAACAGAGGAGTGGCAAGGTGAAACCAAACGTGGCTGAATGGGACCAAGGAGAGACCACATATTCTCCTAAATCTGCCAGCCACTTGAAGGGTTGGGGGGGGGGGTGATGCTGTGAATTCATCGTAAGAGAAATGGGGGAAGACAATGACATACAAGGAAAGGGTAGTTGACAAAAGGTGACAGAAGCCCAAGGGGAAGTGGGACCAGCAGCCTCACCTGGTACCTCAGCAGGACCCCCACAGTGTAGCACCAGTGGCCACATGGCTCAGAACTTAGGTCAATTTGTCTCCTTCCGGGCGCCCTCCCAAGTGAGACGGTTGCCAGTTCTTCCTTTTTTAGGGACTTCCTCTATAGGAGGACATGGCCATGAGAGAGCTATCTGCCAGCATCCCACCTGGACTCAGGCACAAAGAGCAAATAGCTTTTTCTGGAACCTTTACTGAAAGGGAGGTCAGACTTCAGCCAGTGTCAGTCCAAAGAAATGTAGGACTTTACATTTTTTAAAGATTTTTAAAATTTTATTTTTAGGGGGGGGGGGAAGAAGGGAGAGACACATTGGTGTGCGAGAAATATATTGATTGGTTGCCTCTCACATCCCCCCAACTGGGGACCTGGCCTGCAACCCAGGCATGTGCCCTGAATGGGAATCGAACCAGCATCCAGCCAGGGCTCCTTGTAGAACTTTAAATTGGTCTCATTCCCAATTACACTTGAGTTGCACTCTTCATGGGAAAGGTGAAGGCTCTAGGAGTTGCCTTTGGCCAAGGGGAGCTTTGGATGCACGGGGAGATGGAGGAAGGAGGAGGGACACATGGTGAAGGCTTGGTGGGGGCAGGCAGGGTGAGAATGGACGTCTAGATGAGAAGGACCCCAACAGGGCTGTAGAAGTTAATTAAGAGCAACAGAAAAAGTATGTTACAGAGGTAAGTATAAAAATGGTTTAACAGGGCTTTTTAAAAATCAGTTCAGCATGCTTATACCTGAATCAAGTTTTTTAAGCACAGTTGTAGCACAATTAGAAGGCCGTGGACTGAGCTGTCCCACCATCGGTCCCTCAGGCCTTATTTTCTTTCACTTGGCTTGTTTTCACATTCATCCTCAGCCAGGACATAAAATATGTCTTTGAAGTTTTGAGGACTGTCCCATGAAAGTGGCTGGAACACCAGGGTTAAGCATGAGCAGGAGTTCCCATCGTGCTGACATGGCACCGCTGTTTCACTAGAAGCCTCCTCGGGCTTTGGCCGCCATCAAGGGGAAGGCCTTCGTCTGCAAACCAAAAGGTCGCTGGTTTAATTCCTGGTCTGGACACATGTCTGGGTTGCAGGTTCAGTCCCTGGTCAGGGTGTGTATAAGGGGTAACCAATCAATGTTTCTCACATCAGTGTTTCTGTCCCTCTCTCCTTCCCTCCCTTCCCTTCTCTCTGGGCATTGCCCTCATCCATTACTCCAGTTCATACTTCTCATTAATGAGAGACTGACGAGTTTCATCAAGGCTGTCAGCCTCTGGCCCTTGCCCGCCAAGGGCCCCCTCTACCTCCACCCCCACCCCGTGAACAGGGCTTCCTCACACCATGTTTGCAGGACAGGATCAGGCTAGACCTTAGTACTAAACCCTGTATTCTGTTTGTATACAGTGCACGTAAGTGATAGAAAAGGAGCCCTGGCTGGTGTGGCTCAGTGGATTGAGGGCTGGCCTGTAAACCAAAAGGTCACCAGTTCAATTCCCAGTCAGGGCACAAGCCTGTGTTGAGTACAGGTCCCCAGTTGGGATGTGCAAGGGGCAACTGATTGATGTTTCTCTCCCTCTCTTTCTCAACCTTTTCTCTCTCTCTAAAAATAAATACAATCTCTTAAGAAAGAAAGGGGGGTGGAGGAAAAGGAGCACTAGGTGGGCGGGACTGGCCCAGGAAATGAGGAGGAGCACCCCCTCCTCCTATGTTCTCTCATGCTGCCTTCAGCATCCATGGGCAGAGCATGTGACTTCACAGCCAGGCGACAGGCGCTCCTGTCCTTTTGTTAAAGGTTCTCTATGAACCTTTCTGTTTATTTAAAGTAAATCACAAATAAAAGCAAAATAAAGACAGGTATATGAAAGTTGCGTGTTGTGGTGCTTACACTGAACAACAAGCTTTCATAAAGAAAAAGAGCAACCCAGAAAGCCCTTGTGAGACATCCTTGTTACGTCAGGAATTTGAGCCTTCTTTTTTTTTTCTCCTGGAAAGTTACTAACAGAGATAGCTCACTAGTGCAAAGTATTTTGCAGTTTATTCATTAATTTTACTTATATTTGACTCTTAAAAATAGTTGACAGAAATAGGTTTAATCCTCATAAGAGGGCAGCTTGCTCTTCAATAGCACTATATTTCCTACTGTTGAAAACTGATGAATAAACTTTTTAAAAAATTGTAGCTGAAATACAACTCATTTTCTGGGCTTTAGTATATGTATATAGTTAATGTTTCCTCTCTGTGATAATTTTTTAATACTCCATTTTGGAAAAGTTATTTTGATTTCTGCAAGATTTTAGATCTTTTAAGATACTGCAGGTGAATACTTGCATCATTTCGATGATAACCGAACCGCCGCCAGAGGGACCTGCTGCTCCACAGGGGGCGCCTGGGAACCGCTGCCCAAACCAGTCAGTGGCTTTTTTCAGGTTTGCTTTGAGAACAGGACCATAGGTACTGGGTCTGTCTGTCCATCTGTCTTTCTTTTGTTCTGTCTTTCAATGATTTATTTGTTTGTTTAGAGGTGGGGGAGGGGAGGGCAAAAGAAAGGGAGAGAAACATCAGTGTGTGTGCGCCTCTCACACGCCCCTAACTGGGGACCTGGCCCACAACCCAGGCATGTGCGCCGATTGGGAATCAAACTTCAACCCTTTGTTTCCCCAGCCCTATGCTCACTCCACTGAGCCACACCAGCCAGGGTCATAGGTACTGGATCTTAAATTTTCCATCCAGGAGATTGTGATAAACAAGACTGAACTTTTGTTCTATGTCTATAAATGTTTTCATTCCAAAATATTTTAGAAAACTTGCCAAATTATAGCTTTCGGTGATTCCATCATGGAAGTGCAGCTTGTGACCTGACCTAGTTACTGGAATCTTTCACCCTGCTCAAGGCCAAAGCACCAAGGAGCAGAGAGGCCCCTGTGTCTTAGCTGGTGAGGATGGACCTTCTGTGCTTTTAAGAGGGCTCGCTTGCCCTGTAGCCAAGTAGTGGTTGGGTCCCAGGACTCACAGCTACAACCACTGTTAATAGAAGGCTTAGGGGAGGTTGAGGCAAACACGTAACACCTCAACCCCTGTGGATATAAAGGCTGTCTTTCTTCCCTTCCTTCCCTCTTCTCTTCCTTCCCTCCCTTCCTTCCTCCCCTCCCCTCCGTTCACTTCCTTCCCTTCCTTTCCTTCCTTCCCTCCCTTCCCTCCTGTCTGTACCTACCTACCTACCTCCCTCCCTCCCTCCCTCCCTCCCGGAACACTTTCTTATTCCCTAACACAGCAGTCCCCAACCTTTTTGGCACCAGGGATTGGTTTTCTGGGAGACAGTTTATCTACAGCTGGGCCTGGGGGAGTTGTTTCAGGATGATTCAAGCTCATTACATGCAAGCTGACCTCCTCCTGTGTGGTCTGGTTCCTAACAGGCCTGGACCACTACCAGTTCATGTCCCAGAGGTTGAGGACCTCTGCCCTAACGGATATGAGGCTTACTCCAAGAAATGCAGCTTTAAAAGACCCTTTTCTGTGTAGGTTGGGTAGGTGCAGGAGAATTGACCTTTAGACCTGGAGTCAGATAAAGGAGTCCTTTTTTGGGTCTGATTATTTATACCCTGTGGGCTGGATAAAACCAGCCTTGCTGCTAATGCTGCATCTGTGGGGAGAAGTGGTCGTCACAGAGAGGAGGATCTGTGTCAAACTCACTGAGTGATGTAGTCATGCTGGTGGCCTCGGTTTTTGCTTGAGTTGGAATGTAATTCAGGGCGCTGTAGTACCATCCAATATGTCCCTTTGTTACAGAAAACAACTCAGCCACTTTCGGGTGTACAGAGTGGAAGTTTATTTTACGCTCATGGACCCAGAGGAGTCAGTCCCCAAATTCTGGGCACTGAGCAGCGGGGAGCAGTTATTTTTATAGAGCAAGGGAGGGCCCGTCCTTCGGACCATTACTTCTGGCGTGAAAGCAGGAGGCAGTTACAGAAGCAGAAGGAGCAGAGTGTTATCTCTGGTATGTAGACGATAAACAGTCCAGAGAAGCCAAAAGAGGCTTTTGGCCTCTTTGAGCCAAAACAAGCCACCGGGCTGCAAGAACAACTGGGCTGCAAAAACAAATCACTCTCTAGTCACTGTGTTGTGTCTTAAAATAGCTATCAATTTACCCCAACACTTCCCTGGACCTGTTTTCCTTAGTAGTGGTGCAGCTGTTACAGGAGAGATTTTGGTGATGCCAGGTCAGTTAAAATATTTGGCATTCACTTTTCCTACAGATAAAAGTGGAATCGCTAGGCCCCAGAAGAGAGTTAACGTTTCCTGTTTTGCCAAACCCTACTTTTAGACTGGGGTTGGAGGCATTAGCCACCAGAGCCTATTACACCAAGTCTTGGAACTCCAGTAGAACCTGAAATATAGATGGGCCCCCTGTTTCGATTATACCTCCATCCCGCTGTTAGGAAAGGCACTTGCCACGTGGCTTCCTGCTATGGGGTATCTTGGAAGAGGGGTTTTTGAAATCACCAGGTTTTTTTTTTTTTATGGCTGGTGTGCATTGCTTGTGCTCTGTGATCCACGTGTTACACCTGTACTCTCAAGTGTGTAAAATCTGGGTGGTAAAGTGGTTTTGAAATAGAATTGGCTTTCTATTTCTATTTCTCCCTTTCTTGAAGTGATGGTAGGTAATTTGAGGAGAAGGAAAAGAGAGCTTGTTCTCAGGCCGTCTTTCTGTACCAGTTCAACAATGCCAATGTGCCTGGGTGAAAGGGAATTCGGTAGCATTTTTCTTTCCCAAAGGCACAGAACCTCGGTCAGTAAATGAAAGACCAGCAGTAACTCCGTAGTCTAGGCTGGTTAAGTGGTGTCAGGGTGGGCACTGAGGCTGGAGTCTGAAAACGCCCATGTCTTCGTTCTTCCCTCTGCCGGTAGCGTAGGACCTGTCTTACATATCTGTAAAGCAGTGGCGGACAAACAGCTCCTTGGAAAGCCATACGTTCCCTTCTCCAATCACTTTGGGCAAGTTTGAAAGCTAGTACGTCCTTTACGAAATCCCATGTGAAATGTGTGGTGGAGCTTTGGTTTGGAAAGGAAGTTAAATTTGAGGTAAAGGGAACTATTTCATAGAAAACAAATGCTGTTTTGAGGTTTTCTTTCCTATTTTTTTCCTGTACAGAGACCTTTGAACGTTGTATTGGTTTTAAATCTTGTGGGAACCTAACTAAGCCTTTACTGCTTCCCTTGGGTTGTTCCAGATGAATGAATGCTGTTGGGAAGCACTGAGAGCGCTTAGCTTTAAGAGTGGCTTGTTTTAAGCTTCTTTACTTGCCACCTGTGGTGTGTGTGACCCTGTGACCAGGCCCCACAGAGGGGAGTCTGAGAGCCCTTTGCTGCCCGGCCCCCACTTGGTTGAGTGGGGAGGTGCCATGGCTACTGAGATGGTTATGGCATTAGCTTGCTCACTTGGAGGCATGATAGGCTTAGAGGCTGGCAAGAAATGTGGCATTTTAAACACTGTTGTGCTACTTTCCAGCTGTGCCCTTGATCAGGTTACCACACCTTTCTGAGCTTGGAGATCATACTTGTTTCAATGGATCTTTGTAAGAATTAAAGAGAACATGTTAAAGTGCCAAAGCAGCACCTGGCACACAGTTGATGCTCCGTTGGTGTTGGCGGGCCCAGCCTCCAGATACACCTTTGGCCCTTTTGTGCAGCAGTACCACCAAGCACCTCTCTAGTTGGTCTTTTGTGGCTTTATGTCAGGGTGGGTGAGCGAAGCAAAAACAATTTCAATGCTTTTCACTGAAAAAAATATGGGAACTTTAATCACATGTTTCCTATTGGCAGCTTTGACTTCTTGCCTAAGTGTGACCAAAGGGCATTTTTCCCCCTTGGAAAACTGGTTTTCAGCCTCCCGAGCCAAGGCATTTTGTGTCAACTCCTAGAACTTTAAACTTGGCAAGATTTAGGGAGGAACCTGAGATCCTGTGAGGGGAAGGGACCTTACTCAAGGTCACTTGGTGAGCTGGTGCAGAGCTGAGAGCAGAACCCAGATCTCCCCTCCTGTTGTGACACCATCTGTACCCGCTGCAGCAGGGAGTGAGGCCTGTGCATGGACCCTAACCACCTCCAGAGAGCCCAGCCCCTCCTGGGGCCTGGGAAGCTGTGACCAGATGGATGGCATGACCCAGACTGTTGTGTCCCCCGCCCTCAGTAGCTGTTTAAAAACTTGGTTTTAGAAGGGCTAATATTCCTGTGATTTAGAGGAGCCTGACACTCCTGGTAGTAGTCTGAGAAATACCTTCTTCGTTCTGTTGTGATTCAGCAGATACTTACTGGGTGTCCACTAAGGGCCAGGCGATGTACTGGGAGACGGCAGCAAACGGTCACACTGAAAAGGGATTCTAACCACTGGCAACCCTGCAGCACTTCTATTTCTTTTAAAGAAATGTGCTGTCTTTTTTTAATATTTTACTCATTTTTAGACAAGGGGAAAGAGAGAAACATTGATGTATGAGAGAAACATAGATTAGTTGTGTCTCGCACACCCCCAACCAGGGACCAGGCCCAAAACCCAGGTGTGTACCCTAACTGGAAATCAAACAGGCACCCTTTGCACCCACAGCCTCAATGCACTGAGCCACACCAGACAGAGGGAAATGTGTCATATTTTAAGGCAGTCAAATTTTGAATGCCCACATCCCATTAAGCTAATGGAAAATGTCATGTCAGTCATTGTGTCTCCTCCCTGCAAGTTTTACCTAGATTCGGGATTCTTAATGTAGTTGTCAAATCAGGGAAGCCCCTTTCTGGTCATTTGGTTACAGCTGAGATGACTGCTCCCTGTTCCCCTTTGGTTTTTTTGGTCCAAGGCCCCATGTTGCTGCTTCTGGGCCAGTTTGGGGGTGTGGGACCCCAGTGAGGTTGGTCACCAGTTACCTTTGCCCTCTCGGTCTTGGCATTGACCAGGTTTTTTTAGGAAGCATACTCCAGGTGGGGCGTGAGAGTGGACGAGTCACAGGTCATCCTGCACCAAGTTCATGCTGCTGCCTTTGGTGTTGGCACATCTTAACCAAAGGAAGACTGTGATGTCTTCTCCACCCAGCCAAGCAGCATAGAAAATGCCTTTGAGAATTTGGAATAAATCTTACCATGTGAAATCTTACCATGTGAAAGGGAGAGGCATTGTGGAGAGAAAGAAGATCAGACAAGTTTGAACCTCGGCTCTGCCATTTGACTTTGAACGAGACTCTTAGTCTCTGTAGTCAAATGGGCATTTGTCAAATGGGTGTGATAATACTCACCTGGCTGTTGAGATGAGGAGTAAAGAAAATGTATGCAAAGCTCCTAGTGCCCAAGGCCTGGTACTCAGGTGCCCACTAAATAGTCACTTCTCTGCTGCAGTGTTTTGGTTGTTGATAGAAGTGTCATTAGCCAGCAGTGACCTACATTGTGGAAGTTAAGGTGCAGAAAGTGCATCTTTAGCTGAGAAACTGAGATACTGTCAAGAAGGGAAGAAGGCTTTGAGACCTAGGTAGAGGAAAGTTGGTACTGATTGACCTAGAACTTTGAAAATGAGGAGTCTCTCCCCCAGCCCCCCCCCCCCAATCTTTGGATGATATGATTGAGTGAGAATACTTAGGAATTTAAAATATACTGATAACGTGGATTGGGAGTTTTATAATTTATAGAGTGGTGTTTTCCTCTAGTTTTATTGTTGTAAGACTTTATTTATTTATTTTTAGACAGAGGGGAAGGGAGAAAGAGAGGGAGAGAAACATCAATGTACGGTTACCTCTTACATGCCCCCCACCAAGGACCTGACCCACAGCTCAGCAATGTGCCCTAACAGGGAATTGAACCAGCCACCCTTTGGTTCACAGGCTGGCACTCAATCCATTGATCCACACCAGCCAGGGCTAGTTTTTTTTTTTGTTTTTTTTTTAAGATTTTATTTATTTATTTTTAGAGGGGAAGGGAGGAAGAGAAACATTGATATGTGAGAGAAATGTCATCACAGGTCCCCAACCTGGGACCTGGCCCCACAACCTAAGCATATTCCCTTGACTGGGAACCGAACCAGTGACCTATCGGTTTGTGGGCTGGCACCCAAGTCACGGAGCTGTACCGTCCAAGGCTGAAATGTGCTGATGTTTGGCCTCCTGAGGTTTTGCATGGTAAGGACAGCCATCAAGCCTTGTCCCTGCCTTGGAGTTTCCTTATGCCTCACTGGGAATCATAGATTCTTTAACTTGGCTTTGGTTGTCACATTGTACCTGCTGTGTTTACCATCACTGACTGTGTTCACTCTCTTCCAGGGTCTCCACGGGCCTTACCCTTTTGGCCAATCTTAAACACCCGTGGTCAGCAAGAAGAAAAACTAACAAAGGACAGAAGGTTGACTTTGGTGGCGGGCGGGCAAGGGGTTCCTCTGGATTGCAGACCACATCGCACGAACCTCTGGCTCTGATCGTCCACCCTGGAAGAAGAGGAAGAAGCAGAACAGACTGGTTTTGAGTAAACTCAGTGTGCATGTGTGAGTGCTGAATCGCTGGAATGGTGTTGAGGCTACTAAGAAGAGATCCATGCAGCCACCTTGGGTTTTGTTTATTAGGCGTCAGTCTAACAAGTCATTAGGCCGCTCGGGAAGGGGAAAAAAGCCATCTTTTTGAACAAAAATTATTTTGCCTACAGACAGGTTGTAGTTTTGAGCACATGTTAATTTTTCCCCTCTTTCTATACTTTTATTTTTTTAGATAAAGGATAACATACTCTTTGTAGAATAGCCGCTTGCTCCGGGAGCGGTTCGAGTTTGGAGCCGGTGCCGTGTGTTTGGGGTTCCGTGGGCAGTGCTCTAGGGGGGCATCTGCCACACCACGTGATCCAGAGTCTGATGGCATCAGCCAGTGAGCTGTTGCCCATTTCCTCTTCTTTTCTCTTCCATCTTCTGTTGATTTACACCTCTGACATCTGTAATTGTCAACCCTGTGGCTTGTTACCATCAGAACCTCTCTGAAGACCAAACTTCCCTGTGTGGCCAGCAGAGGAAGCCTGAGGACTGGCCTCCGATGATGTGGGAGTTTCTAAGGCTGAGAGCTGTCCTTCTGCACACACTTGTCACAGACTGCTTTGCTCCCATGTTTCTCGTGTCAGAAATGCCATCTTGCTTACTGCTCTTGGGATTCTGCGTCCACAGTGGCCCCCGCTCACTCCGGGAGCAGTGCCTCTGTGCCGCATGTGTGCACATGCCACATGCACACTCATGGACGTTGGTGCAGCTCACCAGCAAGTGTGAAGTGAAGGTCCCATGCTTCTCTGTTGTCACACAACTTCCTTCCCTGTGTTTCCTCTCACTGTCTTTTGTGGTGTTTTCATAGCCTGTTAGTAGTGGAGGCTGAGCTGTTAAGGTATGAAAATACAGCCACAAACGGGGAACTTGCCATGGGAAAGGGCCAGAGTTACTGACTCTGTGATCTTGGAGACCACATTTTGGTGGAAATGAGAGGACCCTCATCCTGAGCAGGATGCATGGTTATCGGGAGGTGGTGGGCAACAGGCAGCCCAGCCAGAGCAGAGGCTGGTTGGCTGGTTGCTCGCTGGGGGCAGGAAGCCCCAGTGGCTTCCTGCGGATTCCAAGCACGTTGAGATGTGGGTGTCTCCTTGGGGAGCTCGAACCAGGCTAGAACAGCTGTCTGCCAAAGATACAAGAATATGCAAAGTCCCTCTTCTCTTCTCACCCCCCTCCTTCCCTCAAGTGTTGGTTGGTTTGGAAGCCAGGGGTATGCATCTAGGGTCTAGGGCTCAGTTGCCTGTCTGTTACCACACCCCGCCTGGGGGTGTGGGTCAAAGAGGGCGACCAGGTGACGAGCGGCTGCCAGGGTGCCAGGGGTCGTGTAGCCTGGGTGTGGGGGAGGGGCTGCCTGCCTGTCCGTCTCTGTCTGGGTGTGTGAGTTCAAAAAATGTGTGTTATTTGTTCCTCCTCGTCCTCTTCTGAGACTGTTTTTTAAAAGCTCGATTGTGGGCAATAAGCTTGTATGAAATAAACCCTTGGCCTTCCCTCCTCTCCCCAAAATAAAAAGGGGGATATATTTTGGTCCACTGGAGAAGCCCTGGGGGAGAGTGGAGCCAGCCTGCTGAGCAGGGCAGTACAGCTAGGTCTGGGGCTGGACCAGGGCTCATACTGGGGTGCCCACACTTTATGCATATAAAGAGTACCCCATTTCTGAGCAGAGCAGAGGGGTGTCCCTGTCAGGTGCCCAAGCCAGGGGCTCATGATAGCTTTTTGGCTGAGGGCCCTGTTAGGCCCAGACTGCCACTTCTGTTGGTGCCAACCTCCTGGGACACTGCCACCCTGGAGCCCACCCATGCCCAGCATTCTCCTCGTTTGATAGTCCTCAGAATGGCATGTCTCCAGCTGCCCCTGGCAGGATCATGGGGGCTTTCTATAACCTGGTTTCCTGGCTTCCTTATCTGCCCCGTGCAAGGTACCCCCTCACCATTTCCCAGGAGGAGCTGCCTGCCACTGTTCAGCAGAGACAATGCTGCTGCTCTTTCTTGTAAGCACCCTGACCTGGCAAGGTGACTGTCCTAGTCATGCTGGCTTCCCTCCCGAGAACAAAATAATTTCTGTACACATCTTTGCAGAGGGCCAGAGCTAGCACAAGCTATGGCATAGGGGCGGGAGTCCATGGCTCTCCTGGACCAGGGGTTAGCTGTACCGTTCATTGCGCCTCCACTCACTGGTGTGAACCCTCCTCACTGCTAGTGGGGTTGGATAGGCTACCTTCTCAGCCCCAGTAGCCTCTGCTCTTCTTCACCGAACAACAGCTGTCTGTAGGCAGGACCACCAGTGTCAGACCCACAAGTGAGGTAGGCGCCATCCTTAGGGGCCTAAATCCAGTGTGGGAGGTGGAGGGGCTCCAGCTCGGGAACAGCCCATCTGTGTGCATGGGGTGAGGTGTGTGGATGTGTGTGCACACGTGCATGCCCTCCTTTTTTTTGTCATGAGGACAGTTGAATTCAGGGCATTTTTCTGCAAGAAACAGATTTCTCTCCCTCTATAAGGACTGGCTGTAACCCGAAACCCATCTAAGGCACTTCCAACCTAGAAAGAACCTAAGCAAGACAGCTGGTGTGGCCAGAGGGTGACCAGGGTGGGGAATGGGCATGAGAATAAACAGCTCTCCAAGTTCAATCTGAGCCCCCGCAGGAGAGGATGGTAGGGTTGCTGGGGCACAGAAAAGCACTCGATCCCTGCCCCCCCCCTCCACACACACACACACCCTGCCTTGTCTTTCCTTTGCGTCCTTGGGTGAATGCTGGAGCAGCAGTGGCTGCCCTCCCCGCAATGAGTGTGTAGTAAGCAAGCTGGGTGGGTGTTTCGTGGTAGGGCCTTGTGGTGCCTGGGAGGAGATGAAGATGAGGAGGTTTTTCCTTACTGTATAAATGAATATTTGTATGATTAAATTAACACACACCAAAAACAACTTTCATGCGTGTCAGTGAGTTTTATTGTTCCCTGAAGCCCCATGTACCTGTTTAGCCCTATAGCGCCTCTGCAGTGTACACTGTGTGCTCCCTGGGTTTCTCCCTTCTGCTTGCGGGAAAAGTGAGACCCCGAGGTTCATTATATGTTTGGGAAATAAGTCCTGGGTTACAGTGAGATCTGCCCTTCCTAGGTCTCCAGGGTCGCATGTGTCTGTTGAGTCCTCCTCTGTCCTGCCTTCGCATGGGCGAGGTGCGCGGCTCAGGGAGAGCACAGAGCATGGTGGACGTCTTTCGGACCGAGAGGCAGACAAGGCCGGGTTTGGAGGGAGTCCTCAGTCCCACCGGGGCTCCAGCATCCTAGAGGGAATAATACATCTTTGCTTTGTGTTTTTGGTGGTGCCCCAGGCTCTCCTTGCGGTATATGATGGATTAGGAAAGTTGTTGCAGACTGCCTGGGGTCCTAAGAGTCAGGTAGGGACCAGGCTCCAGGCAATTAGCAAGCAAACATGGAAGCTACTCCACATTCTTATGTGAGACAGTCCTGACCTTGGCCAAGAGTGAAAGAGGTGGATTACGCATTGTCAGCATAGCATGAAAAGCTTAATTGGCAAATATGATGCAAATGGTGGGTTCACTGGATCCATTCCTTCTGGTCTGTAGCACTCTTAAGGGCTCAGAGTTCAAGTTTTTCCTTAACATCACCCCTCTGCACTGACAAGAAAGTGAGATCAGAGGGGAGGAGGGAGTTGCTTGGGTCCTACATGCTTGAACCCATGCCCTCGGTTCCCAGGTGCTGGCATGGTTTTCACTGAAACTGCAGACCCCTAAATTGGGTCTTCACCTCGGCTGGCAAAGCTGTGTGTAGTGTTCTGAACTACAGTGGACTTGGATGTGAGCAGTATCTCTCGGGGGTGTGGGTCAAGGGTCAGGGACTCCCTGGCCAGTTGCCTGTAGGCAGCTCAGTGAAAGAACCTGTGGCCAGAGACCACATGAGGAAAATGGAGGCACCACAAATGAGCTGGTCCCTGCCCCAAGGGCCCGAATGCAAGACTCCTGTTTCTCTGGGTAACCTGAAGCGCAGCTGTGGTGAGGGAGTGGGAAGACTGGCTGGAGACCCCGGGGGAGCGCCCTCGTCCGAGCTCCTAGTACTGTGTCAGTGTACCCACATCCTGCTTCCTTCCAGGTGCCCACAGCTGTTTGTTCTCTGCAGGAGAGGGGCCCCCACCCTGTCTTCTGGCAACTCAAACCCACTCGCAGGCCTTCCCCAGCACCCTTGCCGCTGGACAGTTATTTGCTTGGTAGAATGTTTGTCTTTGGGGCTGTAACCTGTCGAGAAGTCACCAGGCCCTGGGAGAAGGGAGCAGGTTTGATGGTAGCTCCTCGCCTGAGCCATTCCCACGGGGGCTAGATGACAGGGAGGGGGCTCTCAGTTGAGCTTTCACCTGGGGGGTGGGGAGGCGGGGGAGGCAGTGGTCTGGGCCCAGCCCTCCTGGCAAAGCAAACAGGTCTTCTCAAGCCACCTCCCCGCCCCAGCTCAGGTTGTACCTGGCTGCCTCCCACCCTGTTCTCCAGAAGGCCCCTCCCTCAACTGCATGCTGTGATCCAGCCACTTTCCCAGACATGACGCCACCCCATGTCCGGTCCTGTCTGGCAACCAGGGGCACTCATGGCAGCCCTTTATTTCAAAATGGGAGTGAAGAGGAAGCACTCGAGGTTGCTTTGAGACTGGGAGAACGGGAGTTGGGGATCGGGGTCCAGAGAACAGACCATGACAGGCTAGCATGACCCATGGGTTTCAGGTGACTGAAATGGAGGTGTGGTAGCTTAGAAACCATGGATTTCCTTAGTGTCATTTTATTCTTAAAAAGAGATTTTTAATTTTAGAAGGGAAGAGAGGGAAAAAGAGAGGGTGAGAAACATCAGTGTGAGAGAGTAACATCGATTGACTCCCCCAGTCGGGGACCAAACCCACAAGCCAGGCTTCTGCCCTGATTGGGAATCGAACTGGCAATAGGACAATGCTCAACCAACAGAGTGACACTAGTCAGTCTTAATATCATTTTTAGCTTAGTTCTGATCTGGGGAAGTGCTTCTTAAACTTGGATGTCATCCACCATTAGATGAAATTTGAAGTCTCAGGATCAGATGAAATCATCAAAGGAATGTCTGTGAGTTTGGCCTCATCTGTCACACTTTCCTATAAAGCCTACTCATCCCAGCTTCCAAAAGACCCCTCCTCAGACTCGGAGCTCTGATGGCTGCAGTTGACCTCTCTCATCCTGTCTCTAGACCCTGCTGGACATTCCTGTAGATGGGTATGAAGACGGCAGGGCCTAGATGCTGTCCAAGCCAGCAGTGGCCCCGACCCAGGAGCCAGATACAAGGGCACAGAGTAAAGCCAGGACCCTGGCACGTTGCTGCCTGATTCCTGTGGTCCTATCCTCCTACTGAGCCATGGGGGTGGGGGGGGGGGAGGCAGAGAGGGCAGGGGGAGTGAGGCCATGCTTGCTTGCACCAAGCTCCCAACAACCAAGTTGCTGAGCCCTGGTCAGCAACCAAGACACCCAAGATGCCTGAAAGGCTGGGCTGCCGCTGCTCCAAGCCTCTCAGAAGCCCCCCCTCCCTGCCCAACACACACTGGACAGCAAGAGCCAGGAAGGGAGTGCAGCTGAGCTGTGAGGAATGCCGCCTTAGGGTACAGGCTGCCCTGAGGCATACCAGGTGGGAGCCGGAATGTGGACGGCCTGTGCCTGGAGTGTGGCAGCTGGTGCACCCTGGGCCCAGGGCCAGCAGAGGGCACCACATGGCGGGGCCTCTGGAAGGATGGACCCCAGCCTGGCCAGCCTCCCCGTGCAAGTATACTTCCCAACCCCATCCTCCAGGCTGTGCTGCCTCTGCTCTCCACTCCGCAGAGGCAAGCATGGGTTTGAATCTAGGCTCTGCTGCTTGCGCACTGCATGTATATTTAAACACTCAGTGTCCTATAATCTGTAAACGAGGACAGTTTTTTTCTATGATGTTATGAAACATCATAAAAATTTAGCATTATATACCTGGCACATGGTAAGTGTCCAATATATGGAGGCCATTGTCATGCTTTTGTGACCTGCTGGATATGAGGGGTCTGGGCTCTGGAGGGGACAAGACTGGGACATTGGGCATTTGGGAGGCGGAGTCCAAAAAATCTATACCCTGCACAGGAGTCTCGCCTGGACCACAGCCCTTATCTCCAGCAAATTCTTGCCATGTGGATGTCTCTCGGTGTGGGGCAGGAGCTGAGGTGACGGGAAAGGACCATGCTGGAAGAGTCTAGGAAATTTCCTCTAAGAGGTTCTGTGGGAGGGGGCTGTGCTCAGCAGTTGCATACTGGAAGGTCTTGATGTCTGTTTGTCAGATGAAGAAAGAACAAATGTGTGGGAGAGACTGGGAGAGAGACTGGAGGACACCGATTTCTGGAGGACACTGCCCAGCCCAGCTCAGGCCCCAGACAGTGGCAGGGCTCCTGGAGAGGCCGTGGGCGTCGGGGGAGTCACGGGTGTGCCGAGGTTGAGGACGACAGCCCAGTAACCTGTGCCTGGGAACTGGCTCGGCCACTCTGGTTTACCACTTCCGAGGGCAGAGCACTGGGGCTGACACGTTCGTTTCCGCAAGGACGCGTGACAGCAGCAGTGCCAGCCGTGAAGGCCGGGCCACAGGTAGGCACCCTCCTCACGGCATTTGGCTGGTGTCAGAGGGCACTCGGGTCCCCTGAGCATCTTCAGGTCTTCATGCAGTTTCCTTCGCTTACCTCTCCCACACATCCCAGCTTCCTGACCATGCTTTAACCAGGAGCCATGAGGTGAAGGCTTGGGGTTGGGGGTTCCCACAGAGAGCTGGTGGATTTGGAGCGTTGTTACCAAGATGAGTCAGGAGGGCATTTTGTGTGTATGTTGATGTGGGTCATCCAGGGCTGCGGATGTGGGTCATCCAGGGCTGGTGAAGACACGTGTCCCTGTTGGGAAGGTCGAACCTTGGAAGTGAAAAGTGAGCGCCAGTGGGGAATTGGGTTAGGCTTAGGGTCCCATGAGTGGGGCCCGCAGTGAACATACCAGGTAGGAGGGTCTGGGAGAACCAGGCCTCTCTCTAGGGTGAGGGACAGTAACTAGAGCATTCCCAAACATGAGACCGGGAAGGTCCTTAGAGCTCCACCAGGGAGGGCACAGCCTGCCAAGTCCCACAGCCAGTGTGGGCCGCTCCCAACCAGGCGCTCTCCAAGACAGGTGAGCCAGCCAGAAGAGCCAAGACCCCTGAGGGAAGTGAGAGAATCAGTCGTTGGGAAACAAGAACAGACTCCCAACTGGTTCCAGTGCCCAAGCCGGCTGCCAGGCTGGGGGGTCCAGGTGGTTGGGCCCAAGGGGAGGCAGCCTTGGCTCTTGGGTCTCGTTTGCATGGAGCAAAGAGGAATTTGCATCTTCAAGAAGTTACAGGTGTGGGAAGGGACTGGGCACTGAGAACGATTAGCCAGGTCTTCAATCTCCTGCCTGGCCCCAGGTGTCGGGGTGCGGGAGCGCAGGCCCTATGCCCACCAGCCTCCCTTACCTGGTGCAAAGAGGATAGTCGAGTCCCGGTACCATTTGCTCAGCGTTCAGGCTCTGTGCTGTGTAGAGCACACAGAGGAGCCAAGCCCACTACACACCTGCATGTGCACACACATTCACAGGCATGTGCATAACATACATGTGCTGTTCCGTGAACCACACACAGGTCCATATGTTCACACAACACATGCATCCATGTACTGACAGGTTCCCACTCATCACATTAGTTTATCCACAGACACAGCATCACACCTGAGGGTCATGCAGTCTCATACCAGCCCATGCCCAGACACGCACATGTGCATACTTAGTGAGTCAGGGTAGTGAGAAGCTAGGAATATTCCTTGGCAAGTGGAACAGGGAAACTGAGACAGCTGAGCACAATGGCCATGCGATTTACAGCCAGATACAGGTCACCTCCCTGGAGACAACATCTAGGCCTCAAGTGTTTCAGCTCGTCCCAGAAAAGCAGCAAAACCAGCTGGGTGACACCAGAACCAACTGCGACGACTAAAGACCCCGTGCCCTGGCACTGACCAGTCAGTGGAGACCATGGACTGAAGGGACACACCTGGAGAACCAATGAGCATTCTGCTGAAACCCTCCCGTGAGCCCTCCCTGAAGATTCCCACCTGCAGGCGAGAGAGAAAACCCTCAAGACAAAGGACCCAGTCCACACAGTTTCCTCCCCCCCCACCCCCCGACTTCTTTCTTCACAGGCACGTGTCACCTAAACTCTAAGGCAGTGGGCAGTGGCACCTTGTCCCAGGCTCATCCCCTGAACCTGTCCCCAAAGTCTCCCTTTGCTCTGACTTCCCAGTGAGCTAAGGCAGCCCAGCCCAGCCCAGCTCTCCTGTTGCTGCTTCTATGTTAAGCCCTTTCTTGTCCACTGTCCCCAGCTTTAAGAAATGGATCCTCATAGTCATCTGGACTCGTGCTGTGAAACCTTTCCTGCGCGAAGTCGAACACCCACCCCCAACACTGTCGCGGGCCCAGGCCCCTGTCCAATAATAATATTAGTTGGTGGTGTTGCCATCTTTCCCTCCAAGTCAGGAATATTTGAAATTCTTTCTATTCCTTCCTCACAACCACCTTCGGAAGTAAGTTACATTGTTTCTTTCTTATTAGTACACAAAACTTAGGGGTTCAACTTGATGCACACCCTTTGTAACCTTCACCTGGGGTCAAGACCCAGAACTGATTTCCAGCCGATTTTTTTTTTTAATTCTGTGTGCCACAGAATTTTTTTAAAATGCAATGCTTGACTATTTAGTCCAGGGCACTGACTTCTTTCTCCTCAGATTGTCAAGTTAAAAAAAAAGCCAACACAACAGTAGCCACCCAGTGTTAATGAATCAAAATTATACCTATTTTTTGTCAGGTCAGCCCAAAATACATTTTTTGGTGTGCTGCGGAATTTCGGTAATTTATGTATGCCATGACCAGGAACATGCCCAGCGCCCCAGCAGGCTCCCAGGTGAGCCTTCCTAATCCACAGCCCACACGAGAGGGCCCATTATCTGTTATTTCCATTGAAGAGGTGAGGAGACTGAGGATCAGATTAATTAATAGTCACACATGAACAAGTGGCCAGACTGGGAGCTCTGACTCCAGACCACCACAGTGGGTAAACAAACACCCATCGCGTGCACTGTGTGCCCTCACGTTAGCAGAGGGCCACGCTCACAAGGCGGGTGGAAGGGCCTATTTTATTTTGTGCAAGCAGAAAGCAGCAGAGACAATTTAAGCTTTGTTTTCAATCTGCTTGCTTTTTTAAAAATGTTGCAGCAGGTTTTTATTTATTTATTTTATTATTTTAAAAAAGATTTTAAATATATTTTATTGATTATGCCATTACTTGTCCCATTTCCCCCCTTCATTCCCCTTCACCCTGCACACGCCCCCACCTGCATCCCCCCCCTTAGTTCATATCCATATGTCACAAGTTCTTTATCTTCTACATTTCCCATAGTATTCTTGCCCTCTCCCCTATTTTCTACCTACCATCTATGTTACTTATTCTCTGTACCTTCTCCCCCCTTCTCCTCCTCCCACTCCCCTGTTGCTAACCTTCCATATGATCTCCATTTCTATGGTTCCGCTCCTGTTTTAGCTGTCTGCTTATTTGGCTTTTGTTTTAGGTGTAGTTGTTAATAACTGTGAGTTTGCTGTCCTTTCACTGTTCATATTTTTTATCTTCTTTTTCTTAGATGAATCCCTTTAATATTTCATTTAATAAGGGCTTGGTGATGATGAACTCCTTGAACTTGTCCTTATCTGCACTTTATCTGCCCTTCCATTCTAAATAAAAGCGTTGCTGAATAGAGCAATCTTGGATGTAGGTCTTTGGATTTCATGACTTGGAATACTTCTTTCCAGCCCCTTCTTGCCTCAAAGTTTCTTTTGAGAAATCAGCTGATAGCCTTATGGGAACTCCTTTGTAGGTAACTGTCTCCTTTTCTTTTGCTGCTTTTAGGATTCTCTCTTTATCTTTAATCTTGGGTAACTTAATGATGATGTGCCTTGGTGTGCTCCTCCATGGGTCCAGTTTCTTTGGGACTCTCTGAGCTTCCTGGATTTCCTGAAACTCTATTTCCTTTGCCAGACTGGGGAAGTTCTCCTTTATTATTTGTTCAAATATGTTTTCCACTTGTTACTCTTCCTCTTCCCCTTCTGGTACCCCTATAATTCAGATGTTGGAATGTTTAAAGATGTCCTGGAGGTTCCCAAGCCTCTCCTCATTTTTTTGAATTCTTGTTTCTTTGTTCTTTTCTGTTTGGTTGTTTCTTTCTTCCTTCTGGTCCACTCCCTTGATTTGAGTCCCAGTTTTCTTTCCATCACTATTGGTTCCCTGTGCATTTTGCTTCATTTCACTTAGTATAGCCTTCATTTGTTCCTCTAATTTGCGACCAAAATTAACCAGTTCTGTGAGCATCCTGATCACCAGTATTTTGAACTGTGCATCTGATAGGTTGGCTCTTTGTCACTTAGAAGTATTGGCTCTGGGACTTTGAGTTGTTCTTCTTGAGCCATAATGTTTTGGTCTGTTTGTGCCTGTTACTTATGAGGTGCGGAGCCTTAGGTGTTCACCAGGGCGGGGCGACCCAGTGGCTGCATTGTGATGCTGTATGTGGGGGTGGGGTCAGAGAGGGGCAATGGCGTTTGTTCCACTCTCTCTTGGATTTCAGTCTCCTCTGCCACTTCCCATAAGCCAGCACCTTTTCAACCAGTGCTTTTAGGCTTTATTTCCCGTTGCTGGGGCCCTGGGTTGCACGGTCAGTCGTGCTGCCCGTTTTCGCCTAGTTTATTTGCATGCAAATATGTAACCACGATCAGTCCCGCACCGCCTGCGCTCCCGGGTCTGGCAGCCAATGTCTTTTTCTGCCACAATCCCTCTCCACCCCTATTACAGGTCTGGTTGACTGGTTGTTGGACTTCTGTACAGTTCAGTTTCTGTCTGTTCTGGTTGTGTTTTTATTTCTAAATCTTTGTTGCCCTTAATTTTGGTTGTGCGAGGAGGCACAGTGTTTCCACCTACACCTCCATCTTGGCCGGAAGTCTCAATCTGCTTTTAACTGGATGTCTGTGCTCTAGGGCTGCAGCTCTGGGACATGATGTGTGTTGGGGAGGTGGGGACACTTGCTTTTGAGGACACTTCTGCACTAGAAAAAGCCATTCAAGCCTTTTCATCATGCCTTGCACCTGCAGAAGGCCTTTCGGCAGAGCTTGACATTCATTCATCCATTCAGTCATTCATTTTCTGTTCATAAATATGTATTTGAGCACTCACCTACTTTGCTCCCAGCCCTGTCTTAGGTGCTGAGGACGCAACAGTGAAACAGACAAAAACACCCTTGTGTCACGGAGCTGACATGCAGTGAGGTATGTGGTACACTAGGTGATCGACGGGTGTGGAGAAACAGGAGGGGGTAGGGAAGGCAGGGTGAAGTGGGACTTTAAATAGGAGGTCAGGGAGGTCCCACTGGGAAGATGACATTTGAGGCAGGCTGTGGGGCAGCTGAGGGAGTGATCATTGCGGGTATGTGGGAGAAGAGCATTCCGGGTGAGGAGAACCACCTAAACAAAGCAAAGAATAAAAGTAAAACATTAAACAGGTGCCCTTTGTATTTAGACGCTTATTGTGGATTTTTTAAAATGCAGATTTTGGCAGCTGCCCTGCCCCTAGTGCTGTGTGACTTTGATGGAGCCCTCCACTCCCCCTCTCTGAGCTCTGTCTTCCCACGTGCAGTAAGCTTAGATACTGGCTGGAAGTGCCTGGCCCACCTGAGCACTCTGTTTTTCCTTGAGTGCCTGCCCTTTCCAGTGGAGAAGCTTCTATGGTCACCTGCAGGTCTAGTGCCAGGGCCTGGCAGAGTCCCTCCCAATGCCTCGGGCCTGGCCACCCTCACTCCTGGGCTGGCCACAGCCTCAATTCAGGACCCCGATGCCTTAGGTGCAGTGGCTGGGGTTGGCACTAAGGGAGACCCTGGTACAGTTCCTAGATGTTAGAACATTGTCAAGTATTGGGAAAGTGGGGTAGCATTACTAAGAACTTGTATGTGCCTTGGGTGTCTGTGTATCTGCAAATGCATTGTGTTGAGGGAACAGTGGAGGAGAGCTGAGTCTAGGGTCCCTTTAGGCTTCATCCTCCCTGGCTGCTCCTGGGCAGGGTGTCTGTAGAGGACCTCATGGCCCCTGACCTCTCCCCAGGCTTGCCTCCACTACTAGGCCCTGTTCCTCTTCCCTTCATCCCTTTGCTTCTCAAAGGCCTCCTTAAAGGAATGGTTACCCAAGACTACCTAGACAAAGAAGGAGCTGGCAAAGGAGATACTGACAGACCCTCTTGAGTCGCTTAGACATCACATTCAGCTGCAAGTAACATAGTCCTGAAAGACAGTGGCTTAAACAAGACAAGGATTTATTTTTCTGACATTAAATGTAAAGTCTGAAGATAATTACAGTTCTGGCTTCCATCCTCAAGGCATCCTCACGATCACAATATAGTCACCACAGCCCCAGCTATCACATCCCAGTTCCAGGTAGATAGGAGGAAAGATTGAATTAGTTCCTCTTTTAAGGAACCCTCCTGGAATCCCTACCCAACAATTTTATGTATATCTCCAGTGGCCAGAACTTGGTTAACTGTTCCTTCTGTCTACAAGGAATGCTGGCATTATTTCATTCAAGAAGATTGGGATTCCATTAGCAAGAAATAAGGAGAGAATGGATATTTGGGGAGGCAACTAGCACTTTCTTTTCTGTACATGCTTTGCAGTCTTTCATCTGTTTCTTAAAAAACTTGTGTGGTTCCTTCCATCTGTGAAGCCCCTCTACCCCCATGCCCACCCATCTATTTGCTGGTAAGGAGCCCGCAGCACATTTTCTGAACCTGTTGGGGTTGCCAGTAACAGAAACCCTCAGGGTTGCTCAAGCGAGAGCGGGAGAGTGGAGTTAGCTGTCAGAAAAGAGGATACCAGCCTCTGGTGTGCAACAGAGGGTGGGGCAGGGACCAGGGCTGAATACACAGCCAGAACCTGCTTCCAAAGATGGATGCTCTGATGTGGAGAGACTGTCATCACACAGACGGAAACCTAACGCAGACCGTGTCAGGTCCTCTGAGTGCAGAGAAGGTAAGTCAGAGAAAGGCAGTTGATGGGGAATAACAGGGTGGTCAGGGAGCACGGTCAGCCTGAATAAATGTGTGGTGAATGTAGCCCTCAGGAAAGTGGCCTCAGGTCCAAAGGCAACAGACCCTTCAGGGGCAGGTGATGGGATACAGCCCCAGATGAGGCAGAGATCAGGTGCTGGGGTCTTCAACCCAGCAGTTGGCCCAAGAGGAGAGCCAGCCTAGAGAAGGGACAAAACAATCGCAGGGGGTGCGGATGGGGACCTGCAGATGGACCCCCCACCACTCAGAGGGCTTCTCAGAGGTACCACCTGGTCCAGATACCCAGCAAATGCTGAGGGTCCAAGACTGCAATCCCAGCTGATCCCCTGAATGGTCCTCCCTTGAGGGTTGGGTCCCAGGGGCGCAGGTGAAGGGTGGACTCCAGGAGTCTTGATGAAGGAGAGAGACCCCCACACTCCTAGGCAGACCCTCTTGGCAGTTCAGCGGGTTGGGAGGGGGGCCAGTCCTACCTCCAAGCTTATTGTGTGAGAAAAGGAATTTTCACCCCAAGGAGCAGAGTTGCTAAGCCCCGAGCTCCCTTCTCTGTGGAAAAAGCTGCCTCAGGGTGGTGGGGAAGGAAGGAGACCAGGCTGGCTCCCCAAGTTGTCCCTTTGTGCAAGCCCCGCTGCCCCAGACTTGGTTGCCCCATAACATCTCTGAGGCCCTTGGGAAGCTCACTGGGGAGCTAAGGACTCTCACTGCTTAAGGTGCCGGTGCCGTTGCTACGTAATAACGCCTTTCCTGTGCTCGGGTGCATTTCCTCACTCGGGGCTCCCTGGAGCCTCCCACAGATCCTCTTTAGAGAGTGTTATCTGCCTGCCACCTGGGCACACGAGAAGCCTGAGGGACAGAAAGGAGATAAACTGGCACAAACTCCCCCAGAGGGAGAGGGGCAGTGGTGGGGGCGGGGCAGAGGTGCTGTCTGCAGTGAGGGTCCTGGACGCCAGGCTGGCACTTCGTCCAGTGGCAGCAGCGAGTGCTGTGGGGCCCTCAGCTGAAAACCCACGGGATGAAAATGCACACCTCCCTGGGGCGGCTGGCTGTCCTCTTAGACCTCGGGCAGTGCTCACGATCTCAGCAATGCTCTGGTCGCTCCAGCTGGAAGCTAGCTACACGGGGGGTGGGGCACAGGGACCGAGCCCTGTGGAGGGGCAACCGCTACCCACGGTTTCAGGGTGTCTGGGCCAGGCCCTCCGGCTCTAGGTGTGCCCTTGGTGCCCAAGCACCCATGTGGCAGTGTTGGGAGGCAGTACAGCAGGATCACTCATACCTGGCCAGGTGTGACCTTGGGCAGTTTACTGAGCCAGGAGGCCTCAGTGTACCCATCCATGAAATGGAACTAGTTCCTGATCCCCAGGGTCTTTGTCAGGCTGCGGTGGCTCAGGCCCACCTGAGTCCCCCCCTCCTCTTCTCTTGGTCAGACAACAGCTGGGGGGCAGCTCCTCACTGTGCCCTGGCGCCCCCGTTCCTGCCCTGGCCCTGTGCCAGCCAGGTCCGCCTAAGCCACATCTTCCAGATGGCTCTATAAAGCCATCCTGAACCTGGGCCTCCTGGGAACAAACAGCCCCTCCCAGGAGGCCACACCCCACCGGAGCCCTCACGCGTGTTGCATGTTGCCCTCGCAGACCGCCTCCTGCCTGGGGCCAGGTGTGAGGGGCAGCGGTTCCGGACCGGGTGTGAGCTGTCCTTTCTGGGGAGGGGCTGGAGAAGCCGACCAGGAGATTGAGGCCAGGGCAGAGAGCTGTGAGAAGGGGCTCAGGGCAGCGACAATGTCCCCTCCCCTTTCCTTGCCTCACCCTCCTTCTCCTCTCCTCTCCTGTCTGTTCTCAGCTCTTCCTCCTCCTCTCAAGAGACGAAAATGAGCCCACTGCCAATCAGCTACATGACCTAGGGCAAGTCATGGAAACTCCGAGCTCTGGTTTCTCCCTGCAAGATGGCCTCCTTCCTAGGCTGGCTGTGTGAGCTGCTGAAGGGTGCTTTGAGAGGTCCCAGGGGCAGGGCAGCCCACTGGCCTCTCATCTGCCTTCTCTCCCCTGTGGTGGAAAGGGACAGAGAGGGAGGAGGTGGGGCGATCCTTCCCCAGGTGGGCATGGCAGAAAGCCCGGAGACCTGAGGCCCGAGGCCACACAAGCAGGAACAAGTCACCTCCTCTTGGCCCCCCAAGAACCCATCCCTTTGGCCTACCTCCCACCCTTCTTCTCTGAGGGCCCTGCTGGACAGAGCTCCGGCCTCAGTTTTCCCATCTGTGCAGTGAGAGAGGCAGGGTTGCGATGGGGCTGGGTAAAGCGCCCATGGGACACGCACCGGTATCTGAATGGGTCAAACACCGCTTCCTCTGGGAGACCTGTGCCTCAACTCTGACCCACTGCCTGCTTTCCACGCCTCGGCACCAGGCTTTGTTCTCTGAAACTGCGGTCTCCCTGCCACTCAGCTTCCCAGGGCACAGTCTGTCCTGCATAGTTGCATTCTCAGGTACAGATTGCCTGCCTGCTATTGTTTTCCTTTGCTTCATGTGCTTTGGGAGGGAGCAGAGGGCAGTGGTCCTTGGGCCAAGCTGCCAGGTTCAAGTTCTTGAGCTGTGCTTGCCCGCTGTGCTACCTGGGCGGCAGGTTTCTCCTCTGCCACAGTTTCCTCATCTCTAAAATGGGGTGGATCACAGTGGTGCCCACCTCGTGGGACAGACATGTCGCACACACAGTCAACGTGTAAGGCATTGAGAACTGTGAGGGTCTGTGCCTGGTCGCATTGCTACTCCTGTGCCTTCGAGGGAAGGGACTCCCAGAGGCCTGGCTCAGGCTCCGGGAGGTGCCCGGGGAAGCTGGCTGACAGCAGCACCGGGAGCCGAGGCTCACGCTGCCAGCCCCCGCGTGGGAAAAGACCCAACCAGGGAAGGGCAGTGCCCAGGACCCCAGCCCCAGGTGGTGTGCAGCCACCAGCCTTTCGAGTGGAGGCATTTGGTCCTGAAACAGGGTCTGTGGGGCTGGCGGACAAGCCAGTCCTGGTCTCCACTGGGCCAGGTGCCCGCCTACCCTGAGAGGAACCACAGGGGCATGGAGACTCTGGACCGCTCATGCTGCCCACTCGGCTTCTGCCTGCGGGGCCTTGGTTGCCCACTGACCCCTGCGCCCCGGCCTGTTTCCTCATCTGTAAACTGGAAATGAGAGTTTCCTCCCAGCCGTGTGAGGAGATGAAATGAGATAGCAAATGTAAACATCCCACCCAGCCACTGTGATAATATTGTTGGGGACAGCATTAGAGGGGCAGAGGGGATCCCTCCCCATAATAAGAGGACTTGTGGGCATGTCCTGGGCGGATCCAAAGGGGCCTAGTGACAGACTGTGTCATTCAACCTCTCAGCTTTCAGAAGAGCAGGCTGAGGCCTAGAGAGGGAAAGGAACTTGTGGAGGTTGCACAGCAAGTCGGAGGCAGAGCAGAGAATATAGGAGGATCTTGGGACCCCTAGTGCAGGCCCTGGCCCGCCCACCTTGAGGCTCTTAGCTCCTGGGGGCCACCTTGGGGAATATGAAAAGAGGGAGTCCAGCCTCCGCTCCCCTCCGAGCCCCAGACTTCCCACCCCTCCCTCCCTCAAAGCACTCTGCGGGGCCTGGCTAGGGAGGCCTCACCCTGACAATCTTTGCTGCTGCCCAGCTGTGTGCAGGTCGCCTCAGCCCTGCCCTGCCTCAGTTCATCTTTGACGTCAGAGATAAGAATAGAAGCCTACGCAGGGTTGTTGTGAGGACCCAGTGGGTAAGCGAAGGCCCCCTAGCAACACGGTCCGTTCTCTGCTTCACTCGGGTTAGGCCTGGAGGTCTGCACTGAGGCCCAGGGATTCCAGGAGACTCTCAAGGTCTGCCCACCCCGCCCCACTCCTGCACATGCTCCACATTTGAGATGCAAGCGTGGCACATCTCAGAGACCACAGCCCCTGTGTGTTCCCTCCCCGCCCTGCCGCCTGTCCATACTTCACCCCCTCAAGTGCTGGCTTCAGTTGCCTCTGCCTTGATGCTGCCCCAGCCTCTCAGACCCCCGAGACCACCCCCTCCTGCTCCTGGAGTTCTTCCAGCCAGACCCTAAGCTCCAAACGGGCAGGGTGCTCAGCTGGGCACACACTGGGGCAGCTGAACAAGTGGTGGCCGTGGGAGGGAGGCACTGCATGAGCCTGGACCACAGGGGAGCGGCTCGTGAAGGACGCCGGAGAGGCTGGGCAGGTCCTGTTCCCTGCAGCTGCCGCCAACTGCCCAACTGTGCCCAAGACTGGGCTTGGGGATCCTGGCTTTCCCGTGACATGATGCAGGAATGGTGTCAAATGGCAGATGGGACAAGGGTCATCAGCAGGGGTATGGCAGCTCCTGGGGGCCACCAGGCTGCTGGGCCCAGCAAAAGGCACACACAGCAAGAGTTCTGCCAAGGTGGGGGAGGGGCTGGACAGAACGGCCTTCCTGGGGCCACCTGACCCTGCGAACGCCCATCCAGCCTGGCCCATGTACGGGCAGCACAGTCAGGATCAGAGCTTGGGCTTGGCTGGCTTTGCATCCTGGCTGGCTTCTTTTTATACTTGCTGTCTGTCCCTGGACAAGTTAATAAACCTGTCTGGGCCTCAGTTTCCTCATCTGTAAATGGAAGTTATAATACCTACCCCATAGGGTTATTATGAGAATTGCGCTGTATTATACAGAAAAGACTTTACTTCATAGTGCCTATGTCATAGCAAGGGTTCAGTAACTGTAAACAGTAGTAGTAGTGGTGTAGTTATTAGTATGAGGGCACAGGGACCATGAGGGAAGCCAACATGAATTGAAGCCAACAGCAGGGAGAAGCCAAGGGAGGCCCCGACTCCTACTGGGTAACCATAGCAAGAGGCCACACAGCCTACTGTTCTGCATGAGACAGGAGCCGGGCTGCTGCCTGGGCTCACAGATCAGCTTGGCCACGGACAAGCTCTGTGACCTCAGTCAACTTCCTTCACTCCTCTGTGCCTCGGTCTCTCCACAGAGATTATAATAGTGCACCTACTTCGTGAGGTTGCTGGAAGGACTCGGGACTTAACCTGTGTAAAGCACAAGGAAAGTGCCTTGTACCACGGAAAACACTCCGTAAGCTCAGCAGTTACAGGAAACCTCGAGCCAGTCCCCTCCCTCTCTGGGCCCCACCGCATCCCTATAAATGAACCATTGGACAGTTTGCCCACTCACACCTGCCAGCTCTGAGCTCCCCAGCTCTGAGGAGTGGAGGTGAACTGGGCTGTCCAGCCCCCTGGCCCCGCCCCCGTCACAGGCCTTCACTCCCGAGGAGAGGGCCCCTGCCCAGCTGATATCCTCTCCTGGTCCTTCCCCCTCCTCCAGGACGGCATCCAGAGGATGGCACCAGGCCTTGGTGCTGAAGGGGGTGGACAGGCAGAAGCAGGGTGCAGATGATGGGGCAGGAGAGGGGCAGATCTCTCTGCCAGGCCAGGCTGCGGTTCGCCTCCGACAGGGGTGGGACCCTCCAAGGCAGGCCTGGCTTGTCCCCTCCTTGGGGAGGGAGGACCTTCGGAAAGTTGCCTCCCTGGCACAGAAGAGCCAGGCAGTCCCTGCCTGAGAATGAAGATAGCAGGGCCGGGGGTCCGGCCTGGGTGGCTGTGCGAGCTCAGGCAGCCCCCTGTTCTCTCTGAGGTGGTCCTGGGGTCTCAGCACAGAGCAGGCAACGTGGCAGCCCCTCCTGGAGCTGGTGACACAGAGGGCACACACCAGGAAGGTAGGAGCCTGATGTCCCCCACCCCAGGGACGGGAGACAGGTGGTCCTCAGTGCCTGCCTGTCCTGCAGCTCTTCCCACTTGGCAGGCCTCTAGTCACTTCAGGGGAAGGGGTGCCCCAGGGTGGGGTGGGAATGGCTGGAAACCCCAGACCAGGAAGCAAGTCCGATCCTCCGTCACCCCTCCCCTGGCCGTCCTTTTTCCCACACGCCTGTGACCTGGAGCTGGAGCTGGAGGCGAATCCTCCAGTTCTGCCCACATATTACCCACAATCCAAGACAGGGACTCTTTAAAAAAATATATTCATTTATTTATTTTTAGACAGAGGGGAAGCCCCAGTGCCAGGGGAAGGGAGGGAGAAACAGTGGGAGAGAAACATCAATGTGTGGTTGCCTCTTGCGCGTCCCCTACTGGGGACCTGGTCTGTAACCCAGGCACATGCCCAGGGCCAGGAACCAAACCAGTCACAGGCTGGTGTTCAATCCATTGAACCACACCAGCCAGGGCTAAGACAGGGACTCTTAATCTGAGGTTTGTGGGGCTGGGGAGTTTCAGGGGTGTGTGAGCCCTGCAACTGTGCGTGTGTGTGTTCTGAGGTGGGTGCTCCACGGCTTTCAGCAGATTGTGAAGAGTGACCAGCCCCCCATACAGCTCAAGACCCACATGCGTGGGAAATAAAGTTGCTTAGCCTGACATTGCATCTGGGTGCTGCTGAGAAAATTCAGGCACCAGGACCTCCCAATCTTAGCCTAACCCTGGCCTGCCCGGGACCCCAAACCCTCCCTACTCTGCGTCAGGAGCTGGCGTTCCTGACTGCAGGGGAGGCCACCAAGCACTTCCTGGCTGGTGCTGCTGCTGCCCGGCAGGGGTGCCCTGCCCACAGTCCCGTCCCTGCAGCAGCTTTATCTGTACCAGTCAGGATGGCTCTGGGAACGCTGTGGCTGCCACCGTGTCTGGGAAGTCCCTGTGGGGGAGGGGAAGGACTCAGGGTCCAGCAGGGGCAGTGGGGTCTGAGGCTCTGAGCCACACAACCAGAGGGGCCTGGGGCCCCCAAGTGCAGCAGCTGACAGAGGGACCTCTTAAATGCTGAGTCTCACCTTGCCCACCCCCAACCCTCCACCCTCAGCCCCCCAGAGCCACTTCCCTCTTCTAGCATCATCATCCGTTCATTGTGCAATTGCGACTTTCTTTTGTTTATTCTTGGGCACCGCCTGGAAGGAGGATGGACAGAGGGTGGTTCGGAGCACCTGGCTCTGGTGTGAAAGCTGGGCTGGGAGGAGGGGCCTGGCGGTCACTCCCAGTGCCCCCAGGTGTCACAGCTGTGGGGATGGGGCCCTGCAGGGGGAGGAGGGCGGAGCCTGTGGCTGTAATCCCCTCAGCAGAGCGACAGACACGTCTGAGCTCCGTGGCAGTCGGGCGAGGACATCGTGGCCCAGGGCTCTGGCGCCCACAGGGCCTCAACGGGGAGAATGTGCCCAGTGCATCTCTGCATCCTTCAGGGGAGAGGACGCCCTGAACTTACAACTGTACCTCGACTTCTTCATCTGTAAAACGGGGAGTATTTAGAGCTACAAGAGTGATGTGAGAAATAAGTGAGTTGACAGGTATAGTAATGCTGATAATAACCTTGATCCTGAGTGGCAGTGTTTGTGATACTATCAAAAATTAAGAGAGGGCCATGCCTGCACCCATGGCGAGTGAGTGCCATGAACCCAGGATCTGGTTAACCTAATAAACAGGGGCCCTAAAAATAAAAGCCTCTAGCCCTGGCTGGTGTGGCTCAGCGCACTGAATGCCAGCCTGAAAACCAAAGGGTCGCCAGTTCGATTCCCAGTCAGGGCACATGCCTGGCTTTCGAGCTGGGTTCCCATTGGGGGGCGCATGAGAGGCAGCCACACACTGATGTTCTCTAACTCTCTTTCTCCCTCTCTTACCCTCTCTCTGAAAATAAATGAATAATCTTTAAACAAAACAAAACAAAACAAAAAACCCCAAAGCCTCTGAAGTGCTTGGCACGTGCTCCGTGCCTGGTAAATTCAGCCACAGTCTAGATGAGGAGATCGGCACCCTGCTGTGGACCAGGCAGCCGTGCTGTCTCCCACCTGCTCCTCCTCTGGGAGGAGTTCTTGCTCCTCTCTCAATGAGAAGAGAAACTGAGGCTGAAAGCCCACAAGGGCCCGGGGTGAGAATGCCACAGAACTGGGATTCGACTGGGTCTCCAGACTCAGTGCTCTTCCACTGCCTCCACATTCTCTAGTGCAATACCTGGGGGCCTCTGGACAACAGACCCACAACCCAGGGCCCAGAGGGGCTGCCCAGCAGCAGCCTGCTAGCAGGATTCCCCTTAAAGCACCCCTTTCTCACCTGTCTCCTCAGAGCTCATCCAACCCGAGTCAAGCCCCAGAATCTGCCCATCCTCTTCTGCCCTCCACACTCCCAAAGCGGCCCCTCCTTTGCAGGCCACTCACCCGAGACTGTCCCCAAATGGCCAGACTGTCCTGCTCAGGGCCCTGGCAGTGCCCCAGGCTGGGGGCAGCAGGAATGGGGCGAAGAGTCCTGGCTGGGCTCTAATTCCTGCTCCGCTCTGCTGCCATTGTGCTGTGTGATCCTGGGCACGTCACTGACCTCTCCAAGCCTCAGTAAGAAGGGAGCTTGTGGACTGGCAGATCCCTAGCCTCCTCCTGGCTCTCCCCTTCTGTGTTTCAGATTCTAACTTCACAGAGGGAGAACTGTAGAACCCTTCAGGTGTTGATTCAAGCCCCTTTTCAGGTAGGCTTTCTTTGACCCTCACACACAGACTTAAAATTGCCCCAGCACTTTCTATCCTGCACCCCACTTCATTTTTGTTCCCTAGCTGCAGTAATCACTGTCTGACACACTCGATTCCCTGCTTATTTGAGTTTGTTTATTGTCCTGCCGAAGCTCCACAGGGGCCGTAGTTGGTCTGTCCTGCTCACTGCTGTGCCCCAGTGCCTGGCGTGTAGTAGCTGCTCAATAAACATTTGCTGAAGGTGTGACTGGGAGGTCAGGCATGGAGCAGGCCTGGGCTTCTGAGGAAAGTTGGTCGGGAACATGAGGAGGGGCTGGAGGCTGGCACTGAGTAGGAAATGGGCTGAGGGAAGTGCGTGTGAAAGGGTGAGAGAGCTGGGGTGCCGCGGGCTCAGTGAAGGGTGAGTGTGGCGTGCGGGTGTGGGGGGCACTTAGGTGGAGCATTCTCTCTGCCCTGGTCTGTGTGTGAGAGGAGGGGCCTCTTCGGTGTCACAGGGCCACACGTGTCTCCCCCATACCCTCTCCTCCAGGCAGAGGCCAGGCCAGGCGGAAGGCCTTCTTCCACAGCTGGACACAAAGGCACAACGGCCTCCCTCAGCGCTGGCCCCCTGATAAGGCAGGCACATTTCAAAGGGGCTAATGGGGTAGGGGGTGGGCAGGGCTGCTGATAGGGCCAGAGAGCTGCCAGCGACTTCCCCCCACTTCCCAGTGCCCCAGGTCCAGCCCCCCAGCAGGCCTGCAAGCAAAACAGGTTCCAATTGTGCTCTTATCTGGGACTGCGGTTTTGGAAGGCCCCGCTGGCTCCGCTAATGGGGGGAAGGCAGCGCCTGCTCTCCACTCTCCCTTGGGTGCGGGCAGTGACGCAGTCCCTCCACCTCCGCCCCCCACGACGACTGGCCCCGGGCTGAGGTGGTGGGGGGGCGTGCACCTGGCGCTCAGGATCGGGCAGGAGGGACAGCTGACTGACGCACTGGAGCAAGAGGAGGCCCTGCCAAGACTAAAGAGTGCCACTCTGCTTCAGATCCTGGCTCCACGGCTCACCATGCCTTCTCCATGCCTCAGTTTCCCCACTGAGTTAAACTAAAACCCTAACGATTGAGGTGCTGCTGCAAAGGGCTGTTAGGTCAGTCAGATGAGTTCACTTCGGTAAAGCAATGGGCATGGCACCTGGTTCCCAGCGAGCACCAGCTGAGTGAGGTGCCGGGCAGGGAGGACTCTGGAAATGAGGGGCACAGGCTTGGAAGCCCTGCAGTCTGGCTCCACATTGCCCCCCAGTCGTATCTCCCCTCACTCCCTTCTCTGCTCCAGCCATACCCGACTCCTCAAAGTTTCTCAACTACACTATGAGCCCACCTCAGGGCCTTTGCTCAAGCTTTCCCTCTACCTGGAGCGGACACAGCTAAATGCAGGACTCATGCCTTCCTCTCCCTCATGTCTTTGCTCCAGAGCAACTGGGCAGGGCCCACAGGTGCCCAGGGGCATGCTCCGGTTTATGGAAACGCCTAGCTGTACGGCCCCTGAGGACACGGCCACCACCCCAGCGGCTCCTTCCCATCCACCCTCTCAAGGAGATCTGCCCCGAGCCCTGCATTTGATGCAGCTCGCCGCGCCCACCCAGCACTCCTGACACCCCATTTTTATGGCACTCATCACCCTCTAGTGTACTCTGCAGTTGACTCATTTGTCACTTGGGCTGTTGACCGTTGGTGTTCCTCCTCTAAAAGGTAAACCCGGCGAGGTTCACTGGCATGTCCCGGTGACCCGTGCCTGGGTGGCCGTAGGCCACAGCGAGTATTTGTGGGGTGAGAGGGTTCGTGAGACAGAGACCAGGTCAGCTTGCTCCACCACTGCCGGGGCCTGGGGGAGGGGGGGCGGCGGAGGAGGTTCTGCGGGCGGGTCAGGGATTCTTTCTGCCCTCTAGACCAGCCGCAGGGTGCCTAGGCTTGGAGCCCACCTCCGGCAGGAGCCCTGCCTGGCTCAGCACACAGGGAAACTCTGGGGACCCTGACACCTGTGCTGGGCCCAGGGTGGGTAGATGAGGCTACAGATGAGGCCTGAACCCTACAGGCAAGGGTACAGGCCTCAGCCGCAGGGCAGACTGGCCCGGAGGCTCAGCCACCCTCTCAGGGTGTCTAGGGAGAGCAGGCGCTGACATCGGTGAGGAAGCCCAGAGCTGGGGGGCCAGGTCTCCCCTTGCTGTCAGTTCTTCCTCTTACTTGGACAACAGGTGTCTTTGAGACCAGTGAGCTCGTCAGTGCCCTGCCTCTGGAGGGGCTCTGGGAGTGGTCTGTGCCCTCTGAGGGCCACCAGGCCCTGAACTGGTCTGACAGAGTGTGCCTGGTTTCCTGCCCCCAGCGTTGGCAGAGGGCCTGGCACAGATTAGGTGCTCAGTCGGTGAGTGCTGGCCTGAGGGGAGCAACTGGGCAGGGCCCACAGCTGCCCAAGGGCATGCTCCAGTTTATGGAAATGCCTAGTCGTACAGCCTCTGAGGACATGGCCAGCACCCCAGCGGCTACTTCCGGTCCCCGTTCCCACGCTGTCCAGCTGCAGTGTCGTGTCCTGAAAAAGGGCTCCAACAGACCCAGCCTGGATCCTGCCTCTGTCACCATTTAGCCTTGACTTTGGGGAAGTTAAAGGAGCCTGTTTCTCACCTGTGCGTGAGAAGGCCGACAGACCCCTCAGGGGCTGGATTGATTAGGGCTAAGTGAACACAGGAGCCCGGGATGGGGTCTGGATTTGGACCGCAGCCCTGTTGTGTGGCCTTGGTCCTGCTCCCTAGCCTCTGTGGTCTCAGGGTCTCCCCCACAAGGGCCGGCGGGCTCTGGGCCTGGCAAACCAGGAGAGGACCATCCTGCCACACAGGCCCACCTGGGGACCAGCCCCAGGCTCATCACACCTCAGCAGGGGGCCCTCCCCCAGCTGTTCCCACCTCCTCCAAGCTGGAGCCTGGGACAGGGCAGTCCCATTCCTCTGGGCCTCAGATGTGTGTGGGTCCCAGCCTTGTCCCTGTGTCTGTCCCAGACTGCAGCTTCTAATGGGCAGGAGTTGAGGGCAGAAAAAAAGGTTAGGACCCGTGGAAAAGATAGTCTGCCCTTTCCAAAGTGTGTCTACTTCCTTTGTCAGTTAATGTTCACTCATCACAAGCCCCGCAAGGTCAGCAGAACAGTATTTCTGTTTCACAGGAGGTGAGGGAGGCCCAGGAGGGGCCTGAGACTGGCTGGTGGTGACGCCGCTAATAACTGGTGGCACCCAAGCCTGCGCCCCACACCCCGCCTCTCTGAGGGGCTGGTGGCTAGAGGACCCGGGTGGGGAGGGACGCTCAGGCCAGCTGTTCCAGAGTCAAAATCTGTGTGTTGAGTCTGGTGCTGCTAGCTGCTCCAGGATCTCTGCCCTCAAGGAGATAGAATCTTGGGAAGAAAAGAAAGGCTGGGAAAAATCAGAGCACAAAGTGAGGACATGGGTGGTCTGCAAGGGCTGGGGGCCGTGGGGAAGCTTTCCGCAGGAGAGGGCTCTAGAGATGGGCTGAAGGCTGCGAATTCTTTGCGCAGCAAGTAAAAGAGTCTCAGTTTAAAGCCATCTGGCCTGGATTGAGCGCGGGCCTGCGAACCACACAATCGCGGTTCGATTCCCAGTCAGGGCACATGCCTGGGTTGCAGGCCAGTTCCCAGCAGGGGACTCACGAGAGGCAACCATACATTGATATTTCTCTCCCTCTCTCCTTCCCTTCCCCTCTACAAGATAAATAAATGAAATCTTAAAAAAATAAATCCATCTGAACAGCAGTAAAAGGAAGAGACTGGTTCATCCAGGTGTGCACACAGTGGGTCAGGAAGGCCCTTCTCTGGCCTTTCGAAGCAAACTCTCCTTGGGGGTGGCAGCTACCAATTCACGTTTTTAAGGCTCAGAAACCCCAGTGGCAGAAGAGAATATGTTAGTAGGCGGAAGAGGGTTCCAGGATGGAGTCAGCTTGGACCAGCATGGGTGGTATGCCAGACCTCAGGCCTGGAGAGTGGAGATGGGGGCAGCCATTGCCCACAGCAGATGGGCGGGGTCTGACTGGGGACACATTTCACCCTGTGGACATTGGCCAGAAGAGGGTGGAGAGGAGATCAGCCTTTGGGAGCTGTGGGCAGAAGACAGGAGGTCTGGTGGACCCAGTGATCATGCCAGGGACCTGGGACCTGACCCTGAGGGGTAATATTAAGGTAACGTGATCAAGGAAACTGCAGACTTGAATTTGACTCTGCTTCCCCACTCTCACCCTTTAAACATTCAGGCCTCAGTGTCTTTACCTGCAAAATGGGCATAATAACACCTACCTGGAGGGGTTGCTGGGGGGTTAAGATGACACATGTCTGACACAGGGCAGTGCGTGGTGGTCAATAAGGCTCTTGTCCACGCCGGTGGGTGCACAGAGCACTTTCATTGACATCCTCCCACCCCTCCCAGCAGCCCTGAGAGTTCTTTGGGGGTGAGCAGAGGAGAGTTCAGCACGTTTCATGTACTTGACCCAAGTCGTGAAGCTGGAAGGTGACAGAACCAAGACACATATCTGGCTCAAATTCTGAGCTGGCACCACAGCACCATACTAGACGGATCAAGGTGTTGAGAGGGTGCACGTCACCAGGGTCCCCTCGTGGATTAAGATGCACCCTGCTTGGTTGTCCCTTCCACTGGAGTTCTCCAGAGTTGCCCCAGACAGACAGCAAACCGGCCTCGAGCCCACCCTGGACATCGACCCCGAGCAGCCTCTTAGCGCCTTAGTCCAAGTGAATCTCAGCTGAGCAAATGGTAAGTCCTCTCCTTGCTCTCTCTTATACATTTCTAGGTTCCAGAAACACACCCTCACTCTCTCTCTCTCTCTCTTTTTAAGATTCTATTTATTTTTATTTAGACAGAGGGGAAGGGAGGGAGAAAGAGAAGGGGAGAAACATCATTGTGTGGTTGCCTCTTGCATGCCCCCTACTGGGGACCTTGCCCACAACCCAGGCATGTGCCCTGACTGGAAATCGAACCAGTGAAACTTTGGTTTGCAGGACAGCACTGGATTCACTGAACCACACCAGCTAGGGCCAGAAACACTCTTTTTTTCCCCCCAGTTCCAGACTTGGTCAGGAAGAATCACTGTCCACATTCAGCACACCTTAGCCCTGTCAGGCCCGTCCTTCCCTGGAAACACCCATAATATATCCCCTTGGGCCCGGGATAGAGCTGTACCCAGCATCCAAAAGGAAGATTTCCCAAGGTCCAAGTTTACCATGGTATGAACAGGCCCCTTCTCATTACCACCCAGAAGTGAGATATTCTCTCTGGCTGCAGGAGTGTTCTAGCTTCATCTATCTGTTCATCTTCCAGGCTATCTCAGCTAGCATCAGGCTTGGCTTTGAATAAAAGATTCCACTTAACAAAATCAAAAGGTGTGTCATTCTCAAAAGTCCTGAGCAGGCAGTCCAGGGCTGGTTTGAAGGTTTTATGCAGTCATCAGAGACCTAGGCTCCTTCAAACTCATTGCTCCACTAACTTGTCCTCATGGTCCAACATGGCAGCCAGAGTTCCAACCATCACAGTTGCATTCCAGGTAGTAAGATGGAGGAAGAGTAAAGAAAAGGGGTCAAATGATACATACCAACTTACTTTTAATAAAGATTCCTAGAAATTGGCACATGACACTTTTGCTTGATTATATCTAGCTGCAAGAAAGACTGGGATAGTATTAATTCCAGGTAGCCAAGTTCCCAGATAAAAATTAGGGGCTTGTGATAGAAGAAAGGGGATGATGGACATTGGGGGTAACTATCTCTGACACCCGATCTATGCAATAAATACTTATTGGGTATTCCAGTCCTTGCCCATGTTATCTTATTTACAATATGATTAATATCACAGCACCTCATGAGCACAAAAGGCACCCGGCACACAGTAGGTGTGTGCTGAGCGGTGGCCATCCCTTTTACTGACTGTGTCAGCGCACTGATATAAGCACAAGCTTCTGCGGGAATGGAGCGGAGGACTGCATGCCCCCCCCCCCTCCCAGGGCACAGAGCAGGGAGAAACACCCTGGAAGAAGTCCTGCCTTTTCATTGACCCTGGAGAGCTAGGGTGGCCGACTGTAGCCATTTTAGGTCTTTGTATTACCTCCTCCATCCCATCCTACCCAGCCTTCTTGGGAACTCTGATACCTCATCCTCACCAAGGTGCTGGTGGTAAGAACAGCCAAGCATAGGCTTCCCCAGGGCGAAAAGTGCAACCATGTGTCGGAGAATTATGGCATCAGTTAAGTGCGGGTGGGGGTGGGGGTGGGCTAATTCTGAAGGCCTTGGAATCTTCCTGAAGCCCTAGAATACTCACACTCTTGGCAGTCACACAATTTCTTTTGAAATTAGAAAATAACAATGAACAGTATGTAAAATGGTCTCGGGTGACAGAGTGGAGGTAGTCGGTGGCCTTCCAAAGTGCTCCAGAGACAGGAGCCTAGACCCGCTCTCCAAGGACGTCCCTCAACCCACTGGGCGGGATGAGGAGGCAGGTGAGAGCTTGACTGTGTGGCCCTCCTTGGACTCGTGGAGGTGGAGGGCCTAGGCATGGGTGTCTGGACGTGGGTGTGCACGTAATGTCCCCTCCCGTCCTCCACCCTTCAGGGACTGTGGGAGAGCAAGCTGTTGCTGGTTGACCCCAAGCTGGGCCTGGGAAAACGAGCTACCAGTCAGTCCTTCCTGAGCACCCTGGGTGCCGGGCATGTGTCCGTGGGGCACAAGGACCACAGTTCCCGCACAGGGTAGGTGGGCCCATGAGCCTCAGGTCTCTTTACTCAGGGTTCTCTGAAATTCCCTCCAACCCTGGACTGGGGAGCCAGGTAGCACTTCCTCCAGGAAGCCCTCTCTGATTTCTCTTGTCTCAGGGCTCCCACAGCCCTCCTCCACTGGGTCTCTGAATTCCACTGCTGCTTGCTTATCTTTCCCCCACCCTCGACTGATCCCTTTTAGTGCCCAACCCAGTTCCTTCTTGATATATATCTTGTGCCTCGCACATAACACAAGCTCAGTAGCTATGCATCAAATAATGAAAGGAAGTGAGAGAGTGAATGAATGAATGAGTGACTGAGTTCCCCGGGCCGCCAGGGTATAGATTCCCCAGTGAGAAGGGAAAGGCCCTCAAGGGTTAACCAAGAGCCCGCCTGTGGTCTGAGGTAAGCAGGGAGCGTATTTGTTCAGGTAAATAAGGAAGGATTACTTATAATGGGAAATCAGGCCCAGCCAACTCTTCATCCCTGCCTGACTTCCTCCCAGCACATTCCTGTACTCCACCTGCGTCCACACTGCCCTGAAGACCCAGACCTGGTGCCCAGAGCCCACCGTGGCCCCACTGTAAGCCCCTGGGGCTGGGTGTTGTCACCCCCTGGTCTGGGGGCTGGGGGCTCCCTACAGGGCAGGAGGCCTGAGACCTCAGAGACCACCCGAGTGTCGCCTCTGTCCCCAGCCTTGCTGGTCCGTGGTCCCACTGGCTCCCCAGATGCCTGGCTGAGACACAGCAGTGGCCCAAGCTGTCTCTGCCACCTCCTGGCCCTCGAGGTTGCCACTGCAGCAGGCAACAACTTGGGCACCAGGCAGCTAACAGGTAAGCCCAGTGGGAGGTACTGAGGACCCTGACAGCTGTGGGGAGGTAGGCGACTGGGAGGACTTGGAGGTGCACTTTGTAAGCTCAGAACAGATCTTCCAGGCACTAGTGACCTTACAATCTTGGTCTTGCACCCTCAGAAGCCCCTGCGTCTCCGCATGCTACCCAGGCTCCCTCCCTGTGTTGACCCCAAAGCCTGGGTGAGTCCCTTGGCCTGGCGAGGCCCAGGCACCTCGCATCTGTGATGTTCCCATCTGGGCTTGCCCTTGAGCCCACCTGCCCACCTGAGGGTGACAGCTCTGTACAGGCAGAGACTCGGCCCAAGAGCTGGCCTTTCTGCTCGGCTAGCAAAACACAGCAGCCTTTCTGCTGCCGCTGGCTGGGGCTGCTCGGCCAAGAGCAGGATCTCCCCGGGGCCAGGCCACAAGTGGGCAGGGGCTTGCTGAGGCTGGAGGGAGGCTCAGGGACAGGGTCCAGGCTGGAGCTGTAGGGAGAGGTCCAGAGCCCAGGGGCCCGGCAGGGCAGTGGTGGGCACAGGGACCAGGTGGCTGGGGAGCTGTGGGCAAACAGCTGGCTGCGCGGGTTCTCAGGGGAGCAGAGGGCCTGTGGGCCCAGTCCGGGCACATCAGGAAGGAAGGAAGAGTCCTTGAAGGTGCTCATTTCTAAGATTTGCCGGCTGTCTTCCAGGGAAAGGAAAGTAGGTGGTGGGGATGACAGGGTGGAAAGCTGAGGGGTCTGGATGGCGGGGGCCCCACTGAGGCCTGATGAGGTGCGTGCATGTGTGTATGTATGTGTGCGACTGTGTGTGCATGTATGTGTGTATGTGTGTCTGTGCACACATGTGTGTGTTCATGTGTCCGCCTGTGCCTGTTAGGGAGCAGGCAGGCCCACCAAACTAGCTCCAGATTCCCTCACCTCACATGCCAGCTGGGCCCACCCAGCAGTCCATACCCAGGCCATAAGCCTCAAGGGCCTGTCCCCTCTATGGAGGTCATGGCCTTTCTTTTCCTCCTTGTTCAGGGCTGGGACTTGGCCTCATTTCCTGCCCCCACCCCCCCCCAGTAAACAGCTTCACAGCACCCCCAATAAAGCAGCATCTCCCCAACACCAGCTGCTCAGCTGAGTAACAAAGCAAACAGGCACCCGGCTCTGAGGTGGCAGGCAGGGACAGGCAGGAGATGCCCCACAAGACAGGCAGACCCAGACGATGGCCAAGCCCAGCAGGGACAGTCTTCCCTGTCCCCTGACCACCTGGGGGCAGGACCAGAGCCAGGGACTCCCCATGTGGAGTCTCCCCACACTAAATACACAGAAATTTGGGGAGTGGGTACATCCTCAGGGCTCCCGGGGAGGCTGGGATGTGGAGGAGGTGGTGTCTCACTGGACAGGGGACCGTCCTCCCTTTTGAGAGCTTGAAAGTAATTGAACAAGTGATTCCTCTGCTCCAGGCAGATGGGGACCCAGAGCTGACATGCTTACTGTGTTCCCAGTTAGAACACACTTCAGCAGTTATGATGCCACTGGTTTTCACAAGGACCCTCTGAAGCAGATAGAGCTGCTCTGTCGACCAAGCCTGAGGGAATAGGCAGCACGCAGTAGGTACTCAATCAATGCTTGGAAATTGCGACCCAGGCAGCAAAGAGAAGAACCTAGGAGAACCCACTTTTTACCACTGAGGTCATTGCAGATATAAAATTAATAGCTCTGAAGCAACTAGCGCAGTTTCATGCTGAACGACTTGGCGCAGCTTGACCTGGGAGGCCAGTTCAGGCTGACCTGAGGACACAGACCCTCTGGGCGGAGGGCAAGAAGGGGTTAGGCCCATGGCATGTGACTCTGAGCAAGCCCTGAACTTGCCTTTTGGTGAGCAAGTTAGGCAGGTGGCTTCGTCTGTTACAGGAGGCTTCGTGGAGGCAACAACTGGGAGCTGGGTTTTGAAGGCTGTGTAGGAGTTGGTGGAGGCTGGCTGGATCTGCCATCTTTGCAAGACTTGTGTGCCTTCCCAAGCTTGTCTCCCAGGCTGAGGTCAGGGGAGGCTGGAGTCTCTGGCTCTGGCTCCTCCCAGAGGTCAGGGATGGGTGGCTGAAGCCAACAGCTGCCCCGGGCTGGGCCGGAGAGCAAGATGACCTCAGGGCAAGGCTCAGGCTTCCCTCGCTGCCATCCATCCTCAACTCCCTCGCAGACTCCACCCTTAAGCCCTGCCCCCCCACCCATGTTACCATCTGGTTTTCCCGTTCTCCTCATTCTGCACCCCATCCCCTTTCCTTCTTCTCCAGCCCCATCCCCTCACCGCCCCCCCCCAGGTGCCATCTCCACGCACGCATCAAACTCACAAGGGATTTTCACACTGCTTCTCCCTCAGCCTTCCGCAACCCTTTAAGCCACCGTCTTGATGCGCATTTGACAGGACAACTGAGTCTCCAAGAAAGCTGAGCCACTTTCCCGAGTCCCAGAGCTAAGGAGTCGGGGCTCGAACCTGGTCCGGGACCTCCTCCCACCCCGTCCCATCCCATGCCCCCAGCCAGGCAAGTGGTCTGTCAGGTGGAGCAACTCTTCCCAAAGCAAACTTTGCACAAGTTGAGTTGCCCTGGGCTCTTCCTGACATTTAATGCCTGGCTCCTTCCCCTGCCTGGTTTGCATGCTCCCAGCCCAGGAGGTGCCCCTGCCAGATTCTCCTCTCCCCTCCCAGTGGTGGAGTGGGGCCTCCAGACGAGGGGAGAATGAATGTCCTCTTCCCTCCAATCACTCCTCCCATCTGGAGCCTAGTGTGACCCTGCTGGTGGACAGAGGACCAGTGACCACCCAGGACCATAGAAAGGGCACCCCTAGAATGGAGGAGCCCTTCCTTCTCCCTCCAGCCCCCAGACGGAGGCTAGAGGTCTGGGGGTAGCTGCCCAGGGTCCCAATAAACCATTGGTAATTCACCGCCACCCCCCCCCACCCCCACCATGTAAACCTTTTCTGGAACCAATTTCTGGTCTTAGTCTCTCAAGACTGTCCTTCTGGACTTTTTATCATTTTCTCAATGTTGGAGCACCGGTCATGTTGTCCTAAACCCCCTTTCTAAGCCCCAGGCTGTGCTCCCAGGCCCTCAGACTGGGGTTCAGGGTGCATTCCCCCAGCCCCACCAGCGTGGCATGCATTCACCGGGGGTTCACAGAGCGCCCTCCCCATCCAGCAGGGCGCTGGGCCTGGAGGAGGCTGCGGAGACATGAGAGCAGAGACGAGGGGAGTCTCCTGGGAGGCTGACATGCCTGCTCACATCACTGTTCTGCCTTGCCTTGCCAACCCCAGAGGCACACTGTCTTCACGAGTCTCTATTTTACCGCCTGGGGCCCAGAGGATCGATTAAGGGCCCACAGACAGAAGCAGGTAAAACCCTGTGTCCTCACATGGCAGGGCCCAGCTGCCCATGGGGCAGGAGCGTGGGGAAGTAGATGCCCATGAAACTTCAAAGCCCTGTTGGGCACCAGGTGTCAGGGGTACAGATGAGGTGCTGGAGGGGCAGGGTAGAGAAGGGGCCGCAGAAGAGTGTTTGTGGAGACTACGCTGGAGAGAGCAGGGCCGCCCCGTCAGCCACTGCGCAATGGTCAAGGGTGGGACAGGCAGATGGCTGGGGGCCATGGACCAGGTGAGGCAAAGGAACTTGACCGAGCACTGAAACATGAAATACACTCACACACAGTACGTGCTCAGCCAGAGCTGAAAGAAGAAGTAATTTGCAGTTTCTGGAAACTGGAAGTCTGGCAGGATTTGTATCTGACATGACAGGATGTTGGGGTTCTGGTCGGACCTGAGCCTCACTTGGTCCTGGACCGGGCTTGTCTGGGCTGGGAGCTGGACCTGACGGGCCACACGTGAGGGAGGCACAGCTGTCTGGGCCACCCTCCTTGCTCAGGGTGGGCCAAGTCTTCCACAGGCTCTGGATGCCAAGTCCAGAGGATGGGTGCAGGGAGGAGGCACAGCCACCCAAACAGGGTGGAGCTCAGCTGTGAGTTCCAATCCCTGCTCAGTCCCCATGGCCAGGCAACCCACAGCAGCCACGGCACCCTTGTCTGTCCGGCGGGAATAACACTGGGGAGAGCTGGCAGAGCCGAGTGAAAGTTTATCAAGCTGGCCCTCACCTGGACCCAGAGGGGTTAGAAGTGACGTCAGTGAGGCAGCTGGAGTGAACGGGACACAGAGCTGGTCTGACTGTGCCTGCAGGCTCCTGGCCGCCTACGGGAACTGTGGGAACAGCGGTTGAGACCAGATACCATTGATATTTCCCTGATCCTTTTGTTTCCTGTGTCCCGTCCTCCTGCTACATAGCCCTGCCCCCCAACTCCCTACCCACCCTCTGGTTCCTCCATGGCCTCACCCCAGCCCCTGAGGCTCCCACACACCCCAGCTTT
This sequence comes from Sturnira hondurensis, assembly GCF_014824575.4. Taxonomy (NCBI): domain Eukaryota; kingdom Metazoa; phylum Chordata; class Mammalia; order Chiroptera; family Phyllostomidae; genus Sturnira; species Sturnira hondurensis. Next base: position 2,195,213 of record NW_028080209.1, on the reverse strand, counting down.
GGGCCCCCTGGCTGGCTCCTCAAGTTGAGCCTTCCAGAGAACAGGGCTCCTGAGTAAGTTAAGCCAGTGGCCTGGCTGATTCTGGAATCTGAGGAGGCAGGGATAGCCACTGGGCCAAGAAGAAACCTACCTCCTTGAGTCTCAAGCTGAGCCCAAGGCAGGCAAGCCCTCCCAGGACCCCACCTCCCTTCTCTTGCCCACGGGGACCCCAGTGGCAGCAGGTGTTTCGGGACAACCACAGCTGGGGCTTCAGAGAGGCCAGAGCTGCCTGAGGGGGTGGGGCAGGGGGGGGCAGCAGGGACCCCTTCCTAGGTAAGAGGGTGAAGTCCTCTGGAGAAAAGCCAGCACTCTGGGTCGCGAAGGGTGGTCAGTAAGGAGAAGGCTGGGCAATTCTCTCGAGTCAAGCTAGTTTGAAGAGCAGTTTCAAAGGGCGAGGAAGCTGGAGTTCCATGGAAGGGCCAGTGCCGTCCACGGGGAACTGAAGGGCAGGGAAGAGTAGCAGGGCGAGCAGGGAATGTCTGCAGGAGGGGAGTCTGGGCCCAGGTGGGGGTGTTCCGTTGGTCATCAGCACTGGCCCCAGACTTCTGTGACCTGGTCAGGCTTCTCTCCAAGGTGCTGACCAGCAGGCTGGGGGGTGGGCCCATCGGCCCCTGCTCACTCTGCGTGGCTCCCTGCCAGGCCCTAGTCACACCTAGGCAGCCCCTGGACTCTGACCCACTAGAGGGGGCACTCTGGGTGGAGAGAGGGAGGGGCTCCAGTGGGAAAGCCTAGGAGGTCTGCTCCAGTTGACGGGAGGTGGATGCAGGGCTGAGTGGTGGCTCTGTGACCCCCACCCCGCCCCACCCACAGTCCCTCAGGGCTCTTCTCACGGGGGTCTGCAACCAGGGTCCTGGGCTCTGGGCAGACTGAGGTTGGGTCTCAGGGCTGAAGTGGGGACTTGGGCACGTTAACTCCACCTACAACCCCCCGGGGTAAAGATCTGGGAGCCTGGGCAGCGCAGAATGTGGGAGACAGGCTCCAACCCCATGACTGCCCAGGGTTCTGGGGCTACAGTTTCCGGAGCTATCAGGGGGTCTTTTTCAGATGCCAGGTGGGGATGGGAGTGAGAACTCTGGAGGCAGGGGAGTTGCAGGGGCACATTCCTGTCCCCAAGGGTGAGAGAGGCCCAGGCAGTGGCAGGGAACAGCTGCTACAAATCTGTGACTTTGGGTCCCTCTGCCTTCCCTCCTTGATCTGTCTTCCTGGGGGGTAGGAGGTGCTGAGAGAAGGGGCTGGAAGTGGCTAATCCCTCTGGCCACTGCCCCAGGGTCTGGCCTTGTCTTTGAGCCTTGACTTCTACCAGCTGTTACCAAAGTTCCTTTGTCTGGAGTCAGAGCCAAAGCTACTGGGGCAGAAGGAGCCAGACACCCTGAGCCTTAATCCAGACAAGATCAGCTCAAGGTTGGGAGCTGGAGGCATCGCTCAGGAGACCAGCAGCCCCTCAGGCCCAGCAGAGGCTGTTGGGAGGGTGGGGTCTGCCGATAGAGGAACCTGGACCTGGCAAACACCGGGCTTGTCCCAGGAACCTAGGCCTACGGAGCAGCAGCTTGAGAGTCAGCAGGACTCTATTCTGGGCCTAGCCCTGCTGTGTGCCTATGGGCCGGGCCCTGCCGCTCTGAGCATCACTTTTCTCGGTACACATGCATCCTCAGGGGTGAACAGTCACTTGCGAATGTAATTAGGGTTGAATTGGGTAGCATAGATAGGGAGAGCTGGGAAATCAGACAAGGGAGCTGTTGGGGAGGGCTTCCTGGGGGAGGAGGGCTTTGGGCTGAACTGTGATGAGAAGGAAGTGGCATCTCAGGCAGAGGGACAGCAACACAAGAGAAAATAGCCACATCTTGCCGACAGCACAGGGGATAGGGCGAAATGTTCTCGTAAGAAGCTGGCTATGACTGTTGACCCCTGGTTCTAATCCAGACCCTGCCACTAACCAGCAAATGAGTCCCTCCCCACTCTAGGCTTTGCTGTTCCCTTCTATAATACAGTCGCATAATGCGTGGGTCCTTCTAGCTCTGATTATCTGGGCCGGGTCAGAGGTGGGCTCGGAGGTGAGCTCAGAGGCGCGTGCCAGCCGTTGGGATCAGGTGGGGAGGCAGTGGGGAGCCACGGAGGTTTTTGAGTACAGTGGTCCTGGTGAAAGGGTGACGGAGAGACCTGAGCTTGCTGGTGGGGTGGAATGAGAACTCAGGAGGTGGGAAGGGGCTGCGGAGGATCAAGTTGCCTGGTGAGGAGGTGGGCAGGAGCCTGGGAAGATGGAACTGACCGGAGCAGAGGCCTCAGAGGGAAGGCGGTGCAATTAGCAGAACCCGCACATGGTCAGCTGGGGGCCTTGGGCCCGCTGCCGACAACACTGTGGGCATCGGAGGCACTCACTGCAGTTCTCTCTCACCAGTGAGTCTGGCCCCAGAGCCTGGAGGACAGGCCAGAACTGTGGGCTGCGCACACCAGCTCCCGCCCCCCTGACCAGTAAACCAAGGTGCCCCCAGACCTGGGTGCTGGGGTCAGACATTCCCCACCACCCCTCACCTGAGAATGACCAGGTCTTCTTCCGGCCACAGTTAATCACGAAAAGACACACCTGTGCTTTGTGTGTCTCCTGCTTTCAAAGTTTCTTAATAGTGAGCACGTTTCTCCAGGAAGGGGCCGAGCTGGGACAAAGCCTTGATTGAAAGCAGGCTCCTGGGTATTTAGGAGTAAGGTGATGGGGAGCTGGAGTGTAGGGTGTGCAGGGGAAGGTGGGAACTCTCTGCTGGTGAAGGATCCCTGGGCTAGGGGCCCAAAGACCTGGATCCACGGCCTTCGCTGCACTTTTCCTGCCCCACCCAGGAAAGGGGGCCAAGAAGAAGGCCCGTGCTGCCTCGGGGGGTGGGGGGGGTGAGGATGTGAGAGCTATGCAGCTCATTGCCCAACATGTCAGGGATGTGTCATCGCGTCCCCGCCTAGCAAACACTGCTACCTGCCCTGCCCATTCATCCTCACTGACCCCTCACGCCACTGGGCCCCGAAACACAGCAGCTCCCTTCCATCCCCCCTGCAGCCAAGGCCAAGCGAACAGGAGGCCATGAGGGAGGCCAGTGCTCCTGCTTCTTGGACAAGCTTCCGTCTCCCTGGCATACGGCCTGGGGTGTTGGCAGTAACTGTCCTAACGTGGCAGACATGAGAGTTCTGGGGATGAGGATGGGGCGGGCAGCAGGCCAGGGGTGATGTGGGAGGGGTGGGGGCGGAGAGGGGCTCTACGGGGGTGGGGTCACTGAGGGGCAGGGTGCGGGTGTAGGCCGGGTGGGGACCCGGGGGCAGAGCCGGCTGTTGGCGCTGCCTGGGTAAATAATGAGGGCCCACAGCACACACATGTGTTTGCACAGAAGGGCTTGAAAAGGTTCCAGGCCTGCCCTCTGTCCCCCGCCCCCCGCCCCCTTGTCCCTGCCCACCCCATCCCACCCCACCCTGACCTTTCCTTCCTTGTCACCTAAAGGAGCTCTTGAAAGAGAGAGTCGAAGTCAAAGGGAACACCCTTCTCTCTTGCTGGCGCTCTCTCCGCCGGGTGAACTGCAGGGCTGCCAAGTGCAGTTGGGAAGGTGGGCAGCATGCAAGGCGGGCCAGAGGGGGCTCTCTCCCGGGGCGCCATGCACCAGGCTCTGCTCTCCAGAGAGAAAGGGCATCGTTTCCTGAGTTGAACAAAGTTGTGGAACGGGCTAGCTGCAGCCCGGGAGAAGCCAGAGGTATTTTCCAAGTTGGGTTCTTTTGCTGTCACATAGGCAGGGCGAGGCAGTCCCCTGGGGAAACTGGAGCTGGCCCTGGCAGCTCCCTCACTGTCCCAGGGGGCACGACGAACTCCACCGCCAGGGAATCCGCAGTCCTGTGACCACAGCCCCCCCCTCTTACTGACCAGACACGCCTTTAGCACAGTGAGTCTGAGTCTCCACCGGGAACACGGGCCAGGACCACCCCCAGTGCCTGCGCCCCGGCACTGCTGGGCCTCCCCCAGCCCCACTGGGTCCAGGGCCCTGGGGCTGGCCTGAGAATTCACATTGCTAACCAGTTTCCAGCCAAGCTGACGCTGCCGGTCCAGCACCACATTCTGAGAACCTCTGCTTTCGGTGTAAATGACCCCGAGGGAGGGCACATCAGCTTGCCCTGGACAGGTTTCCACGCTCCTCGCCTCCCTTCTGAACGGCTCCCTGTGCTACTGGGGACGCGTATTTGTCCGTAATCTTCTGCCTCTGCTCTGATTCACTCTTGAGATCGGGCCTGCACAACATCATGGAAATATCCCAGATACCCTGCTGCTTGGTGTACGCCCCTCTCTCCGGTGCCCCCGTCACCCAAACAACATACTCCGAGGGCTCAGAGAAAAGGCCCTGGGCACAGCACAGCCTGGGTGACCGATGGGGAGGGAAGCCTCTAGTTGCCACCCCTGGGGGGCCCTGGGGCCTCAGAGAGGAGTGGGTGTTCAGGTGGCTGAGGGCCTCAGTTGTTCCGGCCCCTGGGCCTCCTCACCAGCCCCTGCTGCCCTGGAAAAGGGGGCCTGCGGGTCAGCACTTGAGCACTGCCTCCAGGGCCTGGGCGTGGGGAGGGCCCCAGGGCAGCGCCTCTCAGGAGAAGCCGAGGTAGGATGGGTTCCTCCGTGAGTGGGAGCAAAGCCAAGCTACTTGTGCTTTGTTGCTTATTGACTACTTCATTAGTCTTATGCTGGGAATTATTCACACAGCCCCCAAATGGCCCTGTGGGAGAGAGTGGGGGCCCCTGCCCAACTTGTGGGGTGCTTAACCCCCCACCATACCCCTCACTTACTTCTCTCCTTCCTTCACCTGGTTGATCGAGGTGATGGTGACTCTGTCCCTCCCCCACTTCCTTTAGGGGCAGAATAAATAAAACTTCGCTACAGGAGGAAAGATTTAGGATAGCTCTCAGCAGGAACTTCCTCTGCAGGACAGTGGACTGGGATCTGGGTATAGGCCAGCTAAGGAACAGAGGACTAGACACAAAAGGCGCCTTTTCTAGGCCTCAGTTTGCTCATCTGTCAAATGGGACTAATCATGCCTTCCACTGTGAGGACCGATGGAGGTCAAGAACTGCAGGAAGTTGTTTTAAGCACACTACCCATGCAAAAATTTGCTGCTGCCAGCCAACTGGCTTCCCTGAGAATGAGAAGATGTTCCTTCACAATCCTACCCCACCTCCCACCCCCACGTCTTTCCCAGCTGCCCAGTGACCTGGACCCCCAGCTCTCTCCCAGGCCCAGCCACTGCCCACTGGGCCCTCATCCCTGTAACCAGCTTAGCGGACACCATGGGGATGGGGAAGCAGCCGGACCTGACTCCTTCCTCTCTTGTTTCTGCAGACGCGGCCGCTGGACTAAGCAGCAGCGGCATGGGCAGTGCCAGCCCCAGCCTGAGCAGCCTGCCCCCCAGCCGCCTCCCGCTATCCCCCAACACTGTGTTTCGGACAGGCCCAGAGAAGGTGGCAGCCAGTGTGGTCAGGCCTGAGAGACAGGACTGGAGCCCCAGCCCGCCTGCTACACCCGAACAGGGTCTGTCTGCCTTCTACCTCTCCTACTTGGACATGCTGTACCCCGAGGACAGCAACTGGGTTGCCAAGGGTCCCGGGGTCACCACTCAGGATAAGCCACCTGAGGAGCCCGAGCAGTGCCCAGTCATCGACAGCCAAGCCGCGGGGGGCAGCCTGGACTTGGTTCCCGGCGGGCTGGTCCTGGAGGAGCACTCACTGGAGCAGGTGCAGTCCATGGTGGTGGGCGAGGTGCTCAAGGATATTGAGACAGCCTGCAAGTTGCTCAACATCACTGCAGGTGAGTCCCTCCACACGTGCACCTCTGTAAGGTGGGGACAGGCCGGGCTGAGGTCGCTGTGGGGCACGAGGACATGGCCTGCTGGGCTCTGGCCAGCCCTGCCCAGCCTGCCCAGGCAGCCCCGGGAATGCTGGTGCTTCTCCACACATGGGCACACAGCTGGGAGCCGAGGCTGGGAAGTTCTGACCCTCTGTGCGCCCCGCCTGCACCGTCCAAGTCCCTGCTGGACGAAATGAATTCGAGCTTGACACCATGGGGCCACCACCTCCTCTCAGACTCCTCTCCCTTCCCCCGCAGCTGCACCTGCCTCCTTGCTGCATATTTTACTTATTTATCTTGTTCATTTTCTGTCTCCCCCCACTAAAATACTACATGCAGAGGACACCATTTTCATTTGTTTTGTTCACAGTTATATTCCCAGCTCCTAGGATGGCACCTTGTACTCAACAAACAGTAACTTAATATGCCTGGGCCTGTTCTGGCACTGGGGAGTTGGGCGGTGAACACAATGCAAAAGCTTCTTCATTTATGAAGGCGACATTAGAGTGAGGGAAACAGATCATACGTAAAGTGAAGGGACATCAGGAGGCTGGGCGTGAAGGTGTGTGCCAGGGCCTGTGGTTATGGAGCCGATGCTGTGAGCCGAGGGGCTGCTGGGTCTTCAGCCCTGTCCCTCCACTGTCTCTGCAGCTCTGAGCAGGCCTGACCCGTCTCCTGCATCCCTGAGCCCTGGCATGCGAGCATTTCACTCTGCTGCTCTCACACAGGTCTTCAGGCATCCCTCAGGCCCAGCCCCTTCTCCTAGCAGACACCTTGGCCACGCCCCCGACCCCCACTGGTGCTGCCTTAAGGTAGCTCCCGCCAATGCCCCAGCTCTCCAGTTGCCCAATGCTCAGGCCAGCCCCGCCCCCCCGCCCCCCCCCCCCCCCGCCCCTCAACCCAGGGTTAGGTCTCCCATGGTACCTTCACTCCCACACTGGGTTGGGGAGGGAGGGGCCTGTCCTGTGGACAATGGGGACAGAAACAAATCGATTTGACCCTAGAGAAGAAAATGGGTTTATTAAGTGGGGCAGCCCAGTCTTCAGGTCACAGTGCTGTGGAACCAGTTTAGACCAGTGTTCACTTGGAACCCCATTGTGACTGCACCCCCCATCCTTGTCTCCACCCATGAGCTCTGCCAGGCCCCAAAGCAGCTCCCCAGGGAGACATCTAAGACGTGGCCAGTGATTCCCCTCCCGCTTTGAGGCCTGTGGTCGCCCCTGACCACCCTGAGACAGGCGATTCGTTTATCTATTCATTCAACGCATGCGTAGTGAGCAGCTGCTATTCACCCAGCCCTCGGTTAGGTGCTGGACAAGAAAGAGGTGGAACTCTCATTGCCTCAGTTTCCTCATCTGTAAAATATGGTAGGGGGAGAGGGGGCTTGGGTTATAGGGTTAATTCTTGGCTGGATTTTTCTGTGTTTCCTTGAAGGGCTTTGGGAAGGCAAGAGGCAGCTGGAAGAGAAGTTCACGAGTTTCTGGTCTAATGTCACTTTCCCCTCCAGGGCTATAGCTCCCCAAAGGGTCCTTTGGAGGCGCTAGAAGTGTCAACTCAAGGTCTGGATGAGGTGGGGGAGATGGAGGACCCAGGCTATCCTGCCCTGAGCCAAGTGTGTTTACAGGGCCCTGGTTCCTCCCTCTCACCCCAGTCTCTTCTTGCGGAACCCCTCCACAGGGCCCTCAAGAGGGCCTGGCCCAGCCCGACCTGGGAGTTCACGGTCCTGGGCCACAAGTCCCCAGGCCCCACAGTGTGCCGCTGGAGCGCAGTGGCCGCATTCTGGGCAAGGCCCTCACGCAACCCCGGAGCTGAGGGAGTGTCTCTTGCCCAGACCCCATGGACTGGAGTCCTGGCAACGTGCAGAAGTGGCTCTTGTGGACGGAGCACCAGTACCGGCTGCCCCCCGTGGGCAAGGCCTTCCAGGAACTGGGGGGCAGGGAGCTGTGCGCCATGTCAGAGGAGCAGTTTCGCCAGCGCTCACCCCTGGGCGGGGACGTGCTGCACGCCCACCTGGACATCTGGAAATCAGGTTGGACACGGCGTGGGCGGGAGCAGCCCCTTCCCAGCTCCAAGCCAGGGACACGAGGGGAGCTGAGGCCAAGGTGTCTGCCCGGGGTTACTCTCCACTGTGGACCCAGGGAGGCAGCCGCCAGCCCCCGCCAAGCCCAGAGGACGCAGGACAGAGCACGTGGGAAGTTAGGAGGTAGAAGTTAGACACTGAGTACATGGGAGGTCACAGCTGACGGGACCGTGGATGCTACGAAGTCCTTCTTTGTCCCTTTAAAATGTCATTTGTTTTTTTCAGCTGTTTTTCATTGGGGAAGTAATGGGGTAATAAATGTGTACATTTTTTTTAACTTAGTGAAATTAGTATATTGTAAAAAGTAATTCTTCCCCTCACTCCAGATCCCCAGCTTTCCAATCCCCCTCCCTTGGGTCAACCGCTGTTATCTGTTTCTTGGGAAGGTTTATGCATATACAAGAAACTATACATATGTGGGGTTTTCTCCCTTTTTTGAAAAACACGGACAGTATCAGAGTATACTGTGTTCCGAACGTAGCGGTGACCCTGATCTCATTCCCCACCAGGATGCAGACAGCGGCCTCGTTCTTTTGAAAGGCCGCATGCTCACCCCATCTCCATCCCACTGGTGCCCTGCACCAAGCAGTGTGCTTTGGAGGAAGTGCTTGCTCAGTGGGTCAAGGCCCCTGACCTTAGGGGCCCTGGCGAACAAGGGGCAGGACCTACTCATATGACCCAGTCAGAGACCGGTGCCCTGCCCCACCAGGCTCCTTAGCAGTGACTGCGGTGGGCAGTGGTTAGTACCAGCCTGAGTGCTGGGTGTCGACGAGGCTGGAAACTGGTGCCTTCACCCCCACCCCGCCACCACCCCCACCACTGCTTGGTCTGGGACAGGGGGGACAGGGGAGACAGGGAGGGGGCTGGGCAGAGAGCAGTGGGGTTGGAAGTGCTGGGCAAACTCGGCAGCTGGAGGGCAGTGGGTGTTTATTATGCGGGACACTGAACAAGGTGCTGTGCAGACTTCCTAGGACCCTTGCAAGTTCTGTGAGGACATGTCCTGGCCCCATTTCGTAGGTGAGCAAGGCTCACTTCAGCTCTTCCCTCTGAGCAACAAGGGGCTGCTTCCAGGCCTGTTAAGGCCCCTCCCAGCTCTGAAATCCCAAATTTCCTTCAAGGAAGCCACTGCAGACTGGCAGGGGGGGGAGCCACTGGGAAATCTGTGCCATAGGGCAGCCTCTACGGCCCCACAGTCCCACCAAAATGTCCTCCACCCCCTTGGGGTCTCTCCTGGGTCCCCAACCTCCTTTCCTTGTCCTGCAGCAGCCTGGATGAAAGAGAGGACTTCCCCTGGGACGGTCCACTTCTGCGGTGAGCAGGGCAGGACACTGAGGGGGCCGGGCTCTGAGGTAGAGGGGTGGCGGCCAGGGAAGCAGGGGGTGGCTGCGGTTCCCCACTCACCGCCACCCTCCCTGGCTGCCCAGCCTCGGCCAGCGAGGAGAGCTGGACGGACAGCGAAGTGGACTCATCCTGCTCTGGGCAGCCCATCCACCTGTGGCAGTTCCTCAGGGAGCTGCTGCTCAAGCCCCACAGCTACGGCCGCTTCATCCGGTGGCTCAACAAGGACAAGGGTGAGTTGGGCGCCTGGCGGTTGCGCCGTGGGGCGTGGGGCCAGGACCGGGGACGAGAGGGTGCTGAGGACGGTGGGGGCCGCCTGGGCTCCTGCCAGGCACTAGGCCCTGCGAGGGCTTGGGGCTGGCCCTCCCCTTTGCCCTGAATAACAGACGTGCTGCAGTCACCGGACCCACTCAGGGTGTGTGCAGTTCGTGCCCATGTCTGTCCGTCTGTCAGTCTGCTGGCCAGGCTCTGTCTTGTTCGGGATCCCCAGGGCCACACAGTGCCTGGGACATCGTAGGTGCTTGACATTCCGCTGAGAATGCGGCACAGTCTTTGCCCTCAGAATATCATAGCTTCACCTTGGCGGGTGTGGCTCAGTGGGCTGAGTGCCGGCCTGTGAATGGAAGGGTCACCAGTTCGATTCCTGGGTTGCGGGCCAGGTGCCCAGTAGGGGGTGTTTCTCTTGCACATCATGATGTTTCTCTCCCTGTCTCCCCTCCCATCCCCTCTCTAAAAAATAAAGTCTTTAAAAAGAAAAAAAAATAGCTTCACGGGGAGAATGATGCCACCCAGTGAGAAGTGCAGCGCGAGCCACATGCATGGCATCAGGTTTTCAAGCACCACATTAAAAACATTTTAAACAGGTGACATCAACTTTATTAATAATTGTACTTAACTCTCTATCATCATGTATTATAATTTCAACATGCAACAAATATACAATTTCTAAGTGAGATATTTTACTAAGTATTTGAGATTTGATGTGCACTTTACACTTACGACACAATTCCTTGCGGACTTGCTACATTTCAAGTGCTTGAGAGCTCCCTGTGGCCAGTGGCTGCTTCACTGGGCAGCACAGGGCTGTGTGTGTGTGTGTGTGTGTGTGTGTGTCTGTGTGTGTGTGTGTCTGTGTGTGTGTGTGTGTGTGTGTGTGTTCGCAAAGGCTCAGAGCCAAGAAATCTGGGTTCTAAGCCCCCTTTCGTCATTAGTAGCTGTGGGTGCCTGGACCTCAGCCTTCAGATCCATTCCCCTGACAGCTGAGCACCTCCTTGCACACCACACTGGCTCGGGGGACATTTACAAAGAATTACAGTGCCCTGGGGGTTCAGGGACAATTCGGCTGTACCCAGTCCTCAAGGGACCCACTGTCTTGTATGGGAACTAGCAGTAAAATGGGCTGGTATACAGAGCATGTCGGGGCTGCGAAAGCACCGTGGGGGCAGCTGTGCCAGGTCAAGGAGGACTTCATGGAGGAGGTGATTCTGAGGCTGAAGGTGGAGGATGAGGGTGGCTAGAAGGGGTGGGAGAGAAGCTGCTGCACAAGGTGTGATGACTGTGTGTGGAGGTAAGACTGAGAGTGAAGTAGCTGCCCCTCTGGCCCTCCGGTGCCCTGGGGAGAAGGCCCCCTGGTAGAGTTCCGGGGAAGGGAGGACAGGGAGAGCGAGGTGGCCTGGGAACGCTGCCTGAAGAGGCTGCACTGACCTGGGCCTTGCCAGGAGGGGTTAATACTGGGGGCATTAACAATGCAGCAGTCCTTCCCAAGGGGCACTTCCTTCAGACTCCACGCTAAGCACTTCCTGTAACCACTCAGCCCCCACTTATCCACAGGAAAAAGGGGCCTCAGATGGCTCCTAGAGGTAGAAAACAGCAGGGCCAGGATGCAAACCCAGGTTGGCCCAGCTCCAAACCCACTCTTTCCACCACCTCCCCCGAATTAAGTCTGCCGGCAAGGGCTGTGTGAGCGGAAGTATCTGAGAATGGCAAAGAGGTCTTTCAGGCTTGGGAACTGCGGGGTGGTGAGGTGGGGGTGACCGTGCCAAGTGAGCTGAGGGCACAGCCGGAGCCCCGCTAGGCTTCTGTGTGAGATGTGCAAACCCCACAGCAGGAGCAGGGCTGGTAAGGGCCAGGCCCTCAGGGCCCCAAGTAACCCACTGAGGTACTCAGGCTCACTCAGCACCCCGGAGGTTCAAGCCTCTGTACTGTTATTTACCACTTACCAGGCCCTGTGGCACACTCCTTGCATGTATTTCTTTGGCCCTCACACTGAACTTGGGAGTAGGCATTACGGCCCCCACGGCCTGCCCCTGCCCCCAGGACACTGGCTGACTTGGCTTTCAGAGAAACTGACTTAGTCTCGGTCTTTCTTCCTCTGGCTGCTCCCTACCTGCACGCTGGTTATCTCTGGGACCTCGTGCTCCCCCAGGCATCTTCAAAATCGAGGACTCCGCCCAGGTGGCCCGGCTGTGGGGCATCCGAAAGAATCGCCCCGCCATGAACTACGACAAGCTGAGCCGCTCCATCCGCCAGTATTACAAGAAGGGCATCATCCGGAAGCCGGACATCTCCCAGCGCCTCGTCTACCAATTCGTGCACCCCATCTGAGGGCTGCGGGCCAGGCCCGGGGCTGAAACTCACCCTTCCCCGACCTCCCTCCTGCCTGCCCCTGTCTGGGCCAGACCCTGAGCTGAGGGAGAGACAGTGTGCCAGCATTCAGTGTCCAAGGTCAGGGGGCATGGCCCAGTGCTCCCAGGAGTGTAGTGAGCTCTCTGGGGCCCAGGGACCCTGGGTGGGGGTGCTTCCTCCTCAGGCCAGACTGTTCCCGCCCACCCACTGCGGGAGGAAGGGAGACAGGGCTGTCCTCAGTGTTCACAGCTCCCCAGGAAGGGCACTCCCTCCACGCCAGCCTCTGATCTCAAGCATTTCTAGAGCAGAATGGCAGTGACTCGTCCAGGGCCACTCGCAGTCCAGCGCGCTCCTCCACTCAGTCTGCACCATGCCTGGCACGGTGCTAGGAGGTGTCTGCATTCCCGAGTTGGGGAGACAGGGGCATCCCTGGGAACGGGTAATAAAGATACTAGAGAACTGACATGGCCCCAGTGTTTGTGCAGTGAGTGAGTGGCACAGCACAGAGCCAGCAGTGCTCACAGGGGTTCCAGTCACAGGGGCATGGGGGTGGTCAAGGGAGGCTTCCTGGGGGAGGTGGCATTGAATTGAGCCTAAAGGGAAAGGAACAATTGATTGGTAGCTGTTCTGGGAAAGTGACAGTGAGTCTTCAAGTCCAAAAAGGGGCTGGAACGGCCCTTGTCTCCCCCAACTCTGGTGTAGGCTGGAAGGAGGGAGGGGCTGGGCCTGATAAGAGTCTATATTTACGAGTGCAGAGAAGGCAGGTTCTTGGTCATCCTCTTGTTCTGCCTAGAGTGGGCAGGGTCTGGCCAAGAGCCCTTGACTCTGGCCAACCTCGGGGGCTCTGTGCTGGGGCAGCAGGGGTGTGGTCGAAGGCGGGTGCTTCAGTGCTCCTTGCGGGACACTGGCCCTGCTTGTTCGAAGAGGGAGGTCACAGACCTCAGTAGTGCCCTCTTTGAAACTGTGAGCCCTGTGAATGGGGTGTGAGGGTGTGATGGGGAAGGGGTGTGGTCAGAGTGTGTGTGTGTGTGTGTATGTTGGAGGAGATGGGGCCCACTGCCCACTCTCCTGGGTAAACCAGCCCGCTCAGCTTCCTCCTGCTTCCCTCGTACCTGTTCACCGAGCTCTGGAGCCCTGAGGACTGACTGTGTGCTTCCACTCCAAAATTAGGGGTTACCCCCCCATTTTTCAGATGATGAAATGGAGTCTCAGGGCAGTCAACTTGCTCGCACACAGCCAGGCAGTAGCAGAACCAAGAACCAAACCCACCAGGACAGGGCTCTCTCCACTTCCGGACTGGTCAGCGCCCTGAGCCTCCGTAACCCTCACCTTCTGAGGACAGGCTTCCAGGAAATGAGATGGGAGCCAGCCAGTGCTGCCCAGACCACTGAGGGTTAAATGCTGCTCAGTACTGCTGCCTTCTGCCCTCCTCAATTTTATTGTCTTCGGAAGAAAGTTTAGTCCTGGCAGTGAGCAAACAGCACCTTGGCACCTGTCAGCTGGAATTGGGCCCGGAGGAGGAGGGGGCCCTGACCTAAGCCTGTGCCTACCTGGGCCCTGCTGTCTGCCCACCCCCTGAGAGGGGACAGGTGGGGACCCTGGCCAGAACCCAGCTTGGCGCTGCTGAACTGGTTTTGTTTCCCCACTGGCCATCCTGCCCCATCCTGCCCCCAACTTGGTCACTGGAGCCACCTGCTTCCACATCCCCAGGTGAGCCTGGGTCTGGAGAGGCCTCGGATCTCAGGTGGGGGCTGGGAGTGGGGAGGGGAATGAATGCCTAGAAGTGGGGAACTCCAGAAAGGGGAGCTGGGGGAACAGGGTGGGGCATTTTCCTGCTCTGAGGATCTGCCCCAAGGCACACATCCCCTCTGGGGCATACACCCATCCAGTGACACCTGTGCTCGGGCAGCAAACTCTGGGTTCCTCTTCTCCCCACATCCGGATGAACCCGCCCGGCCTAGGTGTTCCTTGACCCTCCTCGTGGACCCGCAGCCGAGTCCCCCCATCACGGCATGGAACATCAAGGCAACACTTTGGGCTCATTTGAAGAGTCCTCCATTTGGCTAAAATCAGGCTCTTGTCATTGGAGCCCTGGATTTGAAGGAGAAAGGCTATGTGGTGGAGAACAGATTCAACCTCTACTTGACTTTTTCTCCCTGCTCTGCCTGGGACTACGGACAACCAGGAACCCCTGGCCTTAGCAACTCCTAGAATTTTGCTTTAAAAACTGAAGCCTGTTCAGGAGTCGAATTCACCCTGCACCGTGAGTGTGGGACCCCAAATGCCCCAGCTTTCCTGGTCAGTGCTCATCGCCAGGTACCCGGGACCTTGACGGCCACTCGGGAACCTCCGAGAGCACCCAGAGTGACCCTCCATGCACGGACAGGACCCGGGCCCTGGGAGGGAAGGGCCAGCCCTTAGTGCCCAGCCCACTGGTGACCATCCAGGACAGGTGTCTGGGCATCCTTCCCCACCCGACATCCCGCCCACAGGTAACTCTCAGGGGCCTCAGAAGACACACAACTCAAGACGACAACGCCCAGCCGGGTTGACAGTTCCGGGTTTTATCCACAGTCATACAGTCACAACCTATATATATATATATTTGTATTTATATACCTTTAAATTACACAATCATGTACAAAACAGGTGCATTGCTGAGACCACAGCACTTCTCGGAGTTTCACAAGTGTTGGACTAATGGAGTCAGGAAGCCGAGGGCGGCAGAGGGCGGCCGCAGAATGGTGGTTAACTTAGGAAGAAACACATCACTCACTGAGCCCTGCAGAGCAGCCCGTGCAGCATCGAGGGTGTGGGCAGGGGGCTCGGCGAGGGGCGCGGGGCCCCGCACTTGATGCTGAATGCCCTGACACCAGCACTGACAGGTGGGCCTGGGCCCCGGGAGCTCAGGGGGTCTTCCAGGTGAGACCCTCCACTCTGGGGCCCGAGGAGCCCAGGGACCCACTGCTCAGAAGGAATTGGGTTTGAAGTCCCTGCCCCAGAGTGGGCAGCTAGAGTGCTGGGTGGGGGTGGGGGGGACAGCCAGTCACTGCCCCTCCCCAGGTGCTGGGAAACTGGAGGCACAGACAGAGGGAGCCCAGGCTCCAAAGTGCAGACGGGACAGCTGTCTGACTTCCAGCAGTAGGTGGTAAAGGGCCCTCAACTCCACCTCCCGCTTGGAGGAGAGGCAGAAGGGGCTTTTGTTCTGGCATGGGAAGGGCTGAAGTTCTCCAAAATCTTGCTCCAGGCCCCGAGGGGTCCACAGAGTAGTGATAAGGGGGAGTGTGCTGTGGAGGAGAGTCTGCCCGTCCCTAGAGGTGCCCTTGTCCCCACCCCCCAACTTTCCTGGCCTTGAGTGAGGCCTGTCCCAGCTCCAGTCCCTGCCCAAGTATGCCAGGGTTCTCTGTGCCACACGAACAGGGTCAGGGCTTTGAGGCTGGGGCCTGTGACCTAACAGGAGACTGTGGGAAGAAAAAGCAAGGAGCAAGAGGCTGATGGGTGACAGAGGGTCTGGGGTAGACACTGTCTTCACCTAGAGGCCCAGGGCCAGGTGACAGGGGAGGGAGCAGGGCGTCTGAAGCCATGAAGCAGCACCACTGTCAAGCTCACCTGGTGCCAGGCTCACCTGGTGCCACAGGAAGTCTCAGGGTGTCACCGCAGAGGTTCCAGGAGATTCCTCTTCTAGCCAGTCCCTCACTTGTTGGGACCCAGCCACCCTGCCCCCACTGCCATGGGAGAAGCTGGTCCTTGGAGTAATCCAGCGCTACTTTCTTCCACCGGCCAAACACCGCTGCTCTGGGCAGGCCACCCTAGTCTCCTCCCACCCCAAAGTCCTTTAACTGAGACAGGGGGTTCTGCAGAGATGGGTGAGGGGAGGTGCTGCCAGTAGGGGGAATGTTGCTGCAGGGCCAGGGCCCTGGTGATGGAAGGGAGAAGGCAGACAGGCGTGGTGACTGCCCTGCTCCTGAGGGCCAGGGCTCCTCCCTCCTGCCATTCCCACGCCTCTCCTATTGGCTGCAGGCTTTCCCTGGTGCTCCCAGACTGGAAGCTCCCAAGGGTGTAGCCCCAGGCAGGCCAGAGAATGGGAGAGATGAATGGGAGACCCCAAAGCTCGATCTCCTGAGGGCGATTCTCTAGTGTCAGATGGAAGTGGAGGGAAGGAGGATGGGGGAGTGGGGAGGGAAGACGGGTTGAGTGAGTGAGCAAGATGCCCCCCTCCTCAGGAAACAGGAGGAGGGCGCTACTGTTGCTGGCTTTGCCCTGTGCTCTGGGGCCCCTTCCCCTGCCCGAAGACTTGTTAGGGGTGGGTGGGTGGTGACTCTATAAGTACTGAAGGGTATGTCTCTGAGAAAGAGCCCAGGCCTGAAGAAGGGCCCCAGCAGGGTCCTGGTCCCTCAGCTGAGCCTGGCCTTGGGAGGTCTGAGGGCCAGCTCTCCCTTCACGCCCCCTCCGACACCACCACGACTCTGTCAGCCACTCCAGCTCAACCCTGTTCATGTCTAAGGGAGTCGAGGGCACCTGGAAACCGCTACGGGAGAAGAGGGCGCCTATTCCTCTCCCAGAGGGTGAGGCCAGGGAAGAAGGACACTCCCCCGGCACAGTGGAAGACTTAGCACTGGGAGGCCCCTTGTCCGGGGTTGGAGGGGAGGCCTCTGAGAGTAAGTGGAGGTGAACAGGGGAGAAGGGGGGGGCAGGAAGAGGTCAGAAATTGGGGTGGGGCAAGGGGGTGGGGCAGGTGCTGACAGCCAGGGGTGGAGAGGAAAGGGGTGGGATGGGGGCACAGAGGCAGAATAAAAGGGTCAGGGAGGTGTCTCTCGGGGCTCAGGAGACTTCTCTGTGGGATCTAAAAAGCGGACGTCATGATGTCTTCGTTGGGCTAAGTCCTAAGACCCTCGCCTACCCAGGGACCATTGCCGCAAGTGCCGCTAGCCTGGCCTCCGGGGGCCCTGCAAGTGCTCCGTCTCTTTGTATTTTTTTGTTCTGTTTTGACTTTTAAAAAAATAAAAGCTTGATCGGAAAATATGTCTGGAACTCTATGGCCAGGGAAGGTGACGAGAGTGGGAAGGGAGGGCAAGGAGTGAGGGGTGCTGTGGAGGGCAGCTAGATGGCCTCCACGTAATTGGCGGGATAGAGGCCAAACTGCCCGCTGTCTAGCCGCCCGCGGCACCAACCCTGCTCGTCCTCCTCTCCCAGCTTGGTGAGCTCATCTCCTGGGAAGGGGACACAGAGAAGATCCTTGACAGGGGCTCAGAGAGGTCTCTCCCTCTACTCCCACACTGCTAGGTAAGCCCTCCAATACCATTGTGTTAGGCTGACTCCTAAACCCTCCCCCTTTACTGCCCCAATGCCTGCCCCGGAGACCAGCCCCAGCCACATACCCAAGTGTTGCCCCCAGTCACCCACCTAATGGGGGTCTCGTCCTGCCTCCAGCTTCATTTCCCAGGTCAGGTCTCCCTGTTCTAGCACCCTGGGGCCTTAGGACCGCCCCCAATCCTTCCAGGTCCAGAACTCCCAACCCTATTCTCAGGTCCTGACTGGGCCCCTGGCTCCCAGTTACCCACTCTCAGGCCCTGCACTTGCCCTCCAAGTCAAGTCTTGGCCAGGTGGCCCAGGTTTTACTTGTTTCAGCTGAGCCCTGTACCTGGGCCCTCCCAGGGCTGCACTCCCTGCCCACCCCGCATCCCCTGCCCTCAGGCCCCGCCCCACGAGCTCCACCCACCGTACCAGCCTTGAAGCTGAGCTCATCCTGCTCCTGGCCGTCGTAGTCATAGAGTGCTCGCACACGTACTCCCTTGGCGTCATCCTCAAAGGGGTTAGAGCCCCCGTTGGCCTCATTGCCCCCAAAGGGGTTCCCGCTCTCATCGTCTGACCACTCAGTGGCATATGGCTGGCCCCTGTCATAGCTGCTAACGCTGAGAGGCAGAGAGAGGACCCAGCATCAATGGCCTCTCGCCTCAACGCTAGGGCTGCCCCTATCCCCGGTCAGAGCCCTGGCCCCATATTTCATCAAGGCTGGAGCAGGGCCTCCTAAGAGGGGTCCTGAGTCAGACAGCTCTTTAAACAGATGTGAAGCAAGACTATTAGCATAATTACTCAGGCTTGGAGGAGGGGGGTGCTGAACAGGACCCTGAGAGATCCTGACCCTTCACCTGAGAGGACCAGTATGATCTAGTGGTTACAAGTGGTAATTCTGGAGCCAGACTCTTGGGCATCACATCCTGGCTCGGAGGCTTACTAACTAGCCGTGTGACCTTCTGCAATCACTTGACCTCTCTGGGTATCAGCCTCTCCATCTGTAAAATGGGAACTTTCACACTTCTCACAATGTTTAAGCTTCAATGAGTTAAAATATGGAAAATACTTAGAACAGAGTCTGGCACAAGTGGAAGCTCTCAAAAAACTAGCTAGCTAGCACTATCTTTGAAAGGAGCATGAGGTTGCTGGGGTTTAGACCATTTCTTGTCCTTGAGGTGAAACTCAAGAGACTTCTGGCCTCCAGGAAGCTCCAGAGGAGGCACTCACCTGCCACGGTCTCCTGCCTGCGACGTGGACTCCACCACCCCAGTGGCATTGGTCAGCGCTACCCCCTCTGCCTTCTTGGGCTGCTTCTCCTTCTTGGCGGCTGTGTGAGGGAGGTCCGGGTTCCACTCCTGGTGGGCACCAGGGGGGCAGTCAGGCTGGAGACTGCTCCCCGAGGCCCCTTCCAGGCTTTTCATGCTCTGCTTCCCCAACCCCACACAGCCTTACCTCAAACTGGGGCCAATTCATGGGCATGCCAGGACCGCTGGTGCTGCGGAACCATCTGAGGTCGTCCTGTGCGTCAGCCCCCCTGATGGCCTGCTCCAGCTCCCGGTACACGTGGACATAGCTGTGCACAGCGGAGATGGGAAGGTGGAGGGGCAAGATGCCTCACGGCCCCTTCTTATCCTTGGTGAGGGTAGGAGCCCTTTCAGGGGCCAGGGTGCTGGCATGGTCCCAGCTAGGAACCAGGCAGGCTTCCCAAGGAACAGTCTTCACGTGGGCATGCCCAGTGGGCACCCTTTGCTGTCCCCACCTTAGCTACTCGCCCACCCATCCGTGCATGTTTCTCGAGTACCCAGTGTGCACTGGCTGGCACCCGGGCAGTCGCTGTGTTTGGAGCCTCTTCGTTCTTAGGCCCTACAGCTCAGCCCTCCCCTTCCTATCACTATAATGAGGGGCCTGGGATGCCTTGCACACTAGTCCTACCCTCTGCTGCCTGTGCCCGCCATACTGCCATGCCCAGCTACCTGCTATTCTCAGCTAGGTTGAGGTGACGTTTGATGTCCAGCAGCACCTCCTTGAGGAAGACCAGTCGCTTTTCCTCAAATTGCTGGCACTGTTCAAACACCTGCTCCATGCCCTCCATGTACTGGGGAGTGGTCTTGCCCACCTCTTCCAGCACTTTCTCATACTTCTCCTGCGTCTGTAGGCACCAGGGTGAAGGGAGGGTGAGACCCAGGCCCACGGCTGCCAGCCGCCACCCACTCCCAGGGGCCCTGAGTGCCCAGCCTGGCCGGCACCTTCTGCACGTCTTGTTTGCACTTGTCCACTTTGTCCTGCAGCTTCTTCTGCTGCTCAGGTGTGACTGACTGCTCCGTCTTGCTATTCATCTCTCGTGTCACAGCCAGCTTCTCCTCTTTGCAGGCCAGATGGTAGGCCTTCTTGGCTGCCTCTAGCTGTGGGGAGGGGGAACAGGGGGCAGGCCTCCTACGTGTGAACAGGAGCCAGTGTGGTCACTGATCAAGCCCTCCCACCTGCCCACCCTGCCAGGAACTGTGACTACAGTCTTAAGAGGCAGAAGGGATGCAGGCCCTGGCTCCAGGTATTTGGAGCAGTGTCCGCCCACCTGCGGATGTTTCCCTGCACGGCACTGGCTGCTGCACCTACGACACGCTCCTGGTGAGCACTGCAGTGCCTGCCCACATGTGGTTATGTCTCCCTGGAAGGCAGTCCTGCCCCTCAGGGACGCAATCCCAGAGGGCAGTCAGTGCACTGCCACCCGCCTGTAGACACCCTCCCTCTGATGAGACTGGCCCTCTGAGCTCGCCCGCCCACCCTTGCCCCGTTTGCGGCAGCCACCCTCTGGGCACCTCCTTCATCTTCTTGGCCCAGGGTTTCTGGGCCTTGCGGAAGCCATCCTCAGCCTCCTTGGTCTCCTTGAAGCCGCCCATGATCTGCTTGTGATAGGCGTCCTTCTGCCAGTTCTTGACCTTCTCCAGGTCCTCGTTCAGCAGGTTGTTCTTCACCTCCTGGTGCAGTTCGCTCACCTTGTCTGCCTCCGTCATCATGGCGCCCCAGGCCCGCTCCAGGCTGCCATACTGCGGGCCTGAGGACACGGCCGTGGGTCACAAGGCCTTCGTGACCCCCTGCCCAGAGCCCTTCCCACACCCCCTCCTTTCTCTGAGGCTTTCCCCATACTTTGAAGGGCAGCAGAAATGCCCTCCTCTGCTCTCCTTATAGTTTTCTTCACCTTCCAGGGCCCAAGTACAGCCACCTTCTCCAGGAAGCCTTCTCTGACTGCTCTACCACGCACCTCAGCCTGCAGCCCTCACGGAATTCTTCTGCATCTGTCTCTGTGTCTACTCCCTATCTTCCTCATCAGCCTGTGAGCCCATGGTGAGGGGTGGCAGCCTTGACCCTGTGGGTTCTCAGAAGCCCAGCACAATGCCAGGCACAGTGGGGACTCCAGAATGTTGGCTGAATGCGAAACTGAAGAACCACCTGGTGACAGATACCAGGAGGCCCTTGGGATTAGACATTTGTTTCTCTGTACACAGGCATCGAGTCTGTGCCAGGCATATGCAGGGCACTATGGGCCCAGGTCGTGCCTTCTTGGGGTTCAGAGTCTATGGGAAGAGAAAAACATTAACAAATGCATGTCAACTTCAACGTGAAACGGCTCTAGATTAAAGGAATCTAGAGACAGACAACTAAACGCAGTGTTCTGGATCGGACCCTGGGCCAGCACACAATGGCTGTGATAGAGTTTGCATACAGGCCATGTTAGATGTCCTGAATTTGATGGCTGAACTATGGTTACATAAGTAAATATTCTATTCTTAGGAGATACATGAAGAATATAGGGTAAAGGTGTATGTCTCCAACTTAAATGTTTCCAAAAACATGCATATAAATAAGAATAAAACAAATGTGGTAAAATGTTAATTGGTGCATCTGGGTGAAGGGTATGTAGTTCTCTGTACTACTCTAGAAACTTTTCTCTGACTTAAAATTATTTCAAAATAAAATGTTTGTGTTTTTGTTTGTTTGTTTTTAATCCAAACTGAAATTGTACAAAGTGGAGTTGAAATGCAGGGAGGCCTGGCTTGGTGAGGGAGGGGAGGAGCGCAGGCGTGGGGACAGTGCCTGCAAGGCCCTGTGGCTGGGGGCGCAGGTGCAACCCGGTGGCCCGTGCTCCCACGACTCAGGGAATAGGTTTAGGACCTGGGGTCTGCACACGAGATGGGCATGGGGGTCACCTTTCTCGATGAGCTGGCGCCAGCGTTTGGCCCAGTCGGTGAGCTGCTGTGCGTAGGCCTTCTCGATTTTGGCACGCTCCTGCACGCAGTTCATCAGGTCGTTGCACAGGCGGTGCCCGTCATCGATGCGCTTCACTGTCCGCTTGTAGTTCCCCACCTGGTGGCCAAGCAGTGAGCGTGACTCGCGCGGGCTCCCAGCCTCCCCAGGGCCGGCTTCCCACCTCAGTCCGTCCTGCAGGGGGCGCCCGCCACCGCTTCCCTGGTGTGGCTCGGTACCCTCTGACTTTCTGAGGACTTGGCACCCTGCGCCACACCCGTCTAAACACTCTCTGATTCCACTTTAAACATAATTTTGTCGCTGCCACAAAATATAGAACGTTTTTTATAATTTGGACTTGGGCCAAATGAATTATTCATTTCGTTCTTCCGAGTTAAATCTATTATATTTATATAGTCTCATAAGTGTTGAGTTGAGCTGCAACTTCTTGACATAATATTATGCTTTGTAGACATCTCATTAAACACTTATTAATTTAGGTTTGGCAGTTTTCACTTTGGGTTTCATAAGCCAATACAAAAAAATTCTGGGTTTCAAGGCTTATGAAAAATTCTGAGGCTCTGAAACACTGCCCTGTCTCCACCTCAGAGTCGCTCTAGGCTCCCAGAACTCACTCCCTGCTACCATTGCTCTGCCCTCTGCCCACTGCACAGGGTAGGGGCAGGGAGCAGCAGAGAAAGGCTGTGTGAACTGTAAAACGCTTCACCTGCCTGTGCAAAGTGCCAGGACTCTGTGCTGCGGCCCTGAGAGCAAAGAGCTGGAGGGGGGGTGGCGCTCTACATCATGAAATACATGGGGTGTCTCCAGGGGCAGCTGTGGGGCCCAGGGCTCTAAGCTCAGGGTACAGCAGTAGACTGTAGGACACGTAGGGTTTTAGAGGGGCCTGAGGGGCTGGGGAGCAAGGCCTGAGATGGTGGGGTGGGGGTGGGGGCTGGGCCTCCATACAGCCAGGCTGTCTTTCCCCAGGAACTGGGAGCAGCAAAGCCTCACCTCCCAGAAGCTGTCAGTGGTCTCCTCAGGGGCGAGCGAGGCTTCATCGTAGGAGCCAGACATGATGTGGTCGCGGGGGGATGGACAGGTGTGGAGCGATGGTCAGCAGGCTAGGCTGCTCATATGCTGGAGGGCAGGAGAGAGATTCCTGAGGATGAGGGACATGTCCGATATGCACCACTCCAAGCCTAGGCCCTGGCATGCTGTGGGGATGAGGGCTTCACAGGCATAAGCCTTGCACCAGGGTAGGGACTCCCTGCCCAGGGACTGGCTCACCCCAACAGTCACCTTGCAGCACCCCTTCTGCCCACCTCCCACCTCTCCTCCACAAGCCCTTCACCCCATCTCCTTTCCACTTCATCTCCTCTCTTCCTACTGCCCTTCAAATCCACGCTCCAGCTCCAGTGTCAGCATCTCTTCTCAGAAGCCTGTCCCAACCACCAGAACTGTGGTGCCCACTACTGTTCTGTGTTCCTGGACTGAGGGCTAAATTAGAGCCACATGACTGCATGTTTGCTTTACATAAATCTGTGGTTTGCTTCACAGACACACAGGTCTTCAAAGCCAGCAATCAGGCTTATCTTTGCGCATGTCCTGTACCGCCCGCCCCTGCCCTGCCCAGGGCCCACTATAGCTCAAAAAACCCCAGCTCACTTCTCAATCCATCCCCCTCAGCACCACCCACTCTAACCCAGACAGGTCCTTGCACCAGGCCCAAAACACCCACGGAAGCTCCCTGCCATCACTGCCCCAGCCAATGCAGAGCCCTTGGTCTCAGCCCCTAAGTCCTCCCCAAAGCACCTACCTACAGCCTGGACCCAAGCACCCTGGGAAATTGGCTGTGGGCCCCCTCCTACCTCCCAACCAGGTTGAGCCCCTCCTCAGTTCCCTGAGCCGCTGGGCCCTGCAAATGCCCTTCAGGCTGCCCCATGCCCAGCCTCAAACCAAAGGCCTCCATCAGCTGCTTCCAGGTCCCTAAGAGTCTCAGACATGCAGCTTCCAGCCCACAGGTCAGATAACTGTGATCTGTGTGAGCGTCATGCTGCTGTACATGGCCTGGGACTGTCAGCAGCATCATGACTGTCTGATCTAGGCTGCACACTGCCCCATTCCTGTCCCCCTCCCAAGCCTTGCTGCCAGCCTGGGCAAGAATGGCTCAGGCATCAGGAGACTGGACCCTGAGGGCCAGGGTCCTGTTCTTCAAAGGGCCAGGGAGACCAACTCAGGCCTGACCCCACTGCAAGCTGACAGCCTGCAGCTGAGGTCACATCCCTGACTCTGCACCCTAACCTCGGGGAATGAGAACACTGACGAGGAGGACACTTGGCCTCTGCAAGAATCAGCTCAACCCAGAGCTCCAAGGGACCATAGGGCCTTATCAGCAGCTGGTCATGAGGCTCAGGGCAGGAGCCCCACGCCTGAAGCTCCTGGGTCAGGGATGGCCCTGCCCCCTCTGGCCTCAGTCTTCCTATCTGCCCAGGACCAGTGCTCTCTTCCCAGTAAGAACCCAGTGTTGCCTCCTGCATCTCTCAGGCGCCAGACACACTTTGCTTCTTTCCCCTTAGCAAAGACTCAACTCTCCCACAAACTCATGCACAGTGGAGCAGCTGGAGTTCATCAAGGGACAAAGAAATGAGTCCGGATTTCTTTCTCCTTAATTTTGCACCTTTCACTTATAAAGCAACACTTGCTTCACGAAGAAAATATCGAATTTGTGCCCTGACTGGTGTGGCTCAGTGAGTCGGGCATTGTCCCACAAAGTGAGGTTCACCAGCTTGATTCTGGTGACAGGCCAGGCCCTTGGTGGGGGCGCATACAAGAGGCAACCAACTGATGCTTCTCACACTGATGTTTCTCTCCCTCTTTCTCCCTTCCTTCCCTTCTCTCTAAACATAAATAAAATCTTTTTAAAAAGAAAGAAAATTTGAATTTTGATACGGTGAAGTAAAAGGCAAGGATAGCTAATGAAGGGCTTTAAGCCAGGTTAGGTAAGTGTCCCTGGGGCCACAGCCATCGAGGACTCTTGAAGTCACACAGAACCAGTGGATCCCACAATGCTGACTCTCTCCTGGAGTGAAGGTCAAACCCACCTCTGGTAGTGGGGAAGCGACTTCACACGAGCTTGGTGGGGGCAACGTGGTGCCCTTTCTCACGGTCACGGGCACACACATCCCTCACCCAGCAGCACCTTGTAGTCCTAGGAATTCACCTCCTGGCCACTCGGGCAAACTGCTGCTGCCCAGTCCAACTGACTGCAGCACTGCCCCGAAAAGCCGAAGGCGGGGAAACAGCCGGAGGTGCGCCCAGGGGGCAGGGGGAGTGGTGGTGCAGGCCTGCAGCAGAAGGCTCTCGTCCTCAATGCACCCCCCACCCCCACAAGCCATGTCACTGAAGCCAAAGGAGCGAGGTGCAGAACAGGGTGGCTGCAGATGCTCCTGTTTGTATGGGGGGTGGAAATACATAAGCACAGATATTTTTGGAAAGCTGGTAACAGTGGCCGTGTTGGGGGAACTGGGTGGCTGGGGGATGGGGTAGGAGAATTTTCACTGGGGCTCTTTTATGCCTTTTAATTTTTGCCTTGTGTGCATAAATTGCGTATATATTTTTTAAAAAAAAAAAACAACCCTCCAGCCTGTGTTGGAAGAGAGCAGAGGGAGCTGGAAGCCAGGACCAAGGGCGCACTTGAAGCACGGAGGTGGGGACAGTGCAGCTAAGCCCTGCATGTCAGGTGAGAAGTGCACAATGGCAGAGATGAGGGCCTGCTGTGGTCCCTCCCTTGGTGCAGGCAGGCGATGGCTCTCCCGAGCTCCCAGCTGAGGTAGCATGTGTGGTAGAAACAGCTTTAGCCTCTAGAGTCCCTGCTCTGCCACCAAACTGTTGTGTGACCTTGAGCAATGCAATTCACGTGGCCTTGCTGGGCCTTTCCAGGAAACGAGGATGACCCAGCCCCACATAAGGATCAGAAGAGATGGGGCAGTCCGGGCACTGCAGCCCCAAGCTGGGCCTGCGTGGAGGTGGCTCAGGAAGACCGGCAGGCGGGGTTGAGGAGGGGACGCGGGAAGGGCGTGTGAGCCCGCAGCACCATTTAGCTGGACACACCATCCTGCCTTCACCCTGCCTCACACCCCCACCTGGGGGCAGGTGGGAGGCTTAGCTCTTACCAAACGCCATCCTCCCAAGAGGCAAGCAGTAGCTGCCATCACTGAACAGCTGTGTCTCTGAGTCAGGAAGCAGGAGGGGCCAGCATCCGCCACTCACCCTGGGCAAGCCCAATACACCGATAACTTTCTTCCATCCACCAAATGGACACAATGCCCAACCCGACTCTGTGTGGCTCTGAAAGCACTTTATGGTTAGCAATAACAGCTGACATGTATGGAGCACGTATTTGGTGCTGAGGACAGTTCACAGGTCTTAATGGATCTAACCCTCACGACGCCCTCACGACACAGGTGCGATTCTCACCCCCACGCTGCAGACAAGAGCCCAGGGCTCTGAGACTTGACTGGAAAACAGGTTGGCAGCTCTTGCTGCTGGTCTGCCACCACTTGCGCTGTGGTGGGGTGGTGGTCTCATTTCAGTCAGGCCCCCTCTTCTTGTGGAACAAGGGAAGGAGCCAGGCCTTCTTTGGCACTCAGCACGGGCAGGGGCGGGGGCTCCAGCTCTGCCACCTGCCAGTGAGAGCTCGGCCAAGTCCCTCCGGGGGGTCTCGGCTTTCTAACTCGTAGGATGGAAAATGATACTGGAGTCTATTCTGAAGATCAAAGGATAAAAGGGTAGTAAGCTCTTGTTGAAAAACATAGAACACTGTGCAGATGTAAAGTTTTCGTGCTGGTCTGGACCTTTCATCCAGGGAGAAGTCACAGAGTGTCTCTCTCAGGTCTGAGGCCTACTGCCAGCTGCCTATGAAAGACCTGGAGGGCAGGGGCCTCGGTCATGTTCCCTGTACCAAGAAGGGACCGAGGCATTAGAGCGTGAGCCCACAGAAGGCAGGCGTGGATGAACTTTGTGGATTCCCGCATCATTAGTCACGGACAACCACAGGCCTCAGAGAAACGGCAGCCCTTCTTTCTCCTCCCACCGCACACCCAGCCCGTCAGCAGGTCCTGAGCAGGCCCTTCACCTCCTTGCAGCTGCTTATCCATGGGCTTTCCTGCCTCTGACTTTGTCTCTCAACGCCCCCTCCCCAGCCCCCCACATTGCAGCCAGAGGAAAACTGGCAAGCCCTTCAGGTCTCCTTTTCTCCAGAGACATCCTGTTTCCCCTGAGTAAAAGTCGAATTGCTTGCCAGGAGGTCCTGCATAACCTGTAGCCCTACCTCTCCTCCATCTGCCCTCCTCTCCTACTCTCACTCTCCTCCAGCTCTGCTGAGTCCTTTGCTGTTCCAACCCCAGGGCCTTTGCACCTGCTTGAAATAGTCCCGCCCACCCAGACTCCCAGGTGCACTCAAATGTCTTGACCTCCCCCAACTTAAACTTGCAGTTCTGTTGTTTCCATCCCCATGACCACCCCCACCCTCCCTTTCCTCATTCATTATTCTCCACAGCACCTGTCACATCCGCCAGGCTGTCCACCTTGGAGCACTCATATGTTTAGTGTCTTCCTTCCTCACTAGAATGTCAACTCTACAAGGTCAGTAGTTTAGCCTGTCTGGTTCTCTGCTGTATTTTTAGCATCCAGAGCAGTGCCTGGCACATGGTAGTAAATGCGCCATCACTTTTGTTCAATGAATGAATAAATGCCAAGGACCTTCAGGAACATTCATTCATTAAATAGCAGAAGCACTGAATTCTGTACCCCAGAACCAAACCCAGCCACCTGCACACAGTAGGCATTTAATAAACATTGGTAATGATGGTGATACAACCAAGAGCCAGAACCCCACAAGACTGGAGGGGTCTCAAATCCCACTTGTTTCCAGGCCCCCTTCTTCACCTGACATTCCCTTCCCCACCTCTTGATCAGCTGCCAGGGTCCAGTTCCAAGGTGTCTTTCTCTCTGATCTGTTCTGGTCAGGTCCCTGTCTTGGGCTTGGCTGCTGGGGGTGCCCAAACCGAGACACCATAGATGGGGAGGGGAAGTGGGAGCTGTGGGAAGACAGGCCCATCCTCTCCGCTCCAGGTGCATCTCTCAAGACCAGTCATCTCTCACTCGGGCGCAGCCAGCTCAGCGTGTAGCCGCTTCCCAGACAGCACAGGTTCCAACCCGGACAGCGCCCTCCACCCTCAGCAGCACTGGGGGGTGGGACTTGGGCAGCTCACGTGCTCTTGCTCCTGGCCAGGTGGAACTGTCCTGGCAAAGCTAGAGCAGAAAAAGGCAAGAAGCTGGACCCAGGCCAAGCAGGACATCCTGCCCAACTCAATGCCCTGGGGCACCTGCCAGCCAGAGGAGCTGTGGCTCCCACCCCTGTGAGGGCTGAGCCACAGGCCACCATGACAGCATGGATGCAGAGACCAGCCAAGGGGCAGACTCCTGGTGTCAAACTGCAGCCTTGATCTGCGCGGGGCAGCTCTGGGCCACAGCAGTGAGCAAGACAGAAAACTCCCTGACCTTGTGAAGCTGACATTCCACAGAGGCCAGACAGACAAGGAACTAGAGGAATAAGTAAATGATCAAGTGTGTTAGAAGGTGATGAGGGCTGTGGAGAATAAAGCAAGGAACAGGACAAGGAGGAACAGTGGGAGCTGGGAGTGAGGCTATTTAATATAGGAGAAGGCATTTTGGCAAAGACCAGGCGGAGGTGAGGGAGGGAGCCATGCAGCTATCTGGGGGAAGAGCATGTAGGCAGAGGGAACAGTCAGTGCAAAGGCCCTGAAGCGGAAGCATGGCTGCCATGGTTGAGGAATGAGGGTCCCTATGGCTGGTGCAGAGTGAGGAGAGAGGGAGGGGTGAGGTTGGAGGTTGGGTGAGGATGCTGATCACGTGAGGCCTTACAGGTCAGAGTAAGAGCCTTGATCCCTCCCCCACCCCCAGGGAGATGGGAGCCACTGCAGCAGTGAGAAGAGGTGGGGTGTAATAGGCTTAGGTTTTAAAGGATCCCCACGGGGAGGAAGAGCGGGCTGCAGGGAGCTAGGACAGGGAACCTGCTAGCAGGTGACTACAGTCCTCCAGGTGAGGGAAGATGGGTGTTTGACCAAGGTGATAATGCTGTGAGCAGTGAGAAGTGGTTCACCTGTGGCAACACTGTGTCATTTGAGCCAATAGGATTTGCTGACGGTTTGGGTGTGGGAGAAGAGGTCAGGGATGGCTGTGGGGTGTGGGCCTGGGCAGCTAGCAGGCTGGGAGGACACTGGGAGGAACACTTTGGAGGAGATGGAAGCTCAGTTTCAGAGCCCTGAGTTGCCATGAAGAGTTGAGTAGGTATGTCCCCTTACTCTCTCCAGAGCTCCTGCATTAGGGGCCATGTAAGGAGGGGCCAGCCTGGGGTTATTCCTGGCCCAGGGCCCCAGCTCCTGGCTGAGTGCCCGAGCTCCGCGTGCCCCTGGGCCTCCCTTCAGCTCTGACTCAGGGAAGGTTACTGGAGGGAGGCCAGGTCCCCAACCTGGGTGGCAGGAAGGTGCTGTAGGAGGTGGGCCCACTGGGTATGAAGGGTGGGGTGAGGAAATGAACCCCAGGAGGCTAATCTGGGGGTAACAGAGTGTAGAAAAGATACAGAACAAGCAAAGATGGACCCTGGGGACCTGTGGGACAGAAAAAAATTAAAGAGTGGGGGATGTGGCCTAGAGAAGGCAGGTCAGAAATGGGGGAGGTCAGGGCCAGGCCTAGAGGGTCTGGGAAAAGGACAGCTCCTTCCAGCTCTTGCCAAAAGAGCCAGTCCTCTAGGCTTCACCAGCCCCCTGTCCTGGCTGGGTTGGAGGCCATCCCCGCTACACGGGTGAGGCAGGGCAGATGCCAGCCCACACAGGCCCTGGTGGGGAGGAGGGTAACAGGGTTCAGAGAAGCAGGGGGCAGGTGAGGGCAGTGTACCTGGGTTATGTGGCTGCCAGCCCCTAGGCACCCCCCACCCTGCTCCTGCCACCTGAGACCTGCCCTCTTACTCCCCAGGTTCCTAACCCTAAGGAGGGAGACCCGGTGCCTAATACTCGGCAGGTGCAATGAATGCTTGCAGAAACGAATGGGACCACTTCAGCTTCTCGGTGTGTATTCCTCTACCCTATCAAAGGCCCAGGGACCCCTCCTCAGCCCTTGCACCTCTTCCTCTGACCTAAAGGGTCCCAGGAGAAAAGCTCCACAATGTGGTCCCAGGGCTCAGCAAAGGACCCAGCCAAGTTCCCAGTGGGTGCTGGGCAGAGAAGGCAGGCAGGAAAAGCAGCCAGAGCCTTTGCCTCCTAGCACCCCAAGTATGCCCAAGGTTGCACACACCAACCCCCCACACCCTCAGACTAGGATCACCTCCTTGCACAGGCCAAGGGACTTCAGCTCTGCCCCAGGGCAAAGCCGGACCAGGTGCACCCACCCACTGCACCACTGCAGGCCCATCCTGCCCCTCTGTGCCCAGAGCTCAGGCCCCAGCCCCACCCCCGTGTGAGAAGCAGCCGGGGCTCCTCCGCAGTGCCCCAGCTCCCTGGGCAGCAGCAGACACTGTCCCCAGGAGCAATGCAGCAGAGGGAAGGAAGCTGGGGGAGGGAGGGCGACAGGCATCCCCATCCAAGACCTGCTCTCCTATCCCCAACATGGAGAACCTGGGCTTACTGAGGACGGGACAGGACTCCTCTGGGAGATCTAGGGATCTGGTTCTGCAGGAAGAACAAGGAGGGGAAGGACCTGAGTTTGAGGGGAAAGGAGAAATAAGCCTCCTCGCTGACCAGGGGCCTCTAAGCCCCATGCCTGAGACCACTGGGGCCAGCAGGGAGGCTGCCGGTGGGCTGGTGGGTGTGGAGTGGGGAGGAGGACTAGCTGGTTCCAAATGGCCAAGGCTTAGCAGTGCCTCAGTGCCCGTGGGGGACAACCTCGCTTCTCCCTGCCCCCACCCTCTCTAGCCTCAGCCTGGGGAAGTGAGTTTCTGTAAGCTGCAGCCCCCCTCAGCCCACTTCCCTCAGGGAGAGGGGCATGACTTTAGGCAGGACCTGTGGCAGTGGTGAGGGCAGAGTACAGAAGAAAGGCAACAGGGGACCCAGGTTCTGAAGAGCACCTCCGGGATGCTGGCTGCTCCTCACCTATCCACAGGCCCGGGACTCGCTGGCCCCTCTGCTTGCTACCAGGGGCTGCTGGTAGGAAGGTGGGGGAGCCCTGGGGCCCCACTCTCCATGCAGCCTCTTCCAGCTGTCCCCACGGATGCCTACCTGGGCCCGTGTTGGTACCAAGTCAGGGGCAGGTAGGAGCGCACTGCCCCCGCTGGGCCAGGCGAGGGCTGAGGAGCTAGCGGTCCTCCTCCTTCTCCGTGGTGGCGGGCAGGGAGGGGCCTGGCGCCTTGGCTGGGGGCTCTGTCCCCTTGGGTCCCCTTCACCGAGCTTGCTCAGGAAGGCAGCGCCAGAACTGCAGAAGCCAACTCCCCGCCCTGCCACGGCTGCCTCTTCTCCCTCCCTCCTCCCGACAGACCCGCCTCCTTCTCCAGCCACCCACCTCTTTCAGCTCATTTCTATGGCAACCAGGCAATGCTCGCACAGACAGCCTCCTTCCCACGCACACCAGGGGACGCCCGCCCTCTATAAGGCGCCTGCATCAACACCGGGGGCACGCACACTTCACCTTCACAGAAGCTGGTGGACACGCAGGCTCACGTGACTACCTTGGATTGGGCGGGGGAGAGGGGATACCCTGCTCCCGCCTCTTTCTTCTCTTTCCTCTCAAGACCCCGCCTCCCCCTCCTGACATCCTATCAGACGCCATAAACTGCACCTCCCTCAGGCCCTTAAAATCTGACTGCACAGCAGTTCTGTAAACATTTCTATTTGCTTACTCATTCATTTGCCTTCAGTCTCCTCTCAACATTCTCTTTTGAGTCTTTTCTGGGTCAGGCTGCGTGTGAGATGCTCGTCCACAATCTCATTCCGTGAGGTCCCACGCCCATTTTGCAGGCTGGAGACTGAGGCCCACGGCGCTGAAACAACTTGTCTGAGCATCCACGGCTCCCTGCCTCCCCAGCTCCTTGGCTCCCGGGCTCACGGCTGGCAGTGAGGCCTGTGAGGCCAACTCGGGTGCTTCCCCACAGGCCAAGACTGCCACACATGCTGAGAGCCTACATCTATGTAGGCTTGCACTTCACACATCCATGTGCACCAACACGCATCCATGTACATGTGCATCCCAACAACATGCATGCAAACACCCATTACACATATCTGTGCCCATGCATGTTCCACAAGCCTGTGTATGGGTGTCAAACTGTACGTGCACAAGCAACACATGTATGCATGTACTTAGCTGTAACACTAACATCAATGTACACACATCCACACCGATCCAGAACATACAACACACAGACCCTTCCTACACCAAGTCACAGCTGCACACTCACGCCCCCAACCCTCACCTCATTAGAAGGGACCAGTGACAGTGACACAGTAAAAGTGTCCCAACCAGGGGACTGAATAATGAGCCACTTCCCTGGAGAGGATCTGGCTCTGCCCCCCTAGGGACCAGACACTAATCTGCTGGTCTCCTCTCAGCTTTGCTGCTGAAGGGGGATGGGGTGGGCATGGAGGCAGGGCCTGCTCTCCTCGGCCCCCTCCCTCATTCGGAAAACCCTCTGCCTGGTCCCGACTAGATCCTACTTCAAGCCCTTTGGCCTAGGAGGCTCACAGATATTCCCACCCATCTTCCTGGTTGCTGTCCAGTTCTGGGACTTGGAGCTATGCCAGAACAGAGTAAAACAGGACCAACCTCCTCAGAGGGAATTCCGTGCCTCAGGCAGCCCTATTACCCCACAGTGGGGGAGGCCAAGTGGGGACTGGCGCTCAGGACGCACACCCTGCCTCACGGATGCACTGTCTCCAGCCCACACCGCCTCAGAGGACCTCAGGCAGGGGTCACAGCAGCCCCTGTACCCCAGGGTAACTCCTAGGGACCCTGCACAGCCCAGAGAGGGCAGATACAATGGGAAAGAATGAAAGAACCAGAAGCCCACAGAAGTTGCTGCTGGCTCATGATGGCCTCTTCCATGTTTCATCCCTTCTATAGTCCCTCTCAATCACCAGACCGATGCCAATAAACCAGACCTGCTATAAGCTGTATGAAATACCCTAGTGTCAGAGAAGTTCAATGCAAGGGGGGAATCGTCTGGAAAGATGAAATAGGGCCTTCTATGTCATTCAATAGACATTTACTAGACACCCGCCAGGCACCAGAGACTGCTCTCAGTGCTGGACACAACCGTGGGCCAGGGTCCCCACCCTGGAGGTGAAAAGCCAGTGGATGCTGAACTCCTGCTCTGCAGGGTCAGTGGTTGTCACAGCAGCCTTGCAGATGAGGTCACAGGACTGATAAGGAAACAGGGACCCTGAGAGACTGAGAGGTTTGCCCAAGGGGACAATGTTCCACATCGGTCCCGTTAAGAAAGATCCCAGTTCTAGGAGTTTCAGAGTCGAGTGTGCTCCTTAGCCCTGCTCACAGGCAGGACAGGTGGTACATGCTTGAAATGCCAGCCAAACTGTGGGCATGAGTGAGGATCCGAATGACAAGTGACTTCCAGCCTGGACTTCCTTGAGCTAGGGGCTGCAGCTGGGGGCCCCTAGGCCTGCACATCCTCAGCAGAGGGTTAAGTTAAGGCCCACGCCAGGAGGGTGGGGATGCCTGGCGCCTGAGATCAGAGGCTCCTTGGAAAACGAGGAGACCTCAGCTAGGAGACAGGGAGAGATTGAGTTCCAGGCACTGTAAGCAGCGGCCCCTGCTTGCCTGCCAGCCCCCAGCCCAGGATCATCTTTCTCCTAAAGAGCTGGTTCCATCCAGGGTTGCTAGAGTCAGTAGCCCCCACGCCCACCCCTCTGCTCCCTGGCAGACCCTGAGTTCTGCCCTCCCACACTCAGGCTCTGTGCAGATGCTGACCCCTCTGTTGTGTCCTCCTTCCCCAGCCCAGGTAGCACCCCGCCCCTCCATCAGCCTGACCTGGCCCCCTCTGCTGTTGGGAGGGGCCTCCAAGTCACCTGTCTGCAGTCCTCTATTCCCTCACTTGCAGGCTCCAGACAGGTCCAGGGACCCCTCCCCTCAAAACACACCCCATTCCCAACCTCACCCCTAGTCCTGGACCTTAACCATGCTCCAGTCCACAGGTGGGGTTAGACTACAAATGTGGCCTCACCCAGGCCACAGAGCACCTGCCCTGGTGTCCCCAGGAGGAGCCGACACCTTCTGTCAATGCCTTCTCACCCCACCCAAAAAGCATTTACTGCCCCCACACCCCAGCCAGGCAGCTATTCCATACACTCGCTCCCAGGGCAAATGCAATCAGAGCTCATTATCTGCTGCTTTGCATTTCATTTGCATAATGCCCCCATGACTGCCAAAATGCCAGAGCCCTCCCTGAAACCCTTCTCATGACAGGCAAGGCTGGTCAGCAATGAAGAAATAAAATAGACAAGGCTCCCCTGAGGGTCTGTCTGGGGCTAAGTACATGAGGACAAGGCTAGAGAGAGGAAACCTGAGGCGGCTTCAAGTTTCAAACCCTGAAAAGTGCTCGAAGGGAGGGCCAGTAGATAGTTACTGAGCACCTAAGTCCCAGCATGGCGCACGACATGCACTTCACCCCTGGTTTTCCCAATGAACCACTTCACAGGTGTGGGAACAGGCTCAGAGTGGTCAGGACCCTGCTCCTCAAAGCTTGGGTCCCACCCAGGAGCTGAGAAGATATGGGGCATCCCAAGTCCCACTCAAAGCTCTGAGTGTGCAAATGCACGGCCACAAGATCCTGGGTGTCGGGAGTGTGCAGAGTGCTAGGTTATGGGATGTGCCCTGTGATACACAGCTAGCAGATGGCACTGGTGTCCGAACTGAGGCAGGTCTGACCAAAGTTTGAGCTGTGCCTTTAATACATTTAACAAATATTTCCTGAACACCTGCTGTGCCCGGCACTGCTCTAGGCAGTGGATCACAGCAGATAACCTCCTGAGAGGATCATGAGATAACCTCACGAGCGCTTCACATCAAAAGAGGAAGACACACAACAAACTCGCAATGGGAATCCACACAGTGACTAGCGCCATCAAGAAAAGTAACGTGGGACAAGAAGATGGGGGTGGGGGTGGGGCCATTTTAGAGCCCTCTTCAGAGATGACATCTGCACAAAGACCTTAGTGACAGGGGAAAGAGGTATGTGATGATTTGGGGGAAAGAGTGTTTCTGGTAGAAGGGACAGCAAGGGCCAGTGTCCTGAGGTGAGAGTAAGCTAGGCACACCGAAGGCACCCCGAAATTGAATGGATGGACAGATGGATGGATAGGCAGATTGGGGGGTGGATGAAAGGATGGCAGGGAGAGGTAGCTTGTCTTGCAGGAGTCAAGAAAAGGCACACAGGGGCCAGAGCCCGTAGGGCCTTGCAGCCCACAGTGAGGACTTTGAATTTTATTACCAGCATAAGGGGAGCCATTGGTATTTTTGAGCAAGGGTGGGGGGAGAATCCAATTTATGTTGTGGAAAGATCACTGTGGCTTTTATGTGGCAACAAGTAGAAAGGGGGAAAGGCTGAAGCAAGAAGAACATTTCAGAGGCTTTTGCAATACCTATTCCCAGCAGGAATGTGTGCATGTGGCCGCTAAGACACACGCCCCAGAACGTTTGGAGCAGCTTTGTTCTGAAGAGTACCGAACTGGAAGCGACCCAAACACCCATCCGCACCAGGACCAATAAACAGCTTGCGTGACCAGTGCATGCAGTAGGGGCAGTTTGCTTTTTCCCTGTGCAACTTCTACCATGTGAGCTGTTCACGCAGTTGAATACTATACAGCAGCGATTCTCACCCAGCAAGGATTTTTACAACGTGCGGCACCTAATTATTTGGATGGGGTCACTGACCTCTTTTCCCTTATGATGTCAAATTAAAAAATGGCAACAGCCAACACAACAATAGTCATCTGATGTGAATGAATAAAAATATACCTATTTTTTGTCAGATCACCAAAAAGTATAATACATTTTTGATGTGCCACAGAATTTTAGTAATTAGTTGATGCATGCCGTGAGATGAAAAATGTTGAAAATCGCTGCTATACAGCAATGAAAAACAACCACGTGAGAAAAGGCATCTTCCTGAGCAAGAAAAGCCAAACTTAAAAGAACACACAGGGAGGATCTATTTAAACGAAGTTCAAAAACAGGTAAATCTGGATTTCTGGTTCTTGGGCACAGTGGGGTAAAGGTTCTCGTCCCTATCCCCGCCGTGGAGTTCAGCTAGACACCCTGGACATTAATGCACTAAAGCAGCCTCTGCAGACCTGAAAGGGGAGAGGAGAAGGCCGACTGACTAGGCGCCTCGGGCCCTCAGGAACAACACCGGCGATGAGTTCTCTGGGTTTTCCTTCCGCTGAATGTATCCCAGATTTGTTACTAGAGAAATCAGCAACCCAGAAACACCAACGAGTGTGGCAAAAACAGCTCCTAGAAAAGCCTGCTCTCTCTTGCCAAAGGATTGAGAAGGTGCAGTCTAGCACGACAGACACCTTGAAAACGCCAAGTGCCCCACTCCAGCAACACACCCTGGGAACACTGCAGCCCTAGCCCCACCCGGCTCCATGAGCAGGGGTCACGTGGGGAGCCTGTACTGAGTGTCCCATGCCCCACCCCCACCCCCAGGGTGGTAATGGAGAAGAACAAGTGGGGAGCCGGGGCTTTCATTCCCAGCGAGTGATAACGAGGCAACTCCCCCTCCATGCTAGGCAGGGAAGTGTCAGTGGAGGCCTAGTGGGCAGCTGGAACTCCTGCCGGGTCCAGCAGTGAGGAGGCACCCCTGTCTCCCACCAGGGTGTCACCTAAGGTAAAGTGGGGAACTGGGACTGCCGCCCCACCTGGCACCAGTACAGAGCAGTGTTGGGGGAGGGCTGCTAAGACAGAAGGTTTAAATAAGACCTGTGTCTCATAATAAAATCCCAAAGTCCAGGACACAAGAAAAAATTACCTGCCACACCGAGAACCAGGAAAATCTCGATTAGAATGAGGAAAGGCAAGAGATGCCAACACCAAGATGATACAATAACCAGAATCATCCAACAAGGGTGTTAAAGCTGCAATCTTGAAAAGGTGTCAACGAGCAATGACAAACACACCTGACACACCCAAAACCAGAAAGCTTTAGCAAAGAAATAGAAGATCTAAAGAAGGCTACCTGACGTCTTACTACTGGAAACTTAGAAGAACTCAACACCAGAATAAAACAGGACAGGAAAGATCAGTGAACTTAAAGACAGAGAAATAGAAATCGGCCAATCTGAACACAGAGAAAGTGAACTGAAAAAAGAAATGAACAGCCCCAGGGACCTGTGGTCCTGTAACGGAGGCTCCGGCATTCTGTTAGGGTCCCAGACGGAATGGAGAAAGGGTGGGGCTGACAGAGCATTCAAACAAACACTCGTACTGACTGAAGAACCCTCACCCAAATGGGCAAAAGACATATATCTACAGATTTAAGAACCTTGGTAAACTCCAAACCAGTCAACTGAAAGAAGTCCACGCAAGACACATCAGAATCAAACTCCTGAAAAGTAAAGACAAAGAAAACGTCTCAAAAGCAGAGAGAGAGAAGTGACATCTTACCCAAAAGGGAAAAAATAATTTGAATGACAGTGAACTTCTCACTAGAAACGAAGGAGGCCAGAGAGGGCAGGGTGTGTTTCAGTCCTGAGGGGAAAGGACCGTCAGCTCAGAACACAGTACGCAGTGAAAATACCCTTCAGGGTGTGAGGAGAAACGAAGGCTTCTCAGAGGAAGGAGAGTGGAGAGAATCTGTTGTTATCAGGCCTGCCCTAAAACAATGGCTGAAGGAAGTTCTTGAAACAGAAAGGAAAAGAAAGAAGGAATCTTGGAGCATCAGGGGAGAGAGTGACCAGTAGAAAAAGTAAAAATATGAGTAAATAGGTTAGACTTTCCTTACCCTCCTGAATTTTCTAAATTCTGTTGGAGGGTCAAAGAAAAAACTGTAACACTGACAGATGTCGTTCTCAAAGTAAATAAAGGAAATGCTAATTAAAATTACATCACAAGTGGGGGAGGGTAAAAGGACCTAAAGAGAGACGTTTTCTACACTTTGCCATAGCTGGTAAATACTGACTATGTATTTAGTCCACACCAGTGGACTATGATAAGTGGTGTATAAAAAAGGAAATACCTCGGGGGACCCCTACAAAATCTGTACAAAGAGATACGGTCAAAAACACCATGTGTAAATCAGGAATGGGCACATCTCATCTGTAGAGAGAGAAGTCAGAGCAGCAGCTGCGACATCTGGCCAAGATGGAGGCGTAGGTAGACACACTGTGCCTCCTCGCACAACCAAAAGGAGGACGACAACAATTTAAAAACAAAAAGCAACCAGAACTGCCAGAAAATCAAACTGTATGGAAGTCCAACCACCAAGGAGTTAAAGAATAAAGATTCATTCAGGCCAGTAGAAGGGGTGGAGAGAGGCAGATGGGCGGAGAGGAATCGTAGCAAGGCAGCAGCTAAGGACCCAGCAGTCTCTCATTTGCAGATAACCGGGAGGGTCAGCTTGGGAGCAAGACAGACCACACAGCCCAGGGTTCCAGTGTGGGAAATAAAGCCTCAAAACCCCTGATTGAAAACACCTGTTGAGGTTGAGGTGGCGGAAGAAATTCCCAGCCTCACAGGAGACCTCATTGGACAGACCCACAGGGTCCTAGAATGTACACAAACCCACCCACCAGGAATCAGCACCAGAAGGGCCCAATTTGCTTGTGGGTAGTGGGGGAAGTGACAAAACTGGCAGAGAGCGGAGCAAGCAGCACTGTTCCCTCTCTGATCCTCCCCCACATACAGCGCCATAACACTGCGTCACCAACGCAGGTTGCCCCACCATGGTGAACACCTAACGCTATGCCCCTCACTATGTAACAGGCACATCAAGACAAAAAAAATGGCCCAAACGAAAGAACAGATCAAAGCTCCAGACACTAAGCGATGAAGAGATAGCCAACCTATCAGATGCACAGTTCACAACACTGGTAATCAGGATGCTCACAGAATTGATTGATTATGGTGGCAACTTAGAGGAAAAAGTGA
The DNA here is from genome assembly GCF_014824575.4 of Sturnira hondurensis. Classification (NCBI taxonomy): domain Eukaryota; kingdom Metazoa; phylum Chordata; class Mammalia; order Chiroptera; family Phyllostomidae; genus Sturnira; species Sturnira hondurensis. Next base: position 2,156,574 of record NW_028080209.1, on the reverse strand, counting down.
AGGCTATGCTAAGTGAAGTAAAAGAAAATATACAGGGAAACAACAGTGAAGGGAAAGAAACCGGGAGTCAAATCAACAGTGTGAACCAGAAGGAAGAAAGAAACATTCAACCAAAACAGAATGAAGAAATAAGAATTCAAAAAAAAATGAGGAGGCTTAGGAACCTCTGGGACAACTTTAAAAGTTCCAACATCCGAATCATAGGGGTGCCAGAAGGAGAAGAGGAAGAGCAAGAAACTGAAAATTTACTTGAAAACATAATGAAGGAGAACGTCCCCAATCTGGCAAAGGCAATAGACTTCCAGGAAGATCAGAAAGCTCAGAGAGTCCCCAGGAAGTTGGACCCAAGGAGGAACACACCAAGGCACATCATCATTACATTAGCCAAGATTTAAGAGAAGGAGAAAATCTTAAAAGTAGCAAGAGAAAAGGAAATGGTTATCTACAAAGGAGTGCCCATAAGACTGTCAGCTGATTTCTCAAAAGAAACCTTACAGGCAAGAAGGGGCTGGAAAGAAGTATTTCAAGTCTTGAAAGGCAAGTTTGTACACCCAAGATTGCTCTATCCAGAAAAGCTTTCATTTAGAATGGAACGGCAGATGAAGTGCTTCCCACATAAGGTCAAGTTCAAGGACTTCATCATCACCAAGCCCTTATTATATGAAATGTTTAAAAGGACTTACCTAAGAAAAAGAAGATAAAAAATATGAACAGTAAAATGACAACAAACTCACTGTTATTAACAAATAAACCTAAAACAAAAACAAAAACAAAAAAGAACTAAGCAAACAACTATAACAGGAACAGAATCACAGAAATGGAGATCACATGGAGGGTTATCAGCAGGGGAGTCAGAGGGGGAGAGAGGAGGAAAAGGTACAGAGGATAAGTAGCATAAATGGTAGGTAGAAAATAGACAGGGGGAGGTTAAAAATAGTATAGGAAGCGTAGAAGACAAAGAACTTACATGTACGACCCATCGACATGAACTGAAGGAGGGGAATGCAGGTGGGAGGGGGTGTGCAAGACAGAGGAGAATAAAGGGGGGGATGGGACAACTGTAATAGCATAATCAGTAAAATATATTTAAAAAAAGAAGAGCAGCTGCTTCTGGAAACATCAACAGGAGGGAGCGTGCAGTGCCTCACGGGAGCCGGAGACGCTCTCTGACTGACCCGAGGAGGAGTTCTGCGGGTGTGTACTTATGTGCAAATACGTTGCATTGCATACCTAAGATTTGTGAACCTGTGCAACTGTATATGTTATACTTCAACAAAAAATAAAAGGAACCTATTCCAACATCCAGGTGAACGATGATGGTGCAATGGTGAGGTCTGATTCAGGGCACCCTCTGAGGGGGAGTGACAGGTCTGGCTGTTATTGGGACAGACTGTGCCCCATGCCACCGCCCCCATAAACACAAGCAGCCACTCTCTTACCTCTGGTATCTCAGGGAAATTAAATTGAACAAAGATGTCCACAGCCATAGTCTGGCATAGTGGCTCACACCAGGTTTAGCACTGGGCATACAGCTGGTGCTCAGCACATGGTTCTGTGTGTCCAACTGTGCTGACAATACTCATAAGCCCTCACGTCCATCTGGTGGTTCGGATTCACAGAGCACCCTAGGCCCCATTCGTCTCTGGAGTCTGTACTCACCTCTGTTTGACGCACAAGGGGATGGGGAGTGAGAGGAATTTGCCCCAAGTCACACAGCTTGTGGTGACTTAAATTAGGCCTTCTCCCCTTCCTGGGATTCTCAGGCTCTAGCAAGCATCAGAACCATCTGGAAGTTTGTATAAAATGGAAATCCTGGCCACAGCCACAGAGATTCTGATTCGGCAGGAGTTTCGGCTCTCTACTGCAGCAAAACAAAGCTCCCCAAGATTCAGTGACTTAAAACAACAGTTTATTATATTTTTGTGATTCTGTGGGATGGCTGGGTCTAGCTGGGTGGTTCTTCTCTTCCACGTGGCCTCAGCTGGAGCCAAAATGTCCAAGACAGCTTCTTCATTCAAACGCCTGACCGTCAGCTGAGATGGCGGGAGTAGCTGGCAGCCGGGCCTGTCCCGCCCCCTCCCCATCTCCTGCCCTCTTCCTCACCCTTCCCACCATGTGGTCTCTCCAGCAGGGTAGCTGGACTGGCTTATATGGTAGCTCAGGACTCCAAGAGCAAAGCCCCAAAAGGATGAGTTCCAACGTGTGAGCACTCATCTGTCAAGCCCCTCCCTCGGTCATGCTGGTCAAAGCGAGTCGCATGGCCAAGCCCCAAGTCAATGCAGGTGTAAGTGTGGAGGGCTACACCAGCCTAACTAGTAGGAGGTGGGGTTCCTGGGTGGGGTAGGAAGCACCAATGTACCAGACCACCTCAGTAGGTCTTGTAATGAGGCCCCCACATTTGCACTGTTGTCACCTTATTTCTAGGTAGTCCCTCACTGTGATTGATACAGGAATTCCAGGGGCCATGCTTTAAGAACTGGTCCCAGCCCTGGCTGGTGTAGCTCAGTGGACTGAGTGTGGGCTTGCAAACCACACGATTGAGGTTTGATTCCCAGTCAGGGCACACGCCTGGGTTGCAGGCCAGTTCCCAGCAGGGGACTCACGAGAGGCAACCATACATTGGTATTTCTCTCCTTCCCTTTCCCTCTAAGGATAAATAAATAAAATCTTAAAAAAATAAAAGAACTGGTCCCAGCCTATAACACCTACTCTATAACACCCCCATCAGAGAGACTTTTAAATCTCCCCACCTGTTCTTGTCACTGTTCAATGGGAGTGCCACACACAGCTGCTGTGCTGGGGGCCGACAGCCATGCGCAGGGACCCCAGAATGCTAGTCAACCACAGAGAATATAGTCATTAACATAAGTGTGGAGGGTGTCAGATGGGTGCTAGGCTTAGCAGGATGACCATTTTGTAGTTATATGAATGTCTAATCACTGTATATACCTGAAACTAATACGTCAAATGTAATTGAGAAAGCTCTTTCCAGCAGCACCAAGCCACGGGCATCTCTCAGGATGACTGGCAGAAGTGCGGCCCACTGAGGAACAAAAGAAAGACCTACTGCAAGGAGCGAGAACCTGAGCTGGGACGCCTTGCTGCCAACAGTGGGACCGGCTGGCCCCAAGCACAAAGTCTGCCTAGGTACCAAAAAGTACCATCACCTTGAGGCTGGTCACGGACAGCCTGTCCTGGGACTCTGGGTATTGTATGCACAAAACAATTATCAGTGTCTACAATGCACTGATGATGAGCTGGTCCACACCGAGACCCTGGTAAGAACTACCTCAGGCTTGCTGACAGCACACCAAACTGGCAGCTGCAAAGAGTCCTGCTAGGCACTGCCCGTGGACCACCATGCCGGGTCCTGAGGGCAAAGGGACTTCAAACAAAAAAACGATCAAAGAAAAGTCAGAAGATATACGATAAAAGGACAAAGAACGCCACAATCAGCAGGCTTCTGGAGGAGCAGTCCCAGCAGGGCAAGCCTCTCGCGTGCAGCGCACCGCCGCCAGGCCCTTGGGGCGAGCAGGTGGCCAGGTGGCGGAGGACAAGGAGCTGCAGTTCCAGCTGAGGCAAACCAAGGCCGGGAAAGGCAAATACGTCCTCCTCCCGCCTATCTTGGCTCATGTAAAATAAATGTTTACTATTCTTAAAAGAAAAAGAAAGAAAAGAAAAGGATGCTATTCAGACACTGGCTTCTTCAGGAAGCCTGGGTTCTACTCCTGACTCGGACCCATTCCAGCCAGGTGGCCTTGACAGGTCACTCCCCTCAAGGGAGGACCTTGTGCCAAATTAGCAAGTCTACCTCTGCCCTGCTCAAGGACCCTTGATGTATTTCTTCACCCAAGGAGCCTGATTTGAAAAAATTTTCTCTCCCAAACAAACTACACGTGCTAAGTAATTTTTTAAATTGAAGAACAAATGCTGTTTTACTGAATTATCAGGTGGAATTTCTGATCGGCATGGGGAAACCAACATTTCTCTGTAGAACTGAGAAGATTCTCGCCCGAAGCAAAGGGCTCTGAGGTTTTGGGTGGACTGAGTTGCCTCTGCTGGGGAAACGCTCGACTGGGGGATGGTCTCTACAGTGTTCGAAATAGCCAAGCCGCCTGCAGTTACAGAGGCTTTCCCTGAGGGCACCCAGGCAGGGCGCCCTCTAAGGCCGCTCCAGCTCTCAGCGGCCTGTGTGTTGCATGCCTCTCGGGGAGCACCCCCTGCCAAGAGCCATGGGAAGCTCAGGGTGTCCAAGGTGGCGCTGTCCATCAACTGTTTACGTATAAGTTAAATACAACAAAATGAAATAGAAAATCCAATTCCTACCAAAAAAAAAGAAACCAATTCCTCAGTTGTAGTAGCCACATTTCAAGCGCTCAGCAGCTATGGGCGGCTAGTGGCCACGGCACAAGAAGGTGCACACAGTTCAGATGACGGCACTGGAAGGTACAGTCAAAAACACAAATGTGGGCTCGGCCAGCGCTGAACACCTGCCGGGACCCAAAGGAGAGTCCCTGCACATCAAGTGCCAGCTGCTCCACTGCTCACCTGATATGACAGGGCCGCATTTCTTGGGAAAACATAGTTGGCTCCAAAACAGTGCAAAAATCACATTAGAGGATGCAACCCACCTTTAAAATCACACACTGAATTGAAAGAGAAGGTGATTAAGCTCCTGACAAAACTGCATTTTCAATCACGGTAATCACGGGAGTAAGCCACCAAATACGACCCCTGCCATAACCAACCCTCCCACAGGGCCCCCCAGTCCTCCCAGAGAAGATGGTGAGGGGCTTTGTGTCTGTTCATCCCGACAAGCAGACCCTCTTTGACATGGCAGGCCCCACAGTTTGTATTCTGTAGTATTTCTGTGTCATTTCTAAAGCAAGGACTGCTCTGCAAGGGGACAGTGTGGGAGTGATGGGGGGGATGCCCGATTTATTGTGAGAAGAATCTTTAGTAGCAGATGCTATTGCTCGTCTAACCAACAGCCATTCCTTTGCCCTTGCTGACCCGAGAGCCCTGACTGCAGTGACTCAGAGGGAATGCTGACTGGCCTAATCCCACCTTGGACAGGACTGACATTTTGGGCTGGATCATTCTTTGCTGGGGGCTGGCCTATGCAATGTAGGAAACTTGGCAGCATCTCTGGCCTCCACCCACTAGATGGCAATAGCACCCATCCCTGAGTGATAACGGGCAAAAATGTCTGCAGATTTGCCAAATGTCTCCTGAGGGGTAAAATCAACCCAGTTGAAAACCATTGGCTTATGTGGCTCTCAAACTTGAACACACAGCAGAGTCATCTGAAGGACTTACCAAAACACAGGCCGCACACCCAAAGTTTCTCATTCAGTAGGCAGGGCTCTTGTATCTCTATCTAGTGCCTAGGTGATGCTGGTACTCCTGATTCAGGGACCCCACTTTGGGAACCACTGGTCTCAGTCATTCCTGACACTCCTGTTACCCTAGACAGTCAGAACAGAGGGAAAGGGCTTCCAGGAAATGTTTCCTTATGGATGATAAGAGGCTTGGGGGAAAATTAGTCCCTTATGTTCTTAGACATTGTGGAGTCTGCGTTGAGGTCTGGAGCTGAGGCAGCCATTTTGTGACCTCAGTGGGAGCTAGCCTGAGGGCCAAACCCACCCACTGAGGATGGAAAGAAGCTGGTTCCTGAAAGTGGAGTCATAGAACTAACCAATGCTGAAGCTGCCCTCAGGAGATCCTGGTGAGTGACATAAGAAGTCTTCTCAATTGTTTAAGCAAGTAGTTCCCAAAGTTTGCTGCCCATCAGAATACCTAGGAGGCTTTAAAAACTTGCCCCACATGAGTTAAATCAGACTCTGAGTGTAGGACCGAAGATCCAGCATTTTTTCAAAGGTCCCCTGGGCTTTTTCAATGTGCAGCCAAGTTTGAGAACCCTTGCTTCTGAGTGTGTGGTTGGTGGACCATCAACATGAGCATTACCTGGAAGCTTGCTAGAAATGGAGAATTCCAGGCCCTGCCCACACACTGAGAATTTGTATTTCAAAGTCTGCATTTTGGCCACGTCTCATAAAGCTGACCAGGCCCACAACTACAACATAGGAATTTCACCTCTTATAAAGCACTCTTGAGAAAAATCTTACATGTGTGCTCAGGAAAACAAAAAAGAAATGTCCTTTGCATTTTGTTATATCAGAAAAAGAAGAAAACCAGCCAGCCCTGGCTGGTGTGGCTCAGTTGGTTGGAGTGTCATCCTGTATACGAAAAAGTTGCAGGTTTGATTCCTGGTCGAGGCACATATGGGAGGCCACCTATCGAGGTTTCTCCCTTGTATCGATGCTTCTCTCTCTTTCCCCCTTCCTCTCTCTCTAAAATCAATAAACACATTTAATTTTTTATTATTTTAATTTTACTTATTTATTTTTAGAGAGGGAAAGTGAGACAGAAATAGAGGGAGAAAAACATCAATGTGTGGTTGCCTCTCACATGCCCCCAACTGGGGACCTGGCCTGCAACCCAGGCCTGTGCCTTGACTGGGAATCGAACCAGTGACCCTTTGGTTCACAGGCTAGCACTCAATCCACTGAGCCACACCATCCAGGGCTCAATAAACATATTAAAAAAAATTTTTAATGAAAAAGAAATAGCCCTGGATGGTGTGTCTCAGCGGGTGGAATACCAGCCTGTGAACAGAGAGGTTGCCATTTTGAACTTGGTGGGAATTGAAACCAAGCAGTGTGGCTCTAGAACTGACCTAATCAACATAGTAGCCTGCCTCCTAGAGGAAAAAATCGCCCGACCCTTGACCTTCCCATATTCACACCCCAGTCTATCAGAGACCTGTAACACTTACATGTAACTACTCTCATGTTGACTCTCCAGCCCATCTTAGAGTACTTCTCAACCCAGATGCACATGAGAATCACTTGCAACACTTAGATTGTGGTAAAATATATGTAAAATTTACCATTCTAACCATTTTTTAAAAGACTTTGTTTATTTATTTTTTAGAGAGAGGAATGGAGGGAGAAAGAGAGAGAAACATCAATGCATGGTTGCCTTCCACGCGCCTCCCAATGGGGACCTGGCCTACAACCCAGGCATGTGCCCTAGACAGGGAAGCAAACCAGTGACCCCTTGATTCGCAGGCCGGTCCTCGATCCATGGAGCCAAACCAGCCAGGGCCCATTCTAACCATTTCTAAGTGTACAATCCAGTACGTTAAGTAATAGTCACATTGTTATCCAACCATCACCACTATCCATCTCTAGAACATTTTCATCATCCCAAATTGAAATTCTGTACCCACAAAACAACCACTCCCCCTACCTCCTCCCCTCGGCCCCAGGCAACCACCACGCTACCTTCTGTGTCTATGAATTTGCATGCTCTAGGCACCTCATATTAAATGGAACCACACAATATTTTTCTTTTTGTGTCTAGCTTCTTTCACTTAGCATAATATTTTCAAGGTTCATCCATGTAGCATGTATCAGTACTCCATTCCTTTTTATAGCTGAATAATATTCCATTCTACAGACACTACATTGTGTTTATCCACTCACCCCCCAATGGACATTTGGCCTGCTTTCACCTTTTGTCCATTGCAAACAGTACTGCTGTAAACATTGGTGTTCCAGTATCAGTTTGAACCTGTGCCTTTTTACTGATTATGCTATTACAGTTGTTCCATTTCCCCCCTTTACTCCCTTCTGCCCTGCACACCACCTCCCATCCACATTCCCCCCCTTTAGTTCATGTCCATGGGTCAAACATGTATGTTCTTTGGCTTCTACATTTTCTGTGTTATTCTTACCCTCCCCCTATTTTCTACCTACCATTTATGCTACTTATTCTCTGTACCTTTTCCCCCTCCCCATACCCCACTGATAACCCTCCATGTGATCTCCATTTCTGTGGTCCTGTTCCTGTTCTAGTTGTTTGCTTAGTTTGTTTTTGTTTTTGTTTTTGTTTTAGGTGTAGTTGTTAATAACTGTGAGTTTGTTGTCCTTTCACTGTTTGTATTTTTTTAGCTTCTTTTTCTTAGGCAAATCCCCTTAAACATTCCATATAATAAGGGCTTGGTGATGATGAACTCTTTTAACTTGACCTTATGTGGGAAGCACTTTATCTGCCCTTCCATTCTAAATGACAGCTTTGATGGATATAGTAATCTTGGGTGTAGGTCCTTGCCTTTCATGACTTGGAATACTTCTTTCCAGACCCTTCTTGCCTGCAAGGTCTCTTTTGAGAAGTCAGCTGACAGTCTTATGGGTACTTCTTTGTAGGTAACCGTCTCCTTTTCTCTTGCTGCTTTTAAGATTCTCTTCTCATCTTTAATCTTGGCTAATGTAATGATGGTATGTTCCTTCTTGAGTCCAAATTCTTGGGGACTCTCTGAGCTTCCTGATCTCCCTGGAAGTCTATTTCCTTTGCCAGATTGGGGAAGTTCTCCTTCACTATGTTTTCAAATAAGTTTCCAATTTCTTGCTCTTCCTCTTCTCCTTCTGGTACCCCTATGATTTGGATGTTGGAACGTTTAAAGATGTCCTGGAGGTTGTCAGCCTCTCATTTTTTTGAATTCTTGTTTCTTCATTCTGTTCTGGTTGAATGTTTCTTTCTTCCTTCTGGTCCACATCATTGATTTTAAGTCCCGGTTTCCTGCCCATCACTGTTATTTCCCTGTACATTTTCCTTTTACTTCACTTAGCATAGCCTTCATTTTTGTGACCATATTCAACCAATTCTGTGAGCATCTTGATTATCAGTGTTTTTAACTATGTATCTGATCCAGTTACACAGTAAGGGGAGGAACCTTAGGTGTTCACCAGAGCAGGGCAACCCACATCTCTGCATTGTGCTGCTGTATGTGGGGAAGGGGTCCAAGAGGCAACAGTGCTGCTTACTCCGGTCTCTGCTGGTTTTCAGTCACTTCCTCCACTACCCACAAGCAAATTGGGCCCTTCTGGTGCTGATTCCCATGGTTCCCATGTGGGTGAGCTTGTGTAAATTCTAGGACCCTGTGGGTCTCTCCAACAAACTCTCCTGTGAGGCTGGGAGTTTCTCCTGACACCACAACCCCCACAGATTTTTGTAGTCAGAGGCTTTGAGGCTTTATTTTCCCATATTGGAACCCTGGGCTGCACAGTATGTCTTGCTCTCCAGTTGTTCCTCCTGGTTTATCTGCACTTGAATGTGGGACCAGCCAGTCTGCCAGCCACTGCCTTGCTGCAGTCCTCTCAGCTTGGCTGCCTGTCTCCGCTCCTCCTACTGGTCTGGATGAATGTTTCTTCTTTAACTTCTTGGTTGTTGGACTTCTATACCGTTCAATTTTCTGTCAGTTCTGGTTGTTTTTTATTTTTAAATTTGTTGTTGTCCTTTTGGTTGTGTGAGGAGGCACAGTGTGTATGCCTATGCCTCTATCTTGGCTGGAAGTCCAATTCAATTATTTTTTAATAAAGATTCTATTTGTTTGTTTGTTTGTTTATAGAAAGGGGAAGGCGAAGAGAAAGAGAGGGAGAGAAACATCAATGTGTGGTTGCCTCTCTAGTTCCCCCTACTGGGGACCTGACTCACAACCCAGGAATGCGCCCTGACTAAGAATTGAACCAGAAACCTTTTGGTTCACAGGCTGGCACTCAATCCATTGAGCCACACCAGCCAGGACATGCTTTCAATTCTTTTGAGTAGATATCTAGAAGTAGAATTTTCAATCCTATGCTATGTTTATGTTTAACATTTTGATGACCTACCGAACTGTTTTCCCAAGTAGCTGTACCATTTTACATTCCTATCAGCAATACAGAAGAGTTCCAATTTCTCCGCATCTTCACCAGTGCTTCTTATTTTCTGTGTTTTAAATAATGGCCATCCTAATGAGTGTGAGGTGATATCTCATTGTAGTGTTGATTTGCATTTCCCTAATGATTAATGCCATTGAAAAGCTTTTCATGTGCCTATTAGCCATCTGTGTATCTTCTTTGGAGAAATGCCTATTTAAGTCCTTTGCTCATTTTTTAACCGGCTTATATTTTTTTTATTGTTTAGAGTTCTTTATAGAGTCTGACTATTAATCCTTTATCAGATATATAATTTACAAATATTTTTCCCATTCTCTTCAGTTTCTTAATAGTGTCCTTTAATGCACTAAAGTTTTAAATTTTGTCAAAACAATTTTTTTCTTTTGTTGCCTGTTTTTGGTGTCATATCCAAGAAATCATTGCCAAATCCAATGTCATGAAGATTCCCCCTATGTTTTAAGAGTTTTGTAGTTTTATTCCTTAGGACATTTAGGTCTTTGGTTCACTTTGAGGTACGTGTAAGGTAAGGGTCCAACTTCACCTCAGTGGTGGGGTCCAGGCACCAGTATCTCAAAGCTCTGCAGCTGGTTCCCAAGGACCCCTCGGGCTGAGAATCAGTGTCCTACAGCACTGCAGTCTTCTTAGTCCCGGGTCACCTCGCACTGGTCTCTGTGTTCCCACTTTCTAACACAGGCATGATCCACGGAGGCAGCCAGCAGGGGTTATGCTGGGCCTGGGGTGACTGTGGGAGATTCTAGCCCTGGAACTTCTCAAACACATGGGTTCTCCAGCACATTCCATGCCCATCCAGTGCTGCGCCAGGTGCACCCAAGGTGACAAACAAGAACCAGCCAAGGGTTCAGCCCCAGGAGGGCAAGGATGGACTCAGGGGAGGCCACAGAGTCAGATGGTAACGGAATGCAGGACGTGGGGACAGGCTGGCTGTGCCATGGAATCAGAGAGGCCTGCCTGGCTGCTGAGGAGGGGGCCTGGAGGCAGGCTGCGGAACAGCGTTGGAGGGCCAGACAGAAAGGTCGGGGAGCTCCCGCAGAGGGGTGAAGCGAACAGGAAGTCCCGCTGGAGGAGCCCTGCTGGAGAAGCTCCCCAGGGGGATAGAAGGGGTCATGGAAATAGCAGCGGACATCTATCGGAAGCCTGCATGGCCATGCTTCCACTGTTACATTTCCTCATCCCTAAATGGAGGACCACAGCAGTACTCACCGCACAGGGCAGCTGGGACACTTACATGAGTTAGGGTAGGAGAAGGTCCAGGAACTGTGCCTGACACAGGAAGCACTCAATAATGCCAGCTATATATCCTACCCTTATCATCTTTAATCTTAACAGCAACCTGAATAGATGCATACCATCATCTCTCTTTTTAAAAAGGGGAAACTGGGGATCAGAGAGGTAAAGTCAGTAGTCCACTATCACCCAGCAAGAATGGACTAGTGTTCAAACTCTGTTCTGTCAGACTTCAAAGCCCACACACAATCTTCCATGAAACTTTGGGACCAAAGGCTGGAATTCTGGAATCTAGACCTAGAAGGGGCTTCTCAAAGCCATTGTGTCTGGTCCAGCTCCTCCGTTTTGAAAGAAAGACAATCTGAGAAAAGAGGTGACAGCCTGAGCCCCATGGCCCAGGTCCAGCTGAGGGGGACCTGGGGCTGAGGCTTCCAGGTAGACCACTGGGCAGGACTGGTCTCCAGCAGGCTCAGCTGGGAGTCACTGGGGGCCAGGGCACCATCCTGAGGAGGAGGCAGAGCAGACTCTGTGCTGTGAGCTCACTCACCTGCACCGCCCCCCACCACCACCGCTCAGACTGGCAGAGACCCCTGGCAGGCCCCCACCCCAGCCTCCCACCCACCCTGGGGAGGAAGTCAGGCAATTATAGATGACCTGTGCAGGGAAGTGGAATGTTAACGAGACTCATTTGCTAGACAATCTTCATAATTCCACAGCAATTATTCCCCATGAGCCATTGTGACCAAGGCTTCAGCACAGGTGCCAAGCTCCCAACATGCCTTAGTCCACCCCACCCCCCAAGGCTGCCCTTTGTCCCTATGACAGTTAGCATAACCTCCAGCATCTGCACAACCTGCTGCTTCTCTACTCTCCAGCTACTACTGCAGGGGTGGCTTCAGGAGCTGGCTTCATCCCCATTGCAGAGACGAGGAAACAGAGGCTTGTCCTCACTGAGGACAAGTGGCCTGCAAACAGGTGAGTTCCGGCAGGAGCTGACTCTTACTTAACACCTCATCCGGGCCCATTCCTTCCACTGTGCAGTTTCCAGGGCGAGACAGGGTAACTGTGTAACTGTCTCTCCTTTGGAAACACAGGGGAGACAGATTCACACGCAGCCCCACAGTATGGTTTAGGAAAGTAATTCCCAAACTTGGATGTGCAACAAAGTCTCCTTTATAAAAGAATGCATATTCCTGGACTTCAACCTGGAGATTCTGATTCTGTTGATCTGGCATAAAACACAATCATTCCTGGTTTTTTTCCTCTTAAATTTCCTCATATAATTTCAATCATCTACCCAGCTTTGGGAAATGTTAGGGAATATAGGAAAGGATTCCTGGTAATTTCTGTTTTTTTTCCCCTCACTGTTAACTTTTCCAACAACTGAAAGCTCCTTCTTTTTCACATCTAAATAACCACTGTAAGAGTTAAGAGGTGAGATATGAGTCATTCACACTTTAGTATAAATAAATTTACTCAGCCAGCTTTCTGCCTAATGCCAAGCTGAGATTCTGCCTGCTGTGGTAGGAGAGGAGGGTGAGAATTAGGAGTAGTGTAGAGGAGGAAAGAGAAGACAGCAAGAAGGAGGAGGAAAGAGAGGTGCTTGTAAGAGAAGTAGTAAGAGTAAAGGACTTTGAACTGAGTCCTTTCCATTCCTATGACTTGAATGGTATGTCTCATAATGGAAAAACTGAAGAGGCTTGAACCTATAGTAACTAACACGCATGCCAGACAGTAACTAACCAGTGTTTGCCTGAGCTCCATGGCGGGTACCAAGCACAGTGTAAAGACCTGCCTATACAGCCCACAGCTGGAGAGTGGTCTCTTGGCTGCTCAAAGGGAGGTTTGTGGATCAACAGCACTGGTATCCCCGGCAATTTGTGGGAAATGCAGAATCACAGCCACACCAGACCTGTTGACTCAGAATCTTTTAGCAAGGTCCCTCAGAAGATTCTCGAGCACATCAAGGTTGGAGATGCTCTCGTCTAACTAGCACTTAGCCCCAGAGAGCCATGGGGATTTACTGCTTCTAGGAGAACATTGATGGGCAAGAGGCAGGGCTACACCATGGCACATGTCAGTGGGGGGTGTTCTAGGGAACTGGGCAGAGGGGCTTAATCCCCACCAAGGAGCCAAGCTGAGCAGCTCTTAAAGGAAGGGAGGGGGCACAGGCCAATTAAACTAAGAACCAAACTTAGGACCGCCTAGACTTAGAATGTGCCACTGGGCTCACAGCCTCACTTTGCCACTAACTTGCTGTGTGACTTTGCATAAGCAATTAGCCTCAGTTTCCTCTTGTGTCAAATAGAGCAGCCTTTAGAGCTTTTGTGAAGGCCGAAGGAGACAGGATGAAAAAAAACATTTTGGAAGCCTTGAAACATTGCACAGGGTGAATCACCATGGCTGCTCCCTGGTGTCCTCATGAGACCCCACAGAAGCCTGGCCTTACAGGCAGCAAAAGGTACCTGTTTCCTCTCCACAGCCCTTCTGAGCTGGAATCTCAGGTGGAAAGAAGCCGGAAAAACCAAGTCACATGAGGGTTTTACTCTCTTATAACATTTTAATATACTGGCCAGAATCTGGTTTTGAAGAAGACTCTTGGAAATGAATATCAAGTAAGTTAGGTGGAGGTGGCCCCAGGGCCCCCAAATCTCACAGTCAACCACCTGCCAGGAAGCTGTGCTCCCCCACCCTGATTGCACATAAGAATCATTGATACCCAAACTACCAGAATGGCTAAAATAAAAGGACAGACAATAGCAAGTGTAGACACGGTACAGAGCACACAGAACATTCAAACACTGCTGGTGGGAATGTAAAATGATACAGTCACTTTGGGAAACTATTCAGCAATAGCTACATGTACACCTTAGACCCACATTTCCACTCTTGGGTATATGCCCAACAGTAATGAGTACACACGGCCACCAAAGCCAACACATGTTCACATGTTCACAGCAGGGTATTCATATTAACCCAAACAACTCATATGTCCATCATAGTTGTAAAACTAAATTCTGTGCTGTGCTGTGTGCAGCATCGCCCAGAAGCCCTGCTTCAGGACAAAAGGTACTCCTTCCCCCAGCTGTGGGGAGTGTTTACTGCTGAAAGTTCTCCAAGTCCCTGTTCCAAGAATTACCCTCTACCTTACAGCCCCCTTCCAAGGGCAGCTTGCATCCCATAACTGGTTCACAGGGGCCTGGATCCTTTGCCTTAATTCAGGACACCTCTGAAAGACCAAATGAGCCTGTGTTCAATGCCCTGCCTCAGGCTCACCTCTTGTGGGTTGTTCCAGAGAGCACAACCTAATGACTCCCCCACAAACCTTTGTTTCAGAGTCCGTTTCCTTGGGAGTCCAGCCTAGCCAGATGGTGTCAGGAGTGACTCTAGGAGGCTCCAGTCCTGAACACTGGGATGGAAGCTAGTACCCCAGCAGTGGCCGGCAGCGAGGACCATGGCTGCGCAGGGGGACTGGGCCTGCAAGCAGCAGCAGCAGCAGCAGCAGGGAGGGAACTAACCCTCCTGGGAGGGCAGTGGTGGGCACGCACTTCAGGGGCCATATCTCCAAAGTCTGAGAGGTTGGAGGAGGAGTAATTAATCAGAAGGCCCAGGAGCTGTCGCTGCAGCTCTCACACATTGGAGAAAGACTATGAAGGGCTGAGAGTGATTAATCACTAATTTAAGGCCAAGTGTGAAAGCCAAGGGCCTCCTTAGCTGCATATAAATTTTCTCCTGCAGCTGGAGGGGAGGGGAAAGCTGAGAAGCAGGCACAGGGCTTAATTATAAGTGGAGCAGAACGTCAGAGAAAGCTGAATTCTCGGTCCACAATGCATCTGCAGCACCAAGGTCAGGCCCTGCATGGGAAAGAGTGGGACATGGAAGTGACCCCTTGGAGTGCAGCACGCCCCCCTGCTTGAGGACAGTGCTGAAGATCCTCCCTCAGATGTGCCCCCTCCTCTCCTGGCCACCATCCAATAACCAGGGTAAGTCACACCTCAGCAGTCTGCAGGAGCCATGGGGCCTGGCATGCTGTGGGGCCACCTGCAGGGCTCTCAGCCACCTGCAGGGCTGGGTCAAGGGGCGTCAGGAGAGGGGGCAGATAAGGGAGTCACTCCCCAATGCAAGAATTAACACCCCAGCAAAGACCCTGGTATTAACATGCTGCTGGGAGAAAGTGGTGGCCGAAACACAAGAAGTAGAAGCCTCAAGGCTGCAGGTCAGGCTATGCAAGCGGCATGAAAAGTAAGAGGAATAGCACCATGTTTCTATCGACGGGAAAGATTCCGTGTGGAGAGAAATGGACCTGTGTGTGAGCGGCGGGGCATGCTGTTGGGTGCGCCGTGTGGCCGAAGGACCCAGGGCAGGGCCAGCGCCCCGTGGGAGGAAGGCCGAGCCTACAGCATGCTGAGGTCGGTAGGCCGCACTGAGCCAGCAGGCCACACATGCTCCAGGTGTCTGTCTTCCCTCTGCCAAAGTCACAGGAAGGCACCAGTGCGAGGCGCACAGCTGACCTACAAGCTCAGGGCTGAGCGTCCTCTGAAGACCTGAGGGTAGATGCTGCTGTCACAGAACTGGGCGCCCTGACAGCAATGAGGATGACAGATAGGGTCCCAAAATAAGAGGCCGGATGGCAGCACTTACTTAGCAAAAGCAAGGTGGCTGCAATTATTACAATTATTGGCAGGGTCACAGCAGCAGTTGAAAGGGCCTGACCCACACAGCTATGGAGACAGTTAATAGAACCTGCATTCCGCCATGGCCTGGTAGCTCAGTTGGCTTGAGCACTGTCCCAGTACACCAAGGTTGT
The DNA here is from genome assembly GCF_014824575.4 of Sturnira hondurensis. Lineage (NCBI taxonomy): Eukaryota > Metazoa > Chordata > Mammalia > Chiroptera > Phyllostomidae > Sturnira > Sturnira hondurensis. Next base: position 2,140,737 of record NW_028080209.1, on the reverse strand, counting down.
GGGTTCGATCTCCAGTCACAGCACATATAGGAGGCAACCAGTGAATGCATAAATAAATAGAACAACAAATCGATCTTTCTCTCTCCCACACCTCCCATTCCTCTCTCAAATTATCCTTACCCCCAGGGGCAGCCAGAGCGGCATCCAACAGGACACTGCCTATAACAAAAGGAGCCAAGGCCTGAGGGCTGCACCACATGGAAAGGTCATGAGCCCCCACCCAGCCTCCAGACCTGAGCAAGGTTTCAGATCCAACCGACTGAAGGACAGCCAAGGAGTAGTGGCCCTGCAACCCCAGGACAAGCATATGTAGTGATGATTCCACCGACCCTCCCCAGGGGACTCACACAGCCATTTACCTGGGTGACCAGCACTGGGGAGAGAGAGATACCCAGGCATTTCAAGGACCATTAGACACAGGGTCCACATGTGTGTCGGTACCCAGACGCCACCGGTCATTATGGCCCCCGTCTGGGTGGGAGTGTGTGGGTACAGCTGATGCATGGATTCCTAGCCCAGGTTTGGCCACGTCCCATGTCTGGACCCTGGGATGACAGACAGGAGGTGCAGCCTCATCCTGATCCCCATTCTCTTGCAGGATCACCCAGAGGAGTGTCCTCATTCAAGTCCCAGTCCTGTCCTTTCCCGACAAGCTACCCTTGGGCCCATTTTCTTCTCTGCAAAGTGGCAATGACGGCATCTGCTTCACACCACAGCTGTGAGACCACTACGAGGGCCAGAGTTTCACACCTTCTCCCTCCTTGTTCTCACTGACGCTTGTGACGCTTGTTCTGAGAAAATGGGAGTGGACCACAGAGACTGCCCTGCATGCACCCCACCCTCTGCCCCCGGCCCTGGGCTCAGCCTGCCTCCCACGGGGTGCTGGCCCTGCCCTGGGCCCTCCAAGCAAGCAGCGCATCCAACAGCGTCCCCCACCACCTGCACACAGATCTGTTTTCCTCCACACGGAATCTTTCCTGTTGATAGAAACGTGGTGCTGTTTCTCTCACTGAAAAAGAACCCACAGAAGCCACCCTCCCTAGACTGCACTCTGCCCTCAGCTCCTGCCCGGTGGGCCCGGGGAGGACACTCCTGGGAAGGCTGTCCAGGAGCCATTTCCCCTCCCTCCCGAAGTCCCTCCAATCAGGCTCTGGCTCTCACTGGCCACCTCCGACCCTCGCAGTACCAAAGCCCCTGGTCCCCCTTTACCCTCCCGCTAAGGCTGCTCTGTCACCACATAGGCCCGACACACATGACCCCCCAGCCTCTCAGACACCACCTCCCACTTCCATCACTGCTTGGCCCCCACGCTCAGGCCTGGGGCCTCACCTCTTCCCCACCTGTTCTCAAAAGATTCTCATCCAGGCCCAACTCTGCCACTGAGCACCAGCCTTGTAAATCAGCCACCTCCTCACATCCCATCTGGATACCGAACTGGTCGACATGCCCCAAACAGACCTCTTGCTTGCTCCCGAGCCTGCGCCAACCCTGGTCTTCTCCACTCAGAGAATAACACCACCGTTCCACCAAAGGCTCAAACCAAAGACCTAGGTTCCTCTCCCTCCCTCATCCCACACCCCAGCCTGCACCATCCCTGCGCTATAGCCCTGTGGGTCTGTCTCATCACCTCTTGCTTGGAGGGCTGTGCATCTCCTAAGAAGGACCCCTGCTTCCACCTTTGCCCCCTATTGTCTGTTTGTCAGACTGTCATCTTTTTAAAACATAAATACAACTTTGAAATGTCATAGCCTGGCCAAAACCCTGCAGTGACTCACCGTCTCGCTGAGAACGAGGTCCTGGGCTTGCTGGGCCTACAGGCGGAACACGGAGGCTGCAACCTGTGTGCGTGCCCTCGCCCCAAACACCCCCACTCCCCACGCCCCTCCAGCCACTTGTTCCTGTGTGTGGCCTGCACACACACCAGGCTCCGCCCTGCCACCGGGCCTTCGCACCTGCTGCTCCCAGAGCTGGATGCTCTTCCCCCAGGCCCCGGTGCCCACAGGGCTCATTTCCTCTCCTGTTTAGGTCTCTAATCAATATCCCTGACCCCCCACCCCCTCTAAAACAGCCAGCCTATCCCTAGCCCCTTCACCCTGTTTTATTTTTCCTTTGCAACGCTTTTCACTCCCTGACTTTTAATTAATAGACTTTATTTTTCAGAGCAATTTTAGGTTTGCAGCAAAATGGAGCAGAAAATACAGAGGATTCCCACATCTTCCCTCCTTACCACTCTCCAGTCTCCCCTACCATCGACATCCCACAGTGGAGCCATGCGTCAGTATAACTGTGAACTAGCATGGACACGTGGCCATCACCCAAAGTCCGTGGGTTACATCAGGGCTTCCCCTTGGCGTCACTCACACTGTGGATTCAACAACTGCATGTGCCATGTACCTACAGCTACAGTATCACTCACGGGAATTTCGTTGCCCCAAATTCCTTATATTCCACCTTTGGTTCCCCCTCCCTCCTACCCTCCCTAAACCCTGCACACAGGATCTTTTTATTGTCTCTTCAGTTTTGCCCAGAATGTTCTGTGGTTGGCACCGTACAGTATGTACCTATGTCAGACTGACTTCTTTCACTTAGTCATATATCTTTAAGGTTCCTCCTTATCTTTCAAGGCTTGATAGCTCCTTTCTCTTTAAGTGCTGATTAATATTCATTGTCTGCATGTACCAGTTTATCCATTCACCTATTAGAGGACATCATGGTTACTCCTAAGTTTTGTAAATTAAATTCTTTGACATTCACAATACACAACTGTAGGTTAAAAGCACTGATGAGTCCTGCATAAAGAGAATTCTTGACTTCTGGTCAAGGTAGCAGCATAGGTAAACATGGCTCTCCTTGTCACAAAACCACATCAAAATTGCAACTAAACTATAGAACCACCATCATTCAGAACCATCAGAAATCAATCTGAATGGAAGTCCTATAACAGCAGAATTAAAGAAGAAACCACATCAAAATTGGTAGGAGGGGCAAAGATGCAGAATAGTCTGGTCCCACACCCACATGTGGCAGATAAATATCAGGAGGGATATTTCAGGAGTGAGGGGTCCTCGCCCCACACCAGGTCCCCAGCCCAGGGTTTCAGTGTCAGGAAGATACTTCTCCATAACTTCTGGCTAAAAACCAGCGGGGATTGAGGCTGTGGAATACATAAGCAGCTGGACTCCCAGGCAGTTCCTCTGAAGGGGCCTATGCGCAGACTCATTCAGACTCACTGCCTCTGAGCTCCAGCATGCAGGGTAGAGGATTGAAAGGCATCAGAGATATATGGGAGGAACTGTGTTGTTCAGCATCAGGGTGAGAGCTGGGGGACAGCTTTCTCCCAGACAGAAGTGCTGGCAAAGGCCATTGTTTCTTCGCTGAGCCCTCCTCCCACAGAATCACACAGCTGGTAGGAAGGCACCATATCTGAGACTCCATCAACCTGGCTCACACTGTTTGCCCCACCCTGGTGATTCCCTGAGGCCTACCCCACCCCACTTTTGGCCCCATCCAAGCTGTTTCCAGTGGCTTTTCCATATGAATGGCTTGTCTTGGCCCATGCTTCACACTTTCCTAAATTCTCTCCAACAAGCAGTATCTGGCTTCAGTGAGCCCTGTGCCTCTTGCTAAGTTGCCCCAGGAGTGGCACTAGCAGCAGCTGGCCTTGGTTCACAGCTTGGGTTCATCTGGGTACCTCCAAGCCCGGCACAAGTAGCAGCCATCTGTAGATCACTTTGTAGCTTATGCTGTGTGACCCCAGACAGAACATGGGCGTTTGCTGACCTTGGACGTACCAACAGCAATCAAGGCTCAACTACTACAGGAGGTTGTACACAGCCCACACAGTGGGCACACCTTGAATACCCAGCTTGGGTATAAGGGAGACTGTGCCCCTGCACGCTATAGGACTCCTACTACATTAGGCCACTCTGCCAAGCCTGGGAAACATAGCAGCTCCACCTAATACATAGTAACAAACACAGGGAGGCTGCCAAAATGAGGAGACAAAGAAACATGGCCCAAATGAAAGAACAGAACAAAACCCCAGAAAAAGAACTAAACAAAATGGAGACAAGCAATCTATCAGATGCAGAGTTCAAAATACAGGTTATAAGGATGCTCAATGAACTTAGAACCTCAGCAGCATAAAAAAGATCCAGTCTTTTTTATACTAAAAATAAAGGATACACTAATTGAAATAAAGAACATTTTACAGGAATCAGGCCCTGGCTGGTGTAGCTCAGTGGATTGAGCGCAGGCCTGCGAACCAGACGATCATGGTTCAATTCCCAGTCAGGGCACATGTCTAGGTTGCAGGCCAGTTCCCAGCAGGGGCCAGTTCCCAGCAGGGGATGCATGAGAAGCAACCATACATTGATGTTTCTCTTCCTCTCTCCTTCCCTTCCCCTCTAAAGATAAATAAATAAAATATATATTTTTAAAAAGAACATTTTACAGGAATCAACAGTAAAGTGGATGAAGCCAAGAATCAAATCAATGACTTGGAATATAAGGAAACAAAAAAAATCAGAACAGCCAGAAGAAAAAAATAATTTTTTAAAAATGAGGCTTGTTTAAGGAGCCTCTGGGACAACTTCAAGCATACCAACACTCCCATAATGGGGGTGTCAGAAAGAGAAGAAAGAGAGCAAAAAAAATGGACACCTATTTGAAAAAACAATGAAAGAAAACTTCCCTAACTTGGTGAAGAAAATAGACATGCAAGTCCAGTAAGAGCAGAGAATCCCAAACAAGATGAACCTAAAGAGGCTCACACCAAGACTCATCATAATTAAAATGCCAAAGGTTAAAGACAAAGAGAGAATCTTAAAAGCAGCAAGAGAAAAGCTGTTAGTTGCATACAACGTAGTTCCCATGAGACTGTCAAATGATTTCTCAAAAGAAACTCTGCAGGCAAGAATGGATTAGCAAGGAATATTCAAAGTGATGAAAAGCAAGGGCCTATGACCAAGATGACTCTACCCAGGAAAGCTATCATTTAGAATGGAAGGGCAGATAAAGTGCTTCCCAGACAAGGTAAAGCTAAAGGAGTTCATCATCACCAAACCAGTATTATATGAAATGTCACAGGGTCTTCTTTAAGAAGATCAAAAATATGAACAATAAAATGCAATGAATACATATGTATCAATAATTGGACCTTAGAAAATTGGAGACTGTCATGCCCTTCCACAGTTCCTGCTGGCAGGGTGTGTGCATCACCAGACTCGCCAGGTAACGCCAAACCATTTTCCAAGGCAGCGGTACCAGTGCACGCACCACGAGCAGTGTGTACGGGACCTGTACTCTAGGTTCCTGCAGATGTTTGGTTACTGTGGGTGTCGTGGGTTTTTTAATTTGATTTTCATTGTCATTACGAATGTTTGTCTGGGGGTCCCCCTGGGGTCCTGCTTTGGTGGAGTGTCCCAGGTAGTCCTTTAAAGCTGTGGCAATTCTCTATTTTTTACCTAAATGGTGACAACTTGGGTGTTGGCTTTTTATTATTTTATTAAGATGCATAAACTACTGCCCAGGCCAGTGTGGCTCAGTTGATTGGTGTCAGTCCTGCAAACTGAAAGGTCGTGGGTTCAGTCCCAGTGAGGGCACATACTTCGGTTTGTGGGTTCGGTCCCCAGTCAGGGCATGCATAGAAGACAATCGACTGATGTTCTTCTCTCACATCGATGTTTGCCTCTCTCTCTTTCTCCCTCATATTCCCTCTCAGAAAAAAAATAAGACAAAATGCATAACTTATTTTATATACTTTTATATTTTTAAAAATGTAAAAAACACTTACTGATCACCTCTAGGGGTTGCTAGAGCACAAACTCATTTCTCTTAAAATTGATAAAAGGAAAAAATGGAGCCTTTGTCTTAGCGTATGTAGCATATTTTGGAATAATAAAATAGGCATAAAATGTTTCTTTATAAAAATATAACTAAGCAAATAGGCCCTGGCTGGTGTGGCTCAGTGGATTGAGAGCGCCAGCCTGCAAACCACAGGGCTGCTGGTTTGACTCCCAGTCAGGGCACATGCCTGGGTCGTAGGCCAGGTCCCAGTAGGGGGCGCAAGAGAAGCAACCACACATTGATGTTTCTCTCCCTCTCTTCCTACCTTCTCCTCTCTAAAAATAAATAAGTAAAATCTTAAAAAAATGTATAACTAAGCAAACAAAATGATCAAGTTAGAAAAACCAGACCACCATCTGGTAAGAAGAAAAATATGACAATGATCAGATGTTAACCTGCAGTAAAGGCGGCATGACCACAGCCCTCAGGGCCCCCCACTTCCCCGGCCCTGCCTTCCCCCCATGCCCCGCCACTGTGCGGGCACCTGATTCCCTACAGACCACCGCACTCCAGCCCTTGCGGCCAGGGTGTGAGCAGAGTAAAAGTTTCTCTAGCCAGGCCAACAGGAGATGGGCTTATTTGCATATGCTTTGCATGCTGTTTTGTGTCCAAACTTTGAACAAATATTCCAGGAGTTCTACCAAGGGGGGCACAGACCCTTCCTCAGTGCAGCCCCTGGAATGAGTCTCCAGGCCTGAGGCTGAGGACAGAGCCCAGGCCTCCAGGGCCCGGCCCAGCTCAGCTGAACAACGGTCCAGAGCAGCCCAGAGTGGGATAGTAAAGGGGTCCTGGTGGGAGCAGGGGTCTCAGGAGCTGAAGCTGACACAGGCTGGGGCACCACCCCCATCTTCCTGCCTCACAGATCCCCATCACCATGGCAGTCGGGGGTCTCCCCACCTGTCCATCCCTTGAGTTCTCCCTGTGGGGTTTGCCTTGGCCCTGTCTGGGGAGAGGTGAGGTGGGAAGGAAGCCTGCTGTGATTTGCCACCCTGCCCCTGGCCTTGCCTAGGGCACCAGAGCCAAGCCAGCTTTGCAGCTTACCAGGCCAGCTGGTGCGGGGTGGGAGGGGCCACCAATGCCCAGGCTTAGCTCGGGGTGGCAGAAGGGCTCACTCAACCAGTCAAGACCAGTGACAAAGGGGCTGGGGAGGGGAGCAGAGGTGGGCATCCCGGGCTCTGTGAAGTGGAGGAACCCTGCATCTGAGGTGCCCCATCTGGGGCTGGGCCAAGTGGGGCAGGTGAGATGGCAGCTGGTCATCCAACACTCAGTGAGCAGGCGGTGGTGGCAGCCTGGTGTCCGATGGAGCTGCTGATAGAGGTGACACCCGATATCCTGCTGTGGGTGGGGCCGGGGGAGGGGAGGCGGGATGGGGAAAGCCAAGTTCAGAACAAGGCTGAATCCCAGCTCTATCACACACTCAATGAGGGACCCTGGCTAGAAGCCTTAAACCCTCTGCAGCCTCAGCTTACCCATCTGAAAATGGGGTGTTATGAAGGTGAACTGAGCTAATCAACACAAGGAGCCCAGTACAATGCACACAGTAAGTGCTTCACAAGCTTCATAGGTTGTCCTTATGGAGCTGGGCATAGCAGGGGTGAGTAGGGTGGTGGACAGCTAAATTCTGGACAGATCCATAGATTGGAAGCCCCCAGGGGCAAGGACAAAGCCATTCATTGACCACTGAATGGCCAGTGCCCAGCACTCAATACCTGTTTGTTGATTGAATGCATGAGAGTAAAACTACAAATCATAGCCACTAAGACAATTTATCGACCAGTCAGTGGATCCCCAGTAAGAATCTGAGCTCAGATCCCAGGTCTGCCTCTTCTTGGCCGAGCAACTCCGGCCAAGTCATTTCACCCCAAGGACCTCTGCTTCTTCATCTAGCAAATGGAAATAACAGTGATCAATGGCTACCTTTCTCACAGGTTTATTGCAGGGTGCAAAACAGAAAATGGATACAGAAATGTAGGAGGTACTGTCGGTGTCCCTTTATCAGAGGGGCACCCCTCCCCAGCCGCTGTGGGTGCTGGCTGCTAGTGGCTCACGGCTGCCCCCTTGTCCTGAGAGGTGATGCTGGCTTCTGTGTGAGCTGCTCACCCACAGATGCCTGGGAGGTTATGCCCTTCCCCAGAGGCAGCCAACGACAACCTGATGAGGGGGTACAAAGGCCTGGCCCCTGGCCTCAAGGAAGAACAAGACTGTGGTGCTTGCTGCTCCCACCAAACAGCTCCCTGCAGGGTGAGGCTAGAGCTAGGCTTCTGCTGAAAACAGCCCCTCCCAGGCCCCTTCTCACCCCATAGGTGCCCTGGCTCCCTTCTCCAGAGTGTACTCCCTGGCAATAAACCTCCTGCCCTGGAATCCCTGTGTTGGGCTCTGGTTCTAGGGCATCCAACCTAAGACAGGAAATATTTTGTAAACTATAAAGAGAATGCGCAAATGTGGTGTTATTTCATTTAACCCAAGGAAATGCTCCCAAAAGAAGAGGAGCTGACAGGCAGAGCCATGAGAGGAGGAGGAAGTCCACTCTGTGGGCAGGTTACATCGCCCTCATGGAACTCATGGGCCGGCAGAGGAACCTGAGAGAAACCAACAAGACTAACATCAGGGATGTGTGAGTGCTCTAAAGGGAAATAAAGCAGGGTCAGGGGAGAGAGGACACTGGGGCTATTGCAGGTGAGACTCGTGGGGAAGGCCTACTTGGAAAGGCCTCTCTGAAAATGTGACGTGGGCAGAGATGTGAACATCAGGATCCAGTCGGCCTCCGAGGCCAGGCACAGGGAGCAGCAGTGCAAAGGCCCTGGGGCCAGACACAGGGAGCAGCAGTGTAAAGGCCCTGAAGCAGAAGGATATTGGATACATTCAAGAAATCACCAGAGCCCAGGGAGGATGGAGTGGTGTGAGATGAGGTCAGAGGTACGGGGCCACCGGACCACTCAGGGCCTTGCAGGCTGTTAGAGGGCCATCTACGGGACTTCGAGCTTTATTCTGAATAAGAGAAGTCATTGAAGTTTTGAGCAGAGAGATGTAACGTGATTTAGGTTTTAAAAGGATCTTTTTGGCCCTGGCTGGTGTAGCTCAGTGGATTGAGCGCGGTCCTGTGAACCACATGATCACGGTTCGATTCCCTGTCAGGGCACATGCCTGGGTTGCAGGCCAGGTCCTGGCAGGGGACTCACGAGAGGCAACCATACATTGGTATTTCTCTCCCTCTCTCCTTCCCTTTCCCTCTAAAGATAAATAAACAAAATCTTTAAAAAATAAAATAAAAATAAAAGGATCTTTTTGGCTGCTGCAGCGAAGAGGAGGGCAGGGAGACCAGGCAGAGGCTGCTTCAAAAATCCAGGAGAGCAACAGGAGAGGACCTAAGCGGCCAAACCTGGGAGAATCAGGAGGACTTGCCGAGGACTGCTCCAGGGGTCAGGAGGCAGGTGAACCCAGTTACCCATTTACAGAGGGGCCCAGAGAACATGCTAAACTACTCCACAAGGATGCAATCAGCAAAATCCAGACCTGGGGGGTTCTACAGGACAAGTATCCTGGCTTCTCCAAGAGATAAATTGCCAAGACAAAAGAAAAACACAGAGGGGAAACGGAGATTAAAAGAGACTAAGACATATCAGCTAATACAATGTAGGGAGCTTATGTGGATAGTGATTTGAACAAACTTAAAGAAAAAGGCACGTCTGATGACTGGGAATGTGAGACCGGGGTGGTTGTCTGACGATATGAAGCAAAGGTCACTTCTTAAGCACAGGGATGGCGTTGTCATTGTGGTAAGAAACATCTTTATCTTGATGTATTCGTGATGAAAAGATGACTGGGATTTGGTTTGAATTATCATGGGAGGGGGAGGGTAGGAATGAAACAAGACTCACTGTGAGCTGATAACAGTTGAAGTTGACTGATGGGTACATTCTACTATGGGGTTCATTCTACCATTCTCTCTACTTTCATAAAGGTTTACACTTTTCCACAATAAAAAGTTTAAAAATAAAGGAAAAAAGAAGAAGCCAAGTCCAAGAGAAGGCAATAAATAGCCCAGGGCCCCTCGTGAGTCAGCGGCAAGACCTCACGCTGGGCCTCCCGACCCCCAGCCCCTGCTCCTGCCCAGCCTCAGCTGTCTCTTCTCTGGTGGCTGGTCAAGGCTGGACCCAGGCAGGCCAGGGACAGTGTGTGTGGCCCTGGGGAAAGCCCAGGTGGGGCAGAGTGGGGCTGAAGGATGCTGGGCTTCTGCCAGGCCCTTCGAGGAGCAGGGAGACCCCTGGGCCACCCGCACCACCAGCAAGCCCGATGAGTCTAGTCACCTAAAACATCCAGCTTCTGCCCTGCCAGGCTCATTCTCTACGTCCTCGGATTTCCTCCTCAGCTTCTATGCCCACCTCTCCATTCCAGCCACTGCATTTTTGTTCCTGCCGTTACTCTGCCTGGAAGGCACCTTCCACCTCTAAATGCACCATCCTCTCCTTCCGGGTCTACCTCCTGCAGAGGGCGACCAGCAGGGTCTCTGGGAGCACGCCTGCCTGCACCCTGAGACGGGACCCCCTCCACTCCTGAGCAGCGGTGCTGGCATGCAGAGGGTGAGAGCACAGCCTCTGGGTCCAGCCTGCACGGCTGTGAATCCAGCCTCAGCCACTCACTTGCAGTGCGAGTCACTTAACCTGAGTTCCCACACCTATAAAATAAGGTAACCTCCTAAGTTCCCAAGAAGCCTGAAGGAGGTGACAGGTATGGACACATGGGACAGTTGTCCATGTGTCAGTGGATCTCAGGCCCCAAAGCTCCTGGCACTGCCTCCAGGGCCTGTCTCCCTCCCTCATGGCCCCCACAAGACACCCTGATGTCACACACACTGTGGGTGCTTGGTTACTACTTTCCCAGACACTGCCCTCCTGATACCCAGACTTACCGTCCCTTCCCCATCCCTGCAGGTTTTGTCCACCCCAGGATTGGGAATGGGAAGAGAGGAGAAACGAGAAAACAGCCACAAATAAACACTTTTCAAACCCAAGTGGCAGCATCTGATGCAAATGCCACCAAATTAAGGGGGATGCTCATTTTGGTTTTTTTAGATTTCTAACAAAAATCTCAGGTATTATCAAGTATCATTTTAATTATGTTTTTATGAGGAATGATGCTTGCTGTATAAAACGCAAACAGCATGGGATGCTGAAATACAGAGGAAACACCCCTGGAAACACGTGGCTTCCCAGTGTGACCCCGAGGTCAGCTCTGACGGCCCGAGGTCTGCTCTGAGACCGCCGGGCCTTCCAGACACTTCTGTGAGACGCAGACAGGGCAGAACGCCTGCGTCGTGAGTGCTGTCACACCACATCAGGGTCTACAAAATCACTTGCTTTAACTAGATGGCATGTTCTGCCTCTCCACGCTGGTATTAAGCTCTGTCCCATCCTTTTCTCTCCTCGTCCCCAGCACCTAAAACTGTGCCTGGAGCACAGAAGATTCACATTGAGATTCCCTGACCACGTGAAAGAATGAGCCGCTGCCTAAAGTCACATGGCCCAGAGAGGTCCTGGTTATGTCACACACCTCCCGGCGGACACTGAGCGTGGCCGCAGGACCATCCCCACCCAGGTCCCTTTGCGCCCTACTGAGAGGGTGCCTACGGGAAACATCCCTGGTGAGGCATTGCCAGGTCAGACCTTTAACGACCGTTGCCAGAAAGGTGGGGCAGACCTGCTCTCCCAGGCTGAGGGGGGTTCCAGTCTCCCCATTTCTCAGGTGGACTGGCCGTACTTAATGACCCCACCCGCGGTCACCCAGTCTCCTTCCGTACCCCTGATAAAGAAGAGGATGTATCACTACTATTCTGAGCAGCACTGGGGAACCAAAAGTCACAAATGGGGAGCCACACTCTAGACAGTAAACAGAAACAGTTACAGATGCAAAATTGGAAACATTTCATTAATTTCTAAAAATGGACATGTTTTTTTTAACTGCCAAATTCTAACATGCATCCACTGACCCCTCCCCGAACACAAAAGAAGAGAAAATTAGGGCCCCCATGCACTCCCTCCCTCTCTCTCTACTCCTTCCCATCCCAATCCAGGGGCCAGATTTAGCAAATAAAAATACAGGGCATCTAGTAATATTTGGCTTTCAGATAAGCAAAAAGTGAAAGTTTTAGTACAATTATGTCCCCTTTTGGGGGGTGAACACTATCTGTTGGCCCAGCTGCTGGGGGTGCTGTGAGCACAGGACCCTCAGGGGACAGCCCTCTGGGGGTGGGGGCTGCTGATGCCCTAGTCAGCGGCCATGTGCTCACCCTGTGCGGTGCCGGATGGGTGCTGGGGTCTTAGGGCCTCACCATCCCAAGCATATTCTGCTCTAAAGGGCCCTTCCAGTACCAGAGCACCCTGAGGGTCCCTAAGGGTCCCTGAGGGTTCCTGTGGGGCCAGCATCTGAGGTCTACTTGTCCCTCTGGCCATCCTGCTTCCTCCCCCTGCTGTCCACAGGCGAGGCTCAGGGACCTCCCCCGCCCCCCCACACATTAATGCCCCCATCTGCTTTCTGGGACTCTGGCCTGCGCCACTGGTCCCTAGTCCCCACCTTCCCCCCAAGTCCATTGGGCTAGACACCAGCCACAAAGTGCCCCCAGCAGGTGGGTCTGGCGCTGGCTAATGCGTTTCCTTTATTTGGCTTCCCAGCACATTCTAAAATTTCCACAACAAACATGTATCACTTGGGTAATAAGAGAAAATAATAAATGCTTTTTTTCCTTACAGAAAAATTTAAAACCAAAGCAAGCGCCCCTCGTCCACCTGGCACCCCCTCCCCTCCCACATTGCTTCCACCTGCTTCCCCAGGGAGGGCTCCTCCAAATTAGAGAATTCCCCCACCCCAAATGTTCTTCCCTGTCCTGCTAAGCCCACAGGCACTTTCACTTCTCCACTGAAGGCTTCTACCACCAGCTTGTTCCTGCTAGGGGGTTATATGCAAATTTTTAATTGTTTCCTCATCTCCTAACAGGAGAAGAAAAATGCTGTATGAGCCCTAAGACTGGTGAGGAGAGGAAGGAACAACGGGACCATCGCGCACAGGCTCACTGTGCAGGTGCGAGCTGGGACTACTCAGTGCCAGGCACTGAGTCAAGAACAGGACACTGGACACAACCCCTGCCCCTATAGACTTCACAGCCTGGGGAGGGGGACGATAACCAAAAGCCCCAGAAGAAACTGTGTGAGGGGAGGTGAGCTGGGCATCAGGCAGGGAGCTCCCAGACCAAGCCCAAGCTTCTGGGAGGAAAAGCAGCGACTCGAGGCTGAGTGTGGGGGGAGGAGGGAGAGCACTCTGGCAGGCGGAACAGCCAGCGCAAAGGCCTGCAGGTGAGAGAAGAATGACTTATTTGAGGAACTGAAAAGTTAGAGCAGCTGGAAGGCAGAAGGAGGGTGAGAAGGGAGAGGAAGCCCAGGCAGAGCTACATCAGGGAAACTGCGCTTTGTCCTCAGGGCACTGGGGAGCCATTGAAGGATGCAGAGCAGGAGCGTGACAGACGCAGATGTGCATCTTATAAAGACTGCTCTCCTGCTCAGTGAGGCTCATCGATGTGATGTTATTATTCACCCACAACTATCACAGTCACACTTAATCGTGCACATACTACCTACCATGCAGGAACTGTAGCCATGGAGTACCTGAAGCCTGTGTCTCCACAGATAGAGCCCACCCCCAGCAGCTAGGTGCATAGCCCTCCGGATCTTGCAATGGAGAGTATAGGTTAAGAGCATGGACTCTGGGGCCTAGGTTCGAATCCTTGCTCCTCCACTTTCAAAGTGTGACCCTGAACAGACAGATACTTCGCTGTGCCTCAGTCTCATTTGTAACGTGGGATTAATAATATCACTGCACCCTATCACGCTATATCACTGCGCCACTGTGAAGATTGAACAAGTTAAAAATACTTGGGACAGGCCCTGGCGCATGGCAAGTGCCGTATGCTGTGAGTGTGTACTGTGACCCCTACACCCTCCCCTCAAGGTCCCCAGGGCCAACCACTTGCAGGCACTAACTAAAACAGCCTTCACCTGCCTCCTTCTACCCCTGCAGCAACCTTGTCTTACTCTCCCCATTGCTAGTGGCCAGGACAGGGCCAGAGAGGAGGAGCCTCTGGGCTCTAGGACAACCAGACACTCTGACCTGGCTCTGCGGCCTCACCTAGCTCCCTCCAGCCAGGAACTGAGTGTCGCCTCTGCTCTGCTGCTGACCTTCTCTGGGCCTCGGTCTCCCCCTCTGTCGGACAAGGACAAGAACAACTCACAGCTGTCTTTATCAGCATGGCTGTTAAAGGAGCAGCGAGGGCTGGGACAGAGCTCTGCAAATGTCCACGCCCGTCACAGACACGAGGGCTCACCCCTTCACACAGTGGAGGCAGGAGATTTGCTTGGAGCCCACTATGAGGACCCCAGAGGTCGAGAATGGCCTGGTTTGAGGCTTCCAAGACCCCCTACCGCTGACTAGGACTTTCCCAAGGGTAGGGGGAGAGAGATAGAGACCCCTGGTCTGAGCTGAGCACCCCAGGAAGAAAGTGCCAAATCAGGGGCCTGAGGAAAGCCAAGCCTTCACCCAGGGTCTTCCACTAAAGCCTGGACTAGGCCAGGGCACTCAAACCAGGGTCCCAGAAAGACCTTCCGGAGACCGCAGTGTTTATCTTCAAATGCCATAGCTGCCCACAAGTTCGAGATCCAGGAAGGGCCTAAATGGGATTGTCTGTTTTGGGTGCCTCTTTGGTCCTGGGGGACGGGAGGAAAACACAAGAGGGGGGCTCACCCCCCCTCAAGTTGCCAGCTATTCCCCAGAGTTCAAGTTCATTCATTCACTTATTTCACAAACATTTACTTGGTGCCAAACCTTGGTCAGGTGCAGGGTTGATGACACAGAAGAATGAGACAGGTTCCTACCCAGAAGGTCTAGAGAGCAATAGATGAGACATAAGTAGCCAAACCACAAGGCAGACTAGGTCAGAGGCAGGAGGCCAGGCTCTCACCTGTCTGGGAAGGAAGCTACCTGGAGGGGGTGGCTTTTAAATGGTGATTCAGACATGTGATGAGAAGGCCAGGTAGGTGAAGGATAGAACCCCCAAATCACTGGCGGTTCGTTTGCACCCCGCTGTGCCAGAGCCAGGGCAGTGCAGGCTATTTACAGTTATACCCAGAGAAAGGCGGCCACATGTGTCACTGCACGTGGGGTGCAGAGCGGGTGATGGGGGTGGGGGGCAGCTGGGACTTTAAACTGGTTCTGGCCAAGCCCTGGGGTTTGCCACTGTGTCCCTCACACCCTGATGATCCTTTAATGTTCTCATGGCCTCCTGTACGGCAAAAATTAGGAGGGGGGGCAGAGTAGGGGGAGTTCCAACAGGCAGCAAGTGGCCTGGGGAGGAGGGGCAGTGACAGACTGACCATGGCTTCTGCTGTATCTGCCAGCCATCTAGCGTCACCTCCTTCCCTGTCCGCCCCCATCACAGCTGCGGAGGGAAAAGCAGAGGGACTGAAGAAAATACCTTTAATTGTAAACCAGACAGGGCACAAGGCGCATCAGCTGCTGTGCTTCTCCCCAGCCCACTCTGATCCATAAATGGCCTCTGCGCCAAGCTGGCATCAGCCCACCCACCGCGCGGGTACCCCAGGGGCCTGGGTCCCAGCTTCCCAAGGAACATGTTTCCTGCGTTTTCCCGTGGGTAAGGGCCTTCGCCGCCAGCTTCTTCTCCCGAGGGGCCCACGGCTGGGGCATCCTGTCACTGCGGGAGGCGGGGGAGGGGGAGGGGGTGATGCCACTGAACCCGAGCGCTTGCAAAGCACCCCCGGCCGACCCCGCGCTCACCTCTCCCCAGGTAACAGCCCAATCCTCCCCCGCGCTCTCCTGGGAAGACGCCAGTCTCTGCGCCCGCTGCCAACACGAGCTCCCTAACTGGACCCCCTCCCTCCCCACTTTCTATCCAAGGACCAGACCCCCTACCTGGGGGCAGGAGTGCCCAGCACCAACGGCGGCGCCACGGCGCCCAGCAAGGCGTCAGGGGCCCGGCCTCAAGCCCGGACGGCTTCCCGGGGGAAGAGGAGGATGCGTTGCAGCCGCCGCGTCTCGGGGATCTGCGGGGAGGAGGAAGGTCAGAGCCGAGGAGCGGGTGGGGGTTGAGGGAGGAGGCGTGCACAGATGCGCTCAGATTAGAGAGGCATTTTTAGCGAGCCAATGGCAGGCGGCGCAGGGCGGTGCGGTGCCTGCGCAGGTGGAAGAGCCGCGGCTGCTGAGGAGGCAGCAACCGGCTTAGCCGCGGAGGGCAGAACACCCTCGCTCCCCCGGCTGCGGGGCGGTGCCCTCCCCCGGGAGGTGCTCCCAGCCCGGGCAGAGGGGCTCTGTGGCGGCGGGTGCGGGGCGCAGCTCCCCTGAACGCTCCTCTGCGACCCTCTTGTGGGTGCGCACTGCACACAGGGATGTCGCTCCCTAACCCTCTCTGCCCTTTCCCCGCCTCCTTGTACTTGCCTCCGGCCCTGTCTGTCTGTCGGTCGGTCTCTGGCCTCTCCTAATCCCTCGCGTGTTGGTACGTGCTGGTGCGTGTAGGGCTAATGTGTGTTTGTGTGTTCTGGAGCAACGGCCCCTTCTCCCCCACTGTCCCACCGAAAACACCCTTCCCCCCATCAGCTCCTCCCAGAAGGGCCCCTGTTGACCCTGTGGGGCACTCAATAACCCTCCTGTCCTAGTTCCAGATGGACCTGCTGTCTCCAAGACAGACTCCCGGCCATCTCTTTGAGGCTGTCTGTGATCACCAGCGGCCTTCACTCCTGCCTTGAACCTAAATGCTCCCGGGAGCCTCGTACTGCAGAGATGTACAGGGGCTGATCTTCACTCAACATCTCTCTTCGAGCCCCGGCCGGTGGTTCAGTTGGTTGGAGCGTCCTCCGGACACCACAAGGTTGCGGTTGGATCCCAGGTCAGAGCACACACATAGGTTGTGGGTTCTTTCCCCTGGTTGTAGCGACCATCCATGTTTCGCTCTCCCTTCCTGTCTCTAGCCCTAAAAATCTAAAAATCAATAAACCTATCCTCAGGTGAAGAGGATTTTTTAAGATCTGTTTATTGAGGGCCAACTTTGTGTCAGACGCTGGGCTACCGCAGAGTAAAAACAGACCAAATCTCTGCTCTCAGGGAGTTCACCTTTGTGACAGAAGGCAGACAAATAGAATCAGTAGTATTCAGACTATGTTTTAAAGTGGAATGAACAAAGTAGGAAAATAAAGCCAGGGAAAGGGAGGGTGTTCAGGGAGAAATTCAGTCCCAGCTATCGTGGGGAGTGGTGGGGGCTGAATTTGATCAGACGCCCCTCAGGTGGGAGCTTCTGGTTTGCCACACCTTGTCACCCCCTCTTGTTCGAACCTGGGCTGGTCAGGCATTTCTATTTCTTGCCTTCCTCTCCATCTCTCCCCACCAGAGGCAATGGGATCCATGACCTCAATGACCCAGGGGAATGCCCAAGTGCAGTATCTATTCATTCAACAAGGATTCTCTAGGCACTCACTGCATGTTACGTATTAGATCCTAGAAAAGTTCAACATCTGGTTAGGGAGGCCAGATGGTAGTACCTACCCAAAGGACGAACAGGACAGCCAAGCGAATGAACAACGTTCCAGAGAAGCTGAGAGGGCTCTGAGTTAGGGCCATCCAGGAAGGCTTCCCGAAGGAGGCAGCATTCCAACAGGGCTGAATGAAAGCTGGGATTCATCTATTTCATGTTGAGCCACATGAAACAGGAGACAGGGAAGAATTACTGGAAGAGGCTAGCAAAACCAGGGCACACTTGTCGGGTTCTGGAGCTGGGGTTCTGGAGCGTTTGTGGACACTCTGCATTTACAGGGTTTGCTAGTGTCTGGAGCTGATGAAGTCCCATGCCCATCCCCATCTCAAGAAGTTCCTGGTCCCAGCTGCCCTCACCTCAATCTGAAATTTCCCATTTTCCCTGGAGAAGGCATGCTGAGCCTGGAGAGAGGGAGAGAATGATGCATCAACGTCACTTAGTTGCTTGTTTGCTGGGTAAAAATGGGCATTGTTACTCAGCTCCTCTGAGGTTCAGCCTCCTTGCCTTAATAGCTATATGTCAAGTTTCTTAATTGATCTGTGTGCCTTTGTTCCCTCGTTTGGAGAATGGACACAGCAACAGGTTGTGTGACCAATAGACAAGACAGTCTAGGTGAACTGCTCGGCACATACATGCTCAGTTCATTTTGTCGTGTTTACCTTATGACACTTACATTTGCCTCACATGGTTGTTGGAATCAGACAAAGGATGTAAGGCACCTAGCAAAGTGCCTGAAACCTAGTAAGTATACAGTAAATGGTATCTATTATTAGCATTAACTACATGAACCTCTTTAAACAGAACTTTCTTGGAGTGAAGAGACTAGCTCCCCAAGAGGCTCTTAAAGGGCAGTGCAGCATGCGTAGACTAGAGCCCCTGCCCCTCCGGTCGGCCTGGCCCAGCGTGTCACTGGGGCTTAGGTGCAGGTGGAAATGAGCCCAGGACTGCTAAGTTTCCAGAGGCAGTGAAATCTAGAGTACAGGATGCTGACAGAGAGGATGCTAGGTGTCCCTTGGCAGCCGGGCGTTTGGGTCACAGTGCAGAGGGCTCAGAGAGGCGGGGGGCTAGAGGTTAGAAGAAACTGGAACCTCTTGGGACAGTTGTGGGAGGGCCATGAGAGGCAGACCTGAAGAGGCAGATGATGGAGGGAGGGGTCAGGTGGTGGGGAGAGGGTGTGAGGGAGCAGACAAGCTGGGCTTAGTCCAACCGGAGTTGAGGTTGCCTGTGTTGAATTAAGACCTTAGAGCCCCAAGCTCTGAAAGAAATCACAGTGGGAAACACACATACCCACACTTCCCCATCCGAAATAAATGTTATTTTGGAAATGGACAGAACTTTCATGCTTCCTAAGATTGAACTAACCTCCTTCTGGAGTCTCTGACTGCAAAACTTCTGTCCATCGGAGCTGAACTACCCCCACCCTCTCCCTGTCTAATTGTTTTATACCCCTATTCAGAGAATAAGACGTTCTCTCATTTGCACAGCACTTTTCACTTTTCCAAGTGCTTTTCACACCTTTTTTCTCCCCAACAGCTCCCTTTTCTCAGCCCTACTAAGCTCTGACTGATCGGGGACTCCATGGGACCTTCCTCCTCACGGAGGGCCCTGCCGCCATCAGTCGGGACCCCTGCTACACTCTCCGTGCGTGCAGAACGAGGAGGCAGGCACAGCCCGCCCCCCGGGCGTTTCAGTGCAGACCAGACAGAAACGACATGCAGTCAGGAGGGCCGACCAGCACTGAGCAAGTGTGTGGAATCCATCAATCAGTGACACATAGTGGATTGCTTATTAATGTCCCGTGTTTAGCCTGGGAGAGTTGGAAGGAGGTGGGGAGGCTTCGGATTTGCTTTTGTTCCACCCACGGTGGAAAGCTTCAAGGAGGAGTTGAGGCTTTGAGGGGTTTCACTATGCTCCCCACACTTCTGGTTGGAAGGACGGCAGGAAGTGTGTCCCAGTTTCAGCAGAGCAGCTCTCCCGTGCCCAGAGAGGAGGAAAGAGACTGTTGGAGGTCACATGGCGCA
Source organism: Sturnira hondurensis (assembly GCF_014824575.4). NCBI lineage: Eukaryota > Metazoa > Chordata > Mammalia > Chiroptera > Phyllostomidae > Sturnira > Sturnira hondurensis. The sequence continues at coordinate 2,121,285 of NW_028080209.1, read as the reverse complement.
TTAGTGACAGGGCTGGGCTAAAAACAGATCTGCCTTCTGGTCAGGCGCTGCTGTCACCAGATTCCTCTACCTCTCCCACCGGCCTGCAGAAAGGTGGGCTGGACAGAGGCAGGCAGGGATGGGCCCAGTGGCCCCTGTGGTGTTTTTCTGAGCTGCCTCCCAGCAGCATGCAGAGAGCTGAGCAGTTCACCCCCAAGGGACGAAAGGTACTTTTAAAACAGCCTCACAGCCTCTCTGCCTCTCCTAACCTTCCAGCTGTGAACCAGCTGGCTTCATAACTGCAAGATGTTTCCATCACCTGCCTGGTGGACAGAGGTCGCTGTCGCTGCGGCCTGTATCCCAGGGCCTAGACCAGGGTGTCATTGTCTCGGAATTTTGGCTTTCTCTGTCCAAGATTCATTCCAGAGGGGTAAAACCATGCTCTGAGGACACATAATCTTTTTTTTTAAAGATTTTTTAAATTTTTATTTATTTATCTTAGAGGGGAAGGAGAGAGAAAAAGAAATATCAATGTATGGTTGCCTCTCGTGCGTCCCCCGCTAGGAACCAGGAACTGGCCTGCAACCCAGGCATGTGCCCTGACTGGGAATCGAACCGCGATCATGTGGTTCGCAGGCCTGCGCTCAATCCACTGAGCTACGCCAGCCAGGGCTGAGGACACATCATCTTGACAAGGCCCTCAGCTTTGGAGGTGCCCAGAGTTAGGGTTCACCATAGGATATACACAGCCAACAGCAAACTCAGAGCACTTTTCTTGGAGCAGGCCCACTCTGAGCACTTTAAGATTACTAGCCCCACTTTGAGAGAGGGAAACAAAGCCCCAGGAAGTTAGGTAATTTGCTGAAGGTCACACAGCCGGTAAGTAGTGGATCTGGGATTCAAACCCAACAGTCTGGTTCCAAAACCATGATCTTAATCACTCCATAAAGAAGCAATGTTTCTGGAAGGTCTTACTGTGCACAGGAGGATTTTACATCAGCTCAAGTTGTGCTCTTATCCCCATTTTACAGATGAGGAAACTGGGGCTCCTTGTGTCCTTTGGTGAGGCCTCTCAATGTATAAAAAGGAAGGCTATTTGAGATGGTTCATCATATCAGCTCAGGAACAGGTCTCAGTGGCCTGGACACCATCACCACCTAGTGGCCTTATACCTGAAATGCAGGCAGAATACCCAAGCAGATGCTGGATGTCAAAGTTCAATACTCAACAAAGACTTTGTGTTGTGGTTTTGATTTTTAATTTCTGTGCTCTGAACAACAGAGAAATGTGGTTCACTAATAATAACCTTTTATACTGAAGACATGGTCATGGGCAGAACTCACCATTTGTAATGTCATCCTCAAAATTAATACCTGGAGACAGGAGCGCCTGCATGGCCTGCTGAGTTTTTAGTTTTCCATTGGCTTTCACACGCATTGTCTCCTTGAACTCTTGCCACAACCAGTATTACTTTCATGCCTACTTTTAAAAATAATCCTCCCTTGAGGATACATTTATTGATTCTAGAGGAAGAAGAAGGGAGAGAGAAATAGCAATGTGAGAGAAAAACGTTAATCAGTTGCCTTCTGTACGCACCCCAACCGGGGAATGCATCCACAGCCTAGCTATGTGCCCTGACCAAGAAACAAACCAGCAAATGTTAGGTGCATGGGACAAGGCTCCAACCAACTGAGCCACGTTGGCCAGGGCCATGCCTACTATTTTAAATAAGGAAATAAGTCCTGTCAAAGGAGCATTGATTGAGTTGGCATTGGAACTGGAGAGGCCCCATTGGGTCAGGGTTCCACCTTCCAGGCCCAGAGATGTGGGGTGACTTTCATTAGGGTCCTGTGAGTCAGTGGCTGGCCTGAGTCTTAATCCGTGGTCGTCTCACCTGTAGGGCGGTTCCTCTCCCATCCTGGACTATATGTCAGCCTCTGCTTCCTCCAAAGCCTATCCTACCTGAAGGAAAAAACAAGGTTTGTGCAAAGGCACTGCATTGAGGCTCACTGCTACAAAACACCCCTCCAGCTGTGTGGTCTCCTCCATGCCATTTTTAGTCTGAGAGCCGGGCTCTTCCTTTCAGCTGGTTCTCCATCATGCAGCCAAGTGCAAGGCCAAGGAGGAGACAACAACAGCACATTAGATTCTCCTGCTCAGTACCCTCACCTGTCCCCTTTCATGCTGGCTCAGGGCCCAAGCCAAGGTGAGATGGGAATTATTATGTGTGTAGGGCTCAGAGACAGCAGTCTGATTAGTTCTGTCACCAACTCACCGTGTGGCCCTGGGGTGAGACACTTTGCCTCTCAGACCTCAGTGTTCTCACCAACACAGTGGGGATGGACCACAGAATAGCATGTTAGAACCAAAGGCCTCCAACCACCTCTTCGGGAGGTTTATTAGACACATCATGGGACAGCTCAATATCATGCAGCTGCCAAAACAGATGAGGCAGCTCTTAATCATTTGGTCTGAAACAATCAGCAAATATCTATTTTAAAGGGGAAAAGAAAGGTGCAAAACTATGAGCATAGTCACTATCGTGTGTGTGTGTGTGTGTGTGTGTGTGTGTGTGTGTGTGAGAAGAGATGGTAGGAGAATAAACATCTACGTCTGCTGGTACATGCTGGGGTATTTCTGGCAGGACAGGAGACTGGAGGCAGTGGTTCCCTCTGGTGAAGAGAAGCAGGAGGCTGGATGCCCAGCAGGGACACTGCATTCTGCGGGCTCTCGTGTTCCTTTTTGATGTTCGAGCCATGCAATTGTACAACCTATTCAAAAATACATTACAAATTTTAAAGATAAAAATAAGCCACAGTTCACATGGACTTGTTCTATCCTCAACACTGTTCCGCGCACCCCACAGCCAACACCTCACTTAGTTCTCGCAATGAAGCTATGGGGCAGCCATTATTATTTTTTTAGATATATTTTATTTTTTAAATATTTTACTTATTTATCTTTAGAGGGGAAGGGAAGGAGAGAAGAAGAGAAACATCAATGTATGGTTGCTTCTTGTGCATCCCCTGCTGGGAACTGGCCCCTGCTGGGAACTGGCCTGCAACCCAGGCATGTGCCCTGACTGGGAATCGAACTGCGATTGTCTGGTTCACAGGCCCGTGCTCAATCCACTGAGCTACACCAGCCAGGACTTAGATATATTTTATTGATTATGCTATTACAGTTGTCCCATTTTCCCCCTTTATTCCCCTCTGCTCTGCACACCTCCTCCGACCCACATTCCCCCCATTTAGTTCATGTCCATGGGTCGTACATATAAGTTCTTTGGCTTCTACATTTCCTATACTGTTCTTACCCTCCCCCTGTCTATTTCCTACCTACCATCTATGCTACTTATTCTCTGTACCTTTTCCCCCCTTCTCCCTCTCCCACTCCCCACTGATAACCCTCCATGTGACCTCCATTTCTGTGATTGTTCCGGTTCTAGTTGTTTTCTTAGTTTTGTTTGTTTGTTTAGGTTTGGTTGTTGATAGTTGTGAGATTATTGTCATTTTACTGTTAATATTTTTATCTTCTTTTTCTTAGATAAGTCCTTTTAACATTTCATATGAAGGCTTGGTGATGATAAACTCCTTTAACTTGACCTTATCTATGAAGCACTTCATCTCTGCCCTTCCATTATAAATTATGGCTTTGGTAGATAGAGCCATCTTGGATGTAGGTCCTTGACTTTCATGACTTGGAATACTTTTTCTAGCCTCTTCTTGCCTGCAAGGTTTCTTATGAGAAATCAGCTGAGAGTCTAATGGGCACTCCTTTATAGGTGACTGTCCCCTTATCTCTTGCTGCTTTTAAGATTCTCTCCTTATCTTAAACCTTGGGTAGTTTACTCATGATGTATCTTGGTGTGTTCTTCCTTGGGTCCATTTCTTTGGGACTCTCTGGACTTCCTAGACTTCCTGGAAGTCTATTTCCTGCACCAGATTGGGAAAGTTTTCCTTCATTATTTGTGCAAAAGTTTTTAATTTCTTGTTCTTCCTCTTCTCCTTCTGGAAGCCCTATGAATTGGATGTTGGAGTGCTTAAAGTTGTCCCAGAGGTTCTTAAGCCTCTCCTCATTTTTTTGAACTCTCTTTCTTCTTTTTGTTCTGGTTGGATGTTTATTTCTTCCTTCTGGTCCAAACTGTTGATTTGAGTCCCAGTTTCCTTCCCATCACTCTTGGTTCCCTGTACATTTGTCTTTATTTCGCTTTGCATAGCATCCACTCTTTCCTCTATTTTGCAACTGTCCTTAACTATTTCTGTGAGCATCCTGATTACCAGTGTTTTGAACTCTGCATCTGGTAGGTTGGCTGTTTCCTTGTCGTTTAGTTGTATTTTTTCTGGAGTTTTGCTCTGTTCTTTCATTTGGGCCATATTTCTTTATGTCAGTGCACCTGTTGTGTTGTAAGGGGCAGAGCCTTATGTATTCACCAGGGCGGGGCAACCCCACGCTGCGTTGTGGCACGGTCTGGATGAATGTTTCTTCTTTAACTCCCTGTTTGTCAGACTTCCATACAGTTCACTTTTCTGTCAGTTCTGGTTGTTTTTTGTCTTTAAATTTGTTGCTGTCCTCCTTTGGTTGTGCAAGGAGGCGCGGTGTGTCTACCTATGCCTCCATCTTGGCCAGAAGTGAGGAAGGCATTATTATTATCCCCTCATTTCATAGATGAGGACACCAAAGCACAGAAAGGTGAAATAGCTCCCCCAAGTCACACAGGAAGGAAGCAGTGGTGCGTGGATGCAGACCGAGGCCCTAGGCGCTCCGGCCCTGCCCCGCTACACTGCCTCACACATGCCCAGTCAGAGTCCTTCACAGTTTTGGTGATGAGTGTGGGCATGAAAGCTCTTTGAAGAGCCAACAGTGATCTGCAAAAGTGGAAATTCTTTGCTTATCTTGGAAGAACCTTACCTCAATGCATTTTTAGGCTCTGACAGAGTATGTTTTCCAAAAATGGCCCCAACTATAGCTCCCACCCCCATGCTTGTCTGCAGTGTGACCCCAGCCTCCCCATCAAGAGGTGGGTCTATTTCTACACTTCCCTTTCATGTGTGCCCGATGACAACTTTGACCCATACAATGTGGCAGAAGTGATGCTGTGCTCATTCCCAGTGTAGTCCTTAGGCAACCTGGCAACTTCTGCTTCCTGTCGCATGCTGTGGTCAACAGCCCCAGCTGACAGCCAGGTCCAACCAGCAGGGGTGAGAGAGAGCCTCCTACCCTTCAAGCCCCAGCTTCAATCTGGCTGCAAACATACAAGAGAGCTTTTAAAAAAATTATCTATTGATTTTAGAGTGAGAGGGAGAGACACACACATACATTGATTCGTTGCTCCACTTACTTGATTCTTACATGTGCCCTAGCCAGAGATCGAACCCACAACCTTGGTGTATCGGGACGACCCTCTAACCAACTGAGCTACCTAGCCAGGGCCATGCCCAAGAGATCTTGAGTGAGAAAATCACCCAGCTGAGTCGCATCAATCCACAGAATCAGGAGAGGCATAATAACACATTGTTGTTGGAAGTCACTGAGCCTTGGGATGGATTGTTATGCAGCATTAAACAACCAGGATGGGGGACTTAAAGTGAGGTTGTCCACCAGAGGGCCCTGTTGCTCAGTAAGTGTCCAATTGGATGGAATGCAGGGAGAGAAGGAGAACCCCTGGCCAGGCTCCTGGATGTCTGCCTCCAGCAACAACAGCCATCACGAGGTGTGCACTCAAGTATGGTCCAAGGTAGACCTCGTCTCTCTTGATTTCACCTTTGAACCGTTTGGGGTCACGATGACCATGTGCCTTGTTGCCCCTAAAGGCATAGTTGCCATTTTGTAGCATCAGTGAATCAAACGGTCTCCCTGGCGAAACTGGGAGCACCTTGGAACTTGGCTCACCCTTAGTGTGCAGTGGGCTGGCTTGGCACCCACCATTTGGGCCTTAGATCCTTCTGGGTCCTGCATCATCTCTCTCTCTCTCTCTCTCTCTCTCTCTCTCTCTCTCTCTCTCTCTCTCTCTGTGTGTGTGTGTCTCTCTGTGTCTAATGCAGCTCCTCATGATTTTACTCATGGACTAAGAGATAAACACAGGCCATCAGTGTTCTCTCCAGACCATGCTCTGTCCCTTCATTCATTCCACTTACTGATGGTCCACAGTGTCCCAGACCCTGTTATGGGTGCTAGGAATATAGTCGTAAACAAGACACAAAAATCCCTGCTCACAGGAACTCACAGTCTGGTGGGGAGACACACAGCAGGAGGATAAATAAGTAAATATGAAATAGTGTTGGGTGGCAATAGAGTTGTAGAGAATAAAAGGGGATTCAAGAGTTAAAAAAACAGAATAGTCTTCATAAGGGTTGTTAGTGAGTATTCCTGAGAAATCATCAAAACAACGTAAAAATGGCTCAAAGAGAGACTCAACACATGTGGACAAAATTTATATCCACAAAATTGATCGAGGAAATTGTACTTGGTAGCATTGTGCGCCCCCCAATGAACTCACCTTTGTAGGAGCTCTAATCAGTGAAATTGATACGTTCTCTACTCAAGTCAATAAGTCATACGGGATTTTAAAAAAATATTAGAAAAGAATTGATCCTAATCATGCTGATCTCAGCAAGGCAAAAAATTGCTCTGAGAATTATCTTTATTTAATATTATTCACTTCAAAAAATACTTTCTCAGTGAAAATTGATAATGGAAATAAATCTGACTAAAATTTTATGTTAAAAATGGGGTCAATCACCCCGGCTGGTGTGGCTAGTGGATTGAGCACCAGCCTGCGAACAGGAAGGTCACAGGTTTAATTCCCAGTCCAGGCACATCCCTGGGTTGTGGGCCAGGTCCCCAGTAGAGGGTGAGTGAGAGGCAACCAGTCAATGTCTCTCTTCCTCTCTTTCTCCCTCCCTTCCCCTCTCTCTAAAAATAAGTAAATAGAATCTTTTATTAAAAAGGGGGTGTGGGCGTCAACAGGCAAATCTATAAAGGCTGGAAGCAGACTAGCGGTTGCCGGGGACCGGGGAAGGGGAGGGTGAAGAGTGACCCCACAGGTTGTGGGTTCCTTCCGGGGGAGATGGGAGTGTCCTGGGACTAGGTAATAGTGGTGGTTACGTAATATTCGGAATATACTGGGTGCTATTGAATTGTATGCTTTCAAATGGTAAGTTTTATGTCGTGTGAACTATATATCAGTTTAAAAAATTGAAGAAACAGTGTCCAAAATGTTGCCTATTCTCCTGCTAGTGTCCTTTGGTGCATAGAAGTCTTACATTTTGATGAAGTGCGATTTATCTATTTTTTCTTTTGTTGTCTATGCTTTTAGTGCCACATCCAAGAAATCATTGCCAAATGCAATGCCATGAAAATGTTTCCCTAGGTTTCCTTCTAAGAGTGTTCTAGTTTCAGCTCTTACGTTTAGGTCTTTGATCCATTTTGAGTTAATTTTTGTGCATGGTGTTAGGTGGGTGTCCGACTTTATTCTTTTGCGTGTGAATATCCAGTTTCCTGACACAGTTTGTTGAAGAGAGTGTTCTTTCCCATTGGGTAGTCTTGAGGCCCTGTCCAAAACCACTTGCCTACGTACACAGGGCCAGCTCTATTCCATGGGCCTCTGTGGCTGCCTCCGTGCCTGAGCCACACCGTCGGGATCACTGTTGCTTTGCAGTATGTGTTGAAATCAGGCGCTTCAGCTTCATTCTTTTTCAAGATCGTTTCGTCTATTTGGGGTCACTTGAGATTCCATATGAATTTTATGATGACTTTTTCTATTTCTGTATAAAAGACTGTCGGGCTCTTACTAGGGATTGCCCTGAACCTGTTTATTATGAGGCCCTCTTTCTGGCCTCTCTGAGGCCACCTGGCCTGGCCAGGGGAAGCTGGCACATCCTTGGGTCCAGACGGTCCTGACTCTGCCAACTGCCAGCTGTGTGAAAGTGAACAGGGGCCCAGGCTGCCCCTTGGGCTCAGCTTTCCCATCGTCAAAACGGAGCAAATAGTGTTCACTTTTGTGCTGTTGAAGGGACTGGCAATAATGTGAGGACCTAGTGGGCACTCTACCAATGGGGGGGGCGGGGTTACTCTGCCATTCGTGTAGGCATATTCACCTCCTGAAGGGGGTGATTTTCCTGGAAGTTGGGATCTTTACTGAAAAAGAGAGTCCCTCACCTTCCCCTCCCTCCTCTCTGGACAGCTGAGTCTGCAGTTGGCGCAAGGGGAAGGCAGCCGGGCAGGCCATGGAGGCACGGAGCCCCGTCTGGCCCCCTAACACTACTTCGTCCCCTTCACCCCACCTGCATCTGATTGGCCCAAGGCAGGAGCTGAAGACTCAGGCCCTCCCGGGAGCACGTTGTGCCCACCCATGGGCGCTGAGCTCCAAAATGAAGAGAAGGCAGCAGTGGGAGCTGTGGGAATGCTCAATGGCAGTGGGGTCCCTGTTCCGTCCCCCCAAAGTTACAACCTCCGTTCAAATTACGGCACATCCCAACACCCTGAGCCCCCACCCACAGCACCACCATGGAGACTGGCTGGCATCTGGCCCCAGAGACGATAACCATGGTCCTAAAGACTGAGCCCCAGACCCCCCAGGCCCCTGTATGTACCCCATTCCTCCATCCTGGAGGTGGCCTCCCACTGGGCCATCCCCACCCTCCATCCTGCACTGAGCTCCCCCCAAAGGAGCAGGAGGACTTCAGTGTCTGCGCTTCATTCAGCAAACTCTGGCTGGCCATTCTCCCCTCTGAATGCAGCCCCTCACTCCGTAGTCCCTGTCATTATGCTTGTTACAGATGAGAACACTGAGACTGCAGAAGTAAAATGCCAGGCTGTTTTCACCTTGCTAGTTGTGTAGCTTGTGGTGAGTTAGTCAAACCCTTCTGTCTCAGTTTCTTCATCTATAAAATGGGATCATAACTATAACAGAGCTAGGTACACAGTAAACAGGCAACGCACTTTATCTGTTCTTGTTCTTAGTGGTATACCAAACTGCTATTAGGTTGCATTTGTTTGTGCAGAGTTTTTATGGGGCCTGGGATCCTCACAAAAGGCCATACTCTATGCTCTGTGCTGTCCCATCCCCAGAAACCAGGGAGCCAAGCACACAAAGGCTTGGGGTTAATAATAGAAGTGGATGTTCCCGGTCAATACATCCATAGCACCCCTAACCCCACACCTGGTTTCCATAGCTTGGCTAAAGCAAGGCCTGACTCCATCTGCCCAGTGTGCATAATGCAAGGTATGGATAATGCAGGGTAGACCTGGAGGCACCCTGGGGCAAGGCTCGTGTCTTCAGGGAAGGGCTGCATCCCTCTCCAGTCTGACAAGAGCAGTCTGGTCACCGTGTGGTGACCTGGTCTCCAGACCAGGAGATCAAGCAGGTGAGTGAGCTCTGCACCTGGGAGCTGGTCCTTCTGCTCTGGCGCCGCAGTGAGGAGTGAGCTTAGATGCCACCTCCCCTCTCTGGGCCTCAGTCCCCTTGGGCGAAAGGAGGCACTTGATTTTGATGATCAGAACATATACCTGGATCAAATGCTTTTAAACTTGACTCATTGAATCCTTACAACAGCCTGTGAGTCGGTGCTATTGTCGTGCCCATTATACAGATGAGGAGATGAAGGCATGCAAAGGACAAGTTGTTTTTTTAGTATTGCTTGGTTGCCTGGCAGTTTGGTCTCAGAGAGTCTTTTCTTAATCACAGCATCTAAGACAAGAAATGGTGTTGGGCTTCAGAATTACCCGAGGACTTATTTAAAAGGCAGCTTCCCAAGCCTCTTCTCTGAGGGTCATGAATCTGGAGGTCTGACAAAGCTCAGAAACCCGCCTATTTTTTTAATGTTTGTATTTCCAAATGGAAATGAGCTTCTTTTCTAAAAATTGTGATAAAAAAATCACCGTCAAAAAACATTAAATGCACCATCTCTAAAAAAACTATTTTAGAGAGAGAGAGAGGAAGGGGGAGAGACAGAGAAAGAACCACCAATTTGTTGTTCCAGTTTATTCATGCACTCATTGTTTGCTCCTTGTGCGTGCCCTCACCCAAACCTTGGCATATCAGCATGATGTTCTAACCAGCCGAGCTACCTAGCCAGGGCTTAGATTCACCATCTTACCTATTTTTAAGTGTACAGTAGTGTTGAGCATATTTACATTGCTTTTCAACAAAGCCCTAGGACCTTCCCCATCTTGCAAAATTGAAACTGTCTACCCATTAAACACTAATGTCCCCTCCCGCAGCCCTTGACACCTATTTTCTGCTTCTGTAATTCTGACTACTTCAGATACTTCATATATGTGGAATCATATAGTATTGATCTTTTTGTGACTGGCTTCTTTCACTTCACATATGTCCTCAAGTTTCACCCTTGTTGTAGTCTACGACAGAATTTCCTTCTTTTTTAAGGTTGCATAATATTCCATTGTATCGATATTGCAATGTGCATTTATTCAACGATGGACACTTGGGTTGCTTCTGACTCTTGTTATTGTGAGTTTAGCCACACACAATATAACGACATATGGCAGTAGTCCCGTGAGATTACAATGGAGCTGAAAACTTCCCGTTGCCTAGGGATGTCATAGCCGTCACAACGTTGTACTGCGATGCAGTGCACGTTCATGGTGGCGCTGGTGTCAGCAGCTGTGCTGCCAGCTGGGCGAAAGTGCAGCACATGTAGTGATGTGCTGTGCACGACACCTGACGGTGATGATAAAAGACCATGTTACTGCTTTATGTATCTACTATTTTATACTTTTTGTCATTATTTTAGAAAACCTTGTTGTAAAAGAATATACCATATTACCCTGTTAGGAACCTCTTTTTAAAATTTACATTTTTTAAATTTATTTTAAAAAATCCTCACTCGAAAGCCCTGGCTGGTGTAGCTCAGTGGATTGAGCGTGGGCTGCGAACCAAAGTGTCACTGGTTCGATTCCCAGTCAGGGCACGTGTCTGGGTTGCAGGCCGAGTCCCCACTTGGGGGCATACGAGAGACAACCACATATTGATGTTTCTCTCCTTCCCTTCCTCTCTCTCTAAATATAAATAAAAACAAAATCTTAAAAAAATCCTCACTCGAAGACATATTTCCACGGATTATTAGAGCGGGGCGGGGAGAGAGAGAAAGAGACATCAGTTGGTTGCCCCCTGTTTGCGCCCTGGCAGGGGATCAAAGCCGAAGCCACTCAGTGCATGGAATGCCATTCCAACCCACTGCGCCACGCAGCCAGGGCAGCAGCCTGCCTCGACTGCATAACTTGCACTTGATTTAATCTCGTGTGGCTTTGTAAAGTGACACGCTGTAGAGGCTCACAGCCCAGGAGCAGTAGCACTGGACAGCCTAGGAGTGCGGTAGGTGGCACCATCTAGGCCGCGTAGGTGTGCTCCACAGCGCTCACACAGTGACGAAGTCACCTAAAGACAAATGCCTCAGAATGTGTCCCCCCTGTTAGATGGTGCATGGCTATAATGCTACAATAAGCATAGCGTGCAAAAACCTCTCTGAAACTCTGCTTTTGATTATTTTGGGTACATACCCAGAAGTGGAATTACTGGATCATAAGGTAAGTTTATTTAAAAGTTTTTGCGGAACCCCCACCCTGCTTTCCACAGTGGCCGCACCAGTTTCCTCTCCTGCCACTGGTGCGTCAGGGTTCCGTTTCTCTGCCTCCTTGCCAGCGCTTGTCATTCTTCTGGGTTTTTTCTTGTTTGTGTGTGTGCTTTTGATTTTGCTTAACAGTAGCCATCCTGATGGGTGTGAGGTGGTATCTCATGGTTTGGATTTGGAGCCGTGACATTTTAAAAAATATTTTATTTATTTATTTTTAGAGAGAGGGGAGGGAAGGGAGAAAGGGAGGCAGAGAAACATCAATGTGTGGTTGCCTCTTGAGTACCCACTACTGGGGACCTGGCCTGCAACCCAGGCAAGTGCCCTGACTGGGCATCAAACTGGCGACCCTTTGATTCACAGACTGGCACTTAATGTACTGAGCCACACCAGCCAGGGCTGGAACCTAACATTTTTAAAAGCTCACTGGGTGATTCCCAGATGGGATGTGGGCTGCACTTTGAGAACCAGAATAAGAGGTTCCCCAATTCAAAACAACTTTATTACACAGAGCGAGGGAGGAACGAGCCCAGTACGGGAGAGCTCTCCCAGGGAGAGCTCAGTACGGCTCCTCCGGGCACTGTGGCCCACCATGAGCCTGACAGCAAAGGTGTGGGGGGGGTTCGGGTAGGTGGAGCTCCATTTCTGCTTCTTTCTGATCAAAGGTTCGGCATGTTCAGCAGTGTTTGACTGGAGACAGAAAGTCAAATCTTCACCTTGAAGAGAGAAAGTCAGGCACAAAAGACAGTTGGGAAGGCTGTGGGCTGACTCCCCAGTTTAAAAAAATCCGCTTCAGCAGCTAAGGAAGCAGAACTGCCATATGGCCCTCATCCTTGCCGGTGCTCCTGGGCAGTCCCTGAAAAAAGGCTGAGGCATCAGAAAGGAATGCGCCCTGCCTTTTGCCCATTAGAGCACCAGGGCTCCAGGCCAGGTCTTGCACCCACACTCAGCCAGGAGGCCCAGCCTCATCACCCAGAAACGTCAGCTAGGAACAAAATAATAACTTCCGGAGTGGCCCTCACACGTCCAATGCTCAGTTTTCCTCTCCTCGTCCTGTAGGCTCCAAGGAGCTATTGTACCAGGCAGTTCCATGAACACTTCAGGCCAGAGGCAGGAAGGGAGCACAGCCTGGATACTCAAACAGACCCGCAGAGCTGCCCCGCAGCCCGGGAGCGGTACTTATGGTGCAGGCCGTGGAGGCTGATTTGTGCCTTCCACCCTGCTCCATCTGGCCCTCCCTGGCAGGGCTCCCGGCCTGACTTACCCACCAGCAGGGCCATATGTCCTGCCAGCCCTTGGAGGAGCTGTGAGTGATGGGGCAGGGAGGAAAGATGAGAGCTAATTCCTTTCCATAGTGCTGGTCTTGCAGGAGGAGGGCCCCACGCTCCCAGGGCCCTAGGTGCAAACTCCAACCAGAGTGCAGTACTGTGGAAACCAGGAGCCTCCCCTCCCTCCTTCGATCGGCCCACCCCTCCGTGACTGTGACTGGCAGGCTTCAGGAGGGATGACCCAGAGTTTAGGCTCAGGGTCAGACAAGCCTGAATTGCCCCATTCATCCTCATCCCAAATAGAGCGCCTCCCATCAGGAGGTGGAGTTTGTCCTCCTCCCCTTGGATAAGGGCAGGTATCCTGACAGGCTTTGACCAACAGAATGCAATAGGAGTGACCTTAGAAGACCTAGAGCTTTCTTCTTTTGTGGGAAGCCATAGCCAAATTTTAAAGAAGCTAAGATGACTCCCAGAGCCACCATGTGGGGAGAGAGAGGCTACGTGAGGAATGCCCAGTGAAGCCATCTGGACCTTCCAGCCTAGCCCAGCCACCAGCTGACTGAGTGACCTGAGCAGTCACCAAGAACCACAGACAAGGCCGGACAAGATTTATAGTGCAACTGGGGACCAGCTATCTCCACAAGGCCTAAAACACAAGTGGGTGTGGACAAACTGCAGACAGCCGCAGGACTTGGGCTGTTGGTGAAGAGGCAGAGGGGAGCAACAGGGGCAGCATCTGGCAACCTGCTATTCATGGGAAATCACGGCCGCGGTGGCACAGGAGCTCCACACTCAAAGGGGAGCTGCTGAAGGGTTCGTGACTACAGTGTGAGAGAGGCCACACCTCCTCCAGCCTGAGGCTCCCAGACAAAGAGGGCACATGTCCTGTGCATGACTCTAAACTACTTTACCTCAGTGTGCAAGGGGTCAAGAAGCCATCACAGGATAAGAAGTTACAATCCACTCCCAAATAAGGGAGTTACAATCCATTCCCAAAACAATACACATTCATTCTGATTAGTGGCCATCTGACCAGCCCTCAGTCACAGGAGGGGGAAGGGCCACATCCATGGACCCCAGCCCCACATTGCTTCTCTGCCTCACATTCTTCACGTTAGTTCTTCTGGTAGGGGACCTGTGGGGTGAGCAGTTGGCACAGTGCGGCCGCACACCACAGATACAGGAAAGGCTACGGCTCAAGAATAAAAGTGCAAGACAGAAGCCAAAGAGACCCAGGAGGAGGAAATGCCACCAATTGTCTGTAGCAGTCAGAACTATAATGTCCTTGCACTGGGTTGCTGGCATCTACCCCATGAATTGCACAGTTTCACCTACAGTCCCATTTCTGTGGTCAGTGCACATGGGTACAGGCTGTCACATCTCTACCTGTAACGCTGACAGTCACCCACAAGGTCCCAAACTGCGTACATGAGCTATGGCTTGGTGCAGTTATTCTGTTCTCTTATGATGGAAAACACCTTCTCACGTGTCTGTTTGAAGAGGGGCTCAGAAGCCTGCCAGCCTTGCAGCCAGTCCCAGTGTGTCTGGTTCTCAGGGCGAATGCCCCGTGGCAAGTCGGCAGAGGCCCTGGTTGGGAACTCTGCGCAGAGCTGTGGGTCTGAGTGGTTGTTCTCAGTGGCCAGCATTCCTGCCCTTAGGGGGAAGGTGTTGCTTCTGCAGAATCCAATCAGACAGCCCTGAAGAATTTGACAGAGAAGCCAGGTAAACGAGGTCATAGTGCACATTCTACAAAAACAGTAAGAACACAAAGGTTCATGAGCACAGCAAATCATAAACCAGTTTCTGAGTCTGTAAGAGTGTCAGATGAAAGACTTCCGAATGCAGGACTTTTGCTGGAAAGAAATAAAGCAGTGACCCCCTGACACATTCACTGTGTCGGCAGTTTAAATGTCTCTGGTGATATCATCAGGTGTTCAGGTAAATTCTGGATGGTGAATACTGTATCAGTAGTTCTCAATACTTGCAAATCAAAGGACGAAGAAAAAATGAAACACTAGTGTGAAAGAAAACTGGAGAAGTTCAAGATCCAGTTTAGTTCCTGAATTTTACAGACAATTAATCCATGGAATTAAAGTCTACTTTTCATAATTGTGTATAATAGATTTTATTGAAACATAATTTTCCCCTAAAATTGCCCTCATTTTTATCAAAACAAAACCAAGACCAATTCACTTGCTGTATTAAGTCTAGTTTCAGTTTGGCTTGATTATTTGCATAAACACAACAGGAATAGCAATTGGTTGTATAGGTTCTTAAATCTATTGTATTTTGCTGGCGCATTACAAGGAATTCCTAGGCTGAGCTTTAACTGGCCCTTCAGGGCTGGGAAGCCAGGCCACACAGTTGCCATAGGGCTTTTCCTGCAGTACTTGCATATTTGGGTGAGTTTCTCAAGTTCTTGAGGTCCCCTAAATGTCTTGAGGTTCCTTCCTTGCCATCTTTCAGGACAGCAGCCTGTGTCCTTTACCCGCAAAGACTGCCAGGAGCCCTGTGACCAAGTGAGGAGCCAGGCCGTTTCTCGAAGGGGCTTTTACTGGCTTCAAAGTCTATCTTACTCCCTATGGCCTTCTGGTGACACCCAGAGTCCAGGCAAGACGCCTTTGATCATGACACTCCAGACAAAGACTTGGTTAATAGAATCACAATTGGAAACTGGCTTTATGCGTCTTGTTATGAAGAAATCAGATTCCTATTAGATTTATGTAAACATATGCATTGCTGTGGAAAGAAAGATATTCACTCTGGGAGTTTCCAAATTCCAGAGGAATCAGGTAGGGAGAAAAATATAAATGCCTCGATATTGCTTATAAATGTATACTTTACCAAACTGCTTTAAGAAACAGGAAGTTTTCTTATGACTGAAAAATAAATGATTAACACTTAGCAACATTTTTCAACAAAGGGTTATAAAAGCCACAATTATCTTCAGTTTATTATGTCCCGTAACTAACTCCTGTCTCGCCTGATCCCCTGTAAGCACCTCTGTAAGTCCAGTCATCTCACAGAGTCCAGCAAGCTCCGCTCAGTTCAAAGGTATGATCCAAAAATCCGTTCTCAGAAACATGCCATCCAGAACAAGTCAGAGTCCTCTCCACGAACTCCTCCCAAAACATAACACATTTTTGCAAATGCATTAGAACAAAACAATAATTGTTTATAAATGACAAGGCTTAAAACGACAGGGTTCCAGAGTTGAGTATAATGCAATTGACAAAGGAATTTACTTTCCTGCAACAACATTTTAAGATAACAACTAAAGTTACAAATGAAAGTATATCAGGCCACTTCCGGCCAAGATGGAAGCATAGGTAGACACACTGTGCCTCCTCCCACAACCAAGAGAAGGACAACAACAATTTAGAAACAAAATAACAATCAGAACTGTCAGAAAATTGAACTATATGGAAGCTGGACAACCAAGGAGGAAAAATAGACACATTCAACCAGACTGGTAAACCAGGCAAAACTGGGGAGTGAGACAGACCGCATAACCCAGGGTCCCAGTGTGGGGAAATGAAGCCTCATAACACCAATTGAAAACACCTGTGGGGGTTGAGGTGCAGGGAGAGACTCCCAGCCTCACAGGAGAATTCGTTGGAGAGACCCACAGGGTCCTAGAATGGACACAAACCCACCCACATGGTGGGTTTGATCAGCACCAGAAGGACCCAGTTTGCTTATGGGAAGTGGGGGAAGTGACTGAAATCTGGTAGAGAGCAGAGCAAGCATCATTGTTCCCTCCCAGACCCCTCCCCCACATACTGTGTTACAACCCAGCAATTGGGTTGCCCCACCCAGGTGAACACCTAAGGCTCTGCCCCTCACTATGTGACAGTTACATCGAGACCAAAAAAATGGCTCAAACAAAAGAACAGATCAAAGCTCAAAAAAAATACAACTAAGTGACGAAGAGATAGCCAACCTATCAGATGCACAATTCAAAGCACTGGTACTCAGGATGCTCACAGAATTGGTTGAATTTGGTCACAAATTAGATGAAAAAATGAAGGCTACACTAAATGAAATGAAGGAAAATGCACAGGGAACCAATAGTGATGGGAAGAAAACTGGGACTGAAGGAAGAAAGAAACAACCAAACAGAAAAGAAGGAAGAAACAAGAATTCAAAAAAATGAGGAGAGGCTTAGGAACCTCCAGGTCATCTTTAAACGTTCCAACATCCAAATTATAGGGGCACCAGAAGGGGAAGAGAAAGAGCAACAAGTGGAAAACTTATTTTAACAAATAATAAAGGAGAACTTCCCCAGTCTGGCAAAGGACATAGACTTCCAGGAAGTCCAGGAAACTCAGAGAGTCCCAAAGAAGTTGGACCCAAGAAGGAACACACCAAGGCACATCATAATTACATTAGCCAAGATGAAAATGAAGGAGAGAATTCTAGAAGCAGCAAGAAATAAGGGGACAGTCACCTACCAAGGAGTTCCCATCAGACTGTCAGCTGATTTCTCAAAAGAGACCTTCCAGGCAAGAAGGGGCTGGAAAGAAGTATTCCAAGTCATGAAAGGCAAGGACCTACATCCAAGATTGCTCTATCCAGCGAAGCTTTCATTTAGAATGGAAAGGCAGATAAAATACTTCTCAGATAAGGTCAAATTCAAGGAGTTCATCATCACCAAGCCCTTGTTATATGAAATATTAGAGGGACTTATCTAAGAAAAAAAAGATAAAAAACATGTATAGTAAAATGTCAGCAAACCAACAATTATTAACAACCACACCTAAAACAAAAACAAAAACAAAAACAAACTAAGCAAACGACTAGAACAGGAACAGAACCATAGAAATGGAGATCACATGGAGGGTTAGCAACAGGGGAGTGGGAGGAGGAGAAGTGGGGAGAAGTTACAGATAATAAGTAGCATAGACGGTAGGTAGAAAATAGACAGGGGGAGGGTAAGAATAGTATTGGAAATGTAGAAGCCAACGAACTTATAAGTATGACACGTGGACATGAACTAAAGGGGGGGAATGTGAGTCGGAGAGGGTGTTCAGGGTAGAGGGGAGTGAAGGGGGGGAATGGGATGACTGTAATAGCATAATCAATAAAATATATTTTAAAAACATAAGAAAGTATATCAGAACTTATATAATCTCTAGAACATCAAAAATATGTATACTAATAGAACATATTTATTTATTTGACAATGCTTTTCAGGTACTTCAAGCAAATTAAACAGGCCTAATTAGTTCCAAAACTTCTCTTTTTTTATTTTATTTATTTATCTTTAGAGGGGAAGGGAAGGAGAGAAGGAGATAAATAATCAATGTATGGTTGCTTCCTATGAGTCCCCCGCTGGGAACTGGCCTGCAACCCAGGCATGTGCCCTGACTGGGGATCGAACCGCGATCATGTGGTTCGCAGGCCCGAGTTCAATCCACTGAGCTACGCCAGCCAGGGCCCAAAACTTCTCTTTTATAAAAGAGAGAGAACAAGTCCTTGAGGTATCCCAGGGCCCATTGGAATAACTCAGAGTCATTTCTCTGTTACAAAGTCTCTTAGATTTAAACTTTGGGCTTAAACTCTCTTAAGTTTAAACAAACTTAATCAAGAGTGTAATAAACTTTTTGTAAAACAACACATTTTTATAGTAGTAACTTCAAAAGACATTAATTAAACTTAAAATTGGTTTTCTTATCAATTAATTTGTCCAGACCACAGGATCCTGTTTAATTTATATAAGTACTTAATATCTTTTTTTTTAGTTTTTTTTAATATATTTTATTGATTATACCATTACAGTTGTTCTATTCCCCCCCTTCTTTCCCCTCCACCCGCACACTCCCTCCCCCACCCTTCTCCCCCCCTTAGTTTATAACCACGTGTCTCAAGTTCTTTAGGTTCTATATTTCCCCCACTATTGTCACCCTCCCCCCTATCTATTTTCTACCTACCATCTATGCTATTTTCTGTGCCTTCTCCCCCCTTCTCCTCCTCCCACCCCCCTGTTTCTAACCCTCCATGTGTTCTTCATTTCTATGGTTCCACTCCTGATCTAGCTGTCCTCTTGGTTTGCTTTTGTTTTAGGTGTGGTTGTTAATAACTGTGCGTTTGCTGTCCTTTCACTGTTCATATTTTTCATCTTCTTTTTCTTATATAAGTCCCTTTAGCATTTCATATAATAAGGGCTTGGTGATGATGAACTCCTTGAACTTGACCTTATCTGAGAAGCACTTTATCTGTCCTTCCATTCTAAATGAAAGTTTTGCTGGATAAAGCAATCTTGGCTGTAGGTCTTTGGATTTCATGACTTGGAATACTTCTTTCCAGCCCCTTCTTGCCTGTAAGGTCTCTTTTGAGAAATCCGCTGACAGTCTGATGGGTACTCCTTTGTAGGTGACTGTCCCCTTATCTCTTGCTGCTTCTAGGATTCTCTCCTTCATTTTAGTCTTGGCTAATGTAATTATGATGTGCCTTGGTGTGTTCCTCCTTGGGTCCAACTTCTTTGGCACTCTCTGAGCTTCCTGGATTTCCTGGAAGTCTATTTCCTTTGCCAGACTGGGGAAGTTCTCTTTTATTATTTGTTCAAATACATTTTCCACTCGTGGCTGTTTCCTTCCCCCTTCTGGTACCCCTATAATCCGGATGTTGGAACGTTTAAAGATGATCTGGAGGTTCCTAAGCCTCTCCTCATTTTTTTGAATTCTCATTTCTTCATTCCTTTCTGGTCGTTTGTTTCATTCTTCCTTCTGGTCCATTCCATTGATTTGAGTCCCAGTTTCCTTTCCATCACTATTGGTTTCCTGGACATCTCCCTTCATTTCAATTAGTTTAGCCTTCATATGTTTCTCTAATTTGTGACTGTACTCTACCAATTCTGTGAGCATCCTAATGAATAGTGTTTTAAATTGGGCTTCTGAGAGCCTGGCAATCTGTTGGTCGCTTAGAGTTATTGGCTCTGGGACTTTGAGTTCTTCTTGAGCCATCCTTTGGGCTATTTGTGCCTGTTAAGTAGCAGGAACGGAGCCCTAGGTTTTCACCAGAGCAGGGCAACTGAGTCTCTGGGTTGTGACGTCGTATGTGGGGCGGGGTCAAAGAGGGTCAATGGCTTCTCTCCAGCGCCCGCCGCCGCAACCCCCACCAGCACCGCAGCCACCACCGTCACCAGGGCCACGCGCCCCGCTCCTCGGCACGTGAGTGTGCCACCGCTGTCAGCCCTCCACCACTGGGTTTGCCCCCTGGGGCCTGTGTGGTCCGTCTCACTGCGCGAGAGTGTGCGACCTGGTCAGTCTGTTCTGCACCCCGACTAGTTCTGGGCTGCCTGCGCTCCTAGGTCTACCCTGGCTGACCCAGCTCTGCTGCTGGTTCTGCCTCTTACCGTCCTCGTTGAACGGTTCGTAGCTGTCGGACTTCCGTATAATTCGGTTTTCTGGCTTCTGGATGTGTGGTAGTTCACCAAAACTTTTGTTGTATCCAAACTTGATTGTGGGAGAAGGCACAGTGTTTCCACCTATGCCTCCATCTTGGCGGAAGTCTTAATATCTTTTAGGCCAATAAAATATTACCCCCTAGTTATGCCATCTAGAGGCCGAAAACATACCACGTGTAACACAGACAAATACGTACCACATGAAGACCGTACACATGAAGAATGAACACACAAAAACTACTTGAAACATTAATCTTTGCAGAGAAAGCACAAGATTTTTCTCATTTGCTTTTGACAACTTTTAGAAAGACTGGAAAGGGGATGGAAGGCCCTAAGTATCCAGCAGGAAGACTTGATGCAACGAAAGCTTTGAGGACTGTGTGAATGAGCAGTGGAGACAGAGAAAGCCTTAGCTTCCATCTGAGGACTCTAGCGGCAGGGAGAGCCTGGGTGGGGCTGCCTCGGCCCCGGAAAGGTCAGAAACCTGGTGGCAGAGGTAGACACCCAGGAGAGGACTGGGGGTGACAGTGATGGAAACAACTGCAAGTCCCACCAGCGTCGAAGCATGTCACCAGAGAGAAATTCGGCAGAGGAAGGGGTCCTGGAGCCTGAGTGAGGTTTTTTCTTTACAAATATAAAGCTTTCACAATCTTCACAAACCTTTCTGCGACTTTCACAAACTTTCTTATTCATTCAGAAATAACCATCTTTAGAATGACTCACTTTCACTCCTTGTCCTTCAAAATTGCATCTCTATGCCTATGCCTTCTATCATTAAAACCATACAGTTTCTTTCCAATCCAAATGTAAATAATTAGAATTCTTTAGATAGATAAATTTGTGACTACATTTCATAAATCTTACCCTATTCACTAGACCTTCAGCAAAACAATTCTAATTAGTCTAAAGTGCAACCTAAGCCGCATTCTTTTTTTTCAAAACAGAAACAAAGACAAAATCTAAAGCAAAGACAAAATTTTAAGAAGCAATTAGGACTAGACTTAGGATCTCATCTCCTTATTTTTCTCTCTAACTTAAGCTCACCTTCTAACTGTTGTACATTTGCTTCAGCTACATCTCTCCTTTCCCCCTCAGGTCGCCTGCAAGGCCTGTGGGAACGTTGGCGGCGTCCCCCAGTATGGGTGCACCTCCCTGAGAGTCCCTCTGCTATTTCCAGGGTCACTTCCTGGAACCCCCCCCACCCGGCACGTTATCACATGCAGTCCACCTGACAGGAGTATTTTCCAGAATATCCTGCTCATGACGCCAGTTGTGGCACGGGAGCTCCACACTCAAACGGGAAGCTGCTAAACATTCGTGATGTTCCAGAAAAACCACCTGGAGGACTAGCAGATGCAGACGGGCCGCTTATTACTCGCACTACAGGGCAGTTCACTGCCGGCAGGGGGCCAGTGCGAGAGAGACCACACCTCCTCCAGTCTGAGGTTCCTCGTGAGGGGTCCCAGACAAAGGAGGCACTGTCCTGCGTGTGATAATGTGTAAGCAACATTATCTCAGGGTGTAAAAGGGTTAAAAGCAGTCATAGGACAAGAAGCTGCTCCCAAAAGAAGATAAGGAGGGAGTTACAACTCATTCCAAAAATGATACACATTCCTTCTGGACAGTGGCCATCTGGCCAGCCCTCAGTCATGGGAGCAGGAAGGTAGAAAGGGCAGGCCAGTTTCCCAACCCACCAGACTGCTCATGACCCAGTCGGACCAGTTTTCCAACCCGCTGGACTGCTCATGACTCAGTTATCCTGTCTCAATCGATAGCCCTTAGCGTAATCGGAGCTCTCTCTCACCACGCACAATAGACATCTGGAGCCAGCTACAATGGCCGGTGGTCAGAGTGACCCTCCAGTAAGTACCTGGGAACTGCACAGCCATTTACCTAACTTGTTGTCTCAACACATATCCTGAAGCCCTGAGGCACTCGCCCGGAAGAACAAGAGACTAGCCTTTCCCCTACTTCCTCACAAACCCCATGCTTTTTTAAAAAAGAAACCCTATTCCTGCTTCCCCCAGGGCTACAGTTGGTCCAGACTCAGCCTGATTCTAAAAGAAGCATCAATTAAAGGCACTCAGATCAGATCATCTGGTTCTCCTGCCTCTATTTCCCATGCATTTGTAAGAGAAGGGCCGCCGACCTCACAGTGGCCAACACCGCAGTATGGCTATGTGCAAGGGGCTGGAAGGGGCTGGAGTAGTCTGGATCCTATCAATTCTGAGAAGAGACTTACCAAGGCTCCCTGCCCTGTGGGGACAGGACCTCACAATGGGGAGAAACTGCTGGTCACAAAATAAAATTGAGCTGCAGAACAGGGACAACAGGAATGAAGAAAAGAGAAGAGCCAATAAAAAGTGGATGGGCCAGCTGTGAATTTATTGCTTCTCATCTCCAATACCCTCTTTCTTACATCACATGATTCACAAGAAATCATGCATGTGTTTCCTAGTTTTGTCCACCAAAAAAGGCTAGAAATAACAATGAACTGAACACCAGTGAACATCCCTAGAGCCCAGACTGTGGTCTTGAAATATCATTTCCTATGAAAAGAAGTCAGGGCTTGGACTTCTGGCCAAGATGGAGGCATAAGTAGATACACTTGCCTCCTCATGCAACCAAGAGAAGGACAACAACAAATTTAAAAACAAAAAACAACCTGAACTGCCAGAAAATCAAACTGTATGAAAGTCTGACCATGAAGGAGTTAAAGAAGAAACATTCATCCAGACCAGTAGGAGGGGAAGCGACAGGAAGCCAGGGCAGAGAGGACACGTGGCAAGGCGGGGGCTGGAGGACTGGGTGGTCCCATATTGTTGTACAGATAAATCAGGAGGAACAAATGGAGAGCAAGACACATGGCACAACCCAGGGTTCCAGTGTGGGGAAATAAAGCCTCAAAACCTCTGTCTGTAAAGACCTGTGGGAGTTGTGGCAGTGGGAGGAAACTCCCAGCCTCACAGGAGAGTCCACTGGGGACACCCACAGGGTCCTAGAACATATACAAACCCACGTACCCAGGAATCAGCACTAGAAGGGCCCAATTTGCTGTGGGTATCAGGGGAAGTGACTGAAAGCTGGCTGAGAGCCTAGCAAGCAGCCTTGTTCCCTCTGACTCCTCCCCCACATACAGCACCACAACCCAGCGATGTGGGTTGCCCCACTCTGGTGAATACCTAAGGTTCTGTCCCTTACAATATAACAGGAGGCTGAGACAAAGAAATATAGCCCAAATGAAAGAATAGATCAAAACTCCAGAAAAATAACTAAGTGATGAAGAGATAGCCAACCTATTAGATGCAGACTTCAAACCACTGGTAATCAGGATGCTCACATATGTGGATGAGTATGGTCACAAAATAGAGGAAAGAGTGAAGGCTATGCAAAGTGAAATAAAAGAAAATGTACAGGAAACCAACAGTGAAGGGAAGGAAACCGCAACTCAAATCAACAGTTTGAAGCAGAAGAAACAAACATTCAATCAGAACAGAGTAAAGAAACAAGAATTCCAAAAAAATGAGGAGAGGCTTAGAAACCTCTGGGACAACTTTAAATGTTCCAACATCTGAATCACAGGGGTGCCAGAAGGAGAAGAGGAAGAGCAAGAAATTAGAAACTTATCTGAACAAATAATAAAAGAGAACTTCCCCAATCTGGCAAAGGAAATAGACTTCTAGGAAATCCAGGAAGCTCAGAAAGTCCCAAATAATTTGGACCCAAGGAAGCACACACCAAGGCACATCATGATTACATTAGCCATGATTAAAGATAAGGAGAGAATCTTAAAAGCAGCAAGAGGAAAGGAAATAGTTACCTACAAAGGAGTTCCCATAAGACTATCAGCTAATTTCTCGAAAGAGACCTTACAGGCAAGAAGGGACTGGAAAGAAATATTCCAAGTTGTGAAAGGCAAAGACCTACATCCAAGATTACTCTAGCTAACAAAGCTATCACTTAGAATGAAAGGGCAGATGAAGTGCTTCTCAGATAAGGTCAAGTTCAAGGAGTTCATCATCACCAAGCCCTTATTATATGAAATGTTAAAGGGACTTATCTAAGAAAAAGAAGATGAAAACTATGAACAGTAAAATGACAATATACTTACAAGTATCAACAACTGAACCTAAAACAAACAAACAAAGCAAACAACTAGAACAGGAACAGAATCACAGAAATAGAGATCACATGGAGGGTTATCAGTGGGAAGAGGAAAGGGGGACAATGAGGAAAAAGGTACAGAGAATATGAAGCATAAATGGTAGGTATGAAATAGACACGGGGAGGCTAAGAATAGTATGGGAAATGGAGACGCTGAAGAACTTATATGTAAGACCCATGAACATGAACTAAGGGGAGAATGCTGATTGGAGGGAGTGTGCAGGGAGGACGGGGGATAAAGAGAGAAAAAAATCAAAAAAACTGTAATAGCATAATCAATAAGATACTTAAAAAACAAAAAACAAAAAACTCCAACATGAATAATGACACTAAACTATACACTTAAAAAAGTTAAAACGATAACTTTTATGTTACATATTTTATACCACAATAATTTTTTTAAAACTACACCAACATAAATTCCCATCAATACACTATCAGTATAGTAACTAGTCTTCCATACTCTCATTAACATATGTTATGAATAATTTCAATTATGGATAATTTGAAGGGCAAGAATGAAACCTTATTGTTTTAATTTACATGTTTCTGATTACACTTATAAAATTTAAAAAAATAAAAGAAGAAGTCTGGGCTTGGAGAACTGCCTGGTTTCAGTCTAGAGCAGGAAGACACCAGGTTCAAGGTGAGCCTGGACAGCTTTGACACACCGCTAGCAGGAAGCTCTTTGAGTCTGAAAGGATCACGTCAAAGGACTCAGGAGCCAGTTTGAAGAGGCTCCCACTGGACCATGTGAGCTTTAATAAGGATAAGAATTGCAATGGATTCAAATCAATCAAATCCATGACTTGTAATGCCATTAAAAAATAATTGGTCACCTTGATAGGGAAACAATTTATTATCCTGGAAACTGGTAAACGAAAGAAATGAATCAAGCACTTATCTGGTCTTCCCTGTATGAACTATACTGCAGGATAACCTAGATGAGAGGAAGCATCTCTTTATGAAAGTATTGGAATTGGTAAATGAAGTAGAAGAATTAGAATTAGGTACCATTTTGCACCTGCTGTGAAATAGGCAGGCATTGAGCATCAATGGCCTCTAACGAAAAGAGATATGGCCAGACATCACGCACCTCCTGAGGGAAGACCATGCTGCCTGCTGAAGTTTTCCCAAAGGAATTCAACCTGAGTCTGATCAGTCTTCTAGGTCCAGCTGCCAGTTTGCCAGAAACGCAGGAGACAGAGGAACATGTGAACATGCACTGTATGCACAATGAGCAAGATCCAGATTGTGGGAAACTGTACAGCTCAAGCAGCCCAGGTACTTCGAAAAATTAATTGTAAGACCTTGGCAGTTGAATGGAGCATTGTCCCACGCACCGAAAAAATTATGGTTTCAAGCCCTGACCAGGGCGCGTAAGGGAAGGAGAAAGCGCGGGGGGCGGGGGCACCCAATCAATGTTTCTCACATCGATGTTTCTCTCTCTCTCTCTCCCTTTCTCCCTTCCTCTCTCTCTAAAAATCAACAAGCATAGCCTTTAGTAAGGATTTAAAAATAAAATAAAGCAAACAAACAAACAAATACATAAATAAAAAAAGGAGTGAAGAGTGTGGCCAGGAATAAAGAGAGGGAGTCACATACCTTACGTGACCCCCAAGGAATCCGCCTCTGTATAATCTCTTCCTCTTGAGTGTGGGTGTGACCCATCTTGCTCTTAGCCAGCAGAATGTGGCAAAAGTCACAAGAAGTCACTCTGCTTTGTTATAAGGTCCATCTTAACAGACTGGAGGGAGAGACTCTCCTACTAGTCTTGAATGAAAAAGAACAGCCATGCTGTTAGCAGCCTACGGAGAGAGGAAGGGATTTCACAGAGCTTCTAGAACCCAGGGGGCAGCATTGACCGATAGCTGGCAAACATGTGGGGCCTCGTTGTGAAACCACCTGGGAGCACGCTCTGTCAACAACCTGAGTGAACTTAGAAGTGGATTCTTCCCCAGTCAAGCCTCCGGATGAGAAAGCAGTTCACCCACCTGTGGGGCCCTGAGCAGAGGGACCCCGGAAGCAGCTCAGCCGGGCCCAGCCTTTTCACCCATGGAAGCTGTAAGGTAATAAATGTGTATTGTTATAACTGAATTCATTACAATTTGTTACACAGCACGGCAAAACCAATGCACAGGAAGAAACTGTAAATTAAGAGAAATGTAAAAGACATGTCAAGTTTTCCCCCTCTCTCATTCTTTTTACTTGTGCCTTCTTTGCACGTGTGCTACAACACAAAGAAACCTTGAGGGTTTTATGATAAGCGAAATAAACCAGCCACAGGTACTTGGAGTAGTCAAAACACGGAGAGGGAAGGCAGAATGGTGTTTGCCAGAGGCTGGGTTGGGGGCAAAGGGAGTTGCTGTTTAGTGGGTCCAGAGTTTCAGCTTTGTGACATGAGAATACTGTGCAGATGGGTGGTGGTGATGGCGTGCAGAACAATGTGCACATACTTACTGCCAATGAACTGCACACTTACAAATGGTTAAGATAATAGATATTATATCATTTGTATTTTACCACAGTAAGATAATTGGGGGAAATATCTGAAAAAAACCCGCAAAACAACATATCAAGTTTTTTTCTTATTTCACCTTTTTTATTTGTGCCTTTTTTCTTTTTAAAGGGCCCTGTTTTTAGAGCAGTTTTAGGTTTATAGCAAAAGCAAGCATAGAGTTCTTATACTAATAAATTTGTCCAGAAAGTATCCATCCGTGTACTGTGAAAAAAAGACGTTTATTGAAGAAGATATAAGAAACATTGTGCACAGGACAATGACACCTTAGTCCCCTTCAAAGTAGGCACCTTGGGACTTCACACAGTTCTCCCAGGGTCTCTTCCACTGTTCAAAACACTGCGGAATCCTTTGTGGGAATCACTATCAGCTGTTGCCCCATCGTATTTTCCTGAATCTCATTGACGATCTGAGACCTCTTCCCTTTCAAAGGTGATTCTAGTTTTGGGAAAAGCCAGAAGTCTCACAGCGCCAAATCTGGGCTGTAGTGGGGCTGAGTCACCTGGGTGATCTAGTGTTTTGCAAAAAAACTCTGCTTGAGACATGATGCATGAGCAGGCGTGTGGTTGTGATGAAGCTGCCAGTCACCATGGCTGTGGCTGTTTTGTGATATTGCATCTCTCAACCGACAAAGAACATTGAGACGGTATTTCTTATTAGTTTTTTGGCCTGGAGGGGTGTACTTGTGATGGACAACACCTTCCCAATCAAAAAACACATTTAACATGGTCCTGATCTTGCTACAACTTTACCTCTCCTTCTTCAGGCCTGGAGAACCAGGCGACTTCCATTGGGGTGATGGGACATCTGTTTCCAGATCCATCTCTGGTTCTGAATTTCATGAGGAAGTCTGGTTCACTGGAGGCATTTGAGTCAAGTCATTGGCAATGGCAGCACGATGTTCCCTCTGTTTCTGAATTTCATGAGGAAGTCTGGTTCACTGGAGGCATTTGAGTCAAGTCATTGGCAATGGCAGCACGATGTTCCCTCTGTTCTGGTAGCAAAAACTGTGGAAAAAATTTTGCCACCACATGCTTCACACCAGATCCTGCATCAAAACCTTGGACACTATAGTTTTGGGAATCCCCAGATCAGCTTTTAGTTTTCACATTGTCAGTCACTGATCTTCGTTGATTGCAGCCTCTATACGTTCAACATTCTCAGGTGTTCTGCTTGTTGCAGGCCTTCCAGAACATGGATCATTTTCAACAGATTCTCCATCTTTGTTACAAAGATTCTCCACTCTTCATCTTTGAAGACCATTTTCAACAGACCATCTTTGAAGCGTTTGTGCCACACTTTTATTTTCACTACACTCATTGCATCATCCCCAAAAGCCTTCTGAATCATTCCAATAGTTTCTGTGGAGGAATGTTCAAGCTTACCATAAAGTTGATGCAGATTTGTTGTTCTATTTGCTCAGTCATTTTGAATGTGACAGCCACACAGTACACATGCTCGCTCAACAGCATCCACTGCCCCCTCTGACTAGTATAGTGAAGTCCTCACTGTTCACGTATGTGCATTCCAGTCCACTCTCACTGGTTGCCAGGTGACATCAATGCACAAATTGTTCTTGTTATAGTAACAATGGCTGGACTTTTCCAGACAAACCTCTAAGGCTATCGCCATCCCCCACAGCAACCGCTCCCCTCAGCCTCCTCTGGTATCAACATTCCACACCAGAGTGGTACTGTTGTAACAATCAGTGTCTGCACATTTTTAAAAGACTTTATTTTGAACCACTTTTAGATTTAAGAGAAAAGTTTCAAGAATAGTACATACAGCCCTGGCTGGTGTAGCTCAGTGGATTGAGCACAGGCTGGAAACCAAAGGGCCACCAGTTCGATTCCCAGTCAGGGCACATGCCTTGGTTGCCAGCCTTGTCCCCAGTGGGGGCCACATTAAAGGCAACTACACACTGATATTTCTCTCCCTCTCTTTCTCCTTCCCTTCCCTTCTCTCTAAAAATAAATAAATAAAATCTTTAAAAAAAATAGTACATACAGTTTTCTTATATCCTTCAACTTGCTTCCCTTAATGTTAATATCTATATAACCAAGAGTAGGAATAATATTGGCACAATATTATTAATTAAACTACAGACCTTACTTCAATTTTGTAAATTTTTCATTAATGTCCCTTTTTGTTTCCAGGATCTCTTCTAGGATCCCACATTGCATTTAATTGTTATTTCTTCTTAGTCTCCTTCAATTTGTAAGTCTCTTCTTCACTTTTGTGACATTTATCAAGAAAATTTTCAACAAGCAAGCCAAAGAAATTTTTTTAAAAAGAATATCAAGGTTGGAAGACATACTTACTACCTGATATTAAGATTTTCTATAAAGCTACAGTATCAAGCAAGCTTCATATTGGTGTAAGGGTAGACATATATGGAAAAGAAAAGAGAATCTGGAAAAGAAAAGAGATTCCATAAAAGAAAAGTGAGCCCAAAAGTAGACCAACAAATTTATGATGTATTGATTTTCAACAAGGGTGCCAGGGTAATTCAATATAGAAAGAATAGTCTTTTCAGGAGATGATACTGGAAGAACTATATATCCATTTGAAACAAAAATAATTTCCATTCTTATAACATACACAAAATTTAATTTGAAATGAACCATAGATGCGAGTGTAAAAGTTAAACTAAAAGCACTTTGCAAGGAAAATGTGGAGGATATCTTCGTAGCCTCAGGGCAGGCACGGATTTCTCAGATAGACCACAAAATGTGTGGATAATTAAAAATTTGTAGCCCAGGCTGGGGTGACTCAGTTGATTTGAGCATTGTCTTGTTAACCGAAGGGTCACGGATTTGATTCCTGGCCCTGGCACATGACTGGGTTGCAGATTCAGTCACCCAGGGCATGTACGAAGGCAGCCAGTCGATGTTTCCCTCTAACATTAATGTTTCTCACCCTCTCTTTCTCCCTCTCTTCCCCTCCCTCTAAAATTAAAAATAAAATACTTAAAAAATTAAAATTAGACTATTAAGAAATCAATTAATTAACATAAAATTTCTGGTCTTCAGCCCTGGCTGATGTGGTTCAGTTAGTTAGAGTGTCTTCCCATAAACTAAAGGGCCACAGGTTTGGTTCCTGGTAAGAGCACATGCCCAGGTTGCTAGTTTGGTCCCTGGTTGGGTTAGGTACCAGAGGCAACTGATCAATGTTTCTCTCCCTCTCCCTCTTACCCTCTCCCCCCCTCAAAAATAAAAATAAAAATAAAAGGTAAACAAACAACAAATGCTGGCAAGGATGTGGAGAAAGGGGAACTCTTTTACACCATTGGTGGGAATGAAGACTGGTACAGACACTATGGAAAGCAGTGAGAAGATAACTTAAAAAAATTGAAAATGGATCTGCCTTTTAACCCAGCAATCCCACTTCTGGAAATATATCCAAAGAAATCCAAAACACTAATTAGAAAAAACATAACTATCCCTGTGTTCATTGCAGCATTATTTACAATCGCCAAGAAATGGAAGGAGCCCAAGCATCCGTCAGTAGATGAGTGGGTAAAACAAGTATGGGACGTTTACACAATGGATACTACTCACCTGTAAGAAAGAAAATGTTAGCCTTTGCAACAGTATGGATGGACCTGGAGAACACTATACTGCTAAGTGAAATAAGCCAGTCAGAGAAACACAAATACCCTATGATTTCACTCATATGTGGAATCTAATTAACAAACTGAACTAACAAGGAAAATGGAACAGACTCAGAGATGAAGAGCAGATGACAGCTAGTTGTGGTCGGGGGGACTAAGCAAAAAGGAAAAAGGACTCATGGACACGGACAATAATGTGGGGTGATTGCTGGGGGAAGGGGGGATAAAGGAACTAAATGGTAATGGAAAAAATACAATAAAGATTAAATTTAAAAAAATAAAATAAAAAGTAAAAATTCTGGTCTCCAAAAGACACTGTTAAGAAAATGAAAAGATGGCCCCAGCTGGTGCAGCTCAGCAAATTGAGCACAGGCCTGGGAACCAAAGGGTTGTTGGTTCAATTCTCAGTCAGGGCACATGCCTGGGATGCAGCCAGGTCCCTGGTGAGGGGCGCATGAGAGGCAACCACACATTAGTGTTTCTCTCCATCTCTTTCTGCCTCCCTTCCCTGCTCTCTGAAAATAAATGAATAAAATCTTAAAAAATATAAATAATAAATAAAAATCATAATGCTATATTGTAAAAAAAGAAAATGAAAAGACAAACCACACAGGAAAAATATTTATAATGCATATATCTGAAAAAAAAGGACTAAATTATATAAAAAGGACTCTCTGACCTTCCTGGATTTCCTGGTATCTAAATTATACAAGGTGGGGGGAACTTATGCCAAGATGGAGGCATAGGTGGAAACACTGTGCCTTCTCCCACAACCAAGTTTGAATACAACAAAGGTTTGAAGAACAAAGACACAGCCAAAGAAAAGAAAATTGAATTACACAGAAGTCCAACAACAACGAACCCTTCAACCTGGACGGTAAGAGGGGCGGAGCCAGCAGCGGAGCAGGGACGGGCAGGAAAGATCCCTGACCCAGGCGCTCAGGCAGCCTGGAACCAGTCGGGGTGCGGGGCAGACTGACTGCGGTCACACATTCGTGCACAGTGAGATGGACCAGGCAGGCCCCAGCGGGCAGACCCAGTGGTGGAGGTCTGACAGTGGTGGCACATTCGTGTGCAGTGGGATGAAACTCGAGGGCCCCAGTGGCAGCTGCAGCTGCAGCGGCAGCAGAGAGGAGGTGGCAGACGAGACCGCCATTGCTCCTCTTTGACCCCTCTCCCACATGCAGCGTCGCAACCCAGCGACTGAGTTGCCCAGCTCTGGTGAACACCTAGGGCTCCACTCCTCATACCTAACAGGCATGGACAGTCTAAAAGATGGCTCAAGAAGAACTCAAAGCCCCAGAGCCCATAACTCTAAGTGACCAAGAAATAGCCAGCCTCTCAGAGGCACAGTTCAAAACACTGGTGATCAGGATGCTCAGAACTGGTTGATTTTAGTCACAAATTACAGGAACATACGAAGGCTAAACTAATTGAAATGAAGGGAAATGCACAGGAAACCAATAGGGATGGAAAGAAAACTGGGACTCAAATCAATGGAGTGGACCAGATAGAAGAAAGAAACAACCAAACAGAAAAGATTGAAGAAATAAGAATTCAAAAAAAAAAAACGAGGAGAGGCTTAGGAACCTCCAGGACATCTTTAAACGTTCCAACATCCGAATTATAGGGGTACCAGAAGGGGAAGAGAAACAGCAACAAGTGGAAAACTTATTTGAACAAATAATAAAGGAGAACTTCCCCAGTCTGGCAAAGGAAATAGACTTCCAGGAAATCCAGGAAGCTCAGAGAGTCCCAAAGAAGCTGGACCCAAGGAGGAACACACCAAGGCACATCATAATTACATTTGCCAAGATTAAAATGAAGGAGAGAATTCTAGAAGCAGCAAGAGATAAGGGGATAGTCACCTACACAGGAATTCCCATCAGACTGTCAGCTGATTTCTCCAAAGAGACCTTCCAGGCAAGAAGGGGCTGGAAAGAAGTATTCCAAGTCATGAAATCCAAAGACCTACAGCCAAGATTGCTCTATCCAGCAAAGCTTTCATTTAGAATGGAAGGGCAGATAAAGTGCTTCTCAGATAAGGTCAAATTCAAGGAGTTCATCATCACCAAGCCCTTATTCTATGAAATGTTAAAGGGATTTATCTAAGAAAAAGAAGCTAAAAAATATGAACAGTGAAAGGACAGCAAACTCATGGTTATTAACAACCACACCTCAAACAATCTAAGAGGACAGCTAGATCAGGAGNTAAGGGGGGGAGAATGGTGGGGGAGGGGTGTGCAGGGTGGAGGGGAATGAAGGGAGGGAATAGAACAACTGTAATGGTATAATCAATAAAATATATATATTAAAAAATAATTTAAAAATTATACAGGTGGGACAAAAGTAGGTTTATAGTTGTGAATATGCAAAACAAAATTTATTCTTGTATTATTTTAATTAGTGTGTTATTTTCCAGATAAACAACTGTAAACCTAACTTTACCCCACCCTGTATAAAAAATTCCTGCAATTCAATACTAAGAAGAAAAATTGATTCCATTTTTAAAATGGAAAGGATTGGCTGTACACTTAAAAATGGTAAAGATGGTAAACATTATGGTATATACATTTAAAATCTTTTACCTAGTGAAAAGATATGGAAAAACAGAGCTTTCAGAAAAAAGATATCAACACATCAGATCACACATCTTAAATATATACAATATTTATTTGTCAATCACATCTCAATAAAGCTGGGTGGGGAAGATGATAATCCTAAAATTTGTATGGAACCACAAAATACCCTGAAAAGACCTAACCTGATAGCTCAGTTGGTTAGAGCATTCAAAGCCTGGTCAGAGCACACACAAGAAGTAACTGATGAACGCATAAACAGGTGGAACAACAAATACGGTAGATGTTCCTTCTCTCTCTCTCTCTCTCGAATCAATTAAAAAAAATACCCCGAATAGCCAAAGCAATCTTGAGAAAAAAGAACAAAGTTGGAAGTATTATGATACCTGACGTAATACTACAAGGCCATAGTAATCAAAACAGCCTGCTACTGGCACAAAAAGAGACATATAGACCAATGGAACAGAACAGAGTCCAGAAATAAACCCATCTGGTCAATTAGTTTATGACAAAGGAGGCAAGAATATATAATGGGCTAAAATCTCTGCAACAAATGGTGTTATGAAAACTTGACAGATACATGCAAAAAATGAAACTAGACCACCTTCTTATGTCGTATACAAGAATAAGCTCAAAATATTAAAGACTTAAATTAAGACCAGAAATCACAAAACTCCTAGAAGAAAACATAGGCAATAAACTCTTTGACATCTCTGTTAGTAATATTTTTTGGATGTGACTCCTCAGGCAAAGGAAAGAAAAGAAAACATAAACAAATGAGAATACAGTAAACTAAAAAGTTTTTGCACAGCAAAGGAAACCACCAATAAAACAAAAAGACAATCTACTGAATGGGAGAAGCTATTCCTTAATGATACATCTCATTTTAATGAGAGGTTAATATCCAAAATATATAAAGAACTTATACAACTTAACACCAAAACAGCAAACAATTGGATTAAATGGGCAAGGACCTGAAGAGCTTATTTCTCCAAGGGGGACATACAGATGGTCAACAGACATATGAAATGATGCTCAATAGCACTAATCATGAGATGCAAATTAAAACCACAGTGAGATATCACCTCACACATGTCAGAAAGACTATCATCAATAAAGCAACAAACAAGTGCTGGTGAGGATGTGGAGAAAGGGGAACTTTCACGCACTGTTGGTGGGAAGGCAGGTAAGTACAGCCACTATGGAAAAGTATGAAGGTTTCTCAAAAAATTAAAAATGCAACTATCAGCCCCGACTGG
The DNA here is from genome assembly GCF_014824575.4 of Sturnira hondurensis. Taxonomy (NCBI): domain Eukaryota; kingdom Metazoa; phylum Chordata; class Mammalia; order Chiroptera; family Phyllostomidae; genus Sturnira; species Sturnira hondurensis. The sequence goes on along the minus strand of NW_028080209.1, from coordinate 2,086,903 downwards.
TGAGGCTCAGGGGATTGGGTACAGCCTTCAAACCAGGGAGCCGCTGGTTTGATTCCTGGTCAGGGCAACCCTGCCTGGGTTGTGGTATGGGTCCCTAGTGGGAAGCACGTGAGGGGCAGCCACACACTGGTGTTTCTTTCCCTCTCTTTCTCCCTTCCTTCCCTTCTTTCTTTTCTTTCAATATATTTTATTGATTATGCCATTACAGTTGTTCTATTCCCCCCTTCATTCCCCTCCACCCTGCACACCCCTCGCCCACCATGCTCTCCTTTAGTTTATATCCACGTGTCTCAAGTTCTTTAGATTCTATATTTCCCATACTATTTTTGCCCTCCCCCTATCTATTTTCTACCTACCATCTATGCTACTTATTCTCTGTACCTTCTCCCCCCTTCTCCTCATCCCACTCCCCTGTTGCTAACCCTCCATGTGATCTCCATTTCTATGGTTCTGCTCCTGATCTAACTGTCCTCTTAGATTGTTTGAGGTGTGGTTGTTAATAACCGTGAGTTTGCTGTCCTTTCACTGTTAATATTTTTCATCTTCTTTTTCTTAGATAAATCCCTTTAACATTTCATAGAATAAGGGCTTGGTGATGATGAACTCCTTGAATTTGACCTTATCTGAGAAGCACTTTATCTGCCCTTCCATTCTAAATGAAAGCTTTGCTGGATAGAGCAATCTTGGATGTAGGTCTTTGGATTTCATGACTTGGAATACTTCTTTCCAGCCCCTTCTTGCCTGTAAGGTCTCTTTTGAGAAATCCGCTGACAGTCTGATGGGTACTCCTTTGTAGGTGACTGTCCCCTTATCCCTTGCTGCTTCTAGGATTCTCTCCTTCATTTTAGTCTTGGCTAATGTAATTATGATGTGCCTTGGTGTGTTCCTTCTTGGGTCCAACTTCTTTGGGACTCTCTGAGCTTCCTGGATTTCCTGGAAGTCTATTTCCTTTGCCAGACTGGGGAAGTTCTCCTTTATTATTTGTTCAAATAAGTTTTCCACTCGTGGCTGTTTCTTTCCCCCTTCTGGTACCCCTATAATCCGGATGTTGGAACGTTTAAAGATGTCCTGGAGGTTCCTAAGCCTCTCCTCATTTTTTTGAATTCTCATTTCTTCATTCCTTTCTGGTGGGATGTTTTGTTCTTCCTTCTGGTCCATTCCATTGATTTGAGTCCCAGTTTCCTTTCCATCACTATTGGTTTCCTGTGCATTTCCCTTCATTTCAATTAGTTTAGCCTTCATATGTTCCTGTAATTTGTGACTATAATCAACCAGTTCTATGAGCATCCTGATCACCAGTATTTTGAACTGTGCATCTGAGAGGCTGGCTATTTCTTGGTCACTTAGAGTTATCGGCTCTGAGGCTTTGAGTTCTTCTTGAGCCATAGTTTGGACTGTCCATGCCTGTTAGGTATGAGGAGCAGAGCCTTAGGTATTCACCAGGGCTGGAACTCAGTTGCTGGGTTGTGACGCTGTATGTGGGGGCGGGGTAAAAGTGGGGCAATGGCGGTCTCCTCTGCTGCTTTCCGCTGCTGGGGCCTGCATGGTCTATCTCACTGCTTGCTCCTTCGCTGGTTTATCTGCATGCAAATGTGTGACCCAGGTCAGCCTGCCGCCCTGCGCCCTCACTGGGCCCACCCATCGCCACCCCACACCTGGGATCCACCCACAGCTGCCTGCGAGCCTGGGTCAGGGGATCTTTGCTGCCCAACCCTGCTCCGCTGCTGGCTCCGCCCCTCTTACCAGTCTGGCCAAACGGTTATTGCTGTTGGACTCTCGTATAGTTCAATTTTCTGTGTTTTTGCTGTGTTTTTGTTTACTAAATCTTTGTTGTATTCAAACTTGGTTGTGGGAAAAGGCACAGTGTTTCCACCTATGCCTCCATCTTGGCGGAAGTCCCCCCTCTTTCTAAAAATAAATTTAAAAAGTCTTTAAAAAATAGAACTGCCATGTGACCTGGCAATCTCACTTCTGGGTATAAATCCAAAGAAATCCAAAATACTAATTTGAAAAGATATATGCATCCCTGTGTTCATTGAGGCATTATTTACAGTAGTCAAGATATGGAAGCAGCCTAAGTGTCCATCAATAGATGAGTGGATAATAAAGATGTGACACACACACACACACACACACCAGAAAATTACTCAGCCATAGAAAAGAATAAAATCTTACCGTTTGTGACAACATGGATGGACCTAAAGGGTACTGTGCTAAGTGAGGTAAGTCAGACAGAGAAAGACAAATACCATATGGTTTCATTTATATGTGGAAACTAAAAGACAAAATAAATGAGCAAACAAAACAGAAACCAACTCATAGATACAGAGAACAAACTGATTGTAGATTGGAGGGGGTTTTTGAGGGCTGGATAAAAACAGTAAAGGGATTAAGAAGTACAAATTGGCAGTATGTAAAGTACAGCATAGGGAATACTGTCAATAATATTATGGTCACTATATATAGTGCCAGTGGGTACTGGAAATATTGAGTGCAATCACTTCATAAGTCATATAAATGTCTAACCACTATACTGCATACCTGAAACAAATATAATATAATATATGAATGTTGACTGTAATTGCAAAATTTAAAAAATAATTATTTTTAAAAAGAAAAGAAAAAAGATGTATGACTGGCTAACAAGCACATGAAAAGTTATTTAACATTATTGGACATCAGGGAAATGCAATTAAAACTGATACCAAGAAATTCAACTGGATCACTGGGGAGGAGCAGGGAGGGACCACAGCAGGAGGTTACCCGAGTCAAAGATAAACAGTTTTGGTCAGGATTGGCTGAGAAGCTGAAAGCCTCCAGAGCTCATGGAATTATGGGCTAGAAGATTTGAAATTTAAAAAGGGGCTCTTGGGCTCTCTGGCTGGCTTGCTGGCTCTCTCTGGCTCTCTCTGGCTCTCTCTGGCTCTCTCTTCCTTGGGGACATGCCTGGGTGGTTATGCTGCAGCTGCCTGCATTTCCAAATGGATGGAACTTTGGATGGACAGGAACTCTGGACACAGCTTAGGACTGGGCTGGCCTGGCAGAGGGTGGCCTGGTTATTCTCTGGGTGTCTAGAGGGGACAAGCTCTGAGGCAGAAGCCTGCCATTCTTCAGCTTTGTGTAGCTTTTGTATCCTACGTTGTTTTAGTTTTTAAACTAACCTTGTAGAAAGAAGATAAAAACTAATGGGGAATGATAGGAGAACTCAGGTGTCAAAAAGTTTAGCCTTAATTGATAGGCCTAAGTGACTAATGCACTCGGAAAGCTGTTATTCCAAAATAGTGAAGCTTTTCAATAAAGACTCCTTTTCTTATCACCAAACCTCAGCCTCCGCAATTTTGCCTAGAGGGTGGCGGCGGGCAGCAGGATCCCACTTGCTGTTCTGTAACAATATAATTAGATACCCCTTCATACCTATTAGAATGGGTAAAAAAAAACAGATTAGAAAAGCTGACAATTCTCTTCACACCTGTTACAATGGCTATTATCAACAAGACAGGCAGTAACAAGTGCTGGAGAGGTTGTGGAGAAAATGAACTCTCATTCATTGCTGGTCGGAATGTAAACTGGTGTAATCAGTATGGAAAACAGTCTGGTGGTTCCTCAAAAAACTATACATAGAATTACCACATGACCCAGAAATCCCTCTCCTGAGTGTCTTCCCAAAAGACTCAAAAACATTTATTTGCAAAGATATATGCCTCCCTATGTTCATTGCATCATTACTCATGGTGGTCAAGACATGAAGACAACCAAAGTGTCCTTCAGCCCAGGACTGGATAAAGAAGATGTGGTACATATGTACTACGGAATACTATTCTGCCATAAAAAGATGAAATACGGCCAATTGCACCATGGATGGATCTTGAGACTATTATGCTAAGCAAAATAAGTCAGTCAGAAAAAGCTGAGGACCATATATTACTCATATGTGGGATATATATGAGTAATTCCAAATTACTCTGGAACTCACAGACACAGATAACTGTGGTGGTTACTGGAGGGAAGGGTGACAGGAAGCAGTCAAGGGTAAACTGGGTCAAATATATGGTGATGGAAGATGATTTGACTTCAGGCAGTGGGCACACAGTGCAATATACAGATGATGTGCCATAGAAATGTACACGTTCAGGGGACTTCCGGCCAAGATGGAGGTATAGGTGGAAACACCGAGCCTCCTCACACAACCAGGTTTAAAGACAACAAAGTTTTAGTAACAAAAATGTAACCAAAACCCAGAAAATTGAACTGTATGGAAGTCCGACAACAATGAACAGTTTAGCCAGACTGATAAACCAGGCAAAGGAGTGAGCAGTGAGACAGACCCCATAGGCTAAGGCCCCAGCAACGGGAATTAAAGCCTAAAAGCGCCAACTGGAAAAGCTTTCAGGGTCGAGGTGCCAGGAGAAGCTCCCAGGCTCACAGAGAGTTTGTTGGAGAGACCCACAGGGTTCTGGAGGGTGCACAGGCCCACACACCTGGGAGCCGGCACCAGGGGGGGCCCAGTTTGCTTGCGGGAAGCAGCAGAAATGACCGAAACCCGAGAGAGAGCAGAACAAACGCCATTGCCCCTCTCTGACCCTGCCCCCACATACAACGACACAATCCAGGGAATGGGTCGCCCCACCCTGGTGAACACCTAAGGCTCTGCCCCTCATATGTAACAGGCACAAACAGACTAAAACATTATGGCTCAAGAAGAACAGCTCAAAGCCCCAGAGCCAATACTTCTGAGTGACCAAGAGATAGCCAACCTATCAGATGCACAATTCAAAACACTGGTGATCAGGGTGCTCACAGAACTGGTTGATTTCAGTCAAAAATGTGAGGAAGAAATGAAGGCTAAACTAATTGAAATGAAGGGAAATGCACAGGAAACCAATAGTGATGGAAAGAAAACTGGGACTCAAATCAATGGAGTGGACCAGATGGAAGGAAGAAACAACCAAACAGAAAAGATTGAAGAAATAAGAATTCAAAAAAAAAAACGAGGAGAGGCTTAGGAACCTTCAGGACATCTTTAAACGTTCCAACATCCGAATTATAGGGGTACCAGAAGGGGAAGAGGAACAGCAACAAGTGGAAAACTTATCTGAACAAATAATAAAGGAGAACTTCCCCAGTCTGGCAAAGGAAATAGACTTCCAGGAAATCCAGGAAGCTCAGAGAGTCCCAAAGAAGCTGGACCCAAGGAGGAACACACCAAGGCACATCATAATTACATTTGCCAAGATTAAAATGAAGGAGAGAATCCTAGAAGCAGCAAGAGATAAGGGGATAGTCACCTACACAGGAGTTCCCATCAGACTGTCAGCTGATTTCTCCAAAGAGACCTTCCAGGCAAGAAGGGGCTGGAAAGAAGTATTCCAAGTCATGAAATCCAAAGACCTACAGCCAAGATTGCTCTATCCAGCAAAGCTTTCATTTAGAATGGAAGGGCAGATAAAATGCTTCTCAGATAAGGTCAAATTCAAGGAGTTCATCATCACCAAGCCCTTATTCTATGAAATGTTAAAGGGATTTATCTATGAAAAAGAAGATGAAAAATATGAACAGTGAAAGGACAGCAAACTCACGGTTATTAACAACCACACCTCAAACAATGTAAGAGGACAACTAGATCAGGAGCAGAACCATAGAAATGGAGATCACATGGAGGGTTAGCAACAGGGGAGTGGGAGGAGGAGAAGGGGGGGAGAAGGTACAGAGAATAAATAGCATAGATGGTAGGTAGAAAATAGACGGGGGGAGGGCAAGAATAGTATGGGAAATATAGAATCTAAAGAACTTGAGACAGGTGGTTATAAACTAAGGGGGGGAGAATGGTGGGGGAGGGGTGTGCAGGGTGGAGGGGAATGAAGGGGGGAATAGAACAACTGCAATGGCATAATCAATAAAATATATTTTAAAAATGTACACTTGCAACCTATAAGACCGTATTAACCAATGCCACCCCAATACATTTAATAAATAGTTTTTAAAACTGTGACAGTTCCCATTGCTAGCAGGGATGCAGAGCAACTGGGACTCTCATGTATTGCTGATGAGAATGTAAAATGGTGCAGCCACTTTGGAAAACAGTTGGACAGTTTCATAGCAGTTTTGACACACACCCCTTATACAAGTTAGCAATTCTATTCCTGGGTATTTCCCTACGAGAATGAAACCATTTGTCTATACAAAAGCCTGTATGTGCATAGCACTTTTATTTGTGATTGCCCAAAACTGATAAAAACCTAAATGTCCATCAAAAAAAGAATACATGCACAAGTTAATATATTCATTCAGTGGAATACTATACAACAAAAAGGAAGGAAATACCAATACAGGCTGTGGCATGGATGAATTTCAAAACCATTATGCTGAGTGAAAGAAGCTATTCACAAAAAGAAGATCAGTGGTTGCCTGTGCCCAGGAGTCGGGGAGGGGTGGTGTGGAAAGGCACACGCACGAGGAAATTTTGGGAAGTGATGAAAATGTTCTTATATCATGATTGGTGGTTACATGACTGTCAAAAATTTATCTAATTGGACGCTTAAAATTGGTGAATTTTCTTGGGTGTAAATTGTACTTCAATAAGATTGATTTTTAAAATACTTTAAATATTTATTTTTGGAGAGAGGAGAAAGGGGAGAGAAAGAGAGGGAGAAAAACATGGTATATGAGAGAAACAGTCATCATTTGCCTCTTTCACACCTCCTACTGGGGACCTGGCCTGCAACCCAGGCATGTGCCCTGACTAGGAACCAAACCAGCCACCTTTCAGTCCACAGGCCAGCTCCTCAATCCATTGAGCCACACCAACCAAGGTGATTTTTTAAAAATAAATGAGCAGGACTGAACCACTGTGTAGAGAGACACGTGTGAGTGGTAACACTTCATGGAAGGAAGTGAGAGCTATGAGTAAGAATGGTGGGTGCTGTGGAGGGAGACAGGGCTGCACTTGGGATGGGGGCGGGTAGGAACTGGGGGTGCATAGCAAAGCTCTAGTTCTTGACATGGGGAGTGGTTACCAAGGCACTTGCCTTATAAAAAGTCACTAAGCTATACCTTTATTTTCTATATCTGATTTTATTTGATAATGATATAGAAAAAATTTTAAAGTAATACTAATGAATAACATTTCTTGTGCACTTGCCATGTACAAGCCACTACTCCAAACACATTACTTGAATAAACTTTTATTTATTGATTTCAAAGAGAGAGAGAAACACATCAATCTGTCACGCACTCATTGGTTGATTCTTGTATGTGCCCTAGTTGGGGATTGAGCCTGCAACCTTGGCTTATCAACACGATGCACTAACCAGCTGAGGTACCTTGCCAGGGCTTGCAGAAACTTCGGAATCCTCCCCACAACTCCATGAATTTGGCACTATTGTCATTTCCAGTGAAAAGAGGAGGAACTGGAGGCACAGAAGGGCTCAGAGACTGACCCACAGCCGCGTAGCTACGAAGTAGCAGAACTGCGCCGTGCAGCTGGCCGGGCAGCTCTTAAGTCTGTGCTCTCAACCGCAAGGCCAGCCGTGGAGGGGAAACTCTCCCAAGCAGAGTGGCTCCCTTGCTTGTCCTGGAGGACTACGTTGAGGAAAAAGACTCGGAAGATGACATGAGGTAGGAGTTTCAGAACCAAAATGCACCATAACCTTTATTCATTTCCTTAAGAAATCTTTACTGAGCTGCACCTGTGTGCACTGTCCCAGGCTGCTGGGGCCCCAGCTGTGAGCACCTCCAGCAGAAATCCTTGCTCTCATGGACCTGACATCCAAACTTTCATTTTCTATGTATATGCCTTAGTGTTCCCCAAAAGCTGAGTACTTGAAGATGTAGTTAGGCAGTTAAAGAGAAAACAAGGAAGTATGAGAAATGCTCAGAGCTTTACCCGTAACTGGATACACCAGACCTTGACAGCAACATGGCTCCTCCCCGTGGCATCCTCAAAAGCAGCGTCGCAAGGCAAGAGATCCAACAGGCTGTAAGCACGTGGCAGAAACTCTGCCTGCTGTTTCTGACCCAATGATGCGGACTCCAGCCAGCAGGGTTCATGCGCTGCGGCTGCGACAAACACATTCATACATACTACAGAAGTCCTGTGGAGAAAATGGACAGTACAGCCACTCTCTGAGTGAGAGTGCCCCAGCCCCAGCCTGGACAAGCTTTTATTGCCTCTCTGCTCACCTTACATTGAGGATGGTCCTCTTTTACTATGCACAGGTTCACTTTATGTGAGTACCTTTTACAGATAACAAAGGAGAGGATGTTGCTAGTTACTACAAAGAAAAGGATGTTTGCAAATGCAAGGGGGAAAGTGGTTGAACTGGTTACACTCTATATTTGGAAGGTTTAGCACAAATTTTAGGAAGTTACTTTAAAGATATGCAGTAAATATTTGCTGCCCCAATTCAGGGTGAGGTAGTTTTAGCAAAAAGCAAGCCTTGAAGCAGCCTAGGTACAATGCGGGCCTGATTTCCCACAGGAAAACCGATCTGTGGACCCAATTCCTGTGTGCTGACTTGATCCTGCTGGTTTTCCAAATCAGGGGCTGGGCTACATTTGCCACTGTCATGCAGACCAGTTCCCTGTACCCCAATCATTTGGTCATTATCAAATGATTCAGGAAGATACTCATGGTAGCTTCAGGTAGGTTAGTTCAGAGAAACTTCCCAAAACAGTGACAGGCAGAGGTGGCACTTGCAGAGAGAGGGGTTGTCCAGGGTGAGGTTTGCCCATGTGGAGGGGATGGTCAGGGTCCATTTAGAGGAGAAATCACACCTTCAGCCCTGTGGTCAATTGTGAGTGATGTGTGTGTGTGTGTGTGTGTATGTGAGTGTGTGTGTGTCTGTTAATGTATCAGCAGTCTTCTACCTACTCATCACAGACTCTCACATGCTGTGGGAGCTAAAAATGAAAACTCACAGCACAGATGGCTCTTTTGAAGAGGTTTCTTCAGGAGTGGGAGGAGATAACATGCTACAGGATTAGGAAGCTATTCTAGATGTGGAGAAGGAAGATGTGGGGCCAGTGAGGCCCCTGTGGCTGTTGAGCAGTGTCTGGTTTACTGTTGATATAGCCAGTGCATCACCCTACCCGGGCCATGAAAGGGTTCCCTCCACCCTGTTCCCAGAGCTGCAGAGAGAGAGAGAGAGACCACTGTGCTGGCCAGAGGAGGTGCTGCTCTGCAGCTCTCCCTCCACTCCTGCTGTGACAAGATTTTATTAAAGGTTCTAGAACCTCAGACAGAAAGGAACTACTACCAGAAAATCTTTACAAGCCATAGTTCACTCATTTCCAACCTTGGGGGACTCCCAGGGGTCCCCGGGACCAAGACCCTGACTTCCATCTTCCAAACTCCTCAGGAGTTTATAGATTCCTCAGAGTCAGTGGTGTTAAAAATACAAAATTCAATCAACTAAATTTGGGGATCTAACTGGTTTTAATAGGTGATTCATGAACGGAGCAGCATCCATCTACTAAATAGAAGGGCACTCTGAGGTGTTGTACAAAATGGAAGGTTCATATAGACAGAAAGAGGGTGAGACTAAAATTAGGAATGGATTATTTCAGGCAAGGGCACTTTAGGGGAGGGGGAGAGGAAAATTCCAAACTGTTTGGATTAAAATCCCACTCCTGAGAGAGGCTGAAACTGCAAATAGGTTAGGTATTAACTCTAGGCTTGGTATTAATGGGCTTTTAGCACAAGCAGAGCCATTTTTGGACTGTGGTTCTCTGTTCAACAGCAGTTCCAATGACAGCTGCTCAATACCTATGTCCACCAGAAGACATATGCAAAAATGTGTAACTATTTATAGTGGCCAAACCCTAGAAATAACTTAGATGTCCATCAACTAATAAATGGACAAATAGACTGTGGTGTATCTCTACAGTGGGATGCTGCTCAGTGACAAAAGTAATATAGGTGCCTCTGCCATGGAGTCTCACAGGCCTGACGATGGAGATGGGTGGGTGGCCAGACACACGACACTGTGGTGACATTGGTCAGAGCAGCATGTGCCTGGAAGTGGGGTGGGGCATTGACTCTGGGCAGGGAAGCTTCGGGGTACTCTCTCTCTCTCTCTCCCTTCCTCTCTCTCTAAAAGGAATGAATAAAAAAGGATCTATACATATTTTATTCCATGTATATCGCATGTAATATTACATGTATATCAAGAAAAATTAAAAAGTGGACTTCCGCCAAGATGGAGGCATAGGTGGAAACACTGTGCCTTCTCCCACAACCAAGTTTGAATCCAACAAAGGTTTGGAGAAACAAAGACACAACCAAAGGACAGAAAATTGAATTATACGGAAGTCCGACTACATCTAACCATTCATCGGGGACAGTAAGAAGGGTGGAGCCAGCAGCGAGCAGGGTCTGGCAGGACAAGTCCCCAGACCCAGGCACGTAGGCAGCCCGGAACCAACTGGGGTGCGGGGCAGACTGACCGCGGTCGCACATTCACACACAGTGAGACAGACCAGGCAGGCCCCAGGGGTCGAGGGCTGACGGCGGTGGCACGCTAGCGTGCAGTGGGACGAAATGTGTGGGCCCGGTGATGGCAGCAACTTCGGCACCGGTGAGGGCCGCGGCAGCAGGGGGCAGACAAGACCGCCATTGCTCCTCTTTGACCCCGCTCCCACATGCAGCGTCACAACCCAGCGACTGAGTTGCCCAGCTCTGGTGAACACCTAGGGCTCCGCTCCTCATACCTAACAGGCATGGACAGTCTAAAAGATGGCTCAAGAAGAACTCAAAGCCCCAGAGCCAATAACTCTAAGCGACCAAGAAATAGCCAGCCTCTCAGAGGCACAGTTAAAAAACACTGGTGATCAGGATGCTCACAGAACTGGTTGATTATAGTCACAAATTACAGGAACATATGAAGGCTAAACTAATTGAAATGAAGGGAAATGCACAGGAAACCAATACTCATGGAAAGGAAACTGGGACTCAAATCAATGGAGTGGACCAGAAGGAAGAACAGAACATCCAACCAGAAAAGAATGAAGAAATGAGAATTCAAAAAAATGAGGAGAGGCTTAGGAACCTCCAGGACATCTTTAAACGTTCCAACATCCGAATTATAGGGGTACCAGAAGGGGAAGAGAAACAGCAACAAGTGGAAAACTTATCTGAACAAATAATAAAGGAGAACTTCCCCAGTCTGGCAAAGGAAATAGACTTCCAGGAAATCCAGGAAGCTCAGAGAGTCCCAAAGAAGCTGGACCCAAGGAGGAACACACCAAGGCACATCATAATTACATTTGCCAAGATTAAAATGAAGGAGAGAATCCTAGAAGCAGCAAGAGATAAGGGGATAGTCACCTACACAGGAGTTCCCATCAGACTGTCAGCTGATTTCTCCAAAGAGACCTTCCAGGCAAGAAGGGGCTGGAAAGAAGTATTCCAAGTCATGAAATCCAAAGACCTACATCCAAGATTGCTCTATCCAGCAAAGCTTTCATTTAGAATGGAAGGGCAGATAAAGTGCTTCTCAGATAAGGTCAAGTTCAAGGAGTTCATCATCACCAAGCCCTTATTATATGAAATACTAAAGGGACTTATATAAGAAAAAGAAGATGAAAAATATTAACAGTGAAAGGACAGCAAACACACAGTTATTAGCAACCACACCTAAAACAAAAGCAAACCAAGAGGACAGCTAGATCAGGAGTGGAACCATAGAAATGAAGAACACATGGAGGGTTAGAAACAGGGGGGTGGGAGGGGGAGAAGGGGGGAAAAGGCACAGAAAATAGCATAGATGGTAGGTAGAAAATAGATGGGGGGAGGGCGAGAATAGTGGGGGAAATATAGAATCCAAAGAACTTGAGATACATGGTTATAAACTAAGGGGGGGAGAATGAAGTGGGAGAATAGTGGGTGGAGGGGAATGAAGGGGGGAATAGAACAACTGTAATGGTATAATCAATAAAATATATTTTTTAAAAAAAGAAAAATTAAAAAGTAAAATGCCTGGGCCCCACCTCCAGAGGCTGACTTAATGGATCTGGGGTGTGGCCTCGATGAGTGGATTTTTAAAAGCCTTCCAAAGGATTCTAATGGGCAGCAGACCCCAGGGGGCCGAAGCTCCTCCTCTCTCTGTTCTCTGAGTTCTGGCTCCCTGCCCCTGACCTTGGCCCCAACAGGAAGACCCGTTGCAGAGAACCAGACGTGAAGGCAGTGGGAAAGCCACAGGCACTGCAGTCAAGAGTCCAGATCCTTCATACCTTACCTACCTCTGTGACTTTGGGTAAGACACATGTATTTCTCTTAACCTCAGTTTTTGCTTTTTGAGTCTTGTGTGTGTGTGTCTTTAACACAAGGCAGGTAATGTACCTATATTTCGTGCATAATATAGGGTGGAAGTGGTAAAAATGGGGTTGGTCTTTATGAGAGTAATCTCTTTAAAACACGCATCTGATTACCTGGCTGGTGTAGCTCAGTGGATTGAGCGCGGGCCTGTGAACCACACGATCGCGGTTGGATTCCTAGTCAGGGCACGTGCCTGGGTTGTACGCCAGTTCCCAGCAGAGGTCTCAGGAGAGGCAACCATACATTGATATTTCTCTCCTTCTCTCCTTCCCTTCCCCTCTAAAGATAAATAAGTAAAATCTAAAAAAACCCCATACATCTGATTCTGTCACTACTGCATGAACCTTTTTGTGGCTTTTCATTGCACTTTGAATCAAAGTCCTAACTCCTTCCTGAGGCCAGTGTGTCTGTCAAAGTCGCCTAGTGAACCTTGTCTCCGCCCTGCCAGTTGCCATTCAATTCAAGCTCCGCCCCACCCCTCCCCAGCAAGGCCTCTCACAAGGCATTGTTTCTCCAGTTCTCAACCTAAGTTTCACTCCTCCACAGGTTTCAGTTGAAAAGTCACCGCCTTACTCTCCATTACTCTCTTTCACCACACCTGATCATTTTCTTCATTGTTCCCAGCACATAGCAGAGGTAATTCTTGCTTGCTGTCTGAGCCGTGTGTGTTTCGGCCCCCACCCTTGCCCCACCACCTGGTGCTCAGAGCCTAACAGCTGCCTGGAGCTCAGTGCACTCAAGGACGAGCTGTGTGTCCTCTGAGAAGTCTTTTGTAGCATCACAGGCATTTTTATTCATCTGTCCTCCGTCCTTACACAGTAACCTCCAATCTCCTCTGCTATCCATGAGGTTTCTGTTTACTCATGAAACATTTATTAACTATATTCAACATGTGTGAGACATGGTACTAACTGCTGGAGAGGACTCTGAGAGAAGAGAAAGGCATGGGTCCTTCCCTATAAGACAGTTCCAGCCGGGTACGGAGATACAGGAATTCCATCCTAGGGGAGCTGGGGAGGGCTGAGATACTTCCTCATCCTCTTCTCACCCCACACCCTCTGTAGGTGGTCTCAGATCTTCACAGGGTGTTAGATGATTCCCTTACCTGATCTCACCCAACTCTCTCCCACAAGATAAATTCTGAGTTTTGTTTTTTTTTAATCCTCACCTAAGGATATGTTTTTATTCATTTTAGAGAGAGGAAGGGAGAGAGAGTGAAACATCAATCAGTTGCCTCCCATAAGTGTCCACAACCTAAGTATGTGCCCTGACTGGAGATCAAACTGCAACTTAGGTATATGCCCTGACTGGGGATTGAACCCTCAACTCTTCAGTGTGTAGGGTGATGCTCCAACCAACTGAGCCACCTGGGCAGGACCTGAGTTCTTTGTCTGAAATTACCCTGGGTATTTTCACCAGTTGCCTATGTCTCATAGGCACAAATGCAACAAAATCTAAAACTGAATTCATCTCTCATGAACCATTTAGTGGTATTTCCGATAAATAGAAGCATAGCTTATTGAGGAAATGATGTTGAGATACTGGCTAACCCTTTAGAGGGAAAAACTTTACATCAGAAAACATTCTAGGAAAACCAAAGATTTAAACATAAAAAACTAAGACATAAAGGCTTTGAGTACTTTTGTGAGTGAACTGGGGAGTCTTTGGAAGATTTCAAGGTGGAGGACGACAGGGTCCAATGCAGCAGCGTTACTGTAGCTACGGAAGGAGAAGATTGAGGAGACGCATTTCAGCATTGCTGTTAGGGAGTGAGCGGTCACACCTGTCCTTTCCTGATGGCTGCTTTTAAGATTTCCTCTTTGTCTTTGATGTTCTGCAACTTCATCATGATAGGTTTAGACATGGATCTGTTCTTGTTTTCATTGCTCTTATGAAATCCAAGTTGGGATTTCATAAAAGCAATGAATATGAAGTGGGTTATCTTCCAATAATTCTGGAAAATATTCTGACAGTGTCACTTTCCTACATTCTCTATTGTTTCCTCAAGAGACTTCACCTAGACATATATTAGACATTCTCACTCTGTTCTTCATACCTCTTACCTTGTCTTTCAAACATTCCCTCTCTTTTTATCTCTGGACTGAATTATAAATATTTTTTTAAAACTTTTATCTTCCATTTCACTAATTTTTCTCTTTAAGTGTGTCAGATCTACTATTTATTATTCTTAATATTTCAATCCTTTTGGTCCTGGGAAGGTGGCTCAGTTGGCTGGAGCATGATCCTGTTGCAGCAAAAGGTTTTGGGTTGGATCCCTGGTCAGCACATGCACAGCAACAACTGGTCGATGCTTCTCTCTCACATCCATGTATCTCTCTCTCTCCCTCCCCCCTTTCCTTCTCTCTCTCTCAAATCAATCAATTTAAAAAATCCATAGATAAGGATTAAAAGAAAATCACTAAAATAGAATAAAATTTCAATCATTTTTGTTTTTACTTCTAGAAGTTTTATTGTATTTTTCCAAATCTGTTTGACCAGGTCCTTGGATTATGATGTTTCTTTGTCCATATGTCCAAGCTTCTTCTTTTTTAAATTTCTGTAAACATGTTATAAATACTTGTTTTTAAAACTGTGGTAAAAGATACATAACATAAACAATTTTTTATAACATAAAATTTGTCTTAACCATTTTTAAGTGTACAGTTCAGTAGTGTTGGCGAATTCGCAGTGCTGTGCAACGAATCCCCAGAACTCTTTCCATCTCGCCCTACTATTGAATACTTATTTTTAAATGATGAAACACAAAAATACTTGAAAAAATATTAAGTGAATATTTGTGCGATCATGAGGTATAGAGTAACTTTTTAAGCATTGTACCAAAGTCTGAAACCATAAAGATTTGGGTGTAAAGAAATGTAAAACTTCTGCAAAAGACCATGAAAATCAAGGCAAATGAAAAACTTGGGGATATTCTTAAAAAATATATGACAAAAGGTTAATAGCTTTAACATATAAAGTGAATTCAACTCAATAGGAAAAAAACTCTCAATAAGAAAATGAAAACAGGCTTCCAGCCAAGATGGAGTCGTAGGTGGAAACACTGTACCTCCTTGCACAACCAAGTTTATGAACGACAAAGATTTAGAAACCAGAACACAACCAGAACAGAGAGAAAATTGAACTCTACCAAAGTCCGACAATAACGAACCATTCATCCAGACGGGTAAGAGGGGCAGAGTCGACGGCTGGCGGAGCAGGGTCGCAACAGGAAGCTGGACTGACCCAGGCTCACAGGTGGCGGTTGGCAGATCCCAGGTGCAGGGTGCCAACGGGCAGACCCAGTGAGAGCACAAGGTGGCTGGCCAACCATGGTCACACATTCGTGTGCAGATAAACCAGGCAAAAAAAAAAAAAAAAAAAGAGGAGTGAGACAGACCGCACAACCCAGGGCCCCAGCGCCGGGAAATAAAGCCTAAAAGCACCAATTGGAAAAGCTTTCGGGGTTGAGGTACCAGGAGAGGCTCCCAGGCTCACAGAGAGTTTGTTGGAGAGATCGACAGGGTTCTGAAGGGTGCACAAGTCCACCCTTCGAGGGACCGGCACCAGAAGGGTCCAATTTGCTTGCGGGAAGCAGCAGAGGGGACTGAAATCCCAGAGAGAGCAGAAAAAACACCATTGCCCCTCTCTGACCCCGCCCCCAAATACAGAGTCACAACCCAGCAACTGGGTTGCTCCACCCTGGTGAACATTTAAGGCTCTGCCCCTCATACATAACAGGTGCAAATAGACCAAAACATTATGGCTGGAGAAGAACAGCTCAAAGCCCCAGAGCCAATACTTCTAAGTGAACAAGAGATAGCCAACCTATCTGATAGCCAACCTACTTCCAAAGTAGGAGAAGGTACGGAGAATAAGTAGCATAGATGGTAGGTAGAAAATAGACAAGGGGGAGGACAAGAGTAGTATGGGAAATAAAGAATCTAAAGAACTCGTGACACACGGACATGAACTAAAGGCGGGGAATAGGGGGACGGGGTGTGCAGGGTAGAGGGGAATGAAGGGGGGAAATGGGACAACTGTAATGGCATAATCAATAAAACATATTTTTTAAAAAGAAAGAAAGAAAATGAAAACAGATGATGGAAATGAACAATTTATAGAAGAAACAAATGCCTAAAAAAGAGAAAAAATGTTTAATCACAGAAGTAATCAAGAAAAGCAAATTAAAAGAGCAATGAGATTAGTACATACTTTGTTACTCAACAACTACATTCCAGGAATTTATTCTAAGTAAATTAATGGGCAAGGGTGCAAACGTCTGTGGCATTGCTACTTATAATACTGAAGAATTTAATATATGTCTAATCACAGAGTGAAAAAATATATACGAGGCTTGTCCATAAAATATCCAGCCATGCACTATGAAAAATAGAGACATTTATTGAAGATACAAGATACAAGAAACATTGTACATAGGAAATGACACCTCAGTCCCTTTCAAAGTAGGCTCCTTGGGACTGCATACAGTTTTCCCAATCACCATCAGCTGCCCCATTGTATTTTCCTGAACCACCCTGTCATATTTTTCTGAATTTCATCAACAGTCTGAAATCTCTTCCCTTTCAAAGGTGATTTAAGTTTTTGGAAAAACCAGGATTTGCAGGAAGTCAAATCTGGGCTGTAGGGAGGCTGAGTCACCTGGGTGATACACCAGCAGGCAGGTTGTCCTGATGAAGCTTTCAATCACCAGTTGCCCACAGCTATGGTCTTCTGAATCATATGAATAGTTTCCATGGAGGAATGTTCAAGCTTAAAGCAAAATTTTACGCAGACTTGCTGCTCTTCTTGCTAAGTCATTTTGAATGTCACGGCCACACAGTAAACATGCACACTCAAGGGTGTCTACTGTCCCCACTGACTAGTACAGCAAAGTCATCATTATTCATGCAAGTGCATTCCAACCCACTCTCCTTGACTGCCAGGTTACATTGATGTCTCCCAAACTTAAATTTGTTAACATAATTGTTAACATAATTTTCCCATTATGTTAACAATAGTTGAACTCTTTCTGGATAGACCTCATATGTACATATACAGGGTCTGGCAGGAATAAGGCCTCCTGGAGTGTGGTTGGTAGGGTAACAATATGGGTCTAATAATTTATAGTTTTAATTTGAACATTTCACCTAAAATGTCATATGGTGTGCTTGAGTACGGTATTGATATGTTACAGAAGTACATGCTTATGATTTTGTAATAAAAGATTTTGTAATGGAAAGGGGTGTTATTTGTGCCAGACCGAATATATGTGTGTGGGTGTGTATATATATGCACATACATTTTACACGCATACATACATGTACATATACATATATGTATATACATATATACACATGCATCTCTACATTTGCTTGGTGCGTATGAATTTGGAAAAATATATACCAAAATGCTAGTAATAATTATCTGTGATTGATTGTATTGTTTTAGTCTTTTATTATTGTTGTTATCACTTTGCATGGTCTCTCTTTTCCCGCTCAAATCGCATGTATTAGTTGCACAGCATTAAGTTAAATTATCAATGGGAATAAAGAAGTAGCCTGTTTCCAAGCGGCCGGCCCATAAATATGACCATTTACTGACAAAGCGAGTAGGCTCAGAAGCTCCCTGCAGCGGTTTCCACAAGCCACTGTCGATAACTTGGTCAGGGTTTGTGCCTGTCCTGAACTGCCAATCTTTCAGGCACCTCCGAGGCCACCCCAGGCAGTGCGCAGGTCCTGACGGGGGGCGGGGCACGCCAGCCCGGAAGAGACGTCGCGTCGCGCTGCGCATGCCCTTTCCTTTTCAGCCCCGGTCTTGTACACAGCAGTTGTTGAGGTGAGTTCCTTTAGAGGATGGATTCTATCGGCTTCCATCCTGGCTCTCTTGCCGCCGTGGTGTCTGCGCTTCCCCAGGGTCGGAGTGGAGGTCCCTCTCTTGCTGCCCGCAGGCCCGTTTCTGAGTAGTAAGAGGTATTAGAGGCGCAGTTCGTGGGGTAGCGGGCCTCTGTGAGCAAAGATTGCCGATGACGGAGGGCCTAGTATGGGAGGATGAAATTCTTGCTTGGTGAGGTCTGCGGGCCAGGCTAGGGGGCTGCACCCCGTTTGCACACTTTTGCTTGGGAGGGAGAAACCTCCTTCACCCCGGTTGCCTCCTCGCTTGGCTCTGGGCCTATGGAAAATGAGGCTTCGGAGACCTTAGTCCTTTGGTGTGTGTTCAGCGACTTGTCACGAATAAGATCGCTCTGGCCCCTCCCTGGCGTAGCTGAAAGTGCAGCCCCGCTATCCCGCTTACAGAGTCTGAGTCCCCCATCATACCTTTGTGGTTTTAAGGGTGAAAGTTTGGAGCGAATATGTATGCCGTTTTAACGTCTTGGCACCTTCTCACCCGAAGTGTTTTTCTGTGGGAGCTGATAAAGGGTAGGTTTCAGTCTAGGGAGTTGGAATTCCTCTTTCCTGCGTATTTTCTGTGTATTTTTGTGTTTGAAACTTCCATTTATTGGACAGTGATTTCGTGTGGTCATTTTGGGGTCATGAACTCGGTTTCTGAACCCTAGCCATATTGCTCATAAGTGCTCTTGGTTTTCGCTTTCTTCCCGCAGATGCTGATGCCCAAGAAGAACCGTATTGCCATTTATGAACTCCTTTTTAAGGAGGGAGTGATGGTGGCCAAGAAGGATGTGCACATGCCTAAACACCCTGAGCTGGCAGACAAGAACGTGCCTAATCTTCACGTCATGAAGGCCATGCAGGTAGCTGGGGGGCTGCTGGAGTGGGGTGCAGATGGAGGGGTTTTCCACTGCTGTTGAAGGCGAACTCCAAGGGGAGGTCAGGACAGCCAGAGCTTCTTGCTGCCTGGAAGGGCTGAGGGGTAGATTTATTGTGAAGACTTGTATTCTGTGCAGTTTAGCTTCCCTTTGCACTGTGTTTCTAGTTCCAAGCCTCTAGTTACATCTCAAAAGTACTTTTCTGTCTTATAGTCTCTCAAATCACGAGGCTACGTGAAGGAACAGTTTGCCTGGAGACATTTCTACTGGTACCTTACCAACGAGGGCATCCAGTATCTCCGCGATTACCTCCACCTGCCCCCTGAGATTGTGCCTGCCACTTTGCGCCGTAGCCGGCCTGAGACTGGCAGGCCAAGGCCCAAAGGTAAGGTGCCCAAATAAATGCCTCCAACAACCTGTTTTGCAGCCGCTCTTTCTGAGAGGAGGGTTATGTGTAAAATGGTGTGGTTTTTGTTTGTGGGACAGAAATGGTCTTACAAATACACCATTGGCGTTGGCTGTAGAGGGACTCTGGCATATAGGACCTTGGGCTAAGTCCTGGAACCTTTGTCCTCTAGCATGGGACTTGTAATGGAACTGGAGTCAGGTGCTCAGGTTATCTGGGGAGACGACATTAAACAGATTATTAGTCTGTGGCCAGACACAGGTGGTAGGGCATTGAGTAACTTCTTCACAATGTGAAGGGATATGGTTAGGGGAGAAGGGAGATTATCTGCTTGCTCACAGTCGCATTTTTGTCCAGCTTGTGATTTCCTTAGGTTCTGGAAAAACTTGTCACAAGAACCTTTGTAAGAAGAGCAGTTTGTGGTCTCAGGTGATGAAATGGGATGCAGAGATTCCTATACACGGCTGATTATCAAACTGTCCAGGTTCCCCAGGGGGGATATTTCATGGAGCTCAGGAATCTATTTTTATGAATGTTTCCTAGGGGATTCTGGTGGTGGTTAAATGGTTATGTAACTCTAAAGCAAAAAGTTCTAGAGAACAGCATCTAGAATCACTTGGGGAGGGGGCTGTCATCGTCTGTGTGCCCCACAGACTCCTGCTTTAGTAGGCATATGTGGGATCTGGCATTTGTTTATTTTAACCACTCCAGGTTCAGTTTTATCTTCTACATTAAAAAAGAATGGTTTGTATTTTAACCATATGGACTGTAGATCTAAAGGTCCAAGGTAACTGGGTAGGGAGAATACTAGATTAAACTTTCACTGTTTCTGAGAATGCTTTTAAGGTACCTCTTAAAATATGTCTTAATATATCCACAGCCTGAGGGAGGTGTGCAGAGAAGCCCAGGGAAGGAATGGATTCTGGTGGCCTCTACATTGATATACTTAATCCTGGAGGTGGGGCTTGATGCCTCCTTTGCACAAGAAGTTTTCCACTTAAGAGATAGATCAGTTTCAAAATTTTGGCTATTGAAATGTTTGTAGAAATAGCTGAATATCTGAGTTTGCCAAATAATTGGAAAATGCGTTTATATTGAGAAATACAGTAGAACAAAGCAATCCTTTTGCAGATGTGTGGCATTTTAATTAAGAATGAGTTTTCCTGGGCCTTTGAGGAGCCAAAATGTCAATGATAAGTTTCTAGCTGGCAGTTCTGGGTGTAGGAGTTCCTATTCCCATTAACTTATAATAACTCAGTTGTCCAATGAAAGCAGGAGAGTGATTCCAGTTTTCTTGGCCTGAAAGGAACAGAGTTCCCATACTGCCCTGTGTTCACTGTGTGTTTACTTTGTGTAGGTCTGGAGGGTGAGCGACCCGCAAGACTCACACGAGGGGAAGCTGACAGAGACACTTACAGACGGAGTGCTGTGCCCCGTGAGTAATGCGTTGTCTATGTGGGGCTTTGGGGTAGAATCTCTGGATTTTCAGTCAGCCCTGGCTGGGGCTCAGCCCTCAAAGATGCCAGTGACTGAAAAGTTCCTGTGTTTCTTCTGTCTCCAACTGGAGTCCTTTGTGCTTTCTTGCCTTAGGAAGAGATTTGATGAGTGGGGACTGGGAGGAGTACTCTGGGGAGGGGACAGACATTAGTTGGAGACCTTTAGCCTAGAGCAAAATTGAAAACTTTCAGGAAGACAACATGGTTTTATTTTGTGGTTGTATTCCTGTGTTGTAAGCTCCTTGAGGGTAGGGTTCTCCTCAAATTACCTTTGTTGTTTTCTTATTGCAAAAATAGTGTGGAATCTTGTTTTTAAATAGCAAAATTTGCATTGACTGGAACAACGGGTGTTTGTTCATTGAGCAAATGTATATTTAATGCCTGTGGTGTGCTAGGCACTGTCCCAGGAGTTGGACAGTGCAAGTGTCCAACTTGCAGAGAAAGCAGAGACGGGAGTGTACATACCAGACAAAAGGCCCTTCTCTTTGAACTTGCATTTTAGTGATAGGAGACAGATATGAAAAAGTAAGTATGTATTGGGTTGGCCAAAAACCCCATTTAGTTTTTTTCCATAAAATAAAAGACATATCTTTCATTTTCAACAACAGTTTTATTGATTTGGATATTTTAAGTAAGTCGGCTATCTCCTGCTATTGGCTTATAGTGGGTAGAGGCCAGGGGTGCTGCTAAACATGTTCCAATTCATAAGATAGCCCCACTGCAAAAAGTTACTTGGCCAGAATGTCAATAGTACCAAGAAACTTAGTAAATCACTTTTGACATGTTCGATCAGTCACCGTACCTTCTCCATACACTGCACAAATCTTTTTTTTGCATTTCAGTTGCATTTTTCTCTTTCTTTAAATAATAGAGCATAATACACCAAAAATGTTGCATATTTTCTTCCATCTTCAGTTTTAAGATGGCTACACCAAAATTCATCGATTTTGATTTTTTTTCTTAAGATTTTATTTATTTATCTTTAGAGGGGAAGGGAAGGAGAGAAATTCAATGTATGGTTGCCTCTCATGAGTCCCCTGCTGGGAACTGGCCTGCAACCCAGGCTTGTGCCCTAACTGGGAATCACTGCGATTGTGTGGTTCGCAGGCCCACGCTCAATCCACTGAGCTACACCAGCCAGGTGATTTTTTTCTTTTTTTAATGCACACTGATATGACACCTATCACAAAATCTAACAAAATTACTTAGAAATCGAAGACAGCTAAGCACTACTAAAGCTGTTGCATGTAAAAAACTAAATGAATTATTTTGGTCAACCCAATCGTGTGTCCAATGGTATGGGTGCTGCATGGAAATTTTAAAGTGGGGCGGGGCATGTAATTTTCAATAGGGATTTCAGGAAAACCTTGCAAAAGTGAGATTTAAGCAAGCAGCTAGAGGAGGTAAAGGGGAACCAGCCAGTGGCTATCTTGGGAAAGCATATTTCAGGTAAAGGTCCTCTGGGGGAAGCACCTGGCTTGTGTAAACAACAGAAGACAGTCAGAAAATTGGACCCACAGCTCTGTGGACCACGAGAGGACATGGGGTTTGCTCTGGCGTGAATGAGGGCCATTGATGTTTGCAGAGGAGTGAGAGGGTTCAGTTTGGTTTTAAAGGGTCACTCTTTATTGCAGAAACAAAATCCTGACATAAAAGCAAGATATGAAAAGGAATTTTTACTGACTTACCACTCTTGCCTCCCTCTTGAGGTGGTTCCTGATTCTTTGTGAAATAGAAATGAGCACTTGACCTGAATACTTACAGGGTAGTAGAAATGAATTTCTCCAGCAAACATGCTCTCCACTTAGAGAAAGTTAGTGGTTGTTCTTGTTAAAAGTCACACCATGTAGAGAATCAGTCAGGGGATGGTTCTGAGGGATTGTGACAGTTGAGACCAAGCCTCAGGGGTACTCAAGTTTAGGGACAGTGAGCATTTCAGGCAGATATCGGCATGAACAAAGGTACAGAAGATGCTGTCTTACTGGTCAAAGGGCAGGGAAGTGAACAGCTTGTGGTGAGCATGGTCTGAAATGGGCCAGAGGGGGACCCTTATTTGAATAAGATTCACCAAACTCATATTCACCTACTGCCCCAACTCCTGCAGTGTGAACCATGAAATTTCCTAGTCCCCACACTGAAATGCACATAATTCACATGAATGTTAATTTTGTTACTGTATGCTTCCATTTATGTGAAATGTCTAGACTAAGCAAGTACATAGAAGGGTAGATTAGTCTGCCTGCCAAAGTTAGGGGGAGAGTGCCTACTAATGTATGACAGGATTTCTTTTGAGGGTAATGAATGTTGATTTTTTTTAACCCATATAAACATTATTGGGATATTTTTGTATTCTCTCTCTTTTTAAATTTTACATTCTCTTAAGTCTTGCCCTGGCTGATGCAGCTCAGTGGGTTGAGCACCAGCCTGTGAATTGACAGTCACTGGTTCCATTCCCAGTCAGCACATGCCTGGCTTGCAGGCCAGGTCCCCAGTTGGGGGCGTGCAAGAGGCAAGTTGATATGATTTCTCTTCTTCTCTTTCTCCCTCCTCCCTCCCCCTCTGTGAAAATAAATAAGATGTTTTTAAAAATAAGTTTAAAAAATAAATTTTGCATTCTCTTAAGTCTTAAAATCTGATATGTTATTGTACACACACATCTTTGGATTAGTGGCTGCTGGACAGGACAGGGCAGCACAAGATCTTTCAGCTTCTTTACTATGGTCATGGTAAAGTTACTTTTTGCTTCTGTAGGCTGTTGTGTCCTTTACCTTTTAGTTCTTCCTTCATGGTGCTCCCTTTGTAAGCTAGATGCTGATCTAAAGCATGTGATTCAGTAGTAGAAAATTAGGGTCCCCTGGGGCCATATGACTTTGTAGTTAGGGCAGCCTTCCTACAGGAGGCAGTAGTTTGGGTTGTGAGTTTTGAAGGATGACTTTAGGGAGGCTATGCTAGGAGAGGGAGAGGACAGAGGTGGCTCAGGTGTAGTTTACTTGTACTTCATGGGGTCTGTTTGCCGACATGACTTTCTCCACAAGATTGGGTTGGGTTACTTACCTGCAGGAGATCAGACCTTGTGATGAATCTAAATTGGTGTTTCTTATTCCAGCTGGTGCTGACAAGAAAGCTGAGGCTGGGGCTGGGTCAGCAACTGAATTCCAGTTTGTGAGTATTCATTCTTTCCCCCGTTTGCTCTCCATGAGTGGTCACTGCTCTGGCCTCAGCCTTGTGGGGGTCTGTAAGTTGTAGGGATGTAGTATAGTGTGGTGGATCCCATCTTTCATTCTCCCTGTCCCCCCAAACCACAAATTCCAAATAAATTTTTTACATTAAGACAGTGTGGAGACTTTTTGTCAATATGTAAATTACTAAAATAAGTCTCATAAATCAGTACTATTATATATGTAGCATAATGGTCTTTTCTGTTTCTTTAATAATGATCATAATCCCTTTAATTAGTTTCATGAACAAAACTTAAGGCTGGGAGTTGCTGGAGATTGAGTGTGCTCTAGAACCAAGATGGACTGGAATCAAATCACTATCTTCCTTCAGGGTGTGTGATCTGTGTGCCCATTTCTTTAGCCATAAAATAGAGATGATCGTAGCTATCTCAAGAAAATTGAGACTAGTTAATCCAGGTTAAGTGTTTGTGTGGGGCTGGGCTGTCACTGCTGGGACAGCAGGTGTCCTGTGTTAGGCCTTCACAGCACAGTGAAAAGAGGGTGTGTATTTATGGCAGATACAAGATCTTATCCTGTGCTGGTGCTTACATGTGTGTAACTGTGAGCACACTCTTGACTGGATATCCATATTCTCGTTTTACAAATGAGCAAACAGGAGTGAGAGGTGAATGTTGCCCTATAGCCAGTAAGGTAAGGCTAGGATTTATGATCTGTGAGCCGGCCTCACCAGTGATGAGAAGGCCTGCTGTGCCCTGGCTTACTGCTAACAATTATGTCATGTGCTTTCTCTTGCAGAGAGGCGGATTTGGTCGTGGACGTGGTCAACCACCTCAGTAAAGTTGGAGGGGGTATTTTGTGCTGAATAAACTTGTCAGAAAATAATGTTGTGTGCCCCTGTTTTGTTTGCAGTATGGAGCTTGAATAGGAATGATCAAAGGGACAGAATGTAAATGGGGCAAGACTGGGTTGGTTTGGGGAGTTGTCTTATTCAGGGTGACATCGCTTGTTTCTATAGAGCTGCGGTACTTGGCGTTGCCTTGGGCTCACTTTGTTCCAGCAGATGCCTCTCTACAGAGTCCTGTCCTGTGTGGTACCATTTCTGGGAAGCAGTTGGAAAGCTGAACATCTTACCAGACAGCCGTGCCAGCTCAGCTCTGTGTGGTGAGAAGTTGCTATTTTGTTGGTCTTGGAACAGATTTTGTGCCTATTTGGGAATACCAAAATATGAGTTAATGGACAAGAGCAGGGTGTTGAGATATCCCTTGGGGCCAAGTCCAGTTTTGGTACAGGTGCCAGAGGAAGATTTGATGGGACCCTTTCTATGATCCTGCATTGCAAACACCACATACATGGCAGTGTCGGGAAAGGTGAGCATAACCTTTAGGCAAGTTTGCTGGATGAAAAGCCTTCTTCGGCATGACTTGCAGTATAATGAGCTTTCTAAATAGAGGTCAGAGTTTTTGAGGCAGCATTTCTGGGCCAGCCAGCAAAACTGGTAGCCAATAGAAGTGGATCTTCTTAGGAGGTACTGGAAATTGGAAATTATGTTTGTGGGTACTGTGAACCAAGAATTATACGAAGCTGGATGATATTAGACAAGTGGGATATCAAATTTACACAGGTGATTTTGTTGTAGCCGCTTCAGACTTAATAGGCAGGGTTTTGTTTGGTTTTTTTTTTTAAGATTTTATTTAATTATCCTTAGAGGGGAAGAGAAGGAGAGAAATATCACTATGGTTGCCTCTCATAAGTCCCCTGCCGGGAACCAGCCTGCAACCCAGGCATGTGCCCTGGCTGGAAATTGAAATGCGATTGTGTGGCTCGCAGGCCCTCGCTCAATCCACTGAGCTACACCAGCCAGAGCTTAAGAGGCAGTTTTGATTGCGACCACGAGGTGGCAGCTAACGGCAACTCCAACTGTGCACTTAAACTTGGTGCCGGGAGTGTGCTTTGGAATCAACCACCAATAAGTGGAAGCTTGCTTTGGCAGAAAGAGGTTGTGTTTGGGGAAGCTGTTTCAGTGCTTCCTTGCCAAAGATTGCTTTTTATCCAGTTTTACTGCCAGCTCAAGTGATGTCAAGTGGTTTGCCCGTGTTCACACGCCTTGTAATTGTTTAACCTGGATTCCACTGTGAAATGTTATTAGCTCCTGGCCTTTCTGTTTCACATCAAGGCCTTTGAGCAAGTGGATGGGTTTTCTTTATAGCGTTGTTGATTTTCTGGCACTAAAACATCCCTTTTCAATTAGGGCTTTTTGCTAACCCCTTTTCCTTGTGATTTCAGTTAATTCCAAATTGTGTTCTTAAAGAACACCTATGGGAGCTGGGAAAACCCGAAGGACCTATAGTACAGGGTAGAGGTAGAGCCTGTAGGTGAAAACATGCAGGTGGTAGTGGCTCTTGCTGTCTCCCAGCCTCTGCTTGCACCTGGGTAGATTGAATGACCCCTGCCAATCAATAATTAATTAGCTTTTCAGAGATCAGTGCCAGTAAGTACCCTGGGAGACAAGCTTTGAAATTAGCCTTAAAGAACCACACAGTCTAGGAAAACAAAACCAAACTATACCTTGAGTCCATGCCAAATATGTGTAAGTATTGTAATGTCCGGTCTGAATTCTATGGAAGGTAGTTGAGGGCGATGAGTGAAGGCTGAAGTGACTGGTGGTGGAGAGTGTCGGGGAGAAGTGAGACCATTCAGGGCATCTGAAAAAGGTTTCACTGGAAAATAGAAATGTCAGATGGTGTCTGGTTGTGAAACCGATGCCAGAAATGAAGGAGGTTTTTTGTTTTAGTAAAGCTAGGGAAAAAATATGTGCTATTAAAAGTGCCTGAGAAAATCATTTGGGGTGGGTGGGTTATGAGGGGTACAGATAGGCCCACCTGGGCGCCTGTGTTGGTCCATCATTGAACAAATACTTTCGGGGAGTCTTGGCCCATCTGCCAGTGTTGGTCTCCAGGCCCATAGCTCACCAGTTAATCCCCACCCTCAATGCTACCAACAAAAAAGGTATCAAAAGATTTTTAAAGGAATTTTGGAAACTGGCAACTAGAGATAGATTTTTGTAAATTAACAAACTTCCCAATATGGACACAGTTCTCCTTTCCCTGGAAAATACAGGCCCCTCATTGGTGGTGCCAATAGCGCTCTAAGTCTCTGACTCTTGAAGCCCTACTTTTGTTTTTAATTTTTTAAATTTATTTTAGAGCAGGAGAAAGAAGCATTGATTTGTTGTTCCACTTAGACATTCATTGGATGATTCTTGCGTGTTCCCTGGCCAGAATCGAACCCACAGCCTTGGCATATCAGGATGACATTCTAACCGAGTTACCCAGCCAGGGCAGCCCTTCTGTTTTGATTAATTTGGTAGACCTTTAAAACAGCTGCCAGCCCTGGCTGGTGTGGCTCAGTTGGAGTGTAGTCCTGTAAACTGAAAGGTCACAGGTTCAATTCCTGGTTGGAGCACATGCCTGGGTTGTGCATTCAGTCTCCAGTCAGGGACCATACAAGAGGCTGCCATTTGATACTTCTACCTTGCATCCATGTTTCCTATCCCTCCCTCCCTCTCTCTAATGTCTATAAGCATGTCCTTGGGTGAGGATTTAAATAGAGAACAGCTACATATATGCCTGTGTTAGATGCTGGGAAACATTTTTAAGAAGGATACAGCTTCTAGCCCTGAAGACATGAGGACCCACTAGCACACTCCCTATAGAAGTGCCTGGTGTGGGCCTTCAGCAGGGCAGTGTGGACCCACTGGGCTAGGAATTCCCATTCCTACCTTTGGCTCCAAAAGCCAGGCCTGTTATCCAGAGCCCACACTGTTCCCCAGAGTGTTGGGAATGCTGCCAAGAAGTGGCCCACAGCAATGTGGGGACTTGGGCTACTGCTGTTTGAAAGCTGAACCCTTGGAATGGATTTACCAATTCTTTCACTTCTTAGACCTGGGAGAATGAGATGGGAGGAAGGAGTCTTGTTGATAGCACTAATTAGAACAGTTGTTTCAAAGCCCACAGATGAGGGAGACCTGGGTTTAATCACTTCTGGTTTAATCAGTTATGCTCTGGGACAAGGCTTGAGTAAATTTCGAATGAGTTAAAGCACTCTTAGCTCTCAGAGGCAGGATCAGTGATCTAGGTGAGAAATGGTCTTTTTGGTTTGGCTTTCAGAACAACCACTTGATCTCAGGGATGCTGTGAAGGGAAGCTGGTGGTCTGGGCCAGAATGTGACCGGGCTGGGGTCGGGGCAGAGGTGTAACATCCTCCTGGCTCAATCCTCCCCGCCTTTGCCTTTGCCTCTGCCCTCTGCCCTCTGCCCTCTGCCCTCTGCCCTCTGCCTCTGCCTCTGCCTCTGCCTCTGCCTCTGCCTCTGACCGCATTTAACTTTCCCAGAACCAATGCAGTCCCTAAGAGGTAGCTTTGCCTTGCTTTCAACCAGTCTGTGACACAGCCCAGGTTATTTTTCAGAAAGACAAATGTAAACAAGGTATTCCCCAGCTTAATAATGTCCTTTAGAAGCTCTGTATTCCTTCTGGGGTCTTCTAGACTCTAGACAAATGCAAAACTCCTTTCATGGCTAATAGATCCATGACAACTTCCCATCTGCCTATCAAAACAAGGCTCCAAATCCAGAATCCAGCTAACCTGGCTCATGCACTTTCTCACCTTCAGACTTTTATATGTGCAGTGGTTTGTTGTTTTTTTTTTTTACAGGGAAACTCTTGCACTTCCCACCCACATGAGGGCTCTTATTTATTATTCAGATTAGTATCACCTGGGCAAGAAGCCTTTGCCCACAGAACTACCCCCGCTTCAAAGTCAAGTTAGATGCCTCCCTGTTAAGTGCCTGCAACAACTGAGCTTCAGCAGACTGTATTGGAACTAATAGACACCTGTCCATTTCCCCTGATACAGCCTCCCTCTGGGGGCCTACTCAGTGCATGCACCGTTACTCCTTTGTAATTGTTAGCTGCATGAATGATGTTCCGTAAGGAGTTGTTTCTGAGATGATGTCCCCTCCTGTGGAAAGAACACTTGTGCAAAAAAAAATTCTGCAGGCCTAAATTGGGAATGCAAATGTGACTGAGATGCATATTTGCTATGGAGTTCTGCCAGAACTAAGGAAGGCAGACCTAGACACATGCGAAGTGGTAAGTGGCCTAGTGGCTATAGCCAAAGTTTTATTGGTAACCTG
The DNA here is from genome assembly GCF_014824575.4 of Sturnira hondurensis. NCBI lineage: Eukaryota > Metazoa > Chordata > Mammalia > Chiroptera > Phyllostomidae > Sturnira > Sturnira hondurensis. The sequence goes on along the minus strand of NW_028080209.1, from coordinate 2,057,555 downwards.
TGAGGAAGAGGTGAGCAAATAACATCCAGGTAAGGCCTCCCCTAGTGGGTCACTGACCATCTGAGCATAATATTAACAGTTTGAACTAAAACAGTATGAAGCAGTAATAGTGGCCAGCCCAAGAGTTTGTATTCTTTTTATTTTATTTTTTCAGCTTCATAGAAGTATAATTGACAAAATGCTCATATTTGTAGAGTGTACAATCTGATCAATTTTGATGTGTATACATTCATGAAATTAGGATAATGAACATACCCATCACTCCAAAAGTTTCCTTTTTTAGTTTGTAATCCCTCACCCACCCCCACCCCTATCAACAGGCAAAAACCAGTGGTATGCTTTCTGTCAATATGGGTTAGTTTGCATTTTCTATAGTTTTATAAAAATTGACTTACACAATATGCACTGTATGGTCTGGCTTCTTTCACTTGTATCAGTGTTGTGGCATAGTTCCTTTTTATTGCTGAGTAGTATTCCATTGTATGCATATTCCACAGGGTTTTTTTTATCCATGTGTTGGTGGGCCTCTGGGTTGTTTCCAGTTTTTGATTGCTGTGACTAATGCTACTATGAACATTCCTGTACAAGTTTTAGTGTGGGCGTGTAGTTTCATTTCTCCTGGTTATATATACCTACGAATGGAGTTGCTGGGTTATAGGTAACTGTGGTTAATATTTTGAGGAACTGCCAAACTTTTCTAAAGAGGCTGTACCATTTTGCATTCCTACCAGCAGTGTATGAATCTCATTTTCTTCTCGTTTTCACCCATGGTTTCTTTGGTCTTTATGTTAGCCACTCTAACAAGGACAAAGAGTTTGGATTTTATCCTTGAGTGATATTGAGCCAGTTAACAAGATGAAGGTGAGGATTGGCATGACCAAGAGTGCTGGCTGCTTGGCAAGTACTTGAACTCCTACTGCAGGAAGTAGTAACCTGAATTCAAGTCTGCATAGTGACCACACTGGGTACTGAGTGGCCATGAGTAAACCACTCAGTAAGTGACCACAGTACACATTCAGCCTGATGGCAGGGGGCGGGGGGGGAGGGGGATCCATCACTTGATTGCTCAGTTTTAGAAAGGAAAATGAGGACAGAATGAGGGCATTAAGGGGGAGAAATGAAAGGAATTGTTTAAAAAGTTACAGCCAATAGAAAGCCTGAAGCCCATTTCTATTTAAAAGTGCTGTTTTGGAAGCCCCTGATAAATGCATGGCACACATCCCAAAGAATAGCCACTTGAAAAATGAGCCCTGCATGTTTTACTGCTGCATCAAAGGGGCCATTGTAAGGAAAAGGACATCCTTAAAAATAAGTCAGTAGTAAGTGGGAGAGGCTACCCAAGCTGAAGGAGTAAGGAGACCTCAAAACAGCAAATTTATAAAAGCTACAAACCAAAAGACATTAAAAAATTCTAAAAAGTACCAGCAAGTAATGCCAAATAAATGGGTCTAGTTTAAGTGCACGAAGAGCAGAAGGTCAGTCTGAGACTAGGGGCATCAATTCATTCCTATGCGAAGAGGACGTCTAGGGGACAAAGCCCTCTCACTGTCATCTTTTCCTCCATCATGTGGGGTTCTCCTTTCCATTAAAAATTTTTTAAATTTTATTATGGAAAAGTTCTAACAAATGTAAAATCAGTGAAAGTATAATAAGTCACCATATACCCACCACCAAGCTTTAAGGGCCATCAACATTCTCCTACTCTTGTTACATCAATACCTACGCCCATTCCCCTCTTGCTCCTAACTCGGTTATTTTTTTAAAGTCAGGATTATTGCCCACGCTGCTCTGGCTCAGTTGGTCAGAGTGTCATGCTGTAGGCCGAAAGGTGGCACGGTCAGTTCCTGGTCAGGGCACATGCGTAGGTTGAGGGTTTGGTCCCAGTTGGGGCATGTATGAGAGGCAACTAACTGATATTTCTGACATGGATGTTGCTTTCCCTCCCTTTTTTTCTGAAATCAGTATGTCCTTGGTTGGGTGAGGATTTAAAAAAAGCCAAAATCGGGTTTGATGTACAATTTACATGCAGTAAAATCCTTTTTAGGAATACCATTCTGCGTTTTGATAAACAAGAGTTGTGTAACCTTCACTACAACGAAGCTATAAATATATTCATCACCCTAACAACTTCCCATGCTGTTCTTAGTATCTGTAAATTTGCCTATTCCACAATATCAGGTAAATGGAACTATACAGTCTGATCTCTTGTGTCTGGTTGCTTTTGTTCAGCATAATATTTTGAGGTTCTATAATATTGCATGTATCAGTAGTTCCTTTTTTTTTGCTGCACAGTAGTCCATTGTGTAACTGTACTGCAGTTTGTTTTTTCATTTTTATTTTTTATACAGGCATTTTGGATAAAATTGACTTTGAAATATATAAATCTGAACTCCACTCTTTTAAAAAAAATTTTTAAAGGTTTTACTTATTTACTTTTAGAGAGAGGGGAAGGGAGGGAGAGAGGGAGAGAAACATCAATGTGTTGACCAGCTGCCTCTCACATGCCCCCAACTGGGAATTGAACTGGTGACCTTTTGGTTTTGTAGGACAACACCCAACCCACTGAGCCACACTGGTCAGTGCTCAACTCTGCCTTTTTGAGGAATGGGTGTAAATCACAGCCCTGAGAAAGAGAAAAGCAGCCCCTGATATCCAGGAACTGGCCCGAGCCTTAGAGCTAGGCCTTGGCATGCTTGAAGTTGGCCTGGTTCCCCCAGTGAGTCCTTTCATTCTCCCGTTAGACATAAACAGTGCCACCAGACAGCAACATCAGAACAAAGTCATTTTACTAGTAAAGTAGGCAAAAGTCAAGCTACTTTATAATCTTACCTAAGTACATATAAAACAAGTTCGCTGTGCAAACCACTAAAATACAACATACCCCTCTCCCAGCTAATGAGTGACTGCTGCATCCCTAGCAGTTAAAACTTCAGGCAAGTCCATTCCTCCCTCCTAAGGAAGATTTTATTTTATTTTTTTAAGTTTATTTATTCATCTTTAAAGGGGAAGGGGAGGAGAGAGGGAGAGAAATATCAATGTATGGTTGCTACTTGTACATCCCCTGCTGGGAACTGGCCTGCATCCTAGGCATGTGCCCTGACTGGGAATCGAACCACAGTTATTCGGTTCTCAGGCCCGGGCTCAATCCACTGAGCTACATGAAGCCAAGGCAGGAAGATTTTGTGAGATACTCAGTCACCTGCTTCCTGATATCATCCAATCCAAAGCAAAGCCCTGCTTCCTTAACACCTCCCCGAAATCACCTAGCACAAACCGAAGTCCTAAAATAGCTCACTCTTAACACTTTTTTACTAAGACTCTGCTTCTCCATAGTGTGTGTTCTCCCTCACTGTAAGGAGCAAAAAATTCAACGTTACTCAACTACAAGTATATTTTTGGTTTGGGCTGAAGGGTATTGACCATTCATTCCTCAGCCCTCCTCAAGATACAGCACAATTTACTTTCCCATTAAATTCCTTCAAGTCCCTTCCCAGTTGATCCACCCACCAACATGGACGGGCGTCTGTGTGATTTGGCTACTGTGAGTAAAGCTGTTGTGAATGTTTCTTACAAGTCTTTTGTGACATATCTTCATTTTTCCTAGGTATGATAGTTTGCACATTGCTGCTATAACATTATTACAGACGTAGTAGCATAAAGCAACACAAACTTAACTACCTTAAAATTCTAATGGTCAGAAGTGGAAAATGGGTCAGCAGGGCTGTGTTTCTCTGGCAGCCTTGGGGAAGCTCTGTTTTCCTACCTTTTCTAAAAGCTACCTGCATTCCATGGCCTCTCTCCATCTTGAAGCCAACAGGGTAGCATCTTTAAATTGCTCTCTCATCTCTGCTCCTGTCGTTACATCTCTTTCTGTCTGACTCTCCTGCCCCCCTGTTTCCCTTATGATTACATTGGCCCACTGAGATTGAACAGAATAATATTCCCCATGTTGAAGTCCTTTACTTAATCACACCTGCAAATTCCCTCTTCCCATGTATGATGATGTAGTCGCAGGTTCTGGGGGTTATGATGTGGACACATTTGGAGGGCCATTATTCTGCCTATCACACTGACTGATTACCCCCAGGTATTCAGGAGTGGGATTACTTGCTTATTAGGTAGATACATGTTTAACTTTATTAGACATTGCCAAACAGTTCTCCAAACTGTCGGTATTATTTTATATTCTCAACAGCAATGTATGAGTTTGTTACTCAACATCCTCCCCAACAGTTGGTACTGTCATTCTTAGTTCAGCCATTCTAATGGGGATGCAGTGGTTTCTCACTGCAGTATTTAATTTGCATTTCACTTATTACCAAGGATGTTGAGCACATTTTCTTGTACTTAATGGCCATGTGTATATTTTTCTTTGTCAAGTGTCTGTCCGTTTATTTTTCCCAAGTCTTTACAAGTCTTGTATCAGTAATATGTTTTATGAATATTTTTTCAGTCCCTAGATTGATTATCCATTTTCTTTTCTTTTAAAAAAAAGTTTTATTTATCTATTTTTAGAGAGCGGAAGGGAGGGAGAAAGAGGGAGAGAAACATCAATGTGTGGCGGCATCTCAAGTGTCCCCTACTGTGGTACCTGGCCCACAACCCTGGCATGTGCCCCAACTAGGTGTCAAACCAGCGACAGTTTGGTTCACAGTCCAGTGCTCAATCCACTGAGCCACACTAGCCAGGGCTGATTATCCACTTTCTTAAAGGTATCTTGATGGGCAGAGTTTTACAATTTTGATGAAGTCAATTTATTATTTTTTTATGTTACTGCTTTCTGGATCCTGCTAAGAAATCTCCCTGGTCCAAAAAATGTTCTCGTATGATTCCTTCCAAATGTTTTATGGTTTTAACTTTTAAATTTAGGTTTATGATTCATCTCAAATTAATTTTTGTATATAGTGTAAGGTAGGGGTCAGGGTTAATTATTTTTCTTATGAATAAGAATATCCAGTTGTTCCATTGCTATTTGTTGAAATATTTTCCTTTCCCTATTGATTGGCTTTGGCACCATTGTCAAAAATCAGTAGGTTGTGACAAACATGGGTTGATTCCTGGTCTCTGTTTTATATCATTTCATGTCTATCCTCAGATCAAAATTACAGTCTTGGTTACTATGGCTTTACAGTATTAAAGTCAGGTAAGTGCTCTAGCTTTTTTCTTTTTCAAAGTTGTTTTGACTATTTTTCAAGATTTTTTCAGCCTTTTATATTTCTATGTAAATTTTAGAATCGGGATGTCAATTTCTAAGGGGAAAAAAAGCCATGACTTTGATTGGGATAGCTTTGAGTATAGATCAATTTGGGGAGAATTGACTTCTTAACACTACCCAGTCTTTCAACCTATTAACCTGGCATAGCTCTCCATTTATTTTAGATTTTCTTTAATATCTCTCAACAATGCTTTATAACTTTTAGTGCAAAGTCTTTGTTAACTTTATTACTAAACATTCTTATGTTATTTTAAATGGAATTAATTTTAATTTTGTTTTCTCTCTGTTCTTTACTGGATATTAAAAATGACTTTTAGACCTTTCCATTAAATTATAAGGAACATACAATAAAATGCACAGATCCTATCCAGTAAATTTGGATAATTACATACTTTTGTATAACTACTGCCCCAAACAAAAGAAAAAAACATTTTTTTCTTCCCATAGTATTTTCTCCTGCCCTTTTCCAGCCAATTCCTTCCTCAACCTTCCTACAACCAGTATCAGATTTCTACCACCACAGATCAGTTTGATCTGTATTCAGACATTGTATAAATTGATTTATATAATCTTTGATTTTTTATACGATTTTTATTTATTTATTTTAGGCAGGGGGGAAGGGAGGAAGAGAGGGAGAGAAACATCAATGTGTGGTTACCTCTCATGCGTCCCCTACTGGGGACCTGTCCTAGCCTGCAACCCAGGACTGTGCCCTGGCTGGGAATCAAACCAGAACTTTTTTGTTTGCAGGCTGGTGTTTAATCCACTGAGCCATACAAGCAAGGGCTAATATTTGACTTTTTAAAAAAAGATTTCATTTATTTATTTTTAGAAAGAGGGGAAGGGAGGGAGGAAGAGAGGGAGAGAAACATAATCAGTTGCCTCTCGTGCACCCCCAACTGGGGACCTGGCCTGCAACCCAAGCAGGTGCTCTGACTGGGAATCCAATGTGGCAGCCTTTCAGTTTTCAGGATGTTGCCCAACCCACTGAGCCACACCAGTCAGGGCTGCTATTTACTTTTTATGACTAACTTTTTCTACTTTTATCTGTATTGTTGCATGTACCAGTACTTTGTTTTATTTTATTGTTGAATAGCACTCCATTTTATTCTATTTATTCCCTAAATAAAACACAACTTACCCATTTTTCTATCGACATTTGAGCTTCTTCAAGTTTGGAACTGTTATGAATAAGGGTGCCATGAATATTCTTGTGCAAGTGTTTTTGTGGCACTGGCTGGTATGGCTCAGTGGATTGAGTGCCAGTCTGCAAATCAATAGGTTGCGGGTTCAATTTTCAGTCAGGACACATTCCTGGATTGCTGGCCAGGTCCCCAGTTGGGAACATGTGAGAAGCAATAGATTGATGTTTCTCTCACATATCAATGTTTCTCTCGCTCTCTTTCTCCCTCCTTTCCCCTCTCTGTAAAATACAAATAAAATCATTTTTAAAAAAGGTTTCTTTGTAAATATTTGCATTCAATTCTGTTGGGCAAATACCTGGGAATGGAATTGCTGGGTAATAGACTAGGCCTGTCTTTAATTTAATAAGAATTTTCCAAATCTTCATAGTGCTTGCTTCATTGTGCAGCTTCTACACACCCATTGCATCAGTTTTGGCTGTGGCCAATATTCACTGTTGTCTTTTTGACTTCACTTATACTAGTGAAGTTGTTTCTAGTTGAGAAACTACTATCTCACTGTAGTTTTAATTTACAGTTAACTGATAACTAATGATCTTAAGCACCTTTTAATGTGCTTGTTGCGCATTTTTGTGTCTTACATTAAACATCTGTTCGATTATTTTTTCCATTAAACAATTTTTATTATTAATTTCTGTAAATTTAAAAATATATTTGGCATATCAGTCATCTGTTTAATATAGATCTCAAATGCATTTTCCAGTCTTCTCTATTCATTTTCTTCTTTTTAAAAAAATATTGCCCTGGCTGGCGTGGCTCAGTGGATTAAGTGCTGGACTGCAGATGAAAGGCTGTGGGTTCCATTCCAGGTCAGGGTACATGCCTGGATTGGTGGCCAGGTCCCCATTTTGGGGGTGAGCAAGAGGCAACCAATCAATGTTTCTCTCGCAAATTGGTGTTTCATTTCCCTCTCTTTCTCCCTCCCTTCCCGTCTCTAAATAAATAAATACATAAAATCTTAAAAATATTTATCCTTTTAGAGAGTGGAAGAGAGAGAGAAACATCAATGTGAGAGAGAAACATTGATTGGTTGCCTCTCACATGTGCCCCAGTGGGGACTGAAACTGCAACCTAGGTATGTGTCCTGACTGGGAATTGAACCTGCAACCTTTTGTTGTATATGGGACAGTGCTCCAACCAACTGAGCTACCTGGTCAGGGCCTGTTATACTTTCTTAATGATGCTAAGTCTTGATTTTACATTTTGGTCTATGATCCTCTCAGATTAATTTTTGTATATGGAGTGATACAAAAGTCATGGTTCATTTTAAATTAATACTTATTATAAAAATGTAGCCTCTTACTATAAAATTCAATAAAGACTTTTACAGAGAACACTCACATGCCCATCACCTAGATTCTAACATTAACATTTTACTATACTACTTATCATTTATCTATTTACCTTCCATCCATCTCTTCACATATCCATCCACCGATATATCTTATCTTTAAAATAAATGTTCAAATAAATTTCAGATAATAGTTCTCTAACCCCATGAATATCATCAGTTTATAGATCAGTAGGATTATTTACACTTATGAAATACAGAAATCTTTTTTATTTAATCTTTATTTTTTCAATTTCCATTTATACCCCCGTCCTTCCAGCAATCTTGAAATACACAAATCTTACGTGTGATTTCATTATGTTGTGATAATATGACCTGTGTAACCCAAACCTCTATTAAAATACAGAATTTTGCAATCATTTCAGAAACTTTCCTCACTGTTGCCAGTTAATCACATCTTCCATACTCACAAAGCTTTCTGCTCCCCTGCCGTCCCCTAAAGAGACTAGTTCTGCGTGTTCCAGGACTTCATATAAAGGAGTTACACAGCATGACTCTTTTGTTTAAGGCTTTTTCACTCAAACAATGTTTTTGAGATTCATTCATATTGATACATGTCTATCAGTAGTGTGTTCTTTTTTTTTTATACTTTATTTACTTATCTTTAGAGAGGAAGGGAAGGAGAGAATGAGAGAAACATCAATGTATGGTTGCCTCTCGTGAGTTCCCTGCTGGGAACTGGCCTGCAACCCAGGCCTGTGCCCTGACTGGGAATCGAACCGCGATACTCTGGTTCGCAGGCCTGCGCTCAATCCACTGAGCTACACCAGCCAGGGCTCAGTAATGTGTTCTTTTGGGCTAATTCTATTGTGAGCTATACCAGTTTGTCCATCCTTGGATTGAGGGTCACCTGGGATGCTGTCAAATGTTAGCTATGTTAGCTTTATGAACATTCTCGTACAAGCTTTTTGTGGACATATATTTTCAATCCCCTTGGGTAAATACCTAGTAATGGAAATGTTAGGTCATAGGGTGGGTATATTTTTAACTCTTTTGATAAATTGTCAAACAGTTTTCAAAAGTAGTTGTATCATTTTATATTTCTGCCAACAATGTATGAGTTACAGTTGCTCTACATTCTCCCAATATCTGCTGTTGGTAGGTCTTTTAACATTTTATTTTGAAATTTAGCCATCCTAGTGTATTTCATGTGGTTTTAATTTTCATTTCCCTGATGACTAACAATGTCGAACACCTTTAGTTTTTTATTTTTATTTTATTTTTTGGAGAGAGGGGAAGAGAGGGAGAGAGGGAGAAAAACATTGATTGGTTGTTTTCCATATGCACCCTGACTGGGGCCCGAACCTGTAGCCCAGGCATGTGCCCTGACCAGGAATCAAACCAGTGACCTTTCAGTTTGTGGGAAGATGCCCAACCAACTGAGCTACACCAGCCAAGTGTATTGAACTCTTTTTAAAGTGCTTATTTTGCCATTCTTACGTCTTTTTCTGGGTAGTGTCTGTTAAATAGTTTGACCACTTAAAATTTTTTTGAATAAGGATTTGTTCTTATTTTTTAAATTATTTATTTATTTTCAGAGAGAGGGTAAGGGAGAGAGAAAGAATGGGAAACACCAATGTGTGAGAAAAACATTGATCAGTTGCCTCTTGCATGCCCTCAACTGAGGACCTGGCCTGCAACCCAGGCAGGTGCCCTGACAGGAAATCCAGCCAGTGACCTTTTGGCTTGCAGGCTGGTGCTCAATCCACTGAGCCACTGAGCCAGCTAGGGCTGCCCAAGTTTTAATCAATAATTTTTTTAATGTATCCACTATACTTCCACAAACCTGGAAAAAACTGGACCCTCAAAAAATTAATCTTTTAATACTGAGATATTTGTAGATTTGCATATATTCGTAAGAAATAATACAGAGTCTGTGTACCTTTTATTTTGTTTCTCAGTGGTAACATCTTGCAAACTATTATCTCGAAGATAAAATCTTACAAAACAATGTCACAACCAGGATATTGATACTGACATATTTAAGAGACAGAATATTTTCATCACCGCAAAGATCCTTCAGGTTGCCCTTTTATAGCCACACCCACTTCTGTCCCACCTCCTTAGCCTCCCAAACTCTGGCAAGCACTAGTCTGTACTCTATTTCTAGTTTTATTTCACAAACGATACTAAATGGAATCATATAGTATGCAATCTTTTGGGATTAGCTTTTTTTCACATAGCATAATTCTCAGAAGATACATTTAGATTGTTTCATGTTTCAGTAGTTTGTCCCTTCCTCTTGCTGACTAATATTCCATGGAATAGATGCACCACAGTTTGCTTAACCATTCATTCACTGAAGGACATCTGGACTGGTGCCAGTTTTGGCAATCACAAATAGAGCTGCTATAAACATTTAGGTACAGGCTTTTGAGTAAACAAATCTTTATTTCTCTGGAATAAATGTCCAGGAGTACAACTGCTGGGTTGTACCGTTGTTGCATGTTTAATTTTTTAAGAAAGTCTTTTCCAGAGTGACTGTACCATATTACATTTCCATCAGCAACATATAAATGCTCCAATTTCTCTGTATCTTTGCCAGCATTTAATGTTAGGTCCCTATTGTACATTTTAGTCATTCTTATAGGTATGTAGAGATCACATTGTGGCTTTAATTTATATTCCCCTAATGGCTTCTGCTGTTGAACATCTTTTTACGTGCTTACTTACCATCTATATATCCTCTTTGGTGAAAGGTCTGTTCATGTCTTGGCCTGTTTTCTAATTGGACTTTGTTTTGTTTTTTTACTGTTGTGTTTTGAGAATTCTTTATTCTAGATACTAGTTCTCTGTCATATATATGATTTGCAAATATTTTCTTCCAGCCTGTAGCTCATCTTTTCATCTCCTAATAGGATCTTCCACAGAGAAAAATACTGAAATTTTGATGTAATCAATGTCAATTTTTTCTTTGTTTTTATTAAATCTAAGTGTCTAGTGCTAAATGTGAAGATTTTCCCATGCTTTTTTCCTCAATGTTTTATAGTTTTATGTCTTACATTTAAATCCATGATCTACTTTGAGTTGGTTTTTGTATTACACTTAGTTTGAGGTTCATTTTTTTTGCTTACGGATGTCCAACGTTTGTAGAATCATTTGTTGAAAAGGCTATCTTTTTGCCCAGTTTAAAATTTGAGTTGTAATAGTTCTTTTTTAAAAATATATTTTATTGATTATACCATTACAGTTGTTCTATTCCCCCCTTGATTCCCCTCCACCCTGCACACTCCCTCCCCCACTATTGCCTCCCTTTAGTTTATGACCCCGTGTCACAAGTTCTTTAGAGTCTATATTTCCCATACTATTCTTGCCCTCCCCCTGTCTATTTTCTACCTACTGTCTATGCTATTCTCTGTACCTTCTCCCCCCTTCTCCTCCTCCCACTCCCCTGTTGCTTACCTTCCATGTGATCTCCATTTCTATGGCTTTGCTCCTAATCTAGCTGTCCTCTTAGTTTGCTTTTATTTTAGGTGTGGTTGTTAATAACTGTGAGTTTGCTGTCCTTTCACTGTTCCTATTTTTCATCTTCTTTTTCTTAGATAAGTCTCTTTGACATTTCATATAATAAGGGCTTGGTGATGATGAACTCCTTGAATTTGACCTTATCTGAGAAGCACTTTATCTGCCCTTCCATTCTAAATGAAAGCTTTGCTGGATAGAGCAATCTTGGATGTAGGTCTTTGGATTTCATGACTTGGAATACTTCTTTCCAGCCCCTTCTTGCCTGGAAGGTCTCTTTTGAGAAATCAGCTGACAGTCTGATGGGCACTCCTTTGTAGGTGACTGTCCCCTTGTCTCTTGCTGCTTCTAGGATTCTCTCCTTCATTTTCATCTTGGCGAATGTAATTATGATGTGCCTTGGTGTGTTCCTCCTTGGGTCCAGCTTCTTTGGGACTCTCTGAGCTTCCTGGATTTCCTGGAAGTCTATTTCCTTTGCCAGACTGGGGAAGTTCTCATTTATTATTTGTTCAAATAAGTTTTCCACTTGTTGCTGTTTCTCTTCCCCTTCTGGTACCCCTATAATTTGGATGTTGGAACATTTAAAGATGTCCTGGAGGTTCCTAAGCCTTTCCTCATTATTTTGAATTCTTGTTTCTTCATTCTTTTCTGGTCGAATGTTTCGTTCTTCCTTCTGATCCACTTGATTTGAGTCTCAGTTTCCTTTCCATCACTATTGGTTTCCTGTGCATTTCCCTTCATTTCAATTAGTTTAGCCTCCATTTGTTCCTCTAATTTGTAACTAAAATCAACCAATTCTGTGAGCATCCTGATCACCAGTATTTTGAACTGTGCATCTGATAGGTTGGCTATTTCTCGGTCACTTAGAAGTATTGGCTCTGGGGCTTTGAGCTGTTCTTGAGCCATAATGTTTTGGTCTGTTCGCGCCTGTTATGTATAAGAGGTGGAGCCTTAGGTGTTCACCAGGGTGGGGTGACCCAGTTGCTGGGTTGTGACGCTGGATGTGGGGCCAGGGTCAGGGAGGGGTAATGACATTTGTTTCACTCTGTCTTGAACCTTGGTCCCCTCTGCTGCTTCCTGCAAGCAAACCGGGCCCCCCTGGTGCCGGCTCCCAGGAGTGTGGGTCTGTGTACTCTCCAGGACCCTGTGGGTCTCTCCAACAAACTCTCTGTGAGCCTGGGAGTTTCTCCTGGCACCTCAATCCCAAAAGTTTTTCCACTTGGTGCTTTTAGGCTTTAATTCCCATTGCTGGGGCCCTAGCCTGTGCAGGCTGTCACACTGCTCGCTCCTCTGCCTGGTTTATCTGCATGCGAATGTGTGACCAAGCTCCACAGCTGCCTTGTGCCCCCACTGGGTCTGCCCACTGCCACCCCACATCTGGGATCTGCCAACTGCCACCTTTGCTCCTGGGTCAGTGTGGCCACCTTATCCTGTGCGACCCCTTTCGGCTAGCCGCTGACTCTTCCCCTCTTACCGGTCTGGCAGAATGGTTCATTGTTGTTGGACTTCCATACAGTTCAATTTTGTGTGTTTTGGTTGCGTTTTTGTTAATAAAACTTCGTGTCTTTAAACTTGGTTGTTCGAGGAGGCACAGTGTTTCCACCTACGCCTCCATCTTGGCCATAAGTCTCTCCTTCCTGTCCATTAATTTTTTAATGGCATCTTTTGATTAGCAGAAGTGTTTCGTTTTGATAAAGTCAAATGTATTGATTTTCTTTTATGGTTATTGCTTTTGTAACCTAGCTATCTTTTAAGTGAGAAAGATATACTATATTTTCCACAAAAGTCTTTAGGGTCTTAGTTTTATGTTAATATCTATGATCCATCTTGAATTAATCTTAGCATATGGTGTGAGGAAGGAGTCACAGTTCATTTGTTCCCATATGGATATCCATTTATTCCAGCACCTTCTGTTACAAAGTTTTTTTCCACTGGATTGTTTGATGCCTTTGCTGAAAGTCACATAATCATGTAAGTGTCGGTCTATTTCTGGGTTCTCTATTCTTTTCCATTGATCTATTAGTCTGTCTGTACACCATTATTCCACTGTCCTGATGATTGTCATGTTATGTGAATTGTTAACTTACTGATTTTAGAGAAAGAGGTGGAGGGGGAGAGAAATATTGATGTGTTGTTTCACTTATTTATGCATTCATTGGCTGAGTCTCGTGTGTGCCCTGCCCAGGGACTGAAACCACAACCTTGGCATATAAGGACAATGACCTAACCAACTAAGCTATCTGGCCTGGGTGATTACTGTGACTTCACAGTAAGTATTGAAATTAAGTAACAAATCCTTCAATTCTGTTCTTTTTCAAGATTTTTAACGTTATTTTATAACCTTTCATTTTCATATATATTACAATCATTATGCCTATTTCTTCTAAATAATCTGATGATATTTTTATAAGAATTGTGTTTGTGGCGGACTCCAGCCAGCAGAGTCTGCCTGTTGTGGCTGACAATGAGAATGAATGCACATGCGACAACAATCCTGTAGAGAAAAAGGGAACAGCATGACTACTCTCTCAAGGGGAGAGGGCCTATGGATGCCTCGGCCACCCCCTCAAGAGGGGAGCGCCTTGACCTTTGCCTAGACAGGCTTTTATTATATTCCTCGGGTCTTACATCAGAGAAAGATTTATAATCTTTTACATAGAATATTATTGTCTACATTTTAGGTACAATCAAGAAAATGAAAATAACATGCAGAGGGGAATGGCAATGAGCTGATTAGCTCTGTCCTTGGGGAAATTTATACAGGCTTTGGAAATTACCTTGAAGATAGACAATACACATTTATTGTTTTAAACCAGGGTCATGGAGTTTTAGCAGGAGCAAGCCATAACAGTCTATGTATTTTCTAGGCCTGATTCCCATGGGAAAACTCAGTTTGAAGGTCTGGCTTTTGCCCACCACTTCCCTTCTGTAGGTTTTCCATACAGAGCTGAGTCACATTTACCAGACTAAAACAAACCAATCCCCTACAGTGTTGAATCCATGTATCAATTTAGGGAAAATGGATTATTTTCAATACTGAGTTTCCTAATCTATGAACATAACGTATCTCTCCATTTATTTAGGCCTTTTTTACCTTCTCTCAGCAATATTTTGTGGTTTTCAGTATACAGCTCTTACACAATTTTTGTTATGTTTATCCCTAGATTCTGACTTTTTAAAATATTTTATTTATTTACTCTTAGAGGGGAAGGGAAGGAGAAAGAAAGAGAAAGATCAATGTGTCATTGCCTCTCACACGCCCCCTACTGGGGACCTGGCCTGCAACCCAGGCAAGTGCCCTGACTGGGAATTGAACCAGCAACCCTTTGATTTGCAGGCCCATGCTCAATCCACTGAGCTACATCAGCCAGGGTAGATTTTGATGTTTTTTGATGCTATTACAAATGTTAACTTATTAGAGGTGTGGTAGGCAGCTTCTAATATGGCTCCTAACGATCCCTGCCTTCTACTATTCATGCCTTTGTGTACCCTCCTCCCACACTGAGTCAGGCTGACCTATGTTATAAGTAAAAAGCTGTGGAACTGATAAAGTATGATTTCCAAGGCTAGGTCATAAAAGACACTGCAATTCAGTCTTGGAATCTTGTATCATTTGGTCTGGGAGGAATCCAGCCACCATGTCATGAGGATACTCAAATATCCCCATGGATAAGTCCACATGGATGGGTACTGAGCCTCTTTCCAACTGCCAGCCACATGAGGGAGCCCCCGGAACTGGAGCCCCCAGCTCCAGTCAAGCCTTTAGATGTAGCCCCAGCCAACACCTGACTGAAACCTTACGAAAGACACCAAACTAAAACTGCTCAGCCAAACCACTCCAGGATCCATAACCCATAGAAACTATGAGAAATAATAAATAACTCATGACTTTAAGCCATTAAGTTTTGGGGAGATTCATTACACAGAAATAGGTAGCTAATTCTCAAGCAAAGACCGGAAACAGAAGGTGCTCCCGGGGAACTCGATGGCTAGACAAGGCAGTCCTGGGGAGGTGGAAGGAGTGAGAGGCATGTTAAGGGGGCAGATTCAGGTAAGGAACCTACAAAAACCTATTTTCTGTATTTTATATGTCATTTTATCCAGGATCAGCCTTACAGAATTACTACAGATGATCTCTGGAATGTGGGACAAAGAGAATGCTGTGTGATCTTCATTTGGAAGACAGATTTTAGGTGTGTCACACGGGGTGTTCCTAGAACAAGTGAGTCTCATTCATACTGGGCAAGTGATTGAGCTTTATACTTAAGATCAGGCTCTGGAAGGGCAATAGCTGTTCTTTCATTAACAAATTTTTCATTGAGATGTGTTCTGTGTTAAGTCCTGGGATAAATGTTGAGTGAAGTAATAAGGATAAGTGAGACACAGACCATACCTTCAAGAAGTCTGAAATGTGAAATTGGCAAGAAAACAAGGACAACACTATGTGACAAATGACGTGATAAAGCAGGACAAACCCCAGCTAACAGGTGGCACAGAGGCAGTTAGGGAGGGCTTCCAGAGGTGACTTTTAATTTGAGTTTTGAAGGATAAGTATAATCTGACCTCTCCTTGGGTTGGTGGGGGTGGACAATTGAATGTGTGAGGGTCTCGGAATATGAGCCCTTCAAACAGGGAAGCATATTCAAGACTTGGAAGGCTGTCTAGAGGTTCAAGAAACTAGAGGTAATTCCAAATGACTAGACTATAGGATAAGTTGGCAGGGGTCAGCTCCTGCAGAGCCTTGTATCTCCTGGTAGAATTTGAATTTTAACTTCAAAAAACTGAAAAGCATCCGTACAGTTTTAATCAAGGCCACAACTTACGCAGTCATGCATCTAGGAAGGATTCCTCTTGAAGTTGTGGGTGGATGGGGCTGAAGGGCGGCCTAGATGGGAGCCAAGAAGAGGCAAGAGGAAGAATCCTACTGAAGTATTGGCAGATGGCAAGGAGGGAAGGGCCTGGGTTGACGTCAAGAAAGCAGAAGTAATAGTGTTATCAACAGATGAAATATACGAAATACATAAATGACTCCCATGTTTCTGGCTTAAGCAACTAAAGAAATACCTTACCATTTACTCTGGTTATAAGGAAACAGGCAACATTTTACATACTCATTTTTTATTATAGGACTTTTGGAGAAGCATTTAACTGGAATAATATGACAGTATGTACAGGAGTCCCCCTTATCCACATGGGATAAGCTTTAAGATCCCCTGAAACTATGAGTACCACACCCTATATATAATAGGTTTCTTCCTATAATATATATATATTATATATATAATATACATATTATATATATATTATATATATATTAAAAGTATATATATATACTTTTTATTTAAAGGAAGCATCTCTTTGGCATATCTGAATTGCCAATATCACTACACTAAATCCATCCTTAAAGTTGTCAGTAGGCTCTCTGACTTTAGAGAAAGCCAAGATGGCAGCCTAGGTAAACACAGCTCACCTCCTCACACAACCACATCAAAATTACAACTAAACTACAGAACAACCATTATTCAGAACTGCCAGAAATTGAACTCAATGGAAGTACTACAACTACAGAATTAAAGAAGAAACCACATCAAGACTGGTAGGAGGGATGGAGACATAGAACAGGATGGTCCAACACCCATGTGTGGTGAATAAAAATCAGGAGGGATCTCTCAGGAGCAAAGGGTGCCAGCCCCACAGTGGACCCCCAGCCCAGGGTTCCACGGCCAGGAAGATAAGTCCTCATAACTTCCGGCTATAAAAAACAGGGGGAGTGAGGTTGTGAAGGACAGAGACTGCTGCATTCCCAGGCAGTTCCTCTTAAAAGGCCCACAGACTTACTCAGACTTATTCTCTCTGAGCTCCAACAGTGGGGCAGCAGCTTGAAAGGCCCACAGGTACATAGGAGGAACTGAATTGTCTGGCAGCAGGGCGACAGCTGGGGGACAGCTTTCTCCTGGACAGAACTGTTGGCAGAGGCCATTGCTCCTTTTCTGAGCCCTCCTCCCACAGACCCAGCAGACAGGCACCATATCTGAGATTTCATCAACCTGGCTCAGATGGTTTGTCCCACCTTGGTGATTCCCTGAGGCTCTGCCTCACCCAAATTTCAGGCCCACCCAAGCTGTTTCCAGTGGCTTTTCTATATGAATGGCTGGTTTTAGCTCATGGTTCATATTTTCCTAACACCTCTCAAACAAGCAGCATCTGGCCTCAGCAAGCCTCATACCTCTTGCTAACTTGGCCCAGGCCAGGGCCACTGGGCAAGCCTCTGACTTCATAGCTTGGCCTTACTTGGGCACCTCCAAGTCCAGCACAAGTAGTAGCCACCCGCATATTGCTTTGTAGCTTATGCCACATGGCCTCGGACAGAACACAGGTGATAGCTGACCACGGTCTGGAAAGCCCCAGAGCCTGCACACCCACTGGACAGCTACAGACCATGTCGGAGCACTACCACCCAACGATCTCCACAAGCAGCACACTCAAGGGGTGGCCTTATCAGAGCCCTGCTGAAGTAAGTCCTGCTTTGTGGAGTGGGCCCCTCACAGATGATCCTCTATAGTGGTTGGAGGTTGGTGGTCAGAAGTCATGGCCAATTCTTGCAGCTTACTGGCCTGGGTAAATTTCTCCTATTGACCTGTCAACAGCAAACAAGCTTCACCAACAAGAGGAGGGTGTACACAGGCCACATGGTGGGTGCACCTCAAGTACCCAGCTTGAGTGATAGAGGAGGCTATGCCATTAGACCCTACAGGACACCTCTACATTAGGCCTCTCTATCAAGCCAAGGAGTCATTACAGCTCGACCTAATACACAGAAACAAACAGGGAGGCTGTCAAAATGAGGAGACAAACATGGCCAAAATCAAAGAACAGAACAAAACTCCAGAAAACAAACAAAATGAAGACAAGCAATCTATTAGATGCAGAATTCAAAACACAGGTTATAAAGATGCTCAGTGAACTTAGGGGAACGAGCAGATGAACTCAAAGAGGACTTCAATAGCATAAAAAGGATGCAGGATCCTTCAGAAATGAAGGATACACTAACTGAACTGAAGAATAATTTACAGGGAATCAACAGTAGAATACATAAAGCCAAGAATCAGAACAGTGATTTGGAATGTAAGTAAGCAAAACAAACAAAACAAAACAAAAACAACCCAAATCAAAACAGCAAGAAGAAAAAAAGAATCCCGCCCCTGCCCCCCCCCAAATGAAGCTAATGTAATGAGCCTCTGGGGCAACTTTGATCATGGGGGTGCCAGAAGGAGAAGACAAAGAGCAAAAAATTGAAAATCTATTTGAAAAAATAATGACAGAAAATTTCCCTAACTTGGTGAAGGAAATAAATAGGCACGTCCTGGAAGTGCAGAGTCCCAAACATGAACCCAAAGAGGCTCACACCAAGACATATAATTACAATGCCAAAGATTAAAGACAAAGAATCTTTTTTTCCACATTTTTTTTATTCTTTTTCAAGTACAGTTTTCTGTCTATTACTCCCATCCCATAAAGACAAAGAATCTTAAAGCAAGAAAAAAGCTATTAGTTATCCACAAAGAAATTTCCATAAGACTGTCAGGTAATTTCTCTCAAAAGACACTTTGCAGGCAAGAAGGAATTGGCAAGAAATATTCAAAGTCATGAAATGCACAGACCAACAACCAACACTACTCTACCTACCAAAGCTATCATTTACAATTGAAAGATAGATAAAAATCTTCCCAGACAAGAAAAAACTAAAGTTGCAAACCCATATTATATGAGATGTTAAAGTGACTTATTTAAGAAAAAGATTAAAACTATGAATGATAAAATGGCAATAAATACATATCTGTCAACAGTTGAATCTAAAAAACAAAATAAGCAAACAGCAGAATAGAAACAGAATCATAGATACAGAGAACATTTTGGTGGTTGCCAGATGTGAAGGTCAGAGGTATAGGTGAAAAAGTGAAGGGATTAAGAAGCACAAATTGGTAGTTACAGAATAGCCATCGAGAGGTATAGTACAGCACAGGGAACAGAGTAACCAAAGCACATGTATGCATGGCCCATGGACATGGAGAATGGTGTGGGGATTGCCTGAGGGGATGGAGTGGACTGGGTAGAGGGATGAATGTGGGGAAAACAGGCACAACTGTAATAGTATAATCAATAAAATATGACTAAAGAAAAAAAAGTTTCTGTGTCTTTAAGTGAAACGACATGTAGTAAAACCAATTTTACCATAGACTAATTTTGTAAGTAAGAGTTAAGTTCCTTTGGCAACATTATAATGAAAGGAAGTCATTTGAGGACCTGCTGTCCTCTTGCACTTTGGAGACATTAAGTAAAAGAAGGGTTACTTGAACACAAGCACTGAGATACCAGGAGTTGATCTGATAACCCAGATAGCTACTAAGTGACTAACAGAGAAAGGACACTGTGTAGTGTGGAGATGCTTAACTAAGGGATGATGCATGTTCTGAAGGCATGCAATTTAAAACTTAATTTACTTCTGGAGTTTCCACTTAATATTTTTGGGATGCATCGACTGTAGGTAACTGAGACTCTGGGAAGGAGTTTAAATCTAATATTTATCTACGTTCCACCAGGAAAGGTTGGGATCCCTTGGTTAATGTTCCCTGAACAAGAGAAAGTAATGATTACTACTAAGACAAAGGATCTGGGAGTGGTCTTGTAGGCTCTTGTAACTAAACAGGCTCATAAAAGCTGGAGATGGAATTAGAAACCAATAAAAAACCTCCATCCATCTATTCCATCAACATTTACTGAGCCCTTATTTTGGACAAGGCTTCGTGCTAGGATATGGGGGTATGGGGGTAAATGACACAAGACTACCCTTAAGGAGTTTACAATCTAACTATCTTTGCTCTTGTGTACTGAAACCTGCAATGCCTTTTGGAGTTCTGCTCTGAACTTAATAAAGTGGCAGATCGTACATGTAGCTGTCTAGCTGATGGTGTGATTGTACTGCTCCTTTTCTGCAAAGGCTTTGGCAGCTGGTGGCAAGATGTATTCCTACCCCCTGGATCTGCCCCTGAGAATTTATCTTGAGGAGCAATCTGAGATATGGACAAGGATTTACATACAGGGATGTTCACTGCTTCTCTAAAAAAACAGAGGATACAACCTAAACTTCTAACAATGGGATATGGCAAAATAATTGATGATACACCCCTGTGATGGACTATTAGGTAGTTATTAGAAATGGTATTTTAAAATAACTTAGCAGCATGTGGGAAAGACCAGAAAAAAAGTAGGACACAGATTTCTACAGAAGGTGCTCAAAGATACCCATAATTTAGTATTTTAGGCCCTCTGTATTTTTCAAATTTTTGACAACGTGCTTCTTCTGGTATTTCTACAATCAGGACTTTTGGGGGTTTTCCCCCTTTATTTTAGAGACCTAATGGTCTCTAAAATAAGAGACCATTATTTAGAGACCTTTATTTAGAGACCTTTTTCTCTGCCATAGACCAATTCGTCTATGGCAGAGAAAAAGCTAGAAAGACAACCAAAATGACCAAGATTTGGGAAACCAATTCGTCTATGGCAGAGAAAAAGCTAGAAAGACAACCAAAATGACCAAGATTTGGGAAACTTATGAGGACTGACCAAAATTAACTGAAATTCCATATGTTATGTGGCAAGAGTTGTGTGAAATGTCAGTAATATTAGCTGCAGTATACGACTGCCTACTATGTGCCAGGCACCAAGCAGGTTTATTATCTCTATTTTACAGAGGAAAAATAAATTAATTCAGTTTCCAACCTAGGTTTGTTTGGTTTCATATCCTGATACAAGCAAATTCAAAAAGGGTAATAAGCAACCCACAGATAAATCCTATACAGGATTTTCAACATGTTTAAGGCATTGGAGGTCTGGGCTGCTGATAACAGTGACAAAGCTTACGCCAGCTCGAGTGTGTTTGACTGTATATTTCCCTGAAGAATCTGTCTGACATTCACAATACACTCCATTTATTGCCGGAAACGATGATGCCTTATGATTTGCATTATGTGCGCACATACATACATGTATCTTCCTTTCTGGCCCTCATGTTTTCCTAGAAAGGAAGTATTCGCTTTATTGCACAAATAAAGGATACCATGATAAACATTTGTTATATGTACCACACTTCCAGACATTCTGGATGTCAGTGAACCATGCCAGTCCTCCCAACATACCCCCGCCCCAGCCCCCACCATTTCCGTGCAGTACCTAATCCCAGGGATCTCGGGGTGTACTCTCGTTGCGTTTAATTGCATTCCACTTTTTTCCCCAAACCTTGCCTCTCAACCCCTGCCTGATGGACTGGCAATGTCAAGACCCTGGCGGCCTGACCTTAGGTCATCTTTGGCCTAGGACTCGCTGCGTGACCTTGTGCAAGTCCCTGTTTCCCTCTTCACAGAGCCGCAAGGATGAATAGCTGAGGCTCCACCCTGGTCATTCCTTCGCAAGGCCGCCCCGCTCCAGCACGCTCTTTCAGAGGTTCTCACCAACCTCACCCTTACGCTCCTGGAGTAGAGACCGCCTGGAGTCGCTCGGCCCACTCATTCAAGACGCTCATTTACGCTGCGCAGCCTGGGCGGGTGCGATTCTCGAAGGCGGCAAGCGCTATGAGCGTGGTCATCTAGCAGGCCGGCACGGCTTTACGCCACTGACGCAGCGCGCCCAAGATGGCGGTGCGGTTGTCGTCGGGGGTGGTGGCAGCAAAGCGGGTGGCAACTGTGGTAGCAGTGAGGACAGTGGCCTTAACAGCAGTGGCGGCAGCACGGAGCCTGGAACAGGGGGAATGAGGCGGCTGCAGCGGGTTAGCGGCGGAGCCGTGTAGCGGAGAAGCGGACCCTTCTCCCCGCTTCTCTACCGAGCCGGGAGCGCGCGCGGGTACGCGCGCGCACACAGCCGTCAGGAGCGGGCTCCTCACCCTTTACTGCCGCGACCCGCACCACACTCCCACCCGGACACGGAGGATGATGAAGCTCAAGTCGAACCAGACCCGCACCTATGATGGCGACGGCTACAAGAAGCGGGCCGCATGCCTGTGTTTCCGCAGCGAGAGCGAGGAAGAGGTGAGGCACCAGGCCGGTGGTCACTAGAGTCGGTGGCTGCCTCGGGCCGAGGTGTGGGGGCACGGCGGGCGGGGGGAGGGGGGGCGGACGACGACTGTGTGCTTGGGCTTCGGGCAGGACTGCTCCGCCAGGCCTGAGTGAAATTCCGACGGAATTTCTTGAGGCGAAGAAGAGAGGGAAGGTAAAAGGATGTGGGTGGAAGGGAAGTGGGTCTGAGCATGGCCATTCCTCACGGGCTGGGCGGAGGGGAAAGCCAGCTTGCGGTTGGGTCACTTCAGAGCCGGCCACCTGTCTTCGGCCGCCTGTCTTGGGGCAGAGTGGCCACCGGGGGTTGGGGGAAGGCGGGGAAGGCAGTGACTGGGGAAGAGTGGTTTTCGGTCCAGGCCTCCAGCTTGGGGTCCACGAAGGGCAGTTCCGCACTTGTCAGTCCAGCACATGTGTGCGGAGGCCGCCTTGCGCGAGGCGCAGGCCGACCCTTTGTGGCAGAGAAATAGTCCACTTCATTGACAGGTTTGGGGTTTGCCCGTGGATTTATGTGTGTCTGTGAGACATGGGCGGGGGGAGGAGTGGGGGGTTTGGTAAGATTTAGGGAGTTGTGCAAAAGCAAGCCAGTTGTTTATAATGGGCTGGGTAGACCTATTGGTGTAACCTGAGAAGAATGGATATTTGACAAGATAATCTTTGAGGGTTGAAAAATTTTAATTTTAATTTGCAAAGCCGAAAGTGGTATTTAAGATATTTGCCCTGATATTCCTGTATTGCTCTATATCAAGGCTTTTGGAGTTAAATATGCTAGCAAAATAGAAATGCTTTCAATTAGTTTCTTTTGCATAGGGTACTTGAAAAAAAAAGAAAGAAAAAGGAATCTCAGCCTCTCAAAGCTGCTTATGTGGTATAAAGGGAATCAGAGAAGGAATGTGTTTCGTAAATCCACAAATAGCACTTTGGAAATTTATGAG
Organism: Sturnira hondurensis; assembly: GCF_014824575.4. Taxonomy (NCBI): domain Eukaryota; kingdom Metazoa; phylum Chordata; class Mammalia; order Chiroptera; family Phyllostomidae; genus Sturnira; species Sturnira hondurensis. The sequence continues at coordinate 2,034,285 of NW_028080209.1, read as the reverse complement.
ATGCCTGTGGGAACGCATTTCTCTCACGTGCATAGTGGTAAAATGGCAGTTAAACTGGAAACAATGAAGGACGGTAAAATTCAGTATGTTATAGTTTGGCATTCAGCAGTGGGCTATGGTGGATACAGTGCACCGTGTTGAAGTGAGGGGAAAGTAACTTGACCCGTTAGTTATGAAAAGAAGCTGTGATGAAAGAGACAGATGGATGGATTGGCAGGAATGTTGGTCCAGAGATATTTAGGAGGAAGTGGGAATTTGAATTATAGCCTGAAAAATATTAATAAAGCACTAATCGTGCTGTTGAGAGATCACGTGTGTTCCCTTTCAGCAAAACAGAAGGAAATGGGTTTTGTAATGTATACTTTGTGTCCTAGCATATGTTGTAAACACCCCACAAACAGATGCATTATAATAGGTGCACTAAGCAGGACCATGTTGTAAATTATGTACTGTTTCAGAATACATACTTGAGTAAGTAAAATTATTGGTGGTGGTTACTGCTCCAGAGACTTTGTTCTCTCCATTATCATATCATATGGGATCACAGGGTGTTAACTGGGTGGAAAACTAATTAGCATAATAACATGTCTCACTATAGTACTATGATTAAGTCTGTGAGCACTCCAGTTATAAGTGAAAGTATGTAATTTAGTTGTGTGAGTGGAGCAAGATTTTATTTGTTTTTAAAGAATCATCTTTGAGCCCTGGCTGGTGTGGCTTAGCGGATTGAATGCTGGCTTGCGAACCAAAGGTTCAGTTCCCAATCAATCCACATATCTGGGTTGCAGGCCAGTTCCCCAGTAGGGGGCGTGTGAGACGCAGCCGCATGCCCCCCTTTGTTGTTTCTCTTCCCTCTTTCTCTCTTCCCCTTTTTCTAAAAAGAAATAAATAAAATGTTATAAAATCTTATTTATTGATTGATTTCTCTAGTATGAGCTTTTAAAAAATCATACTAGAAATTGAGAACATGTGAGCATTTAAAAAATCTTTAAACTTTTTTAAAAATTGATTTTAAGTGGTGGGGGGAAGGAGAAGAGAGAGAAACATTAATTTATTGTTCTGCTTATTTATGCATTCATTGGTTGATTCTCATATATTACCTAGTCTGAAATCAAAACTGCAACCTTGGTGTATCCAGATGATGGTCTGAGCAACTGAGCTACCCAGCCAGGGCAACATGTGAGCATTGTGGATAAATTGGAAACCCTTTATTGATCATAAGCGGACTAAAGGTTTCATTTTCCATTTTTCTGTTAAAGGTTTATTGTTAACTTACATTAGTAGCATTAATGTTAATAGATTTGACTGATGATGGATTTCTTCTGAGTTTTTTAAAATCTGTTTTATTGATTGTGCTATTATAGTTGTTCCATTTTTTTCCTCTCCTCTATCCTCCTCTGCTCTGCACCCCCATCCCTCCCTCTCCTCTGCCTTAGTTCATGTCCAAGAACTAAGTGCTTTGAACTAACTTAGTTCATGTCCATATAAGTGCTTTGGCTTCTCCATTTTCCATACTGTTCTTAACCTCCCCCTGTCTATTTTGTACCTACCATTTATGCTTCTTATTCCCTGTACCTTTTCTGCCACTTCCGCTCTCCCCTCCCTGCTGATAACCTCCAGATGATCTCCTGTGATTCTGTTCCTGTTTTAGATGTTTGCTTAGTTTGTTTTTATTTTGGGCTTTTTTTTTTAGGTTCAGTTCTTGATAATTGTGTTTGTTGTCATTTTTCTGTTCATAGTTTTGATCTTTTCTTTTTTCTTAGATAAGTCTCTTTAACATTTCATATAATAAGGGCTTGGTGATGATGAACTCCTATAACTTGACCTTATTTGGGAAGCACTTTATCTGCCCTTCCATTCTAAATGATAGTTTTGCTGGATAGAGTAATCTTGTATGTAGGTCCTTGCCTTTCATGACTTTGAGTACTTCTTACCAGCCCCTTGTTTCTTGTAAGGTTTCTTTTGAGAAATCAGTTGAGAGTCTAATGGGAACTCCTTTGTAGGTAACTATCTACTTTTCTCTTGCTGCTTTTAAGATTCTGTCTGTATCTTTAATCTTGGGTAATGTAATTATGATATAACCTGGTGTGCTCCTCCTTGGATCCAGTTTCTTTGGGACTCTCTTGAGCTTTCTGGACTTCCTGGAAGTCTATTTCCTGCACCAGATTGGGGAAGTTTTCCTTCATTATTTGTTCAGATAAGTTTCCAATTTCTTGATCTTTCTGTTTCCTTCTGGCATCCCTGTGATTTGGATGTTGGAACGTTTAAAGTTGTTCCAGAGGTTCCTAAGCCTCTCTTCATTTTTTTGAATTCTTGTTTCTTCATGCTGTTCATACAGTTGAATGTTTATTTCTTCCTTCTGGTCCAAATCATTGATTTGAGTCCAGGTTTCCTTCCTTTCACTGTTGTTTCCCTGTACATTTTCCTTTATTTTATTTTGCATTCAGTCGTTAGCCTTCACTCTTTCCTCTATTTTGTGACCATAGTCAGCCATTTCTGTGAGCATCCTGACTATCAATATTTTGAACTTCGCATCTGATAGGTTGTCTGTTGCTTAGTTGCCTGTTGCTCTGTTGTCTGTCTTCTCATTGCTTAGTTCTTTTTCTGGAGTTTTGATCTGTTTCTTCCTTTGGGCCATTTTTCTTTGTCTCGGCGTCATACCAGTCTGGATGAATGTTTCTCCTTTAACTCCTTAGTTGTCGGACTCGCATACAGTTCGATTTTCTGGCAGTTCTGATTGTTTTGTTTTGTTTTTAAATCTGTTGTTGTCCTTTTGTTTGTGTGAGGAAGCAAAGTGTATCTATTTACCTATGCCTCCATCTTGGCTGGAAGTTGGGTTTCCTCTACTGAATTAAAAAAAAAAATCTTCTTTGTTCTACTGCATTTCTTTTTGAACATTGGTTAATGAGAAGATTCATGCAAGTCTTTAATTACAGATTAAGTGGATGTTACAGCTAATGCCTAGGAAAAGCAGAATTAATAAAATAGACCCATTTCAGACTTGTTCAGTTCGATTAAATAAGTGTATTAAGTGCTTACTATGGGTATAGCTCTCTCTAATGTGGGATAAACATCCCTCCCTGACCCCAAAGGATGAATGGTTTTCAATGGGATCCCTTAATTGGGAGAGATTTGGGGCAAGAAGTCATCTCCAGGGTGCTGCTCAACTCTGATTATGTAATTGTGTTGGATGGGAAGAATTTGTTAGTTCCAGGAGAACTTTTATGTTCTTAAAAGAAGTGCTAGAAACTGAAAACATTAGCTGCTGCATTGGGGGAATGTGAAATTCCATTTCAGCAGGACATTCAACCCATTTTTATTTTTTAATTGGCACTAATGACTTTAGTAAAATAGTTTAGCCCTGGCTGGGTAGCTTAGTTGGTTAGAGCATCTTCTGATATGCCAAGGTTGCTGTTCAGTCCCTGGTCAGGGCACATACAAGGGTCAACCAATGAATGCATAAATGAGTGGAACAATGAATCAGTGTTTCTCTCTCTTTTTCTTTCTCTCTACCCCCTCCTCTCTCTAAAATCAATAAATTGAAAGAGTCATTTACAGCCCTGGCTGGCGTGGCTCAGTGGATTGAATGCAGGCCTAAAAAATCTTTAAAAAAAAAGAGTCATTTACAGAATATCATTAGCATTAATATGGTAGTAATGCAGGTATAAGTAGGACCCTGATTTGTAAGTTTAATTAACCAGTATCAGGAAACATACATATAGTGTAACAAAAAAAGAGATGGGAAATATTGGCAGATAATAGTCCATGAGTCAGACCTTCTAACATTATGTTTTATCACCCTTAGAAAATTTATTTATAGGCCAGTTGAAGTACTGATCCAGTATTTTAGGAAGTGTGAACATATTCAGCAAGTTTACCAACCAAGTTTGTTGAGTGTCATGTTCTGTGATGAATGTCTGTTACAAAGGCAACAGACTTGCAGAGAGCTTTGAGTCTAGTGGGAGAGATGGAAAAGCAAACAGATCCGTGAAAATGAGTTCCCTTTCCTTCAAACCTCTGGATGGTTTTCCTGTTGGTAAACAAGAAATCCATAGCAGGCAAATTTCCCTACTTACAAATTTTACTAATTGTGATTTACATTTTGATAAATGAAAAATTTTAAGTTTGGGCCCTGGCTGGTGTAGCTCAGTGATTGAGCTCGGGCCAGCGAACCACACGATCGTGGTTCGATTCCCAGTCAGGGCACATGCCTGGGTTGCAGTCCAGTTCCCAGCAGGGGACTCACAAGAGGGAACCATACATTGATATTTCTCTCCTTCTCTCCTTTCTTTTCTCTCTAAAGATAAATAAATAAAATCTTTAAAAAAATTTAGTTTGGGGTATTTATGATAACTAATATTATAGTACTTTGAACCTGATGTACAGTGAACATTTTCTTATCCAACAGACCCTTTTGACTCAGGAGACAGCATAGGAAGAACTCTGAGACTGCACTGCTATTGCTGGCCAGAGGCTAGTTTCCTGGTTGGCAGGCAATGCCTTTTAGCACTTAAGTAGAGAAGATAACAAACCAAGTCAGGGAGGAGGAAGAAGACATGTCTCACCCACTAAGTCAGCAGTCCTGAGCCTGTTCTATAAGATTGCCAGCCATTTGAACAACACAAGCAATACCGTGATGGTGAAGGAGTGGGGAGCCCTCGAAGGTCTGTATGTATCCTCTCCACTAGCTGGGAAAAGGAAAACCTTGAGATTGTGTATTCATCCCAAGACCTGGAAGGGAGAAAGGAATGGGGTCCACAGTGCCCAAAGAAAAAGCCCATAAATCAACTTTGGTTAATCGCCTGCCTGCCCTCACATATACAAAATGAACAGAGAAGTCTAGAGCAAGATAAGGATTTGGGCTAACAGACCCCCGCACATACCTATATTTGGGTAGTCATGTCTCCCTGAGGGAAAGCTGGCACCACCTTCACCTGTCAATCAATATAATTCCCTCACCCCATCCTGCCAACTATGTAAGTCCTCAGAACAAATGACTCACTGTCTTGGCCCTTTCTTGCCACAGGGAGTGGCTGGGGGGGGGGACCCTGGCAAGCTGGCCTTTGGCTGCCCAGGTGCTGGTCACCTGGCCTCTGGTTACCTGGTCTCTTGCCACCCTTGCTTTTGTTCTTCCATTAGAACCTAGCACTAATAAACTTAGCCTATACACTAATAGGCTTGCTGATCTGTAATTCTTTACTGTGTCGGCAGGAAGAACCAGGTTTCTCCCATTAACGCTTTAACCAACTTGGTACACTAAACACTTGCTTTTACTGTGTGAGTTATGGGTATGATATATCTTGACCATGTGGCCTCCCAGCCAAGCTGTACTTAAAGAGTCAGTTGTATTTCTGTATTTGTTCATGTTTGTGCTACTTACACTATAATTATCTAGTGTAATTAAATTTGATGTAAGCCAGTGAAATTTGAATTTTATGAAAAAGAATGGTTTTGTGAGCGTTTCAAATCACTAAAAGAAATTACTGCTCAGTTACATGGAGAAATAAACTGAAAAAGATAGGGAGACTTAAAAGTCTAGAAGGACTCTGCCCCTAATCACTTCATGAATGTTTTCAGGTTCTTGTTTATGTCTGTTGGAAACATAGGTCATCACAGTGGGTGTGGCATATGAAAGAAAGACAACTTGCAATTCAACAGTAGACTTGCCTGCACTCAAGGCAAAATTTTGGACCTCCCAACAAAGATTATCAAATAAATACACATTTATATTTTTAATCTGCCATATTGTCCAATTAATATTTTTAAAGATTGTATTTATTTTTAGAGGGGGGGGAAGGAGAGAGAAAGAGAGCGAAAGAAACATCCATGTGTGATTGTATCTCATATATCTCTTACTGGAGACCTGGCCTGCAGCCCAGGCATGTGCTCTGAATGGGAATTGAACCATTGACCTTTGGCTTCACATTCCAGCCCTCAGTCCACTGAGCCACACTAGCCAGGGCCCAATTAGTATTTTATCACAAACAGTATAGAAGACAAACTTGTTGAATAAATTTTTATTTCATTGGATTGGGTTATATGACATTCATTTTTGTCATATTATTCAACTTTCGCCCTCCTAAAGCACTTTCAGTGAAATTTTTTTCTTCCCCCACTTTCCATTTTTTTGAAATTTTTTTCTTCTTCCCCCACTCTCACTTCTTGTCTCACTTTCTGTGATGACAGGAAGTGAGAGATCCTAGGGGTGGGCTTGTCTGTACTCTGTACCCTCCCCAGAGTGGAGTGGGGAAGTCTAACACTGGTATTTTAGACAGTCAAAATACCTAACAGTGAAATACTCACTTGGAAAGGTCAGTGATACAGTCTATATACCAGATGACATCACAGTGCCTGGGAAAGTTAAAGCTGGTCCTAAAGGGTCTGTTTATACTTCAAGGGGGAAAAATGAGTACTGATATTATCATTTCATATTTCCCTGTGCATTAAAACTTTTTAAAAGAAAGGACAAAAGTATCCTTAAGGATGTCAGGTTTGTGGAGCTATTCCATCAGGAGTCCTTCATCTCTTGGCAAGGGGCCACTGCCTCTTACTTTCTCAGATCCTTGAGCACACTAGGTTGGATGGGAAGATGACTGACATTGACTAGTGGACTGAGTATTTGTCAGTAAAAACACCACAGAGGAGTAGATGGAAGGATGTCACTGCAGAACACACTTCCCCCAGGCTCTGGAGAGAAGGTGGCAATCCCAGAGGCAGTAACCATGATGAAGGACTTCTAGAAGATCCCAGGCTGGTTGGGGAGTTTTTTGTAGTATGTCTGGATACATAGAGCCAGTCGTCTGATTGGACATTTTTGCTCATTTCTTTTTTATTTTTTCAAAATTTCCTTGCTCCTCCTTTTTCTCAGTCTTTCCTGGAGGCTTGTGTGCTTTCCCTTGTTCCTGTCTAATAATACTGGTTAGTCAGTTAAACATTTCTTCTATTACCTCTCATTCTTCCTACTTCCTGAAATGTGAATCCTGCTCAGACATACTGCAGTCTCCATTCTTCTTTTCTACACCTTATTCTAATCTTACTTGCTTTTGAGTGATTCTCATTTCTCAATAAAAATACAGTGTTGTGTATCAATTGTGTGTGAAGCAGGCTATGTTTTTCTTCATAGCTTAGTATTGTTCAGAAAGAAAGGACTCTGTTCAAGAATGCAGTTGTTTATTTATTCTTTTTAGCACACTTTTTTGAGAGCCCTACTATGGACTAATCTCTGTGCGAGACCCTGGGAATACACAGATAAAGAAGGCTACGTTCCCTCATAAAGCCAACCCCTCTGCCTGCTCTGCACTGTGCCCATCCTCTCTTGCCTGTCCAGTAACCTCACTCCTACAGTGGCCAGTCTCCCCTGCTTCATCACCCGTTCTTCTTTGCACTATCATTCCTAGGCAGAAAGGCTGTAAGATTTACTATCTTTAAAAAATGCTCTCTTGACCTCAGATACCCTTCAGCTACCAATCCTTTTTCTCTTTCCTTTCACAGCAAAACTTTTCTGTACTTGGTTGTCTCCACTTCTCCTCTTCCCATTTTCTCTTGAACTCATTCCAGGTAGGCATTCTTTTTCTCTGATTCTGCTGAAGCCACTATTCAAGATAACCTACAAGTTAGTAAACCCAGAAGCCAGTTCTCAATCTTTATGTCACCTGGTAATTCTTTTCATCTTGAAACACTTTCTTCACCTTGCTTCTAAAGTATCTCTCAAGTCCTTCTCTCCCTTTCTGGTTGCTCTTTAATATTGTCGTTTTCCTCCTCACTTTCCTGACTTCTTTTCAGTGCAGTACACAAGGGCACAATCTTTGACCCCCACCCCCAAGGCACACTTACACAGTAGGTTATCTCATGAAGTCCCATCTTTACATACCATGTTTATACTGATTACTTTCATATGTCTATTTTTAGCCCTCGCTCTCTCTTGAAATCAAGAGTTGAATATCCTACAATGTACTTAATATTTCCATCTGGATATCTTAGAGACATCTCAAACTTAAAATGCCTAAACAAATTCTTACTTTCATCCACCAAAAAGCAAAACAGCAACAGAAACCTGCTTCTCCCACAGTTATCCCTGTTTCAGGAAATGAAATCTCCATGCTACCAGTTGCTCAGGTTGGAAACCTCTAAGTTATCCTTAACAAACTCTTCCTTTCTCATATCCAAATCTTATCTGACAGCAAGTCCTGAATAACCTTCTCTCTTCAATCTCCACTGTGCTATTCTACCCTAAACTATTATTCCCTTTCTCCTGGACTATTGCTGCCTCTTCCTAGCTGGTCTCCCTACTTCTGCCTGTACTCCTCTAGTCTTCTCTACTATAGCTGATAGAGTCTTTCTTCAAACACAGAGGTCTGATCGTGTCACTCTGCTCCAGTGGTGCACTGTCTCAGTAAATCCAAAGTCTTCTCATGCTCTGGATGATCTGGTCCCCTGCCATGGCTCTGACCTCATCTCTTCCCTTTCTCCCTCTTACTTACCCTCTCTTCTAGTCACACTGGCCTGTGTGCTGTTTCTCCCCCCTATTTCCTGCCTGGCTCAATCCATCACTTCAGGTTTTTGCTTAATTTTCACCTTATGAGACAGGTGTTTAATGATCAACCTATGTAAAATAATACCAGTCCATCATCATTGAATGTCTCTGATGTTTTTCTCCTTGGCAGCACATATCGACGCCAGTCGTATTATGTATTCATTTATTTATTTAGAGGAATCTAACTAGAATGCAGACTGGTCCGTGAGCACAGGAGATTTTGACTGTTTATTCACTCTAGCATCATCAGTGCTTAGAACCTAGATGGTCAGAATCATTTGTTGACTGTGTGAGTGAATAAATGAACATAGTCTCTGCTTTTAAGAAGCTTACAGTCTAGTGGAAGATCAGGAAGTAGCCAGAATACATCAAATGCTAGTGTATACCAATAATGTATTGATAAATATGTTTCAGAGAAGTCTCCCAGCTCTTTCCGTATTTCCAGCATCTTAGTGACAAAGTGTCTGATGATTTTAAGTATCAGTGCAATGGGAGTATATGTATACTTGGTTGTAAATCTTTTCTGAATCTAATTGGATCAATCTATGATAGGACACTTTGGATTTCTTTTGGATGTTGAACTTGGACGTTTATACCATACTGCAGGATTTGTGTCTGGTAGTTGATGTAATGTACTGATCCCCAACCCTAGTGGTACAGTACTTGAGGAAAAAGGATTTTCATTTTGCTGATAACTTGGAACCTTTTCTTAATAAGTAAATAAATATATCAATCAACTACTATCAAGTAATATAGTGGGTACTGTTTTAATGAATTGCCCATAGTGGTTCATAGCCTACAATAGAGGGGGAGCCCCGAAAACAGAATTTATTGGTAAAAAGTTTTGTATTCTTACACATTTAAACTTTAGTCAACTTAAAAGTTCTCTCCATTTGATGTAATACACTCATTGACACTTTTTCCCCACTGCTCAAAACAGTTTTTGAAGTGTTGATTTTGATGCCTTTTAGTGCTTCTGCCATTTTTTGTTTCCACATTGGCAAAATGTTTCCTTTGAGAACATTTTCTATCCGTGGAAACAAACAAAAAAAGTCGCATGGGACCAGGTCAGGTGAATAGGGAGGGTGGAACGTGGGGGTTATGTCATTTTTGGTGAAAAACTGCTGAGCACTCAGTACAGTGAGGGCAGGTGTACTTACAAATCACCCATCATGAAATGGGCAAATGCATTCAAAGGGTTTTCAGAAAAAATTGACTGAAGCCAAACACAGCCTCTCACAACAGCACCACGTGATACACTGATACAGATGGGTTCTTAGAACATCCACCTAGCAGGGGAAACCCACTGTCCAGAGATAATTGTGGTTTTTTGGGATCCTCCCCCAATGTCAAGTCTGGATTCTAGTTACTATTAGACTAGTTAATTTGAAGATGAAGGTTGGTAAGAGATGGTCATAAAATTTTTCTATCATCATCACTTTGTTCTTTACATCAAAGTGAAAGAAACATGATATAAAGTTTGTGGGTGCTAAGTCATGAAGCATTTGATTTATGGTGGTTAGTATTGAAATAGAACAAAGGAACCATCATAGGCAAAAAAGATAATGTGAATAAAGGAAAAATAAAAAATTGAATTAGGAAATAGAGCTGTCAAACCTAAAATTTAGTAATAAAACATACACACCTAAAGTCTAACTTTCTTTTTTTGTTTTTGTTTCCTACCCTCACCTGAGAACATTTTTTTCATTGCTTTTGGAGAGAGAGGACGGGGGAGAGAGATACTGATGTGAGAAAGAAGCATCAATCAGTTGCTTCTCATACACACCAGACTGGGGAATGTGCATGTGTGGACCAGGGGTGAAACCCCCAACCTATGCATGTACCCTGACTGGGAATCAAACCTGCAACCTTTCGGTTACATGCAGGAGTAGCATGTAACATAGCCTGCAGGCCACGTGCAGCCCAGGATAACTATGAATGCAGCCTAACACAAAATCATAAATTTATTTAAAATCTTTTTTTTTTTTTGCTCATCCGTTTTCATTAGTGTTTGTATATTTAATGTGTGGCCCAAGACACCTCTTCTTCCAGCGCGGCCTAGAGACACTAAAAAGTTGGACAATCCTGGTCACAGGATTACATTCCAACTGATCCATACCAGCCAGGGCTAAGACAACTTTCTGAGTAAAATCCTCTCAATGCCCAATGAAACATACTTGAATCCAGTGTCAGAATTTCTGCCTTAAGGTAAGATGGAAGCTGCTTGAGAATGTTCGTATCTTTTTCCCACCCTTCCTGAGCCTTTACTTTCTGAAACCCTTTGAATAGGGCAAAATGTTCATTCTTGTATTTATTCATTTACTTACTCATTTTTTTTTTGCAAACTTAGTATTGAGTGCCTATTTTCAGGCCGTACACTTTTCCAGGACACAGTGATGAACAAGGCAGAATGGAAGCCTTCACTCTTGTGGAGCATTTGATAGGAATGCAAGGAGACAGTAAATGAGCAAAAATGTAAGTGAACTTGATTTTAGGCAGCAGTGGGTGCTGGGCAGGAAGTAGTGTGTGAAATGATTGTGGGCTGTGGTGGGGTGGTTGCAGATTTGGGTTGGGTGAACCCAAATGGAAAGGCAGACGAAGAGCAACTACAGAGGCACCAAATGGGGAATGAGCTTGGCAAGAAGGAAAAACAGGAAGCTGGCTAGTGTAGCTGGAGGGCAGAGTCAGGGAGAGTGGTGGGAGATCTTAGAGAGGTGGGAGGGAACCAGATCCTGTGGGGCCTTATTAACCTAGTAGTTTTCTTGATTCTCCATTAGTCTGGCCTGTCTCCATCACTTAAAGCAAGGCAGCAAAGAAACCAGTAACATACTATGAAACCACCTTCTTTCCTTTGAATATAAAGCAGGGATGTCCAACCTGCAGCCTGTAGGCCATATTCAGTCCAGAATGGCTATGAATGTGGCCCAACACAAAATCATAACTTTACTCACACATTATGAGATGTTTTTGTGATTATGCGTTGCATTGTATTTAATGAGTGGCCCATGAGAACTCTTCCAGTGTGGCCCAAAGATGCCAAAAGGTTGGACACCTCTGAAAGGGTAGAAGTGCATATAATGATTGGAGTTTATTAGAAAAAGCTGTTTAATGTACAGGTGGAGATAAAGTACTGTGATCTTTAAAAATTTTTAATGTATTTTATTGATTATGCTTTACGCTTGTTCCATTTTTTCCCCTTTATTCCCCTCTGCCCTGCACCTCCCCTCCCACTAGCATTCCCTGCCTTAGTTCATGTCCATGGGTTGTACATATAAGTTCTTTGGCTTCTCCATTTCCTATACTATTCTTAACTTCCCCCTATCTATTTTGTACCTACCATTTATGTTTCTTATTCCCTGCACCTTTCCCTGATCCCACCCTCCCCTTCCCTGCTGATAACTCTCCATGTGATCTCTATTTTTGTAATTTTGTTCCTGTTCTAGCTGTTCGCTTAGTTTATTTTGGTTTTGGTTTTAGGTTCAGTTGTTGATAGTTGTGAATTTGTTGTCATTCTACTGTTGATATTTTTGATCATCTTATTAGATAAGTTAGTCCCTTTACATTTCATATAATGAGGGCTTAGTGATGATGAACTCCTTTAACTTGACCTTATCTGGGAAGCTCTTCATCTGCCCTTCCACTCTCCTTGATAGCTTTGCTTGATAAATTCATCTTGGGTGTAGGTCCTTGCCTTTCATGACTTGGAATACTTTTTTCCAGCCCCTTGTTTCCTGTAAGGTTTTTTTTTTTTTTTTTTTTTTTTTTTTTTTAGAAACCAGCTGAGAGTCTAATGGGAACTCCTTTGTAGGTAACTGTCTCCTTTTCTCTTGTTGCTTTTAAGATTCTCTCCTTACCTTTAATCTTGAGTAATGTAACAATGATGTGCCTTGTGTGTGCTTCATTGGGTCCAACTTCTTTGAAGTTTGGACTCTGAAGTTCCTGGACTTCTTGGAAGTCTGTTTTCTTTGCCAGATTAGGGAAGTTTTTCTTTATTATTTGTTCAGATAAGCTTCCATATTCTTGTTCTTCCTGTTCTCCTTCTGGCAACCCTGTGATTCAGATGTTGGCATGTGTAAAGATGTCCTGGAGGTTCCTAAGCCTCTCCTCATTTTTTGGAATTCTTGTTTCTTCGTTCTGTTTATGCAGTTGATTGTTTATTTCTTCCTCTGGTCGAATGTTTATTTCTTCCTTCCAGTCCAAATCGTTGATTTGAGTCCAGGTTTCCTTCCTTTCACTGTTGTTTCCTTGTACATTTTCCTGTATTTTATTTTGCATTCAGTCTTTAGCCTTCACTCTTTCCTCTATTTTGTGACCATAGTCAGCCATTTCTGTGAGCATCCTGATTATCAATGTTTTGAACTCTGCATCTGATAGGTTGTCTGTCTTCTCATTGCTTAGTCCTTTTTCTGGAGTTTTGATCTGTTCTTTCATTTAGGCCATATTTCTTTGTCTTGGGGCACCTATTACGTAGTAAGGGGTGGAGGCTTAGATATTCACTGGGGAAGGGCTACTCTCTTCACTGTGTTGTGATGCTGTATGTGGGGGAGGGATCCAAGAGGGAACAATGCTGCTTGCTTGACTCTTGGCTGGAGTTCAGTCACTTCCCCTGATACCCACAAGCAAATTGGGTCCTTCTGGTGCTGGTTCCCAGGTGGGTGGGTTTGTGTACATTCTAGGAACCTGTGGGTCTCTCCAGTGAACTCTCCTGTGAGGCTGGGAGTTTCTCCTACCACCCCAAGCCCCCCAGGTTTTTCATTCAGAGGTTTTGAGGGTTTCTTTTCCTGTGCTGGAACCCTGGCTTGCGTGGTCTGTCTTGTTCCCCAGTTGTTCCTCTTGGTTTATCCATATGCAAATGTGGGACTGCTTGGTCCTCCAGCTACTACCTTGCCTGCCCCAGTCCTCCAGCTGCCATGTCGCTGCAAGTCCTCTCCACCCCAGTTGCCTTTCGCTGCCCCTCCTACAGGTCTGGATGAATGTTTCTTCTTTAACTGCTTGGTTGTCAGACTTCCATACTGTTTGGCTTTCTGGCAGTTCTGGGTTGTTTTTTTTTTTTAATTTGTTGTTGTCCTTCTTTTGGTTGTGCAAGGAGGAAATGTGTATCTACCTATGCCTCCATCTTGGCCGAAAGTCTGGCTCTTTCTTTTTTAAATATTTTTTTAAAGATTTTATTTATTTTTAGAAAGCGGGGTAGGAAGGGAGAAAGAGAGGAAGAGAAACATTGATGTAGGAGAGAAACATTGATTGGCTGCCTTTTGCAACTCCCCTAACTGGGGACATGGCCCACAACACAGGCATGTGCCCCGACTAGGAATCTGCCAGCCTCCTTTTGCTTTGCGGGATGATGCCCAACCAACTGAGCCACACCAGTCTAGTCAGTACTGTGAAAGGATCCAAAGAAAAGCTCCTAAAGTTTTATGCTCTTATTAGGGTAGTTTAGTCAGAAAGACTAGTTGGAATAGGTAATATATGCACACAATACAAAAAGCAAAAGGTACAAAGGATACAAAGTGAAAGGTAAATTTCCTTCCAACCCATCTCTAGCCACCCAATTCCTATTCACTAGATTTGCCCTGTACTCCCCTTTCAGAGATTGTGTTTGTGTACATGTTTAACAGTCAGGTAGTTTACCTTTAAAAGTTAATACTGTCATGCATTGCAAGTAAAATATTGGAGACGTTTTTCTTTTGTTTAATAGAACAAAAGTATGCCAGTTTTTCCTAGAAATGTACTTGAACTGGGGCACTTAAGTACCTATGGTTTTTCAAAACTTACCTGCTTTCACTGGGGTTTGGTTACCTTAAGTACCAGGGATCCTTCTAGAGTGGTGAATTGCTGGGAATGCAGCACTGTGTGTGTGTAGGATCAGTTGTTGTGAGGATGAAAATTTATTGGTAGTGGGCTCTGTGTGCCAGGAGATTGTTATTGTGTAGAAGGTACTTGCCCAACTGAGGCAAGTAGCCCCTGGAAAATGCTCAGCAGTTATCTAGGTTACTCTGGGTTTGCTGATTTCTAACTGGTTTCATTGTTTAGATACTCAGAGTCCATCTTTTAAGCCAAAGTACCTTCTTTTTCAAGGTAATGTATATGCCTAAACTTTGTAGGAAGCTGTTTATTTTATTCATGTGCCTTTGCACCCAGCTGTGGAATGAGGGCCTGTGGAATTCTGAGTGGTATTGTGGCTTTTCATCTTCTGAGACAGACCATGCCTTAAAATAAACTTGTTTTCTATCTCTTCCTACCAGTTCTCCCAAAATGCCAGAGCTGAGTATGGGAAAACTTGACTAAAAAAGATGATCATAGTGCAACCTCCTTATTTACTTCCAAAGAGAAAAAAATTACTAGAATGATACACCTATATTCAAATGTGAGCCCCAAAAGTACTTACATGAGTATTGTTTTTTCTTTTTTGGGTGGGGGGCTTTTTTATAATTTAAATTGTGTACTGCTGCTGCTTTCTTAGTGCAGTTAATTAAAAATAGACTTTCTGCAAATCTGGTAATGTATTTGAGCCAGGGTGCAATTGTGCCTTTTGTGTGATTTGTCTAAATATACCTTAACAATTCTTAGTTTAGGATGCTTTTTAACTGATTTTCAAAATGGAAAGTTAATAAACTTGAGTGTCATAAAAGATATTATGTTGGTGTATTTTCTGAGCACTTCTGAAAGAAAATAAAGAGATTGAGTTTCTGCTCCATGTAAAAATTATTACAAAATAAAAATTTAAATTTAAAGCAAGTAGAAACCTGTTTATAAAGAGGAATAAGAGTATTATAAACATTAAAAAATCCCTTAATAGACTTTCTTTGTATATAGTTAGTTGACCTCTTCATTCATAAAACAGTGAAGTCCTTTTAAGGGCTTGGCCAACTGCTTGGCCCTTTTAAGGGCCTGGCCAACTGCTTGGCCCTGACTGGTGTGGCTTATTGGGTTGGCCCTGAAGATTGCTGGTTCGATTCCTGATTGGGGACCTGCGAGGGGCAACAAGTTAATGTTTCTATCACACATGGATGTTTCTGTCCCTCCCTTTCTCTCTCTCTAAAAATAAGTAAACAAACAAACTTTTTTAAAGAATTGCTTAGAAAATCTTTTGTGTGAGTCTTTTGTTTTTTATACTTTTCTGGTGTGCTTTTAAGAGCAGCTTAGCAATGATGAGCAGAAATGGATGAGCTAGGACATCCAGTGCTTCTGTTGTATTTCTACTAAAAGGAGGAAGAATAATGATTTTTTTCTTTGAATATTTAAGAATCCTAATAAAATGTGCTTTAAGAAAAGTTACGTGCTTTTATATAACACTTTTTAATATGTGAATACCTTGAACTAATATATATATTTAAATATATTTTATTGATTATGCCATTACAGTTGTCCTATTTTCCCCCCTTCATTCCCCTCCACCCTGCACACCCCCTCCCCCACCATTCCTCCACTTTAGTTTATGGCCATGTGTCACAAGTTCTTTAGATTCTATATTTCCCCTACTATTCTTGCCCTTCCCCCTGTCCATTTTCTACCTACTGTCTATGCTACTTATTCTCTGTACCTTCTCCCCCCTTCTCCTCCCACTCCCCTGTTGCTAACCCTCCATGTGATCTCCATTTCTATGGCTTTGTTCCTGATCTAGCTGTCTGCTTAGTTTGCTTTTGTTTTAGGTGTGGGTGTTAATAACTGTGAGTTTGCTGTCCTTTCACTGTTCCTATTTTTCATCTTCTTTTTCTTAGATAAGTCCCTTTAACATTTCACATAATAAGAGCTTGGTGATGATGAACTCCTTGAATTTGACCTTATCTGAGAAGCACTTTATCTGCCCTTCTATTCTAAGTGAAAGCTTTGCTGGATAGAGCAATCTTGGATGTAGGTCTTTGGATTTCATGACTTGGAATACTTCTTTCCAGCCCCTTCTTGCCTGTAAGGTCTCTTTTGAGAAATCCGCTGACAGTCTGATGGGAACTCCTTTGTAGGTGACTGTCCCCTTATCTCTTGCTGCTTCTAGGATAATTGGAACTTTGATTGTTTAATGTTTTCATTTGCTTTCTCTTTGCAGAACTGACTTGGTTGCTGCTTAGATTCAGTCATTTACTAAATGTTCTGAGCCCTACTCAGTTTTTCCATCTGTCACTGTGGTGCTGATTTCTTCTCAGGAGGTTTCCCAGTTTTGATAGAATGAGACAAAACTTGCAGATTTTATTGGTAAAATTATTTGGAAAAATAATCCAGAGTTTCTGTGTGTAATAATTGTGTTGCTGTGGTGTTTTCATAGATTCAGCAACTATTAACAAGGAGCTAGCTTAGGGTCATCCTTCTGCCAAGCACTGATGAGTGATTTTTCTTTCAAAAAGGAATGAATTTTTTATTAAAAAAATAATTGTTGTATCTGTAAAGAATGCTTTCAACTGAGGAGTTTAAAATGTATACACTGCAGATTGAATTCTTGAGGAGCTCTAAACTGTTGGAAAGATGCAGTTGAGAGTGTAAAATAATTAGAGAATTGATGGGGAAGTCTATGGAGATGAGCTGGAGAGTCGGGGACAATTTTTTTGGCACACAGAGCCACATATGGATGTCTTGGTTGGATTTGGGTAGCTGCTAAAGAATATTCCAGGAGGAAGACATTGGCCCAGGTAGGCCATGGGAAGTCAGAGGCCTGCATGTGGATGGCCTTTGGAAGCCTGTTTGTCCTATAGTGTTGTGAGGATCACAAGCTCTAGTGGCTTATGGCTGTGTTTGGGCTGTAAGATGATTAATTTTCTAAAATTAGTTGCCAACATTTTAATATTGAAAATTTTTTTCTTTTTTAAAAGTAATTTGTTTTTGACAGTATTACAGATGTACCTCCCTTTGCCCACTTCCACCCATCCCTCCCCCCACACTGTTGTCTGTGTCTATGAATTAATGCATGTATGTTCTTTGGCTAATCACTTCACCTTCTTTCACCTCTCCTCTGACAGCCATCAGCCTGTTCCATGTGTCCATTCCTCTGTTAATATTTAATATTGAAAATTTTCAATAAGAAACCTGGTCTTTAGAATTCTCTTGAAAAATCACAAGATCTGGCAGCACTGGGCCAACAGTGCTATGTAATGACTGGCCAGAGCTGAGTGGTGGCTGCCCTTTGCACTATTCATGCCTCCCCAGTTGGCCATAGTCCTTACACTCCCTGTGGAGATTCCAAGGCTCAGTGTCAGCTGCTGTTTATTGTGGTGGCTGAATTTTTACTGCCTTTTTAAAGGTAGAATTAAGAGGAAAGTCAGATATTTCTTGTACCCTTTCACATTTCTCTCAAAAGTTGGAAAATGGAAGATAAAAAGGGCAACATGTTTCAAAAATGGGAGAGCATTTATTTCTTTCTGGAGCTGGAAAATATTCTTACCTCTGTATTTTGGAATCATGTGTTTATGTCAGCACAATCTGACTGACTTCACATACTTATGCCCCCTACCCAGGCCCCATAGGGTGACATTTGAATTTTGATGTGTTTCATCATCAAAAGCTTAGACCTTGGAGTCAGACAGATCTGGCTCTTAACACTAACTAGCTTGGTGATTTTGAGCATATTATATCTTTTTGCCTCATTTTCTTACGTGAAAAATGGAGGCACTAATAGTCCCTTCCTATTTCATTGTATTGTGGGAGGATTAAGTGAAATCACTAAATGTATGCAACACAGTCCATTGCCTGGTGTGTGTAAACATTTAATGTCAGTTGTGTAATTATTGCACTAAGAAAAAGGCCATTTCTTTTTTCATTCTTGTTTCTTCTGTTACACTTGTCCCACTTTTCCCCCCTTTCCCTCACCCACCCAGCCCACCAGCTACTCCCACAGTCAATCGCCACACTGTTGTCCATGTCAGTGGGTCATTTATACATGTTCTTTAGTCCCTTCCCCTTCTTTCCACCATTTTCCCCCTCCCCTCTGGCAGCTGTCAGTCTGTTCTGTGTTTCCATGTCTCTAGTTCTGTTTTGCTCATTAGTTTATTTTGTTCATTAGATTCCTCTCATAAGTGAGATCATATGGTATTTGTCTTTTACCAACTAGTTTATTTCACTTAGCATAATAGTCTCCAGTTCCATCCATGCTGTTGCAAAAGGTAAGAATTCCTCCTTCTCTCTGCTGCATAGTATTCTATTATGTAAATGTACCACGGTTTTCTAATCCACTCATCTCCTGATTGGCACTTAGGCTGTTTCCAACACTTGGCTCTTGAAAATAGCACTGCTGTGCACATAGGGGTGCATGAGTTCTTTTGAATTGGTATTTCAGGAATCTTAAGGTATATTCCCAGCAATGGAATCATGGGTCAAAACACAGTTCCATTTTTAATTTTTTGAGGAAATTCTATACTATTTTCCACAGTGGCTGTACCACTCTGTATTTCCAGCAACACTGCACTGGGTTTCCTTTTTCTCCACAACCTCGCCAGCACTTGTTTGTTGATTTGTTTATGATGGCCATTCTGACAGGTGTGAAATGATATTTCATTGTGGTTTTAATTTGCATCTCTCTGATGGCTGGAGATGTTGAGTATTTTTCATATGTCTCTGAACCCTCTGTGTGTCCTCTGTGGAGAAGTGTCTATTCAGGTCCTTTGTGCATTTTTTAATTGGGTTGTCTGTCTTCCTGATATTGAGTTCTAGGAATTCTTCATATATTTTGGAGATCAAACCCTTGTCTGACATTTGACTAGCAAGTGTGTTCTCCCAAACAGTCAGTTCCTTTTTCATTGTGATGGTGGTTTCTTTAGCCATGCAGGAGCTTTTTAATTTGATGTAGTCCCATTTGTTTATTTTTTCCTTTATTTCACTTGCCCTAGGAGATAAAGCGGCATAAATATTGCAGAAAAAGGCAAATTTCTAGCTTCTTTGCAGTTGAGCTTGCACTAAAAGGAGGTTATGGGAATTTCTGAGCCTCAGTGGTGGGTTTGTTAGTGCTTCTTGTGCTGTAGGCACTGCATTCTGTTCAGTGAACAACACAGAGCCCTGCTTTCATGTTGCCTATAGTCTGGAGGTACAGAAAGATGACTGAGCCAGCAATTGGAATATGGAGTGATATTTAAAGTAGAAGATCTTAAAATAGACTAGTTTAATGATTCCCTGTTTTCATCTTTTATGAGATTTCAGTGTTAGGAGAGGTACCAGACAGGCAGAGTACTGGTGATGGTGGGCCCTGTTCGTAGGAGCATGGCATTGTAAGTGGTGCACAATCTTTCCTCCTCCTCCTTTACATCATCATAGTTCATGGAGCACCTCCCATCAAGGAGGCAGATGACCAAGGCTGGCAGGAAAAAGGGAAGAGAAGCCTTTCTCAAAATAAAGAAAGCTCTGTCCTCTGCTTGCCTCCCACCTCTGCCCCCCAGTCTGTGCTGGGAGAGGAGAAATTAAGAGGCTCTAACCTAAACCAGTGTATGGAAGAGGGATAAAGACACTTCTGATCCGCAAGAATTTGAAAACAAGGCCGTCAGAGAAGCCTATCGGTTTTGAACCTGGGAGCTGCTACTGGGAACAGGAAAATCCTTCAAACTTTAATGTATTTTTAATTTCATGATAGTAATACTACATGCTATTAAAAATTAGTACTTCATTTCATGTCTAAGAAATTATTTAAAAGTTTTTTTTGTTGTTTAATTGATTTTAGAGAGTGAGTGGAAGGTGTGGGGTTCGGGGTGGGGAGATAGACAGAGAGACAGAGAGAGACATGGATCCGTTGTTCCACTCAGTTATGTATTAGTTGTTTGACTGCTCTGTGTGACCTGACTGGGGACTGATCCCGAAACCTTGGTGCACTGGGACGATGCTCTAACCAACTGAGCTACCCATCCACGGCTCTAAGAAATTACTTGAAATGCATTAAAAAATCTGATTTATTTTAACAACTTGTATTTTATGATTTAAAATCTCTTTGGGTTGTTTTTATAATAAAACTTTTTTAAACTAGAAATACAGTGCTGTGGGAGAAAAAAAAGGGGAGATGAATTCTTCTTGGGCATGACGAGGTGTGTGACTGGGAAGGACTTGGCAGAGGATGTGATGAAGAGACCTGGAGAAGAGTGTGCTGTGGTCAGAATGGCAGACGATGCCAAGGGCAAGTTAAGGCAATAGCATACACAGTGGAGGCTCTGGAGAAGAGTTTGGGTGGCCGTGGTGCAGAGATTTGTATTTGTATATGAGTGTATTGAATTTTTCTGGCAGAAGATTACAGAACATAGAATAAATATTTCTAAGAGTTCTGTGAATAATTTGGGAGTGGGTGTATCTTTGGGGAAAGAGAGAAGTGTTTATTATTTCTAGTGTCTCTGGCCATCTCCTCCTGAGAGCAATCTTCTCTCCAATTTGGAGACAGCCCCTCTTGGAGAGGAGGAAGGGTTCACCTTCCACCCCAGAACTGAGTGGGCAGATGTGGCAGCTTCCTTCTGGTGTGCTTCTTTGGATGCAGGGCTCAGGTTTCCCTAGATGGCTGGGTGGGTGGTGAGGAGAGAGCAGTGGCTCTTCCTGACCAGATGTTCCTGCTCTAGACCCAGGCTGTGGTTTTGCTACCAGCCCGGGGGTGCCCATGGCCCTGGAGACCTTCCACTCCAGTTTTCTGATCCTTTGCTACTTCTTTTAGTACATTTCTTTTGGCTACAGAAAACCAGACTTAGTGTCTATTGTTTGCAACCCAAAAACCCTGTTTTAATATACACCCTGGGTAGTTTTATAGGTAACCTCCTCACTAACCCAGTGCACTAGAAGAAATGTATGTGTTAAGATTTATTTATTTATTTGTGGGGAAGCTTTTTAATTTTGTATATGGAGCAGACTTCAACATTTTTTTCCTTTTGTGCGTGTGTGTGGTGTGGTAAAAATTTCTTCGTTGTAAAGTTTGTAAAATTGGTTTTAAATGGTCAAAATACACTCTGGTTGAATTAGAGTTTAAGTAACATTGGCTTGAACTCTGATCTTTTAAAATTTTTATTTATTTATTTATTATTTATTTACTTACTTACTTACTTATAGAGATTAGGAAAGGGAGGTAGAGAAACATTGATGTTAGAGAGGAACATCGAACAGTTGCCTCTCATATTCAGACCAGGGACTCACCCACATCCCAGGCATGTGCCCTGTCTAGGAATTAAACTGGTGACCTTTTGCTTTGTGGGATGATGCCCAACGGAGCCGCACTGGTCAGGACTGGTTGATCTTTTTATTAAATGTTTATCAGCATCATCAGATCCTCTCCACCCTTGATACTTATAGTTTCTCTTTTTAGAATTGTCCTAAAGAATATTTGTAAATGTGTGAATTTTTTTTTAAGATTTAAAAAAAAATTATCTTTAGAAGGGAAGGGAAGGAAAGAGGGAGAGAAATATCAATGTATGGTTGCCTCTGCCGGGGACACACAATGTATCATGTGTCCCCTGCCAGGAACTGGCCTGCAACCCAAGCATGTACCCTGACTGGGAATCGAACCATGATCCTCTGGTTCTCGGGCCTGCGCTCAATTGAATGTGTGAATTTTTATACTTTAATCCTTACAGGTATCAAGGACCAGATACAAAATGAATTTTTAAAGTGCAGGTTTATGAAAACTGTAGGACACTTCTTAAAATACACATCTGTCATCTCCAAGATCTATCCTGAATTTATTGAGTCTTTACTTTATACAAAAACTGGGCATGTTCCCTGCTCTGCAGGAAGAATGCTTTTCTAAAATGATGAGTTAAATTTCCTGTAGCCATTTTAGTACAATTGAACAAGTGACTACTGTGTGTCTTGTGTGGGGTCATATAGAAAAATTGGAGAGGCAGGAGTTAAAGTAGATGGAACAATTAGAAAAATGCAGAAAACCTGTGCCCTGGAGGTACTTTACCTTGGAGGCAGAATACTGAAGTACTTAATCTTGGGCTTTAAAAAATGGATTGGATTTAGATAGGAAGAAGGAGAAAAGGGTATTTTAGGAGAAGGGGGAGCCGGCATGATTGCAGGTAGGAATGAGATTGTTGCTGTCAGAGACTCTGAGCACGAGCCTGGATTGGGACTAGTAGTGTGGAAGGCAAGAAATGGGGATGGGGGGATTTGAGGATATGTATAGAACCTTGATTTTAGAGGATGAGAAGTCGGGTTTGCTCCCGCTGTGGGAACGATGATTGCTTTTCTAAGGGTTGTTGTGGAAAGGGGTGTTTGAGAGTGGAGTGCAAGGTAAACTTGATGGGCTTTTCACCACAAGGAATGGTTGGGAGGATGCTGTTCTAGAATTGAGAGCCATGGCAACAGGGAAATGGATGAAGGAGTAAATTAAGAGGCGTTGCAGTCAAAGTGGACAGATTGGGCAACAGATGGTATGCTAAAGATGAAGGGGGTTGCGTTGCAGTTAAAGACAACTTTTAAATTTTGATCCTGGGTCACCGGAAAAATGAAAGTTTAGGAGCAAGATTGGTTTTGGAGAGAAGATGAGACTTTGGTTGTTGTCTTGTCAGATCTGAACAAATGAGTTGATGATAGTCAGAGATGTGGGGCTAAACGTGGGATGAGAAGTCAGGACTACAGGAAGAGAGTTGAATGTCAGGGACCTAGATGGGGATACTGGAAAGTCAGCATGTGAGAAAACACACAAAGAGGAAAGCTAAGGGCAGGACCTTAATGGTCAGAGATGTGGGGTCCCACAAGCTGGGGAAGCAGGACACGTCAGAAGGGAATGGTGGGTGATGGTGTCAGACATAGCAGAGTCAGGTATAGTGAAGATGGGATGGAGCAGTGGAATGAAGGATGGCTTTAGAGAGCAGTCTAGTGAACTGGTGAGATGGACTCATGGATTTAGGTTGATTAGGACAGGTTTTAGGAAGGAAGTGCATTTTCTTCTGAAATTAGAGGGAACATGAAAGAAAAAACTTAGAGCCTCAATTATATTGATATGAATTTGAGAAAATCCTTCCACATGGCCCCATCCTTCTGAGGAGAAGTTCAGTTTATTTACTAGAGTGGTCTGGTGATAGGAGTTTGAGAGGCAAGAAAATGTGTCAGAGTTGCTTTGATATGGTTGGGATCAAAGTAATTTTGTGAGGTTGTAGGTTAGATGGTGTGTGTCCTTTCAAACATTTTTGGTCCTACTATGTATAAAGTACCACAGAGGACAAACTGAGCAGGCGAGACTGTTTTAGAACTTGGGAACTTAAAATCTAGTGATCTTAAAAGAGAGGATAGCATTTATAGTGTTTATTTATAAATAAAATTTATTTTTACAGCTGCTTCCAAAATTTTATTTATAATTTTATTTATTTCCTTATCTTTTTGCATGTAGAAGTAAAGAGGGGAAAGGGGACAGTCTCCAAATTCTATCTTGGTTAGCAAGAATTTATTGAGTCCTTACTTTATACAAAGAACTGTTCTAGGTGCAGTATTGATTTTTAAAACTATGGCAGGTTCCCTGCTCTCCAGGAAGAATGCTTTTCTAAAATGACTGAAGTTCCTTTAGCCATTTTAGTACAATTGAACAAGTGGCTACTATGTGTCGTGTGTTGAGTCATATAGACAAAATTGAAGAGACAGGTTGGGGACTGATTCTATAGCATCATATAAGGTTAGAGGAATGGGAAGTTGGCTGAGTCAGTATTTTTTTAACTGTAAAATGGGAATTAATAGTACCTAACTCATGAAGTTGCTATGACTTGAATGAGGAATTGTAGATAAAGTGCCTCCGAGGTACATTGAGCACTCAGGAATTGGTAGCCATCACAGTGGTCAAGAAATAATTGCTATAGTGAGATATGTGTTGTAAAAGAACACTGGCCAAATGCTTTAGGAATGGGGACGTGACTAATGCTGAATTGGGAAGTCGGAAACAGTGGGAAAGGAGTAGATCTGAGTGTGGAAGGGTAAGTAGAAGTTTGCTGCCACTACATTAATGCAGATTATGTAGGCATTAAGTGCAGTCAGATCCCGATCGTGACGGTCCAGCACAGCTGCACAAAGACTTCAGTGTGGCATGTGATCCACAAATACAGGAACTGGGAAAGAAAGGCTTTATTGCAGTAAATGGAACTTTAATTTACTTTGAATGGGCTTTATGGAAGGAGGTAAGACCTCACCTGGAAATAACTTTAGATGTGATCTATCCAGCTATCTCGGTTAGATGAGGGAACTGAAACCAAAGGGGTTTCTGGTAAAATAATGTGTACAAAGGCAGAAAGAACACAAATTTCTTCTGACAGATCCACAAAAGGAGTTAAACAAGTGGAATGGAAGAAACTTGAATAAAAATGTATTTCTGACTCCCAGCATCAGCATTAAAACAAAGCAGGTGGACTGAAAGGCTGTGATAAAATTAGAGAAGAGTAATCTAGCCTGACTTCAGTAGCATTTGTTGCTCTATTGTCGCCATTAGCTGCAGCTGATCACACATCTTATCGCCAGAGTGTATTGTGGGAAGAAGGTGAATTTATCAGAAACATGGATATTTTTGGCAACTTTTGAATGCTAAAGCCAAATATTTTTGAAAGCAGTTTTATTAGTCTTTCTTCCATTATAAATATATTTCAACCCTGGCTGGTATGGCTCACCGGATCGAGCACCAGCCTGTGAACCAAAAGGTCGCTGATTCAAGTCCCAGTCGGGGCACATGCCTGGGTCATGGGATGGGTCCCCACTTGGGGGTGTGTGAGAGGAACTGAGTGATGTATCTCTTACACATTGATATTTTTCTCCATTCTCCCTCCCCCTCTCTCTAAAAAAGTAAATAAATCTTTTTAAAACAAAGGTATTTCATACTCACTAGAGCAAACTAGGAAAACACTCCTTTTTTGAGCCCACTGGTAACTAAGTTACCAGGGTTCTGATTGTGTCTTGGGCTCATCATTATTTATCCTCTGTGGTGCTTTATCCATAGTAGGCTCACAATTGTGAGGAAGAGCACCATTCAGCCTTCAAATAATTTCCTAGAAACAATTATTTTCTTTAGTCATTATGGTTTTTAGTTTTTATAACTCTATGATTGATTTATAGACAATTGTATGTACACATATAATATAAACATTTTTTCCTACTCTATACTTGGTATACACATTTTTGATGGCTGCATGCCTGTTGAGTGGATGAAAGAAATTATTTGCTGTTGGAAATGACATTGTTATATCACAAAAGAAGATGGTATTGGCATCCACAGTAATTGCCAGTTTTCTTTTTCCAGCCTCTAAAAAATATGACAACCAACTATCTTAAAGAATTACTACCTCCACTTACCAACCTATTCCCCCAGTGCTCATTAGTAAGAAGCAAGTGTGAGACTTAGTGAAAACAATGGTAGTATTTTATACTTTTTACAAATCTCTTTAATGTGTGGATTAATTTAAGATGGATGTGTTTTCATAGCTGCTTCTACATTCAGTGTCTTGCAGTATGTTGTTTTGAAATATTAAGAAAATTGCCCTGGCTGGTGTAGCTCAGTGGATTGAGCTAGGGCATGTGAACCAAAGGGGCCCTGGTTCGATTCCCAATCAGGGCACATGCCTGGGTTGCAGGCCAGGTCCCCAGTAGGGGCTGCATGAGAGGCAACCATACATTGATGTTTCTCTCCCTCCCCCTCTCCCCTTCTCTAAAAATAAATAAAATCTTTTTTAAAAAGGAAAAAATATTAAGAAAATTGAGCTGCACACAGATACATAGGGAATTATTTTGTAGAATGTTACTTAAAATTTGAGTCTGTTGTTTTCTCTTTGTTAGATTGAGATCATGCATTTTTTGGCAGTAATACTACTAGGGAAGTGATATGCCCTTGTTAATGCATAATGTCAGAGGGCTGATGATGTCAATATGTCTTATTACTGATGGTGGTTACTTTGATTGCTTGGTTAAGGTGTTGTCTGTCTGGCTTCTCTACTGATAAGGTAGTTAACAATTTTTTTCTTGTGATGAGATTAAGATGTATTCTCTTAACTTTCAAGTATATAATACAGTATTATTGAACTATAGTTACCATGCTATACATTACATGTCCAGACCTTAATTTATCTTATCTTATCTTATGGAGGTTTGTGCCTTTTGACAGTGTTCACTCCCCACCTCTCACCTCTACTTTTAGCAACCACAGATCTATTCTATGTTTCTATGAGTTCATTTTTTTAGATTCCACATATAAATGAGATCATACAGTGTTTGTCTTTGACTTCATATAGCTTATTGTACATAGATGGACCCCAGAGTCCATCCATGTTGTTGTGAATGGTAGGGTTTCCTTCTTTTTATATTCTGAATAATATTTCACTGTGAGTGTGTGTAACCATACCATATCTTTTTATTCATTCATCAGTCAGTGGACGTTTAGATTGTGTTCATGTGTTGGCTATTGTAAATAATGCTGCAGTGAACATGAGAGTGCAGATATCTCTTTGAAATAATGATTTTCTTTCTTTTGGATATATACCCATAAATGGAATTGCTGGATCATATGTAGTTCTGTTTTTAATTTTTTAATTTTAATTTTTTCCATACTGTTTTCCTTTTTTATATCTAATTTTTATTCTGAAATATAAGTGCTTTTGAATTAAAGTACGTTGACATACAATATTATGTTAGTTTCAGGTGTAGAACATACTGAGTTTCACATTTATATATTTTACAAAGTGATCACCACAAAAAGTCCAATATCCATCTATTGTAATATTACTAATATTTTCTATGTTGTACTTTACATCCCTGTGACTTATTTATAAGTTTGTATCTCTTAATCCCTGTAACCTTTTTGCCCATACCCCCACCACCCAACCCTCAGGCAATTATCAGTTTTTCTGTATCTGTGGGTCTGTTTGTTTTGTTTGTTCATTTCTTTAGTTTTTTAGATTCCATACCTAAGTCAAATGAAACAGTATTTGTCTTTAACTTAATTTCACTTAGCATAATTCCTTCTGGGTCTATTCAAGTTGTCGCAAATGGCAAGATCTATTTCTTTTTCATGGCTGAGTAATATTCCAGTGTGTTTTCTCTCACGCACGTGCGCGCAAACACACACACACACACACACACACACACTTCTTTATCCATCCCTCTAATGATGAACTCCTAGGTTGCTTTAATAATTTGGCTATTTTACATAATGCTGCAGTAAACGTAGAGGTGTGTATCTTTTTTAATTGTTTCATCTTTTTCAGATAAGGCCCCAGAAGTAGAATTGCCAAGTGGCTGTACCAGCTTACATTTCCACCAGCAGTGCACAGGGCTTCCCTTTTCTCCACATCCAACACTCGTTATCTCTTGTCTTTTTAAGGACAGCTATTCTAATAGGTCTGAGCTGATGTCTCATTGTAGTTTTGATTTGCATTTCCCTGCCGTTAGTGATGTTGAATAACTTTTCATGTACCTGTTGGTCATTTATGTGTATTTAGATCCTCTCCCCATATTTTAATCAGATTATTTGTTATTGAGTTTTATAAATTATGTATTTTGAATATTACCCTAATCAGAGAAATGACTTGCAAATATTTTATCCCATTTGGTAAGTTGCCTTTTCATTTTGTTGATGGTTTTCTGTGCTGTGCAGGAGCTTTTTCATTTGATATAGTTCCACTTGATTATTTCTGCTTTTGATTTTCGTGTTAAATCCAAAAATACCTTATTGCCAAGACTGATGTCAAGGAGCCCCCTGTGTTTTCATCTAGGAGTTTTATGGTTTCAGGTCTTAGATTCAAGTCTTTATTTTGAGTTGATTTTGTATGTGGTGTAAGATATGGATCTAGTTTCATTTTTTTGGTATGTAGCTGCCCACTTTTCCAAGGACTAGATATTGAAGAGATTGTCCTTTCCCCACTGTATATTCTTGACTCATTTTGGTAAATTAATTGACTATAAATGCATGAGTTTCTTTTTGAGCTGTATTCTATCCCATTGATTCATATGTCTGGTTTGAGCCTAATACCATTCTGTTTTGATTACTATAACTTTGTAATATAGTTTAAAACCAGGCAGCACAATACCTCCTTCACTGAGGATATATTTAATGATTTTAGAGGGACAAGAGGAGCAGGGAAGAGAGATAGGTAGGCTGACAGACATCAGTCAGTTGTCTCCCATTTACTTCCCAGCTGGGGACTGAATCCACAACCTTTTGGTGTACTGCAGGACACTCCAACCAACTGAGCAGCCTGCCCATCTCATCTTCTAGATGAGAGCCAAACCTTAGTAAGTTCATTTTAATTCAGTTATGTTTTTGTAGCAATTGACAAGCACAGTTTAAGAACTGTTACTGTTTTCTGTACCAGTCTTGTTTTCTGATGTTTTATAGTCATCTAAAACATGTTTCTTAATTTTTGATGACCCATAGAAGTAAATAAAGCAGACTTGCGATATACTGATTTGACAGCTGAAACAAGCTGTGGTCAAGTTTAGTCTTACTTGAGAACTTGACTCAATCTGGTTGGTTAGCAAGTAGCTCCCTTGTTCAGCCTCCCTAGAATGAAGCTGAGAACCAGTGTTGGGAGACTACCAGGAGTCTTTGCCCCATTTCTCTTCTTCCTATCCTTCCTGCTTCCCTTAGGTTGCCCCACAGTTACACCCACCCACAAACCGAACATGGAGGTAAAGTTCCTTTTGACGGGAGAAAGGAGTGCAGACTGAGTGAAGATGAATGGTGGGAGTGAAAATTCACTGTCAAGATGGATTTTCATTGTTACAGGGTTGTGGCAAAATCAGTGCTGGGCCCTGAAAGCATGATTATTTCCATTGTGAGGATGATTGATAGGTAGGAATGATTGTGAGGGGGTAGGAATACTTTTTCTGGCATTTTAAAAGATTGATAGCTAGGCTAATTTTGAACTGGACATGTGAAAGTTATAAGTGTGCAATTACTAAAAATACTTATCAGATTCTCACCTAGCTGTTCTTAATACATCTATTTTGGGCCCTCTTTTCCAAGACTGCCAAGACTTTCATCTCCTACAACTGCTGAGTTTGCTTCTGACCCTTAAATGACAAGCCTGGTTCCCTCACTCCTTTTAATGGGCTAGAATAAAAACGCAGTTCTTTTTCAACATTGTGGGTGAATGAGGAGTTAAGTCTTCCCTTTGTATTTTCATTTTCCTTTTCCTTTGATTATTTGCTACTTTTACTAATTTATTTTGAATAGCTACCTTCTTCTAGAGGAAGTGAGGAAAGGCCAATACTTAAAATTTGCAAAGGAATCCAAATAACCTTTTATCCTCTTGAAGCTGAATATGTGGATCTGGAGGACTTCCAGGCTGTGCTGGCTTAGAACTCTCTGAACCTTGGACGGCTGCTACTGTGTAATGCAGCCTCACAGTTCATAAACTGCTATAAACTTTGTCAGCTTTAGTTACCCAGAAAAGTAGAGAGGAAGATAATATTCTTGCTAGTTTGAGTGTTGTGATTAATTGTTACTGTATATGCTGAGCATTTTTTTCAAATTTAAACCATCTGCTATAGGACTGAAGCTATAATGAGTATAATTTGCTCTTTATTCCGATGCACACTCCCAGGGCTCTCATTATGAGTGTTCACTAATAATGTTAGATAGTGCTACAGCAATCAGCTGAAGTCAAGGGTATGGTGAAAAGAACATGGTGTTAGTTCAGTCTGTAGTTCAGGTCTTAGTTACCCTCTTTAAACCACAGTTTCTTCAAACGTAAAATAGAAGTATATCCACTATCATCATCTAATTTCTACGGTTATTGTAAGAATTAAGTTAGATTTCTTGTGTGTGTGTGTGTGTGTGTGTGTGTGTTCGTATGCATGTATATAGCACTTGGGGCATTCTGTATATCTAATACCTTTTAAAAATATTTTAATACTTTTAAAAATAAACTTTTAAAGAAGATTTTGTTTATTTTTAGAGAGAGAGGGACGGAGGGAGAGAGAGAGAGGAAGAGAAACAACAACATGTGGTTGCCTTTCACACTCCCCCTACAGGAGACCTGGCCCGCAACCCAGGCATGTGCCCTGACTAGGAATCAAACCAGCAACCCTTTGGTTCACAGGTCAGCACTCAGTCCACTGAACCACACCAGCCAGGCCTAGACTTTATTTTTTAAAAGCAGTTTTAAGTTCACAGCAAAATTGAGTAGAAAGTACAGAGAGAGCCCATATATCCTCTGCCCCCACACTATCAACATCCTCCGCTAGAGTGGTACATGTGTTGTAGTCAGTAACTAACCCCACACTGGCACATCATTGTCGCCCAAAGTTCTCAGTTTACAGTGAGTTCACTCTTGGTATTGTACATTTTATGGATTTTGACAAATGTATAATGACTGAATCCACCATTATAATATCATATAGAATAGTTTCATTGCCCTAAAAGTCCTTTGTATTCTGTGCTTTTTCATCCCTCTCTGTCCACAAACCTCTGGCAACCACTGACCTTTTAATATCACTATATTTTTGCCTTTTCCAGAATGTCATATGGTTGGAATCATTGGCCTCTTTCACTTAGTGATATACATTTAAGATCCCTCCCTGCATGTCTTTTCATGGCTTAATATCTCATTCTTTTTAAACATTGAACAATCCATATTCTGAATGTACCACAGTTTATCCATTCACCTACTAAAGGACACATTGTTTGCTTCTAATTTTGGCATTTAGGAATCAAGCTGCTATGTTATATGCAGGTTTTTGTGTGGACATAAGTTTTCAGTCCCTTTTGGTAACTACTGAGGAGCACAATTGCTGGATCTTATGTTGAAAGTATGTTGTTAATTTCGTAAGAAACCACCAACCTGTCTTCCTTAGTGGCTGTACCATTTCACATTCCCACCAACAATGAATGAAAGTTCCTGTTGCTCCACGTCCTCCCCAGCATTTGGTGGTGTCAGTGCTCTGGATTTTGGACTTTCTGATAGATGTATACAGGTGTCTCATTTTCATTTTCATTTTCACTTCCTTAATGAGACTCAGGCTGAGCATCTCTTCATATGCGTGTTTGTCATCTGTATGTCTGCTTCGGTGAGGTGTCTTTTAAATCAAGTGCTCATTTTCTTATTCTGAGTTTTAAGAGTTCTTTGTGAGTCCTTTGTCAGATACGTCTTAAAAAAGTTTTTCAAATTACAGTTGGCATTCAGTCTCCACATGGCTTCTTCTTTATATCCTTAGTTATAGAGGTTCTGTTCAGTTAGTCTGCTGGTGATTCTGAAGGATGATGGTTCTGTAATTTACTTGTAATTTTAATTTGGTTATGGGAAGAGGTGAACACAGCATTTACCTACAATGCCATTTTTACCAGAACTCCCAGATGTGTCTTTTGCAAATATTTTCTCTAGTCTGTCACTCACCTTCTCATTCTTGTGGTATCCAATAAATCTTTACTTAGTTTCTGGCAGAGGAAGTCTAGTTGTTTGAGTTTTTTGGAGAGTTGCAAGAAAGGAAGGAGAGAAAAAATTGGGAGTATAATATTTCCCACTCTTTTTTTTTTAAGATTTTATTTATTTGTCTTTAGAGGGGAAGGGAAGGAGAGAGGGAGAGAACATCAGAACATCAATGTATGGTTGCCTCTTGTGGGTCCGCTGGGAACTGGCCTGCAACCCAGGCATGCGCCCTGACTGGGAACCGAACCACAATCCTCTGGCTCTCAGGCCCCCGCTATCAATCCACTGAGCCACACCAGCCAGGGCTCCCATTCTTTTCTTTTTTTTTTAGATTTTATTTATTTATCTTTAGAGGGGAAGGGAAGGAGAGGGGGAGAGAAATACCAATGTATGGTTGTTTTTCGTGCATCCCCCACTGGGAACTGACCTGCAGCCTAGGTGTGTGCCCTGACTGGGAATTGAACTGTGATCCTCTCGTTCGCAGACCCATGCTCAATCCACTGAGCTACACCAGCCAGGGCTAATATTTCTCATTCTTACTGATCAGGCATTCTATCTTCATTTAAAAGTTAGATGATTGTTAGGACATTTTTGTAAAGATTTTATTTATTTATTTTTAGAGAGAGGGGAAGGGAAGGAGAAAGAGAAGGAGAGAAACATCTGCTGGAGAGAAGCATTGGTTGTCTACCCTACACCCACAACGGGGGACCTGGCCTACTACCCAGGCATATGCCGTGACTGGGAATTGAACTGGCGATCTTTTGGTTCACAGGCTAGCTCTCAGTCCCCTGAGTGACACCAGCCAGGGCAGGACATTTTTAAAGTTAGTTTTAACACTTTACACCTGCTAGGATGGCTAAAATGAAACAATGGAAAATAACATATTAGTGAGGATGTAGAGAAATGGAATACCTTGTGTATTGCTAGGGAATGGTTCAGTCACTGTGGAAACAGTTTGGTGATACCACTTCTAGGTGGAATTACCAATAGCAGAAAGAATTGAAAACAGCTACTCAAACAAATATTTGTATATATACAGTGTTTAGTACTATTCCCAATAGCCACAGATAAAAACAGCCAAATATCCCTCTATGAATGAATGAATAAACAAATTGTAATTTATACATACAATAGACTATTATTTACCATCTAAAAGAATGAGGTACCTATACATGCTACAGTATGCATGAAACTCAGAAACATGCCAAGTGAAAGAAGCCAGACCTTTTGGTCACACATCATATGATTCCATTTGTATGAAATACTCAAAATAGATAAATTTGTAGATGAAGAAAGCCGATTGAGGGTTACCAGGAGCTGGAGGTGGGTCCAGGATAAGGAGTAAAAGTATTCTCTTAAAAATTTTCCCTTTACGGCTAAGATGGAGGCGTAGGTGGAAACAGTGTGCCCCCTCCCACAACTAAATTTAAAGACAGCAAAGTTTTAGAAACAAAAATGGAGCCAAAACACAGAAAATTGAACTATATGGAAATCTGACAACAACGAACCACTTAGCCAGACCGGTAAGAGGGGCGGAGTCAGTGGCGGAGCAGGGTCAGGCAGGAAAGATCCTTTGGTCCCTTGGAGGCGGTTGGTGGAACCCAGGCGTGGGCTGACAACAGGCAAACCCTGTGAGGGTGTAGGGCGCCTGGCTGACTGCGGTCACACATTCGCGCGCAGATAAACCAAGCGAAGGAGTGAACAGTGAGACAGACTGCTCAGGCTAGGGTCCCAGCGGTGGGGATTAGAGCCTGAAAGCACCAACTGGAAAGGGGTCAAGGGGCTGGGAAAGGCTCCCAGGCTCACAGTTCATTGGAGAGACCCACAGGGTCCTGGAGAGTACACAGGCCCACATACCCAGGAACCAGCACCAGAGGGGCCCAATTCGCTTGTGGGAAGCCACAGAGAGGACAGAAATCTGAGAGAGTGCAGAGCAGAGCAAAGCACCATTTTTTTCCCTCTCTGACCCCGCCCCCACATACAGCATCACAACCCAGCCACTGGGTTGCCTGGCCCTGGTGAACACCTAAGATTTCGCCCCTCATACATAACAGGTGAGAACAGACCACACATTATGACTCAAGAACAGCTCAAAACCCCAGAGCCTATAATTCTAAGTGACCAAGAAATAGCCAGCCTTTCAGATGCACAGTTCAAAATACTGGTGATCAGGATGCTCACAGAATTGGTTGATTTTAGCCACAAATTAGAGGAACATATGAAGGCTAGACTGATTAAAATGAAGGGAAATGCACAGGAAACCAATAGTGATGGAAAGGAAACTGGGACTCAAATCAAGGGAGTGGACCAGAAGGAAGAAAGAAACAGCCAAACAGAAAAGAAGGAAGAAACAAGAATTCAAAAAAATAAGGAGAGGCTTAGGAACCTCCAGGACATCTCTAAACGTTCCAACATCCGAATTATAGGGGTACCAGAAGGAGAAGAGGAAGAGCACTAAGTGGAAGACTTATCTGAACAAATAATAAAGGAGAACTTCCCCAGTCTGGCAAAAGAAATAGACTTCCAGGAAATCCAGGAAGCTCAGAGAGTCCCAAAGAAGGTGGACCCAAGAAGGAACACACCAAGGCACATCATAATTACATTAGCCCAGATAAAAATGAAGGAGAGAACTCTAAAAGCAGCAAGAGATAAGGGGACAGTCACCTACAAAGGAGTTCCCATAAGACTGTCAGCTGATTTCTCAAAAGAGACCTTAAAAGCAAGAAGGGGCTAGAAAGAAGTATTCCAAGTCATGGAATCCAAAGACCTACATCCAAGGTTGCTCTATCCAGCAAAGCTTTCATTTAGAATGGAAGGGCAGGTAAAGTGCTTCTCAGATAAGGTCAAATTCAAGAAGTTCATTATCACCAAGCCCTTATTCTATGAAATGTCAAAGGGACTTATCTAAGAAAAAGAAGATGAACAGTGAAAGGACAGCAAACTCACAGTTATTAACAACCACGCCTAAATAAAAGCAAACTAAGAGGACAGCTAGATCAGGAGTGGAACCATAGAAATGGAGATCACATGGAGGGTTAGCAACAGGGGAGGAGGAGAAGGGGGGAGAGGTACAGAGAATAAGTAATATAGATGGTAGGTAGAAAATAGATAGGGGGGAGGGCAGGAATACTATGGGAAATACAGAATCTAAAGAACTTGTGACACATGGACATAAACTAAAGGGGGGAATGGTGCTGGAGGGGTATACAGGGTGGAGGGAAATGAAGGGGGGGAATGCGACAACTGTAATGGTATAATCAATAAAATATATTTAAAATTTTTTTCTTTTAGAGTGGTTTGTTAAATAGCAAATTATAATTAATTTATAATTTCATGAATAAAAAGACCTTGTTTTTTTCCCCTTTTTTTTATCTTAATGTATGATGGTCATCATTGGCAAAAGGAATGTATGATGGTCTTCATTTGCAACTTCATTGGCAAAAAAAGAAGAGAGATTAAGTTTATAAAACAGTCTATCACAGGGCATTGTAGCTGACCCTATCAGACTAAAGAACTCTCCTTTTAAATGGCTATCTAATTGTCCAAAGACGTATAACACTGAATCCGCCTATGCAGTTTCCTTTATGAAGTATAGTTCTCATATATTAGGCAGTTTTTTAAACATGAATATAAAATAAATGAAGTCACCCATTAAAAACTGCCTTAAATGAAGGGCATTTTAAATTTAAGTTTATGTTGTCCTTTAGTAACACATGCCTAATGAAAATCAAAAGCTAAAAAAGCAATTAACAGTTCCTACTTGAGTAGACAGTTACAACAGTCATTTTTACAACAATCAATCAAAAGGCTTTGCTTTCTACATACTTTATTGGATGTGTGTTGTAAGTCCATTTTACTCTCCAAATGTTTTGAAGTACAATTGAAAGACAAATATAGTATTAAATTGTTGAAATCAAAGTTTAGTCCTGGCTGGTATAGCTCTGGTTTGAGTGCCAGCCTGTGAACTGAAGTTCAATTCCCAGTCAGGACACATGCCTGGGCTGCAGGCCAGGTCCCCAATTAGGGGTGTGCAAGAGGCAACTGATTGATGTTTCTCTCCCTCTCTTTCTTCTTCCTTTCCCCTCTTTCTAAAAATTAATAAAATCTTTTAAATAGAAGTTTAAGAAACACTGCAAAAATGTGGCGAAATTAATTCTTTAGTAATGATACTTTATCGTATGGCAGAATAATTTTTGCTTTATTCTCTTAATAGTTCAAAAAAAGGAAATGTCAGGAATAACGTATATTTATTTTCTTTCAGGAAAGGATTTATGAGATCTTAAATTAAAAATATATAAAACAGACCAGCTAAAAATTTTAAAAGATCAGTAGGAAAGATGTTCTAAAAATGGGCAGTTGTCTACAAAATCTAGATCTTTAAGGTTTAGCTTTTAAAAATAAAGGGAAAATGTGATTTATCACATTTTTAGTGACTGATAGAAGAACACATGTAAGTAGGCTAGAAATAGACTTCCTGACATTACCTTTTAACATGCATTTATAGGGAATTTGAGTGGTGATAATGGCAGTGTCTTTAAAATGTGGTTTGTGGAAGATTCAGAATTGTTCTGCATTTGGTTATTTGTAATGTTTAATGGACTCTTAAAATTAAATATTTTGGGATATGTTTACAATGTTTAAAATTGTAATTATGTTTATAATTACAATGTTTAAAATTCAAAAGGCGGGGGTGGGATATAGTGAAAATTCTCCTTCCCACACTTGTCCCCCTGGTCACTCAGTTTCCTTTCAGTCCTCTGTAGACAACCAGCGTTACCAGTTTCTTACGACTGCAGTAACAGATGTTTGATTTATAAGGTTTATGTATGTTAATGTTCTGTAGAGTTGGAATAATTAAAATATCTTGATCTATAATGAACCATCTTCCTCCATAGTTACTTCTGTTTATTCTTAGTCCTTAAAGCAATGGAATGTCTTCAGGTAAAGAACTC
Source organism: Sturnira hondurensis (assembly GCF_014824575.4). Lineage (NCBI taxonomy): Eukaryota > Metazoa > Chordata > Mammalia > Chiroptera > Phyllostomidae > Sturnira > Sturnira hondurensis. The sequence continues at coordinate 1,997,527 of NW_028080209.1, read as the reverse complement.
TTAGCCAGGAATTCTTGATCTGATTTAATGCAGTTACTACCTAGTTTTTTTCTGTGATTTCTAGTGATACTCTCCATCTTCTTAAATAGACTAAAAGTGTAATTTGTAGTAAAAGTGAGACAGTTAAATTTAATTCAGTTCAGAACACAAAAATTTACAAAATAGTACTTGAAATCACATTATTTTCCTTATAGAAATTATTTTTTCATCATAATTTTCTCCCATATGATTAAATATTGGCTTATTCCTGTGCGCCATATATGTTTGGTCCTTTTTTTGTTTTCATTTTTGTAAGAATTAGCTGGAATTCACACATGCATGGTCAGAATGGCAAAGGAACAGCTGTTTGTGGCTTGCCTGCCCTCTGCTTACCGCTCCCCCGGCCCCATCATAAGGCATGATTTTCTTGTACATCCGCTTATGGCTTTAGCCACAGTGTAATCTATCATGATTTAAAGTATGTTGGTGTAAGGTTAAAATTTCTTTTTTACTTTTTAAGATTTTATTTATTTATTTATCTTTAGAGGGGAAGGAGAGAGGGAGAGAAACATCAATGTATGGTTGCCTTTTGTGTGTCCCCTGCTGGGAACTGGCCTTCAGGGAACCGGCTTGCAACCCAGGCATGTGCCCTGACTGGGAATCGAACCACGATCCTCTGGTTTGTGATCAATCCACTGAGCTATACCAGCCAGTGCCTCTTTTTTATTTTTAAAATGGATTTTCCTTCCCTCCTTCCTTCCAACATTTTTTGAAAAAAGATTTTATTCACTTTTGGAGAAAGTGGAAAGGGAGGGAGAGAATCATTGATGGGGGAGAGAAACATTGATGGGCTGCCTCTCACATGCCCCAACAGGAGAAGGAACCCACAACCGAGGCATGTACCCAACCAGGAAAAAAACTAGTGACCCTTCACCTTGTGGGATGACACCCAACCAACTGAGCCACACTACTCAGTGCTATTTTTTTTTTATTTAGAGAGAGGGGAAGGGAGGAGAAAGAAAGGGAAAGAAACATTATCAATCAGTTGCCTCTCGCATGCACCCCAACCAAAGACCAAGCCCCCAGTTTAGGTATGTGCCTCCACCAGGAATTGAATCAGTGACCTTTCGCTTTGCAGGATAACACCCAACCAACTGAACCACACTAGTAAGAGAAAATTAATTTCCTCTTCATCACTTGATTGTGTTTATGTATGGAATGAATATTATTTTAGTAGTAACCTATAAAAATTAGGTTTTACTTCTTTGAAGTAATAAATAATAGAATATTTAGGAGCCTCATTATAACAGTAACTAAAAAGAGTAAACTGAAAAAATGTGTAAGATTTATGCCATAAAAGCTTTAAAAATGTTACTGAGAGGACTTGAGTAAATAAAAATGTATTTACTCAAAAAAGTATTAGGGAGGAATGTTCTACATCATAAGATACCAGTTCTTACTAACTCTGTAAATTTAACTCGATTCTTGTGAAATTACGAGTTGTTTTCTTTACAACACTCAAGCAATTTCTAAAGTTCAAATGACGCCCTGACTCAGTGGGTTGGACGTCATTTCACAAACCGAAAGGTAGCTGGTTAGATTCCCCATCAGGGCACATGCCTGGGCTGCTGGCCAGGTCCTTAGCTGGGGGCATACAAGAGGCAGCCAATTGATGTTTCTCTCCCTCTCTTTCTCCCTTCCTTCCCCTCTCTCTAAAAATAAATAAATAAAATCTTTTTAAAATTTAAAAATGTAGATAGATAAGCAAACACAGAAGAATAGTCTATAAATTGTGAAAAAGAGTGAAGGGTAGAAGTGGTGATGTGTAGTCTAATTAAACCGTGTTGCAAAGCTGTGACACCTAAAATAGAATACTAGTAAACTGGGTCATCAGTAGACAAATTAATAGAGCAGAGTTCAAGAAGGACATCAGTGCATATAGGAATACTTGTCAGGTGATAATAGAAAAAATTAAAGCTGGATTCTTTTTTCGTGTTTATACCAGAATAATTCACACTGCAGATAGGAAGTGTAAACATTTGAAAACACATCCTTGCTGGTGTAGCTCAGTGAATTGAGCACAGGCCTGCAAATCAAAAGGTCACTGGTTCAATTCCCAGTCAGGGCACATACCTGGGTTTGTGGGCCAGGTCCCTAGTAGAGGGTGCACGAGAGGCAACCACACATTGCTGTTTCTCTCCCTCTCTCCCTCCTTTCTTCTTTAAAAAATTTTTTTCAAGGTAAAAAAACAACACCTGGGTATTGTAATCAATACCTATTAAAAAGTTTATATAGTAAAGACAGATAAATGACTTGTGTAAAACTGAACTCCTGGTATTACCCTCCATACCTGCTCTTCCCATTGTCTTCCCATTTTATCCATTAGCTCAGGCCTAAGAACTGGAGTCATCCTTGACTTCCTTCTTTTTGTCATAGTTCACATCAGGAATTCTTTTCGCTCTCCCTTTGAGAGTAGAGTTGGTATGTTATCACTTCTCACTGCCCCCACTTTTGCCTCTTTAACCATCTTCACTTAACTCCTTGGATTATTATGATCCTCCTAACTGAACTTCTGTTTCCATCCTTGTTCCATCTTGCAGACTGTTCCCTACACTGTACCTCTGTAACTGAAAAATGTTGGCTCAGAACCCTCAAAGGCCCTCTTCATTTGGGATAACAGTTCTGTTAGATTGAATTGTGACAGCTGTCATATTAGTGTGTATTTTTTAAAAATATCAAAATTGGTGAATTAAAAACTTTTTAAAATATATTTTATTGATTATGCTATTACAGTTGTCCCATTTTCCATCCTTTATTCCCCTCTGTCCTGCACACTCCCTCCCACCCACATCCCCCTACCTATAATTCATGTCCATGGGTCATACATACAAGTTCTTTGGTTTCTACATTCCCTATACTACTCTTAACTTCCCCCTGTCTGTTTTGTACCTACCATTTATGCTTCTTATTCTCTGTACCTTTTCCCTCTTTCTCCCCCTCCCCCACTGATAACCCTCCATGTGACCTCCATTTCTGTGATTGTTCCTGTTCTAGTTGTTTTCTTAGTTTTTTGTTTGTTTGTTTGTTTAGGCTTGGTTGTTGATAGTTGTGAGTTTGTTGTCATTTTACTGTTAATATTTTTATCTTCTTTTTCTTAGATAAGTCCCTTTAACATTTCATATGAGGGCTTGGTGATGATAAACTCCTTTAACTTGACCTTATCTATGAAGCACTTCATCTCTGCCCTTTCATTATAAATGATGGCTTTGCTAGATAGAGTCATCTTGGATGTAGGTCCTTGCCTTTTGTGACTTGGAATACTTCTTTCTAGCCCCTTCTTGCCTGCAAGGTTTCTTTTGAGAAATCAGCTGACAATCTAATGGGCACTCCTTTGTAGGTAACTATCTCCTTTTCTCTTGCTGCTTTTTCGATTCTCTCCTAATCTTTAATCTTGGGTAACGTAATTATGATGTACCTTACTGTGTGCTTCCTTGGGTCCAAGTTCTTTGGGACTTTCTGAGCTTCCTGGACTTCCTGGAAGTCTATTTCCTGCACCAGATTGGGAAAGTTTTCCTTCTTTATGTTTTCAAATAAGTTTCCAATTTCTTGTTCTTCCTCTTCTCCTTCTGGCACCCCTGTGATTCGGATGTTGGAATGTTTAAAGTTGTCCCAGAGGTTCCTAAGCCTCTCATTTTTTTGAATTCTTGTTTCTTTGTTCTGTTCTGGTTGACTTTTTATTTCTTTTTTCTGGTCCAATCTGTTGATTTAAGTCTTGGTTTCCTTCCTCTCACTGTTGTTTCCCTGTACATTTTTCTTTATTTCACTTTGCATAGCCCTTAGTTTTTCTTCTGTTTTGTGACCATACTCAACCAATTCTGTGAGCATCCTGATCAGTAGTTTTTTGAACTATGTATAGGCAGGCTATCTCTTCATTGCTTAGTTATATTTTTTCTGGAGTTTTGATCTGTTCTTTCACTTGGGCCATTTTTTTTTGTCTTAGTGTACCTGTTACATAGTGAGGGGCGTAGCCTTAGGTATACCAGGGCGGGCCAAATGATGACTCTGTGTGGTGCTGTATGTGGGGTAGGGTTCCGGGAAGGAACAATGCTGCTTGTTCAGTTCTTTGCCTGCTTTCAGTCACTTCCACTGCTACCCACAAGCAAATTGGGCCCTTCTGGTGCTGATTCCTGGGTGGGTGGGTTTGTGTACATTCTAGGACCCTATGGGTCTCTCCAACAACCTCTTCTGTAAGGCTGGGAATTTCTCCCACACCCTCAACCCCTACAGGTTTTTTCAGTCAGGGATTTTGAGGCTTTATTTCCCCACATTGGCACCCTGGGTTATGTGGTCTTTCTTGCCCCCCAGTTGTTCCTTCTGATTTATCTGCACGGAAATGTGGGGCCACCCGCTCAACCAGCCACAGCTTCACCCAGTCTGCCAGCTGCTGCCTTGCCCCAAGTCCTCTCTGACCAGCTGCCCATCTCCGCCCCTCCTACCAGTCTGGATGCATGTTCTTTAACTCCTTGGTTGCTGGACTTCCATACAGTTTGATTTTCTGTCAGTCCTGGTGGGCTTTGTTTTTAAATTTAATTGTTCTTTTGATTGTATGAGGAGGCACAGTGTGAATGCCTACGCCTCCATCTTGGCTGGAAGTCCTCCATAATTGTGAATTTTTATGTAGCCATTTAATATTGAAGATGGAAGAAAATATACAACATTTCTAGCATATTATGCTTTATTATTTCAAGAAAAGTAAAAATGCAACTGAAATGCGAAAAGATTTGGGCAGCATATGGAGAAGGTGCTATGGCTAATCAAATGTGTCAGAGGTGGTTTGGGAAGCTTTGTGCTGGAGATTCCTTGCTGGACATAGCTCCACAGTCCAGTTGACCAGTCAAATCAAGATGTTAGATAAGGACAATCAACATTGTACTATGCAGGAGCAGCACACATACTCAAAATATCTAAATCAATAAAGTTATTGGTGAAAATGAAAAATATGTCTGTTATTTTATGGGAAAAACCTTACAGGCTTTTTGGCCAACCCATATGGCTAAACCATACAGACTTTTTGGCTAAAACCATGGAATGAAAGGTTGGTGGTGAGTTCTGTAATGGATAGATCGTGTGACAACACTTGAACCCAAAATTTCAGCTTCTCTTCATTAAGTGTTGCCAGATCTTGCATATCTCACAGTGTGATGCTATAGGAGGTAGGTAGCCAACTTCAGTGAAGTTTTCTTGCCAAAACTCAGATGCAGACCTGATTAGGCTTCCAGATATTGACCTAGATACAGGAAGTATGGGAGGATAAAGGAAGAAGTTGAATATTACCACAAGAGAAGGCATTAGTAAAATAAATGGCTTGAAAACAAAGGGCCAGGAGAGGGAACTGTTTTATTTATTTATTTATTTTAAATATTTATTTATTTATTTTTAGAAAGAGGGGAAGGGAGGAAGAGAGGGAGGGAGAGAAACATTGATGTGCAAGAGAAATATCAATTGACTCTCTCTTGCAACTCCCCCATCTGGGAACCTGGCCCACAACCCAGGCATGTGTCCTGACCAGGAATGTAACTGATGACCTCCCAGTTTGCAGGACGACTTCCAACCCACTGAGTCCCAGCAGTCAGGTCAGGAGAAGGAACTGTTTTAGACTAAGGAACTATTTTAAATTGGGTGTCATATCAACCAAATGCAGTATTTGGTTGATAATAACATGTAAATCTTCATATAAATAAACCAATTGTAAAATAGTGTTTATGAAACAGTTGGAGAAATTTGAATATAGCCTCTTTATTAGATTATTAAAAGGAATTAATAATTTTGATAGTTATTAATGATGAGATTGTGGCATTTTTTTAAAGTCCTTATCTTTTAGTGATACATAACTGAAGTATTTAGTGGTGACATATATTGATATCTTGGATTTGCTTTACTCCAGGAATGGGGTATAGGTAAATAAAACACAGTAAGTGAAATGTTAATAATTGAAGTTGAGTAATGAAGACTTGGATATTTATTATGTTTTCTCTCTATATTTTCTTTTTAGGAAAGTTTGGAATTTCCTAAAGAAGTTTTAAAAAATACCAAATGGTTGTTTTTTTTAAAAGAGGAGGCTCTTCAGTATGTACTGATGAAATGATCTTTATAATTTAAGTGAAAAGTAAGGTAGACCAGTGCAGATGATGGGTTATTATTGGAGTTAACAAAGAGGAAAGAAAAATAAGTGTACTCATGTATGCTAGAAGTCTTCATAAGAAGACAATGAGTGGGCCCTGGCTGGTATAGCTCAAGTGGATTGAGCGCGGGCCTGCAAACCAGATGATCGCGGTTCGATTCCCAGTCAGGGCACCTGCCTGGGATTGCAGGCCAGTTCCCAGCAAGGGGACTCATGAAAGGCAACCATACATTGATATTTCTCTCCTTCTCTCCTTCCCTTCCCCTCTAAATATAAATAAATAAAATCTTAAAAAAAAAAGACAGTGGTAGGAGACAAGGCTTGTGTGGTGTATATTGTTGAAAAAATAGTTTCTCAAAAAAGTAGAAGTGGGAACTATAATTCTAGACACACCCACCTGTGTATACATAGAACAATAGAATACTAATGCTCATGGGGTTTTAGAGATTATTTGAACCACCTCATTTTAAAATTGGGAAAGCTAAAGTCTAGAGAGAGTTTTTTTTTCCTTCCGGGTTATATGACTGATTGGGGTAAAAGGCAGAACTGTAACCCAAGTCTCCTGACTGTCCTTCTCTTTAAAGTAGACAGCATACAGCTGTGGTTTAAGCTTTGCCGTCTTAAATTAGATAGAAATGTGATTAATGTGTTGATGCTACTTTGGGGACACAATACTTGCCTTTTTATAGTGTATTCCTATTGTTCTAAGACTGTGCTGGGGGTGGGGTGAATAGTGTAGTTTTATGAGTATCAGGAATGCTGTTGGTGGTGGCTTTGATTTAATGACCTCTAGAAACGAGTGTTCTAAATTTCATTCACTCCTTTTGGCTTTCAGAAATGTGCTAATAAGCTATAATCCTTGGCATTCTTCTTGGTCAGTCACAAAAGTCTTATGTGCTTATTCTAAAATATTCAAGCTTATACAAGGTTTTAAAGTGAAATGTCTCTTCAGCCCCGCCAGTTGCACTGTACAGAAACAATCATTGTTTCTTGGGTGAATGCTTTCAAATGGACATTTAAATTGAGGTTTTGACGTTCCTATCATATTCAGCGAGTGTAGGAAGCCTAACTTCTCCTGTAGGTACTTAAAACTGTTTTTTTCTTTTTCACATGATCCCCTCCTGTTTTTATCTCTTGAGAAAATGAGTATCTCTTGTCCACCTGTTGATCCCAGTAAGACACCATAGCCTCTGCATCCCCTTCATGGCACCCTCGTCTCTGATTAGTTACCTGTTCCTGTCAACTACCTCTTAAATGACTTGAGTCTACTTGCTGCCCCCCATATCCAGGGATACTGATTATATCCAGATCCCTTATCCTCTTTAACTGACCTGTTCACCCCACCTCCAGTTCATCTCTCATTCAGCCTCCAGATCAGGCTTCTGAAACACAAGTAAGATTGACGATTTCCTCCCCCAAACCAGGGAGGATTCTCTGGTGCCATAACTCTTTAGTGCACTCACCATATGAAGTTTGTATGGTCCCAGTCAAATTCAGCAGCCTCCTTCCATCGTGCACCCCATACCAAATCAAACTACCTGAGTTTCTCAGTAGCTCCTGGATGCTGTTTCCTGCATCTGCCTTTGCAATTGTAATGTCCATTGCCTGGAACACCTCTTCTTTCTGGGCTCACTAAATTCCTCTTCTAGGTGCAGCTAAAATGCTTCCTCCTGAAAGTGTTCTGGGACCCTCTCAGAATCTTATTTCCTCCATAAGAGTTCTTACCAGCATGAAGTTGTGGCTGCTCAGGCCCTTCATTAGATCAGGGGTTGGAAAATTTTTTTACAAAGGACCAGGTAGTAGACATTTTTGGCTTTGTGGACAGCATGATCTCTGTCAAAAGTGCTCATCTTTGCCATTGTAGCTTGAAAGGAGTCATATACTGCAGGTAAATGAATGAGCATAGCTGTGTTTCAATAAACTTTATTTATGGATTCTGAAATTTGAATTTCATATAAATTTATATGTCAAAATACTCTTGATTTTTTTCAATATTTTGGAAGACTATTCTTGGGTCATGGGTCATACAAAAACAGGTGGTATGCTAGATTTGGCCTATGGGCCAGGTTCCAGCCCTTGCAATTGAGGGCGGGCTATTCAAGGGTAGGCTTTATAGATTTTTGTGGATCTCTGCCCCCCACACTCATTCACCCCCATGCTTCAGTTCTTTTCTAAAGCAAATAATGACTGGACAGCAGTTGTTCATTCCAGACAAATGTGAAAAATAGCCGAGCTTCTTATTGCAAATGAGTATTCATTTTATATATATTTATAAATGTTTTCAGAAAAGAAAATGTAAGATGGTCCGTCCTGTCTGTGTATAAGGCAAAGAGAAATACCCTTCTATGTTTAAGACAACTCTGCCAGGAAAGAGCTAATAAATAAGTAAATACTCTCTGCACGTGGGAGAGAAAATTGAAAATCCTTGATTTGAATCAAAGATCAGATTAAAACGCCTTCTCCATCTTTTTCTTTTCCTTATACCTGGTCTGAAGAAAACAGTGTTATGGCTTTTATTCAGTGGCAGTTAATGTGGATTAGCTACATTGTGGATTTAATGGGCTCTCAGTGGCTTGGTGGTCCCAGTCAGGCCTGTAGATCATGGTTTGAATCCTGGCTTAGCACTGACCCCTTCTGTGCCCTTTGCCACCTTACCAAATAATCTAAGGCTCAGTTACCTCATTGCTGTAATGGCGAGAATTACATAATACTTGGTTTGCATGGTTGCTTGAAAATAGAGGTAGTATAGTAAAAATAGAACATGTAAAAAGCCAGCCCTGACTAGTGTTGCTCAGTGGGTTGAGCATTGGCCTGCAAATTGAAAGGTTGCTGTTCTGTTCCCACTCGGCACATGCCTGCGTTGAGGGCCAGATCCCCAGTGGGGGGTAAATAAGAGGCAACTGATTGAGATGTTTCTTATGTTTCTCTCGCACATTGATGTTTCTCTCCCTCTCATTCTCCCTGCCGTCCCCTCTCTCTAAAAAAAAATAAAGCTTTAAAAAATATATGTAAAAAGCCAGCACATGGCTTAAAGTGGAAACTGAATAAATACTGCCTGCTGCTGTTATTTATTTCTCCTTTGTATTAGTCTGTTTTCTTTCAGTATTTACAAGAGGCGTTGGGGAGCGGTTAAGGTTTACAGGAACACATTGGATGTTCCAGTAAATTATATTCAACAGTATACTTTCAGTCTTTATTTTTATTTTTTAATTTTTATTGTTTTAAAGATTTTATTTATTTATCTTTTAGAGGAGAAGGGAAGGAGAGAGGGAGAGAAATATCAATGTATGGTTGCCTCTGGTGTGTCCCCTGCCGGGAACTGACCTGCAACCCAGTCATGTGCCCGGACTGGGAATCGAACCACGATCGTGTGGTTCACAGGCCTGCATTCAATCCACTGAGCTACACCAGCCAGGGCCCAGTCTTTGTTTTTATATAACCTGCAGATATGGCCAAGTTTACTCATTATTTTAGTCTTCTTTTTAGAAATTAAAAGTCACTGAATACCACGCAATATAAAATGTTACGTGTGCTTATCTTAATATTTAGACATTAATCTGGGAAGACAGAGCAGAATACTCTCACTTAGAAGTCTAGTATTGTATTGTACTCGATACCCTGGGGCTCATACTTAAGAATGATGATATCTGTTTATAACAGTTCATGTGTGTCACTGTCTTTTCATATTGTTCTTCTAATACCTTGAATATCTGTTGCCTGAATATCTGTTCACAGCATAGTATGTTTCTTTGGACAAGGCATGGAATTTCCTTCTTTGTTAAATGAATAAAACTAATTAGATAAAGTGAAGGGATTTTTATAAGGCGTTTTGTAAACTGTTTATCTACTTGTTCCTTCTTTAGCAGTATTTTGAGCTCCTGTGTCGGGATGGGGGCGTTAAAAACTAATGGGTAAAAGGGCTTTAAAAATCTAGGAACTGAAAATACTAATGCTTGGCCCCGTGATAATTCACTGATTTAATTTGAACAAGTTATTTCGCCTCATACTTAGCTTTACTCATCTTCTAAACATAGGGTTGTTGTGCACAAGAACTTAAGGCAGCTGTTCTGTTTTAAAAAAAAAAAAGCCAGAAAACCTCCCAGCCAGCAAGGCTGGGAGTATGGGGAGCATCACAGCTATCTAAGTGACCAGAACCCGCTGAGCCCCTGAAGCTGAGGTGGACCCCAGCATCCAGGCTATGCACAATCAAGAGAAGGAGCAGATCAAGAACCTCAAAGACAAGTTTGTTTCCTTTTATCAATAAGGTGCAGAGTCTGGGGCAGCAGAATAAGATTCTGGAGACCAAGTATAACTTCCAGCAGCAGAAGATGACTCACAGTAACATGGACAGCATGTTCTAGAGCTACATCAACAACCTTCAGTGGCAGCTGGGACACACTGGCAGAGAGAAACTGAGGCTGGAGGCAGAGGTTGACAACCTGTAGGGGTTGGTGGAGGATTTCAAGAATAAGTACAAGAGTGAGATCAACATGCACTCAGAGTTGAAGAAAGAATTCGTCCAACACATCACAAAGGATGTAGATGAGGCTTACATGAACATAATTGAGCTGGAGTCCCACCTGGAAGGGCAGACTGATGAGATCAACTTCTCCAGGCAGCGGTAGGACAAGAAGATGCATGAACTGCAGTCCCAGATCTCTCACACATCAGGGTGCTATCCATGGGCAACAGCCACTACCTGGAACTGGGTGGCATCATTGCCAAGGTCAAGGCCCAGCATGAGGAGATAGCCAACCACAGCTGAGCTGAGGCCGAGACCGTGTACCAGATCAAATATGAGTAGCTGCAGACATTGTCTGAGAAGCACAGACATGACCTGCGTTGCATAAAGACAAATTTCTGAGGTGAACTGGAACATTAGCCCGCTCCCGACTGAGATCAGGGATCTCAGAGGTCAGAGGGCTTCTCTAGGGATCACCATCACTGATGCTGAGCAGCATGGGGAGCTGGTTATCAAGGAGCAAAGGTGGCTGAGCTGGAGGTCACTCTGAGAACCACTAAGCAGGACATGGCCTGACAGCTGCCTGAGTACTAACTTATGAACGTCAAGCTAGCTCTGGATGTGGAGATTGCCACCTACCACAACTTGCTGGAGGGTGAGGGAAACCAGCTGGAGTCTGGGATACAGGACATGAGTGTCCATACCAAGACCACCAGTGACTACTCAGGTGGGCTGAGCCCAGCTTATGGGAACCTCAGCTATGGCCTGGGCTTCTAAACCAACTTGGGCTCTGGTGGGGGCTCTTGCTCCTTCAGCAGCACCAGCTCCTCCAAGAGAGTGGTTGTGAAGAAGATTGAAACCTGAGATGGTAAGCTGGTATTAGAGTCATCTGATGTCTTGCCCAAGTGAACAACTACTGTGTTCCCTACTGCCCTGAGAGCCTGTGGGAAAGGAGCTGTGCAGGGAGAATGGCAGGCGTCAGCCCCAGTCCTCAGCTCACCCTTGGGGTACAGGAGTTTACATGCCCCCAACTAAATCATGTGGGTTTTTTTTTCCAAAATATCATCTCAGTTGGCTCTGTCAACCCTAAAAGAAAATAATAAGATAAAAAAATAAAAGCAAAATTTTGTGAAACCTTCACTTTGTGCTTTTTTGAAAAATATATAGTCTTAATTATATTTTTCCATTACCATTTAGTCCCTTTATACATCTATACCCCCAGCAGTCACCACCCTGTTGTCCATGTCCACGAGTCCTTTTTTGCTCAATCCCTCGACCTCCTAACCTCCGCTGCCAACTAGCTCTCATCGCTTCTCCATCTATGAATCTGTCTCTTGTTTTGCTTGTTAGTTCAGTTTGTTCATTAGATTCCCCATATGAATGAACTCATATGGTATTTGTCTTTCTCTGACTGGCGTATTTCACTTCATATAATGTTCTCCAGGTCCATCCACACTGTTGTAAAGGTCCAATATATAAGTCTTTTATCCATTTTGAATTTATTCTTTTGTGTGGTGTAAGAAGATGGTCTAGTTTCATTTTTTTGCATGTATCTGTCCAATTTTCCCAACACCATTTATTGAATAAACTATCTTTAGCTCATTGTATGTGCTTGCTTCCTCTGTCGAATATTAATTGACTATAGAGGTGTGGGTTTACTTCTGGTCTCTCCATTATGTTCCATTGATCTATGTGTCTGTTTTTATGCCAGTACCAAGCTGTTTTGACCCCTATGGCCTTGTAATATAGTTTGATATTAAGTAGTGTGATGCCTCCAACTTTGTTCTTTTTCAGAATCGTTGTTGCTACATGAGGCTTTCTGTGATTCCATATAAATTTTGGAAATATTTGTTCTAGTTCTGTGAAATGCATCATTGGAACTGTGATAGCAGTTGCATTGAATCCATAGATTGCTGTGGATAGTATGGACATTTTAATGATGTTATTTTTGTCCTATCAGTGAACATGGTATGTGCTTCCGTTTTTTTGTATCTTTTTTCAGTTTCTTTCTTCAATGTCTTGTAATATCCCAATACAAGTCTTTTACACCCTTGGTTAGGTTTATTCCTAGGTATTTTATTCTTTTAGAAACAATTGTGAATGGGATTGTTTCTTAATTTCCCTTTCTATTTATTATTGGCATATAAAAATGCAACTGATTTCTGAATATTAATTTTGTACCCTGCTACTTTTATGAATTTATCAGTTCTAGTAGTTTCTTGATGGTATCTTTGGGGTCCTCTGTGTACAGTGTGTCATCTGCAAATAAAGACAGTTTTACTCTTTTTATTCCAATTTAGATGCCTTATATTTCTTCTTCTTGTCTTATTGCTGTGGCTAGCACTTCTAGTACTATGTTGAATAAAAGGTGAAAGCAGACATCCCTGTTTTGTTCCTGATCTTCAGGGGAACTCTTGTAATTTTTGCCTGTTGAGTATGATGCTGGCTTGGGTTTGTCGCATATGGCCTTTATTATGTTTGGGTACATTCCCTCTATTTCCACTTAACTGAGAGGTTTTTTAAAATTATAAATGGGTGCTGGATTTTATCAAAAGCTTTTTTACATCTATTTATGTGATCATGTGGTTACTATCCTTACTTTTGTCTATGTGGTAAATCACATTTATTGATTTGCAAGTGTAGCATCCTTGCATTCCCAGAATAAATCCTACTTGATCATGTTCTTGCTCTTCCTCTTCTCCTCTGGCACTCCTATGATTTGGCTGTTGAAACATTTAAAGTTGTCCTGGAGGTTCCTAAGCCTCTCATCATTTTTTTGAATTTTTGTTTCTTAATTCTGGTTGAATGTTAATTTCTTCCTTTTGTCTCACACCCTTGATTTGAGTCCGAGTTTCCTTCCCTTCACTGTTGGCTCCCTGTATATTTTTCTTTATACAGCCTTCACTTCTTCCTGTATTTTGCGACCATGCACAACCATTTCTGTGAGCATCCTGATTACCAGTGTTTTGAACTCTGCATCTGATAGGTTGACTGTCTCTTCATTGTGCAGTGTTCTTCTGGAGCTTTGGTCTGTTCTTTCATTTGGGCCATGTTTTTTTGACTCAGCACATCTGCTGCGTTGTAAGTGGTGGAGCCTTAGGTGTTTGACAGGGTGGCACAACCTGTTTCTCTGAGTTGTGGCACTGTGTGGAAGGGGGAGGGGTCAGAGAGGGAACGATGCAGCTTACTTGGCTCTCGCCCTGCTTTCAGTCACTTCCCCTGCTTCCCACAAGCAACTGGTGCCCTTCCAGTTGCTGCCCTGGTGCTGATTCCTAGGTGGGTGGGCTTGTGTACATTCTGGGACTCCAGGGGGATGGGAGGAGGAGAAGGGGGGAGAAGGCACAGAAAATAGTATAGAGGGTAGGTAGAAAATAGATAGGGGGGAGGGCGAGAATAGTGGGGGAAATATAGAATCTAAAGAACTTGAGACACGTGGTTATAAACTAAGGGGGGGAGAATAGTGGGGGAGGGAGTTTGCAGGTAGAGGGGAATGAAGGGAGGGAATAGAACAACTGTAATGGTATAATCAATTATATATATATATATATATATATTATATATATATAAATTTTAATAAAAAAGTAAATAAACTCTCAATTGGAGGTTTAAGGTTTTTAACCACCATGTGACCTGTGTGACTTTCAGGTGCTACTTGTGAGCAGTAGTCGCCATCCAGACCGATGGATTGTCCCTGGAGGAGGCATGGAGCCTGAAGAGGAGCCGAGTGTGGCAGCAGTTCGTGAAGTCTGTGAGGAGGTATGTACTGAGGAAAAAGAACACGGGGTACCCTATAGTTGTGAAGCTTTCCTGTATGTAGTTTTTCATTTATTGCCATTCCCTGATGAACATAACTCATGATCATAGAAGGCATTTAACAGTTACCATGTGCCTCCTGCAATCAGGTCCTGACGTGATAATGTTTACTAGGCACCACTCTATGCAGGTTCCTAGTAGTGGCTATATCTGATTATACCAGACAGCCCTGTGATTTCCCTTGGATCTCTTCCAATACTGTATCTCTTACCTGTAGCAGAACATCAAGAATCAAATAGTTCATTAGCCCTAAGAAATAAGAAGAGCAGGCCATCTTGGTATAAATGGTTCATTCTCATTAACTTTTGGATGAGGAGGAGGTGGTCCTAGTTTTCCTGTTTCCTCAGTCCTGACTGTAGAACAGTGGGTAAAGCAACACTTCTGTTGGGCAGAAGCTGTTAATGGTGCAGCTCTAGAAATAATAGTATCTTTTTTAAAAGTTTAATCACGTGATATCAACATACATATGTTGAGTTTCTGGGCTATGCCCTATACCTCTAACTAGATACTCGAGAATAAACAGTCAGAAGAAGTAAAATCTTAGGCCGTTACTCCCTTACTTCAAGAGCTTACAGTTAGGTTGGGGAAACTAAGAAAGAAATTGCAATTCAAAACCAGGAAGAAGGAACTAATATTTCCCGCCTCTTGGGGAAACACCACACTCTGCTCAGCTTATGTTATCTGATTGAGGAACTCCTGATTGGTGGTTTAAATTTCATTACTTCCCCTTACCACATCAGTAGTAGTTTTAGATGGATTTTCTTGTTCCAGAGGGGATGTAAGATCGATTCTAAGGACATATAAAATAGAACGTAGAACAAGTCTAAATTCTACATTTCTTTTGGGCCCAGCACTTGCCCAAGTCCCTTTAGGCTAATCTTACCCTTGGAATACTCCAGGAATTCTTGTGTCACTCTCATTATATATCTGGTCTCTGCAATTAGATTGTAATCTCTGAGGACAAAGATTATGTTTCCTTCTTTAAATCTTGCCTTTCTGTGTCTAGTTCACAGCTAGATGAACAGAAAGTAATTATTGCATGCTTGTGTGACTGATGAAATAATAAAAAAACCCTGGAGAAATACCCCAAATGGAAATTATTAGCATTATTTTTGGAGGATTCCAAAGGTTTGACTATTCAAATAAGTGTGATAGGGCAGTTAGTGGACCTCAGCTGCATCCTTTTGATTTAAATCCATTTGGTTCCTATAGGTAGGTTCTAAGGCACTTAAGGCAAAGTGATGTTTGACAGAGTACTATGGCAGTTGTACTCTGATATGTTGGAAGCCCTGAAATAGAATGATGGTTCTAGAACTGAAAGATAGGAAGAAAGTCCAGAGACCCAGTTCCAAACTTGCTACTTGGTTTTAGGAGCTGTGGGGCGAACTCTGACAGGTCTACCTTTGTAGGGGACATTTGGATTTGGCCATGTCTCAGGAAAGCTTATATTCATTGTTGTTACTATTCTTGTTTTGTTTTTGAGTGTTGTGGCTGGACTGTCCCTAGGTTGTGCAAGTGCTGCTAAGATGTAGAAAACTAGACGATTGCTGTAGGAAATGCAGCAAGGGAGTAGGACAGGATATAGGGCGCTGCGCCTTTGTTTCCTGGAAATTATGCACCATCCTTCAGTAGATGAAAGGGAGAATAGAGTAAAGTAGGAATAAAGTGCTTGGTACGTGAGAAAGTGAATGACCTAACACAGATAATTAAACACTATTTCTCATATGTTCATTGTCTCATCTACCTCCTCTCCAGAAGGGAATCCTGAGCTTAAAAACTAAACTGAGCCTGCCATTCTCAGCCCTGAAGAGCCCTGTCTGACTTTAAGCAAAATTTTCCCCTCTAGTCCAAGGAGAGTCATGCCATACCTTGTACCTTACTCCATTATATTGAGAGGATAAAGAAATGTCTATGACTGCTTGGACTTTAAAATCAAAGTTATCAAATACAAATATTTGTACAAACAATAAAATTAAAGAAATGTGTCATTACAAAAACAAACATTTCAGTGGCTTCCATCAAAATAAAGTGGAGGGGTTATTTTTTTCAATTCCATGCTTCACAACAGAGAATAAGACTTGGAATCGGAGAGGATGTAGGTTGATGTTTTTCATTGCCTTTAAAGGGTAGTGTTAGTAAGCTGAAGTCACTATTCAAAGATATATTTAGTTTTCAAAATGTTATGACTTTTTTTCTTATACACATTCAGAAACTTTGTTCTTTCATAATGCTTGTAGATCAGATTGCTCTGTAAGCAGAGGGGCTTTACTAGTCACTTTTCTTTTTAAAGATTTTATTTATTTATTTTTAGAGAAATGGGAAGGGAGGGAGAAAGAGGGAGAGAAACATCGATGTGTGAGAGATGCATTGACTGGTTGCCTCTCACACACCCCTAACGGGGTCCTGATCCACAACCCAGGCATGTGCCCTGATAAGAAATGGAACCAGTGACCCTTTGGTTCTCAGGCTGGTGCTTAATCTACTGAGCCACACCAGCCAGGACTATTAGTCACTTTTAAGAGGCCTTTAGATAATACTTAGACCAATTAATTGAAGACTTTCAAATATTTCAGGTTGCATTTACAGATATTACATATTTGACTGTTTTTTAAAGAATTTCAGTTATATGACTTAAAAAATAAAGACCTCACAAAACTCTTCGACAAAAATGTCCTGTGAATCTCACATATTAAACTTACAAATAAGGGGAGTCTTAGATTCTTTAAATATGAGGGGGGCCAAAAACAAAACAATTTATTTTTAAAAATTGTGTATTTTTTTAACATATTTAAACTTTAGTCATCTTAAAAGTACTATCCATTTGATGCAGTACACCTGTTGTCACGTGTTTTCCACCGCTCAAAACAGTTTTTGAACTTGTCGATTTTGATGCTTTTTAGTGCTTCTGCCATTTTTTTGTTTCACCTCTTCCGTATCAGCAAAACGTTTCCCTCTGAGAAATTTTTTCATCCAGGGAAACAAACAACGGAAGAGTCACTCAGGACCAGATCAGGTGACTACGGAGGATGGGGCACGGGGTCATGCCATTTTTGGTCAGAAACTGCTGAGCGCTCAGTGTAGTGTGGGGCAGGTGCACTCACAAATCACCCATTGTGAAATGGGCAAATACATTGAAAGAGTCTTCAAAAAAAATTCACTGAAGCTAAATGCAGCCTCTCACAACAATGCCAGCTGTTACAGGTGGGTTCCTAAAACTCATCTAGCAGGAGAAGCCTTTACTACGAGGGCCCCACCCTCCAGAAGATATGTCTGTTTTGGGGGGGTCCCCCTCGTATTCCCATGGTGTATGTAAACTTGACTAACAACTTAAACTCTTAAGTCAGAAATAAATTATACTTTCAAAAGTGAGATTATAATCTAATAGGCCAAATTCTTTTAACATTACAAAATACAAATCTGGTCTCCTTCTTAATATAGAATTTACTATGACTTTGATTCTCAAACAATTCTATATTTCATTCTAAATATTTCCAGTACTGAAAGATGCTTGCTCACTGAAGAAACTGGCCCTCCCTGTTAAATGAGGTCAGGACTCTTGGGCGCCGTGATGGGAAACACTGATCCAGTTCACTGTCAGTGTCTCAGGACTCTCTTACTTCACCAGACTAGTGGTCATGCAGGCCACATATGTGGGAATGGGTATTGGGTGAGCAGTCTGCAGCATCTGGCACATCTAGCTAATAACTCTGTGTCTTAATCTAAGAATTCTGGACTTTCACCAAGATGGAAGCATAGGTGGAAACACTGTGCTTTCTCCCACAACCAAGTTTAAAGACAACAAAGTTTTAGTAAACAAAAACACAGCCAAAACACAGAAAATTGAACTGTACAGAAGTCCGACAACAACTAACCATTCAGCCAGACTGGTAAGAGGGGTGGAGCCCGCAGTGGAGCAGGGTTGGGCAGGAAAGATCCCCCCACTCAGGTGCTCAGGCAGCCATGGGCGGATCCCAGGTGTCGGGTAGCAACAGCTGGACCCAGTGGGGGCACAAGGCGGCAGGCTGACCACAGTCACACATTCATGTGCAGATAAACCAGCGAAGGAGGAGCAGTGAGACAGACCACACAGGCCCCAGCAGTAGGAAGCAGCAGAGGGGACCGCCATTGCCCCTCTTTGACCCCGCCCCCACATGCAGCATCACAACCTAGCAACTGAGTTGCCCCGTCCTGGTGAACACTTAGCGTTCCGCTCCTCATACATAACAGGTGAGAACAGACCAAAACATGGCTCAAGAACTCAGAGCCCCAGAGCCAATACTTCAGAGTGACCAAGAAATAGCCAACCTATCGGATGTACAGTTCAAAATACTGGTGATCAGGATGCTCAAAGAACTGGTTGATTATAGTCACAAATTAGAGGAACATATGAAGGCTAAACTAATTGAAATGAAGGGAAATGCACAGGAAACCAATAGTGATGGAAAGGAAACTGGGACTCAAATCAAGGGAGTGGACCAGAAGGGAGAAAGAAACAACCAAACAGAAAAGAAGGAAGAAACAAGAATTTTTAAAAAATGAGGATAGGCTTAGGAACCTCCAGAACATCTTTAAACGTTCCAACATCCGAATTATAGGGGTACCAGAAGGGGAAGAGGAACAGCCACGAGTGGAAAACTTATTGGAACAAATAATAAAGGAGAACTTCCCCGATCTGGCAAAGGAAATAGACTTCCAGGAAGTCCAGGAAGCTCAGAGAGTTTCAAAGAAGTTGGACCCAAGGAAGAACACACCAAGGCACATCATAATTACAGTAGCCAAGATGAAAATGAAGGAGAGAATTCTAGAAGCAGCAAGAGATAAGGGGACAGTCACCTATAAAGGAGTTCCCATCAGACTGTCAGCGGATTTCTCAAAAGAGACCTTCCAGGCAAGAAGGGGCTGGAAAGAAGTATTCCAAGTCATGAAATCCGAAGACCTACATCCAAGATTGCTCTATCCAGCAAAGCTTTCATTTAGAATGGAAGGGCAGATAAAGTGCTTCTCAGATAAGGTCATATTCAAGAGTTCATCATCACCAAGCCCTTATTCTATGAAATGTTAAAGGGACTTATCTAAGAAAAAGAAGATGAAAAATATGAACAGTGAAAGGACAGCAAACTCACAGTTATTAACAACCACACCTAAAACAAAGGCAAACCAAGAGGACAGCTAGATCAGGAGTGGAACCATAGAAATGAAGAACACAAGGAGGGTTAGGTTAGGGAAGTGGGAGGAGGAGAAGGGGGCAGAAGGTACAGAAAATAAGTAGCATAGATGGTAGGTAGAAAATAGACAGGGGGGAAGGCAAGAATAGTATGGGAAATATAGAATCTAAAGAACTTGAGACACGTGGTCATAAACCAAAGGCGGGGGATGGTGGGGGAGGAGGTGCGCAGGGTAGAGGGAATGAAGGAGAGGGAAGAACAACTGTAATGGCATAATCAGTAAAAATATTTTAAAAATAAAAAATAAAAATACATTAAAAAAAAGAATGACTTCTCTCATGAAGTCACTGACTTCTTATAAGTCTAAAAGACTTATAGTGAATTAAAAGACTCATGAAGTCTTTCTGATTCCACCCTGTAGACTCGTTCTTTCTGTGTGCCCAGTGCAATGTGCACTTCTAGCATCATGGTGTTGATTATCTTTTATTGGTACTGCTTGCTTAAGTCTTCTGTGCTATCCTCTTATCTATATTCTGGATAGTCAGGTACCATTCTTTCTTGCTCATTATGGAAGCCCCAGAGATTAACATATAGCAAGAGCTTACGAAAACACAATTTTTGTATTTTACAACTATTCCTTCTATTAATGTGACCTCTAGAGCAACCACGTAAATACAGTTGAGTTAGGCACTTCCAGGTTGTTAGGCATAAACGTGCCTACAAGGCCTTCGTTTAATGAGGAAGAATGTGATAGTATTGCAGCAGCTGCCCAGCCAGTCTGTGCAGAAATGAAAACTTGGGTCACAGTGCACAGACAGGTCTTGCCCATGGTGGGTGGACATTGGGCATGCCAAGTAGCACAAGCAGCCCGGTTGCTACCCTGGTGGCCCTGCCCCTCCCTTCCAACGTGGAGGAGCTGCCTTTCTAACCTCAGCTTCCTGGCTTCTACTTCCCATGTTTTGTTTTGTGTTTTTCCTCCCTGGTCACCACTCACCTGTCAGTCGACTCTGTGTATCTCCCTTTCAATCTTCCCAAGAGAGGCTCTGATTGGTTTTGCCTAGTTACAACCTTTGGGCAGAGTTGCCAGGTCACATGGTCAACTTCTGGACATTTTGAAGATGTCTGCTGTGCCTTTGTCCCAGTTGCTGATTTCTTATTCCTCTAACTGTGCTAAAAGTGGCAGGTTCCTGTGCTGTAAAAGCGTAGCAACCTGTGCTTCAGTACTATCTGCAGCAGCTCTCCCAAGGGTCCTCGGTATAGTGAAAAGATATTTATGAATACAGGAGTGTTTGCAACCCATTCCTAGGTGATCAAAGCTGGCTAGAAAACAACATTTATGATATGAAATCATTTATTGGGGAAGAAAGGTGTGCGTAATGATTTGTGTAGAAAGAATAGGTAGTACTACTCATACGCTTATTATGTGCTAAGCTCTGTTTGTTCTCAGCATTTTGCATATATTGCCTCCTTTAATTCTCACCATACCCTGAGATAGGAACTGTTTTTATCTACATTTTATTGAGGAGAGAAAGACTGAGGTTCAGTGAGAGTAAATAGGTTGTCCACACAAATTGTGTCCAACTAAATGTGCTCAAGTGCTTAGTAAGATTTGCATCCATCACATCTCGTTGAAGCACCCACACTCCTAATGCTGTGCTCCTTGAAAGCGTGTTTGCCCACATGTTTACAGTGGTTATCTTGAGTTAGTTCATAGATTTTCCACTTTTTCTGCATTAAACATGTATTTATTTTGTTACTAGAAGAATGTTCTATATAAACACAAATAAACTGAGGTTTCCAAACAGGCTGAGTTTGATGGTTCCTAGCCCTGCCGTGAATAAGTAGTTTATCATGGCAGGACTAGGAACCATCAAACTCAGCCTGTTTGGAAACTTTGTTCAGCCAGCTTAAAACTTTCGGCATAGTGTCTGAATTTCAGAAACAGATTAATCTGTAGAGCTTGAAACATTAGCAGTTACATATAAAGGGCTAACCTATTCCCTTTTGTGAACTGGCCTCCATTTTTTTTAGTTGCTTATAGTTAAAATCCTATTACAGTGACTCTCAAAGGGTTAGAGGGAGAGGCTTTCTCTCAGTGCTGCAAGGGGCCTTGGTAACAGTGCATCTGTAGCGCAGGGCTGCAGAGGCTTGCTGGAACAGCCATGTGATACTCTCTCTGAAATAAAAAAGAAAAGCACCTCTTTGTGTGGTTTTCAGAACTATTCTTTCTTGCTGATTCAATGGAAAAGGTAAAACTGTTGGCTGACAGGAAGAAAAGAGAGAAGCTGTGTCTGAAGCTCTTCTGTCTTCTGTTCATCTGTTAACATTTCCATTTCTTTTACTCACGCTCACCTCAGCCAAATTATTACAAAGATACAGGACATCTGAAAACTGAAACAGAAAGAGAAGATTATGTACATACCTTCAACTTCATTCTCTTCCAGATTGACAATGCCGTGGGTTTATCTTTCGCCTTTAGAAAAATGTAGTCAGCGATGATAACTGAAAATGTGCGGCCAAATGCCCATTCCTTTGATCTGCTTCTTAATGTCAACAAGGCCACATCAGTGGACCCATTTCTAGCATATAAAGTATTTGTAGATAGTCTGATAATTTACCTGTGACATAGGCCTAGCTTTAAAAAAAAAAACAAACAAAAAAGTAGCTTGTTCTCTGACTTTCTCACTGTGTCCTGATACCACATTCCTTTGCTGCTGCTTTGGCTCTTGCCACTTGTTGCTTTGTCATATAAACTAACCGTCTCAGAGATTTCTTCCATTTAGTGGCGTCTCCTTAGACTTCCTCGTACCTTGGTACCCTCCCTCAAGTTGTTGATGCATACCGTCTTACATAAAGGAACAATTTTACACCTTCATTTAAGAAAGTTTTTTGAATGTCTGGATGCCTTAATATATAGTACAAGGATCATAACTGCCTCAAGAGTTCAGAGCTGTTTCGTAATTATTTATAGCCTTACTCATCTTATGTCAGCCTATAAAGAATTCATTGTAACCCTTCTTGATCTCATTTGTATTTTCGTATAAGAACACGGAAAACACTATAGTGAACTTTATTTTAAAAATCTTCTTATCCTAGTTCCTGTACTGTGTGTTCCCTGTTCCTGCAAATAAATGTTTATACTACTCTCATATGTATCCTAGCAACCAGAAGTCTCCAAAGGGTTCTGACAGGGGCAGTTTTCCTATCTCTTGTTATACACAAGTAGAATATTTTAAAAGCTTGTGACTATTTGGAAATAATTTATGATACAATTTTGTTAACCTTTTTTCTTAGCTCATAAGTATTTGACTCTTGAAATGGAGAAGAGAATGAAGGCTTTGTATGTCTGTGTTATATTTTCATCTTTACAGTCTGAACAGCTGTGAATAGAAAGTGGGGATAAAGTATCACAGAATTATTAAGGAAGAACATGATTTTTTAAAAATCCAGAACTTTAATCACAAAGTAAGTATCATAATATATTGAGTGTTTTCAATCATTTCAACATCCTAAAACAGGGCAAAGGAATGTTTGTAGGCCAGGGTCCTGCAGCTCATAAACTTGTAGGGAAGCAGGCAGATGGTTGGCGGTGGGTGTAGCTCTGACCAAGTGAGGAGAGCCTGCCCCAGTCCCTGCTCGGGCTCAGCCAGTAGTCGTCACGTGGCAGTGAAGACCCACTGTGGCTGCGATTTTCAGGAGAGACTTGAAGCTGGATTCTCATGTCATATCTCCTGATCTTTCAATGTAGGCAATTGATTTTTGCAAAGTTTGTTAATCAATATAATATATACATATAGAGAAAAAGAAGCAGCAACAGTAGTACTAAAAGACACATATTGAAAAACATTCAAAAGATGTATTCTTAATTAGGTGGATAAGCTGTGTTCCAGGTTTTTACTTTATTCTGACCCATAAACTAAGCTCCAACTTTTTGGAAGAACATAGTTTTATTTTTTTAGTCTCCTAAACAAGTGAAAGCAAATAAAGGTTTTTAACCTTGGGAATATTTCAGTGTGTAGTGGAAATGTTAATATGAGAAAATACTCATGTATCCAGATGCAAATTACTGTGAATCAAAAGAGATGACAAATCATCCCCATTTGTTTGTTGAAAAGAAGGCTTTATTTAGATAGCATTTTCTGAATTTCTATTATTTAATTTATAAGGAATTTTAAGTTACACAAATAGGAACTATTAGTAATAAGGTACATGTATGGCTATTCACACCTATAGATTTATATTAAAAATAGGTGCAAAAATAGAAGAAAATTTCTGTATGTTTGAAATTGTTCAGAATAAAAAGTTGGACAGAAAATAGCCAAAAATATTTATTATGTGCTAAATATATTTAAGATCTTAAGGAGGAAACTGTGAAGTACAACAATGTGCTGAACACTGCTCTGCCTGAGACAAGTTGTGGGAGTTTTTTTTGTTTTGTTTTGTTTTTACTTTTAGAGAGAGGAGAAGGGAGGGAGAAAGAGAGGGAGAGAAATATCAATGTATAGTTGCCTCTCATGCGTCCCCTGCTGGGAACTGGCCTGCAACTCAGGCATGTGCCCTGACTGGGAACTGAACCGGTGACCCCTGGTTCACAGCCCGCACTCAATCCACTGAGCCACACCAGCCAGGGCACAAGTTGTGGTTTTGTAAGTACTGCCATGTCTTTATTTTTACTTGGTAAGGAGATGCATTTTTAGCTCCTTTAGTGATCACATTATAAAATGTAACAATTATCATGTCTCTTAATACATTATATGTAATGATCTTATTCTGATGATTTATTCTTTTTAAATAAATTAGGAGATTTGATTTAAAATTTCAGGAGAGTCTTTGTTCATTTAACACAGACATATATTTTTGTGTGTGGAAGCATCTTTATCCTGCCATCCTAGGAAAAGCATATGCACAAAAGCATAACAAAAAAAGTAAAGAGCTTTTTCTTAGGAAAAATAATTTTGACTATATAAAAAGAAAAGTGAAAACATACCAGGTCTCAGTGTGGAAGCTGCTGTGAGGCTGCTTTATGTTAGAGTACAGAATGAGTCCCGCAGATCTCTGGCAAAGGCCCTTAAGTACATCCATATTGAATCTCTTGTTTCTGGCAGCTAAGAATTCAGAAGGGGCCTTTCCTCAGTTACAATTCAGGGATGAAAGGAGATCTTGGCAGAGACGCTGCCTCCTGTGAAGGGACTGGTTGAAGTGCTGTGATAATCCCTGTGCTCAGCATTTGCTCTGTGCTCATGTGGTCCATGGTGTACCCGTAACTCAACTCCAGTGCCAGAGCGAGGAGGCCTCTTCTTTCAGAGGAAGGTACCTCTGTTCCAAGGATGTTACAAAATGGTACATGGCTGCTCCTAGGTTACTTCTGTGATTAATTACTTCTAGAGTCAGATTTAAAATGAAAAACTTTAGTGACTCATTTTGGCTTTTATAAAAATACTTAAGTAAATACTGTTGGTTTTATGAAAAGTGGTATTCAAAATGTTATTACATATTTTTGTTAGTGACCATTTTATTGTAGTTTTAATATATAAGTGCTTTTAACTAGGAATTTTCTCATTAGTAACCATTTTAGTTTAAAAATATAGGTGTGCCCTGGCTGGCATGGCTCAGTGGATTGAGCACCAGCCTTCAAACTGAAAGGTTTCCAGTTCAGTTCCCAGTCAGGGCACGTACCTGGGTAGAGGGTCAGTACCCAGTTGGGGGCCCGAGATAGGCAACCAGTCAATGTTTCTCTTACACACTGGTGCTTCTCTCCCTATCTTTCTCCCTTCCTTCCCCTTTCTCTCAAAAAAAATAAATAAAATCTTTAAAATATAGGCACTTTAAAAAAATTAATGGCCAAAAAATATTTGTGGAACTGGTGAGTGATTATAGCAAGGTTACAGGATATAATTTTTTTTAATTTTTAAAAATCACTTTACAGATTTGTTTTTAGACAGATGGGAAGGGAGGGCGAAAGACAGGGAAAAATGCCTGCCTCTCGCAGGTGCCCCAATCAGGGTCCAGCCCAGCAACCAGCGCATGTGTCCTGACAAGGAATTGGACCAGCAATTTTTCACTTTGCAGGACACCCAAGCAACTGAGCCCCACCAGTCAGGGAACAGGATACAAGTTGTAACATACAAAAGTCCATAGTTTTCCTATATATAAAAGCAATGAACAAGTGAAATCTGATATAAAAACACAGTACCATTTATATTAGCACCCCCACAAATGAAATACTTATTTATAAATCTACCAATGTATGTACAAGGTCTATAAACTGATAAAGATAAAAAACTAAATGGAGAAATATTCCATGTTCATAACTAGGAAGACTCGGTGTTGTCAAGATGCCATTTCTGGCCCTGGCTGTTGTAGCTCAGTGGATTGAGCGCAGGCCTCTGAACCACACGATCGCGGTTCGATTCCCAGTCAGGGCACATGCCTGGGTTGCAGGCCAGTTCCCAGCAGGGGATGCATAAGAAGCAGCCATACATTGATGTTTCTCTTCCTCTCTCCTTCCCTTCCCCTCTAAAGATAAATAAATAAAATTTTTAAAAAAAGACTCACTCTTTAGTCAAAGAATTGATATGTATTATCTCTTGTTTGTTACTTATTTTATACTTACTAGGAGAACCTGATTTAAAGATTAGCTCTCTTTTACTGTAAATAACTGCTCCTAAATTACCTTTCAACCATTTCTTAAAAACTGGAATTTTTTCATAAAGGTATCTTTTTACTAAGTTTATCTGTCTACATTATCACGCATAATTTAATGGTACCCATTGATGAATAGTTAATTTGGTGGCTTAGTGTAGAGATTAGAATCTGCCCTCTTAGAGAATATAGTACTGTATTTGAGCTGGTTTGTGTTGGAACTCCGAATAGAGACTAAATTGCTGGGATAGGTGCCAAGTGCATTCTACTAAATGAATTGAGTCCAGATGACTCTTCCAAAAGAGTTGTATTTACTTTCCCACCCAGCTCCACATTCCAGGAAAAAAGTTTTAGTCATTAGGAAGTACATCCACAGTTTACTTTTTCTTTGACTCCAATACAACTCACAGTGGTTTCAGCAAATACTAAGTGCAACTCTGGCCTCTAGAGACTCCACAATCTTTAACCAACAGCCACTGTTCCTGAGCAGGTCTAACTTACCTAGCTGGGGTGCCACTTAACAACTTCCTCTTAACTCATTGAACTTGAGAATGCAAATTGCCTGGCATAGAGCTTGTTTGCTACACAGGAAATAAATTTAAGGACTCAGTTTCTAACTCATCTTGAAGGGACCCTATGTGGCTCAGTGAAAAGCTAAGTTTCCAGGTTAAATCTCAATAGATGTAACTTGATTTCACTTAAACTTATTAATTAATAGACACATACTTGGCTTAAAAAAGAAAATAAAATTTGCCAAATGTTGTTTCCAAACACAGTAATGCTGAATGACTAAGGATGACGGCATTGAAACAGGTATATCAGGCAAATACTAACTAGAAGAAAACTGAGATAATAATTGTAATGTCAGACAAAGTTGAATTTAGGTGGAAAGTATTTAAAGAGATAAGAGGAACATGTAATATTGATAAAAGGAACAATATACCAAGACAAACTGCACTCATGAATTTATGCACACCTAGCAAACTCTTCATCTGTGGGGGAAAGTTGACAAATCTGTAGCCATATTGAAGAAAATATGACATATTTGTATGTCGTATTTTGACATACAAATGTTGACAAAGTTGACATATTGTAGCCATAAAACATCTGATTTAGAAACTAATAGAAAATGCAGCAAACAGTGAGAAAAATTGGATTAACACCATTAACAAAGTTGATCAGATAGCTATATTGAGAAAGAACTTTGTGTCCAACAAAGAATATAAAATTTTATCAAGCACACATGGAAGAATTATAAAAAACTAACCATATGTTAAGTTTTAAAAGAAATATTAAGAATCCCAGTACATCAGTAACATAGGTTATATGTGCATACTCTGACACAGTACAGTGAAATCAGAAGTCAATAGATTCAGCTTGACAGAGAAAGAAACATATTTGGAAATAGAAAAAAAATGTTCTAAATAATCCTTGAGTTAAAGCAAAAATCACAAAAAAATTAGTAAGCAAATAGAGATAAACAGTTATGAAAGTATTCTATCATGACTTACGAAGTGCTGCTCATTCAGTTCTTTGAGCCTTAGAAGCTTTTCTTAGAAAGCAAAATAGACATTAAGTAAACTAAGCAATCCAAGAAGCTAGAAAAAACAACTGGGAACTGAGTGTGCTCAAAAAAAAGTAAAAGGATGGAAATAAGGGACAGGGCAAAAATTAATAGAGAAAAATAGAAATGATCAACAAAACCAAAGTAGGTTATTTTTATTTGTCTAATAAAAGGAATGAGCCTCTCACAGGGCTGATATAGGAAACTTTAAAAGAGAATGCAACAAATAAATAAGGAACAAAAAAGAAATAGCAACAGATATAATATAGACTTTGAAATTAAGAGAATGCTAGGAAGAGCTACCAAAAAATTGAATTGTTGATAAAAGTTTTTTAGAAAAAAACCCGGCTCAAATCTACTTAAGAAAAACTAGAAAACCTGTGTATAGATAATTAATCCTTATGGAAATTAAGTAGTAATCACCCTTCTTCCCCAGAATAAATACCAAGATCAGATTAGATTAATTATACCAAAATTTCCAAAAATATATGTTCTTTTTTAGTCCTCACCCAAGGATGCATTTAGAGAAAGGAGCAGGGGCTGGGGCGTGGGGAAGGGAGAGAGAGAGAGAGAGAAACATCGATCGGTTACCTCCTCTGTGCACAACTGGGACTCAAACCTGCAGCCTTTTGATATGTGGCACACTACTTCAACCAACTAAACCACCTGGCCAGAGCAGAAAAATATGTATTCTTACCTTAATTGAACTATGCTAAAGAAAGATAACGATATACCTCTTGTAAGGATGGTATAATCTTGATCAGCAATCATCAAAGTTTTCTGTCAAGGGCCCTGGCCAGTATGGCTCAGTGGACTGAGGGACTGAGTGCCGGCCTGCAAACTTAAAGGTCACTGGTTCAGTTCCCAGTCAGGGCACATGCCTGCGTTGCAGGCCAGGTCACCAGCTGAGTGCATGCAAGTTGATGTATCTCTCACACGTCAAAATTTTTCTTCCTCACTGTCTCCCTCCCTTCTCTCTCTAAAAATAATTAATAAATATTTTTAGACTTTAGAGCTTCCAGTCAAGATGGAAGCATGGGTAGACACACTTCACCCCCTCGCGCAAACACAGGAAGAATTACAACTAAATGTCAAAACAGATAACACCCAGAACTGTCAGAAAATAAAACTGTATGGAAGTCCAACAACCAAGGATTTAAAGAAGCCATATTCATCCAGATGGGTAGGAGGGGTGGAGACTTGGAGAGGTAAGGAGACACGGTGTGGTGTGGAGAGGCGTGCTGCAGAGAGGGCAGCAGCGGCGGCAGCAGCTGAACAGTCGTTTCCACCTTGGGAGCAAGCAATCCTAGCCCCAGGCCAGACTGCATAGCCCAGGGTTCCAGAGCGAGGAAGATAAATCCCCGAAACTTCTGGCTATAAAAACCCATCAGGGTTGGGGCGGTGGAAGAAACTGCCGGATCTTCAGGAGATTCTCCTTTAAAGGGTCTCAAGGTCTTAGAATGTTCACAATCCCCACCTGCTCTGGGATTCAGCACCACGCAACAGCTGGAAGGGTGCCAGTTGCATACGAGTAGTGGGTGAAGTGACTGGAAACAGGGCAAGTGCCAAGCAAACCTCCAGAAGCCAGGCAGTGGCCCTGTCCCCCCCCAACAGTAACAAAGCAGTGAAGTGGGTTTCCTCACCCTGGTGATTATGTAAGGCATTGCCCCACAAAATTTACAGGTGCACTTTTCTACAATAGGCCACACTATGAAGACAGGGAGTCAAAGCAGCTCTACCTAATAACACAGAAACAAACACAAGGAGCTGCCGAATTGAGGAGAAAAAGAAATATTGCCCAAACAAAAGAACAGAACAAAACCCCAGAAAAAGAACTAAATGAAATGGAGATGGCAGTGTTCAAAACACTGGTGATCAGGATGTTCTAAGAATTCATGGAATGCCTTGGCTGGTGGTGCTCAGTGGATTAGGCGCGGGCCTGCGAACCCAACGTGCCTGGGTTGCAGGCCAGTTCCCAGCAGGGGACTCACAAGAGGCAACCATACATTGATGTTTCTCTCCTTCCCTTCCCCTCTAAAGATAAATAAATAAAATCTTAAAAAAAAAAAAAGAACTCATGGGGTATGGCAATAACATAAAGGAAGAAATGAAGGTGAAACTAAGTGAGATAAAGAAAAATCTACAGTCTAAGGCCAGTCCACACTGAATGTGCCTAATCTCATTGTATCTGGGAAGAAAAATCTACAGGGAACCATCAGTGAAGGGGAGGAAGCCAGGATTCAAATAAATGATTTGGAACATAAGGAAGAAATAAACATTCAATCAGGACAGCAAGAAGAAACAAGAATTGAAAAAAAAAATGAGGAGAGACTAAGAAGACTCTGGGACATCTTCTAAGGGGCCAACTTGTGAATCATAGGGGTGCCAGAAGGAGAAGAGGAAGAGCAAGAAATTGGAAACTTACCAGAAAAAAATAATGAAAGAAAATGTCCCTAATTTGGCAAAGCCATGTATATATATTTAATGGCTATACCAGACGTAAGTCCAGGAAGCAGACAGTCCCAAACAAGTTGGACCCAAAGAAGACCACAGCCTGCCGCATCATAATTAAAATGCCAGAGGTTAAAGATAAAGAATCTTAAAAGCAGCAAGAGAAAAACAGAGTTATCTATAAAGAAGTTCCCATAAGACTATCAGCTGATTTCTCAAAACTTTGCAGGCAAAAAGGGCCTAGCAAGAATTATTCAAAGTCATGAAAGGCAAGGACCCACAACCCAGATTACTCTACCCAGCAAAGCTATAATTTAGAACCAAAGGGCAGATAAAGTACTTCCCAAACAAGGTAAAACTAAAGGAATTCATCATCACCAAGCCATTATGACATGAACTGTTAAAGGGACTTATTTAAGAAAAGGAATATCAAAACTATAAACATTAAAATGGTAACAAATTCACAACTATTAACAACTGAATCTAAAAAAGGCAAACAAACAGAATAGGAATAGAATCATGGATACAGAGATGTGGAAGGTTATCAGCTGGGATGGGGAGGGGGAGAATGGGAGAAAAGGTACAGGGGATAAGTATAAATGGTAGGCACAAAATAGACGTGGGGAGGTTAAGAATAGTACAGGAATGGAGAGGCCAAAGAACTTACATGCACACCCCATGGACTTGAACTAAGGGAGGGGCGGAATGCTGTAGGGAAGTGGGATACTGGGTGGAGGGTGGCAAAGGGGGAAGAATTGGGACAACTGCAATAGCATAATCAATAAAATGTATATATAAAATATTTTAGACTTTAGAAGCCATAAGCGTATGTGTCACAAATACTCAACTCTGCTGTTGCAATGTCAACGCACCCTTAGATAACACTGTGAATGAATGAGCATGGCAGTGTTCCAATAAAACTTTGTCTACAAAAAACAATGACAAGACAGATTTGGGTCATGGGCCATAATTTGCGAACCCCTGATCTTGATAATTAAGAATAGAAAAGAACAATAAATTCTCACATACAAATGTGAATGCAGAAATTCCAAGTAAAATAAGAGCAAATAGAATCTAAAGCTTTCTCAAAGTATCATAAAACTGGATTATCATAAGAGTTAAAAGGATAGTCTAGTCTTAGAAAATATGTTTATGCAATTTACTTTATTAAGAAATTAAAATAGAAAAATTATCCCAGTAAATGAAGAAAAATTACTTATTAAAAGTCGGTACCCATATGTTGAAAAATGAAAGGAAATTTCCTAACTTGATCAGATATCTAACAACACCTACACAAATACTACATTTTTTGTTTTTTTTAAATATATTTTATTGATTATACCATTACAGTTGTTCTATTCCCCCCCTACATTCCCCTCCACCCTGTACACCCCCTCCCCCACCATTCTCCCCCACTTAGTTTGTAACCACGTGTCTCAAGTTCTTTAGATTCTATATTTCCCCCACTATTCTTGCCCTCCCCCCTATCTATTTTCTACCTACCATCTATGCTATTTTCTGTGCCTTCTCCCCCCTTCTCCCCCTCCCACCCCCCTGTTTCTAACCCTCCATGTGTTCTTCATTTCTATGGTTCCACTCCTGATCTAGCTGTCCTCTTGGTTTGCTTTTGTTTTAGGTGTGGTTGTTAATAACTGTGTGTTTGCTGTCCTTTCACTGTTAATATTTTTTATCTTCTTTTTCTTAGATAAGTCCCTTTAACATTTCATATAATAAGGGCTTGGTGATGATGAACTCCTTGAACTTGACCTTATCTGAGAAGCACTTTATCTGTCCTTCCATTCTAAATGAAAGCTTTGCTGGATAGAGCAATCTTGGCTGTAGGTCTTTGGATTTCATGACTTGGAATACTTCTTTCCAGCCCCTTCTTGCCTGTAAGGTCTCTTTTGAGAAATCCGCTGACAGTCTGATGGGTACTCCTTTGTAGGTGACTGTCCCCTTATCCCTTGATGCTTCTAGGATTCTCTCCTTCATTTTGGTCTTGGCTAATGTAATTATGATGTGCCTTGGTGTGTTCCTTCTTGGGTCCAACTTCTTTGGCACTCTCTGAGCTTCCTGGATTTCCTGGAAGTCTATTTCCTTTGCCAGACTGGGGAAGTTCTCCTTTATTATTTGTTCAAATATGTTTTCCACTCGTGGCTGTTTCTTTCCCCCTTCTGGTACCCCTATAATTCGGATGTTGGAACGTTTAAAGATGTCCTGGAGGTTCCTAAGCCTCTCCTCATTTTTTTGAATTCTCATTTCTTCATTCCTTTCTGGTGGGATGTTTTGTTCTTCCTTCTGGTCCATTCCATTGATTTGAGTCCCCGTTTCCTTTCCATCACTATTGGTTTCCTGTGCATCTCCCTTCATTTCAATTAGTTTAGCCTTCATATGTTCCTCTAATTTGTGACTATGTTCCTCTAATTTGTGACTATAATCTACCAGTTCTGTGAGCATCCTGATAAATAGTGTCTTGAATTGTGCTTCTGAGAGGCTGGCAATTTCTCGGTCGCTTAGAGTTATTGGCTCTGGGACTTTGAGTTCTTCTTGCACCATCTTTTGGGCTGTTCGTGCCTGTTCCATAGCAGGATCAGAGCCCTAAAGTGTTCACTAGAACAGGGCAACTAAGTTGCTGGGTTGTGACGTTGTATGGGGGGGTGGGGTCAAAGAGGGACAATGTCTTCCCATCTGCCGCCTGCCACCGCGGCCCTGGCGCCGCAGCCACCACCGTCACCAGGCCCACACGTTTCGTTCCACTGCACGCAAGTGTGCCACCGCCATCACCCCTCCACCACTGGGTTCGCCCCCTGGGGCCTGTGTGGTCCGTCTCACTGTGCGCGAATGTGCAACCGCAGTCAGTCTGCCCCATACCCCGACTGGTTCCGGCTGCCTGCGCGCCTAGGTCGGGGGATCTGTCCTGCCTGACCCAGCTCCGCTGCTGGCTCCGCCTCTCTTACCGTCCAGGTTGAACGGTTCGTAGTTGTTGGACTTCCATATAATTCCATTTTCTTTTCTTTGGCTGTCATCCTAGTTCTCCAAACCTTTGTTGTGTTCAAACTTGGTTGTGGGAGAAGACACAGTGTTTCCACCTAGGCCTCCATCTTGGCGGAAGTCCAAATACTACATTTTTGAAACTTCAAAGCATTCCCATGGCAGACAGGAAAAAGACAATTATGCTTGCTATCATACTGCCATTGAACCAGGGCCCTGTCCACTGGAGTAAGACAAAAATAAATAGATTATAAAGATTGAAAGGAAGATACAAAATTGTCATTATTTGTAAATGGTGTGACTATTAGCAAACCTAAGGAACACCACAGAAAATAATAGAACTAGTAAAAAGCATTTAGAAGGGTTGCAGGAAACAAGCAGTGTTTCTTTAAACCTGCAGTAATAAATCAGAAAACATGTAACTTTAAAATACATATACCGTTCACAATAGCAACAAAACTAAACTAAAACTAAAGTGCCTTACTATAGATTAATAAAGTGCACTGTCTTTGCAATAAAACTTTGTTGAAGGTATCAAAAAAACCCTGAGTAAATGGGAGAGGTATAATCTGTTCTTGGATGAGAAGACTAAATATTATAAAGATACGAGTTTTTCTCAAATTAATTGAAAAATTCAGTGATAAAAAGAATAAAGGTATAAAATGGAGGAACTGGTATAAAGGACACATGGACAACAACTAAGGGGGGTAGAAATGGGAGGGAGGTGGGGAGCACAGTGGGGGTGGGCTGGGATGGGAGTAAAAGACAGAAAACTGTACTTGAACAACAATTAAATTTTTAAAAAAGACAAANAAACCCTGAGTAAATGGGAGAGGTATAATCTGTTCTTGGATGGGAAGACTAAATATTATAAAGATACGAGTTTTTCTCAAACTAATTGAAAAATTCAGTGATAAAAAGAATAAAGGTATAAAGTGGAGGAACTGGTATAAAGGACACATGGACAACAACTAAGGGGGGTGGAAATGGGAGGGAGGTGGGGAGCACAGTGGGGGTGGGCTGGGATGGGAGTAAAAGACAGAAAACTGTACTTGAACAACAATTAAATTTTTAAAAAAGACAAAAATTTTTAAAAAGGTATAAAAATGGCTTCAGAGCTTTTGAAAAACAACAGAAAAGGGGACTACCTTCCTAGTTACTAAAGCTTTATTAGTTAAAACCATGTTATATTAGTACATAAATTAACAACTAGATTAGTAAAACAATAATAACCATGGGTCTATTCTGGAGTCTCTAGAACACTGGCTATTTCGGAATAAATTTCCAAATTTATTTTGGTGGACCATAGTATAAAACTGTCAAAGTATTATAAGAAATACAGGAGACTAACTTTATGCCACTGGTATAGGAATATGTTTCTTTTTTTTTTTTTAGGAATATGTTTCTTAAAAAGATACTAAATACACAAAAGGAAAAGGTCAGTAAAATCAGCAATAAGTATAAAACATGTTTAACAGAGGACATCGAAAACAAAGATAAAGACAAGTGCCAGACTGATAACAAGGATTTGCCACAGAGGCATTAAGATCATCAAAATCATCAGCAGTCAGATAGGAAAAATAGGTAAAGTGTATGTAATTCCCAGAAAAGAAAAACTGAATGTTCATTAAACATAAGGAAAAGTACACAATTTTAGTATAAAGAATAATACAGTATAATTTTACACTCATTATAATGACCTGAAATAAAAAGACTGACGTGAAATATTAAAGAGGAACAACAGTGATGAAAACCTGTACACTGCCTGCATTCTCAGAGAACAGATCAGTTAATGTTATATAACAAACTATCCTAAAACTCGGTGGCTTAAAATATTAAGTATTGATGTTTGCTCACAAGCCCCACCAGTCAGCTTCTGTGTCAGCTGGACTACTCAGCTGTCTGCAGCCAGCTGTGGGTCAAGTAGGAAGCTCTGCTGACCTTAGCTGAGCCCTTGCACATGTGGGACGTTAGCTGGCTGGAGGCTGCTTTGTAGTATCCTCAGCTGAGACAAATCTTCCATCCTTTAGGAGACTAGCGCACAGGCCGTCGGCAGAGTTCCAGAGAAAGAGTGGAAAGTGGAAGGCCTCTTGAGGCCTAGGCTTGGATGTGGTGTACCATCTCTCTGCATTCTTTTGGCCAAAGTAAGGCACAAGGCCACCCTAGTGCAGGAGTGGGTGAATAGGTTCTATTTCTTGATAGGAGGATCTGTAAAATTACATTTCAGAGGGTGTGGATACAAGGAGAGGTAGTGAGTTGCAGCCATTTCTGCAGTTGATCTGCTGTACGGAGCAACTTCATATGTGGGGAAATTGGATGTATTTTTACCCTGTGATCAGAAATTTGACTATTAGTAGAGATATCAAACTACTACACGTGTTGGGTAATAAGAATATCTACAAGGGAGTTGTGGTTTGGTCACATTTTTTAAAATAATAACAGGACTAAATGCCTACCAACAAGTAAATGGATTGGTGTGGTAAAATTTTAAAATAGATTACTGTCCAACAATTAAAATGAAATAATTAGAACTACATGTATCAGTATAGCTAAAACTCGGAGACATGGTATTTGTGGAAGTTGCAGAAGGTATAATTTTTTTAATTGAGTAGAGAAACATGCAGAAAACACTACACACCATTAATAGTGGGTATGTACCTAAGTTGTAAAGTATAAAAACATGCAAGAGAGTGATAAACACCAAATTTACGTGAGTAGTTAGTTACCTTTGGCAGGGGGAGAGGAGTGCAGAAGGGCCTTCAGTGATAACAGTAGTTTTATTTCTTTGGAAAAAAAAGATACAAATGATACATTACTATTTGACAAAGCTGGCTAGTGGTGACCTGAATATTTATTACTTTATTTTCTTTAAAAAAATTTTGAAAGATTTTATTCACTTATTTTTAGAGAGAAGAGAAGAGAGGGAGAGAAATATCAGTATGTGAGAGAAAGATCGATTGGTTGCCTTTCACATGTCCCCAACCAGGGACCTGGCCTGCCACCCAGGCATGTGCCCTGACCGGGAATCCAACCAGCGACCCTTGGGTTTGTGGAACAGTATCCTACCCATTGAGCAACACCACTTGGAGCTATCTTCTTTACTTTTTAACATTCAAAATACTTCATTTAAAAAACAAAACACCTGGGTAGGGATTTTGTTGGACTTAAATGGAAAGTTATATGCTTTGAAGACCATTGTTTTTGTTTGTGGGTTTCCTCACACAGATACTTGGATTGGGGTTTCTCCTCTGAGCTCATTTTGGGGCTGGACTTACTGCTTTAATAAAGGAAACTTTTATACTAGCACTCCCTTGAATGTGCAGAGAAGTTCTGTTTGGGGATAACCAGTCTTCTCACAGAGCTACCTTTTAAATCAAGAGAAGTAGCAAGAAGCTTTCCCATCCAAGTACCAAAATACCCAACTAAATGTGGCTTCAACAGCACCAGTTAATTTTCTCATGTAAGAAAATAGAGGTAGGTGATTATCTCATTTCTTCAGCAGTTTGGCAGTGTCAGGATTTGGTTTAGCCTCCCGTAGGTTCTCATGGCCTTCCCTTTATGATCACAAGATGACTGCAGCAGCTCCAAGTTTCAGGTCCCCACATGAGACGCAAGGAGGTGTTGGGGTTTTTTGGCCAGTGCTTTTTATCATTGTGGGAAATCTTTTTCCCAGCAGCCCCCAGGAGACACTGCCTTAGGAGCCATTTATCCAGAACTGGGTCACACACTGCACCCCTGTGCCTTAACTCTCACCTGACAGAATCTGGACCTTCCCTGTAGCAAGGGCTCAGCAGGGAGAATGCCTGTAAGCTAGACAGCAGTGTCTGCCAAAATGTCTACCTTAAAATGAAAAAGTGGTTTCTGAAGGTGATGGCTCACTTTGTACCCATCCATAACAAACAGCAAAATAAGGGTTCTTTGCAGTATCATCATAGCAGTGGGCTCAATGGCCCATCCACAAAAGTACCTCTGTCCAAGTCTCACCTACGTACTGGGGTGGGGGTGGGGGTGGGGGTGAGGGTTCCCACTAGAGGGAAAGATTGGGAAGTCGCACAATTGATCCAGCTCATTGCAGATAAATACTTCCGATCTCAGTAAAACATCATAAAGGAAAAAAGACATTTGAAATTTTTTTTCTTTTTAAAAAAATAGGCAGTTGCTCAGATTGTTTTTGTTAACTAGACCTAAAGTGCTAGAATACTGTGTACTTTGAAGTTCAAGGAAGCACCTACCTGCGTATGGTTGGATAATAAAGACCAATAAATAATTTATTTGAATTTCTCATTTGTAGCTAAGAAGGACTTTTAAATAAAGTCTCCTTCTCCTAATTATAGGCTTTTGACATACAGATTGAAATTATAACTGCTTTCAAATGATTTTGAGAAAAACAGGTTCATACCAGCACCCTGACTGGACCACCTTATATACAGCCTGAATCA
Source organism: Sturnira hondurensis (assembly GCF_014824575.4). NCBI lineage: Eukaryota > Metazoa > Chordata > Mammalia > Chiroptera > Phyllostomidae > Sturnira > Sturnira hondurensis. The sequence continues at coordinate 1,959,840 of NW_028080209.1, read as the reverse complement.
GATCTTACCCCCAATGTCTGAGTGAAATATCTGTCAGATGTGACCCTGCAAGGGTCATGTGAGAGGTAAAAATAACCATCCAATTGCTTGTAGCAGCATTGGAGAGAGAGCTGAGGGATGAAAGTTAGACTGTGGAAAATTATGGAAAAGTAAAGCGGTTTCAGTGGACCCCGTGTTGGAGGACCTTTGCCTATGAGGAATCTGCGTCTTTTTCAGCACTGTGACTTTAAAGAATTGAAATCCTCTTTCTTACTAAAAGAAGAGCCTCCTCCTAAGAAAACTGCTGTATCTCAATTTTAAAAACTGATAGATACGGGAATATTTCTTTGCTTCTTTACCATGAAATCATTGGTAGGATCACCTTAGTAGAATTCTCACAAGTAGATCCCCTAAATGTTAACATAAAACTTGAAAGAAACAGAAGAGGCAAGTAAAACTATTGTTAGTTTCTATAAGTTGAAGATTATAATGAGAAGTGAAAATAAATGCCACTGAAATATCAGTGTTCAAATGGCAGCATTATTTGAATTACAATAGACTTTAAAAGAATGTATCTGTTTCATAAAGGAAAATGCTTTTTATTTGTCCCAGCTGCATGCAACACAGAGAGTAAATCCAGGGTATATGTTGGTATTGAATGCAGAAATTATTATTAAATAAAAAGTTTTAAATCATATGGAGTTGTTATAGTGTGAAGTTGATTTGTGTCCTCAAAATTTGAAGACCATTTTCTAAACTTTTGCTTAAAAAATTTTTATTGATTATACTATTATAGTTGTCCCAATTTTTCCCCCTTCACTCCCCTCCGTCCCGCAGCCCCCACTCCCTCCAGCAATCCCCCCTCCTTTGTTCATGTCCATGGGTCATACATGTAAGTTCTTTGGCAACTCCATTTCCTATACTTGCTCTTAACATCACCCTGCCTATTCTGTAACTACCAATTTGTACTTCCTAATCCCTTTACCTTTCCCCCCATCCCCCCAGACCCCCTCCTCACTGGCTACCATCCCAGTGTTTCCCATGTCTTATGATTCTGTTTTTGTGCTGCTTGTTTGCTTAGATTCAGTTGCTGATAGTCATGTATTTATTGCCATTTTAATGTTCATAGCTTTTTTTTAAAGATTTCATTTTATTTTTTTAGAGAGAGGATAAGGGGGGGAGAAAGGGAGAGAACTGTCAATGTGCAAGGGAAACATTGATCGGATGCTTCTCACATGCCCCCAGCCAGGGACCTGGCTCACTACCCAGGCATGTGCCCCGATGAGGAATCGAACCAGTGACCTTTTAGTTCATAGGCCTGTACTCAACCCACTGAGCCACACCAGCAAGGGCTATAATGTTCATAGTTTTGATCTTTTTCTTAATAAGTCCTTCTGACATTTCATATAATAATGGCTTGGTCATGATGAACTTCTTTAGTTTTACCTTGTCTGGGAAGCACTTTATCTACCCATCAATTCTAAGTGATAGCTTTGTTAGGTAGCGTAATCTGGGTTGTAGGTCCTTGCTTTTCATCACTTTGAATACTTCTTGCCAGTCTCTTCTTGTCTGCAAAGTTCCTTTTGAGAAATCAGCTGATAGTTTTATGAGAACTCCTTTGTAGATAACTCTCTATTTTTCTCTTGCTTCTTTTAAGATTCTCTCTTTAGAACCTAATCAACAAAACAAACAAGTGAGCAAAATAGAAGTAGAGATGTGGAAATAAGGAACAAACTGACAGGAACCAGAGGGGAGGCAGGGAGGGGAGTAACAGGGGAAAGAAGGGGTAGGGTCAAATTAAGGAACTTGTGTAAAGGACCCGTGGGCAAAGACAAAATGGGGAGGATTGAGTGTGGGGGCTTGGGGGTGGGTAGGGCAGGGGAGAATAATAGGGGGGAAATGGGGACAACTGTAATTGAGCAATTTAAAAATTAAATAAAGTTTCTTTATCTTTAAACTTTGGCATTTTCATTATGGTATGACTTGGTGTGGGCCTCTTTGCATCCATCTTGGTTGGGACTCTGTGCTTCCTGCACTTGTATGTCTATGTCTTTCACCAAATGAAAGAAGTTTTCTTTTATTATTTTTTTCAAATAGGTTTCCAGTTTCTTGCCTTTTCTCTTCTTCTGAACCCCTATGATGCAAATGTCAGTGTGCTTTAAGTTGTCCCAGAGGCTGCTTACACTATCCTTGATTTTGGGGGAGATTCTTTTTTCCTCACTGTACTAATTGAATACCTTTTTGTTTCTTATGTTCTAAAACATTGGTTTGTTTCTCCCTGTAAATTGTCCTTAATTTCACTTAGTGTCTTCTTTATTTCTGAATAGATCACATTTATGCTGTTGAAGTATACTGGGATCTTTGAGCTTCCTTTTGACTAGTGTTTTGAATTCTGCACAGAAAGATTTCTTATCTCCATTGTGTCATTCTTTCATTTGGGCCATGTTTCTTTGTCTCCGCATTTTGGCAGCCTCTCTGTCTGTTTCTATGTATTAGGCAGAGCTGCTTTGATTCCATGTCTTCATAGCATGGCCTAAGGTAGTAGGTGTCCCGTAGGGACCAATGGCACAGTCCTCCCTATCACCTGAGCTGGGTACTCGAGGTATTCCATCTGTGTGGGCTGAGTACTCCCTCCAAGAATGAGCCTTGATTGCTGTCAGCAGGTCCATGTGAAACAGCTGATAGGACTAGCTGTGACCCCTGGCCAGCAGCCGCCTCCCTCCATGGCTTGTGGAGGTGACTGGGTGGTGATCCGACATGGTCTATAACTGCCTGCTGGCAGCGCAGGCTCTGGGGTTTCCTGGATGATGCAGGTCCCGTCAGCCTCCACCTCTGTTCTGTGTGGGGTCCGTTGGCATAAGCTACAAAACAATCTGCAGATGGCCGCTGCTAGTGCTAGGCCTGGGGCCACTCTGCAAGAGGTATGGGGCCTGGGCTCAGTTGCTGCTTGTTTGAGTGGATTTAGGAAGGTCTGAAGCCTGTACCTAGGCCAGCCCTTGATATGGAAAAGCCACTGTTATCAGCTTGGGTGGACCCATCATATGAATGGGGCAGACCCTTAGTTAATCGTCAGGGCTGGGTTTACTGTGTGAGTCAGGTTGATGGAGACTCATGGTGCTACTGCACTGTGGCTCTATGTGGGGGAGAGCTCAGAAAAGGTACAATGACCACTGTCTACAGTTTTATCTGGGAAGAAGCTGTCCTCCAGCTCTTGCCGTGATGCCAGACACTTCAGTTCCTCCCCATGTGCCACTGGTGCCGCCCATCAATATGCTGCCCCAGTGCGGGAGCCCAGAGGGCGTGAGTCTGAGCAGGTCCTTGTGCAAGGGGTGGCAGGGGTACTGCCAAGAGGAGACTCTCACCTGAGAATCCCAAAGTTTCTCCGAACAACACAACCCCCCTGTTTTTATAGCCAGAAGTTATGGGGATGTATCTTCCTGGCACTGGAACCCTGGGCTGGGTGGCTTGATGTGAGACTAGGATTCCTGGGTCCCTAGATATCCCTCCCTATTTTTATCCACCACACATGGATGTGGGACCAGCCCATTCCACGTCTCCACGTCTCCACGTCTCCACGTCTCCACCCCTCCTACCCATCTGGGAGGGTAGGTTTCTTTAATGAATGTGGTTTCTTTAATTCCTTCGTTGTCAGACTTCCATGCAGCTCAATTTTCTGATGGTTCTGAGTGATGTTTGTTCTGTAGTTTAGCTGTAATTTGCTGTGGTTGTCCAAGGAGGTGAGCTGCATTTACCTATATACCTCCATCTTGCCCGGAAGTCTTGATTTTTTTTTAATAAATAAAAATTAGTTAACTGCTACTAAAGACAGTAACTGCTACTAAAAGAACTCTTTCTCCACTTTGCAGACGAGAAAAGTGAATGACAGCCTACATGAATCTGTCTTACACACACCCCAACCCTGACAGCTCCACTCCCAGGTCCTGTCAGTGCAGGCCTGTGGCCAGGGCACAGGTGACACAGCGATGTGTGTTTGGAATCAGAGGACAGAATTGGCTTTCCAGCTCAGGCTGGCTCACCCTCTTGTCCCACTCATTCAGGCGGCTCTACTTGTTGATTCATGAAATAACAGTCCAGCTGGTCTTATCTGGCTGTGGAGAGTGCAGTTTTTTCTAAAACTGTGGAAAAACAATTTAAATAAGAAAAGATAGACATTTCCATTAAAAAGCCACATGGGGATGAGAATAGGTAGAAGAAGAATAGGAAAAGAAATGGGCATGTTTGAAAGCAAAAGGACTAGAGTTCCTTGACAGATAATTAGCAAAAATTAATTTCACGATACAGTTCACCCAGGAGTCTAGGCCTTTAAATCAGCTTATTCTGTTTCTGTTATTAAATATCTCTTAAAAATTGTTTGAGTACTTATTTTAAATTTTTGCTCATTCTGTACAGATTTACTGACTACCTACTATTTTGTATTTAGAGAATATTTTTGCCTTAATTTTTAGTTTATTTTACAAGTAAGGCAGTAGTAATAGAAAACAAGTTATAGCATTCCATTGCATTTTCAGGCTTCATCTTTCCCTCACTTTTGACTGCTTCTTTAAAAAAAATTTTTTTTTAAATTTTAGAGAGGAAAGGGGCAGGAAGAGAACATCAGTTTGTTATTCCACTTATTTACACATTCCTTGGTTGATTCTTGTATGTGCCCTCATTGAATTCACAGCCTTGGTATATCAGGACGAAACTCTAACCAATTGAACTACCTGGCCAGGGCAGCATAGTACACCTGGTATTACCAGGTGGTCTCCCATCCAAGTACTAACCAAATCCAACCCTGCTTAGCTTCCCAGATCAGAGGAGATCTGGAATGTTCAGGGCAATACGGCATTACACTGACCCCTTCTGTTCCTGGCAGAGATAGATATAAAATGTAAAATGCAAAAGCTTTAGCCTGACTCAAAAGCAAGGTGAACACTACCTCCATATATCAGAAACAGCAGCACAGCAAAGCTGCAGCCTGCCTGGACCCCTTGCAGTGAGGGGAGCACAGTGGCCCAGAGGCCCATGGAAAGAACACCGTGAGCTGAGACTTTTAGGGAGATACGGGCCCAGGTAGGAGAGGACACAGGTGCAGTGCGCAGTAAAGGATGGAGCCAAGCCACCCTCTGACTCCATAGCTCTGTCTGCAGTATTTGCCACATCACCTTGGAGCAGGAGTCTAAACTGTCACTTTAAGACCTGGCTCTGGAGAGCTTGGTAAATCCACCTCACAAGGAAGCCCTTCACCATTTGGAACATGAATGTACTTCAGATTCAATGAATTTTGTAGCATGGCCAGATAACCTAAATTTTTTGTTCAGATGACCAAGAAGTAAATGAAGGAATAACTTATATTTTAAAGAACAAAATATAGAAACGAAGGTATACATAATGGAAACAGATCTGTAAAGAACAGGTAGAAATGAAAAATGTCAAATAAAAAACATACTATAAATGACATAACTCTAGCCTGGATACAGCTTAAAAGAAAATTAGTAAATTGGAATAGACTGCAAATTCATTGATAGTGCATCAGAAAGACACAAATCTAAGAAAAACTACCAAAGGGCCAATGGGAGCTAAAGAGTATATACTCAGATGCGTAACTACTGTATGAAGTTGTCACTCTCCTGTCCCTTGCGTTGTTCTTTACATTCCTGTCAATACCTGTCACTGGCAGAGTGACCAGATTCACATTTTTGTTGACTTAGTTTTATTGAGCTCTGTACTGGGCATACTGTACAGAGACATAAGAACAAGTCAGGATACAAGTCTTGCTCTTGTGGATCTTTTATTCTAGCCTAATCATCACTACATCTCTGGTACCTACCTACAAGTGTGATCTGGCTCAAATCAGACATACAGTGTATATTTGTTGGATGAATGAGTAAATGAGTGAAGTAATTCATGGCCTTGATTGTCTGCTCTGTTTGGCCTGCTTTGCAATGGGGGAAGAGCCTGGGAGGAGCCGAGGGAAATTCTCCCTCCGCAGCGTGCACCCTGCTCTTCTCAGTGACACACAGGAAGCACTGGTGTGACCCCCACCAAACTGTGTCCTCTTGTTCTTCTTTTTATTTTTAATTTGTTTTATTTTATTTTATTTATTTATTTTTAGAGAGACAGAAAGGAAGGGAGAAAGAGAGGGAGAGAAACATCAGTGTGTGGTTGCCTTACAAGTTCCCCCTACTGGGGTCCTGGCTCTGAACCCAGGCATGTGCCCTGACTGGGAATCAAACCGGTGACCTTTGTTTGCAAGGGGGCACTCAATCCACTGAGCCACACTAAACCAAGGCATCTTTTTGTTTTTTCATTTCTATTTTACAAACTGCTCAGAAGATTCAGAATAAGACAACAATATAAACTATCAGTGTGTTAATTTTCTTTTCCCTCCTCTGCAGGCTGGAGTAAAAGGGACACTGGGAAGATTAGTCGGAATTTTTGAGGTAAGTCTGTTAAAATCTTTGCACGTATGATATCATATTTTAACCACATATATCTTTGTCATAGTCCATCCAGATGCTGTAACAAAATTTCATATACTGGGTGGCTTATATATAATAAAAATAGATTTTTCACAATTCTGAAGGCTGGAAGTTCAACATCAAGGCAGCAGTAGATTCAGTGTCTGGTTGAGGACCTACTTCTGGGTTGATTGACCACTGTTTTTCTGTGTCCTCACGTGGTAGAACAGAGAAGGTTGATCTCGAGGTATCTGTTATAAGGGCACTAATTTCATTCATGAGGGTCAGCCCTCATAACTTAATCACCCCCCAAAACCACCTCCTACTGCTATCACATTGAGGATTTGGATTTCAACATATGAATTTGGGAGGGGCATAAATATTCATCCATTGTAGCCATTGTCTCCTCCAAGCAGCCAGAATATTATTTGTATTATTTACTCTATCTCTGCCTCCCCTCCTTTTCTCGTCTAAGATGTAAGGAGGGGTAGATACTGTATTTTGCCATGCATAACGCACATTTTTTTGCCCAAAGTTTTGAGGGAAAAATAGGAATGCATAGTATACATAGGTATAATAATCCCATGTATAACGTGCACAAAAACATGGGTGTGCATTTACACAGCAAAATGCGGGTAAGTGTAGAAAAGACAGAAAAAAAGAGAGAAGCAAGGAAACCGAACTGGGGTAGAGATTTGGAGGAAGGTGAAAGGAAGTGAGAACACAGGGAATAAAGGTGACCCGGTCGTAGGGGCAGGAGGGTGTGGGACGTGATTGGCTGGCTGGCTGGCATCGGTGAGGCCTCGCCCATCCAGTCTCCTCTATTTGGTGCCCAGCTAGTTAAATTTACTTAGTGCCTTTTTCTTGAGAGGTCATGAACTTTCTGCTCACAACTTTTCCATGAAGTTGCACTTAAGGAAAGGAGAAGGAAAAAAAGAGAGTAAAGCTTTGGCTCTAGGAATCTAGCCAAAGAGCTTACCCTCAAATGCAACTGCAGCATGTTTTCAAATAGGACGTCTGGTGCTATTTCATGTTCGACTGTAGGATAGTAAAATGTAAAAGGAGTCCTGTGTCTAAGCTCTCTGTACATATGTGTGAGAGTGTGCTTCTTAAGTCATCTCAGCCCCGTAAGGAATAACTCTTCCTCTGTGCTCCTCTCTTCGCCCTCAGAACCAGGAGAGGAAGCACAGAACGTATGTCTACGTGCTCATTGTCACGGAGGTGCTAGAAGACTGGGAAGACTCGGTTAACATTGGTAAGTCACCCCAGGTGGCCTCCAGAGAGCTTGCCACCGCACAGGTCGTTGAACTGCACTCCAAGAGGAGTGAGCCCTTTAGAGTTCAGATGTTTTATCCTTATAATCTCAATTCTATGGATCTTTCCCTGAGAGGTTAAAAAAATAACAAATAGAGAAAGATTTTTAATTGTTGTATTATTTATAATTAAAATTGTAGGATATTTATGTTCAGTGATAGGGAAATGGTTAGATGAATAACAGCATGTCCATGCCAGATGTTATGATATAATGCATAGCCATTAAATGTTATATTTTTTTAGCCCTGGCTAGTGTACCTCAGTGGATTGAGTGCCGGCCTAAGAACCAAAGGGTTGCTGGGTTGATTCCCAGTCAGGGCACATGCCTGGGTTTTGGGCCAGGTCCCCAGTAGGGGGCGCACGAGAGGCCAATCGCATTGATGTTGCTCTCTTCTTGCCCTTCCCCTCTCTAAAAATAAATAAATAAAATCTTTAAAAAATGTGTTTAATAACATAGAAAAATGCTTAAGAAGCACTGTGAAGTAAAAAAGAAATAACAATAATAGTAATAATAAAAAGCAAACTCTTAGACCACATACCATGTGCCAGGCATTGTTCAAATACCGTACATATTAGTACCCACAACAGACTTGTAAGATAGTTCACACTCACTATCTCTCTGNTTTTAAACTTGTGAAAGTTAGTATTTTGAAACGTTTTAAAAAAAGCTAAAGTTGGATTCATGGTCAACAAATAGAAACATGGCCCACGAGAGGGAGGAAATGCTTCTAAGAATCAGATTGGCTCCTCCTTCACGATGCCAGGCCCATGCTGGCCACAGAACCCTGGGCGAGAGCAGGACCTGGGCTGTTCCTTGTGATGCTTATTCTCACTGTTGGAGACAACTGTCGGTTTGGTGGTGTGAGCCCCTCTGCGGGGTCATTTCGCAGGTACAGAATAATGGGAGTAGTTCCCAGTGCCGTTCACGCCACTGGCCGGGTGGCCCAGCTGTCTTGTAAAGAGCCATTGTCTTTGATCTCTGAGGTCACTGTTGGGTGTGTTTCTTTTGAACTAAAAAACTAAAGTGATTGAATGGTTGGTTCATGATTTAATCTTTTGCCTCTGAACAAAAATAGTTTTTAGAAAAGTGTAATATTAATTTAATTGGTTTTAAATTGGTAAACAAATAAAACACTTGCCAAAACCTCTGCCTATATGCTTTGCCATCGGGGCCCTCACACTGCCGATTTGAGCATTTCATAGCCCTTCAGTTTTTAATGGCTTTGTGTCTGGTAAGATGCAATATGCTTAAGGTGTGGGGAGTGTATTAAAAATAGGCTCCTTGACAGTTGTTGCTGGGGCCTCAAAGGGAGGCAGAGATGAGTGTGGCATGGCCCTGTCTCAGGGCACTCAGTCAGGCCAGGGTCTCACACTCAGTATGACTCTTTAAGGTACCGTCACTGTATAGCCTTTCACCTCTACTCTGACCTCTGACAGCTGACCTTGATGAAGTAATCTAAAATACAGGGGATAAGGCCATGAGCCTTCCTTCATATGAGCCTTTTTCACATGAAAAACTGGGTCTTAACTGTACAACTCAGTGAATTTTAAGTGATTTAAGGTACTTTCATCTGATGGGAATGTTAACTGTTAAATACATAAAAGTGCTTAGAAAATAGTTTTGGTGAATGAAATAGAAATATATTTCTATATCAGCAGGATATAGAAATATATATACACTATACACACACATACACACACACACACACTAGTTAGAGTTACATTGAAATCAGAATTTGAAATGAAATAAAGAATTGCCAGTGGTCAAGAAAAGGTAAGTGAGCTGGCTGCGGTGCATGAGACCAGCGCTCCGGCACACACCCAGGGGTGGGAGTGGGTGTGGCCATCTTGGAGTGCCGTTCAGCAGCACATATCGTGAGCCCTTTAGAGTTCAGATGTTTTATTCTTATAATCTCAATTCTATGGATCTTTCCCTGAGAGGTTAAAAAAAGAACAAATAGAAAAAGATTTTTAATTGTTGTATTATTTATAATTAAAATCGTAGGATATTTATGTTCAGTGATAGGGAAATGGTTAGATGAATAACAGCATGTCCATGCCAGATGTTATGATATAATGCATAGCCATTAAATGTTATATTTTTTTAGCCCTGGCTAGTGTACCTCAGTGGATTGAGCGCCGGCCTAAGAACCAAAGGGTTGCTGGGTTGATTCCCAGTCAGGGCACATGCCTGGGTTTTGGGCCAGGTCCCCAGTAGGGGGCGCACGAGAGGCCAATCGCATTGATGTTGCTCTCTTCTTGCCCTTCCCCTCTCTAAAAATAAATAAATAAAATCTTTTAAAAATGTGTTTAATAACATAGAAAAATGCTTAAGAAGCACTGTGAAGTAAAAAAGAAATAACAATAATAGTAATAATAAAAAGCAAACTCTTAGACCACATACCATGTGCCAGGCATTGTTCAAATACCGTACATATTAGTACCCACAACAGACTTGTAAGATAGTTCACACTCACTATCTCTCTGTTACAAATGAGGAAAATAGGGCACAGAGAGATTCACTAGCTTGCACGACTCATTAGAGCCCATGGTGTGATTGGAGCTCAGCATATTGGCATCAGCGCCCATGTTCCCACCCACAACACTTTATCAGAGCCTCCCGGGGTCTGGAGCACCTTAAAGCGGATTCAGTCACAGTTGTTTAGATACATGGTCTTTTTGAAACATGATGAGAAAAGAGCAAACGCACCAGGGTATTGAGAGTGGTCGTTTCTGGTTTATAAGATTATGGGTAATTATTTTATACTTTCCTCTGTTTTCCCAACTTTAAACAGTGGTCTTTTATTATAAAAATAAATAAATAAAAGATTTTAAAGCATGTATTAAGAGGAAGACCAAATAAGAGATGGATTGACTGAATAAAGGCCATAGGCCTGAGCCTGCAGAGGCTGAGCAGGGCTGTTGAAGATGGAAGACAGGACACTGGACAGAGCCAGTTCAATGGCACATAACACACATTTTATAAAAGAAAATAGACTGAAAAGTTAACAGTGATTGTGTCAAGATTTTTTTCTTATTTTTTTTGAAGTGATATTTTCTATTATATAGCTGTATTACTCATATAAGATTTTTAAAGTAAGTAACTGATTATAAGCTAGCCATCTGGTAATTTTAGAAGCTTGATGCCTAGGAGGGGGCGTACTGGTTGGGCAACGGGCTCTAGAGCGAGCCGAGGCAGGGCCCGGCCCAAGCGCCACAGGAAGCCGCCTGCTGCGGTCTGTCTGGAGGGCTGCGTCACACCGTCACTGTCAGCAATTCAGTTTTCAGATTTCTGCATTAGACGTTTGTACAGTATTTGAAGCATATAAATTGTGCTTGCTTTCACTCCTAAAAGAAAATAAATAAAATGTATTTATAATACATGTTTTGAAAATGTTGACAGCCATTACTTTCATATTTCTTTCTACATTTTCTCAAAAGTTAGATTATCAGAAACTTTTTGTTGCTTCTCTGGTGTCCTTATTTCTTTTTCTGTGTGCCTCTACAGGAAGGAAGAGGGAGTGGTTTAAGATAGAAGATGCCATCAAAATGCTGCAGTACCACAAACCCGTGCAAGCATCGTATTTTGAGACATTGAGGCAAGGCTACTCCGCCAACAACGGCACCCCAGTCGTGGCCACCACCTACTCGGTTTCTGCTCAGAGCTCCACGTCGGACATCAGATGACTGAAGACCTGGAAGAGGATGGAAATTGGAAATTAGACTGAAGTGCAGACCTGACCTTCCCTCTCACCTTTGCTCTTCTCACCCCTCCTTACAAGCCTCCTCTCCCAAATAGGGCATGATGGCAGCAGAGAAAGCGTTCATTGGAAGTGTTGCGGTTTGGTGTTACATGATGGGGCTTTTCTTCTCTTTTCTTGAGGGAGTTGTAATTTGCAAGTACTTTTGTGCATGATCTGTCCCTACCTGGTCACACTCCTTCCTACATTCTCTAAAAAGAGGCAAACAGCCTTCCTCTACCTTGGATTCTGAAGTATTCATGTCTGTCTCATTCTAGCTCTGGCCAGGCTTTTTTCTTTGATTTTTAATTTTTTTTAATTAAAAGATACCAATATGAGATGAAACCTTTCAAGAATTTGCTCCATAATGTGCTGTTCAGTCCACTAGGTTGGTTCCTTTCACTACAGGATACACTTGGATACATTTATCTACACATTATATACTGGGCATATAATATGTAAATAAATGACTTTTAGAAGAGGAATTTAACTGTTTAACTATTTCAGGGTTTTGTTTGGTTTCCTAAATTCGAGGTGTTTCTGAATGGAAAGCCTCACCATTCACACTGTCCCAGCCCCTGGCCTTGTGGTCGCGTGGGAGTGGGGAGAGGGCGCTGCCGTCAGGGTGTCCAGGACTAGTGGCCTCCCTTCTGGCAGCTGTGTTTCCACACCAGGAAAAATCCAGGAAGACACCTCTTTTCTTTGTTATTGCCAAGCCAGGAGCAAATGGCCTCAGCCCAGATCCGGAGACACAGTGATAGAGATTGAATTCTTCCCTACATGTTGACAGTGGGGATTGGAACTGGGTTTGGGGGACCACTTTCTAAAACAACCGGAGCATTGAGCACTGTCCCTGTCCTGCTGGTTTGGATTTTTTTCCGTAACGCTACTTAAGCTACTTACAGCCAACAGTGGGCGCTCTCCTTGTGCATACTTGCCTTACAGCGGGCTGAACTGATCCTGTCTCTGTGCGCAGACGTGGCCACCTGGCCTCGGTGGTGCAGCTGTGCCGCCCTGTCCCCATTGTGGGGAACCATGTTAGGTTCCTGAAAAGTACATGGGAGGAAAATCCAAGTGTTTGCCTGTCTTTGTGGTGGTGTAGCGCTGGTCAGTGCGCTGTGAGCATGCTCAGAGATTCTGGCTGTGCCGCCCACTTCGGTGTGGAAGGCCTCCCTTCTGCGGAGCAGTGGTGCAGTGGGGGCGCTTGATCTCACGCTGGGATGGCGGGGCTCTCGGGCTCACTGCAGGCTGTCTCCTTGGGTGTCTCCTGCTGGCGTCATTTGCCACTTGTGTTGTTTAGTTGGGAAGTAAGGGTCTTTGATGAGTTGGTGAGGCGGGACACTGATCAGTCCCTGGCTTGGGACAGGAGCTTGTCACTATATTCTTAGTGGCTTCTCCCTTGTCAAAAAAGCCAATATGTGAAATTAGAATCGTAGTTCTCATTATTTTAAAATTCTCATAAATACTCAAACTTTGAAAAGCTTTTACTCTTCCCTCGCACTAATAGAATGTGTGTATCTGGTCGGTCTGTGTCATTCAGTTTCCAGCTTTCTGGGGGACACCCATTGGTGCACGTAAATTTTGCTCTACTCTCCGTTGCATCTTCTCCCCCAATGTTAAACACAGAACCAAAGGCAGTGCCGCTGGTTTCCTTAGGGCACTGTCCTGCCCCTGGGAAAGGAATTCTGTCCCCAAGTTAGGGTCCCATTGGATAGAAACAGCACCATGGAATTTGAGTCTAAATGCCAACTCACTTCACATGTCCTACTTAAAAACACACACACTGCTGCTGTTGTCTCATTCACAGCATCTAATGTTCTGCTCGAATACATACAGAGGGAAATAAAATAAGACCAACTAGGCACTAAGTGGAATCCCAAAAGCACATTCCCCCAAATGCATTCTGCCTTTGTGATGTGGCTTGAAGGGTGCTTCGCAGGAGGATTCTGTACTCCTGGAAGGGAACAGCAGTGTTCGTCGTGGTGATTACGCATCTTTTACCGGTCCAAGGGTGTCTGTACTGGGCTGGTGGGACAACATATGAGCTTGCCAAGTCCAGTCTGGATTGTTGGTGTCTTTGGGTCAGGAAAGGGAGCAGTGCCAAGAAGCATTTCTCCCTAACATGAACGGGTCCTGTTAACACAGTTCACTGGACAAGTTCTGCTGGTGCTTTGCTGACCGGCCACAGGAGGCCCCAGCCAGCCAGCCAGCCGGCCAGCCAGTGGAGGTTTCGGTTGCACTGGGACTCTGAGCAGCGGGGGTCAGTGTCCTTCCCTCCCCAGCGCCGTCAGCACCAGGGCTGCCCTCACTGCTGTGTAGTCGCTGCCCTTCTGTGCTTCCAGCTAACTCTCCCCCGAGAAAGGAGAAACAAAAGAAAGCACAAAAATCACCCTGCTTGCAAAGTAATTTTATTGATACCAATTTGCCATTAGCTTTATAAGCACTCACCTTGTTCAGCTTGACAGAAACAGGTTTCTGTGTTAAGGGCAGATATCAAGTCTCTTTCTCACAGTGAATTTGCATCTTCTAGGTTCCGGTTATCACTGGAGTATCCATCAGAGTCTACCATCCTCAGGGTAGAGAAAAGATAGCAATGGATTTTTTTAGTTAAAATTTGTTTTTAGTTTATAAATTGTAGCCAATGGGGAAACATGTGAGGTCATGCCATCTTTTTGTAACAGGACTGTGTGTGTGTGTGTGTGTGTGTGTGTGTGAGAGAGAGAGAGAGAGAGAGAGAGAGAGAGGGAAAGAAGGAGAGAGGGAGGGGAGGAGGGTCAGGCACTGCCCTCAGGAGCAGCTGTGTTAGGGTTTGTAGCCTTCCCAAACAGTGCAGCCCATGAAACAGGAGTCTTGGTTTTTCTCATAGCAAACAGAACAGAATGGACATGTTAAGAATTGACTATGCTTTGTTTTGACAAGTGTCTGCTGCCCTGTCTGCCCTGCATGGAGATGGCTCCCTTGCGGCTCAGTCTGAGCTGAGGCCATCTGGAGGGATCAGAGGGTGAGGGGTTGGCATCCCCTCTGAGGCTGTGGCTGGACTTCCGGTCCACCCTCCGCGTTGTGTGGCGCGGTGCCACGGCAAGTGCAGCAGGTAGGGCCTCCCTCCTGGCAGCCTCTGGGGGAGGGGTGACTGCCCTCTGAGAGTGTTTTGCAGCCCTTTCGTAAGTGTGTTGCCACATAGTCGGGTTCCTTTGTGGCAAAAAAAAATATTTTCTGTTTTGATGTTAGGAGTCAGTGCGTGTGAATTCTCCTAGACTTGCTTAGAAGAAAAAGTTCTGCACAGGACTGTCTTCCTTCTTCCCCTTCTCCTTTCTCTTTTCCACACACAGTGCTCATGGAGGCTCCTGCGCCTCTTCAACCAGAGGATTGCTCAGTCTCCTGTGGGACGCTGGTGTGCGTTTCACACACCGTACTTTTCGTATTTACCCTTTCCACTTAGTGCTGTATTAACACCTTTGTTGGTGTCCCCACCTGACCTTTTTTTTTAAAACAGCCTGAGCCACATTTTTTTTAGTTTACAGAAAGGACTTAATAATCACAATGTGATTTTTGCCACAGCTGTAATTTTTAATATTTCTGAAGTGTTCTGTAAGGCTGTGCTAGTTGAGAATAGGTATTAAAAGAAATACCTGGAGAAGTTATTACAGTGGGATGAATTTTTGCTTAGAGATGAGGGTTAGCTATAATTAACAATATAGCTTCATCCTGGTCCCATCTGCATTTCAGATAACAACCCACATTTTTACCAAAAAAAAAAAAGAGAGAGAGCTGTGCAGGACAGCTAAGTCGGCAGTTCCAGGGTGAGGAGATTATTCAGTATTGATTGAACAGTGCAAATGCGTTTCCAGTTCTTAACTCCTGAAGATAAGAGGTCAGACCTGAGGCTGTGCAGGTCACGTGGCCCTTGAAGGCAGCAGGCATTTCTTGGGAGCCCTGCCAGGGTGCAGCCTCCTTCCCCAGGGCTGAGGGGGCTGTGGTTGTGCAGCTGTCCCACTGGTGGCCTCCCTCTCTGCATGGGGGCTTCACCTCACTCGGAGCAGGGGGAAAGCAGCGGGCACCTGCCTTGCTGGAGAGGCATGCAGCACGGACCTCACCCTCAGAAAGAGCTGTGTTCTCCACGCCCCGTTAGATGTCGGCTAAGACAGTGAGACATTTGAGATTGTCAGGTAAATTTTAAATTGGGAAACACCAGCTGCGATCCATAGAAGATACTGCTGTCCATGCATCAGGCTGACTCAGGTCACTGCGGGTCCTGGGGACCTGGGGATTTCAGGGACACTTCTTCCACTCTTGCATTCACGTTTGACTGTGTTCCTGCGCTAGCCGACAGCCTTCCAGGGATGTGAGAGGCCTAATCAGGGCATCTGGGAAAATGATACCTCTCACCTTTAGATGAATCAAATAATCTGGCCTCCAAGTCCCCTTAAATATTAATAAAAGAGAAGGAAAGAATCCCATTTGGTGTGGATTTGGACTGGCTCCTGGAGCTGAGGCTAGTCACCTGATTTTGTGTATTTCTGCAATGTGAAGTTTTCTAAATAAAAAGGCATGTCTCTTAAAGCTTTGTTCATCGTAATGATTTGGTGAGCTTGAGCTTGTCTTAGAAAATGAGGCTGTCTGCAGCAGGGGAGCTCAAAGGGAAGCCAGTTAACTCAGAGTCCAGCACAGCAGGGGGACTCCGAAGAGGAGAGTAAGGCTGCTCTCTGGAAGGTGCGGGGCCACCGCTTCTGTTCCTCCATCAGTCCAGTTTAATCCTCACTCTGGGTTTCCTTTGGTTTACATTTCTGGCTATAAACCTGGAACAAGGACCTCCAAAACACCAAAAGAGGCATTTAAAACCCTAGAGATTGGCTTTAAAAGGTACAGAAACTGCAGCCTTGTCATTCTAGCTGTATCACCCCTGTTGCAGTCAGTGCAGGCATCAGGATTTTATTAATCATTGAGCTGAGGAACATAAACCTGGTGCGGATACAATTACCTACTAAATTGCTTACCCGCTGTGGTCATTGTCTGTGGGGTGTGCTTTTCAGAGAACATCTTGACGGTACAATAAAATCACTCTTCGGGAATGAGGTCCCATTTACATCAAAATCTTAACTCTTTGGAACTCCCTAGGAAAAAAAGCAAGATGCCTCAATCCCAGGGCTGGGCCTTGAGGCTGTGCTGCCCCTCTGCCGTGTGGTGTGCAGTGGCTTACCTGCAGGGAAATCGCTTTTCCAATAAGGTTGCCTGTAAACCCTACAGAAGTAATACTGATAGGAGCCTGTCTTTCTGAGCACTTCCCTGCTGAATTGACAAGTTCACCTAAAGCTGTATGTAACAGAGCCCTGCAGCCTGTCTTATCCTGTTGAAGAAAAGCTTTTCAGGCTCACTGATAAAATGACCAGGAAGGACCTCTAGCTTTAGTTACGTGATTCCAGCAGCATAGCAGATATGAGTGTGCCAAGAAGGTCGGGACTCATCATGGAGACTCCTGGGAACCAGGAGGGTGGGTCTGCCCCACAGAGAGCCCCCACCCCGGGCTTATCTGAAGTTAAGTCTTGGCCAGCTTCCAGACCCTGAAGGGAGGGGAGGACTTCGAGCCGAGTGAGCCTCAGGTGTTCCTCCCCAGAACAGGACGGAGTTCCAAAGGAAACAGCAGGCATCGGAGCTGCAGCGCAGGCACAGCCCTGCCCCTTCTCCCTTCCCTCGTGGCTGTGAGCCTTTGCCCAGAACCCCAGAGGGACTCCACTCCAAAATCCAATCAGCTTCAGGTGTTTATTTTAGCGAGAACCTCACCCTTTCCCTTCCACCCATAGATGGACATCCGGGAGTGTGTTGCTCAGGGCCCAGTGCCATAGTGTTGCATTTAGTAGGTAAACAATTAACTCTGTTGTAAAAGAAATACAGAGTATGTAGCTCAGTTTTGTAAATGTCAGGCCTGTGTTTATTATTTCATGGTTTGAAAACCTTTCACATTGGTTTCTAATCAAAAGTTTGGTGGTTAAGTAAAATTTCAGTCAGCAATACATCTATCTTAGAAAGACAGCCACCAGTTCGCCATGTGTTTAGGGGAGCTAGGAGCATTCAAGGATGTCGGGAGTCATTGTAAAGCAAATGTTTCTGGCTGCCCAGGTGCGTTACTCCACAGAGGAGGTGGAAGCCCGCTAGTAGCATCACTGCACTTGCTCTTGCCAGCCCAGCTTTATCTCAGGGACTGGTCTCCCATCCCACCCACTGAACTTGGTAGGTAGGGAAAGGGCTCAGAGGAGCAGGCAAGTCCTGCCCTGTTGGCTCAGCTGCAGAGTGTGGTCTTCAGGCAGCACAAAGCTTACTTAAGGTGTTTCCTCACTGCAGTCACCTTACTCACCATCAGCATCAGAAAGGTTAAACTCCCTCGGACCATTCCAGTTCTCAAACAGACGAACTAGACGTGCTTCCTCCTGTGGGCAAGCGTATCACCCAGATGCAGTCTCCCCTTGGCCAAGTTCAAAAGTATTTCCAGGGAACCCTTTGGATTCAAGCACTGTAGCCAAGATGTACTCTGAGTTTCACTTTTTCCGAAGGACAGAAGTCTTTGTTCCTTCCCTCTGGTATTTATCCATTTTAGCAGAGGCTCAAATGGCCAAGCCTAATAATGTTTCCAGAACAGTGAGCCAGGGACCCATGCACCCAGGGACCAATCCCCTCGGGATCATACAGGCTCAGTCTAGACTGTTTTGATGCCACCAGAGCTCCTCTGCTGTCCCCTTCCCTCAGGACCACTCAGAAAAGCAAGCAGCCTTCCCATGGTGAGGTCACCTAGCCCCTGGGCCATTCTACAGAGTGAGTGCATGGATCGCCAGTTCAGGCGCTGTGCATGTTCCTAGAAAGGATAGAAAATGGACCCGCCAGCAGGCTGAGCACTCACGTGATTGGAGAGATCGGCAGAAATAACCCCAATGGGCTAAACAGCTGGGGAATCCAAGGAATAGCGCCCGTATAGGAGGCGGGGTTGGTTCTGGTCCTTAACCTCTTGGGGCCTAGTGCTGCACTTGAAACAGGTGTGGCATCACACTTGCCATACCCCAATCCAAGTGCACCCCGGGACTTGTTCCAATCCATGGGTGTATGGCCTTGTTTGCCATTTCCTTTGTTTCCAGTTTTCCTCAATTTTGCATGGAAAACCAGACTTTTCTTCCTGCCCACTTGGGCTCCCTGCCCAGACCCGGCCTCTTTACCAGACTCCTAAGGAAGACCTTCGCTATGGCCCTGGGAGCTGAGGGGAGGAAGTGGACGGAAAATGAGTCTATTTCCTTTTCTCAGGGAAGGTGTTCTCAGGCCTCCTTCACACCTCTTTCCCATGAGAACGGATGGCTTGCAGAGGAGGGCTGAGAAGAGAGGGGACCTGGGTCCAGTCCCCAGGTCTGGGTGTAAGAAGGTGCACCGTGGGATGAAGCCCCACTTCCCCTTTTCAGCAACAGGCCAGCTGCATGTAGCAGTTCCCCTCTCTACTCCAGTGTCTGCTCATGTGGTGCTGGCAACAGGGCACACAGACCCTCCCCAGGAGAGCTCTGGTAGCAGCCCTAAAAGTCCACCACCCCGCATCCCACACCTTTTTGTACAAATGCTTAAACCTGTGAGTGTGCTATTCCTTTGTGTTCATCAGTTTCTTTCTATTTGAGCTGTGTAGGAGGGAAGGGCATCAGAATTGTAGGATGTAATCTTGTGCCAACCAATAAAAACCAGTATTTCACACACATCCCTGCTTAGTGTCTGGTCTCTTCTTCCCAGGGGTTTTCCTTGAGTCCTTGATTTTACTCCCACTCTGCTGGGTTTGAGGAGTTGCCCCAGAGGTCATCTGTGGCCTCACGATTTGCTGTTCAGGGAATTCAGTGAGGGATGGGGACTCCAGGGGCAGACCGGCGGTGCCACTGCCATGGGGACAGAAGTGAGCCACATCTGAGATAACAAGGGGGCACAGCCAGAAGTGGCTTCCTCATGGAGAAGCAGGAGTTGGGCCTGGGGTGGTGCTTCGAAGATTGCAGTGGCAGGACGTCCCACAGAAGAGAAGAGGCAGGGCGTCTTCAGTGTGACGGCAGTGTTAAGTGGGCTGGGGCCCCTCGGTCCAAAGACATGAAGCACATGTGAGCTGTAATGAGAAATGGAGCAGGATCAGACCGAATCAGAAGACCATGAAAACCAGGCCAAGGAGTCTGGCTCCGGATGATGAAGCCTTTTTTTAAATTTGATCAACTGATGTTTTTTTTGAGAGAGAGAAAGGAAGGGGGAGAGACAGGAACATCTATTTGTTCCACTTATGCATTCATTGGTTGATTCTTTCTATGTGCCCTGAGTGTGGATGGAACCTGCTGACACTGTATCCGGACAGCGCCATAACCAACTGAGCAACCTGGCCAGGTCCAGGCGAAGCTTTCTTGAACAAGGCAGTCTTGGACTATCAGCCATGTCTGAGGAGGAGGCAGCTGGAGAGGCTGGAGAGGAGCAGCCTGGGAGCTTTGACAGCTGTGCAGGGAGCGGTGTGTACCCAGCGATGAAGAGAGGACAGCGGAAGCAAGAGCAAACAGCCTATCACTGTCAGATAAATGTCTACCTACTGAGGCAGGTTGGCATGACCGATCTGTGAGCCCACAAATCTGATGTGGTCCATGTTTCCAGAGGTCACTGTTAGGGGGACAATCACATGAACACAACTTTTGAAGACTGGGATACAAGAATACATGTGCCTAGATGACACCTGGCCCGTTTATGTGATGGTAAATTGTCAAACCAAGTTACCTGGTTAGTGCCCAGCTGTGTGTGTGGGCGCCAGAGACAGGAAGGGGATCATTGAACAGTGACAGCCTGATGACTTCATTCCCCTATGGGGCAAATTCCCTAGCAGCTGGTCAGGGTACTCTTTCTCCATGAAATGGATTCTGCAGGCCTCCTTTGTCCACCCTGTGATGATCTCTCCTCCTTCCTCTGTCAAAGGGTTCTTTCTTTGGCTACATTTAGTGCGCATAATGGGGCTAGGAGCTTATGAATGCTGATGCAAGTGATACACTCAGGAAACCAGCAAACGGCCACCTCCACTTGGGATCAGGGGTTCTAGAAACTCCATTCACCTGTGTCAGACCATGGTGGACCGCTCTACAGGTCGCCCCTCACATTTACTACATTCCCAGAGGGTGGATGTAACCCAGGATTGCCTTGCTGTAGTCCAATCTCCCAGGAGCCTGAAAGACTTGGGACTAGAGAGGGCAGTCTAACGAGGCTCCAAAACTGTGAGCGTGGGTGACGAGAGAAAATCAGCCTGAAGAAAACAGCACAGCCCTGATACTGCTGGGACCAGGACCAGGGCCAGGATCAGGGAACTGCACGTGCACTGTGCTTCCTGTGCCCTTCGGTACCCCAGACGGCAGCTCTGATCATCCAAGCCAGATGGAGTCAGCAGGGTTCCTGCTTTTCCCCCTTCAGGCTGGCTCCTGTCCTCTCCAGAGACCTGATAATCATGCCCAAGAATGCCTGGTGCTTTTTTTTTTCCCTAAGATTTTATTTACTTATCTTTAGAGGGGAAGAGAAGGAGAGAGGAAGAGAAATATCAATGTATGGTTGCCTCTCGTGTGTCCTCTTCTGGGAACTGGCCTGCAACCCAAGCATGTGCCCTGACTGGGGATTGAACCGCGATCCTCTGGTTTGCAGGCCCGCACTCAATCCACTGAGCTATACCAGCCAGGGCGTGCTTATTTTTTTTAAATATATTTTATTGATTACACTATCACAGTTGTCCTGTCCGTTCCCCGCCCCACCCCCCACTTTATTCACCTCCGCCCTGCACACCCCTCCTACCTACATTCACCCCCTTTAGTTCATATCCGTGGGTCATACATGTAACTTCTTTGGTTTCTACGTTTCCCACTCTATTCTTACCCTCCTTCTGTCTATTTTCTACCTACCATCTATGCTGTTTATTCCCTGTACCTTTTCCTCCATTCTCCCCACTCCCTGCTGATAACCCTCCATGTGATCTCCATTTCTGTGATTGTTCCTGTTCTAGTTGTTTGCTTAGTTTGTTTTTACTTTTGTTTTTAGGTTTGGTTATTGATAGTTGTAAGTTTGTTGTCATTTTACTGTTCATATTTTTTATCTTCTTTTTCTTAGATAAGTTCCTTTAACATTTCATACAGTAAGGGCTTTGTGATGATGAACTCCTTGAACTTGACCTTATCTGGGAAGCACTTTATCTGCCCTTCCATTCTAAATGATAGCTTTGCTGGATAGAGTAATCTTGGGTGTAGGTCCTTGCCTTTCATGACTTTGAATACTTCAGAAAGCCTGGTGTTTAAACCAAGGCTGTGACCCTAGCTGGTGTAGCTCAGTGGACTGAGTGCTGGTCTGTGAACCAAAGGGTTGCTGGTTTGAATCGCAGTCAGGTCACATGCCTGGGTTGTGGGACAAGTCCCCTGGTTGGGGGGTAATGCAAGAGGCAACCACACATTGGTGTTTCTCTCCCTCTCTCTAAAAATAAATAAAATCTTTTTAAAAAAGATTTTATTTGTTGATTTTTAGAGAGAGGGGAGGGGAGGGAGAAAGAGAAACATCAATGTGTGGTTGAGTCTCAAGTGGCCCCCACTGGGGACCTGGCCTGCAACCCAAGCATGTGCCCTGACTGGGAATTGAACCAGCAACCCTTTGGTTCGAAGCCCACGCTCAATCCACTGAGCTACGCTAGCCAGGGCAAAATAAATAAAATCTTTAAAAAAAAATCATGTCCTTGTTTGCCTTCTGGTTGCAAACACATCTAGGGTGTGAAAGGTTTATTTTATCTCCTTGGCTTTTTGACTCCCAGCTAACATCTCAGCATCTGAGGACGCAGCCACAGGGCTCCGCGTTCTGTGTCCTGAACACAGCTGCGTGCTAAACTCAGGATGCTCAGCCTTACAGAGGCAGCTGCACGGGTGACGGATGGCACAGAATGGGAGAGAAGAGAGCTTAGGGAGGTAAACCATTGAAAGCAGGGTCAGAGGGACGATGAAGAGAGTAGGAAGACCATGGGAGGGTGGGATAGAGGAAGGGATTCAGAAAAGGGAGGGACAACAGTCATTTGCCAAAAGTCCACTTGCTAGATGTTTTTTACAAAGCTGCTCTCCTCTTTGTGAGTATTGCAGTTATACCAGAGATCAGGTCTCAGCTTAGGTGTCGTTAAGCTCTGTGACCTTGGGCAGGTTCCCATCCTTGTTCCCTCCTATTCAGCAGGGTAGCAATTACCTCTGTAGCATTGTGAGTTTTAAGCAATGAAGTGTGCATGATGCTCATGCTGGTGTGTGACTGTTGAATGGTGGCTATGCGTGAACAACTGGGAAATGCCAAGTGCTGTGTTAATTCACTAAATAAGAAAATAGTCACAACAGACACAAATAATCACAATGCAGTGACAAGTGCAATAAAAAGAAAGCTGAGGGAGCCCTGGCTGGTGTAGCTCAGTGGATTGAGCACGGGCCTGGGAACCAGACGATCGCGGTTCGATTCCCAGTCAGGGCACATACCTGGGTTGCAGGCCAGTTCCTGGCAGGGGCCAGTTCCCAGCAGGGGATGCACGAGAAGCAACCATACATTGATATTTCTCTTCCTCTCTCCTTCCCTTCCCCTCTAAAGATAAATAAATAAATAAAAATTAAAAAATAAAATAAATAAAAAATAAAAAAAGAAGGCTGAGGGACCATCCAAGGATTCATGAGGAATGAAGGAATTCTCGGCTCAGGGACCATCCAAGGATTCATGAGGAATGAAGGAATTCTCGGCTCAGGGGGCTCAGGGGCCAGTGTGTGCAAGGGCAAGGCGCTGTGCTTGGGAGACAGCCAGTTTGCTGGGGCTGGAACACAACAGTGATAGTGGGCAGGGAGGAGGGAGCGGCAGGAGGTGGCATGGGAAAGGTCAGCTGAGGTCAGGTGGCTTGGCAGGCTGGGTAATCTTTCCTCCGCATGACTGGGAAGCCAGCGGCGGTTTCAAGCAGAGCATGACCGCATCTGGCCATTGGGGGAAGATGATACTATCCACTGAGCGCCCCTTGTGGGCCAGGCCTCGGTGCAAGGCAGGGTGTCCCCGCTTCACACACAGTCATTGCAGTCCTGCGAGGCCAGGGCCTGTGGTCATCACCATTGTGTGGTGAAGAAATGGAGGCTTAGGAAAGAGAACTACTTTTTAAAGGTATTGGGAGAACTAATTTTCAGAATCATAGGGTGAAGCGCCAAGGATGTCTAAGACGACTGTGAAAACTACCAGGGAAAACAAAGGACTACAAGGGGAGTCCTGTGTTCTGTCCCGTAAAGACTGAATATGAAGACACAGCAACTAAAACAACACGATGAATGGGAACAGCTAGAGAGAAAGAGAAATCAACTAGTAAGCAGAGAGGGGACCAAGAGCCAGGCCTATGCTTAAGCGGGAGTTCGGTGAGAACCGGAGGGAACGTGCACCGAGGGCAGGAAGGACGGGTCCTTCCACAGATGGTGCAGGAAGAACTGCCTGGCCAAGCGGAGAAAAGTAAAACTAGAGCCCTGTCTCACACCATACGTGAAAGAAAAGTCAGCAATGTGTAAAATGAATCATAGAACTTTTAGAAGAAAATGTAGAAGTTAAGTAACATATCCTAGGTCACACAGACTAAAAATGGAAAAACCGTAGTCAGACCCGGGGGGCCTGGTGCAGAAGCTGCCCCCTCCCCTGCCCCCCCCCACTCAGTGGTGCTCTCCCCTGGCCCCCTCAGGGCGTAAGATGGAGCAGAACTAAGTAGGGTGGTGGTGAGCGAAGGCTGGATTTGCAGCTGGTCCCCAAACACCTCACCTGAAGGACTGCTGGGGAGGCCGAGGGAGGGACTTCCTCATCCCTCAGTCAACAGGTTGGGCACCGATGACACAACAAGACACCGCCCAGTGTCTGTGTGAGGGACACTATCAGGGACTCAGCAAACATTTATAGCCGTGTGGGCAGTCATGACACTCAGGGAGGGGTGAAAAAGGGTAAAAACAAGGCAGAAGCGATGAATCGTGGCACCCAGGGCTGGGGGGATTTCAGGGATTAGCTAGTCCCACCCCCTCATTTTCCACTCTGGGAAGTAGAGACAGTGAGAAGGACCTCACCAGTGTTCTGGTTTGAAATCCTGAACAAAGAATACAGATCTCTGGCTATCCTGCAAATGGCCAGCTCCTCTGTCTCTCAGCATGGAAATCTTTTATTTTTTAAATGGTTATCCTGCTCCAGCCACCAAATCCAGCCAGCGCCAGGTCTAACCCATGTCCATCACTTCGTCACTCACTCACTTCCCATGTTTCTTGTCTTAATGTTCTTCCTTTGTGGCCTCCCTTCATAACCTGAATTCCACCATCCCCTCCAACCCCCTCCTACACTACAGCGGAGCCTGCCCAGAGGAAACCGTTGCTCTGGGACCACCATGGGCCCACACCTTGCTTCCACTGAGCCTCCAGTGCCACCTGTCATCCGTCAGTGACTGCCACACTGACAAGTCCAAAGGCCACTTATCCGATCTGACTTCACTGACCCTTCCCTCCTCCCATGGTGTCCCTGGCAACACTTCTGGCTCTGTACCTACCCATGGCTTTCAGAGTTAAGTTCCAACTCCTTAGATTAGTAAGGCGCATCTTACTGTGATTTGGCCCCTGCTCACCTCTGCAGCCTCACTTCCGGCTGAGCGCCTTGGCCTCAGAGAACGTTGCTCTGGTTTCCAAACACATCGTCACCACCACTCACTGCTTCACAATTCCCACACGCAGGGGGGCCCACCTTTGAGAAAGAGCTCCAATATTCTACCCCAGGAAGCGCTGGGTGGCACCTTCTGAAGACAGGAAGAATCTTTGTTTTTGATATCCAGCTGAGTGGTTCAGGAAGTACCACCAGAGCTTCCAGGAAGTACCCAGGAAATGTAGGTGGGAGGAAGCAAAGGGCCGGAAGGCACTTTGGGAATGTCCATCGCATAGGAATGCAAGCCTAGTGCCACCCTGTCCTCTCAACAACCTCACCCCACAACACCCTCAGCTTTCCCCAAACTGGACTCGGAGGCCAGCAGGGATCTAGGGAGGGAGGAGTTTGGAGCAGGGGCGGGGAGGGGCGGGGAGGGGAGGGTGTTCTACTCTTTGTGTCTAGCTCCCACTGACCAATCAGAACGGAGGGTGATGGAAGCCTGGGCGCTGAGGCTCCTTTCCCAGCTTTCTCTTTCTGCTCGAGTTTGGGCGTGAAGTAGAGGGAAATTTGTTTTACTTGGGAAGAACTTGATCTAAGGAAGCTGAGTGAGCGGTTATAACAGCTAACATCTAACTAGTGCTTTCCAGTTCACAACGTCCTCCATCAGTTCAAAATCTTAACTACATGATTCCTTGAACACCTACTCCCTGTGTAGGGGCCAGGGGCCAGGGTCTTGCCTTCACATCTACCCTGAGAGGCAGATACCTTGACCCCCATCTCATGGTTGAGGTAGCTGAAGCCTGGAGGAGTCTGGAGAACAAGGGGAAAGCAGTTTGGGTATGCATCAGATTCAGAAGATGAAGGAGCCCGAGGGAAGCAAATACGTTGCAAATCAGGCCTCTGGTGCTGTCCGAGGCTGGCCAGTAAGGCATTCCTTCCCTCAGGCCACCCCTTCCCTCTGATGCACCCTAAGGACCCACTTGGTCCCTCCTCACTTATTCCTTCCAGATATGCGAGTCCGGCGAGTTCCAGGCCCTTACCTGCTAGTCTTGGCCCTGCCCAGCTTTGGGAGGAGGATAAGCCTCCTGTTCGTTATAGAGAAATTACCTGTGTGGAGGGTGACCGGGGACGGAACCACCATGGTGGAACCCGGACAGCAGAGTGGCTAGGGCCTGGGTGGGGTGGCCCTGCCCCTGACACTCCTTGCAGTACTTCGCTGACCCTGAAACAAAGGGAGCCCCAAAACAACAGTCTCACCTCCTCAGGCTGCCAGGGATCTCACAGGACAGCGGTGGGAACTGTGGATCCTTCTCAGCCTGGACCCTGCCTCCACCTTTATCCCAGAATGGGGTGGTCGCTGGGGCTGACCCAGAGCCACTGGTCACTGTTTCCACAGAAGCTTTCCTCCACTCCTCCCTCCTCTGGAGTGGCCCCCTTCTCCGCCTTCCCAAAATATACAGAAGGGCTTCTGGAACAGCTGGAGCAGCCATGATGGTGGGAAAGCAGTTGGACCGCAGGTGTGCAGAACACCAACTAGCTTCACAAAAACAAGTGAGCCCATTTAAGAAAAGGCCTGGATTCCAGCCAAGATGGAGGCGTAGGTAGAAATACTGTGCCTCCTCGCACAACCAAAATTAAGGACAACAAAGATTTAGGGAAAAAAAACCCACAACCAGAACAGATAGAAAATTGAACTGTACGGAAGTCCGACAACCATTCAACCAGACCCATAAGAGAGACAGAGTTGGTGGCCAGTGGAGGGGGTCTCGGCAAGAAAAGGCTGTGGTTAACGGACCTGGGAGTGCACATGGCACGAGGCTAGCAGACCCCGGGCACAGGGAGGAAACAAGCAGACCCAGTGAGGGTGCAAGGTGGTTGGCTGACCGCAGTCACACATTCGCACGCAGATAAACAAGGCAAAAACAGGCAGTGAGACAGACTGCAGAACCCAGGGCCCCAGCTAGTAGAAAAAAAGCCTAAAAGCACCAATTAAAAAGGCCAGGAGAGACTCCCAGCCTCGCAGGAGAGTTTGTTGGGGAGACCCACAGGGTCCTAGAACATACACAAGCCCGCCTACCTGGGAACCAGCATCAGAGGGCCCAGTTTGCTTGTGGGAAGTGGCAGAGGTGACTGAAATCTGAGAGACAGCAGAACAAGCTCGACTGTTCACAC
Source organism: Sturnira hondurensis (assembly GCF_014824575.4). Taxonomy (NCBI): domain Eukaryota; kingdom Metazoa; phylum Chordata; class Mammalia; order Chiroptera; family Phyllostomidae; genus Sturnira; species Sturnira hondurensis. The sequence continues at coordinate 1,932,515 of NW_028080209.1, read as the reverse complement.
TCTGACCCCGCCCCCACATACAGTGTCACAACCCAGCAACTGGGTTGCCCCACCCTGGTGAACACCTAAGGCTCCACCACTTATACATAACAGGCACGACCTGACCAAAAATAGCTCAAAAAGAAGAACAAATAAAAGCCCCAGACCCAACACTTTTAAACAACAAAGAGACAGCCAAACTATCAGATGCACAGTTCAAAATACTGGTGATCAGGATGCTCACAGAACTGGTTGAATTTGGTCACAAATTAGATGAAAAAATGAAGGCTACACTAAGTGAAATGAAGGGAAATGCACAGGAAACCAATAGTGATGGAAAGAAAACCAGGACTCGAATCAAGGGAGTGGACCAGAAGGGAGAAAGAAACAACCAAACAGAAAAGAATTGAAGAAACAAGAATTCAAAAAAATGAGGAGAGGCTTAGGAACCTCCAGGACATCTTTAAATGTTCCAACATCTGAATTATACGGGTACCAGAAGGGGAAGAGGAAGAGCAACAAGTGGAAAACTTATCTGAACAAATAATAAAGGAGAACTTCCCCAGTCTGGTAAAGGAAATAGACTTCCAGGAAGTTCAGGAAGCTCAAAGAGTCCCAAAGAAGTTGGAACCAAGGAAGAACACACCAAGGCACATCATAATTACATTAGCCAAGATTAAACTGAAGGAGAAAATTCTAGAAGCAGCAAGGGATAAGGGGACAGTCACCTACAAAGGAGTACCCATCAGACTGTCAGCAGATTTCTCAAAAGAGACCTTCCAGGCAAGAAGGGGCTGGAAAGAAGTATTCCAAGTCATGAAAGGCAAGGACCTACATCCAAGATTGCTCTATCCAGCGAAGCTTTCATTTAGAATGGAAGGGCAGATAAAGTGCTTCTCAGATAAGGTCAAATTCAAGGAGTTCATCATCACCAAGCCCTTATTATATGAAATGCTAAAGGGACTTATCTAAGAAAAAGAAGATGAAAAATATGAACAGTGAAAGGACAGCAAACTCACAGTTATTAACAACCACACCTAAAACAAAAGCAAACCAAGAGGACAGCTAGATTAGGAGTGGAACCATAGAAATGAAGAACACATGGAGGGTTAGCAACAGGGGAGTGGGAGGAGGAGAAGGGGCATGAAGGTACCAGCATAGATGGTGGGGAGAAAATAGACAGGGGGAGGGCAAGAGTAGTGTGGGAAATGCAGAAGCCAAAGAACCTATGACACACGGACATGAACTAAAGTGGGGGAATGTGGGTGGGAGGGAGTGTGCAGGGTGGAGGGGAATGAAGGTAGGGGAATGGGAAAAATGGCATAATCAATAAAATATATTAAAAAATAAAAAAATAAAAAGCCTGGAAGGAAATAACATCTTGAATTTGGAATAATGAAGGATTTTATTTTTTCTTTGTGATTTTGTGTATTTTCCAACTCTTTCTTTTTTTTAAGGTAGTTGTTTCTTTTTTAATCCCCATCTAAGGATATGTTTATTGATTTGAGAGAGAAAAAATTCAGTGTGAGAGAGATACATCAATAGGTTTCCTCCATACACTCCGTGATCGAACTCGCAACCTAGGTAGGTATCCTGACTGGGGATTGAACACACAACCTTTTCGTGTATGGGATGACACTCCAGCCAACTGAGCCACCCACCTGGGACTTTTTTCTTTTTTAAAGAGAAAGAGACATTGATTTGTTCTTCCAATTGTTCATGCATCCATTGGCTCCTGCATGTGCCCCCACCAGGAACTGAACCCACAACTTCGGCACATAGAAGGATACTCCCACCAACTGAGCTGCCCTGTTAGAGCCCATTTTCCAACTCTTGATAGTAATTTGTTCTTGCAATCACAATGGAAATAGTCCCTTACATTTTATTTTTACCCAGTATTTATCCCATATAAATTATGACTTTCAATCAACAATTACCTTTTTAAGAGATGGATATTAGTAGTTACATTTTGGAGTCCCCAAGTTACTGAGTGACTCACTTGAAGCCACAAGAGTAGTGAGTAGCAGGAGCAGGGCGCTTGGGGCCAGCTTGGCAAGGTTGGGCCTGAGCAACAGGATGGTGGCCAAAAAGATTCTGCTACAGTCTTTGTTCCTTCTTCTTTCTTTGTCTTCCCCTTCCCAATGTCTGGGCATTGGCCCAGCAACTCTACTCGTCATTAACTGAATTAACTCATTTATAAAATAAATATGCATTGATCACCTACTGGGTGCTCCATTATTTTGAAAGATACACTTTATTCTTATTTTTTAAAGATTTTATTTATTTTTAGACAGAGGGAAGGGAGAAAGAGAGGGAGAGAAACATCAATGTGTGGTTGCCTCTCATGTGCCCCCTACTGGGGACCCAGCCCACAACCCAGGCATGTGCCCTGACTGGGAATTGAACTGGTGACCCTTTGGTTCACAGGCTGGTGCTCAATTCACTGAGCCACACCAATCAGGGCTCATCATTATATTTTTTAAAGGTTTATTGGGATACAATTAATATACAATGAGTTGTACATATGTAAAATGTACAATTGGATAAGTGTTGACATGTGTTCATATGAAATTATCATAACCAAGGTGATGGACCTGTCCATCACCATCACCCACAAATCTTCTTTGTGCCTCTTCGTGACCCCTTTCTCCTGACCCTCATGCCTCCATCCGCAAGCAATCATTAACATGCATACTGTTACTGTAATTTGCATTTTCTAGGTTTCTATATAAGTAGAACCACACATATATATCATAAATTTTGTGTATGTTGCAAGGTATGGATTCAAGTTGGTAATTTTTACATATAGATATCCAGTTATTCTAGCAATATTTGCTGAAAAGCTGTTCTTCTATTCTTAGTTTGCTGAGTGTTTTTATCATGAAACAGTGTTGAATTTTTATCAGATGTTTTTCTGCATCTATGGAGATGATCATGTGGTTTTTCAATTAGCAATGATTGCGCCTCGGATAAACCTCATTGACTATGATACTGCCACCGCACAAAGCTATCGTGTGGTTTTTCCTCATCCTGTTAGTGTCCTGTACATACTACTTTGATGTCCCTATGCTGAAACAGCTTGCATTGCCAGGACAAATCCCATTTGGTCATAGTGTATAACCTTTTTTAATGTGTCACGGGATGTGGTTTACTGCTATTTTCTTGAGGACTTTTGTATCTATATTCATAAGGAATATAGGTCTATAGTTTTCTTATGGAATCTTTTTCCAGCTTTGGTATCAAGAGAAAACTGCCTCATAGACTATGATAAAGTGTTTCCTTCCTCCCCCTCCTCTTCCTCTTCTTCTTGAAAGGAGTTGGAATAGGGTTGATGTTAATTCCTCTTTAATGTTTGGTAGAATTGGCTAGTAAGGCCCTCTAGTCCTGGACTTTTCTTCGTTGGGAGGGTTCTTTTATTACTAGTCCAATCTTCTTACTTATCATAGGTTGGTTAAGAATTTCTATTTCTTCTTGAGTCAGATTTTTTTGTTTTTTAAAAGCATATTTTATTAATTATGCTATTACAGTTGTCCCAATTTTCACCCTTTGCCCTTTCAGCCTGGTACCCCCATTTCCTCCAGTGACCCCCCACTTATTTCATGTCCATGGGCAGTGTATCTTTGGCTTTCCCATTTACTATATTGTTTTTAACCTTCCCTGGTTATTTTATACCCACTCAATTATGCTTCTAAATCCCTGCACCTTTCCCCTCCATTTCCCCCCTTCCTCCTACCCCCAGGTGATAAACCTCTAAATGATTTCTTAATTTATGATTCTATTCCTGTTCTGGTTATTTGCTTAGTTTGTTTTTTAGATTCAGTTGTTGATAGTTGTGAGTTTGTAGTCATATTAATGTTCATAGTTTTGATTTTTTCTCTTTTTTTGTAAATACATTTTATTCTATTTTTAAAAGATTTTTTATTTATTTATCTTTAGAGAGGAAGGGAAGGAGAGAAGGAGATAAATGTCAATGTATGGTTGCTTCTCATGAGTCCCCTGCTGGGAACTGGCCTGCAACCCAGGCATGTGCCCTGACTGTGAATCAAACCGCAATCGTGTGGTTCGCAGGCCTGAGCTCAATCCACTGGGCTACACAAGCCAGGGCTATTTTATTGATTATACCATTACAGTTGTCCTATTTCCTCCCCTTCATTCCCTGCCACCCTGCACACCGCTCCACCACCATTCCCCCATTTTAGTTTATGTCCATGTGTCTCAAGTCCTTTATATTCTATATTTCCCCTACTATTCTTGCCCTCCCCCTATCTATTTTCTACCTACCGTCTATGCTACTTATTCTCTGTACCTTCTCCCCCCTTCTCCTCCTCCCACTCCCCTGTTGCTAACCCTCCATGTGTTCTTCACTTCTATGGTTCCACTCCTGATCTAGCTGTCCTCTTGGTTTGCTTTTGTTTTAGGTGTGGTTGTTAATAACTGTGAGTTTGCTGTCCTTTCACTGTTCATATTTTTCATCTTCTTTTTCTTAGATAAGTCCCTTTAGCATTTCATAGAATAAGGGCTTGGTGATGATGAACTCCTTGAACTTGACCTTATCTGAGAAGCACTTTATCTGTCCTTCCATTCTAAATGAAAGTTTTGCTGGATAAAGCAATCTTGGCTGTAGGTCTTTGGATTTCATGACTTGGAATACTTCTTTCCAGCCCCTTCTTGCCTGGAAGGTCTCTTTTGAGAAATCAGCTGACAGTCTGATGGGTACTCCTTTGTAGGTGACTGTCCCCTTATCCCTTGCTGCTTCTAGGATCCTCTCCTTCAGTTTAATCTTGGTGAATGTAATTAGAATGTGCCTTGGTATGTTTTGAGCTTCCTGGGATTTCCTGGAAGTCTATTTCCTTTACCAGACTGCGGAAGTTCTCCTTTATTATTTGTTCAAATACGTTTTCCACTTGTGGCTGTTCCTTTTCCCCTCTGGTACCCCTATAATTCAGATGTTGGAACGTTTAAAGATGTCCTGGAGGTTCCTAAGCCTCTCCTCATTTTTTTGAATTCTAGTTACTTCACATTTTTCTGTTTGGTCATTTCTTCGTTCCTTCTAGTCCACTCCCTTGATTTGAGTCCCAGTTTCCTTTCCATCAGTATTGGTTTCCTGTGCATTTCCCTTCATTTCAATTAGTTTAGCCTCCATATGTTCCTCTAATTTGTGACTAAAATCAACCAGTTCTATGAGCATCCTTATCACCAGTGTTTTGAACAGTGCATCTGAGAGGTTGGCCATTTCTTGGTTGCTTAGAGTTATCGGCTCTGGGACTTTGAATTCTTCTTGAGCCATATTTTGGACTGTTTGTGCCTGTTAGATATGAGGAGCAGAGCCCTAGATGTTCACCAGGGTGGGGCAACCCTGTTGCTGGGTTGTGATGCTGTATGTGGGGGTGGGGTCAAAGGGGAACAATGGCAGCCCGCTCTGCTGCCTTCTGCTGCCTCCTGCCGCCAGGCCTCGCGGTCTGGCCCGCTGTGCGCAAATGTGCGACCACAGTCAGCCCAACGCCTTGGGTCCTCACTGGGTTCGCCGCTGGAGCCTGTGCGGTCCATCTCACTACTCACTCCTCTGCTGGTTTATCTGCTTGCAAATGTGTGACCATGGTCAGCCTGCCCCGCACCCTCACTGCTACCCCGGCTGTCTGGGCACCTGGGGTCAGGGGATCCTTCCTGCCTGACCCTGCTCCGCTGCTGGCTCCACCCCTCTTACCGGTCCTGGTTGAACGGTTCGTTGTTGTCGGACTTCCATATAGTTCAATTTTCTGTTCTTTGGCTGTGTCTTTGTTCACCAAACTTTTGTTGTATTCAAACTTGGTTGTGGGAGAAGGCACAGTGTTTCCACCTACGCCTCCATCTTGGTGGAAGTCCTCCTGTTTGTTCTATTTTTTAAAAATCTTAAAAAAGAAAGAAATGGAGCCTGCGAACCAGAGGATCGCAGTTCGATTCCCTGTCAGGTTCGATTCCCTGTTCATTCCCTGTCATTCCCATGACTAGGTTGCTGGCCAGTTCCCTGCAGGCCAACTCCCAGCAGGGGATGCACGAAAGGCAACCATACATTGATGTTTCTCTCCCTCTCTCCTTCCCCTCTAAAGATAAGTAAATAAATAAAATTTTAAAAAAAAGAAAGAAATGGAGATCGTATGGAGGGTTATCAGTGGGGAGGGGGAGGGGTGAGTAGGGAAAAGGTATGAGGATTAAGAAGCATAAATGGTAGGTACAATATAGGCAGGGGGCACTTAAGAATAGTATGGGAAATGGGGAAGCCAAAGAACTTATATGACCCATGAACATGAACAAAGTGGGGGGGTGATAATGGTGGAGGGAGGGAGTGTGCAGGGCGTGGAGGGAGGGAATGGGACAACTGTAATGGCATAATCAATAAAATATACTTAAAAAATATCACCAGTAAAGGTAACTGCAAGGCAAATATAAAAGCTTATATTACAGTATTTTAGGTATCTAACTCTTCTTTTTTTGTGTTCCTTACATAATTTAAAAGACAGATGCATAAAACAAAAGTTATAAATCTATCTTAACATGCACCCAACTTACAGGGATGAATTTGTAGCAAGAGCATAAAAGGATGTGTGTGTGTGTGTGTGTGTGTGCGCAGAATTAGAAGAAATTAATGTATGGTATTGAAGCTAAGATGGAGTCAACTCAACCTAGATTATTATAAATTTATTTCTTCTTAAGTGCACTTTGGTAATGTGTCTTCCCATGTACTCTACATTTCAACCAAGTTGTCAAATTTATTGGCATTAAATTGTTACTAATATTTCCCTATTAGTCTTTTATTATCTGTAAAATCTGCTGTGATGTTGTCTCTCATTCCTAATTTTGGTGATTGGTATTTTCTTTTTTCGTGGTCCAACTAACTAGAGAGGTTTGTGACTTTTGTCAAACTTCTCAAGAAGCAGCTTTTGGTTTCATTGATATTTCTCTATTTTTCTGTTCTCTATTTCATGGATTTCTGCACAGATCTTTATTTTCTTCTGCACACTTTGGTTTCAGGTAGAAGCTGTGATCATTGACATCTTTTTTTAAAACAGGCATTTAGTGCCTATTTCTCTAATAGAGGTGTCCCATATACTGGTATGTTGTGTTCTCCTTTTCATTCAGTTCAAAATATTTCCTAATTATTCCTCGATCCAGAGGTGTGCTATTCATTTTCCAAATATAGTGTAAGGGGATTTTTCAAGGATCTTTCTGTTATTAATTTGATGAAATTCCATTGTGATCAGAGCATATGTTGTATGACTCGAATCCTCGTTATTTTTTTTTCTTTTCTTTTCTATCATTATATGGTTGCCTCTTGTGCATCCCCTGCTGGGAACTGGCCTGCAACCCAGGCATGTGCCCTGACTGGGAATCGAACTGCAATCGTCTGGTTCACAGGCCTGCGCTCAATCCACTGAGCTACACCAGCCAGGGCTAATTTTTTAAAATATTTTATTTATTTAGTTTTTTAGAGAGATGGGAAGAGAGGGAGAAAGAGAAGGAAAGAAAAAGAGAAAGAGAGGGAGAAAGAGGGGGTGTGCAAGAGGCAATCAATGTGTGGTTGCCTCTTGTACACCCCTCACTGGGAACTGGCCTGCAACCCAGGCATGTGCCCTGACTGGTAATCGAACCAGTGACCCATTGGTTCCCAGGCTGGTGCTCAATTCACTGAGCACATCAGCCAGGGCACCCTATTGGAATCTTTATTTTAAAATACCTTTCTGCCCTGGCTAGTGTAGCTCAGTGGATTGAGCACTGGCCTATGAAGCAAAGGGTTGCTGGTTTGATTCCCCATCAAGGCACATGCCTGGATTGCAGGCCTGGTCCCCAGTAGGGGATACATGAGAGGCAACCACATATTGATGTTCCTTTCCCACTCTTTCTCCTTCCCCTCTCTCTAGAAATACATAAATACAATATTTAACATAAAATAAAATACCTTTGTTACAGGTAGCATATAATTGGGTTTTGGTTTTTTTATCCATTCTGACATCTCAGCCTTTTAGTTGGGTTGTTTAGTCTAAACTTTGGACCACTTACCTTTAGTGGGATTTTGATATAGTTAGGCTTCAGTTTATCCTGTTTGTTTTTCAGTCCTTGCATCTGTTCTTTGTTCTCCTTTTCCTCTTTTTCTGCCTTCTTTGGGATTGAGTATTTTTTTATTCCATTTTATCTCTTTTGTTGGTTTATTAACTATGACTCTGTAATTTTACTAGTTGCTTTAGGGTTTATCATACACATCTTTAACCTCCCACCATACCCCTCATCACAGAACTAACCATGCCTCAAACGCAGCCCTGGAGCAGGTGCCAGTGCAGGGCTGTCCAGGAGGGAGGACCCCCCTACCATCCTACTCTGCCCTACCTTTGCTGACCATACCAAGGGCCTTAGGAAGTCCTCTCACCACTCAGGGCCTCAGTGGACTCATTTTTGAATTGGGATTGCCCCACTTGCCCTTCCTCTTCCTAGTTTGTCCCAGGAGTAAGGGAGGTAGAAACATGCTAAGTCTGACACTGAGACCTCGGCCCTTTCCACACACTGACCTAGCCAATGCGACCACTAGGCCTGCTCCTAGGACCACTGAGCCCCCAAGATACATGTTTGGAAGCCCTGAGAATGGGGACAAAAGTTGGGTGTGTGGGCAGCCAAGGGGGCCTGGGTCATAAAACCTATGAGTCTGAAGACTTTTGTATTGAGAATAATTACCAGGGCTTCCAGGGCTTTGACAAAACCTCAGGTGTGTGGCCTTCTGGCCAATTATCTGCAATTTCAGATCGTTGGAGAGATCATTGTATCCCTGGGGGTTGCAGCTTTCTATAAGTTAGTTGTGGCTGAAGCAAGAAAGAAGACATATGAAGATTTCTACAGAAATTATGATTCCATGACAGACTTTGAGGAGATGAAGAAGGCTAGTATATTTCAGTGCAAAGGGATTTTGGAATGTAAAAAATTTCTTTGGGGTAAATTCCATGGAAGTTTGTCACTGACCTGTGTTCCTGAACCATGATACGTATGTAGGCTATGAAACAGTTTGTCTTGGTGAATAAACAATTAACAAATATTATAGGAAAATAAAACCTATCATTTAACCCCCACTTCCTCACAAAGTGAGGCAGCACTTGCCTGTGGAGGTGGCCTCCTCCCTCCGCCCTCATCTCTGATAGAAGCATTGGATGGGAATGGTCTCTCTATTCCTCAGACTCAAAAGGCAGAGAACACCACGAAATATACCTGGGGCCTCCAGACCCAGACATTTCTCTCATTCCTTCCCCTTGATCTGATTCCTCACCACAGTCAGGTGGTGGTGTCTGGAGGCAGGAGGCCAGTTCCCACCTGCTCCCTGGTTCCCAGCTGAGTCTTCTCTGCACCAGACCTGCCCTCATCTAACCTTCTCTGGAGGGGCCTGAGGAAACAGGGCAGGTCAGACCAAGTGGCTCAACTATGTCCATGCCATTGGCTGCCTCTGGCAAAAATAGAGTGACCCAGGCCATCCCTCGATCTCCAATAACACCTGAGGACCCAGAAGGACCTCAGCCTCCGTCCTTCTAGCTCAGCTGCCACAACCTTTATATTCTCAGGTGGTATCTATCACCTCCCAGTCTGGAGTTTTTCCAAGTGCCTGTGATTTGGGGGGCAGGGTGTGGGCATCTGGTAAAAAAAACCACACACGTACATTTCAGGTAATTGTAGATGCATCTAAAGTTATAAGACATTAATACAGATCCCCTTGTACACTTTCTGGGTTTCTCCCAATAACTTCTGCAAAACTATAGTACGACAACCAGTATAGTGACATTGATAAAATTCACCAATCTTATTCAGATTTCTCCAGTAAGTGTGTGACATTTTAATTATCAGACCACAAAAGCTTTGACCCAAGCTTACCTACCTAGCAAGTACCTGTAACACAGGGCATTTCACCCCCTTGTTCCATCTGTGCCCCCACCCCCAAAGAAGTTCACAGGGAATTGAACATCCAGGGTGTACAGTGTGGTATATTTCTTACTCATGCTACCCGTTCATCCTCACAGCAGCCTGTTTTATGGATGTTAAGCATGAAGCAAGGATCGTGTGGATAGGCCCTGGCTGGGCAGGAGCTAACCCAGCCTGCCTACTCCAACTCTGCGCATGGCCAGGAGGCGTGGAGGACACAACACACTAACGGAGGCCTTGTGGGCCCGGGGCAAGGTCCTGCCTGAAAAACGCGCGCTAGTAGCCACAGGCCTGGGCTAAACATTAGAATGTAGCTTGGCTCTACACCTGGGCTCCAACCAGAGAGGGAGGTAGATTAACAAACCTCACCCGGTAATCTGAGGCCCAATGGTGGGGTACCTGCTGGGGTCCGCCCCGGGGTACGCCGGGAAACCGCGCGCCGCGCCCCCGCCCCGCGCCCTTCACTGCCGCCGCTGCGCAGCCCTCGGCTGCCCCCTTTCCGCGCGGAATGGACCCTGCAACCCGGGCTATCCCTGCCTTCACGCTGCAGGATTGGCAGCTTCTGAAGTCTCCGGGGCTGCCGTCTTCCGCCACCGGATTGGCTGCGCCCCGGATCTGAGGCTCCACCCATTTCCCCGGGTCCTTTGATCACGCGCCTCCAGGCTCTTCCGGGGCCCCGGAGACGACTGAGGGCGTTCCTGTCCCAGCTGCAGCGGCGGGAGGTAAGGCATGGCCGGGTTGGATGGGCAGCAGAGAGCTGGCACGGGTCCACGCCTCGGGGTACCGGGGTTACAGGATGCCGGGGCCCCCTCTGCGCTACCCCTAAGCCTCCCTCCCACGGCCTGAGCCTCCCAGAGCCCTAGGAACTGCCTCCCGCTCGCCGATTCTAGTCCGAATCCTAGGATCAGCCCGACACCCTCCCTTTCGAGACTTGTGTTCCCGACTAAGGGACCGTGTGCGTGCGACTAGGCAAGCCCAGTGACCTCGCGAACACCGGGACAGGTAGCTCACACCTTGCCCTCGGATGGAGACTCAGGCGACCCGGGGTCAGTGACCATAGGAAATCCTTGTGCAGTCACCTATGGACAGTTTCCTCGCATCTCTCGATGGAAACTGACCCTCTCCTCCTCTTGTCAGCTAAGGCCAGCAGGGGAGGGACCTGGGCGGAGCCCTGGGTGGGGACCAGAGAAGGTGGTTACTTCGCTTCACAGGTGCAGTCCAGTCCTAACCACTTGTATCCATCCAGGCAGGAGACAGATGGGCGACAGAATGACCAGGCTATATGTCTGGAGTGACACTAGGGACAAGGAGGGCACATAGGGCCTAGAGCCTAAAGTGTGGGGATTGGATCAGGACTGAGGCAGTTACCTTCAAATGCTCCTACCTCACCCTTTGGGCCACAGTGTCGGGCCCTCATATTTTTACCTAATCTCCCTATTTTGCTTCACTGGATAGGTGCTGGCAGCCTAGTGCCCCAGGAGGTCGAAGCTGGAGCCGGGAACCTATATCTAACCTTCCCCCAGGAGCTGACATCTGCAAATGTTTGGCCAGCACTCGAGGTGGGCCCCACCCTGCTTTGGGGATAGGAGCCCAGCAGAATTGTCTGTGGGTCCGGGCCTCCTTTTTACCCGGGATTTGCTGAGAGTCATTGGAGGGTTAAACCCAGCACGTTGAGCTGGAGGATTCCTCCTCCCAGTTCCTGACCTAAGTTTTTATGTCACCAGCTTTTGGGGAGGGATCCAGAGCCTGGGTGTCACCCTGGGTGAAACTGATAACCTCCCTTCCTCCTCCCCAGGGAGCCCAGCGGAGGCACCCTCTCAAGGCACCCCTGCCCATGCTGACTGCCCAGCCCTCCGGCTGCTGCTGTCATGAGTAATACCACAGTGCCCAGTGCCCCCCAGGCCAGGAGCGACTCCATGGTGGGCTATGTGTTGGGGCCTTTCTTCCTCATCACCCTGGTCGGGGTGGTGGTGGCTGTGGTAAGGAGCCCCCACATTCAGACATGTACACCCACACCTTTGCTAAGCAGGGCTGAGTGGGCCTGGTCCGGCCTCCATACAGCATCGCAAGCTGTCCTGCTGTTAGGGGTGCTGAAGTGGGTGGGCTGCTCTGGGCTCCCAGCCTCCACAGTGCTGTATCTCTGTTACAGGTAATGTATGTCCAGAAGAAAAAGCGGTGAGTGTCCCTGCCCCTCAGTGCTACCTCCTCGACATCTGGCTTAAATTCTCTTCACAGGATCTGAGGTTCTCTGCATATATGCAAGATACCCCTCAGCCATCCTGGTACACCCTGAAATCCCCTACACCCCACTGTTAGGCTTTCTTGCACAGGCTCAGCTTACCCACTGGGGAAAGGCCTCTTGTGTTCTTAGAGCCTGGGTGAGTGGGGACAGGACAGGAGGGTGGTGGGCCCCCTGGCTGAACCCCTTTCCTGTTCCCCAGGGTGGACCGGCTTCGCCATCACCTGCTCCCCATGTATAGCTACGACCCGGCCGAGGAGCTACACGAGGCTGAGCAGGAGCTTCTCTCTGATGTGGGAGACCCTAGAGTGAGCACTCGGGACAGGGAGTCAGCAGAGGGCAGTCTTTTTTTTTCACCCGTGGTCCTCAAACCAGAGCCTAGTTCTGTCCATAGCCTTTCCCATTTGGGTCTAGAGCTGCAAGGTCCCTTCTGTGAGGCTGTGCAGTGGACTCCCAAGGACCAGAGCCCAGCTGTTGTCTCCCCGCCACAGGTGGTGCATGGCTGGCAGAGCGGCTACCAGCACAAGCGGATGCCCTTGCTGGATGTCAAGACCTGACCTCGTTGCCCTGATCTTCAGGGCCCTGGAGTGGCCAAGGCTGTGCAGCCTGCTCTTCCCCCCACACTTGCCCTTACCCAGCCCTCCTACCCCCTCACCATCCCCCTAAGCCTTTTTAGTCCTTTGTGGGCTGAGCCTATTGTCCTCCCAGGCACTAAAGGGAGGTTTTCCTTTTGGGGGTAACTGGGGGGCAGAGAGCTCTGCACTTTCTGTGGATCCCATTTTTCTTTAGCCCTCCCTGATCTGACTCCGACATTCTTTATATGGGAACAAGGCTGAATGTACAGTATTCAGTATATTTTATAAATAAAATGGTTTGTGGTTTGGGGTGTGATTTCTTCAAGAGGAACTAAAATCACTTTCCCTAACTCCCTTCCCCCAGCCTCAAGAGGTGGGCTAGGCCTCTCCAAAGCCACCTCCATTGCCTACCTGGTCCTTAGTTTCTGCCTGTCTGCTCCAGGCACCCATTGCACAGAAAAGACTCCAGTCCAGAAAAGGATTTTTTTTTATTCAAGTAACTGCAAATAGGAAACCAGAGGGGGGGCCCCAGGCTGGGACAAATAATGCTACCTCCTCCCCAGCAGAACAGGGGAAAGAAGGTGGCCCTACACTCTTGGCCGTCAACACAGGCCTCAGTCTGCTGCAGCATCCTAGGGGCAGAGCCCCACCTTCCCTGGGACTGGGGTAGTCGGTTCCCAGCCTGCTTTGCCCCCCACCCCTTCCCAAGAGCATCTTGGAGGGGAGTATGGGCAGAACAGGAGGCAGTGAGGATGGACATTTGGCGCTGGTAGCAGCAGCAATGACAGATGTCTAAGAATGAAACTTGAACACAAAACAACACAACTGTCCAGAGGTAGTTTGTGAACAGAGGAAAGATGGAACCAGAACCTTGGGGGACAGGGTGGGATGGAGCGGGGGTGGGAGTGGGCAAGGCTAGCTCCTTGTTAGTGCCCCATGTGAGACGGGAACTTGGAGGCTGAGTGGAAGCAGACGGGTAGGGGGCTCACACCCCTCCTGCCTTCCTTCCTGTGCCCCAGGGGGGCCTGTCCAACCTAGTGCCAGGACTAGGCAAGGCGAGGAAGAAAGGAGAGTGGGCATCTTGGGGCCAAACAGCCCTATCCATGGCCACACGTGCTGCTACCGCCAGTACAGTGGAGTGGGCGTGTCAGGGTGAGATGGGGCTCAGGCCCCTTTAAGGCCAGGGGAGCCCTCCCAGGCTCCTTAATGGGAAGCCAGAGGTAAGAGTGGGGAAGGGACCCCAAACCAGGGGCCCAGTCAGCAATGCCCCCACCACCAAGGGAGCAGGGACACAACAGGCGCTAGGTGCGGCTAAGTGGGAAGTCAGCTTTGTCCAGGAGGGCAAGTGAATGAATGTGGGAGGGTGAAGGGTTGCTGGGAATTGAGACGGAAGGAAAACTGCTCCCCACTCGGGCCTCCGGGGCCCCGCAGCGGCTGGTGTGCTGTGTAGTGTGGCGGTGCGGGAGGCGCAGACGGGTGGAGGTGACTGGGGTCTGGAGGCAGGGGCGGGGGCAGTGGGAGTGGAGCTGTCCAGTCCCAGAGGGAAACTGCTCCTCCGTGAGGAAGCGGGTGGCACGGCACAGTCACTGCTCCTCCTCTGAGGACTCCTGGGAGATGCCCTCCTCTTCCTCCTTCTCCTGTGTGGTGGGCAGGGCCATCAGCAGTGCCAAGACTAGGCCTCCTCCTCCTCCGCCCCCAGCCATGATGGAGAGCGCACAGGCCTGCTGCCCCCACCCTCCCTGGCTCTCCAGAAGGGGGATGAGTCAGGGCTGCGTGTGTGGGTGACTCAGCAACCTCCACAGCCCAGTTTCATTCATAAAAAGGGAAGAATTTAAAGGGAGGGGAAAACACACACACACAAGCCGCTCTCACACAGAGCCATCCTCCCCTGCCCCAGGACCCACAGTTGGGGTACTGGGTACAGCCCACTGTAGCAGGAAGGAGTTGGGGGGGGGGAGCAGCGCCAGGGAGGAAATCAGAAAGGGTGGCTGGAGTGTGCCTAGGGACCAGGTGACCCTGGTGTACAGGGGCAGCTGCTGAGGCCGCAGGCTGACCCCAGGCCAGGGCGGGGAGGAAGGGGAAACGTGTGCCGCGAGGCTCACTCACAGGGCGGGAATGTTGGGACACCACACAGGCTTCAGCCCCCGTGCCAGGCACAAACTCCAAAACAACTTGTTTCCTGTTACTCACTCCTGGGGCCCAGCCAGCACCCCAACCCCCCTAACCCTGGTGGTGGCGGCTGAACTCCTGGGGCCCAGCCCCCCAAGTCTAGTGGTGGTAGCTCAGCTCGAGGAACGAATGCCTCAGGGAGTTCAGGGAGCAGGTTGGGGATAGGCAAGGTCCAGGAACAGGAAGGCAGAGGCTGCTAGCTGCAGGGGGGCCCCCTAGAGGCTGTCTCCTGACTGGAGGCACCAACCAGCACCAACCAGCACCAGCCATTTGGGGGCAGAGATGCCTACCCAGCACGGTGCCCCTTCAGGGGCTGCATGCCTTGTTGCTTTGTCCTCCCCTCCTCAGGATCAGGATAAAGACAAACCTCACCCCTTCCCAGATGTCCTTTGCCCATTTCCAGAATGGGGAACATATCAGAGGACCTCCAAGATGCCCCCCGAAAGCACAGACACCCTCCACTAGTGAAGGGCAAGAGTCTGGTCTGTACCCGGGACCTCTCACTTCTCATGGGTGTGGAGCCCTTTGAAAGCCCCAGGTAGAAGGCAACAGCCCACCACACTTGGCCTGCAGGTCAGGGAACTGCCTCTGTGATGGGCATTACCTATTGTTAGCACCCCACCCAGAAGAGCCAAACCACCCCCCACTTCACCTACCAGTTTTTTGGGTCTGCCCCTCGGTTTCCTCCCTGGGGTTGTGGTGGTTTTCTGGATGGTCAAAGAAAAGATTCACTAAGTCAAAAATGCCCGACAGTGCCCATCCAGTGATGGGCGAGGAGCAGAGAGGGACAGAGCTGCCTGCCTCTGCTCAGGGTGGCCCAGGAGTCCCCCCCCTCCCCGAGCCAGCAGGCCCACCCAGTCCAGCTGGCGATGACTGGCCACCACACTGACCCCCTCAAACTACACACACGCCCCCCACTCCCTCCTCCACCCATGACTCAGAGGATATGAGTCGTGTCTTAGAAAAAAGTAAAATAAAAAACAAAACTACTTCTCTGAAAGCCCGAAAGGCACCGAGAATCTGGCCTCCCTGCTTATCCCCACTCCCTTAGGACCCAGGGCACCCCAGGATAGAAGGTAACATCCGGAGCCCAGTGGCTGCTTGCCCCTTCATTCTTCCCAGTTATCCCTTCTGCTAGACCAGGAATGCTGCAGGACTTCCAACTCATCTCCCCACTGTCCTGGGCAGGACCAAGGCCCCAGAGTGAGACCTCAGTCATCACACTGCTTTCCCCGATTTGCAAAGACCCGCTTACCTGCCACCCACACACCAGGGCACAGGGAGCAGACTCCGACTAAGCCAGTCCCTCCCCACACCTCCCTCGTCACACACCACTGCCACCAGAGCCTTACCCGGGTCTTGGCAGCACCCTTGTTTTTGCTCCCCTTCGGTCTGCCCCGAGGTCTCTTAGGTGTTGGCACTTCGCTGGGCTCCTTCTGCAGACACAGGTGGCCATCAGACATAGATGCCACCCGCACCACCCGTTTCAGAAGACAGAGGGCCCTCTGCCCAACCCCAACAGGGTTTAAGTAAGCAAGCCATGGCCCCCACCCAGGAATCCACAATGGCAGGGGCAAGTCCTCAGGATTTAGTTCCCAGTTTGATTATTTTTTTGCAAAGCCCTCCCCCTTGCTTCCCTGTGACAAGACCCCTGGGAAAGGTGTCATGGGGGCAGGCAGACGGGCTCTGCCACTAAAGGGGCCCTAAGGTCTTGGGGAAGACACTTAACGCTGAGCCTCAGTTTCCTCACCTGTAGGACAAGACTTACCTTGCAGGCTATCATGAAAATTAAAATAAGGAAGTGTCTAGCCCCAGCGCCAGAATCATTGCCCACCCTTTCAGATAATAGAAGCCGGACACTTCCAGGAATTCAGAGTAGAAAAAGTGCCTTGGCCTGGAGGGAGCCTCCAGCCTCTAACTGTAAACTGGCCCCTCCAGGCTGCCTCCCAGAGAGAAGAAACCCCAGAGGTCCGTGCCGCTGTTGCCACTGAAATTTTAATAAGCCCTAGACAGAATAAAAAGCCGCTGCATTATGCATAGAACCTGGGCGGGAAAGGCACTTCAGCTACGGTTTCCCATGCACTGTTTCTAGCCATGGTCAGTAACCCAACACCCCCTTCTGACCCTCGACCCCACCCCAGTGAACAGGCAGGAGGGAGGCCCAGGGAAGAGGAGTCCCCCGCACCCCTCCGCCCCCATCACACACAGTGGGCTCTGAAAGAGGCAGCTGAATGTGGCCATCCAGACGCCTCCAGCTCATGTCTCCTAAAGAGTCAGGACAGACCACTGACTGTCCACCTCAGCGATGGAGCAGCCAGGGGCCTGCTGTGTCCAGGGCAAGGACTGGACTTCGCCCACAGCTGCCCCTCCATGAGAGAAGCCAAGATTGCCACCACAGAGCAAGCTCAGCCCCCACACCCGACTGGCCAGGCCTCCTGGGTACCCCAGGGTGCAAGGCTGGCCTCCCAAACCCGTGGGAAGACCATTCTACCAACTCCCCAACATTTTGGGCTTCCATTTCTCTTTTTAAAAACTCTCACTAGAAGATATGTTCACTGATTTTGAAAAGATGAAGGGAAAAAGAGAAACATCAATATGAGAGAAACATCAATCAGTTGCCTCCTATACTCGCCTGAACCAGATATCGAACCGGAAACCTTTTGGTGTATGGGACGACACTCCCACCAACTGAGAGCCACCTGGCCAGGGCTCAATTTACATTTACAGAGCCAGGAGAAAAGCTAAAGTCCGGGGGGCCAGGGCCACCAGCAGTGAGAGGCCCATGAACAGGTCCTAGTTCCTGGCCTGGGGTGAGGAAGTACAAAAACTGCCATTAAGTACCCAGAAACTTTTATAATAGCAAACCAACAGAGTAATAAGTGTGATGAATCTCATGATTAAAAATCCTAGGCTTGCCCTGGCTGGTGTGGCTCAGTGGTTGAGCACCAGCCTGCAAACCAAAGGGTTACCGGTTTGATTCCCAGTCAGGGCACATGCCTGGGTTTTGGCCAGGTCCCCAGTCAGGGAGGCTCGAGAGGCAATCACACATTGCTGTTTCTCTCCCTCTCTTTCTCCTCCCCTTCTCCTTTCTTCTTGGGCTTGGGCTTTCTGGCTCAATCCCCAACTTTCCTCCCGGGGTCTCAGAAGTTACCTACAGGATTTGTGAGGGTAGGGTGTGCAAGCATGAGGGGGGAGGCCACATGCAGAAAGGAACAACTGTGCACCCCTCCATTCCTGTTTCACTGGCCAAGACACCTGGCACCTCCCTAGCCCAAAGGGGTAAACTGAGGCAAAGATCTGGACACCCACCTGACTCCCTACCAGCGCCGTCCCGGGACTCACCGGAGGCTGCTTGCGAGGCCTGCCTCGCCCTCGCTTCTCAGTGCCGTCCTTTTCCTGCTTGGAGGCCAAGGGCTGGCTGGACTTCGAGCTCGACTCGCTCATCTTCCCTTCTCTATGGAGCAGGTGGATGCTGGAGGCAGGAAAAGTGGTTTTACACAAAACACTTGGCTTCAGCCACTTCCTACCCACCCCTCACCCCTCCCACACTCCAAGTGCACTCTAGAAAAACTGCCTGCTGGCAGGGGTGTCCCGGACTCCCACCCAGCTGCCACAGGGTGGGGCTGGGCGGTTGGCCCTAATCAGCTCTTTATCTGCCGTTCAGAAGGGCTCTTTGTTGTCCTGCCACCCCACAGGGCCAGGGCCCGGAGGTGCAGGCAGCCCAGACCTGCCTCTGAGGGTGAGGCTGCCCTGGGCCAAGGTATGGATGTAGCGGGGGGTCCTCACACTGTGAGAGGCAGCCCCCTCTCTCTAGCCAGGAGAATTCTGCCCTTTCACCAAGCCTGGGGAATACACAGGGAGCAAGGGAGGAAAGGTAAGCAGAGAATATGAGCCTGGGCTTCTGGCAGCCATGAGCTTCAATCCCTTGCACACCTCGCTGCAAATTCTCAAGGCTCAGGACCAAAAACTACAAGGGCAACCTTAACAATCCACACCAATCACATGGCCAGGATTGGTGCCAGGGCCCCCATAGGAGCCACCTCCTCTTCTCTCTAGGGGCAAAGCCTAGGATTCAAAGATGGGGACAAAATTTGGGGAGGGAAAAGATGGTTGAACTGCAGGGTAAGTAAGGTGGGTCCACTCTCTCTCATAAGGCCCTCCAGAGTCAGATGAGACCTTTCTTTTTGATACCTTCTTACAGGAGAGGTACCTCCAGCTGAGATGGAACCCTTCTAGCTGGCCCTCTGGAGCCCTGGCAGGGCTAATCCTAAAAGCTTCTTGGTCCTCTTCTAGTATGTTCCCTCCTCATAAAAGCCTGTTTCAGTTTAATCAGCCCCACTATTGGAGTTTACCCCAATACCTAAACCCCCCGCCCCCTGCAAGGACGCCAGTACCCTGTAGTTGGGGGTTTCTTTCAGAGACTTAGAAGTGAGGGCCTGGCCTAGTCACTCAGTTGGTTAGAGTCATCCTGATACTCCAAGATGGCAGGTTTGATCCCAGGTCAGGGAGCATACAAGCATCAACCAATAAATGCATAAATAAGTGGAATAACAAACTGATGTCTGTCTCTTCCTTCCTCTCTCCAAAATCAATAAAGACATTAAAACAAAACAAAATACCTTCATAAAAAAGGACTGAGGGCCCCCCCACCCCGCACTCCCATCCTCCCCATCATCATCCCTGTGTTACAGACTGGAGGCCAAAGCAGGAACCTGGCGCTCCACACCTTCGTGAGGACCAATTCCTGGCTGCACTTGGTGGAGCGTGGGCCCAAACACCCCCACTTCTGAAAGCCCCTTAGTCTGTAAACTGGGGTAAAGGTAAGACATCTGCCTCGACTACCTTTCCAGACTTTTGCAAAGATCAAATCAAATAATAGTTTTAAAAAAATACCTAAACAGTGGGCAGTTTCCATTCAAAATGAGAACTAAACATTGGAAGTGATTTCTTTCCCTTTTTCAGGTTCTCAGACAATTCCCAATTTTAACCCAATCAAAGGAACAAAAAACATTTTGCACGACTGACTTCTGGAGGGCCCAAGGCCCCCATCCTCAAAGCTTCAATGCTCCAGACAGCGGGGCTTTTTCTGGTATTTATTCTATTTTATAATATTTCAGACTTGAAGACCCTTTTAAACAAGGTGGTTGGTGATTTATCCTACTCTGTCATTAGTGGCTTGGTCTGCTCTGTAATTAAAGGCAGTGATTAGAATCTTCTATTACACCACAGGTCCTTTTTCAAACTAAACATCCAAATTAATCAGCTAAATGAGTACTGACCTCACATGAGGTCTGCTGGAACACCCCTCAGGGAGGGCGTTCTAGTTGGGTGAAGCTGGTCCCTAATCCCAGACAGCTTGGGCACTGCCTACTAGGATCCTGGTGGGTCTTCCTGGAAGTTCCTATCTCATCTGGTGCTTCCCCCTCACCACCCCTTGCTGCTGGGAACTCTTGAGTCCACTCACCCACCCCAAATCCAGAACTTCATGAAATGAATGAAGGCCTGAGGCCCTCTCAGGCGAGACAACAAATGCTGTCTCTTCCACCTGTTCCTAACACCAGAGAGGCCTGGCACGGAGAAGGTACGTTTAGGGCCCAATCTTGTCCTTTTCATAACACCGTGCGCGTAATGTGTGCTCCAGAAATACTTAAGAGAATTTGCAGGGATAACCCTAGAAAATCACCCAGAAGTTGCGCCGTTTTACAAAAAAAAGTAGTCCAGAGAGCCCCAATAAGTTGCCTAAATAAAGTCACACATCAAGTTGAATAGGATGGAGTAGGTACTTGGCGACCCTCTAGCCCGCCACTTTCCTTACCCGCCCTGACGTTAGTTAAGTCTCCGTGATACCCTACTCCACACCCGATCCCGGGTGACTGTGCAAGCGTCTGCCTTGGCTGCTGTGTGCAGGTCGACCGACAGGACTGGGGGCTAGAACGTGCGGGGGGGAGGGGCACAGGCCGCTCTAGCAGGCGCGGGAAACCGGTGTACCCCGACCGCATGCACGGCCACGCGGGTGCTCCCGGCTCCATTTCCTGCCAGAGGGGGCACCCAAGCCAGCCCTGGGGCAGGAAACCTGGCTCGCGCGGGGGGGGGGGGGGAGAGCTACCTCCCTCCGTGCCCTCCCCACAAAATAAAGCCCCAGGAAAATAAAATGAAACGGGGAGTCAAAGGGACTAGTTCCAACAGAGCCCAGCAAAGCAGAGAAACCAGTTTGTGGGGGTGGAGGGCAGGCCTGGCCCTGGGGGCTGAAGAGGCACGCGGGCAAGGCCAGAGGTGGGGTCGAGGTGAAGCCCCAAACCTAGGCCCACGATTCGGCCTCATTTGCGAGGAAGGACACCAGGTAAAGGCCGAGCGGGAGTAGGGCCTAATTGCGGGGTTCCTGCCCAACCCCCTCAGTTCTAGAACTTCCCCAGGCTGCGGGGGATGGCCGGCCCCCCACTCTCCCGCTGCGCCGCAGCCTGTTCCTTTCCCCGCCCCCAATACCCAAGGCCCGGGGCCGGGCTCGGGCGGGAGCGGCCGGCGCGAGGTGCATCGGGAACCGCCGGGTGCACAACTCGCGCTCGTCGCAGCCGCGCGCCCCCTCCCCCACCGCGCGCCCTTCCCGGGTCTCCGCCCCCCGCTGGGCGCCCGCGGCGCGGGGGAAGAGGTGCGGGCGCCCTCCCCAGGCTTGCGGGCCCCGCCGCCCGCCCCCGCGCTGCGCGGCCCTCCTCCGCCCGAGGCTCGCGCAGTCCCGGCCTGGGAATAAAGCTGGAGGCGCGCGCTGCAGCCCCCGGTGGCTTGCAGGGAGGGGGGCGCGGGCGCCCTCCTCCGTCGCCGGGGCCCAGGGACGACTCACCGCGAGCTCGGTCGCCGGCCTGTGGTGCGAGCTCCGGGCTGCTAGGAGCGACGGTGCTGGGCGCTGAGGACCGGCCTGGCTCCGCCGCCGCCGCCGCTGGTAGCAAATGCGGATCTGAAACCGGGAGACAGCAGAGACGCTCAGAGACTGCCACCGCCGCGTGCTCGCCGCCCAGGCCCCCACGGGGTATTTATGTGTCACATCCAGGAGTGGGAACAAAAATATTCCCCCTCCCCCGAAGGATGGCGAGGGGCAGGAAGCTAGACACGGCCCGTGCGCGGCCTCAATAAATAAATAATTTAATTAAATGATAGATATTAAAAAAAAGCCACCGGAGGGGCCGCGAACTCACGCCTTCTTGGAGCCGCGCCAGCGCCAGAAATAGCCCGGGCTCGGAGTCCCAATTAGAGGAGCGCAGCCCCGGCTCAGGGGAGCTTAAAAAGAGCGACCCAGGGGCAGGGGGGACGGGCCCGCCCGCGCCAGTCGTGTCACTGAGGGGGCGGGGCCATGCAAATGAGCCCGGGGATTTAAAAGGGCGGCCGCCCGCCAGCCGCCCCGCGGGTGGGTGCTGACTTCGGAGAAGAGTACGCAGTTGTTGGCGCCGGGGGTTAGTGCTAAGAACCTGGGGTGCCGGCCCACTCCACACTGCCTCATAGCGGGACACCTGAGAAAGGGCACAAAAGGGGTCACCAAGGAGCTTTTCGCGAGGTTGGGGGCTGGGGTGGGGGGCGTCCTTACTGCCTAGAACTGGGAGTCCCTAGCAGAATCACCTCCAGTGGTCTTCGGGACTTAATGGGTCTGACGCTCTCCGAGCACGAGAATGTGGGTGGTATTGGTGCGGGCGGGGTCCGCGCGGGCGGGGGCGGGGTGGAGAAGAACGCGCGGGCCGTAGTTCCGCGGCCTACCCGCCGCCCCCTCGCCCAGATATGCTGCTTTGGTAGATTTCCCTTGGGCAGACAGGTGTCAGCATGCACATTTCAGTGCCAACCTGCGTGTGGCTGATTGGATTGGTGAAATTCAGGTCTTGTGAAATTCAAACGTGAAACTTGTGAAATCCAGAGTTTTAGTTTATTAATGGTCTCAAGTGAACCATAACTAAGGTGCATCTCTCAAACAAAGCAAACGATTGGCTTCGTGCAGGTAAACCTGAGGGAAGATTCCTTCATACATGGTTTCCCACTTGGCTCCTTGGCCCCATCTTCGGTGGCTTTTTAAGAAATAAAGCGTGAACCAGTGACCGCTTGGAAGCACTTTGAGGGCAGGGACTCAGCCCACGTACGCCATACCCGCCGCGCCGGGCGCACAGGCGCCGGCTCAACAAAGACTTGTTGCACTGCCGGGAAGGAAGCCAAAGTGGGAAGATGGCGGGGAGGGCGGTGGGAGAGGGACGCTGTTAGTGGCGCGCCCTGCAGGCCGGGCCGGGGCCTTACAGAGCGCACCTCCCCACTCCTGATCCCGGAGGCGGCTTTCCACACCTCCCGTGATGCAGGGAATTGCAATGCGACCGGGTGACACACTGTTGTGACTCATGTTCTTCCTCCCTAGTAGGCTGAGGCCCCGGCCCAACCCCCTCCTCTAGGGGCAAGCCGGCGGTGGAAGGGGCACTCCAGGAAAACCCTGAGCACAGAGTGGAGGCGGGGTGGGGAACCGAGGGGGCCGGGCCTCCTAGTTTAAGGAATGTTTCAGGAATGTTTCCGGTGGGGGTGGGGTACCAAGGCGGGAGAGGGCCCAGCCCCCACCCGGGACAGCACGTGCTCGGCCGGGTGGGGGCGGGGAAGGTGCTGGGGGCCAATAGAGCCGGTTCAAAGAAGAGGGCGCGGGTTTGAGTCTGAGGCCTGGCGGAGCAAGGGGGTGGGCGGGGAGGCCGCTTACTCCCGCTCCAGCTCCCCGCCCATCACCCAGGTGGAACGCCGTCCCAGTGAAGTCCGCAGGCTGCCCCTGGAGGGGAGAGGAAGTCACGGAAGGGCGGCCTGAGGAGAGAGGAGGGTGGAGGGGAACTCAAGGGAGAGGCTGGGGGAGGGGCGGCTTGTCCCTTTGTCTAGAGCCGAGGGTGGGGCGGGGTGCATGGCGGGCTGCTCCATCTTTGTGCCCTATGTGACAAGCGCGCGCTTAGTAGGCTGCGAGTAGAGTTGGCCTCGTGGCATGGAGTTGTTAGCTCCCGAACCTTCGAGACATTGAGTGGAAGAACCATCCTTCAGCCCTCAGGCTACAGGCTCCTGCCATCCACCCGGACCCCCACGTCTGGGCCGGGGATCGCCCCCACAAGAGAGGCGTTCCCCTGGATACAGCCTTCCCCAAGGCCCTCTAGGCTTCTAGGCCGGGAAGGCCTTGTGAGGCGGGTGTCTGTCCCTGAGAGGCAGGTGGGGAAAAAAGGGACTTGCATCTCCAGTGGGCTATGGGAAAACTCGTTCAACTTTTCGGCCCACTTTTCATTAACCGACTTGATACCATTTTTTTTCCTACTCTTATATTCCCCTCATACCTATTTCCTTACCTACTTGTTTTTTACCTTGTATTATGTGTATTTTTGTAAGCCACCTCAGTCTCTCTGGAAGGAAGCAGATATAAATAAATTTGTAGGCATATATAGTAGTTTATTCTTCTCCAGGATTACCCACACCTTTGAAATCCAAATAACTCTACCACTGACCCCTGCCTCCAGTGTTTTCTGGGTTGCAAATGCCCCCAAATTACTTAACTTTCTTTCCTCTTTCAATAATTTTTTATTGAGCATAAGGGTGAGTGGTAGAGATTTAAAAAATGAATAAAACATAGTCCTTGCTCCAGTGAATTTCATGTCTAGAGGAATCAACGAGGAATACTTTCGTGGAAGACAATTTTCCCACAGAAGGGGGGGGTAGTTTCTGGATGATTCAAGTGCATAAAATTCAAGCCCATCTCCTGCTGTTTGGCCTCCTTCCTCACAGGTCCAGAGGTTGGGAACCCCTTCACACCATGAGGCAGAAACCAAGCATTCATTCATTCATTATTTACAGAGGGCCTACTATGTACCAAAAACTCTTCCATGCTGTTGGGGTACAACTAGTGAGAAAAGTTCCCTGTGCTCTAGAAACAGACTGGGGGTCAGGTGCTACAGGAGCTCTGGGTAATCAAGGAAGTCTCCTAGAGGAGGTGGGCTTGAACAGGCCAGGGTGGGATTTGGTAGGTGGGGGACCATGGGGAGCAGGCAGGGGAAGGGAGCTACTCTAGGCCAGGCACATAAACCTGGTGGGTGAAGGCCCGAGGGGCCCCAGGGGAAATGGTCCTATCAGAACCAGTCTTTGCCACAGGAAGCATTTCCTCACTGTCAGAGTTGAATTACACAGTTTCCACAAGGAAAACCCACTGAACTCAAAGACCCCAACCGACATTCAGGAAATGGGGAGTTCAAGTCAGCTTTATTTTACAGGGCAGCCGAAGGTACACTTACTTTTACCTGGGCTGTTGAAATTCTTTCTGATGTATGTTAGTTTTTCCCCTGCGCTGCTAAGTGGAGTAGAGGAGTTTGACAATCTTCCAATTGTGGGTTGAAATTCGGAGGTCCTGGAAGGTTGGGGTGTCCCTTACCATTCCCTGGGGATTCGTACCTCCCATTTCTCCAGTTATATATTTACTTGTCAGTTTACCTCTCACTTTTGAGTCAACTGCAGCTCTTAGAAGAGTAGAGGCTTCCTGAAAGGCATGGGGTAAGGCATGACAGTCCTATGTGTCAGTCCCATCTGGAAGCCGGAAGGTAGATGGGAAGGGGTGGGGCGAAAAGAAGTAGAAGTTGTCTGCCGGGGTGTCCAAGCCTTGGCCCGCCAGTTGCTTGTGGCCCAGGATGGCTGTGGATGCGGCCTGACACAAAACCGTAAATCTACTTAAAACCTTTTTTTTTTTGCTCATCAGTTTTTTGTTAGTGTTTGTGTATTTAATGTGTGGCCCAAGACAACTCTTATTCCAGTGTGGCCCACATGCCAAAGGTTGGACACCCCTGGAACCTATTATACAAACCAGGATATGTTTTAAAGTACACCTTTTATTGATGAAAACTACTTACAGAAAAGGCATAAATCCTGTGTTCAGCGTAGTGCCTTTTCATAAAGTGAATATCCATGTATGGCTAGAACCCATATCAAGAAAAAGAACATTTCCATTCTCCCTTATGTAACCACCATCTCAACTTCTTGTTTGTTTGTTTGTGTAAAGATTTTATTTATTTTTAGAAAGGGGGGAAGGGAGGAGGAGAAACATCAGTGTTTGGACTGTTCCTCAGGCCTCCAAACTGGGACCTGGCCAGCACACCAGGCACGTGCCCTCCTGACCAGGCGTCAAACCAGCAACCTTTCAGTTTGTGGGACAATGCCCAACCCACGGAGCCACATCAGTCAGGGCACCCTCTCAACTTCTAACAGTGCCCTTTAGTTCCAACTTTTTTGTGCATCGTGTGGATGGAATCATGATACGTACTCTCTTGTGTTAGTCTCCTTTATTCAGCATTATGTCGCAGTTCACCCATGTTCCTGCACGTGCCTACAGAATGTTCACTCTCTTTGCTGCATGGTTACATGGTGTTAAGTATACTACAGTTTTTATATCCATTCTGTTGTAGGGCATTTGGTCAGTTTCCAGTTAGGGACTATTACAAGTAGTGCTGCTCTGAATGTTCTGGAATATTTCTTGGTGACATGCGCACCAAGCATTTCTGTTGGGTACATACCTGAGGAGAGGAATTCCTGGTTCATAGGCTATGTATGCTGAGCTATTACAGACAAGCAAGATGCTTAAGAGTAAATGGGGCTACTGGTGGTTATGACCAGACAATGAGCATGAACCTGAACTGGCCCATTATAACTAGGATTGACCCAGGACCATAGCAGCCAACACTGACGGGGGCAAGCTAGGCATAGGGTCACACTGGTGCTTGGTGTTTGACTACTCTCCCGGAGTCACCCAGCTACTAGTACATCTGCTTATTTGGCAGTACCAGGCCTCCAGGCCCTGCTGACCACATGGTCTGCTGCCAGGAAGCCTGGCAGGCCTAGAGTGGGAGGAGAGCCTCTTCTTCTACTTCCAACTTGCGAAGGAAAAATTCCCCAATAAATAGAGATGCTCAGGGGGCAGGCACCTTTCTCCCCGCTTTCCTGAGCCAGCCACCCACCACGCATGGCCCCAGGATACCGTCCATTTATCAGCCACCTTCTTCAGAGCTGGAACCCAGAAAAGCCCAGCTCCTCTCCAACCTCAGGAAACAATGGGGGAAAAGGAGAGTGATGAGCACCTACTGACTGTAGTGTCCCACAGCATCTCCATCAGTTCAGCAAGGCTATTGTCCCATTTTACAGGTGTTAAAACTGAGGATCAGGGAGGTTAGCTTGGGATTCTGCCTCTTTCCCCTCCACTGCTGCTTCTCCTAAGTTGGGTGAGTTTGTTGCCTTCTCTTAGCCTGGCTAGCTGGATCCCTCCAGGCACTCAGGCACTGGGGACTTGAATGAGGTAGCTATGTTCCCTGTCCTCAGGAGACTTCCACTGGGTGGGGTAGGGAGTCAAACAAGTACAGGGTCGTTTCACCAGTGTGGTACCTGCCCTGAGGGCGGCTGCCGGGATGTAGGGAGCAGGGGCCCGGGCTGTGGGCGGAGCCTGCAGGGGCCCGGGCTGTGGGCGGAGCCTGCAGGGGCGGGGCTGGGATGTAGCAGAGCATTTGACTTGGGGAAGGGCTTAGGGCTGTAGCAGACACAGTGGGCCGGCATTCAGCACCATTCTCCACACTCCTTTGAAGCTGCAAGTTTGAATGTGAATTAGGTCCCACTAAAGAGTGAAATTTGTTGGACGGAAACAAGGAAAGGGAAATGTTGCTGTGTGGGCTGTAGAGACATAGGGTTTTCTGCAGCACCTCCAGCATCCCCTTAGTAGCGCTGTAAGGATTAAGAGTTCGGAATGGTGGC
This sequence comes from Sturnira hondurensis, assembly GCF_014824575.4. Classification (NCBI taxonomy): domain Eukaryota; kingdom Metazoa; phylum Chordata; class Mammalia; order Chiroptera; family Phyllostomidae; genus Sturnira; species Sturnira hondurensis. Next base: position 1,904,867 of record NW_028080209.1, on the reverse strand, counting down.
AGAAAGAACTCTTGTCCCGGATCACAGCTCAGCCATTCAGGCGGGGGGCTGCCTGATCTCCCCCCCCCATCGAGGCACAGGCAGGCCGACGGGAGTGTTCCCAGCCTACAGCTGGCTCCTCCAGTTCTTCCCAATGGTTTTGTAAGCACCTAATTCTCAGTATTAAATCATTTTCTGCCTAAAACAGAAGGCATGTCCTTCCCTTCTCAAAATCCTCCAGGGGCCACGATCTCACACTGAGTGGACACAAAGGCCCACAAGGCCCTGCAACTTGCCCTTCCCCCACCTTATCTCCTACCTGCTGCTCTGCTTCAGCCACAGCAGCCTCCCTAGGTGCTGCCCAGACTGGCGGCCATGAGCTCACCTCAGGGCCTTTGTACTTGTCATTTCCTCTGCCTGACATGCTCTTCACCTAAATGTTCTCAGGGTTTGCCCTCTCACAGCCTTCAGTAGTACCTGTCCACACTATTTAAAATTGCATATCTCCTCCTGCAAGTCTCAGCCACTTTCCCCCCTATAGCACTTGTCAATTTCTAACGTACCATTAACCTTTCTATTGAACTGTTATCGATATTCCGTAGTGTAATGGTCAACACTGGACTCTGAACTGTTATCAATAAAAGTGATACGTCCTGTGTTTTCTCTTTGGTTAGGGAATGTTATCAGCTGGACTCACTGGGGTATCCCTAGGGTCTAGCACAGTGTTGAAGCTCGAAAAACGTGCTGAATGAAGAATGATTGGCCAAAATGATTTCTGTTGTCAGCAAAGACCAAGCCACAGGGAGCTGTGCTGGGGATCTGAACTCCAAGGCAGAGAAAAGGGCAAGGAAGCCCGCGGATCACCATAGGAGTGACCGAGTGGCTCGGCCGGAGACAGGGATCTGCACCTTACAGAGATGTCTGTTCCTCTCACTAGGTCAGAATCGCTGGGCTGCCGTCTCCTGCACTCAGACTCATGTGTGGTGGGTATCACCTGCAGATTTTATAATTTGCCACCGATCAGAGGAAATTGTTTTTTCCTTTGGCCTCTGGTGTAGTCGGCAGGCGCTGGCAGTCATGTGACAACCGCTCAGCCTTTGGCCGCGGCAGAATGGCTGGCTGGGTTGCTTGTTGGTGACTGGGCAGTGTGGCAGCTCACTGGACCGCACTTCAGGTGAGTGTAACATTTACGCTTTGCAGGGAATAAAAGAGTTTCCCTTTGGCCTACGGAACTATCTGACATTTAATGAAAGAGACTCTGCAGGTAAAATGCCCCAAACACGTTGCCTCCTCCCACTGAGAAGTGGTGGAAAATACGTGCCCCTTCACGTTGTGTAGCCTACGGAGGCCACACCCATTGGAGCCGGTCAAAGGAAGTGTCGGGGCAGCAGCTGTGGGCCTATGACCCCATTCTCTGGGGGCTGAGTTTGTCCCTCCAGGCCACAGGCCCCAAGGTTTCAGGAAATTTTCATGTGGTCCTTGACTGCTGTTTCTCTTGTCCTGTTCCTTGCTGGGAAAGGGATTCGGTGACCGCCTGGGGCCTTCAAAAGTGACTGTCCTTCGTTACTAGCTGGGGGAGGCCAACTCCTACTCCAAGTCTGCCCCGTTGCAAGAGTCCTGGCTGGTTCCTTCTGCCTCTGTAGGGGGACGCTGTTCCAACTGGGGAGATGTGTCCTGAGTCACCCTGTGCTCTGTCCCCTGCAGGTCACCCTGGACCCTCACCCCGAATTTTTCTTAGGGCGTGGAGCTCCATTCCAGGAATGGGCAGGACGGGGTGCTGTCTGCCTGCTCCCAGAGCACAAGGGATAGGGGGTGGGCCCACAGCCCCAGAAGCTGGGCCAGAGTTCAGGGAAGGAAAGGAGGGCAGGGTGGAGGTCGAAGGGCGGGGGCCTAGCTGAGGGAGGTGGGCTGGAGTGTGGGAGGAGCCAACGCCACACCGGGGATTGGTGGGACTCCTCCGGGGCTTTGTTTTCTTCTCCATACCCTCGAGCCTCGCACCGGGGCCTAAGGGGGCCTTGGCACTCAGCAACAGTTCGGTGAACGGATGGATGAAAGAGTGCGAAAGAGGCTGGGGGGCGGGGTGCAGGCAGAGAAAGTAGGTGGCTGGAGGAATGGGGGAGGAGCGAAGTGGGGGAGGGGAGGTGGCCACTGGCGGGAGAGCAAAGGAGGAAGGAGGCGGGCGGAGCAGGGCAAGCCTGCTGGTCTGGAATGTGGCTAGCAGGAGATGGCGGCTGCTAAGGGCCCAGGCAGCCTTCCTCCCCACCAACCTGGCTTAAACCTTGTTGCTCCCCGCTCACCCAGGCTTCAGGCCTCTCTCCTACCCTATAAATCCTTTGGGGTTGTATGTCCTCCAAGGTCTAGTCCTCACTGAGAATTGAGTGGACGTCATCTTTGTTTTCTTTCTTACTCTCTAGGAATTCAGTCACTGAGGGATCAGTGGTCCCCTGGATCTAGAACACCAGAGTGGCCCGGAGGGGTGGGCGGTGTCAGTCTTGGAGCAAACCCAGGCTCGAACTTGCTCTCTCCCATCCCCGCCTAGGTTGAGGTTGGTATGGCCCCAAATCCAGCTACTTGGCTCTTGGGTAGCCTTGGGGAGTCTGAGTGGGTCTCAGGGGGTAGAGGGGCGAGTGGGTGGGCACAGAAACCCAGGGGAAAGAAACCCTGGCAGTTGCCAGGGAAGCAGTGGAGATCCATGTGGGCAGTGCCAGGGAGGAGGTGCTGACAGATTTCTGGGTCACCATCCAGGGAACCCTACCGGTTCCCAGGCTTTCGGGGTGGGGTACAGTGGGCAGGTCTGCACCCCAAATCCAGACCCTTCTGTCTCCTTTGTCTGGGACTAAAGGACTTGCTCCCACCCGTCGCTTCCAGCCTTGGTGAAACCCATGGAGTCCCCCGCTGAGGGCCTGATTGTTGATCCTGAATTCCCCTTGGGCTTGGGGACCTGCTGGCCTGCTTGCCCTGGAGGTGGGGTGGGAAAAGGCAGGCAGTGCAGAACCTTCACACACTCCTCATGAGGCAACCTCTTGGCTTGGAGTTTCTCTCTCCTCCAACCCTGGGGCTCTGTCCACAGTTCGTTGTTTTTTTTTAAAGATTTTATTTATTTATTTTTAGAGAGAGGGGAAGGGAAGGGGAGAGTGGGAGAGAAACATCAATGTGTGGTTGCCTCTTGCATGTTCCTTACTGGGGACCTGGCCTACAACCCAGGCATGTGCTCTGACTGGGAATTGAACCAGTGACCCTCTGGTTTGCAGGGCTGTGCTCAGTCCAGCTGAGTCACACAAGCCAGAGATGTCTGCAGTTCCTAAGCATCCCTTTCTCTGGCAATTTTGCCCTTGGTGGGAGAGGTCTTTGGGATCAGGATGATTTTCATAGGCAGAAATCCCTTTCCTAGTTCCCAAAGAGGGAATTCACCTTCTCAGTACTATGAGGTTGACACCTGGTGCCCCCACCCCCCATGGTAGTGACTTGGTCCCCTGGAAGTAACTCTACAATATTTTTTTCCCAAGAGTTCAAAGTGTGCAATTACATAGTCAGTGAAACTGAAGTCCAAAGCGTTAAGTATGTTGTTGGGAGAGAAACAGTTAAACATGGAGGGTCTGGGGTGAGGAGGGGGGACTAGGCTGCCACTGGGGGCCACTAAGTGTCAGGGTTGGAGGGGATGTGACTGAGTTTGGGAAGCTGTGCCCTGGAGGGGTGGGGACAAAAACAACATTGAATGAGTGAGCATTCCTCCAGTCCGCACGGGAGAAAGCATGTCCCCATTTCAGAGATGGGGAGATCGGGCTCCGCGAGACCAGGCCACTGGCCAGTGCTCATGCTGGAACTGGAATTCAGAGTGTCTGTGGGTCTCACTTCTCTGAATTCTGCCCCCCTCCCCTCCCCACCCAGCTCTCCCCACCCCCTTACCCTGCTCTGCTTTCTTCTGTTCCACAGCCCTTAGCTGACAGCTGGACTCTGCTGCCCCTCAAGGTCACTGCTGGGCACAGGGGGAGACTGCCCACTTGGCTCTCAAACGGAGTGAGTCTGAGTTACACGCTAGAAGCGTGAGATCGTCACCGGAGTCCCAAGACTTGTTTCACACACACACAGATATGAAAATACTATTTTTTTTGTATATTGGTTGAATGTTGAAATGGTATTTGTATATACTGGGTTAATTTCCTGTGTTTCTTCTTACAATTTTAATACAGCTACTGGAAAATCTAACAGTAGGTATGTGCCTTCTGGTCCATTTCTATTGGACCGTGCTGGTCTAGATTATTTGCTTATTTATTGTTGCCCCCACTCCCATCCCACGTCTCTCTTGGAGGGCGGGAGTTGACATAGTATTTCGCTCACGGCCGAATCCCGGGTCTCCAGAGCCCGGCACCGGTGTTTGTTATAGATGCTCATTAAATACTTGTTTAACTGAACGCGGCGTCTGATTGCAGGTCAGTCTGAGAGGGTTAGGAGAGCGTCCCTGTAGGAACACACGTTGCCCGACTCCTCTACCACCCACAGGGCTCCACAAGGTGACCTAGTAGGCCCCAAGGAGCCTTTCCGGACACCCTTCCCCCACCCCGTGTCGGGGGAAAGGGTCTGGAGTCTGGAGCAGGTGAGCGATGCTGGCTGGGGCACGCGCCAGGCTTTTGGGGAGCTGGGGAAGCGGCGGTCCTGGGGACAGACCGGAGACCCCGGAGTTCCCTGGATGCCGGCCCTCTCCGCCCGGCCCTCGGGGAGGCAGTCCCTGCGCGCCAGCCTCTGGCAGCCGCGCACCTGGGAGCAGGCGGGACGGGAGGGCCGCGGTGGGCCGGGGGTGCGTGTTGTCTGTGGGTAGAGTGTGGGGGTGTGTCCAGCCTGGGCTCACACAAGGTCACTGTGTCAAAGGAGCGTTCCGAACACTTTCTCTTTCCCCGCGATTCGATTGCGGCTCCGAAAGCCCCTTCCGTAGGGACTTCCCTCCGCGCCTGACTCACGCTGCCTCATGCGTGTGACTCAGGCCGGGCGCCGCGCCAGCCCCCACCCCCACCCCGGCCACCGAGATTGCTGCAGGGGCGGAGGGACAGTGGGGGACCGGAGGCGGACATGCAGGGACCGGTGCCGGGGCGGAGATGGGGGGATGTGGAGGCGGAAATGGGGGGATGTGGAGGCGGAGATGGGAGACGAAGGGGCGCATCCTAGAGAGGAGAGTTGCCGAGGATCTGAGCTCTGGGCAATGGATGTCAAGGCAGAGAGCCGCTGTAGTAGAGACTGGAAGAGGGAGACTGGGAAAATGGGAGGAGAGAGATGAAGGGGAGGACAGAAACGGGAGAGAGAGCCGAAAGCCTTCTCGGAGGCCAAGGCAGACAGCAGGTGAGAGGATGGGGCAAGCGACAAGTGAGAGGAAGGGAGGAGAAAGGAGGGAGACAAACCTGTGGGTGCTGCTGCCCCTGAGCACAGCTAACACCTGGACGTCTGGGCGGGGGCGGGGGCGGGGGCGGGGGGGACCACCCTTCTGAGCCCTGCTCTCACCCCCAGCCCCACCTTTACCAGCTCTGAGAGAGCAGGCGAGTTATTCACTTCTCTGGGCCTCAATCTTCTCATCTGCAAATCGGAGGTGGTGACGGTGGAGAACAATCCCGTATCCCTGTGCTTGTTATTCTCCCTTCATCCGTCCACCCCCTCACTCACCCCATTTATTCTGCTCTGACCAGTGCAGCGTCTGGAAGGCTGACCACTTGGCCCTGGGCCCTGGGCCCCGGGCCCCCTTGCCAGCTGGCTCTCTGTTGGGCAGTGCCTAGCGCAGGACATCCCAGAGGAGGAGAGAAGTTGGGGTGCTCTTTCACCCACCCTGGCCCTGCTTTGGCTCCTGACCTGGCTGCTGTGTCCCTTCATGGCTGTGGCTTGGGGCATGTAGCATCTGCCCCAGCCTTTTAGGTCCTAGGAGGTACAGGGACTTATTACCATTGCTGGCCCCTGTGCCACACCACCCCTCATTGATCCCCTTCACCCCGCCTGCCTGCACCCCTGTAAAGAGCTCCTCCATTAGGGCTTCTTGAAGGCCCTGGGGTGGGTTCCACTTCCTGCCAGGGCCCCACTGCTGCACAGCAGGGGAGCACCGAAGGACTGAAGACCTCGCCACATGGGCACCCACTAAATCGCAGCTCTCACTGTCATCCTGCTCCCTCCTTCCGGTGGGGGGAGGGGACCCATAATAACCCTCACCAAAGTGATATACAACATTAAGAAGCACTTGGATACATATTAGCTCTTTAAATCATTGTAAGTCTGAAGCAGGTGTGGGGTTATTCGCTTCATTTATTGATAGAAGAGAAACATGAGGCTCATGCATTTAAGAAGCAACACAGTGGAATAAGGGTAGTGCCAGTGGACTGCTTCCTGTGGGTGATGGGCCAGATCAGGGAGGGGCAGCTATGAATAATAGCAACAATAGCAGCTAGGATGTATTAATACTCCCCAAGCAACAGACGGTTCTGATGTACTCTTAGTAACTCATTTAATCCTTACAACTCTAGGAGATGGCTGCTGTCCTTACTGCCCTTTTACAGTGTAGTATCTGAGGCACAGAGAGGTGGCCTTTTCCATGGCCACACAGTAGAGCTAGACAGGAAGGCAGTCGGTCTGGCTTCAGAACCACCACTGTGACCTCTCCTAGGTGCCTCCTTGGGTGCCTTGGGGAGGGGCAAGCAGGGTGAGCACACCTGCATTCCAGGCAGTGTCTTAGAGGGGAAGGAGTTTTGCCATGAGGTTCAGAAGCTACCAGCTGTGCTGTAGCACCTGGTAGAGGGCAGGAGAAGGAAGCCGTGGAATTTAACAATGAAGGGAATGAACAGGAGCTGATATGGGGCCTGCACCTGTCAGCCAGGGGCATGGACTTTATTTTGAAGGAAGCCGTGGAAGGTTTTCAGCAGGGGTGGGACAGGTTAGCATTTTAGAAAGAATTATTTTAAAATGCAAGGAAGATACTGTTGTTCTCCTACCAGATGGCAGAGAGCTTTAAAATGCTCGTTGCCAGTGCTGACAACATTTCGGAGCACCGTGTGCTCCCCCCAGTGCCAGTGGGAGAAGTCGGTGCGGCTGTTCTGGAGAGCAGCTGAGCCCTGTGCAGTGCGGGGCCCAGCTCAGCCCTTTGACCTGCTAATCCCATTTCTGGGAATCTCTCCTCCAACAAAATTAGAAAAGGGGTCCAAGATCGATGTCCCAAAATCTGAAATTCGTTTCATCATTAATAATAGCAGTGATAACAAAAGGAAACAACATAAATGTCCAACAGATGGAAGTTGCTCCTTTTTAAAGCTCTTTGCAAGTTGATAGAAAAACAGATTCTCCCTTGTATTTTCAAATTAAGATGAAATATCACAAAGTGTTTTATACAAATTAATATAATTTTTCAAAGAGTCTTAGAAGTAATAACTGAGTTCATTATGGCTGCAAGGTACAAGACTAATACAAAAAAATCAATCATATTTTATATGCTAACAATGAACCATTAAAAAAGATAACACTATTTGTAATAGCTTCAAAAGGAAAGGAAGAAAAAAATAAACACTTGAGTCTAGACTCTAACAAAACATACACAGGGTATTTATGCTGAAAACAAAATATTGATGAAGGAAATAAAAGAAAATCTAAAAAATACCCTGCATTCATGGATTGGAAGACTCAACATAGTAAAGATGCAGTTTCTCTCCAAACTAATTGAATTTGTTTTCTGTAGCTGCGATAACAGTCGCACACACTGGGTGGTTTAAAACAATAGAAATTGTCTCACAGCTCTGGAGGCTAGAAGCCTGAGGCCAAGGTGTCAGCATGGCCATGCTCTCCTGCAGCCTCCAGCAGCCCTCCCTGGCTTCGCCCAGCTTCGGGGAGTTTGCCCGCTCTCCTGGGGGTTCCTTGGCTGCAGCTGCAGCACCTTCACACCTGCCTCTGTTATCACGTGAGTTCTATGTGTCTGTGTCTTTTCTCTTATAGGGACCTCAGGCATGTTGTATTAAGGACCCACACCACTCCACTATGACCCCATCTTAACTAAGTTTCCCCATCTTATATCTATAGTTACCCTGTTTCCAAATAGTCATGTTCTGAGGTGATATATTAGGTCCAGGTTAGGACTTCAACATACCTTCCCAGGGAACACTATTCAACCCATAAAACTGATCTATCAGTTGGACACAGCTCCAATCAAATTCCATCGGGAATTTTTGTAGATATAGACAACTTGCTTCTAAAATTTATGTGGAAAGGCAAAGAAACTAGAATATCTAAAACAATTTTGAAAAAGAATAAAGTTGGAGGGATTGTGTTATGTGATTTAGAATTTACAACAGGACTTGCAACGGTAATGGAAAGAGTAGTGTCCAGGCTGGGCAGCTCGGCTGGTGCAGCGCTGTCCTCACGCACCGTGATTTGGGGTCTGACCCCACTGGAACGTGTGTAGGAGTCCACTAGTGGGCGTGTGGGTGGGCAAAACACTAGGCGATGTTTCTCTCGCTCTCGAGTCAATACACAGAAAATTATTTTTAAAAAAGAGTGTGCTGCTGTCAGGAGTGGCACACAGGTCAATGAAACAGAATAGAGGCTCAAGAAATAGACCCACACACCTGGCCAGTGTGGCTTAGGCGTTTGCAGCATTGCCCCATACACGGAAGGGCTCAGGTCTGCTTCTGGGTGAGGGCACATGCCTAGGTTGTGGACTCCATCCCCAACTGAGGAACCTAGGAGAAGCAACCAGTTGATGTTTCTCTCACAATGAAAAAATGTCCTCGGTGAGAGTGGAAAAAAAAGCAAAAGAAAGAAACCCACACAAATTTGGCCAACTGATTTAGACAAAGGTACAAAAGCAATTCAATGGAAAAAGGACATTTTTTTCAACAAATGGTGCTGGAAGAACTGGATGCCTACATGCAAAAACAATGAAACGTGTCCTAGACCTCACATATTAGACTAAAATTAACTGAAAATGAATCATAGGTCTGAATGTGAAACCTAAAATTATAAAACTCCCAGAAGAAAGCATAGGAGGAAAGTATTCGTGACCTGGGGGTTGGTCAAAGAGTTCTTAAACTTACCACTGAAAGCACAATCCATGAAACTTTTTTTTTTTGGATAAATTAGACTGTCAAAATCAAAGCTTTGTGCTCTGTGACAGTGTTAAGAGTGAAAAGACATTATAGTCTAAAAGACAATATTTACAAATAGCACATTTAACAAAAGAGTTATTTTCAGGATACAGAAAGCCCCCCTCAAAACTCAATAGTAAGAAAAAGACCTACTGATTTAAAAATGAGCAAAACAGTTGAATAGACACTTCACCCAGGGGGATATGCAGTTGGCATATAAACACATGCAAAGATGTTCAACATCATTAGCCATTGGGTAAGTGCAAGTTAAAACCACAGTGACCCAGCAATCCCGTCCTAGATCTTTACCCTGGAGAAATAAAACTGACATTCACACAAGAATGCTAACAGCGGTTCTATTCATAATCACCAGAAACTGGAAGCAACCCAGTTGGGACAGCGGGTGCATGAATGAAATGTGGTGTGTCCATACTGTGGACTGCCACTCGGCAGTAAGAAGGAATGAACTGTTGCCACTCACAGAGACATGGATGAAAGAAGCCAGTCCCAAAAGATTACAGGCTGCATGTTTCCATTTCTGTGACTCTAAAGCAAAAATGAACAATGGTGTTGAAAACAGCTCTGGTTGCCAGGGCTTATGCGTGCGGGAAGGTGTGCCTATAGGGGGTGGCAAGAGGGAGTGTTCTGGGGCTGATGGAACTGTTCTGAACCCTGATTGTGGTGGTTACACGTGCCTGTACATGTAAGTTCCTAGAACTGCACACCAAAGAGCTCGTTATTACTGTGTGATCATTAAAAACACCAACTACACACTTCTAGTTGGATAACTATACAGTAAATCAAGTAATAGTGTACTGTTAATGGGAGAGCCTAGGTGGTGGATGTGAGGGGTCCCTGAACAATACTTTTAGCCTGGCTGTCTGACAATTTTCATAACAAAATGTTGGGAGACACTATATGCGGAATGATCCTGTTTGTTTTTAAAATGTATCCGTCAATTTATCTCTCTACACATAGGAAAAAAATCGAAGATATATCAATATAGTGATAATGTGGACTTCTATGAATGGTATAGTTGCAGGTAATTAAAATATTTTTTAGCCCTGGCTGGTATGGCTCAGCGAATTGAGTGCTGGCCTGTGAACCAAAGGGTTGCTGGTTCAATTCCCAGTCAGGGCACATGCCTAGGATGCGGGCCAGGGCCCCAGTAGGGGTGCATGAGAGGCAACCACACAGTGATGTTTCTCTCCCTCTCTTTCTCCTCCCCTTCCCCTCTCTAAAAATAAATACATAAATAAATCTTTAAAATATGGTTTAAAAAAAGATTTCTGTATTTTGTATAATGAGCACATACTATTTTATTTAGGAACAGTATCAGCTATATTTTATTTATTATTTGTCTTTTTAAAAAATCATTACTTGCCCTGGCAGGTGTAGCTCAGTGGATTGAGTGCCAGCCTGTAAACCAAAGGATCACGGTTCAATTCTCAGTCAGGGCACATCACATGCCTGGGTTGCAGGCCAATTGCCAGCAGGGGATGCATGAGAGGCAACCATACATTGATATTTCTCTTCTTGTCCCCTTCCTCTCTAAAGATAAATAAATAAAATCTTTTTAAAAATCATTACCCAAGGATATAGTTTTTTAATTTAATTTTTATTTTTAAAAAAGATTTTATTTATTTATTTTTAGACAGAGGGGAAGGGAGGGAGAGAGGGAGAGAAACATCAATGTGTGGTTGCCTCTCATGTGGCCCCCCACTGAGGGCCTGGACCGCAACCAAGGCATGAGCCCTGACTGGGAATCAAACTGGTGACCATTTAGTTCACAGCCTGCCCTCAATCCATTGAGCTACACCAGCTAGGGCTTATTTTTTTAATTTTAAGTATATTTTATTGATTATGTTATTATAGTTGTCCCAATTTTTTTCCCCTTTGCCCCCCTTCACCCATTACCCCCTTTCTGGCCACTGTCTCCCTGCTTCATTCATGTCTGTGGGTCATGCTTATAAGTTCTTTGGCTTCTCCATTTCCTATACTGTTCTTAACATCCCCCCTGTCTATTTTGTACCTACCAATTATGCTTCTTAATCTCTATGCCACAGGTGGCAAACACAAGGCCCGTGGGCCAAATCTGGCCATCCACCTTGTTTCTACCTGGCGGCAGCACTGACCTCTTGCTTAACTGTTAAGGAGCAGTTGCATTTACACAGTCTGAAAAGTACATTTGGCCCTTTGAAGGCAACCGCGAGGCTGGTGTGGCCCCCGGTGAAAATGAGTTTGACACCCCTGATCTATATCTTTCCCCCCATTATCCTCCTTCCCCCACCACTGATAACCCCCCATGTGATCTCCATTTCTGTGATTCTGTTCCTATTCTAGTTGTTTGTTTGCTTTGTTTGTTTTTTTCTTTCATTTTTTAAAAAATATACTTTATTGATTATGCCATTACAGTTGTCCCATTCCCCCCCTTCATTCCCCTCCACCCTGCACACCCCTCCCCCACCATTCCCTCCCCTTTAGTTTATGTCCATGTGTCACAGGTTGTTTTTTTTCCCAAATATGTAATAAAGTACACACCCATCTGTTCAACCATTTTCTAAAAAAATAAGTAATCACCTTACCTTTTTAAAAAATTTTATTTATTTATCTTTAGAAGGGAAGGGAAGAAGAGAGGGAGAGAAATATCAATGTATGGTTGCTTCTCATGCGTCCCCTGCTGGGAACTGGCCTGCAACCCAGGCATGTGCCCTGACTGGGAATTGAACCTCGATCCTTTGGTTCACCAGCCATGTTCAATCCACTGAGCTAAACTAGCCAGGGCCTTCACAAGTTCTTTAGATTCTATATTTCCCATACTATTCTTGCCTTCCCCACTGTCTATTTTCTTTCTTTTTAAAAAAATATATTTTATTGATTATGCCATTACAGTTGTCCCATTCCCCCTTCACTCCCTTCCACCCTGCACACCCCCTCCCCCATCATTGCCCCCCCCTTTAGTTTATGTCCATGTGTCACAAGTTCTTTAGATTCTGTATTTCTCATAGCATTCCTGCCCTCCCCCCTGTCTATTTTCTACCCACCGTCTATGCTACTTATTCTCTGTACCTTCTCCCCCTTCTCCTCCTCCCATTCCCCTGTTGCTAACCCTCCATGTGATCTCCATTTCTGTGGTTTCACTCCTGATCTAGCTGTCCTCTTAGATTGCTTTTGTTTTAGGTGTAGTTGTTAATAACTGAGTTTGGTGTCCTTTCACTGTTCATATTTTTTATCTTCTTTTTCTTAGATAAGTCCCTTTAACATTTCATATAGTAAGGGCTTGGTGATGATGAACTCCTTGAACTTGACCTTATCTGAGAAGCAGTTTATCTGCCCTTCCATTCTAAATGAAAGTTTCACTGGCTAGATCAATCTTGGATGTGGGTATTTGGATTTCATGACTTGGAACACTTCTTTCCAGCTCCTTCTTGCCTGGAAAGTCTCTTTTGAGAAATCAGCTGACAGTCTGATGGGAACTCCTTTGTAGGTGACTGTCCCCTTATCTCTTGCTGCTTCTAGAATTCTCTCCTTCATTTTCATCTTGGCTAATGTAATTATGATGTGCCTTGGTGTGTTCCTTCTTGAGTCCAACTTCCTTGGGACTCTCTGAGCTTCCTGGACTTCCTGGAAGTCTATTTCCTTTGCCAGATTGGGGAAGTTCTCCTTTATTATTTGTTCAAATAACTTTTCCAGTTGTCACTCTTCCTCTTCCCCTTCTGGTACCGCTATAATTCAGATGTTGGAATGTTTAAAGATGTCCTGGAGGTTCCTAAGCCTCTCCTCATTTTTTTTTGAATTCTTGTTTCTTCATTCTTTTCTGTTTGGTCATTTTTTTTCTTCCTTCTGGTCCACTCCCTTGATTTGAGTCCCAGTTTCCTTTCCATCACTATTGGTTTCCTGTGCATTTCCCTTCGTTTCAATTAGCTTAGCCTTCATATGTTCCTCTAATTTGTGACTAAAATCAGCCAGTTCTGTGAGTATGCTGATCACCAATATTTTGAACTGTGCATCTGAGAGGTTGGCTATCTCTTGGTTGCTTAGAGTTATCGGCTCTGGGGCTTTGAGTTCTTGAGCTATATTTTGGACTGTTTGTACCTGTTACATATGAGGAGCAGAGCCCTAGGTGTTCACCAGGGCAGGGCAACTCAGTTTCTGGGTTGTGATGCTGGGTTGTGATGCTGTATGTGGGGGTGGGGTCAGAGAGAAGCAATGGCAACCCCCCTCTGCTGCTTCCCACCACTGGGGCCTGCATGGTCTGTCTCACTGCTCACTCCTTTGCTGTTTTATCTGCCCATGAATGTGTGACCGAGGTCAGCCTTCCCCCTTGCGCCCTCACTGGGTCCACCTGTTGCTACCCCACACCTGGGATCAGTCCATGGCTGCCTGCACGCCTGGGTCGGGGTATCTCTCCTGCCCGACCCCACTCCACTGCTGGCTCCGCCCCTTTTACCAGTCTGGCTGAATGATTCGTTGTTGTTGGACTTCTGTATAGTTCAATTTTCTGTGTTTTGGCTGCGTTTTTGTTTACTAAACCTTTGTTGTCTTTAAACTTGGTTGTGGGAGAAGGCACAGTGTTTCCACCTATGCCTCCATCTTGGAGTGTTTTTGAATTCTTGTTTCATTTTTTTGTTTGTTTGCTTGTCTTTAAGATTTTATTTATTCCTTTTCAGAGAGAATAAGGGAGGAAGAAAGAGAGGGAGAGGAACATCAATGTGTGGTGGCCCCTCATGCACCCCCCACGGGGGACCTGGCTCACAACTTGGCATGTGCCCTGACTGGGAATCGAACTGGTGACCCTTTGGTTTGCAGGCTTGCACTCGATGCACTGAGCCACACCAGCCAGGTTGAATTCTTGTTTCTTTGTTCAGTACTGGTGGACTGTTTCTTTCTTTCTTATGTTCCATATCATTGATTTTAACCCTGGCTTCATTGTTGGTTCCCTCTGGATTTTTCTTTTTTTTATATTTATTTATTTATCTTTAGAGAGGAAGAGAAGGAGAGAGGGAGAGAGATATCAATGTATGGTTGCTTCTCATGCGTCCCCTGCTGGGAACTGGCCTGCAACCCAGGCATGTGCCCTGACTGGGGATCGAACCGCGATCCTCTGGTTAGCAGGCCCACGCTCAATCCACTGAGCTACACCAGCCAGGGCTGGATTTTTCTTTCTTTCACTTAGTGTAGCCTTCATTTCTTCCCTTATGGGTTTTCGGTATTCAGTAAGTTCTCTGAGCATCTTTATCACCAGTATTTTGAACGCTGAATCTGATAGGTTGGCTATCACCATTTCACTTAGTTTTTTTTCTGGAGTTTTGTTCTGTGTTTTCATTTGGGTCATATTTCTTTGTCTCCTCAATTTGGCAGTCTTTGTGTTCATTTCCGTGTATTAGGTAGAGTTGCTTTGATTCCTTGTCTTGGCACACCTGTTGTGTTGTAAGGAGTGGAGCCTTTGATGTTCGTTAGGGTGGGGCAACCTGCTTGCTGCTTCGTGGACCTCTATGTGCGGGAGAGGTTGGAGAGGGAATAATGCCCCTTGCTTGGCTCTCGCCCCATTTCCAGTCACTTCTCCCACTTCCCGTATGTGGCTTGCCCCCTTTTAGCTGCTGCCCTGGGGCTGAGTCCCACAGTGGGTGGGTTTGCACAGTTTCTAGGACTGTGGTGGTCCTTTAACTGGACTCTCCTGAGAGACTGGCAGTTTCTTCTGCGGCCCCACCCCTCGCCGGATTTTACAGCCAGAAGTTATTAGGCTTTATCTTCCTGGTGCTGGAACCCTGAAACGTCTGGCTTGGGGCCTGGGGTTGCTTGCTCCCCGGGTGTCCCTCCCGGTTTTTATCCACCACATGTGAATGTGGGACCAGCCATTCCAACAGCCACTGCTGCCATGCCATGTCCTCTCCACTCCGGCTCCCCATCTCCGCCCCTCCTACCCGTCTGGACAACTATTTCTTCTTTAAATCATTGGTTGCTGGACTTCCATACAGTTTGATTTTCTGGCAGTTCCATTTGTTTTTTGTTTGAGGTTAGTTGTGATCCTTCTTACGGTTGTATGAGGAGGCGAAGTGTGTCTACCTATGCCTCTGTTTTGTCTGTAAGTCTATTTATGTATTTTTTAGAGAGAGGGGGAGAAACATTGATGTGTAAGAGAAACATTGCTTGTTTACCTCTCGCATGCCCCCAATTGGGGACCTGGCCCACAGCCCAAGCATTTGCCCTGACTGGGAATCTAATTGGCAACCTTTCGGTTCACAGGCCGGCACTCAATCCACTGAGCCACACCAGCCAGGGCTCTCTGTAAAATTAACAAAATAATAATAAATACTAGATTGTGGCCATGATGGCTGGAGCACAAGCAGCTGTTTTAGACCGTGAGAAAACCTGGGGAATGAGAGCTGCACACTGCAGAGCAACCAGATAGCGCTGGGTTGCTGGGACTGTGGTATGTACAGTGCACATGCTGACCCTGGGCTGCCTGCCTCTGCACGGCTTCTTCTTCTCTCTCTCCTTCTCCTTCTTCCTCTTCCTCCTTCTTCCTTCTTTTTCTTTCTCCTCCTTCTCCTCCTCCTTCTTCTTTTAAAGGTCTTGTTTATTTATTTTGAGAGAGAGGGGAAGGGAGGGAGAAAGAAAGTGGGAGAAAGAGAGGGGGAGATAGAGAGGGAGAGATACATTAATGTGAGAGAGAAACATCGATCAGTTGCTTCTCCTCTGTGCCCAGACTGGGGACTGAACCTGTAACCCAGGTATATGCCCTGACTGGAAATCAAACCAGCAAACTTTTGCTTTGCAGAATGATGCCCAACTAGTTTAGCCACACTGGTCAGGGCTGGACTTCTTGAATGTGTTAGAAAAATATACTTCTGCCTAGCGTAATCCACTATGTGAGGTATGTGAGGTTTTGTTATTTGCAGCCTCTACAAGGCCTAAACAAGTTTCCATGCCAAGAAACCTTAATGCGTGCTGCCAAGAGCATTGGTCTGAGTTGGAGAAAACATGCCCAGAGAGGTAAAGGTGCCCACAGTCAAACAGATGCAGCTGGACCCTGAACAGAATAGGTATTGTTTATCTATTGATGAGTGAGAGATCCCTCCAAAATTCAGCAAGAGGGAGTCAGGAGTCTGGGCAGTTCGAGCTGAGAGTTTATTATGAGATTGAAGTTCAGCTGTTGGCCAGGACTGTAGTCATCCGAAGGCCCCGAGTGGGCTGGAAGAGCCATTTCCAAGGTGGCTCACTCACACGGCGCTGACTGTGCTGAGGCCCGCCCTGTGCCTGCCCTCTGTTGAAGGTTTTACCTGAGTAAAGATCGATGCCACTGCTGGGGGTTCAGGGAGGACAGTGTACCACAACAGTGCCCTCTGGTCAGTCCCAGCAGGGCAGATGGGGCGACTTAGAGAAAGGCTCTCTCTAAGGCACGTGGCCCACAGGTTTCACGGAATGTACTGTCCTGGTGGGAACAGGCTCAGGGGGCCTGAGGTTCTAGATCCAGCTTTGCTGCTTGGTACTTGGGGTGCCTTGCTAGCTGACTTCACCTCCTTTTCCTAGGGCCTGGCCTGTGCTTCCTGCACCCCTGTTACCTTCCTTGACATGCTGTCCCCACACTGCGCCCCTTCCTTCTGTCCATCTTTTCCCTAAACCTTCCCTGATGGAACCACCCAGGTGGGCCTTGGCTTCCTCTCTGCCTCTCAGGACTTTGTCTCCTGCCTTGTTCTTTATGCCTGCCGTTGTGTGAGCATAGCTGCGGGTGGGTGGACAGTCGCACACTGGACCAGTTTTGATGTGGGGGGTGGCTAACTCAGCTGAAATAGGGCCTCTAGGGTGGCTAATCTGGCTACAGGGAGCAGGAGGGGTGGGGGTGGGGTGGTTCAGGGCCACCAGGAGGAGGTGAGCCTGAGCTGGGAAGTGAATGGTATCCCTTGCCCCACTCCAGGATTTCAAGTCAGCAGTGGGTGGCATTTGTGTTTTTCCCATCCGCTCACTCTCGGTGCTTAGTAGTTGCTTTTGAAAAATTTTTAAAAATATATTTTATTGATTATGCCATTACAGTTGTCCCATTGCCCCCCTTCATTCCCCTCCACCCTGCACACCCCCTCCCCCATCATTGCCCCCCCCCTTTAGTTTATGTCCATGTGTCACAAGTTCTTTAGATTCTGTATTTCCCATAGTATTCTTGCCCTCCCCCCTGTCTATTTTCTACCGATCACCTGTGCTACTTATTCTCTGTACCTTCTCCCCCTTCTTCTCCTCCCACTCCCCTGTTGCTAACCCTCCATGTGATCTCCATTTCTTTTTTTTTAATATTTTATTTATTTATCTTTAGACAGGAAGGAAAGGAGAGAGGGAGAGAAATATCAATGTATGGTTGCTTCTCATGAGTCCCCTGCTGGGAACTGGCCTGCAACCCAGGCATGTGCCCTGACTGGGAATCGAACCGCAATCGTGTGGTTCGAAGGCACTCAATCCACTGAGCTATACCAGCCAGGCATGTGATCTCCATTTCTATGGTTCCTCTCCTGATCTAGCTGTCCTCTTGGTTTGCTTTTGTTTTAGGTGTAGTTGTTAATAACTGTGAGTTTGCTGTCCTTTCACTGTGCATATTTTTTATCTTCTTTTTCTTAGATAAGTCCCTTTAGTATTTCATATAATAAGGACTTGGTGATGATGAACTCCTTGAACTTGACCTTATCTGAGAAGCACTTTATCTGCCCTTCCATTCTAAATGAAAGCTTCACTGGATAGAGCAATCTTGGCTGTAGGTCTTTGGATTTCATGACTTGGAATACTTCTTTCCAGCCCCTTCTTGCCTGGAAGGTCTCTTTTGAGAAATCAGCTGACAGTCTGATGGGAACTCCTTTGTAGGTGACTGTCCCCTTATCTCTTGCTGCTTCTAGGATTCTCTCCTTCATTTTAGTCTTGGCTAATGTAATTATGATGTGCCTTGGTGTGTTCCTCCTTGGGTCCAACTTCCTTGGGACTCTCTGGGCTTCCTGGAAATAGACCAGGAAAGTTTTGCCAGATTGGGGAAGTTCTCCTTTATTATTTGTTCAAATAACTTTTCCAGTTGTCACTCTTCCTCTTCCCCTTCTGGTACCCCTATAATCCGGATGTTGGAACGTTTAAAGATGTCCTGGAGGATCCTAAGCCTCTCCTCATTTTCTAAAAAGGTTTTTATTTATTTATCTTTAGAGGGGAAGGGAAGGAGAGAAATATCAATGTATGGTTGCCTCTCGTGAGTCCCTTGCTGGGAACTGGCCTGCAACCCAGGCATGTGCCCTGACTGGGAATGGAACCGCGATCATGTGGTTCTCAAGCTCACGCTCAATCCACTGAGCTACACCAGCCAGGGCATTTTTTTTGTAATTATTGTTTCTTCATTCTTTTCTGTTTGGTCATTTTTTCCTTCTTTCTGGTCCACTCCTTTGATTTGAGTCCCAGTTTCCTTTCCATGAATATTGGTTTCCTGTGCATTTCCCTTTATTTCAATTAGTTTAGCCTTCATTGGTTCCTCTAATTTGTGACTAAAATCAACCAATTCTGTGAGCATCCTCATCACCAGTATTTTGAACGGTGCATCTGAAAGGTTGGCTATTTCTTGGACACTTAGAGTTATCGGCTCTGGGGCTCTGAGTCTTGAGCCATGTTTTGGTCTGTTTGCACCTGTTATGTATGAGGGACAGAGCCTTAGGTGTTCACCAGGGCTGGGCGCCCCAGTTGCTGAGTTGTGACGGGGTCTGGCTGAATGGTTCATTGTTGTCGGATTCCATACAGTTCAATTTTCTGTGTTTTGACTGCGTTTTGGTTACTAAAACTTTGTTGTTTTTAAACTTAGTTGTTCAAGGAGGCACAGTGTTTCTACCTACGCCACCATCTTGGCCGGAAGTCCTGCTTTTGAAATTGATTGACAGGAGAGTTACTTGGAGATTTGAGGGTGATAAAATCCCTCTTTCCCCCAAATACCCCTCCCTCCACCAGGTAACAGAGCAGCCCATTAGTCCTGATGACATCTGTCACCAGCAGCCCCAAGCTGCATTATAAAATCACCGAATGTGTCATTGCCTTCACCTGACTTCATTCTTCCTCAGGGTCAACACTCCATCTCCAACTCACCCCTTGGTGGTCTAGACTCCCCTCTTAGTAACCCCACCCCCATGTAACAGCCTCTGGTCACCCTAGCTTACCGCTCTGATCACCCTGCTCAGGTCCTGCTGGGGCTTCCCATGGTGTTAAGTGTGAGGCAGAATAAGCTGCCGTTGGTTTTACAACCCTTTCCCCAGTGCACACCCCCAATACAGATGTGCCCATGGAATGGGGCGGGCAGCTGTGCTGGGGAAGAATGGGGTGGTGTCACACAGCCATAGAGCTCAGAGCTGAAAGGGGCCCCAATAAGCCAATTAGTCTAGTCCTTTACTGTTAGCTGGGCAAGGTTCTATCACCCCTGGTTTTAGATGAGGAAAACCCCTAACTGAGCCATTTCCCCCATCCCCTGGGATAAGGGTAGGCCTGTCTCTCATGAGGAGATACCTTGCACCTGGGCTTTTGCACCAGCACTTCTAGGAGGGAGGGGATGTACTGTACTGGAGCAAGATCCAGCATGTCTCAGCCCGAACTTGGCTTAAACAGCTTCGACAATGAGGAAATTTCTGCTGTCTTGTAACAGGGTGGCCAGAGGTGTAATGGTAGCATTGCTGGTTAACTGAGTGGCTCTACAGTGTCATCAAAAAATGTGGAAGTAGGACCAATAAAATGGCATTGGTCTGGTCAGGACCAGATAAACTGTATAAAACAAAATGACATCACTCATGTCAACCAAGACGGCTGTCAGTCAGTCATAACAGTTTGGTTCAAGAAGGAAACTATGTAAGTCACACCAGACACATCTAGGCAGAAAGCGTGGCTAAGATATCTGCACACATGACCAGAACAGCCGTGTATGCAGAGCAGGGGACCCTTCCCCAGCAGACAGAGGCTCCTGGAGAAACGACCCACTCCTCATCAGGAGTGCCAAGGACACTTACCAAGGGGTGGAGCACATGACCCTCTGAGGTGTAACTGAGGCAGGCTCCAGACCACTGCTGAGACAGCGAGTGCCACACACCGGAGTGCTGCTCCATGCCATGCTGATCTCCGTTTGGAGAGCCTCCTGCCGGAGGCTCTGCTCCACTGGATCGAGACTGGACCCTCTCCCACCTGTGAGAGCAGCTCTTCCTTGCAAGAAGTTGATGGCTCCCTTGCCCGCTGTGCTGTCTTCCAGACCCATTGACTGAGACTCTGGGACTCAAGTTCGTCATCCCCCACTGACTGCTGTGTGTTATGTTCCTCCTAGATTGTTAGAGTGTGAGCAGAACACTAATGTGTGTTCATGTTCTACCATGAGTGAGCCTGCATTCAGTAAAGGCTGAGGGAACAGCGCAGTTACTATGTGTGACTCTGGTCTATGCCTTGGTGCTGGGCTGCTCAGCAGGCAGATAGCCGAGCAGTTGCCTGGCTGACTTACAGGAAAGACTATTGTGAAACATATACTCGAGACAAAGGACCAAGGCTGTCCTCAACCTTCATCTCTGCCATGGCCAAAGGTCAGCTGTGTTTTTCCTCACGGTCACAAGATGGCTGCCTTTCAGCAACACATGTCTAGACATGACAATGTACAGGGAAAGAAGAGCAGGACTCTCCTGGAGTCTCCAACAATTCATCTTCATTTCTCAGTGGTAAGAATTACATCATTGCTCATTCAAAATCCATCATTAGTGCAATGCTGGGAGAAATTTAATTCTCCACGGGTCCCTTATGTTTCTGTACATCTCTTGAGGAGGTTTGTGTAGCCAACAGCTTTAGAATATAACATTTTCTTCAAAATCAGAGGGCAGATTTGTTTGGTTCCCATTTGAAAAGATTTAGGTTCCCCAAGCTCAGGGTTTCTCTTCTGTAATGCAACTCACTGTAGTCACATGACCCCACCTCACTGCAAAGGAGGCTGGGGAATGTAGTCTTCACCATCTGAAATTTTTATTTCTATGGAAAAAGGGTGAATGATATTGGGGCAATTGGCAGTCTTTACAATAATTACTCCAATAAAGTTGGGGTTCTGTGAGGGAGTTGGGAAGAATGTGTTGGTGAGGCAAAGACAGTGCCTGCTAAGGAGGCTCGGTGCCTTGGCTCCATTCTACAGATGAAGGGTTGTGTTCCAGAGAAGAAGTGTCAGGGCCGGGTCTAGAACCCCTGGTCTGCTGACTCCTGACCTCAGGTTTTCCCATTTTCCTGCTTCTCCGTTG
This sequence comes from Sturnira hondurensis, assembly GCF_014824575.4. Lineage (NCBI taxonomy): Eukaryota > Metazoa > Chordata > Mammalia > Chiroptera > Phyllostomidae > Sturnira > Sturnira hondurensis. The sequence goes on along the minus strand of NW_028080209.1, from coordinate 1,883,533 downwards.
GTACAGGTCAGGTTAGGCCATGGCAAGGGAAGTGTCAAAATACTTAATTTCCGCCCTGGCTGGTGTAGCTCAGTGGACTGAGTGCGGGCCTGTGAACCACACAATCGAGGTTCGATTCCCAGTCAGGGCACATGCCTGGCTTGCAGGCCAGTTCCCAGCAGGGGACTCACGAGAGGCAACCATACATTGATATTTCTCTTCTCTCCTTCCCTTCCCCTCTAAGGATAAATAAAATCTTAAAAAAAAATCACTCAATTTCCTTGGCTTCCATCGGTCCTCTGCTGCACCTGGGTTTAAATCCCAGCGCCAATCTTCCTCTGCAGCCCCATTTCCGACCCCTCCCACAATCAGTTACACCTGCCAGCACTCCTGTATTCTTCCAGCTTTACTGGGCTGCCATAGTAAGTCTGAGCAGGCGTGGCCCTATAGCGTGGAGCCAGTCTTTTTTTTTTTTTTAATGATTTTATTTATCCTTAGAGGGGAAGGGAAGAAGAGAGGGACAGAAACAGCAATGTATGGTTGCCTCTCATGCGTCCCCTGCTGGGAACTGGCCTCAACCCAGGCATGTGCCCCAACTGGTGACCGAACCACAATTCTCTGATTCCCAGGGCCGCACTCAATCCACTGAGCACACCAGCCAGGGCGGAGCCAGTCTTTTCCAAGCTCTGTAAACGGGGAGCTGCCTCCCAGTTACATCTTGGGTGGGAGTCACTTCCATCCCCGTGGCTCAAAGCATGGCCACAGCTATGTAACATATTTGTGCAACCAGTTAAAGGTTATAGATATGTTAAATGCCAGAGGTTAGCTGCAAAGCTGTTGTACAACACAGCTCTCAACGGCCCTGCTCCATGTGTCCCATCCCCCATCTCAGACTTGTGGGGGTGAGGACATCCTATATATCTTTCTAATATTTCCTGGACACCTTGATTTCTGGACCCCATTCCAAATCCCTGTTTGGAGCCCCCCTCTTGGCTGCGCCCTGTTACACTCTGTGCCCTGCAGTTCACCTGATCTTTGGTCTCTCTGTCTCCTTCTCCCCCTTCTCTTCCTGGCCTGTGATTGCTGGAGCTCCTGGGTTCAGCCCTCTCTCTTGCACCCTGTATGTTCATCTGGCACATGGCAGTAAATGCCATCTCCTCACCTTGAGCCATACTACCCTCCTGCCTGCCTTGTGGACACTCTGTGCTCCGGGTTTGTATCTCCCACTGCCTGCCTACACCCCTGTTTTGGTGTCTTACAGGCACTTCAGAATTCCATCTGAAAACTGAACTCATGATGTCACCACACTGGATTCTCTTCCACTGTAGCCAGTCTCAGTAAGTGTCCTACCCTCCAGCTAACAGTCTTGGCGTCTTTAATACCTTCCTTTCTCTCTCCTTCCACTTGCACGCTACCTCCTGGGCCACCACTGAAGCTGCCTCCTGTCTCCACGAAGCCACCATGGCTTGCCCCAGCCATTCCTTACCATCTTAAAGTGGAGGTGCGATCACACTATTCTTGTTCCTAAAACCAATGCTTTTGGGATAAAGACCAAAATTCTTTTTATGGTGGGACAGTCACTTTTCCCTCCTCCACTATCCACTCTTTTCTTCTTTAGAGAGAATTCTCTATTTGTAGCTGGGCAGGTACAAGCCCATTTATATGAAGACTCTATTTCCCATCTTCCCATGTAGCCAGGGAGGCCATGTATTAAATTCTGGCCAATTGGGTGAAGGTGGGTGCTGTGACCCTCCATAGGGCTGAGGCGGGGTTCCTTTGTCCCTTCCTCTCTGCTGCTGACAAGAACGAGACAGGAGGCCTACCCTCAAGCAACCGTGTTGGACTGCAAAGAGGAAGCCAGTGCTGAAGCTGGTAGAAAAGACCTGGTCCCGGACACTGTGGTGCCCACACCTGTCTATCTTTAGGCTTATGTTATGGAAAACAGAAATGAGCTGTGATCTAGTCTGAATCAGCTATCTGGGTTTTCTCACAGTCCAACCGAATCCTGCCCCGATCCCATGGCCTCTGCTGCCCTCTGGAGCATCAGCATGTGGCCTTCTCCCTGGCTGCTCTGCTCCAGCTACAGCGCTGGCTTCTCCTACACTCCAAGCTCTGCCTTGGCTCAGGGCCTTGGCATGTGCTCTCTCCCCTTCCTAGAGCACCCTCTTTTCCTGGCCATCTCGCTTACTCAGGGAAGCCCGCTGTGACTGCAGCGGCGTACCCACAGTATTCCATACCCAGAACAGAGTTTTTGTTTTTGTTTTAAATACCCCTCTTCTATACATTATTTTTAATAATAATCATGACATGAATAGTAATAGTAACCAATAAAAAATATAATGGAGAAAATTAAAATGACAACAATCTCACAACTATCAACAGCTGAACTTAAAAAACAAAAACAAACTAAGCAAACAACTAGAACAGAAACAGAATCACAGAAATGGAGATCACATGGAGAGTTATCAATGGGGAGGGGGAAAGTGGAGGATGGGAGGTACAGGGAATAAGAAGCATAAATGGTAGGTATAAAACAGACGGGGAGGTTAAGAATAAAATAGAAAATGGAGAAGCCAAAGAACTTATATTTATGACCCTTGGACATGAACTAAGGGGGGGGAATGCTGGAGGGAAGGGGGGATACTGGGTGGAAGAAGGTGAAGGAGGAAAAACTGGGGCAACTGTAATAGCATAATCAATGAAATAGACTTTAAAAATAATAAATAATGAAAAATGTTTTTATTGAATGTCATCTATATAATTACCATAGCAGAAAATAAAGTAAAACATTGTAACACAAAAAAGTAATGGACTAATAATTTTTAATTACATCACTGCACTTTTTGACAGAAGGGAACAATGTATATTTACATCTATTGCAATAATGAATAACATTACATTATTTGTTTTTTCAGGTTTCTATAAATTTGTCAATGACTTCATTGAAATTATCTTTGAATATTTATGTTTAAGAAATAACTTAGGACTTCCACCAAGATGGAGGCATAGGTGGAAACACTGTGCCTTCTCCCACAACCAAGTTTTAATACAACAAAGGTTTGGAGAACAAAGACACAGCCAAAGAACAGAAAATTGAATTATATGGAAGTCCGACAACGGAACCGTTCAACCGGGATGGTAAGAGGGGCAGAGCCAGCAGCAGAGCAGGGTCAGACAGGAAAGATCCCCTGACCTAGGCACGTAAGTGGCCCAGACCCAGTCAGGGTGTGGGGCAGACTGACCGCAGTCGCACATTCACGCAGTGAGATGGACCACGCAGGCCCCAGGGGGCGAACCCAGTGGTGGAGGGCTGACGGTGGTGGCACACTCACGTGCAGTGGGACGAAAGCGCGGGCCCCAGTGACGGTGGCAGCTGCGGCACCTGTGGCGGTGGCAGGAGGCGGCAGACGGGACCGCCATTGCTCCTCTCTGACTTCACCCCCACATACAGCATCACAACCCAGTGACTGAGTTGCCCTGCTCTGGTGAACAACTAGGGCTCCGATCCTCATACCTAACAGGCACGGACAGTCTAAAAGATGGCTCAAGAAGAACTCAAAGCCCCAGAGCCCATAACTCTAAGTGACCAAGAGATTGCCAGCCTCTCAGATGCACAGTTCAAGACACTGTTTATCAGGATGCTCACAGAACTGGCTGATTATAGTCACAAATTAGAGGAACATATGAAGGCTAAATTAATTGAAATGAAGGGAGATGCACAGGAAACCAATAGTGATGGAAAGGAAACTGGGACTCAAATCAATGGAATGGACCAGAAGGAAGAACAAAACATCCCACCAGAAAGGAATGAAGAAATGAGAATTCAAAAAAATGAGGAGAGGCTTAGGAACCTCCAGGACATCTTTAAACGTTCCAACATCCGGATTATAGGGGTACCAGAAGGGGGAAAGAAACAACCACGAGTGGAAAACTTATTTGAACAAATAATAAAGGAGAACTTCCCCAGTCTGGCAAAGGAAATAGACTTCCAGGAAATCCAGGAAGCTCAGAGAGTCCCAAAGAAGTTGGACCCAAGAAGGAACACACCAAGGCACATCATAATTACATTAGCCAAGACTAAAATGAAGGAGAGAATTCTAGAAGCAGCAAGAGATAAGGAGACAGTCACCTACAAAGGAGTACCCATCAGACTGTCAGCTGATTTCTCAAAAGAGACCTTCCAGGCAAGAAGGGGCTGGAAAGAAGTATTCTAAGTCATGAAATACAAAGACCTACAGCCAAGATTGCTCTATCCAGTGAAGCTTTTATTTAGAATGGAAGGGCAGATAAAGTGCTTCTCAGATAAGGTCAAGTTCAAGGAGTTCATTATCACCAAGCCCTTATTATATGAAATGCTAAAGGGGCTTATATAAGAAAAAGAAGATGAAAAATATTAACAGTGAAAGGACAGCAAACTCACAGTTATTAACAACCACACCTAAAACAAAAGCAAACCAAGGGGACAGCTAGATCAGGAGTGGAACCATAGAAATGAAGAACACATGGAGGGTTAGCAACAGGGGAGTGGGAGGAGGAGAAGGGGGGAGAAGGTACAGAAAATAGCATAGACAGTAGGTAGAAAATAGATAGGGGGGAGGGCAAGAATAGTAGGGGAAATATAGAATCTAAAGAACTTGAGGCCCTGGCTGGTGTAGCTCAGTGGATTGAGCACAGGCCTGCGAACCAGAGGATCGAGGTTCAATTCCCAGTCAGGGCACATGCCTGGGTTTCAGGCCATTTCCCTGCAGGCCAACTCCCAGCAGGGGACACACGAAAGGCAACCATACATTGATGTTTCTCTCCCTCTCTCCTTCCCCTCCAAAGATAAATAAATAAATGAAAAAAAAAAGAACTTGAGACACGTGGTTATAAACTAAGGGGGGGAATGGTAGGGGAGGGAGTGTGTAGGTGGAGGGGAATGAAGGGGGGGAATAGAACAACTGTAATGGTATAATCAATAAAATATATTAAAAAAGGAAATAGGCAGATTTGTCAATTTGAACATAGAATAATTGAACAAAGAATCTTTTAAATTAATTTTTATTTGGAAATGTTTTTTCTCACATAAAACAAGTGACACACAAATAGTTAAGGACAGCCTTGAACATAAGGGTAAACTTGGCAGAAAATTAGGGGAAAAATTCATTTCATAATAAATTCCAGAAATCATAGAATTGTCTGTGTCTGTTTCTTTGGGAATGATTCTAGTAGCTTTCAAATATCTTTCCAGTTGAAAATTTTTAAACAAATAAAAGTTCCACATGGTCACATCAAACTGCTACCAACCCTGGCTGGTGTGGCTCAGTGGATTCAGCACTGGAATGCAAACCAAAGGGTCGCTGGTTCGATTCCCAGTCAGGGCACATGCCTGGGTTGCAGGTCAGGCCCCCAATGGGGGGTGCCTGAGAGGCAACCACACATGGATGTTTCTCTCCCTCCCTTCTCCTCTCTCTAAAAATAAATAAAATCATTAAAAAAACAATTGTGCTACCAATGTTTATTTCAAACCCGCTGTAAACAAAGGACAGTGCAACAGGATTAGAACCACAACTTTCTTCTGAAGTGAGTGTGGACAATTCTGCATCCACACGACCTCAGGTGTCCCCATGTGCTGTGTCCCCATATGGGGAGTGGCTCATGAAGGTCTTCTCCCAATTAACTTTCAAGTAGAATACAATGCTTAGTAAAGGATAAGTAATAAGAAAGTGCTAATTTGAAACTTACGTGTATATTATAAAAAATCAACAGTGACTGAAAAAATTGTTGATGTCTTCATAATAAGAGTTTTTTTGGGGAGGACATTGTTTAGATTTACTGGTACATAGTGGCAATAAAAAACAGACTTTTAGTGGGCTTGTATCATTCAAAAATTTGTTGCTGGTGATACCCGGCCTTGTTGCCAACACCAGGCCTGATGCTCCCACCACCCCGCCTTCTGCACATGCCCTCCTGGGGACTGAATCTCTGCATTATTTTCCCCCTTTGAGGCACTTACCTCAAAGAGTGTGTCTGTGTTGCAACTTTGTCGTCTGTTCCCCACCTGACTGTCTGCTCCATGCGGTGGTCCCAGTTCCGTGGGGGGCAGAGTACCTGGCAGTCACCAGCCCTCAATCCACATCTGCTGAGTGAATGTAGGTGCAGACTGCGCTCTGTAAAGGTGACTTCAACCGCTGTCATCTGCAGCACATTCATAGCCTGGCAGGTCGGAACACTGGAATGCCACCAGGTTCCGTGTCAGCAGGGAGCTGCCTTTTCTCGAAGACGCTGTGCATCTGCCTCTCCTTCTGGACCTCCGGGGTGGGGGTGGGGGGCGCCAATTTTCTCTCCTCCAGCAGTCATTCCTGGGCAGCAGGAGTTCGTCTGGGTCCTCTTGGACCTCAGCAGAGGGCCTGACACACCACAGGAGTCGTTAAATACTCATTCAGTAGCCACAGTTTATTGAGCATCTACTATATACCAGGAATTTTCTTTCTAAGAAAAAAAGTATTGCGTGGCTTCTAATAGTTACAGCAACTTGTCAGGGTGGGTATGAGCACTCTCATGTCATGGACAAGGAAAGTGAGACCCAGAATGGTTTGATGACTTGCCCAAGATCACACAGTGATCACAGTAAGTGCAGAACCAGCTTTATTCCAAGTCTATGAGGCCCCAAAGCCCTTTCTCTCCAGACTGTGGGGTGTGGGGAAGGGCACTCCAGGTCAGGGGTGGGACTGGGTAGGAGCCTGGGCCTCAGGTTAGGCAGTGCCAGGGCCCTGGACTGCCTCTTGGCCAAGCACAGCAGTGTGCACACCTCTGCTGTTTTGGGGGTTGGGGTTTCCAATTGTGGTTGGGGAGGCCCAGGGGTTGAGTTTCGGTAGCAGATGTGATTTCCAGTGCCAGCAAGCTCCCACCACCAATAGCTGTGCAGCGTGGGAGAGGCAGGGAATCCTTCCACGCTGCGGAGAACAGCGGTGAGAGATAGGAGCATGGGATAGAGATCAGAAACATTGACTAAGCCTTGCCCAGAGGGTGGCCCAGGCAGAGCTGGGCCCAGGAGGCGCTCTGCTGATGGCTGCCTTCTACTATTTCTCATCCATGTTCTATTCCCTCCCCCCTCCCTTTCACAATCCAGGAGGTGCAAGGTTGCCCGGACGGTCCCTCCAGGGAGGGTGCGATGCACACCTGGTGGGGACACCTCCCGGGTCACGGGGTAATGCTGGTGTGCTCCAGCCTACAGGTTCCTCTAGATAGAAGTGGTTCCTAGACTCCTTTCGGGAGGATATTGACTGAACCACTTCTCCACAGCTGATCCTGGCCCACTGCCTGCCAGACTGCTCCCCTGTGAACTAGGGCCCCTGGTGCAAGCGCGGGACTGTGGGCGTGGGTATGGGGGCAGGCCTGGACCTGCCGCAGTAGACAACTTGGAGGCAGAGAGATGTGCCCCCGTGGGCCTGGGTTTGGAAGTCTCAGGCAGTTTCCTGGTGCCACCTCCTGGTTGTGGTTGGCTTTGCCGCACCGGCTCTGAAAAGGGATGCTGGCACGGGCGTGTGGCAGAGCCGGCCACTTTGGGCTCTTGGGCAGTGTTGCTGTGAGGAACCCTCAACCCCTGTTCTTGTATTTCAAGGACCAGCCAAGGCTCTGAGGGCTTGCAGAGGCCTGTGGGAGCAGAAAGGTGTGGAAGGACGCGGTAAGGGGAGTCCAGCCCAGGGACGGGAGGTGAGGACCCTTCTTGGGTCTCAGGGGGAGAAACAAACAAGCCCCAGGATCCACATGATGGCTCCCTCCTTCAACTCATTCATGAGCTGAATCTCACACATTTTCAGAGGTTCCTGTGTGGTCCAGGCAAGATACCTGGTGTACATGGGCTGAAGGCATCTTTCGCTCTCTCCTGACCACTGAGGATAGGTGGGGAGGCAGGCAGGGACCCTGGCCCAGGCCTTACATCCAGCCAGGACCAGAACCCTGAGTGTGGCTGTGCAACTGACACAAGCTTCCTGGGCCAGCCTGGCTCACCAGTGGGGCCTCACCCCAGGCGGCTGTGGCGGCCCTCAAGGCAGTGCGTGCCCACTGCCCAGGGACACCTCCAGGGCGCAGCAAGGGCGGGGCAGCAGCGTAGGGATGCTGGGCCTCAGAGGACTGACTGCCCAGGCTGCCCTGGGGCCCACAATAGCAGTGCCTAGGGCTGTCTGGATCCCGCTGGAGGGAGAGGGCAGTTGGAATGACCTGGGGAGAGGGTTTGGAACCTACTGTTCTGGGAGCCAAAGTCCCAGGAGGCAGACCTCTGGTGCAGGTTGCTGGCTGGCTTGCTGGCCCGCCCCAGACTTTCCATGTTAGCCGCTCTCACCTGTACACCTTTGCATACTGGCTTTTCTGGCTTCATGCCTTTCGGGCACACCTTTCTTTCCATTCTTTATTTTCTTCCTCAACCAGGAGGAAAACTTTTTAAAAAGGCGGGATTTGCATAGGATGGGTGAAGGAAGCCAGAGTCCAGCTGTGAAGGCGGAGAGCCTGCCTTGCACTCACGGAAGTTCCAGGCATGGCCTCTGAACAGAGCCTCTGGCCTCAGGGGGCTTCCAGCTTTCCAAAAGGGGACAGGAGTCTGTTCTGGAGGAGTTGGTGGGTAAGGCTGTGAGTGAGCTCTGAAAATGTGGGGCTCCCTGCAGGTCCCCGGTGAGTTCTGTGTCTGGGTGCTGGTCCGAGTGTGTGCGAGGGCAGTGCCTCTGGACTCCTCTTCTCAGCGATCACCTCCGGCTTGCAGGAGGCGGCGGGAGCAGGAGTCCCCAGCTGACCCAGGCGGTCAGGCAGGAGGGGCCAGGGGCTCCTCATCAGCAAGTGATCGAGTGTGGGTGGGTATGGGACCAGACTGACCTTTTTGTAAGTCACATTTTCTATAATCAGCCTTATTTTGTCTAGGGGAGGGTAAACTATATTTTATTTATTTTAGAAGACAGTAGAGCTGTCTGGCTGCTCTCTCTGGGTGATGCCAGGCTGTGACCCTGGCCTCCCCTTGTCCACCTGGCAGGAGTCCTGGCCCCTCTGCTGTGGGGCCTGTCTGTCCTGCACTGATGTCCCTGCTCTACCCCTTCCTCTTGGTGGAACGCAGCGTCTGACTTTCCCAGAGGGCTGGCGGGGCAAAGCCTTGCAGGCCGCGCAGGCCCTACATGTCTTGACCCCCTTGCACCTGGCGGCTTGTCTGCTACAGAGCTCAGGGTGGGGAAGCACTTGTCCTCAGAATGTCCAAGTGATGGCGTGTCATCTTCTCGTTTGTTTCTTGTTTCTAATGTCCTCACAGAGCGATCTGAAGCCATATAGCTCCTGACCCATTTAAGAAAAATGTGACCTAGTTTTTCCTCTTCGGAAGCTGGTAGAATATTGTTTGAAGTCTCATGATGACAGGCTCTGGGGTGGGGGTGGACAGTTTGTACCCATTGCATTGCCACCTGACTGGCCATTTTAGTCTGGAAACTCATGCCCTTCAGTTCAGAGAAATGTTCTTGAATCCTGCTTTTTTTTAAAGAGCTTTATTGGGATATAATTCACATACCATACAATTCATCCATTTAAAGCATACAGTTCAGTGGCTTTAAGTATATCCATGGAGCTGTGAAACCATTGCCACAATTTTAGAACATTTTTATTGCTCCAGAAAAGAAACCCACACCTCTTAGCTGTTACCCCTCCCCAGTCTTCCCATTGCCGCCAGGCCTAGGCAGCCTCTGGTCTACTTTCTGCTTCTGTAGACTCGCTGGTTCTGGACACTCATGTAAATGGGTCTGTGCAACACGTGGTCTTTCGCATATGCCTTCTTTCACTGAGCGCAAAATCTTTAAGGTTCACCCATGTTGTAGGACATATCAGCGCTTCATGTCTTTTGTGGCTGAATGGTATTTTATTGTATGTGTCCACCACATTGTGTTTATCCATTCACCAGTTGACGGGCATTGAGTTGTTCCCACTTTTTGGCTATTACAATTGAATAATTCTGTCCTGTTTTCCTTTTTTTTCCTGCTCTCTCCTTTGCACTTTCCACAATTTAGATGTTGAGCTTCTTGAATGGGTCTTCAATTTGTGCAGGAGGAGAAAGAAATTGGACTCAGACAGCAGGCAGAGGGAAGGGGTAGCGTGCCGCCCACCATTTGGCAAATGTGTGCTCACCACGCGTGGATGCAGAAGCCTCCCAGAGCCCCCACAGGCACAGGGGCCCTGGCAGCTCGAGGAACCGGGTCGCAGACAGACACACGGAGGCATCTCCTCTGTCAGGTGCCAGGCTGTGTGGAGACCCAGCAGCACCCCTGCAGAAAGCTCGCACATGCCCAGGGCGAGGTAAAGTTCCCTGGGATGTCCCACAACTACAGAGAATGGAAGACTCACTAGGTTCCCCTTCTCAGGTCACCTTGGAGCCCTCCTTGGTTGACCTGCAGGGGGCAGTGGTGGCGGGAGGGAGCCACCAAAAGGGAGAAGCCACAACATTCTCCCTTCATTGGAGCCCCTCAGCACATGTCCTCTCACGCAGGGTGCTGAGTGCTGGCGAAGGGAGCAGACCTGTCTGCCCTGGGGCAGCTTTGCAGCAACAGGGCACTGACTCCCGGATCTCCCTCTTTCGTTGCCTTCGGAATTCCAGGGCCACAGAAAAGTCCTTCTTGATATCCTAGGCCTAGAGCAGGGCTTCTCACATTCCAGTGTGCTCATGGGTCCCTGGGATTTTGCCTAAGATTCTGCATCTCGAACAAGTTCCCAGCTGAGTGAGGCCCACGCTGCTAGTCCGTGGACCACACTCAGAGAAGCAAAGTTTGTGGGGAGAGCATTGTGGGAAGGGCAGACATTATCACAGTGAAGCTCTGAAGTAATAATGGCTTAAACAAGATGGAATTTCTTTCTCTGCGATGTTAACGAGACCACAGGTGAGGTGTTCAGGACACAGTTCCTTCTCTGTTGTTGTTCTGTCACCTTCAACGTGAAGTAAAGTGACCTACTCAGAGTCACACAGTCAATTATGGCAGAAATATTGTTTGAACCCAGGTTTTCTGGTTCTAAGTCCTGTATTCACTGCTTGGCCTTGTGTGGTGGGTGAGGGGCAGCCATTTGAGCCGTGCACCCAGCAGGGCACGTGGTGGTGGGGGGTGGGGGCTAGGACACAGGTTTTCCAGCAGGAAACCAGGGGCCGGTGACCTGTGGTCAGATGGGGGTGTTGAGGTCCGTAGGAAATGGCTGGAAGGGGCTGTCAGAGAATGGGGGCTCCAGGCAGGGGTGGAAAATGACCTCTCACTGCTGGTCCCCGCTTCGCCTTGCTCGCTACATGGATAGCCCTCTTTTTGTTTTGCTTTAATTTATTTTTATTTTTTAAAGTATATTTTATTGATTATGCTGTTTCCCCAATTTTCCCCCTTTATTCACCCTCCACCCTGTACCCCCCAACCCTCTAGCATCGCCCCGCTTAGTTCATAGCCATGGGTTTTAAATATAAGTTCTTTGATTCCTCCGTTTTCTATACCAGTTTTGACCTCTCCCCACCTATTTAATGCCTACTAATTATGCTTCTTCTTCCCTGTGGTCCTCCCTTCTCCCTCCCCACTGAAAACCCTCCATGTGACGTCCATTTCGCTGATTCTTTTCCAGTTCTCGTTGTTTACTTAGCTTTTGTTTTTGTTGTTTTTCTTTATTTTTTTAGGTTCATTTGTTGATAGTTGTGAGTTTGTTGTCATTTTAATGTTCATATTTTTTATCTTCTTTTTGTTAGACAAGGCCCTTTAACATTTCATATAATAAGGGCTTGGTGATGATGAACTCCTTGAACTTGACCTTATCTAAGAAGCACTTTATCTGCCCTTCCATTCTAAATGAAAGCTTTGCTGGATAGAGCAATCTTGGATGTAGGTTCTTGCCTTTCGTGACTTGGAATACTTCTTTCCAACCCCTTCTTGCCTGCAAGGTTTCTTTTGAGAAATCAGCTGATAGGCTTATGGGAACTCCTTTGTAGGTAACTGTCTCCTTCCCTCTTGCTGCTTTTAAGATTCTCTCTTTGTCTTTAATCTTGGGTAACTTAATGACGATATGCCTTGGTGTGTTCCTCTTTGGGTCCAACTTCTTTGGGACTCTCTGGGCTTCCTAGAAGTCTATTTCCTTCACCAGATGGGGGAAGTTTTTCTTCATTATTCACTCAAATACATTTTCCATTTCTTGCTATTGTTCTTCTGCTCTGGCACCCCTATAATTCAGATATTGGAATTTGTCAGGTTGTCCCAGAGGTTCAAAAGTCTCTCTCCATTTCTTTTGTATTCTTGTTTCTTCATTCTGTTCTGGTTGGATGTTTATTTCTTCCTTTTGTTCCAAATCATTGGTTTGAGTCCTGGTTTCCTTCCTGTCCCTGTTGGTTCCCTGAATATTTTGCTTTATTTCATTTTGGGTATCTTTCATTTGTTCTTTCATTTTTCAACAAAGCTCAACCAGTTCTGTGAGCATTTTGATTACCAGGGCCTTAAATTCTCCATCAGATAGGTTGGTTATCTCCTTTTCGTTTAGCTCTTTTTCTGAGGTTTTGCTCTGTTCTTTCATTTTGGCCATATTTGTTTGGGGCCCCTGTTAAGTTGTAAGGGGACGGGGCCTTAGGTATCACCTGGGCAGGGGAACCCTCTTTGCTGCACTGCCTGTTGGGGAGGGGCCACAGAGGGAACAGTGCAGCTCACCTGCTGGTCTCTAGCCCACTTTTCAATGGACTCTCCTGTGAGACTGGGAGTTTCTCCTACTGTGGCAACCACCGTAGTCCACAGCCAGCTCTGTGTCTCAGTTTCCCTTTAATTTAGCCCCACCCGCTAGGTCTGCTGCCTCGCCTCGGTTTCTCTCCATTTGCCACCTTACCAGTCTGGTTGTTCTGTTTGTTTCTTTAATTCCGTGGTTGTTAGAATTCCATGCAGTTTGCTTTTCTGGCACTTCTGGTTGTTTATTGATTTTTTTTAATTCTACTTTTTTATTTTTTTTTAAATTTATCTTTAGAGGGGAAGGGAAGGAGAGAAGGAGAGAAATATCAATGTATGGTTGCCTCTCGTGAGTCCCCTAGCCGGGGAACTGGCCTGCAACCCAGGCATGTGCCCTGACTGGGAATTGAACCGCAATCGTGTGGTTCGCAGGCCCGTGCTCAATCCTCAATCCCTGCACTGTTCCCTCTGAGCTACACCAGCCAGGGCCTGTTTATTGATTTTTAAAAGGTTTTATTTACTTGTTTTTGAGAGAGGGAAGGGAGGGAGAAAGAGAGGGAGAGGAACATCCATGTGTGGTTGCCTCTGCTCTGCTCCCTACTGGAGACCTGGATTGCAACCCAGGCATCTGCCCTGACTGGGAACTGAACCGGTGACCCTTTGGCTCACAGGCTGGCACTCAATCCACTGAGCCACACCAGCCAGGGCTATTTATTGATTTTAGATGGTTTGTTATCCTCCTTTTGGTTGTGTGAGGAAGCAACGGGTTTCTACCTATGCCTCCATCTTGGCCGGAACATTTGTTTTGCTTTTAATTACAAATTTTGAAATATTTAAAGCCTACAGAAATGTTATAACAGACGCCTATAATTCTCCAACAAGTTTATTTTGTTTAAAACATTTTGGGTCATGTATATATAATTTTTGAAGAGAAAAATTGTCACAGAGAGAACTAAAGCCCACCCTTGGCATCCCTTTCTCCCTTCCCTGAAGTAGTTTTAAAAAATTCCCAAACATGTTTTAAAACTTTTACCAAATATTTATATATCCATAAAAATGTAACGTATTGTTTTGTTTTCTAAAATCCCACATAAATAGCCCTGACTGGTGTGGCTCAGTGAGTTGGGTATCGTCCTGCAGACCAGAGGGTCACCAGTTCAGTTCCTGGTCAGGGCACATGCCTGGACTGCAGGCCAGGTCCCCGGCTGAGGGCCTGCAACAGGCAAAGGGTAGATGCTTCTCTCCCTCTATGTCTCCCTCCCTTTCCCTTTCTCTAAAATAAATAAAATAAAAAAGTTATACAATAAAATTCTGCATAAATGACACCATAATATTACATATCATTTTGAAAACTGCTTGACCTCAGCATTATGCTTTTGAGATTGTCAGTGCCGATCTAGGTAAATCTAATCCATTCATCGCAATCCCTGTGTGTCTTCTTTTATGACAATTAAAATTTGCCTGCTTTCCTGCTAAGAATAGTTGCTTATGACCTGGCTGGTGTGGCTCAGTGGATTGACCACCAGCCCATGAACCAAAGGGTCGCCAGTTCAATTCCCAGTCAGGGCACATGCCTGGGTTGCAGGCCAGGTCCCCAGTGGGGGCTCATGAGAAGCAACCACATACTGATAATTCTCTCCCTCCCGTCCCTTCTCTCTAGAAATAAATAAGTAAAATCTTTTAAAAAAAGAATAGTTTGTAATATTTCATGATTCTTTTTTTCCACATTTTTATTGTTGTTCAACTACAGTTGTCTCCATTTTCCTCATGATTCTTTTTTAAAATTATACTTATTGATTATGCTGTTATAGTTGTCCCTATTTCCCCCCTTTGCCCCCTCCACACAGCACCCTCCACTCCCTCAGGCAATCCCCACACCTTTGTTTATTTTATGCCCACAGATCATTTGTGTAAGTCCTTTGGCTACTCCATTCCCTACACTGTACTTTACACCCCATGGCTATTCTGTAACTACTGATTTGTGCTTCTTAGTCCCCTCACCTCCTCACCCCTTCTCCCACACTGCCCTCCCACGTGGCAACCATCAAATTGCTCTTCTTATTCATGATTCCGTCCCTGTTCTTGTTTGCTTAGTTTGTTTTTAAGATTCAATTGTTGATAGATATATATTTATTGCCATTTAATTGTTCATAGTTTTGATCTTCATTTTTTTCTTAAATAAGTCCCTTTAACATTTTATATAATAATGGTTTGGTGATGATGAACTTCTTTAGTTTTTTCTTGTCTAGGAAGCTCTTTATCTGCCCTTTGAGACTAAATGATACCTTTGTTGGGTAGAGCAGTCTTGACTGTAGGTCTCTGCCTTTTTTCTCTCTTTCAACAGAGGACATTTTTTTTCGTTGCTTTTACAGAGAGAAGCAGGGAGAGAAAAAGGTAGAGCGAACATTGATATGAAAGAGAAACACTAATTGGTTGCCCCCGAACACGCCCAGACAGCACCAGGACCAGGGGCTCTGCCACCCAGGCATGTGCCCTGACTGGAAATCAAACCCACAGTATTTTGGTTACAGGACAACACTCCAACCAACTGAACCACACTGGCCAGGGTGGTCCCCACTTTTTATGACTCTGAATATTTCTTGCTAATCACTTCTAGCCTGCAAAATTTCTTTTGAGAAATTAGCTGCCAGACTTATGGGAACTTCCCTGTAGGTAACTAACTGGTTTCCTCTTGTTGCTTCAAAAAAATACTTTATTTATTTATTTCCAGAGAGGGGGGGATGGAGGAAGAGAGGGAGACAGACATCACTGTTTGGTTGCCTCTCGCGTACCCCCCACTGGGGACCCAGCCTGCAACCCAGGCATGTGCCCTGCCAGGGAATTGAACTGGAGATCCTCCAGTTCTCAGGATGGCACTCAATCCACGGAGCCATACCAGCCAGGGCTCCTCTTGTTGGTTTTAAGATTCTCCCTTTATTTTTATTTTTTTTATTTTGCAATTTGAATTATTTTCATTTTGCCTGGGCTAGTCAAGTACAGACATGCAATTAATCACAATATAACGCCCAAAACAAGGAAGGTGTAGGGACGCAACTAGTTTGTAATGACATGACCCGCCCCTTCTGACTCTTCAGCTGTAACATGCACAACAGTCCTGCCACCAGCAGGGCATCCAGGAAACACCACGATAAGCTGTCTCTCTTTATCTTTCATCTTTGGCATTTTGATTATGATGTATCTTGGAGTGGGTCTCTATGCGTCTATCTCGTTTAGGACTCTGTGCTTTTGGACTTGCACGTCTACTTCCTTTACCAAACTGGGAAAGTTTTATTTCATTATTTTTTCAAACAGATTTTCAATTTCTTGCTCTTTCTCTGCTCCTTCTGGCACCCCTATGAAGCAAATGTTGGACTTCTTGAAGTTGTTCCAGAGGCTACTTACACTGTCCTTGTTTTCTTGGATTCTTTTTTCTTCTTCTTGTACCGATTGGTTGTTTTTGGCTTCCTCATATTCCAAATCATTGATTTGATTCTCACCTTCATTCACTCTACTGTTGATTCCCTGTAATACACTAATTTATTTCAATTAGTGTATCCTTCATTTCTGACTGGGTCTTTTTTATGCTGTTGAGGTCCTCACTAAGTTCTTGAGCATCCTTATAACCAGTATTTTGAACTCTGCATCTGGATGGATTGCTTACCTCCATTTTGTTTAGTTATTTTTTTGGAGTTTTGACCTGTTTTTTTTCATTTGGGCCATGTTTCTGTGTCTCTTCCTTTTGGCACCTTCCCTGTGTTTGTTTCTGTGTATTAGGTAGAGTTGCTATGACTCCCTGTCTTGGTAGTGTGGCCTGATGTAGTAGGTGTTTTATAGGGCCCAGTGGCATAGCCTCCCCATCACCTAGGCTGGGTACTCAAGGTTTGTCCTCCATGTGGGCTGAGTTACACTTTCCTCTTATAGCTGAGCCTTGATTGCCGCTGACAAGCAATTAGAGGGATTTACCCAGGCCAGTCAGCTGTAAGGACTGGCTGTGACCACTGACCACCAACCTCCATCATCTGTGGAGGATCAGCTGTTCAGGGGCAGGGTAGTGGTGCTCCAATATGGTTTGTAGCTGTCCATTGGGTGTTCAGGCTCTTGGGTTTCCCAGGTGGTGCAGGCCAAGGTCAGCTGCCACCTGTGTTCTTCCCAGGGCAACCCTGCATGAACTATAGAGCAATTTGAGATGGCTGCTAATTGTTCTGGGCTTGGAGGTTCTCAGGTGAATCTAGGCTGGCTGCTGCTCGTGTCAGGCCTGGGGCCACTTAGCAAGAGGTACAGGGGCTGAGGGCTCACTGAGGCTGGCTGTTGCTTGTTTGAGAGGATTTAGGAAGTTGTGAAGCATGAGCCAAGACCAGTGTTTTACGTAGAAAAGTCACTGTTAACAGCTTGGGTGGGCATGTAAGTTGGATGGGATGGAGCCTTGGGGAATCTCTAGGGTGGGACAAACAGTGTTAACCAGGTTGATGGAGTCTCAGATATGGGACCCTCTTGCCAGCTCTGTGCAGAAGGTTCAGAAAAGGGAGAATGACCTCTGCTTACCTTTCTGTCTGGGAGAGAGCTGTCCCCCAGCTCTAACCTTGATGCCAGACACTTCAGTTTCTCCCCGTATGCCACTGGTGCCTTTCAATTTGCTACCCCATTGGGGGAGCTCAGAGGGAGTGAGTCTGAGTCAGTCCATGTGTTTTAAAGAGGAACTGCTTGGAACTCTGGAAGTTGATTTCACTGACTCAATCCCCACTAGTTTTTGAAACCAGAAGTTATGAGGATTTATCTTTCTGGCATTGGAACCCTGGGATGAGGGGTCTAGTGAGGGGCTGGGACTCCTCACTCCTGAGATATCACTGCCAAATTTTGATTCACCACATGTGGATGTGGGACCAGCCCATTCCACATCTCTGTCCCTCCTACCAGTGTGGGTGAATATAGTTTCTTTCATTCCATAGTTGTCGGACTTCCATTTAACTTGATTTCTGATGGTTCTGAGTGATGGTTGTTCTATAGTTTAGTTGTAATTTTGAGGTTGTGCGGGGAGGTGAACCGTGTTGCTTATGCTGCCATCTTGACCAGAAGTCCTGCGTGTGCTGCTTTCGGGATTAAAAGAGAGACTCTGTCTCTGACCCAGGAGTCTTGTGTCTTCTGCCAACATCCTTGCAATGGTGGCAGGTTAACACATTAGCTCAAAAGCAGAGCAAACCTCAAACTCTTCACAGCCTTCCCCAGGGTCCTAATTAATACTATCTTAGTGGCCCTTTGACAAGCCTTCTGGCTGCTCCACCATTTATTTTAATCCTTACCCAAGGACATTTTCCCTTTGCTTTTAGAGAGAAAGGAAGGAGAGAAACATTGATGTGAGAGGGAAACAGCAGGTGATTGCCTCTCACATGCGCCCCAAATGGGGTCTGTGCCCTGACTGGGAATTGAGCCCACACCCCTTCAGTCCACAGGATGACTCTCCAACCAACCAAGCCACACGGGCCATGGCTCCAGCATTTAAAAAAAAATTGTGGTAAAAACAATCCATGTACTATAAAAATGATTATCTAAACCACAGGTGGCAAACACACGGCCTGCGGGCTGAATCCAGCCCTTGACCTTGTTTTTGCTGGCTCGACACCTTGTTTCTACCCCGGGGCAGCCAAGCTCCTTCCCCCTAGTTAAGGAGTACTTACATTTATACAGTCCTAAAATTACATTTGGCCCTTTGAAGGCAACTGCAAGGCTGACATGGTCCCTGGTGAAAATGAGTTTGACACCCCTGAACCATTTCTAGCATTTTTTAACCACACCCTTTATGTTTGGAGGGACCTGACTGTCCAAAGAAGGGAGGCACCAAGCTACCCTCCTGGTCCCTCTCCCAACTAGAGCACAGGCTGTGACCAGCCTCCACAGATCATGTGACCAAAAAGGCAGGTTTGGCTGCTTGCTGCAAGGAAAGCCAAACTCAAGAGACAGGTGCTGATGCAAAAGAAAAGAGGATCGATTATTCAGGTGCTGCGTCTTGGGGAAATGGTGAAGTCCTGTCTCAAAGACCATCCCTCATTCCTGCTCAAGACCCCTGTTCTTCTTCTTCTTTTTTAAAAGATTTTATTTATTTTTAGAGAGAGCGGAAGGAAGAGAGGGAGAGAGATATAACGTGAGAGAGAAGCATCGGTTGCTGATGACCATTCAACTGAGCCACACCAGCCAGGGCAAAGCCCCGTTTTTATCAGGATAGGGAAGGAGGGGGGTCTCTATCACCCCATTTAATTATCTCGCTAGCTTTGGGTATGCTTGGATCCTGTCCATTTATCTTTTTCTAAAATATTTTATTTATTTATTTTTAGAGAGAGAGGGAGAGAAAGAGAAAGAGAAAGAGAGGGAGAGAAATGTCAATGTGTGGTTGCCTCTCACGTGGCCCCCACTGGGGACCTGGCCCACAACCCTGGCATGTGCCCTGACTGGGAATCGAACTGGCGACCTTTGGTTCACAGCCATGCTCAATCTGCAGAGCTACACTAGCTAGGGCCCATTTATCTTTTTTGATAAGAGCTCAGTTTAAAAACCTCCACATGTGCCATCTTGGCCAGTGGGGGAGACTCTCCGTTGCTCCACAGTAATGATCAGACACTTGTGAGAGGCGGCAAGTAACAGGAGATGGTGGGCCGGAGAAAGGAGGTTGCTGGCTGTCCCTTTCCTGGTGAGGACAATGGTGAGCTGGGCTCTAGTTCTCAGAGTTGTGGTTCTATGTACATGAGGTTCTGATGCTCAGGCCCAGGGTCAGCAGAGTGACCTTGGACACTTGAGCTGACTTGGACTCTGGCCCTCCTGAGGTTTTACAGGTGCCTGTACTTCTTTCATCCTTCCATATCCATTGACAGTACGGCTTCCTTGTCTTGAGTTAGTAATTAGTTGTGACTTCTTTTTCCCTTGGTCAATCTCACCAGATGTTTCCGACATAATCTGTCTTTCAAGAGAACCAACTTTTGACCTTATTGGTTCTCTCTCGTACGTTATTTTCTATTAGTTTCTGTTCTTATCCATCATTTCCTGACTGTAATTTAAAAAAATTATGTGTCTGTTCTTTCTCTAAATTGGATAGTAAGTATGGCAATTTTCAGCAGTTTTCTTCTTCTTTTAAAAAATATTTATTTATTTGAGAGAGGGGAAGAGAGGGAGGGAGGAGAGAGAAACATTGAGGGGAGAGAGAAACATCGATCAGTTGCCTTTCTCATGTGCCCTGATGGAGAACTTAGCCCACAGCCCAGGCATATGTCCTGACTGGGGATCGAACTGGCGCCTTTCAGTTCATGGGCCAATGTTCAACCAACTGACCTGCGCCAGCCAGAGCCAACCTATGTTCTTTTTAAAGCTTTTATTTATTTATTTATTTATTTATTATTTTTGTAAGATTTTATTTATTTATCTTTAGAGGGGAAGAGAAGGAGAGAAATATCAATGTATGGTGCCTCTCTTGAGTCCCCTGCTGGGAACTGGCCTGCAACCCAGGCATGTGCCCTGACTGGGAATCGAACCATGATCGTGTGGTTTGCAGGCCTGCGCACAATCCACTGAGCTACACCAGCCAGGCAGCTTTTATTTATTTTCATCCTTGCCAGAGGAGACATGCCTATTGATTTTAGAGAGAAGGGGGACGAATGAGAGAGAGGGAGAGAAACACTGGTGTGAGAGAGAAACATGGACTGGTTCTCATACACGCCCCAAACAGGGACTGACTGTGCGTCCTAGGCGTGTACCCTGACTGGGAATCCAACCTGCAACCTTTTGGTTTAGGGGCAACACTCGAACCAACTGAGCCATGCTGACCAGGGCTTTGTAAAGCTTTTAATACTGTGTATTTCCCTCTTCTTATTGCTTTCACGGTATCCCCCAAGTTTTAAGTATTTTCATTAATAATGATTTTTTAAATATTTAAAAATTAGTTTTAATTATTTGACATGAGTTACTCTGGAGTATTTTTTGAAATAACTTTTTGTTATGGAAAAATGTAATACATAAAAGAGCATATATAATAACTCCCCAGGTACCTATCAGACAGGTCCAGAACAATTATGAACATAGGGCCAGTCTATTTTTATCTACATTCCCGCAAACTCCCTCAACTCCCAAGCCTGGTTTATCCTGAAAGTGTTTTTTAAATGTCTGAAAATATTTTATCTTTTCTGTTAAGGACTAATGGCGTCAGTACATGTGGTCAGAGCTCTGGTGTGCACGACGCTGATGTTACTGTTTCTTGAGACTTGCTCCATGATTAGCATGTGCTCATTTGGGGGCCGTCCCAGGAGGCCTTGAGAATGCCTGTTCCCTAACTGTTGGTGCAGTCTTCGATGCAGGGCCATTCAATTCAGTTTGTCTATTTCATCATTCAAATCTGTCTTTGCTGACCTGTTTGTCCTCTTGATTTATTAATAATTGGAAAGAGGTCTGTCGAAATGTTCTTTCACGATTGTGGTTCTTTTAATTTCTTTGTTTCTGTCCATTTTTTTGCTTCATATATTTGGAAGCTATGTGATTAGGTGTTTTGAGTTGTTATATTTTTGAACAAATTTGACCTTTTTCATTATGTAGTAGCTTTCGGTATCCCTGATGTTTTTAATCTTAAAACCAATCTTGTCTGATATTAATAAAGGCATGCTAAGTTTTCGTGGGGAGAATGTTAATATTTGCCAACTGTACCTTTTCTCCATCCCTTTACTTTCAAACTGTCTATGTCTCAGATGTGCCTTAATGTATCTTTTGTAAACAGTATGTACCAGAACTTTCAAAATGCATATGTAGATTAATGGAATGCATTGGTAAACAATATATTAACCTCCTTCTCAAATAATATAAGAGACCTCAGAACATTTGATGCTGGTCATCTTCTCCTGCCTGACTTGCTTTTGTTCTGCATTTTAGGTCTGTCCTTTTGGTTTGCACCTCAAATTCTGTTACTTTATATGACGGGGTTTGTTTGGGTTCCTTGCATGCTCACTGTCTGATCTGCTCACCATTTCCTCGTGCAGTTCAGATTCTCCTCCTGAGACCATGGTCCTTGCTCCTGAAGCACATCTTTTAGGATAGGTCTGATAGTGGTATGCAATCCTAGTTTTGTTTTATAATTTTAAACAACTATAAATTATAGTGAATAGCCCTGGCTGGTGTAGGTCAGTGGATTGAGCACGGGCCTGTGAAGCAAAGGGTTGCCAGTTCAATCCCCAGTCAGGGCACATGCCTGGGTTGCAGGCCAGGCCCCCAGTAGGGGACTCACGAGAGGCAACCACACATTGATGTTTCTCTCCCTCTCTTTCTAAAAATAAATAAATAAATAAATAAATAAATAAAATTATAGTGAATAGAAAAGTGCATAAGACAACACGATAATTACAAAATGAACACTAGACCACTAGTGTGGTCTTTTTTAATGCCTCGGTAATCATATTTTCCATGCTAATCATATCCTTGCTTTTCTTCTTTGTTTTTTTGCATGGGAAGA
The DNA here is from genome assembly GCF_014824575.4 of Sturnira hondurensis. Taxonomy (NCBI): domain Eukaryota; kingdom Metazoa; phylum Chordata; class Mammalia; order Chiroptera; family Phyllostomidae; genus Sturnira; species Sturnira hondurensis. The sequence goes on along the minus strand of NW_028080209.1, from coordinate 1,861,408 downwards.
GAGAGACATTGATGCCAGAGAGAAGCATCAGTTTGTTGCTTCCCATACACTCCTGGACCAGGAATCAGCACCCAGACCAAAAATCATACATGTCTGGAAGGAGGTCACACATGCCTGCACCCTGACCGGTTCAAACCTGTAACCTAGGTATGTGCCTTGACTGGGAATTGAACCCACTACATTTCAGTTACGAGATGACACTCCAACGACTGAGCCACACCAGCTAGAGTTCTTGCTTTACTTTATAGTTCTACATATATATATATATATATATATATATATCTCCAATATAAAGAGACTAGTTTTGCTATTTTTGAGTTGTATGAGTAAATCATACTGCATGTATTCTTGTGTCTCTTTCTCTTGGCATCATGTTTATATAGTTCATCTAAGTTGTTGCATGTAGTGGCAATTCACTCATTTTGATTGCCATCAATATGACATCATTTATTTATCTAGTGCCCTACTGATGGGTGTATGATTTGTTCCCAGTGAGACTGTCAGGTGCAAGGTGAGCACTTTCAGCAGGTTGCTGTGAGGATTACATGAGACAATACAGATAAAAGAGAACAGTATCCAGGACCAAGGGAATATACGTATCCGATATTATTATTGTTATTACCCAACTCCTACCTGTCCCCCAACTCCCACCTGTGTCTGTGTGAGCAGGAGCCTAGGAAACCCAGAAGGGGACTTCTAGTCAAGGTGGAGGTGTAGGTAGGCATGCTTCGCCTCCATGTACAACTCTAAGAAGGATCACAACTAATTTCAAAACAAAAAAGACACAGAACTGCCAGAAAATTGAACTGAATGGAAGTCTGACAACCAAGGATTTAAACAGGCTATATTATTCAGACAGGTAGGAGGGGTGGAGATGGGGAGCCAGAGTGGAGAGGATGCATGTGGCGGCAGGGAGCTGGGGGAGTCCCACATTCACGTGTGTGTGGTGGATAAAAATCAGGGGACACCTTGTGGGGGAGCAATCCCAGCCCCAGGCCGGACTGTGCAACCCAGGGTCCCAGCGCCAGGAAAAATACAGCCTCACAACTTCTGGTTGTAAAAACCAGTGAAGGTTGGAGCAGCAGAAAAAACTGCTGGTTTTTCCGAAGAGCCCAGACTGTAAGCAAACCCGCCCACTCTGGGAACCACAACCAGGGCAGCAGCTAGAGGGGCACCAGTGGCATATGGGAAGTGGGTGAAGTGAGCAGAAATGGGGCAATTGCCAGGCAAGTGGCACTTGCCCCAGGCAAATGGGGCAAGTGCCAAGTGAAGAAGTCAGCCAGCAGCAGCATTGTCCCCTCTCTGACCCCTCCCCCACACATGGAGTCACAAAGCCCTGGCAAATACCCAAGGTGCTCTGCTCCACACAACTTAACAGGTGTGCTAAGAGAGAGAGTCGAAATGACTCTGCCTTGTACATGGACACAGGGAGGCTGCCAAATTGAGGAGGCAAAGAAATATGACCCAAATGAAGGACGAGAACAGAACCCCAGAAAAAGAACTAAGCAATGGGGAGATAGCCAACTTATCAGAAGCAGAGTTCAGAACACTGGTGATCAGAATGCTCAGAGATCTCACTGAATACAGCAAAAGCATAAGAGAAGAAAAATAAAGAAAAAGCCACAGGAAACCAGCAGTGAAGGGAAGGAAGCCAGGGTTCAAACCAACGATTTGGAACATAAGGAAGAAATAAACATTCAACCAGATCAAAATGAAGAAACAATAATTAAAAAAAAAAGAAACCGAGGAGAGAATAAGACAACTCTGGGACATCTCCAGACATGCCAACATCTGAATCATAGGGATGCCAGAAAGAGAAGAGGAAGAGCAAGAAATTGAAAACTTACTTGAAAAAGTAATGAAAGAAAACTTCCCTAATTTGGCAAAAGAAATAGACTTACAAGTCCAGGAAGCACGGAGAGTCCCAAACAAGTTGAACCCAAAGAGTAACACACCAAGACACATCATAATTAAAATGCCAAAGGTTAAAGATAGAGAGAAAATCTTAAAAGCACCAAGTGAAGAGCAGAGAGTCACCTACAAAGGAGTTCCCATAAGCCCATCAGCTGATTTCTCAAAAGACACTGCAAACAAGAAGGGACTGGCAAGAACTATTCAAAGGGATGAAAAGCAAGGACCTACAACCAAGATTACTCTATCCAGCAAAGCTATCATTTAGAATGGAAGGGCAGATACAGTGCTTCCCAGATAAGGTCAAGTTAAAGGAGTTCATCATCACCAAGCCCTTATAACATGAAATGTTAAAGGGACTTATGTAAGAAAAAGAAGATCGAAACTATGAGCATTAAAATGACAATAAACTCACAACTCTCAACTGAATCTAAAAACAAAAACTGAGCAAACAAGAATAGGAACAGAATCGTGGATATGGAGATCAGTTGGAAGGTTATCAGCAGGGTGGGGGAAGGGGAAGAATGGGGGAAAAGGTGCAGGGATTTAGATGCATAACTGGTAGGTACAAAATAAGACAGGGGATGTCAAGAACAGTATAGGGAATGGAGAAGCCAAAGAACTTTATGCATGGCCCATGCACATGAACTAAGGGGCAAGATCACAGGAGGGAAGTGGGGTATCGGGCAGAGGGGTAAAAATTGGGACCACTGTGACAGCATAACCAATAAAATACACTTAAATCCTAACAAAAAGAGGAAGAAACCCAGAGGAATTGAGTCAAGTTCCCAGGAGGAGGACCCACTGTAGGGAAGAACTCTGGAGGCTCATCTCTTACAGGATGGGAGTGGCCGGCATCTGCTCCCTCAGTGGCCAGGCTGCTCCTCCTGCACGCTCACCTGAGCAGGATGGGGTGGGGCAGCATCGGGCAAGTGAGTCAGTGTCCTGTGGCCCAGTGAACTGGCGGAAGCTTGGGGCCATTTTGTTTGTTTCCCCCCAGGGAGGCTGGCCACTGGGCAAGGTCAGGAGTGGCGTAGGCCCTGAGATGGGCGGTAAGGGATGATGAAAGGGACAGAGCTGGCAAGGGGCACTGAAGAGTCAGGGAACCCAGTCCAGTCCCTGCCAGCCCATCACGCACACCACGAGGCCCAGCCCCGGCCACCAGCCACACAGAAGGAAGATGGTGACCCCTCAGGGAGGCAAGAGGCAAGCCAAGCATAGGGAGGACCAGGTCTCTCTCTCCTCAGGCCTCTCGGGTGGGAGTGTGGTGGGAAGGAGGAGGGAGTGTCCACTGTGAGTTGGAGTGTACCTTGGCATTAGATGGGACTGGGCTTTTGTCAGGAACTTGCTGAGATGGTGGGAAGGAGAGGTTGAAGCCTGGATTTAGGGAGGAAATCAAAGCTTTTTGTAATAGAGCCCCTCTGAGCTGAGCCACCTCAGAAACCAGTGACCAGCATAGCCTCCCTGAGGGTGCCCATTCTGTGTCTCCGGTGTCCAGCTCAGCTGGGGGCCCTCAGTGGGTGCTTGCCACCAGGACCCATGGAGCAAGTGGCCCCTGGAGTGAAGCTGAGTCCCTGCCCTTGCCTGGCATGGTGTGGAGACAACTGATGTTGAGGAGAGAGCTCTGCTGGGCTGGCAACCCCACCCAGGAAGTCCTATCCCAGAAGCTGAGGAGGGCCAGGCTACTACACTGAAACTGCTGACTTTGGGTGGCAGGTGTCCATCTTCCCTCCCACCTTCCCTCTGTAGAGTCAGGCTCAGCCAGGCTCAGCTGACAGCAAAAGGTCCTTAGAGACCTGGAGGAGCAAAGCTCCTGGACTTGGAGCCGAGGCAGGAGGGTGGCCAGGGCAGAGGGAGGAGACAGAGGCTCCCTTGGTGGCTCTGAGCCCAGGCCTGGCTGAGGACACTGGGTCAGGAGGCAGCGGTGTGGTTTCCCTTACCACTGCTTTTCTAAGGCCTTTTCATCTAAGCCTCCAGGTTGCTGAGTGAATGAAGGTGACCTGTTTCAGGAGCTGTGTACACCTGGTGGGAAATGATTTAAAAAACCACCTTTCTGAGCCTCAGTAAATATCTCAGGGATCATATTTCCCAGAAAGAGCTGTTGTGCACATAAACGAAATCGTGTAAAGGGTCTAGCACAGTGCCCAGGGCATGAGATGCTCAATAAATGCCAGATTATTATTCTACCCTCTCCTTTCACACCTGGCCCAGTTCCTAGAAACTATAAAGAAGGAACAGCCTCACGGGGTAGTTCAGTTTGTTAGAGCATCATACCAGCACACCAGTTACAGGTTTGCTTCCTGCTCGGAGAACATAAAAGAATCACCAATGAATGTATAAATAAGTAGAACAACAAACAGATCTCTCTTCATCTTAAAAAATATATTTTTAAAAAGGAATGGGTGGAAAGAAGCGCCGGGTTGACCAAAATGGGTGTTGGGGCGCCCTCTGCTGGTCAATGGTGGTCAGGGGCCCAGTCGGAAACTATTCCAAGTTTGGAAGAGGGCCTCCAGAGTAAGGGGTAAGCTAAGGCAGAGCTGTCCTATCCACTCTCCTGAGAGTCCTCATGGGGATGAGGGAGCAGCTCACATCCCTGTAGAGGATGCCTATGGGACACCCGACCCCTAAACCTGACACCTGTGTGTGAGGTTCTCCTGGCTGCCTACACTCGTTGCAGGTGTGGCTGGAGGAAGGGGGCGTGGGAGGCGAGGGAGGAGGCTCCAAGCAGGCCTGGAACTTCAAGTCATCTGGTCCTGCGCTTCCCCTCTCACTCCTCAGGTCCTTCTCACCCCCATACCCAGCTTCCCCAGTGTCATCCAGGCCTGAGCCTGGTGCTTCTCTGGATTCCCAGGACATACTGGGTTCACCCAGAACAGCGGACATCCTCCGAGTCCCCCTTCTGAAATTCCCCCACCGCATACAGGAGCAACGTTCTTACACTACCTCAACCTCCTGGTTACTCCTTCCGGAGGAGGCTCCAGGTCGGATTGCGCCAATCCTTGACCGTGGCCAGAGCTCACTGGATGCGGGGCTGAGAATAACTTCCCTTCCCTGTGGAGGTTCTGAAACTAGGACCCAAGGCGTAGAGGTCTGTTTCTCCTGTGGAAAGCAACAAGAGTTTAAACTCAGAAGCTCTTGGAAGCCATGAGGGTAGAATATCCGCCGTTTCCTACACTCTGGCAACGCCCTCTTACTAGTCTTTTGGAGAGTGTCCTCCCTGTGGTCTGATAGGACTGACAGACAAAGGGGTGGGCCCATCAACCGGGCTGGACCAATCAGAGCGCCTCCTAGAGGTTTGGCGCTTGCGCGGAATACACAGAATGATGAGCAGAGGGGGTGCGGACTAAGAGCTCACCAGTCGGCATTGCAGAGCCCCAAAGACAGGGGGTGGGGGGTGGGGTCTCTGAAGCCTCGGCTTCCTGTTTTACCTTCCCTGAGACCTGGTCAACTGTGATTTTTTCTCTTCTTTTTTTCCTCCCCTAATTATATAAGCCAGGGGTTTCCAATAAATTCTACCCTTCTGTTCGCTAATAATGCTCCACCGCAGCTCACACACATTTTAGTTGAAAAATTTCAAAATTTGCTAAGTTGAAAGAATAGTTCAATGCATATTCTTATTCCCTTTACTTTGATTCACCACCTGGTAATATTTTGCCACATTTACTCACATACAAACTTTTTCTGAATCATTTGCAAGTGGCACCACATCTCTAATTCCTTCAGCAAATTCAGGACATCCTCCTGAGTACCGCTGTAACGCGATTACCATATTATCCAGTTATCACTGTTGCACCGTGAGCCACCTTAAAACTTAGTGGCTAAAAGCAACAACAGCAATAATTATTTTATTATCTTGGTTCTGTGGGTCCACTAGGCTCAGTGGGTGACTGTGGCTTGGGATCCCTCCTGTGGTTGTAGTCAGATGGTAGTGGGGGCTGGAGTCCTCTGTTTCCCTCATTTACATGGCTGGTGGTTGAGACTGACTTGTTGGAAGTTGTTGGCCAACCAACACACCTATGGCTGGCCTTTCGAAGGGACTTCCTCACTGTGTGGTAGCTGGGATCCACCAGTCAGGGTCCCAACAGGCAGGAAGTGAAAGCTTCCAGGTTCTTCAGGATGGTCTAAAACTCTAGCCGACATTAATTCTACCATATTCTATTGTTCAAGTAGTCACAGAGCCCACATCTAGGGACAGGACAGAACCCCATCTCTAGATTGGAAGAATGTCAAAGAATTTGGAGACTATGTTTTAAAACTACCATGCAACCCCATACGCTTAATATCTACACAGTAATATTACCTAAAACCCAGTCTATATTTAAATTTGTCCCAATAGTACCCATTATAATTATTTTGTAAAAGTCCAAGGTCCAACCTGACTAGTGCAGCTTAGTTGGTCGGGCATTTCGATGGTCGCCAGTTTGATGTCTGGCACATGCCTGGGTTGCAGATTCAGTCCCTGTCAGTGTGTGCGATTGATGTTTTTCTCCCTCCCTTCCTCTCTCTCTAAAAGTAAATAAATAAAACCTTTAAAAGAAAAGCCCGGGATCTAATCAAGGTTATGCACTGCATTTAGTTGTTATGATTCTTTAGTATCCTAGAACACTTGCCATGTACTTTGTCTTTTGGGATATTACTGTTTTTGAAGAGTCCAGTTGTCTGGTAGAATATCCTACAATCCATATTTGATGGCTTCCTCATGAGTAGATTCAGGTTAAAACATTTCTGACAAAATATTACCCAGGTAGACATAGTCTTCCTACAGCATCTGGGGCTGTCAGTTTGTACCTTCCCTGGTGAAGGTGGAGTCCACCAGATTTTTCAGGGTGAAGGTACACAATGCCTTTTCCAAGGTTCACTAAGGGTTTTCTCGGTTTACTAAAATCTCAGAGTTGGCCATTCCAGATCACCTTTTCTAAGTACTTGATAGGCCCTTTCAACACGTAGATCATGTTGTTTATTTCTAGAAAGTTTCTTTTGCGGGGGAGGGCGTGTGTGTTTACTATTAGTTATTTCTGTTGTTTTGTTTTTCTTCTTCTTTGGGCACTCCAATTATGTATATGTTGGATTGTTTTTACATATCTTCTTTAATCATTTTTCTCTGTGATACTTTAAAAAAACTTTGTTATTGATTTTATTTTTATTCTCTTGACTCTTTTCATTTATTCAATGATATGAATGCCTGTTGTATTTTCAGTTGAATTTCATCTCCCTTGAGTACCTTGAAATTTAATCTTTGCTTCTGAGATGATTTTGACTTTTTCTTCAATGTCTTTCCTGATTTTCATTAATTCTCATTTTCTTTAAATTTTTTTTTTAATTCTCACCCAAGGACAATTTTTTAAATGCTTTTTTTTTAAAAAATATTTTATTTGTTTTTAGGGGAAGGAAGGGAGACAGAGAAGGAGAGAAAGATCAATGTGTGAGAGATACAATTGATCACCTCTCACAATCCATTGCCTCTTGCACGCCCCCAACTGGGGACTTGGCTTGCAACCCAGGCATGTGCCCTGACTGGGAATTGGACTGGCAACCTTTTGGGTCACTGGCTGATGTGTGATCCACTGAGCCACACCAGCCTCAGTGGTGGTGTGGCTCAGTGGTTTTTTCCTTCTTTTTTTCTTTTTCAGAGAGAGGGGCAGGGTGAGAGAGAAACATCAATCTGCTATCTCCCACATGTGCCCTAGCTGGGATCAACCTGCAACCTGAGTACGGGGTGGGCAGGGGGGAGGCTGACCTGAAATTGAACCCGCAATGGGTTATAGGACAATGGTCCAATGAACTGAGCCGCAGCAGCCAGGGCAACTCTCATTCTCTGCTTTCCATTTTTTTGGTCCATTTCTGTTTGATGTTTTATAATTTCTGATTTAAAGTACTTTTCATATGCTTCAAATGTTAAACAAGCATATGTTCAAATGCTCGCTTAAGAATATTTAGTCCAGAGTGTTGTGTTAGAGATTTCCTCTGCTTGGTGGTGTTTCTCTGGAGGAGAATTTTCATTACCTGAAATGTTTAGATTTATGCAGGTATTGTCTGTTTTATTGTTGTTGATGTGGAAGTATCTTCTATTTCCCTTAACCACCAATAATAGGCATTTGAAGACAGAGTGAGGTTTGGGTGACTTACCAGGTTCCTTAGTTCAAGAGAGCCCTCTTCTGTTGGTAAAGTTTTTAAAAAGTTGGTGACACTTTTTTGGGGGAGGGGAGCAGTTGTTGGTGTGAGTTTTGATTTGGTGATTCTTGTGTCTTTTTTTTTTGTTGAAAGTTTTATTTATTGCCCTGGCTGGTGTGGCTCAGTGGACTGAGCTCTGGCCTACAAACCAAAGAGTCGCTGGTTCGATTCCCAGTCAGGGCATGTGCCTGGGTTGTGGGCCAGGTCCCCTGTAGGGGGCGTGTGAGAGGCAACCACACATTGATGTTTTGTTCCCTTTCTTTCTCCTTCCCTCCCTTCTCTCTAAAAATAAATAAATTAAATCTTAAAAAAAGAGTTCAGGATAACTTCTTTAAAAAAATAAAAAAAGATTTTACTTACTCATTTTTAGAGAGAGGAGAAGGGAGAAAGAAACATGGATGTGCAAGAGACCCATCAATCAGTTACCTCTCACACGTCCCCTTCTGGGGACCTGGCCCTCAACCAGGCATGTGCCCTGACTGGGTATTGAACCTGCAACCCTTCTGTTTGCAGGCTGGCACTCAATCCACTGAGCCACAACAGCCAGGGCTCTTGTATCCTTAAGACCAGTAACTTTCACAGCTTACTTCTTTCTCTCTTTTCACCGGCAAGCCTTCAAGGGACACCTCCCCCTTCCCAGTCACTCTCTCACTCAGAAGTGATGCCTCTTCGAGACAGCCACCTGGTTCTTTATGGTCTCAGACACCATCCTTCAGTCCCCACAGGAGCCAATGCTCTCTGACCCACGGTGTCTCAGATCTGTTCTCAGTGTTCTCCCACCAGGGCAGGTCTCTCTCTCTGTCTCTGATTTTACTTGTGTCTCCATCCAGGCTCTTGGTGCTCTCTCCTCTTTTGGGTGGAGTCTCTCCCTCACACTCTACTCCTGGGGTCCAGATCTTGTGGTCATTTTCACATGCTTATTTCCCTACTTAGCTATAGATTGAATATTTCGGTGCTCTGTTTCCTGGTTACCCTGAAAGTCTGTGCAGAGGTGGCTTTATTGGCTTTCCTTGTTATTCTGCACAGCTTTGGGAGGAGAATGGGTGGATTTGATTTTGGCAGCTGCCATTAGCCTAAGGAACCTGGAAACCAACTCAGGCCCTCTTAGTGACCCAGTAGTGGCCATCAGCAAGTTATATGTTAATTTGTCAAGTAAGTTCCTGTAATTTCACTTTATTTTTGCTTGAGTTGGCTAGAGTCATCCTGTTGCTTGTAACCTGAGAATCCTAGTTGTAACATCATGTTTCCTGTGGTCTGGTTGGGCTGGGCCGCAGGGAGAGGCAGATGGGAGCCGGAGAGAGCTTTGGAGGCCTGGTTTCAAGCCGTCCTGAGGCCCCCAGGGCAATTCTGGGAACTGAGCAGCTTCAGAGTTTTGTGTATTTATTGAAATTTTACTGAGTAAAACACATTTTCACAGAGTGTCACTGGCATCGGTTGAAGGACAGAGAATACAAACCCTCAGCGGACCCTGGGTGTCCCTTTTAGTCACTGCCCTCTTCAAAAGGAATTAGTGTTCTGGCTTCTTTCGCTAGAGCTTACTTTGACTTGTTTTTATACACCGTACAGACAGAACCACACCAGACCACACGGTGTGCACACTCGGACCTGCTTTTTTTTGCTCACAGAAATGTCTGTGAGTTTCTCCCATGTTGTCGCCTAGATTTAGGAGGCATTGTGAGGGTGGAACCGACAGGAACAGCGATTTGCCCAGCGCCCTTGGACAGGCCGCCTCACCTCTCCAAACTCACTGCTTCATCTGTAAAGTAGGACTGAGGACACTGCCCTGTCGTCAGTGGTTCCCGTGACACTGCCCTGCCACGGTTCCACACCGAGCTCCTTCAAAGCTCCCAGAGCAGCAGAGGCCCCGGTAGCCCTCGCCCTCCCTTTGTCTGAGCGTGGAGTTGTGAAGGGGGCACTTGAGCTCAGTAGGCCCCAGTGTGTGTAACACATGCATCTCTCTCCACCCACACAACCCTTGCTATTTGCACTTCCAGATTTTGAAAGGGCACTTTTCCTGGAGTGCCCGCTGGCCCCTGCTCTCTGCTCTGTCCCCTCGGCCCCAGTCCTCCGCCTCCTGGAAGAATGTGGCTATCCTATCAGTAAAAGTACTACAGGAATAGTGANTGACACTGCCCTGCCACGGCTCCACACCGAGCTCCTTCAAAGCTCCCAGAGCAGCAGAGGCCCCGGTAGCCCTCTCCCTCCCTTTGTCTGAGCGTGGAGTTGTGAAGGGGGCACTTGAGCTCAGTAGACCCCAGTGTGTGTAACACATGCATCTCTCTCCACCCACACAACCCTTGCTATTTGCACTTCCAGATTTTGAAAGGGCACTTTTCCTGGAGTGCCCGCTGGCCCCTGCTCTCTGCTCTGTCCCCTCGGCCCCAGTCCTCCGCCTCCTGGAAGAATGTGGCTATCCTATCAGTAAAAGTACTACAGGAATAGTGATACACGTTACTGAGAACCTCTGTCAACTGCAGGGGGCGTTCGATTGCACAGCGTGGCACAGAGGTTCATTCCAGCTCTGTTAACTCTCCGAGCCTCCGAAGACAGGGACCATCCTATGTATCTCTCTGAGCTGTGGTGAAGATGACAGGGGCAACCCCATGACAGCCTGTGAAGCTGTGCCTGTCCTTGGTACTGTGGTCCCAGAGGTGTCTCTGGGTTTGGGGGAGGGTTTCAGAAGAGCTTCTCCCCACCCCGGCCTTCAGCACAGGTGAACCCGGCAGTGCACGCATCCGAGGGGGCGGTGGCCCAGCTGGGAAACGGGCCTGAAATAGACACACACCCACCCGCCCCCGCTGCCTCCTCCCAGAATCTGCTCAGGTGAAAAACAACCCTCTCAATTCCAGTGTCTCTACGATTCGGAGCGAGGAGGTGTGAAGCCTTGTGGGCCCCGGTCCCGCTCGGACCAGCGCATGGGGTGAGGATGCTTGGCCACGCGGCGGCGCTGCTGACCTGCGATGAGGCGCCTAATGCAGACTGGTGGGAAGGAGCGCCTGCGCTTGGCTCTCCTCGCGGCCCTTCTCCCTGAAATTTGGGGATAGAGTGGGGCCGAATGGACCCTTCTTCCCGAGAAGGTCGGGCACTGATCTGCACAGGCCAGTGCCTACACTCTTCTGACCCTTGTGCAGGAGCCCCGGAAAGAGAAGTGGAAGCATCATTCCCACTCCTCTGATTCCTCTCTTTGTTCCACATTTCCCACGGGATTTCTGAGCTGTGAACCCTGGGGTGTGTCAGGACCATTTAACCATTCATCTGTGTGTGCATCCAAATGTCTACCCACCTAACGTGTGCCCTCTACAGGCCATAAACCCACTGGGCTGAAGAAACCGGGGCGGGGGTGGGCCAGTGAACTAGGTGTGTCCGAATTCTGGACCAGGACTTGATGGTTAAGTCAGGCCTTGAAGGCTAGGGAGGGTCTTTCTGAGTGGGAAGAGGAGGTGATTCAGCCACAGAGGCGAGAGGGAGAATGGAAGGCCCAGAGTCCAGGGCTCTGGGATGCAGGGGAGGTAGGGAAGGACCATGTGACCACTCAGGGCCAGAAGTCATGCACGCATCTCACCGGTCCCTCCGTATCAAAGGGAAACTGAGGCTGCAGAGGCCAGGTGACCTGCCATGGTGTCCATCGCTGGCACCGACTACAGGCTCAACTGGAGAAAGAACCTATCACCACAGAGCACGCTAACTGGGGGTGTGCGCCAGGGTCAGCCTGCATCAGCTCACAGTTCTGGTACTGGTCTCCCAGGACCGTAGAGGGTCTTTCATGCTCCTGGCTTCTATTTCTGTGCCCGAGGTTCCTCCTGCTCTGTATGTCCCCACCCTGCTCTTGGAGAGGCTCTGCCATCAGTCACGGCCTCTGCAGCACTCGGGAAAAGCCTTTGTGACTTGAACTCTGCCAGAAGGCAGGGGGCAATTGGACCAGCCAAGCCAATGCCTCAGTGTCCCCATTAGTCCTGCAACCCCCAGGGAGCTGCAGCCTGAAAAGTCATGGGTCCAGGGAGTAGGGCTGAGGCTTGGGACTGTGTAGAGTTGGGGTTGGGATGGAGGCCAGACAGATCTGCAGCAAGACTGCTGTGCAGCCCTGGCTTGGTGGCTCCCCCTTTCTGGGCCTCAGGTGCTTGTGTGTACACTCAAGGCAGGGTGCAGATCCTTGAGGCAGGGAGCACTGAGGGGAGGTCCTGGTGTGGGATATAGGGTGGAGCTGGGTGCATGAGCAGGCTGGTGGGAAGCTCTGGGTCCTCTGGGTAATGGTTGTGGCAACCGGTTACCACCCAGCCCTGTTGAGAGGTTCCGTCTGCACCCCTAGCCACTCTCCCCCTTGCTCCTTCCTGTCCCCTATTCTCAGTTGTGGGGGCCTCATACCCCACTCCAGCTGGTTGGAGTTCTATTAATATTTCAGTTTGATGAATTAAAGATTCATTCTATCCTCCTTCTGACATCCCAGGAGGGAATTAAAAACACATCTGATCCAATCAAATGCCATTAAGATGCAGCCCACGAGGGTAGAAGCTGGCGGGTGTGGTCTTTCTTTCCAGCGCTGCTTTGTCCTCTTTGGGGGTCTGAGTGATGGGTAGGTTTTGTGGGCTCCAGGTGGAGGGCGAAGGGTGTTTGCGTCAGTGCTGCTGCCTCAGAGGCAAGCAGAATCCTGTGCTCGCTCAGGTTTCTGGAGTGACTGAGGAGGTGGGGGCAGGGCAGGGCAGCTGTAACCCCAGCCTCAATATCCCACCATGACACCACCAGGTCGGATATTTTCAGGGTGAGGACAGCCTCCCAGCTGCCAACATCTCAGCCCTGGTGACAGCCTGAGCAGGCGATGCTCCTTGAGGCCCCCCCACAGGCGGGAGGTACTGGGGGTCATTTCTGTCCTGTCAGCTAAGTCCCTCTAAGAGTGAGCAGCTGCTGGGCTTCCTCCCAGTGCTGTCCAGGAGGGTCCTATGGAGAACCAGGGCTGCAGTGTGGGGGGACTGAGAGAGCCCCCCTCCCCTGGCTCCCAGCCCGCCATCAGCCAGCCAGGCTGTGTGGTCTGTGCCCCGCCCCAAGGGTCTGGGAGGACAAGAGCCACTGGACAACATCTAAAGCTCCAGCCATCAGCATCCCTACACTTGGAAAGCGTTTCTCACTCCCATTCTTCCCTTTCATCCCTGAAGCAGCTCTGAGTGAGAGGCAGCAGCCGGACCCGCACTGGGCATTGGAGGACGCTGAGGCTCAGTGCAGGGGAGCAGCAGGGCCGCAAGCCCATCGGCCTGAGCTGCCGTGGACAGCGCCCGTAGTCAGGTGGCTGTGGGTCTGTGGATGAGACCAGAGCCGAGGGCGGTGGGCGTGTGAGAGGCCTTGTGGGAGCTGGGGGAGATCCGGGAAAGCACTGCAGATGGGCATTCCCTTTCCACAGACCTCGTCTCATGGCCAACTGGACTGTGTCCCTTCTTGTGCGTGTCATCTGGCTGCTCCCCTGGCCCCCAGAGCCCTGCCACTTAGCCAAGGAAGTTGCAGGCTGGCCATGAGGCCACAGGCAGGGCGGGAGAAGCTTTTAAATGTTAATTGTATTTTGACATCCTGGCTTGTGACATCCATTCTAATGACATTTGGCTCACAGCTGACAGCCCCAGGACAGGTGGAGAGAGAGGGATGATAAGCAGTTTTAAATTGCAGTGTGGCAAAGAGGTTGGGAAATTCTTAGTCCTAAGAAAGCAGAGAGGAGGAGAGGAGCAGAAGGAAGCTGCTTCCTCTGTGGGGCAGGAGTCAGCCATTCATTTGTTTAACAAGGAAATATTTATTGTGCACCTGCTGCATGCTTGGCACAGTCTCAGCCCATGGAGGGCGAGATGCCCTGTCTGGTGGTGCAGCCTGGGCTCTCAGCTCTTTAAAAAAAGGTTTTATTTATTTATTTTTAGGGGAAGGGAGAGAAACATCAATTGTTTGCCCCTCGTACACCCCTGGTCGGGGACCTGGCTGGAAACCCAGGCACGTATCCCGACTGGGAATCGAACCAGTGACTCTTCAGTTTGCAGGATGACCTCCAACCCGCTGAGCCTCACCAGTCAGGTCTAGATTCTCAGATCTTCTAAATCCCACTTCTTTGCCAGGGTCTGAGTGACAGATAACCTCCTCAGGGGCCCTGACCTCCAGGCCTCAGCCGTCACTTCCTTCCTGGCCGCCTTTGAGCTTGAGGCAGCCCAGGTGTCTTTCCCTTTTCTCCTTTCTCATATCCCCTCTCTCTTCAGCCCTTCAGGGGAGCCGAGGCTGAGGAGTAGAAGGGGAAGAAGCATTCTCTTTCAGGCCAGGGAGCTCCAGAGCAGACAGAAGAAGCTTAAGTTGACCTCAAGTAGATGTAAGTCTCCCTTCACATGCCCCGCCCCCAGCCCGTCCTGCCCACTCACTTGGTGAACATCCTCTCCTTCCTGGCAGCCTTCATCTCCGTGCAGGTGGCAGAGCCAGAGACCACAGCTTAGCTTTTCGGCACCTGTCCTTCTCCCTGGTTCTTGTGGGCACTCCTGCAGCATGTTAAGGTCCCTCCACCCTAAATTCTTACATACCTCATCGGGCTTCTGCATCTTGCTCTGCACACTTGGGTTTAGCAAAGATGTGTTCAGAATCTGCTCCTTCTGCCCTGTCCAGTCTCTCTCCTGTTCTCACTCGCCAGGGCAGCAGGAGAGCACAGAGGTGACTGTGACTGTGCTGGGTGCCCTGGAAAGCCCTTGGTCCAAATGGATGCTTATGAGCGCATGGCCCCTGTCAGAGACCCCTGGGGCCAGAATTTTTGGAATTTAAAGACATATGATGCAAATACTACACATCATGCAAGACACCCAGGAGGCCCGGGGAGCATCCCCATTAGAAACCCGCTGGGTTGCATTTCTGCAAGCTAACAGAGCCTTTCCCTGCAGGGGGCCAGGCAGTAGCAGAGACTTCCTTTCACGTCAGCTTTTGTTGCTAAATGAGTCTGCAGAAAACTTTGGGACAAACGTGGTTTTCAGAGCATTTTGGATTTTGAAACTTTGAATAAGGGATTGTGGCTTTAGTGATTACTTCAAGGCAGACTTGAGAAAGTTCCAGGGGTATAGAAGGGATATAGGGTAATCTCCAGTTCCTGGAGATTAGATGCGTACCAGCCTGAGGGAAGAGCAGACTCCAAGGTCCCTCCTCTGCTGGGGGTTTCAGGAGGAGGTGTCACTCACCTTGTCCCAGCCAGTCCCAGAGCCCAGGCTGGGGGAACTTCAGAGTCCCATGTCCTTGAAACTCAGTTTCTCCATGGGTCAAAGGCGAGGGGCTGAGATGAATCCGGGAGGCAGAGTTGTATGGGTGAAAAGGGGCCACTTTCCAAACCTGACAAGCTCAGGGGAGGTCTGCATGGTGGGCCTTACACACTCAGGGACCTACAGTCACCACATAGGGTGGTCTGAACCTAAAAACTCCTAAGAGCAGGTCAAGGTGGGCAGTCACGATCCAGCCCCACAGCTTCCTTGACTAACAAAGGTTGATCTTTACCTAAGTGAACCTGTTTTTTTCCATCTAAGAGAACATGCTTTCACATGTCAGAGTCATCTGTTACAGACCCCGTACAGTGCACATACCCATCAGCTTGTAGGAGCTCACAGAGCCCTCGGTGTTCTCTTGTCCCCCACACACCGTCTCTATGTGCTGTGAGTGTCGCCCATCACACCGTTCTGTCCCCACCAATGGAGTGGGAGCATGTATCTGTCGGTTTTACTTTTTACCCAAGTCCAGGAATTTAACTTCTTCGCTTTCTCACACCCCTTCATCTACCACCGAAGGATTTCACATAGCCCCTCCTTTGATTCTAATTACAAAATAAGCTACAAAACTGCCATTCTCTGGATCATTTCCTCAATGTTGTTGAGATTTTGCTTGCCGGCAATTGTCATCTGTTTGGCTCAAATAACCTCTTATAAGGCTTTTTCTTAGGCTGATGTTCTTTCTTCTATAGTAGGAAGGACTTACTCCAGGATTTTTAAGGGAGGGGGGTGCTCAGCCCCTGCCCCCAGCCCTTTCCAACTACTCCAGCTGCAGATGACTTAGGGCTCCCTGGGGAGCCTGGGGCCATTTCATTCTTGCTTGTCGAGCTCTTCATCACGGAAATGTCCTGTCAGGGGACAGTCATTGTTTAAATACCCCCTCCCCCATCAGAGACATTTCCATCTAATGGCCTGGTTTAGGGGGAGACCAGAATTGAAACCCATCAGACACAAGGCTGAGGCGGTGCTGAGTCAAATCAGCGTGGGGACCTTTATCAGCTACTCTTTTTTTAAAAATTTTATTTATTTATTTATTTATCTTTAGAGGGGAAGGAGAGAGGGAGAGAAACACCAATGTATGGTTGCCTTTTGTGCATCCCCTGCTGGTGCATCCCCTGCTGGTAGTTAGCCTGCAAGGAACCGGCCTGCAACCCAGGCATGTGCCCTGACTGGGAATCGAACCGCGATCGTCTGGTTCGCAGGCCCGCGCTCAATCCACTGAGCTACACCAGCCAGGGCTCTATCAGGTACTCTTGCCCCTGCACCTTCAAGCTCACTTTGATATAGTCAACAATTTCTAAGCTTTAGGATTGTCAAAGACAATTGGATTATTTTCCAAAACAAGTTGGAACAAAGTTGTTATGTTCCAAAACAATTCCTAATAGGATTATTTTTACAGCAATGCTTTGAAACAAAAAGGTTTACATTTGTAAATAACCAGTGGAACTCAGTGCCACAAAATACAGCATTATAGGGGATGGACTTCTGGCCAAGATGGAGGCATAGGTAGGTACACTTTGCCTCTTCACACAACCAAAAGAAGGACAACAACAAATTTAAACACAAAAAAGAACCAGAACTGCCAGAAAATCAAACTGTATGGAAGCCTGACAGCCAAGGAGTTAAAGAAACATTCATCTAGACCAGCAGGAGGGGTGGAGACAGGCAGCTGGGGCAGAGAGGACTGGTGGCAAGATGGCTGCTAGAGGACCTGGCCAGCGAGGCGGTGGCTGATGGACTGGGCGGTCCCACATTTGTGTGCAGATAAACTAGGAGGAACAACTGGGGAGCAAGACAGACCTTGTCAACCGGGGTTCCAGTGAGGGGAAATAAAGCCTCAAAACCCCCGACTGAAAAAACCTGTGGGGGTTGTGGTGGCAGAAGAGACTCCAGCCTCACAGGAGAGTTCATTAGAGAGATGTGAACGTACTCAAACCCACCCACCTGGGGAATCAGCACCAGAAGGGCCCACGTTGCTTGTGGGTAGCAGGGGAGGTGACTGAAAGCTGGCAGAGAGCTGAGCAAGCAGCACTGTTCCCTCTTGGACCCCTCTTCCACAGACAGTGCCACAGTGCAGTAATGTGGGTTGCCTGGCCCTGGTGAATACAAAGCTCTGCCCCTTACTATGTAACAGGTGCTCCAAGACAAAAAAATATGGCCCTAATGAAAGAACAGATCAAAATTCCAGAAAAAATACAACTAAGCAATGAAGAGCTAGCCAACCTATGAGATGCACAGTTCAAAATACTGGTAATCAGGATGCTTACAGAAATGGTTGAGTATGGTCACAAAATAGAGGAAAAAGTGAAGACTATGAAAAGTGAAATAAAGGAAAATCTGCAGGGAACCAACAGTGAAGGGATGGAAACTGGGACTCAAATCAACGGTTTGGAGCAGAAGGAAGAAATAAACTTTCAACCAGAACAGAGTGAAGAAACAAGAATTCAAAAACATAAGGAGAGGCTTAGGAACTTCCAGGACAACTTTAAATGTCCCAACATCCAAATCATAGGGATGCCAGAAGGAGAAGAAGAAGAAGAAGAAATTGAAAATTTATTGCAACAAATAAGGAGAACTTCCCCAGTCTGGCAAAGGGTATAGACTTTCAGTAAGTCCAGGAAACTCAGTGGGTCCCAGAGATATTTGATCCAAGAAGAAATACACCAAGGCACATCATTAT
This sequence comes from Sturnira hondurensis, assembly GCF_014824575.4. Classification (NCBI taxonomy): domain Eukaryota; kingdom Metazoa; phylum Chordata; class Mammalia; order Chiroptera; family Phyllostomidae; genus Sturnira; species Sturnira hondurensis. Next base: position 1,843,393 of record NW_028080209.1, on the reverse strand, counting down.
TAAGTAACTCAAGATTAAAGATAAAGAGAGAATCTTAAAAGCAGAAAGAGGAAAGGAGACAGTTCTCTACCAAGGAGTGCCCATAAGACTGTCAGCTGATTTCTCAAAAGAAACCTTACAGGCAAGAAGGGGCTGGAAAGAAGTATTCCAAGTCATGAAAGGCAAGGACCTACATCCAAGATTACTCTACTCAGCAAAGCTACCATTTAGAATGGAAGGGCAGATAAAGTGCTTCCCAGATAAGGCCAAATTGAAGGAGTTCCTCATCACCTTATTATATGAAATGTTATATGAAGTCTGTATTATATAAAATGTTAAAGGGACTTATCTAAGAAAAAGAAGATGATGAAGAATACGAACAGTACAATGACAACAAACTCACAACTATCAACAACCAAACCTAAAAAAAATGAAAATGAACTAAGCAAACAACTAGAACAGGAACAGATTGACAGAAATAGAGATCACAGGGAGGGTTATCAGTGGAGAGGGGGAGGGGGGAGAATGGGGGAAAAGGTGCAGGGAATTAGAAGCCTGAGTGGTAGATACAAAATAGATAGGGGGAGGCTGAGAATAGTTTTGGACATGGAGAAGCCAAAGAATTTATATGCATGACCCATGGACATGAACTGAGGTGGGGGAATGATGGTGGGAGGAGGGGGTGTACAGGGTGGAGGGGAATCAAGGGGAGAAAAATGGGACAACTGTAATAGCATAATCAATAAAATATATATTTTTAAAGATACAGCATTACAAAGAACATTTATGTGAATAAAAGCATCTGCAGTCTGAAAGTGCTGTTGAGATAGGATGGTAAGAAGCTAGGAAAATTCCTTGGCAAGTGGAATAGGCAAACTGAGACACAAAGCTGAACACACTGGCCAGTTTACATGCAGACACAGAAGGTCACCTCCCTGGAGACAACATCTAGGCCTCAGTCATGTTTCAGCTCCAGTCCCAGAAAAGCTGCAACACCAGGTGGGCGACACCAGGACCAGCTGCAATGACTAATGACCCCCCTGAAGGGGCACACCTGGAGAACTGATGAACATCCTGCTGCAACCCTCCCCTGAGACCTCCCCCAAGATTCCCTCCTGTGAGAGAGAAAACCCTCAAGACAAAGGACCCAGTGCCCGCACGCTCTCCCTCTGGGGAGCACAACCACACCTTCCCCTCTCCCCTCTTCTCTCATAGGCAGGCATCTCCTAGACTCTAAGGGACCCTGTGAGACCTGCGACCAGGGGAGCAATGGGCAGCATCAGCTTGTCCTGCGTTAACCCCCTGGTCCTGTCTCCAAGGCCCCCTTTGCTCTGACTTCCCAGTGAGCTAAGGCAGCCCAGCCCAGGCTCTCCTGTTGCTTCTTCTATGCTAAGTCCTTCCTTGTCTCACTGCCCCCAGCTTAAATAAATGCACTCTCACATCACCTGGACTCGTGCTGTGAAATCTTCCCTACACAAAGTCAAGAACCCACACACTACCAGCTGGCCCTAGGCAGACCCACTCAGGGCCAGGTCCCTGTCTGGTATCAATGTGACCTCAGTCCTCACATATCTGCACAGGCTGAGACCCACCCATAGTTGGGAAGAACGTTCTCACCCCACTTGGTGTACTGTTGCACAGCTAGCCAGCTGCAGTCCAGGATTCCAGAACTGTGATCAGAAGCATCTGGCTGTGGCTGTGTGTATAGCATCCAATAAATGAGTTTCTGCAAGATGACTTTTCTTCCAGTTTCCAAATAAAAAGTCACTTCAGCACAAATACACTGTAGTTAAACCTTTAAAAGAAGCAACAAATTTGATTATTTTGGGGGGCTTCTTCTGAAGTAGAGAAGTCATAGAAGCAGTTTGGTGGGTTTGTGTTGCCAACACACAGTGGGTGGGGAGGGGCGGACAAGTTGTTTGTTTTCCCTTACCAGGGAGGCAGAATAAGAACAGTAAGAAAGACTCTGCTGCAGCGGGAGGGAGTGGGGGCAGACCTCGGGAAGAACTTCCAGGGCTCAAAGGTGTGAAGCAGAAGTGCGGATCTTTGTATTACTGTTTTCTCTAGCACTGCCTGCCTCTCTCCCTCCTCCCCTCAGGTCCTCTTTCCCCCAAGGCTGGGATGCTGCCTCCTTTCCTCTGGGTAGGTCTGTGCACGAGAAACTGGTGCTTCTGATTGAGTGCCCAGCAGTGTCAGTCAGGTTAGCCTCCCATAAAGGAGGATGAGACCCAGCCCCTAATCTCAGGTCCTTAGAGAGACCTCCACCCAGCCCCCATCTCTCCTATAGGAAACCAAGGCACAGAGAGGCTGAGGTTCTCCCCCAGGTCACACAGTCTTGGCACTGAGGACTTGGCCGCCTGCTTGCAGCCCTGCATGCCCCTTCCAGTGGGAGCACAGCTCTGAAGGGGGGGGGGACAGCTTACTAAAGAGGGCGGTTTGGAATTCAGGCCCTCGTACCAGCTGGCCCAGGCCCAGGCCCTTGCTACATGACACCCTGAGGTCACTTCTGACTACTCTTCACCCACAGGGGTGGCTCTGTAGCTCCCTTGTTTCCACCCAACGGCCCCAACTCCCCAGGACAGGGGCCACCAACTAAAAGTCCTTGAGGTGTGTGTGACTATTTGTGCATCTGTGTGTCTGAGGGTCTCTGTGTATGTGTCTCTGCGTATGCATGTCTGAATGTATCTCCATGCATCTGTGTGTGCGTGTATTTGTATGTGTGACTCTATGTGTTTGTCTCCCTGGTAAGTCAAGTCAGCCATAGTGAGCAAGAGGGCGCCCCTGCTGGACCAAGCAGGGGCTCAGATTGGGAAGGCCTAGTGGCTGACCATGCCGGATGGGAGGCCTGGAGGCCTGGGCCGGCCCAGGAGGCTGCCCAGAAGGGCTAGACCTCAGGCTGGGAATCTTCACATTGGACGAGTCCACAAACTCAGCCATCTGCCAGCCAACAGTGTTTCTTTTTTTAACGCCTGAAAAATATAGCCTGCCCCAGCCTTCTGCTGCACAGCTGGTGGGGGTGGGGGACAAGGTAATTATGGCCATGGTGAAGGCAACGCTGAGGGACAATGGGTGGGGGAGTGGCTGGTTAGTTTTGGCTCTCAACAAACCGTGGCCCATTTATTTCCAGTTTCATTCATTCATTCAACAAAAGGGTACTGACAACTGTATTCTGTGTAAAATTGCAGTGGCTCCCACTTATGGTACCTACACACAGGACTGGGCACTTCATTGCAAAGAATACTTCATTCCCTTTTCATGACTAGCCCTCAGGGTGACTTTGCATGAATTGGACAAAGGTCACCCACTTTTGGGCAAACACAGACTCAAGACATAACATGTCCCTTGGCAAGCCCAAGGCAGGCTAAATTTGAGCCTCCCGGTGCCCCCTCAACTGGGTGGCTGTCTGCACACCACCCCGGCAGCCCTGCTCTGAGGTCAGCATTATGGTCCTTTTTCTACAGATAGGAAACTGAAGGACCCTGGGCAGGAGGACCCAGGCTCAGGTGGGGTTTGGTCTGACTGCAGGCAGGAAGTTCCCAAGGACACAGCCTCTCCAGGAGTGACCTGACTGCCAGGCAAGCCCAGAGCAGTGCACACTTGGCTGGGCAGAGCCACTGGGCAGCAGGAATTTCCATGGTCTTAGCTCCCGTCTCTTCAAAATGTGCCGTGCTGAGGTGCGTGGGGCCTCGTGGTGCACTTCCCAAGGTCCGGGTGATGTTCGGTCATTTGTGAGATCCCAGGGCTGGGAGTGCAGCAGGGTCTCCGTCAGGGCTGATTGCCTAAAAAAAGACATGAATAAATGCATGATCTAGGCCCTTCCATCAGACTCTTCAGTCTGATTGGGTAAATAAGACATGTATTTGGGGCTGTTACACATGATAGCAAAGGGAGTTTGTGCTTTGCCAACATTTATTCATTCACCAAACATTCACTGAGCTCACACTATGGGCCCGCAGGCTGCCAGGCACTAGATGAACCACCGTGAACACACTGTGATTCGGGCTGGCCATCATCTGGAATTCTGGAGGAAGGGGCATCTGAGTGGGTCTTTGGGAAGGGGCAGGGTTGCTGGATAGGGGCAGGGAGGGAGACAGGGCAGACCAGTAGGGGGGGTTTCAGCCCTGCTATTCTGACTCCCCCAGACATTCCCTGGACTTATAAGGAGGTTATCTGAGGGGGTGCTGAATCTCCCAGGCCTGGGCACAGCTGAGCACAGGCTGGCACTCTGTAAGGCAGCCAGGAGGACTGATGGGAGGCCACCGGCCAGGCACTCTCTCTCCCAGATCCCTGGCCTTGTGTTTGAGTACCATGCCTGGGACAAGGACAGTCACACATCACAGCTCTAATTGAAGTTGCTTCTGCAGCCTGGGAGGTGATGCTCCTGCAATCCTAAGAGGGCCACCTGCGTCCCTCCCTCTCTTCCTCCCCTGCTTGCATCTAAGGCCAGCCCTCTCCTGGGATTTTTCACAGCCCTCTCTAGGAAGGAGAACTAGGCCTCCAGCTTTTCCCTGACTGAGCAATTCTTTCCCAGATTTGCTCCAGTCTGCTGGCCAGGCCACCTGTTACACTTTGCAAACCGTGCCAGAAGGAGACCAGTGAGCTGTGAGCCATGGGGTGGGAGTGCCCCTAACCTGGTGGGGCTCTAGGGTGGAGGGGGTCTCGGTGGAAACGCCCTCTTCCCCCCACCCCCGGCAGGCTGTGAGACCAGGCACAAGTGGAATCGTCTCACTGGGCCTCAGTTTCCCCCATGTCATATGCTCGAACCAGGAGCAGTGGCGTGTGCAAATGAACATGCCACAGGGGGGCACACGCCACTGCTCCTGCGGATGTGAGAGGCAGCCCAGCGGGTGGAGGTTCTACTGACGCAAGGGGGTGGGGAGGAGTCCTTTTGCGTCGCTGTTTTGCTGTACTTCTCAGGGTGTGTGTCAGGAGGCTGTGTTCTCTGACCCCGACCTTTGGGATCAGGAGGGGTCCCCGCCACATCGCGGCTGTTGTGTGTGTGTGGGGGCGTCCATTAGCAGACAAACCGCACGGCGGAAAGAGGGAAGAAAAGGGGCTTCCAGGAGAGGGCGCCGGTGGGGCACGGCGGGAGGGGTAGCAGACTGCCGGCCGGTGTGGAGGGTGGCAGGGCGCCCCGAAAGCCCCAGGCTTCCGGCGGTGGAGGTGCGGGTCGGGGTGGGCTCCCAGGTGCTCTCTCTTTAAAAGGCGGGCGGAAACGCCGAGCGCTCGGCCCGCACTTACAGCGCAAACTTGCCGGGCTGGGCAGGCGCCTTCTCGCTTGCGGCCGCGGGCGCCAAAGCTGAGCGGCAGCGGTCCCCTCGCCCCCTTGTGCTCTGTGCGCTCCCGCCCCTCCCGCAGCCTCCCCTCTCCGCGTCTGCCTCGCTCTCCCAGTCTCTTGCTCGCTCTCCGGCGCGCTCTCTCGCTCGTTCTCATTTTTTCCGGCTGCCCCTGCCGCGGTGCCCGCACCTGGTCGGCTGCGCCAGTGGTTGGCTCCCGCTCCATTCCCTTCCCAGCCCGGAGCCGCCTCTACCGCTCTCCGGCTCGGACACCTTAGTTCCGCGGCTGCCGGAGCAGGGATTGCCTACGCTCTCCAACTCGCTCGCTCCCGTTGGAGCAGCCGCCGAACGCCGCGCGCTTGCAGGCGGCTGCAGCCCTGCGGCCGCCAGCTCTTCCCCGCGTAGTCCAGAACTCCAGGCAGCTCTGCTCCCGGCTCGGTCCGCAGCGTCAGCGCTGCATGCTGCGGCCGCGGCTCTGGGCACCGCGAGAACCGGCCTCCGGCAGCCTCCTCTCTGAGCCCCCAGGGCGGAGGGGCGGGCGCAGCACCGACCCCTCGGCGCCGTGCAGACCTCGCTAGCGCTCGGTGAGTTGTGGCACTCAGAGATCTGGCAGAGGGGACCGTGCCCTTCGGCCTCGGGGGCGCGGACTGCGGCGGGGACCCCGGGGCTCGGGGAGGTGGACTCTGACGAGCTCCCGCGCTCAGGGCTCCCTGAGGAAGGCCGACAGAGTGGAGTTCTCGGGGCTGGAGGGTGTCCCCCCGGGGCTGGCCCGGCTTTCCGAATGCCCCCCAAGGAAGGAATGGGCAGCGGCTTTTCTGTGGGCTTGGGGGAAAGTGTTTCTGTATCCGGGGTTATGTCAGGTTTCACCGGGTGGGGGGTCACGCCTCTCAGGTGGGGGCGACGGCATTAACGCGTCCCTCTGCGGGGAGGTAGGGCACGCGGGGGCGCAGGGCATTATCTGCATCCCTTCTTGCCGTCTCCCTGCGAGAGGGCAGCACCAACCTCCAGCACCTCGGCTGCTTTTCCCGCACCGCGTCCCGCTCCCGTGGCTGCCCCAGCACCGTCTTCGACACCAGCCAGAGCCCGGCCCCTGCTTGCTCGCGGCCGGGGCCGGGATGGGACAGCACCCTAGGGTCCGAGGTTCCCCCCGCCCCCCCGCTCCGGCCCTGAGACTTCAGGGTCAGGTGCTCCTCCAATCTGGACCTATCCTCTCCGGAACTCAGATGAACTCAAGCCTCTATGTGGCAGCCGGGCCGCGCGCGCGTGTGTCTATGTGTGTGTTGAGGGGGTCCTCTCCAGGGTCGGGCTTCCCCGGCACTCGGGAGCTGAAAGCACCCGCTCCGTGGAAGCGCGGGGGCGGGGCTGGGAGGTGGAGGCCGGGACTAAGAGAGGCGCCCCCGCACTGGCGGTGGGAGGCTGTTTGTGCTGAAATGCTAGGCAGTGGCAGCAGCCAGGAGTCCTGAGGCCCAAACGTACGAGCGCCCCCTGCCCCTAGGCCATGAGCAACACCCCAGCCCTTACACTTTCAGTTCTTTTTGGAGGCAGCTCCTTTCCTCTTTCGTCAGCATCCCTACCCCTGGTTCGGGAGAAAGCTGCTTTGCGGTGTTGAGCTGGGTGTGCCTAGTGGGGTGCCCGAAGCCACGTGTCTTGTTGGAGCAGTTAGTCCGTCTGCTCCTCTGTCAATCTGGCAAAAAAGTCTCCGTGAAGAGGGAGGGAGTTGTGTGTGTGTTCCATCATAGTCCCTCCCTCCTCCATTCCGGGATGAAAGTGGGGGCTCAGGGTAGGCACAGGCAGCGGGCCAGGGCTCCGAGAGTCACCGTCCTGGGCATCCTGTTTCCATGCTTGCCACTTAGCCTCACGGTGGAAGAATTCCCATTGTGAGGCTAAGAATGATTGAATTCCCATCTCCCCACTCTCCCAGGATGTGTCCAGGTCTGCCCCACTCTCCCCCTGCATCCACATGGGATGCTGGGTTGCCTCAGGCTCTGGATAGCAAGCTCAGCTCCTTAGAGGCCCCAGGGCCTAAGTGGTGGGGGAACTTGCTTGAAGAGGTGAGGACTGAAGGAGCTTTTTCTGCGATGGCAGAGACAGCTCCCACTGAGGACACTGAGGACTCTGAGGATCCTGAGTCTGGTCACCCACTGGGCATGGCCTTTTTGGGGCAGGTCCTGGGGTCTAGTGGTGAGGACCCCTGAAAAGGGCCTGACCACTGGGCAGAGTGGGGTCAGAGCCCTTTCTCTCCTCTGTGGCTGTCACTTCCTGGGGTCCTTAGTCAGAATCCTGTCCTTGAGATGGGGTGGGGACCTTTGGGGATGGTGCCCCTGAGCCTCTGCTGAGCCCTGGCTGACAGGCCTACTCACTAGTGAAGTCAGGTGACCACTGTCTGCACCTCCTCCCAACTTTGGTTCTTTTAGCCATCAACTTGCCCTCATCTGTCAGCACCTTCACACCTATCAGAGATGAAAATAGCAAAAAGTCATCTCCTTCTGAAGTCTTAGTCACTTCAAGGGCTACCCCTGCCACGGAGTTTTGCATTTGGGAGAGACCCAGAGAGGACAATGGCAGTGCTTAACCCAAGAAAGGGCTGTGGTTGTGGGGGGGAGCACATGCAGCATGTCACAGGGGGAGGAGGGGAGGTGGGAGCATGTCAGGAGTCGAGCTGCTTTCTTGGCCTCAGTGGCCTAGCACAGGCTGCTCCACCACCGCCACCCCTGTGTCTGGGAGGCCTTAAGCGTCATCTGTTGGCAGTGTGATGTCTCCAGGAGGGAGCCCTTGCACAGTGACAGGGGGCAGCCAGAGGTGGGTGAGGCGCCTGTGGGTGAGTGTGCGAGTGAGCAGTGTGCTATCCAGAAGGGTCAGGGGGTGGACCAGAAGGGCTCTGTAGCCCTCACCCCTTCCTGAGAGGTCCCCAACTCTGCCTCCAGGATGCTTGGCCACATTTGAGCCACCCCAATGCATGGGGACAGCTGGCAGGAAAGGATGGGACCAAGACCCGTGGGCTTACGAGGGTTATAATTACAGCCAACAGACACATCCTCTCCCCTAGACAAGTCTGGGGCTGGCAGCCCCTAATTATCACCCACCCCAAGACATCTGCCTACCCGCCATCCTCCTCTGCTCAGCCTGGAACCCAGCTTTCCATTGGGCAGGCCTGCTGGCAGCCTGGGCAGCTGGGCCCACTGGCTGGAAGTTTATCTTCCTTCTGCAGAATGGTGGCAGCCTTTGCCGCCCAGAGAAGGCGTGGGGGGAGCTGGCACCTGGGCTTTGCCCTGTTTGCTGGGGCTGACAGCGGAGCTGCTGGTGCTCCTGGTCGTCCAGGCCAACCTGAGGGTGGACGCTGAGGGCCTTGCCCTGGTGGGCAGTGGGCAGGGAATGCCAGCTTTCTGTTGCTCCCACCCAGCTCGGTGCCACCTCCTGCAAAAAGCAGGGACAACTTGTTTTCATGTCAAGTCCCCTAGTTAGCAGGGGACTATCAAAAATTAATTTAGAGATTTCACTGCCGTTGGCCCTTAGGGAGGGCAGGCTGCCTTTCCCTTCACCCCGGGAGCCCTGGTTTTCTTTCGCCGAGTAGCTGAGCGTCGTCTCTGGCTTCCCTCTGGCCTCCCAGCCCGCCCCAGACCTGCAGCTGTGTGTGTCCAAGCTCCACCAGCCCTCCACCCCATCATACTCTGGGGGCCTCTGCCTCAGTTTCCCCCACCTCTGTGTCACTGCCTGAGCCTGCTCCTGAACGGAAGGTGGATAAACAGAACTGGCTTAGGAAAGAAGAAGCCTGCCCTGCAGCCCTGCTCCCCACCTCCTAGCTCATAGGCCTGAGAGAGCCTCTCCCAGCCCATTCGTCTCTCTCTTGGCTCCTTGGGAAAACAAGTACCACACAGTAGTAAAAATCACCCCTTAAATTAAAGCTGATGACTCCTGTCAAAATGTTTTATTAATCTCATCATTTAGCAATCTTGTGGCAGTAGTGAGGCTTAGATAGATATATGTGTACACACGTATATTAAATAAATTTCGGAACACTGTGCATTAGGACATTATCTGGACCCCATTCAATTAAGGTGAATATCATCTGCAATAATTGGGAAGTGCCAGCCCACAGTGACAGCCTCTGTCATTTCGGGACGGACCACAACGACAGGCTGGCTATGGAGTGTAGTCAAGCCTCCTGGTTCTGGAGGAAGTGCTGCCGCCTGTCCGCCGAGAGACTGAGGCCCAGAAGAGCCCAGTCAGCTGCTCGCCCAAGCTGGGCCCCTGCATCAGGACCTGGAGCTTTTCGTCCTGTCCCTGTCCCTCCAGCCACCCTGTCGGTCCTCAGGAGGAAGGACACGACCTCCTGGGCCTGTTTTCTGGTTGGCTTTCAGTGAAAACACTGTCACAGCCACACGGTTGTTTTTAGATCTGAATATCGAAATCAGAATTGGAGACGACCTGATTCTTAAGTTTCTGGCGGGTGATGGCTTCTGAGGTGTCACCGCCCCTTCTGTGGGCCTCAGTGCAGCCTGGGGGTGGAGGTCTCACCTGCGACTGTGGGTATAGTCACGGCTGCGTGAGACAGGAGAGTTTGGGTATCGACTTGCTAAGCCACTGGGTCCCAGCTTTCTGGGGCAGTGCTGGCTTGGGGAGCTCTGAACCAAGTGGGGAGACAGGAAGGAGGAAGGAGGAAGAAGCAGCGCTGGGCGAAGCCTGCCATAGCCGCAGCTGCAAACAGACACTGGCCTGCTGGGGTCTTGTGCAGAAAACCACACGAGGGTGGTGGCAGCACGGGGCGGCCTGAGTTGGGGTGGGAAGGACTGGCCTGGGGGCTGCAGGGGGCTGGTGGCTGGAGAGGAGCTGGGCAAGTGTGTGCTTGCTGGCTGGTCCCCCAGCTCTGGGTGTGGAGGAAGGTCAGGGCTGGGTGTTTTCTGGGCTGGATTGGTGGGATCAAGGGATGAGGAGAGGATCTTGCTTTGTCCTCCAACTGATGTGAGCTTCTGTGGCCTTAGGTGGCTCGCCTTTAAGCCTCAGGTTTCTCGTTATGAGCCAGGGTCAGCCTGTTGCTATTCCTCAGAGCCCCCCAGTGGGCCTTCACCTATCTGTTCACAGCACGCTGTGAAGCCTGGGTGATCTCATGCTCGGTGTCCTCTCTGACCACCCCTCTTTCCTCCCCCCGCCCCCTGCTCTGCAGTCATGCTGGCCTCCTTGCTGCTCCTTAAACAATGAATGCTAAGCACACGCCTACCTCAGGGCCTTTGCATTTGCTGCTCTCACTACTTGGGATGCTTTTCTCCCAGATACTTGCTCATGCTTTTACTGTTTCAATCTTTGCTCAAATGCTACTTCCCAGAGAAGCCTTCCTTGGCAATTTTTTTTTTCTGAAAAATCCCCTCTGGGTCATTCTCTGTCTCCTTACCAGCTTTATGTATTTCATAGCCCCTGGGTTCCTTGAAGTGCCACGTGTCTGTGTGTAGATGAGTTGACTGTCTCTCCTGTGCCACCCCCACTGGGACATTGGCTCCATAGGGCAGGTATTTGTACCTGTTTTGCTCCCAGCAGTTTCCCTAGTGCCCAGGCAGAGTCTGGCACACAGTAGGTGCTCGGCACATATTTGAGTGACGTATTGAGTAACCGAGTGGTTGTGGCAGATGGGGCTGTACCCCGTGCCTGGCCCCACAAGAGGGCTTTCAATGTAGTAAGAATTCAGTGCATGGTGTGAGTCCTCTCCGCGGACACGGATGCTGCTGCAGATCCTGCCCTGGCTCTTTCTGCCTTGGTGGGGGTGGCTGCCACACTGTCTCTGGGCAGGGACCCGGCTTTGTCTTGTTACTTATTGAGAATTTCTTGTGTTTTGAGCCTTGGGCCCGACACAGAGACAGGGGTGAGGGCAGTGCTGTTTAGACAGGCCCCCAACGTGCGCCCGGGCCCATCGGTGCCAAACAAGGATGCAGAGAGAGGCTGTGTGGAGTTAGCTGTGGAGGAAGGCGGTGCTGGGAACCTGGGTAATCAGGGCAGGGCTCCTGGAGGAGGAGGGGTCGCTCCAGGTGGCTGAGTTCACTGGGATGAAGGGGGAGGGAACTGGGGAGGGAAGCACAGGGAAAAGACCGGAAGTTCCCTCCTCCTTAGTTTCCACTGGCCTCAAGTTAAAGGATTTCTCCACCCCACCCCTCCTTTGTCCTCCTTCCTTTCCTTTCGAACCTGTTTCCCAGTGCCCACCACATGCCTAGCACAGAGCTGGTTGCTTCTGAATGGACCCCTTTGTGTTTCAGTGGAGCAGGGAGGTTTGGAGCTTCCGGACTTGGGAAGGTTCAAGGTCAGTGCGGTGAGGTGGCGCAGCTCCAGGAAGAGCAGGAAGGGGCCCAGGCCCACTGTGCGCCCACTGTGCTCCCCTCCTTGCTCTTAGAACATGGCTGAGGCTGGGTGAGGGGCTGGGAGCAGGGCTGCTCTTCCTACTGATAGAGAAATAGATTACCTGGGAGAGGAGGGTAGGCAGAGCCCAGGAATCACTCACTCACATCACGTTCATTTCCTTCCGCCAACTCAGTGTGGGTGCCAGGCCCCGTGCAGACTGGGAGGTATCAGGATCAAGGTGAGCAGGACCAACCCCCTCAAGCTGTGGCCCAGGTGGGCAGAGCATTGTGCTGTTAGGGTTTGAGGCGCTAACTGGCCAACCCTCTTTCCCTGTGGACCAGGAGACATGCAGGTGGAGATCAGACTTGGCCTTGCTGCTGGCGCAGCTGGGGTGGAGCATGGCTTCTGAGGACCTGCTCCCTGAGTCCAGACTGGGCAGCCAGCCGTGCCTCTGCCCAGCCAGTGGGTGGCTGCAGGCTGGTGTCTGGGACCCAGATGGGCTCCTGTGAGGGAGGGGTATAGGAAGGAAGGGGGAGACCTCAGTTCTCCCTCACTTCCCCTTGGGAGAATGAAGCTGCCAGCCCCTCCTTCTGTGGAAATGTGCAACAGGAGGCATCGAAACAGATCCCAAAGCCACTCCACTTATCCATTTATATCTCCCCAGCTTCGCGGAGCACCTGCGTTGGGCTGGGCCCCACAGAAGCAGAGGCGACAGGCATGAAATAAGTGCTGAAGGGAATATGGAAACACTGAGGGGCCGAGGCAGGCAGCAGGTCAGGGAGCTTGGCTCCAGGAAGGCAGAGGACAGGGGCCTGAGGCAGCCCTGGGCAGGGCTGGAGCCCTCTATGGGCCTGGCTGTCCTGCAGACCCCGAGGGGCCGGCCTGTGGAGGAGCCAGGAGCCAGAGAGCCCGTCAGAGGGCTGCACGCAGGAGGGGGTGCTGGCTGTGGCCCCCACCACTGGGCTCACAGTGCAGGACTCTGTCCTTTATTTTGGAGTTTGGGGAAATTCCATTTCCTTAGGTTTAAGAGAATAAAAAGCAGCTCTGTGAGAACTAAATTGGAGTTTAGTAAATCACAGTAGCCAACTTTGGATTTGGTTGTTTCGTGGTTTGTGGTTCGTTCTGGCTCAGGCCCTGGTTGCCAAGGGGAGGATTTAGGTTAGACCTGGGAAAGCCACTGGCATCCTGCTCGCTCAGACCAGGCAGGTTTGGGAGCCTGCCTCAGGCGGCAGGGAGGCCCTCAGGGGGCTGAGGGGGCTGGGGGGCAAGGGTGCACTGCAACCATCCCTCCAGCTCTCCGCACATCCTCTTTTACTGAAGAGAGTGTTCCAGAAAATGCCCTTGCCTGTGAGCTGTTGCTGTGCGGAGATGACTATGGGCTCTTCCCTCTGCTCCTCATCCCTTCCTGCTTGGCTCTGTCATCCCCTGGAGCCAAAGAATCTAGCAAGGGCTGGAGAGGGAAGTGGATGCACTGGGGGACAGAGGGGGAGGGAGGAAGGGAGAGGGAAGATGAGGGAGAAGAGACCCACATGGGGTGGGGTGGGTGCACTGGCTTGGACCTGCAGCCATCCTGGGGACTTCCCCTGGAGAGGGGTCCCCCCTCACTGTCCCGGTTTGAGCCCTCCTGGCTGTTTTGGAATCGAAGGGTGGTGGTCTGAGGGCTCTGAGCCTCCCCCCACCTGCTGCCCCTCCCCTCAACCCCAGCCTCTGCTCCTGGTGACTCCTTTCACTCACAGGGTATTTTTACCTTTCCCTTGTTCCTGTTCCATGATCAAAGGAAGAAGGGGAGGCTGAAAGAGGCCGTGGTGTGCCCGGTTCTGTGGAGAAGCTCAGAAAAGGCAGGACTGGTGGGGCTGAGGGAAGCAGTGGGACCCAGTCCCTGTGGTGGGGGGCTGTGGGCAGTCCAGCCAGCTTGGGCAGGGCCCCTATCCTTCGGTCTTGCTTTTAATCCTGCGTGTATTTGCTTGTGGCCTCACTGAGGCCTCCGTCCCCATGCGGTTTTCTGTTCTTTCTGTGTGTGTGTGTGTGTGTGTGTGTGTGTGTGACTCTGGTGTGTGTGAGCCTGCAGTGTGTGACTGCAGTGTGTTTGTGGTGCCCTGTGTGTATACACTGCCCAGCCCAGGCTTCAAGGAGAAACCAGCTCGAACCCTCAGGGAGGAGCTGGGAGCCTGGGTGGGGCCTGTCGGAGAGCTGCTGTCCTGGCCTCCCAGCCCGAGGCCCTGCTGCAGCCTCTGCACACGCGGTCTGCCACGATGCCCCAAATCCCTCCTCAGGACATTCTGCAAAACCAGGCCTGAACTCCTCGGCTGTCAGCACTGGGCAGGGCCAGCATGGTGCAGCAGTCAGGGGCCTGGGCAGCCTGCACAGGCCCGGTGTCACTAGCTGAGGTTCGTGCTTTGGGGTCCTCATCTGGGTGCTAGGGATAAAAATGTCCCTGATACGCAGGTGAGTGTTACCCAAGGAAATGTAAGCAAAGCATTTAGGACAGTTCCTGGCACATAGCAGTATGTTGTCATTTGCTGTCATTTCTCCTCGGGACACTTGGCATTTGGACAAGGTAGTATTTCATTGAGCAGGCTGTCCCCACGGCATCTCTGTCCGATGCCTGGATGCAGGCTAGTAGGCAACTCCTTCCCATCGTTGTGACAAATGAAAATGCTTCTGCAGGGTCAGTGCATCCCTTTGAGTGGATTTTACTCCAACCCACCCGTTTCCCAGATTTTGAAGCTGAGGCCTCTCTGGAGGGTGTGCCTGCCCCCCCACCCCCCGCAGGGCAGTAGCAGGTCTGTGTCCTCTGTCTGAGGCTTCTCCAGTTTCTCTTCCCAGATTGCCCAGTATTGGCCGCAGCACCTGGGCCCCATCCTTTCGGGGTCCCCGCCCCTGGGAAGGAGCTCTGGTGAACTCCAAGGCGGGGTTAGTGATGGTGACAGTTCCATTCGGGTGTGATCACCTGCTGCATTTCAACAGCTCTTGCACCTCCCCAGAGCGCAGACCCCCAGCCCAGCTCACTGTGTTCTGGCTTCGGGGGTGAGGGTGGTGTTAGGAAGCTGTGGCCGTTCCTGTAGCCGTCCCTGGGGCTCTCTCAGTGTGACTGGTGCTGGCTTTGAGTCCTGGACCCACCCTGACCTGCCATGTGACTTTGGGATGCCACTGGGTTACTGGTTCACCCTCAGAATGGGGCTAAGAACAATTAACAGCGTGTTCTTGGCCTCTGAAGAGCTGATGGGGAAGGGGGTATTTTGATGAGGGAGTGAGATGTGAGGGTCCAGAAGGCACTTGGCAGAGAAGCCCAGGAGCTGAGGCTGGACTCCGGGCTGTGGGAGTCTCCTCCCTGCCCTGACCCAGAACTGGAGCAGTTGGGGTCTGGGGGGGAGGGGGGGTACAGGTGGGGGAGGGGTGGCTCTTGAGACCATGGCTTGGCCTTGATGGAGGGACCACACACCCTGGGGAATCTCCCAATGCAAACACAAGCCCTTCTTCTAAATGGCTAGGGAAACTGAGGCATAAAATGAGCAGGCGGCTTGCTGGTCTTCATTTGACAACCCCTGCAGAAGGGCGTCTAGGGTTGGCCCTCCAGCCCAGCTCTGACTCAGCTTCCAGCCTTCTCCCCATTGCCCTCTCAGTCGGCCCGGGGGAAGGAGGTTGCTGGCTTTGAGCAGGGAGGCTGGGGGGAGGAAGGGAACCCCGGGGGAAATTAGCCCAAATTAGCAGTGAGATGAGGAAGAGCTGGTGCTCTCTCCTCTCCCCTGGCAGATAAATATTTAACCGCCACAACAATAACAATGCTGAGGATCCTAATAGTGTGGGGTTGCTCAGGCAGTAACCAGAGCCCCAGTCTCAGAGGGAGGAGGTGGGGGAGAGAGAAGCAGTGGAGAAACTGAGAGAGGAGAAGGGCTGAGAGAGGGAGGGGCAGGGAGGGAGGCACAGTGAGCCAGAGCCCAGGGTTTGCTCTGTGCCCAGGTCACAGGCGGCTGGGGTGGAAATAGGAAACGGGAGGGTCTGCCTTGCACTCTCCTGAACCCCCGACTGCCCCAGCCTCTCCCCAGCTGGCAGGGTGGGCAGCTTCCAGCCTGATTCCTTCTCTGGGGGCCTTGTCGGCCTTCCTGTCTGAGTCCTCAAGACACCTAGGTGTCCCTGGTTCCAGAGCTGGGAGCTGGGAAGCTGGGTGCTAGGCGATGCCCTCCTGGTCACTGCCTGTGTGACTTGGGCAAAATGCCCTCCTGCTCTGGGCCGCAGTCTCTTTGTAAAACGGGGTTGGGTCCGGTGGGGCTGGTTTCTTCTCCTTCATGTGGATGAGTGTTGAGGAAGCACCCCTTCCTCCCAAGCCAGTCCAGGCTGTCCTCTGAGGAGTGTGCCCTCTGATGCCCAGGCTTCTGATGGCAGTGGGTGCAGGCCTTAAGAAATGCTCAAACGTGACCCAGTTTCTGCCTTAAGCTCTCCCATTTGGACCCGGGTTGAGCAGCAGCCAGGAGGAAATGAAGATGAGATTTGTGGAGTCTTTGGCGATAACCTCCAGCGTCTCCTCTCAGGCTCCTGATGAGAGATCAGAATAGCTAATGTCTTCTTTGGGCTTCTGTTTGATTCTCTCTCTCTCTTTCTGTCCCTTCTAAGGTTGGTAGGAGGGGAGCATTGGAGCCATTTCCTCTTTGATGCCAAGGTACGCCAAGCTAGGAGCACGCTGCTCAGCTCACAGCCATCCACCAAGAGCAGGCCTGCGGGGACCTGTGGACTGAGGTCACCACTTTGCTTGTTCGTCCTGGCCACCCCCTGCCACCTGCGGGCATGGCCTCTGCCAGCACTGCCTGAACCGCAAGGAGCACCAGCATGGTTTCCCCCGTCGGCAGCCCTCAGCCGTCCCGCTGCTGAAGCTGCCCTGGAGAGGCTTGTGGGGGTTGCTCTGCCCATGCCCACCCTGGCTGTGGGGCCAGGGGCCTGCCAGGGCTAGGAGTGGGCCTGCGTTCATGGATCATCTCTAGGGATCTCGAGATGCCTGGGAAGAGAGGCTGGGGCTGGTGGTGGGCCCGCCTGCCCTTTTGCCTTCTCCTCAGCCTTTATGGGCCTTGGGTGCCTTCCTCTCTGGGGAAGCCCAAGGGCCACCCCCACATGAATTCTATCCGCATAGATGGGGATATCACTCTGGGGGGCCTGTTCCCGGTGCACGGCCGGGGCTCAGAGGGCAAGGCCTGTGGAGAACTGAAGAAGGAGAAGGGCATCCACCGGCTGGAGGCCATGCTCTTTGCTCTGGACCGCATCAACAATGACCCGGACCTGCTGCCCAACATCACTCTGGGCGCCCGCATTCTGGACACCTGCTCGCGGGACACCCATGCCCTCGAGCAGTCACTGACCTTTGTGCAGGCGCTCATTGAGAAGGACGGCACGGAGGTCCGCTGTGGCAGTGGCGGTCCACCCATCATCACCAAACCTGAGCGTGTGGTGGGCGTCATCGGCGCTTCAGGGAGCTCAGTCTCCATCATGGTGGCCAACATCCTTCGTCTCTTCAAGGTTAGTGCCTGCTGGTTGGCCTCAGAGGGGTCCTTCCACCAACACGGTGCCAGGCCTGGCCAGCTCCTTGCTCCTCTTCCTTATTCCAAGAGAGAAGAGATTTTGTTTGTTTTTTTACATTCATTGATTGGAGAGAGAGAAACATCGATTCATTGTTCCACTTATCCATGCCCCATCAGTTCCTTCCAACATGCCTTGACCAGGATCAAACCTGCAACCTTGGTATGCCAGGACAATGCTCCAACTAGCTGAGCTACCTGGCCAGGGTTTCCTGGAAGTGGTTTCTGAAAGTCTGGGGCCTGTGCTAGGCTGAGTTTAGGCGGAGCAGAGCAGAGGTGTGGAAGGAAGGTGAGGCGGGGGCGGGACCCGGCTGTGTGCTGCTGACCATGGTGCTGAAACAGCACTGCCGCCGGCCCCGCCTCAATCAGTTCCACTCCTGCGGGGAATTCTGAACCAGACAGAAAGGAGGAGCTGGTGCACAGGAGGAGGGGGAGATATGCAGGCCAATGTAGGAAAAGACAGACGGATAGAAAGGTAAACAGATTAAGAGACGGGCAGATAGAATGGAAATACGAATGTTTCCAGGGTGAAAAAGTAAGACTTTTGTTTTGACATTGTTTTCGAGTAATTGCAGTTCCCAAGAAAGATATGTTTTTCTTTTGGGTTACTGCGGAAACCCCGCGTGTCCCTTCTGCACCGCCCCAAGATTCTGGTTAGAAACATGTTCCGATTTTCTCTGTGGGCATTGGGCCACTGGGCCCACAGAGGATGGAGATGAGGACGGAAAAGAGCCTGGGGCGAGCAGGTGGTCGCTGTTTCTGTGCCCTTGGCCCTGAACCAAGCTTCCTTACTCATTTCCTTCCTCTGCCCTTTCTCCTAGTGCACCTTTCTCCCTTTCCTTCTGGAATCACTCCCTGCTCCCTCCCTTCCTCTCTTCCTGGGGCAGGAGCTGCTGATTTGCAATTCAATTGGAGCCGAGTGCTTCGCTAAGCTGCTAAAGCAACTGAAAGCTACCGGGTAGAGAGAAAAACATTACAAGCATTTTACCCATAATTATGTGCCTGCTCCTGTCTCAGAGCCTCCTTGTTTGCTCTGTGTTTGTGTGTGCAATGAGAGAGAGAGAGAGAAAGAGGAAGCCTTTGGATCCCTCCTTCACCCTGGTGTCCGATTCTCAGCCCCTGGATTTGGCCTCTTGTCTCCTCAGTCTCCAGAGTGAGGGATTGGGCTAAGAGGGGCTGATGGCCCCCTGCAGGGTGGGGAGTGCTGAGCCCAGAGTCTTATCTCTGGGACCCTTTCTGCAGCCCCCTCCCAGCCCCACCTGTATCAGCACTGTGTGTTTGTGGGGGCAGCTGAGGTGGGGAAGAGCGGTGCAGAGGGTCTGGGGGGGGGCAGGTGGAAAGAAAGGGGGCTAGAGTTGTCCGTCACTACACTGCACCTGGTGGGGTAAGGACTTGGTCGTGGGCTGATGTGGTCTCCATGTGCCATATAGTTCTTGCCTTTGTGCCTTTTTCCTTGAGCGTTGGTTTTACTCAATGAGATGATAGAGATGAAAAACAATTTTAATTTGAGAATGAATGGATACGTTATGAAGAATGCAAAACAAAGGTGAAGGAAGTAGGAGACTTGAAGGAAACTTTGCCTCTGCTGAGGACAGTCTGAACAGTCCCTGAGGAGCTGTGTTTGGGGCCATTCCCATGGGGATGGTTTGGGAATGGCAGCCCAGTCCAGTCCTCCCACCCGTTCAATTATACAGTGAGTCTCGGAGACCCAGAGAGGGTGGGGGCAGGCCTTGGCTGTCCCAGCTGGGGCCTAATGATGGCCTGGGTTGCCTGGGTCATCTGCCTGCTGTGGAGGTGAGGAGAAGGGGGCCATCTAGCAGAGGGGCAGTCCCTGGACTCCTTGTCACCCTGTCTGCGAGGGGCACAGGACCCTCCCCCTCCAGACCAGAATGTGGCTGGGGCTGCACAGAAGGGTGGTTTAACAGCCTGTTCGGGCCCTCGGGGCTCTGACATTAGTGCGGGTCCCTCATACCACCTCCCGGGGGGCGGGGGGCAGTGCCCACCTTGGGGGGAGGTGGAAAAGATCAGAGGAGCTGAGAGGTGTCACTGAACACCTCTCAGTGTTAGGCCTTAAGGTGTGTTCTTGGAAACATGGGTATTTTGGGGTGAGGAGGTGCCTGTGTCCCACACCGGGTGGTCTCTGACTTTTGTGGCCTTCCCAGGATTGGGGAGG
The DNA here is from genome assembly GCF_014824575.4 of Sturnira hondurensis. Classification (NCBI taxonomy): domain Eukaryota; kingdom Metazoa; phylum Chordata; class Mammalia; order Chiroptera; family Phyllostomidae; genus Sturnira; species Sturnira hondurensis. Next base: position 1,824,080 of record NW_028080209.1, on the reverse strand, counting down.
TCTTGGGTGGGTTGAGGGGATCTGGGGCTAAAGTACCTCACCTGCCAGGGGCTCCCAGGTGTTCCTTCTCTGCACCAGATCCTGGCTGAGGTCTCAGTCTGTGCCTGTTCAGATTACAGAGAGATGAGTGGGTTGGGGTGGGGGCCATGTGTCCCTGGGGCTGCACAGGGAGAAGGAATGGGGACCACAGGGATGGGTGGGACAGGAGCGGGGAGAGGGAGAGAAGCAGGCTGAGCACTGTGGTCTGCGTTCCCGGGCCCCTTTTAACAGTGTATGTTTTAGGCAGGCGACAGGAAGCCTCCTCAATAATTAAACTGATTATGAGAGGCTGAAAGGAGAGGCCAAATGAGAAACGTAAAAACCATTTACAGGCAAAAAGGTTGAACTTGGGGAAGGAGGTCAGGAGGAGCCTCAGGCTGGAGAGGGTGAGGGAGGGGCCCCTGGGAGACCCCAGAGCTGCCCTGTCTGGTGTCTGTTTCCAGGGTAGCACAGTGGCCCCAGCCCAGCTCCTGCTCCCACTAAGGGCAAGGTATTCCCAGGGCCTGCTGGGAACTCCTTCCAGAGGCTGTGATCATAGCTCTCCTTCCTCCAAGAGGTGAGTTTCCTGTGCACAGCTTGGAGAAGTGCTCTGGCTTTGGGGGCCCTAGGGGTAGTTTGCAGCCTAGAGAATGCTAATGGGGTGCAGTCAGGTGAGGGTGTGAACAAAACTCACATCTAGCAGAACCGGAAGAGGCCAGCTCCCCACCCTGTGGGTGCAGAAACTGCACCCTGATAGGCGACAGGACAGGGCTGAGATGGAAGTCAGACCTCTCGCTTCAAACCTGACTCCTTCCAGATCGCCTGCCCAAGTAAACTGGGTTGGGGATCAGAAGCCTGGGAGGTCACAGGTCTGACAGCTTATCTTCCTCATTTCCCTGCTCCTACCCTTTCCGTCATCCTTGTTTTGGCTCTATTCTTCAAGAAGAAGGGATATCGATGAATGTAAAGAATACCTTTTTTGGGTGATCCTAAACCCAGGAGGTGTGGCCTGTACAATGCTGTGTTGTGGGGACAGCCCAGCTTCTGGAGCCCGTCAGGTCTGGGTTTGAATCTCAGCTCTGCCAGAGTTACCTCACCATAGCCACTCACATATCAGTCACTTACATTATAGTGTGAATGAACCAGTGGTAACTTTTTTTTTTTAAAGATTTTATTTATTTTTATATATCTTTAGAGGGGAAGGAGAGAGGGAGAGAAACGTCCATGTATGGTTGCCTTTCGTGCATCCCCTGNCTGCTCCCACTAAGGGCAAGGTATTCGCAGGACCTGCTGGGAACTCCTTCCAGAGGCTGTGATCATAGCTCTCCTTCCTCCAAGAGGTGAGTTTCCTGTGCACAGCTTGGAGAAGTGCTCTGGCTTTGGGGACCCTAGGGGTAGTTTGCAGCCTAGAGAATGCTAATGGGGTGCAGTCAGGTGAGGGTGTGAACAAAACTCACATCTAGCAGAACCGGAAGAGGCCAGCTCCCCGCCCTGTGGGTGCAGAAACTGCACCCTGATAGGCGACAGGACAGGGCTGAGATGGAAGTCAGACCTCTCGCTTCAAACCTGACTCCTTCCAGATCGCCTGCCCAAGTAAACTAGGTTGGAAGTAGGACTGGGTCCCAGACCTTCACTGGGGATCAGAAGCCTGGGAGGTCACAGGTCTGACAGCTTATCTTCCTCATTTCCCTGCTCCTACCCTTTCCGTCATCCTTGTTTTGGCTCTATTCTTCAAGAAGAAGGGATATCGATGAATGTAAAGAATACCTTTTTTGGGTGATCCTAAACCCAGGAGGTGTGGCCTGTACAATGCTGTGTTGTGGGGACAGCCCAGCTTCTGGAGCCCGTCAGGTCTGGGTTTGAATCTCAGCTCTGCCAGAGTTACCTCACCATAGCCACTCACATATCAGTCACTTACATTATAGTGTGAATGAACCAGTGGTAACTTTTTTTTTTTAAAGATTTTATTTATTTTTATATATCTTTAGAGGGGAAGGAGAGAGGGAGAGAAACGTCCATGTATGGTTGCCTTTCGTGCATCCCCTGCTGGGAGTTGGCCTGCAGGGAACTGGCCTGCAACCCAGGCATGTGCCCTGACTGGGAATCGAACCGCAATCCTCTGGTTCGCAGGCCTGCGCTCAATCCACTGAGCTACACCAGCCAGGGTTCCAATGGTAACTTTTCTTTTTTTTTTTTTTTTTTAATATTTTATTTATTTATCTTTAGAGGGGAAGGGAAGGAGAGAGGAAGAGAAACATCCATGTATGGTTGCTTCTCATGCATCCCCTGCTGGGAACTGGCCCCTGCCGGGAATTGACCTGCAACCCAGGCATGTGCCCTGACTGGGAATCGAACCGCGATCGTCTGGTTTGCAGGCCCGAGCTCAATCCACTGAGCTACACCAGCCAGGGCCCAATGGTAACTTTTCATTAGAGCAACCATTGTTGAGGGGAGAAGGAACATCCTAAGTGCCCTGGAAGGAGGTCTTGTCAAATCCTGGACCTGTAAGGGCCCAGAGGATCCAGAAATCGTCCATTGAGTTGCGTGTTCATTTTATAGCGCAGAAGGAAACTGGGGTCTGAAGGAGGGGAGTGACATGGTGTGCTGGCTAAGAACTTGGACGCTGCAGCTAGACAGCCTTTGCCACCTTGGCAAATTGTTTAGTCTGTTTGTGCCTCAGTTTTCTTGTTTATGAAATGGGGATGATAAATGGTCTCTTAGACCAGGTGTGTGAATTAAAAGTTAATGCCCACAAAAGGCCTAGTGCGGTGCCTGGCACACAGTCAGCCCACAGGAAAGGTCACTGTACAGCTTGTAGCTGAGCCCGAAGTCAGCATGAGAGACTCGTCCATGTGGAAGAGGCTGGAACGGGTGGGCAGAGACAGACGGTGACCTTTGAGGCTGATCCTGGAGAGGCCCCACCATCTGCTGGGTCTCCTGTGTCTCTCTGCAGAGTGTTGAGACCCAGCAGCCAACCTAACTTTTGGATAATGAGAGTTTTCGTGCTGTCACAACAGTGGGGATGAGAAGGAGTGGGGTGGAGTGGAGGGAGGGCACGGAGGGCAGTCAGGAAAGAGGATGGGCGGGACGCCAGCCGGTGGGTGGGCAGGTGCCCCGGCTTCCCAGGAGAGGCACCTGGATGCTGGTGATGGAGGGTAGCCCCCAGCGCACCACCCCCACCTGGCCGTGTGAGTTCCCTTGTCCCACGCGGGGCTATGAGTGCTGGGAGCGCTGGTGGCTGCTCCCAGGGAAAGCTGCCTGCCTGGTGCCGGGCTTGTCTGCTCCTCACCGCCTAGCCCAGGGCTCCTGGGGGGACTTTGTGGCTTAGCTAACACCACATACCCTGTTGAGGATGTGAGTTTTGTGTTCTCCAAGTATTTTGACTGCACAACTAAGAGAAACTTTGGAGGGAATCAGACAGTCTTCCACAGCCTGGCCATCTGCCTGGAAGACAGTCTGTCCTCTTAGCACCCAGGACAAAAACACGTGGCAGTGTTCTGACCACCCTCTTTCCACTGTCAGCAAGCCCTGCAGCTGCCTCTCAGAGTGTGCCGTGGTGGCGTGGGCGGGGGGTGGGGGAGGGTCTCATGCTCCTGCCCCGCCTGGTCTCACCCAGGCCGCTCCCTGGGCCTCCACAGGGGCCTCCACGGCCAGACTGTCGCTCAGCAGCCAGCATGGTCTTTCTAAAAGCCACTTCAAATCTGCTCATCCTTCTGCTTAAACTCTTTATTCATGACCTGTTGCTCTTGGATTAAAATGCAAACGCCTGGCCCCATGCCTGTCTGAGGGGCCCTGGGCTCCCTGCGCCCCGACTCCGTGCTTGGCCTCTCCCGGTGCGGGCATGCCGGCCTCGCCGTTTTTCTCGTGTCGCTGGTGACAGCGCACTTTCTCCGCTCCAGGGCCTGTGTGCTGGCTGTCCCCTCTGTCTGGAATGTTCTCTCCCACTCTTTGAGGCTGGATTCTTGTTACATAATCTTAAGCTTAAATGGACTTTCTTCAGAGAGGCCCCTGCCCCACCCCTGTGCCCAGTTTGTGGTTGTGTTCACATTTGTGTTTCTGTTTGCTGTTGGCTTTTCCTCCAGCCTGTCGTCCGACTTTGTGTGGCCCAGGAGCTAAGGATGGTCTTTGTGTTTTAAATGTTTGGAAAAAAAATCAAAAGCATCATACTATGCCATGACACAGGAAAATCTGTGTGATATTCTGATTTCAGTGTCTGTACAGTGCTGTGGCCACTTGGGCACGCCCGTCCGGTACGTATCGTCTAGTGCTGCTCTCAAGCCACGGCCTCGGCACTGAGCGGGCGAGACAGAGACCACTGGCGGACCTCTGCTAGGCCGTAGGCTGTGCCTCTAGGACCCCAAATTGATACCGGGCCCACTGCAGGCCCCCAAGAAATCTTGGCCAAACGGACTTGTGGGAAGTGAGGCATCTGCCGCCTGCATGTCCCTCAAAACTCTGTGGCAATGTCAGGGTAGCCACGGCCTGAGAGCCTTGTGTCTGCTCCCAGCTCTGGGGGTGAGTGCGGCAGGGCCCACCTTACCATTAGGTCAAACCAGTGCCCACCAGCGCCCACCTCACTGTGACCCTTAAGCAGAGTCCTGACAACAAGCCCAGGGCAGGTGCACAATGCGATCTGAATTCTGTGTGTGGAGAATGGAGGCACAGAGGTGTTGAGTGACTTGTGTGGGTCACACAGCTGGTAAGAGGTGGGGCTGGTATACGAATCTCAGCTGTTTGGCCGTGAGCCTGCCCTTCTTACCACCCCGCTCTCCTATGTCTTGGCTATCAGGTAGGTTAGGGTTTGAGATCTGACCTCACGCTCACGGTGTGGCCTTTCTGAGCCTCAGTTCACTCAACTGCAAAATGGCTCACCGAGCAGAAACAGCAATGCACTCAAAGCCTTTAGTAGGTGCTGGGGGTACAAGTCTCACTGGAACGGGTTTGGTGGGCCTTGGCAGGGTGTCCACCTTTTGGCGTCTCTGGGTCACACTGGAGAAGAGTTGTCTTTGGCCAAACATTAAATACACAAACACTAATGAACATAGATGAGCAAAAAAAAAAGGTTTTAAGTAAATGTATGATTTTGCATTGCGCTGCACTCAGAGCCGTCCTGGGCCTCAGGTTGGACACCCGGCCAGTGTGGCACAGTGCTGGGCCACTGAGGGTGTGAGAAGGCGTGGCCGAGGGGACGGAAATGGGTCTCACTGAGGGGGATGGCCGGGGGCTGCTCTCCTAGTGTGGGGGCCACACAGCCCATCCTCTGATTTACAGCGACTCTCTTCCCCTAAGCCCAGGTGCGGGTATCCCTCGGTGGTGGCAGGAGTCTGTGAAAGGGGCCTCAAGACCCGGTCAGGTGGGTTTTGAACAGACAAGAGAGAAGGAGGTGGGAGGAGGGGGATGTGGTGATGGGGAGCAACCCCTGTGAAGTCTGGGGCCCCCAGACGGCTCCCTGCCAGTTCTCCTGTGCCCTTGGCTGGGGCCAGGGTTGGGGCCACTGGGGTAGAAGTGCCATCACACCAGGGACTCTCAAGCCCGGCTCATCACAGCAACCTGGGGAATGTTCTACTCCTGGGCCTCAGCAAGTGATGACACCTGGGGGCTGCATCTGTCTGTATTTGGACACTGGCTGGGAGGCTCTGCTGGCTGCAGGACCAGGTACCGTGAGTTCTCCTCAGTACCCCAGTATTCCTGTCCCAGCTGGCTTTTCCCCGGAGTGTCCCCCACCTGCTGTTCAGGCCTCTCAAGCCCCCTCCCTTCGAGGTGCGCCCAGTATTCGGAACCTCTCTGAGCACGAATATGGGAGGTGAGGGAGTGGAAGCAAGAGGAGGTCAGCTCTGGTGGATGGACTGGCATACAGGCTCATTAGTGTGGGATTAAAAGGAGGGAGTAGAGGCCTTTGGGGGCCATTTTTTGGACACACCCTGGAGGGAGGCCTGGGGGTGCATTACATTGTGGACAGGCTGAGGTGGGGCCGAGTCCAGAGAGGCTCAAGTTCGTAATGGCTGGCTTCCAGCTGACACTGGGCCGTCTGGACCTTGGTTTGCCCATCTGTGAAAATTGACTCATTCGTTCATTCATTCTCCAAATCTGAATTGAACATCCCTGAATCTTTCAGCGATGTGGTGGTTCTCCCTGTGGCTGCACGCTGGGGTCACCTGGAGAGTTTTAATGGTCCCGGTGCTGGGTCCCACCCCAGGGGTTCAGGTGGAATTGGTTTGAGATGGGCCTGGGCTCCCCACGTGATGCCCATGTGCAAACCAGGAGGACAGCCACCACCCCAAGCAGGAAACAAACCAGGTGGAAGCCTTGCCCTGGCTGGATTCTGTATCTGAGGGGGAAGGCGGGCCCTGAGCAGGTAGAACACGTAAATACCTGCAGAACAAAGTAGGGAAGTGGCTAGAGAGCCGTGCGGAGCAGTGGTGCTGATGCAGACGGGATGGTCGAGGTGGACTTTTAGAAGAGGGGACATTTGTTGATCAACTTGAATAGAGTGAAGGGGTTGCCTTTGGGTACCTGGAGGAAGACTGTTCCAGACAGAACAGCGGGTGCAAAGGCCCTGGGGTCGGGCTGTACTTGGTTGTTGACTTGACCCAGAAGCTCAAGAGGAAGGACCTAGATAGCTCTGGGAGCAGGAAGAAGAGGATCAAAGGGTCTCCAAAATCCACATCCTGCTCCTTCTTATTGCAAAGGGTATTGTGGGAAGAGGGTCACCAGGGTTCTAGTGACCTTGGGCAAGTCACTGGGCCTCTTAGGACTTTAGTTTCCTCACCTGTAAAACAGGCAAGTGGACCCTGGATGGTCCTTGTGAAGCCACGGAGGTGATGGAGGAGGAGCCACAGGGCAGGGCCTGTATGAGCGGCGTGTTCTTCCCCTTGGTTCCCACCTTGCTGGCTCCCCCTGACCAAGGTGTCCCTGTGCCTCTTCTAGCTCCTCCCCCTCCACTTCCCTGCTGAGGGTGAACGGAGTCGGGTCCTGGGGACATGAGTGAGGCAGGGCCGGCAGGGCCGGTGCTCTGAGAGCAGTGGTGTACATGGGCCCTGGGATTGGATGGTCTGGGTTCATCCCCTTGCTCTGCCATTTGTTACCTGGGAGGCGCTTCTTTGTGCCTCAGTTTCCTTGTGTGTAAAATGGGGAGCTCTGTAGTAGGCACCGCAGAGGGCACTGAGGACCAGCTGAGGGTTATGTGGAAAGGGCTCAGGGCACTGCCTGGCATGGAGACTGTGGCTATCTGCCCTGTGCTTGCTCAGCGTGGTGGGAAGCCCAGAGCCCTGGCTTTGGAGGCAGCCATGCAGTTGGTAGCTCAGACCCCAGCCCCAGGTCACTGGGCCTCTCTGGACCTCACTCACCTCATCTGTAAGATGTGCAGGTGTTTCGCAGGTGTTTCTCAGGTGTGGAAATAGAATGGTGTCATGGGGAGTTGGCAGTATGGTGGGCATATAGGGGGACTCAGTAAGGGTAGTCTTCGTCTCCTGCAGCTGGAGTAGCTGAGGGGACCTCAAAGGGCGGAGGTGTGGTCTCTGAGCCATGCAGGTGGGGAGCTTGGCAGTGTGGAAGGGCAGCACTCTGGCTTTTGGCAGAGAGATGGCTCTGGTGGGTTTCTCTGAGTTCCCCTGTGTGATGGTCCCGGGGTCCTCCTGACCACACTGTTGGGTGTCGGGGGGCAATGTGGCTTCCCACTTGGGGGAGGGCTGTGGCCCCCTTACCTGAAGCCTTCCATAGCTCAGGGACCTGCCCTCCGGGCCTGGCTCTGCTGCCAGCTCTCTGTGGGACCCCGGACAGGCTGGCTGTCTTCCCTGGGGGACGAGGGCATTGGGTGGGCAGGCTCTGACCCCACTTGGGCCGGTGGCCACCCTGCAGAAGGGGCCCTGTGCTCACTGCCAGTGTCGGGCCTGCCATGGTATTGCCACAGCCACCGGGGGCCTTTCCAGTCACCTGGCTTGAAGTCACCTCTGCGCTGCACTTCTTGGCTGTGTTCCGTGCCCTCCCAAACCTGCCTGTGAGCCAGGCCCTGGCTGCGCCTTCCTCCTGGCAGCCTCTCCCAACGTCTGTGCGCAGAGCTGGCCTCCTCCTTCAGCCTGACTCAAAATCCAAGACTTTCCTGCCCTGTAAAGGCTGAAGTGATGCTGGGGTACTTGTGGGTCTCCCCAGAGTCTGTGACCATGTCAGGGGCAGAATTGGGCTGGACCTCTCTTGTCATTCCCCCCTCACTGGTGCCTGGCTTGAAGACAGACAGACAGACAGACAGATAAATCAGGGAGTCCGAGGAGTGGTGCCTACGTCAGTGGCGGCCCCCACCATCCGGAGGGCGGGCTAAGCGCCGCCCCCCCCCCCCCCCCGTCCAGCCCTGAAGGAACTGTGTGCTTTTCAGTTTCCTTCCAGTTTATTAAACCAGCATTTTTATGACCCAGACATGTTGGAAATGAAAAGAAGGCAAATTCTACTTGTTATTCCAATTGACCTTTACGCTTGCCGTTTGCCTGGGGGCCTGTGCTGGTGAGGTGAGGAGATGCAGGCCCAGGCCTCCATCCTTGCCCCTCTCGGCAGCCAGGGGTCATGGCCAGGGGTCACAGCCAGCCAAAGCTACTGTGCTGTGGGGAGGGGAGCAGGGACACCCTTCTCTGACACCCTTTCTCTGTGCGTCCGTCTTGGCCCCTGCCTCATCTGACTCGGTGGCTCCCTCTGTTTTCCTGAATGCCCTCCCACATCTCTCTGCTCTGCCCGGCCCCCTTTGCACTCTGTCTGCTCTGTCTGGGCCTCTCTCTGGGTGACGCTGGGCTGCCTCCTCCCAGGCCCAGGGTTAAGGCCAGGAGGCAGGAGCAGCTGATCAGCCCGCCTGTCCCTGGCCAGGTGCCCAGCCCTGTGCCCACTCTGGCCACCCACCTGCCTCACTCCTGGTCATGGCCGTGGGCATCTCAGTACTGAGCATTACCTAGTGGACACCCAGCCCACCCAGGCCCCTCTTCCCTGACTAGGCTGACGCCACAGACTCCAGAAATCCCCCTTGAGCGTGTGCATGACCGTGGGCAAGTCTTGCTGCTGCTCTGGGCCCTGCTCTGCCCGCCTGTGGGGTGAGTGGGGCTGGCTCCGCTGACTTCCCAGGGCTGTGGGGGACCAGGCCAGTACTGGGCACGAACCTGTTTCAGAAAGGGGGGTTCCTGGCTCTGCCACCTACTGACGTGCGGCCTTGGACAGGTCACGTAGCCTCTCTGAGCCCAGTTTGCAGATCCGTAAAATGGGGAGGGTGGTTGTGTTCCGTGGGACAGTGTAAAGTTACAGCACAGGGCCTAACGCGCAGCAGCTGCTCAAGAAGCAGCGGCCTGGTGAAGTGTGCTGTGTGTGTGAGAAGGGCACTCAGGTCCCTTCTCTTTAATCCCCTCACTCTGGACCTGAGTCCTCCCTGTGCTCCAGTTTCTCCCTGAGGTCTGTGGAGCGATGCCGCAGGGTGGCCCAGGAGGCACGAAGCTCGGCTCAGCCCAGCTTCCCCTCTGGCCTGCAGGTACAATGAGGGTGCAGCCTGGCTTTGGGGAGGCTGGAGGCCCTGCCTGCTCTCCAGTGTCCCCAGGGGCCAAGGGGGAATTTAAAACTCCTCACAGCTGACATATCCTGAAGGGAGGGAGAGCCACCCTGTCCTGAATGGCTCTCTGACTATAACACTCACCTGTTCTCCAACCCCCGGGACTGGCTTTAGGGGAGAGGGCAGGCAGCACTAACCTCTATCAGGGCTGTGGGCAGGGCTTGACTTCCTGTCCACACCCAGAGCCCCCACCACCTTCCAGCTCAGCTTCTGGAAGCTGCTGGGGAAACAGGGTGGCCTTCGGTGTGGCTGAAAGAGGGCAGACCTAACCCTCGGGGGGCATGAGTTCCGGGTGGGAGATATTCCGGGCGAGATATCGGAGGGGCCTGTGAGGGGCGTGCAGAGCCGGTGCACACGGCTCTCCCAGCTGTGCCTTTATTGGATCAAAGGTGAGTGGCGCCTGCAGTGTGGCTCTGACAGGGACCTGCTTCTCTCCTATATTTTAGGAACAGACTGTCTCAAGCATAGGAAACATTATACAGAATAATGTGATAAACTGCTCTGTGCCCACCACCAGGCTTGGCCAGGTATTCATATTTTGCCTTAATTTTGTGTCAAAATTTGTTTTCATATTAAGAAAGGAAGCACTACAGATATAATCAGAGGCCCCTGCAGGGGCCCTGGGTCCCACTACTCCCCTCCCCCACTAGGCAGCCGTGCCCTGTCCTTGGGCGTTGCTTTCCATCCCTCTAACTCCTGCGCACTTAAAAATACACGTCTCTCTCCACAGGTCATCCTCGGTTGTGCGCATTTTAAGCTTGATAAAGACAGAGCACACAACGCAGTGTGCGTTCTGTAGCTCGCTCAGTGTCACTTTGCTGTGTGGTTGCGTTCCTCTTCCTTGACGTGAGGCCTTCTACCTCTCGGCCTCTCGACCACGGCAGTGTCCCGTGTGTTCCCTGTTCCTTCAGTGCGGTCCCCTGGGCACATTCCATGATGACCTCTCTGGTGTCACCGATGTTGCTGCGTGACCGTCCCTGCCCGAGCCTCCTTGTGCTCTTGGGGACTTTTGGGTCACACCCAGGAGTAGGGTTGCAGAGTTGAGGGGAGGAATAAGCTTCCAGGACTTTTCTAGAGGCTGCCGTGTACTTGGCAGGGGTCTCTATACCCGCCTCCCCATGGCCCCCTCCCCCAGTAATTTAAAACAGGTTTTCAGGGGATGCCTGGGCCTAAGCCAGCCCTGCTAGGGAGACCCTTGGGGAGTGGAGTCTCATTTCTTAGAGCTCTGGGGAACTGTTGGACCAGCATTTGAAGGTTCCGCTCGCACGTCTGTCTGCACTCACCGTGTGGTTTTGTGCCAACTGCTGGCTCTCTCTGAGCTAGGTGCCCTGCTCTGGGGAACAGGGATGGCAAGGGTGGCGAGGACTCAGGCCGGCTGGCCCTTTGCTCCCTGAGGTGGTGGCTGGTGCTTCTTCAGGGCGCTGCAGCCCGGCTGGGCTCCGTGCCCCTCCACTGGTCTGTGGAGTCACGCTCGTATTCACTGTTTGGCTCAACAGTCGTCACAGACCCCCCCTTGGCACAGGCCACGCTGTGCTGCAGACGTGCAGAGTGTGGGCCCAGGGCCCCTCTCAGGAATGTGGTTGAATGGGCAGCAATTCTGTGTCAGTGAGGTGCGTGCTCTAGTGGGGGCGGAGGAGGAGCCCTGGGGGTGTGTCAGAGGGGCCTCTTCGCCAGCGTGGGGCGGGGGTATCAGGGAAGGCTTCCCGTCAGAGGACAGCTTGTTGCAAGTCCATGGCCAGTGTGTGACTAGCTAGGCGGAGGGCCACACTGGCTGGCAGGGGACAGGGGAGGGCATTTCAGGTGGGAGGGACTGGTGAGTCCAAAGGCCTGACGGTGGCAGAGAGCCTGGTGTGCTCTTTGGGTGGGGTTTGTCCCAGCGCTGCTGGGGCTCTGGTGAGGGCAGGAGCCCGGGACCGACCCTGGGTCACCTCCCTGCAGCCATCACCCTGTCTGCTCAGCCTCAGGTTGTAGCTGGAGGGGCTGATGGGAAACCTGAAGTGTGAGGAAATGTTAAGTACCTTCTAAGCGCAGTACTTTGATTATTTTAAATTGCCTAAGTGGTTTCTAAGATAGTCCTAAGTATCCCAGTGACACAGACACAGAAATCAATTAGGAAAGTACAACAAACCAGCCAGAGGGAAGTAGCCCCTTGCCTGCCCTCCCTCCTCTCATGCCCACCTTGGTCTGGCCAGTCAGCCTGGACCTCTTCCCACTGCTGCTCCTGGCCTTGGGTCCTGGTTTCTCTCTAAAGCATTTCAGGCCTGGGTAAGGGGGTCAGGAGAGAGGTGTGGGGGGCACCTGAGGTCCCCTTTAAGCATGCTTCTCTCTCCTGAATGAGCCTTTCATCCAGTGGCCCCAGGGCAGTTGGAGCCCCCAAAGCATGGTTTTCTTTTTGATTACAGCATCTTATCTGAACCCACAGCACATCCCCGAGTGTGTTCAAAGGAACCACAGGACACACACGTCCTGGCCTGGCCATGGAAATAGCACTGCTCCCTGTGTCTCCCTCGTTCCCTGTGTCTCCCTCGCTCCCTGTGTCTCCCTCGCTCCCTGTGTGCTCTGTTCCAAGGAGCTCTGGGGCCGGAGCACAGGGTGCTGGTGTAGCACACTCGGGAGCACCCTTCGTCCAGTGTTTTTGGGGAATGTGTGCACACCCACTTTTACACTTCTGCACCTCTGCTTGGTGACCTCACACAGGGCCCTTGGGGATTGCTCTCTGTCAGTGAGGAAGGCCTTTGTATGGCCATGTAGCATCCCTGCTTGTCCCCTGAGGGACACTAAGGTGGTTCCAGACCTTGTGATGGGACCAGCAGACGTGATGGGAGACTGCACCCTGGCCGCTCTGCCCGTCTCTGAGGTAAATTCCAACACACGGTGCTGGGTCAAAGGGCAAGAGTGTTTGTAATTTCTTGCCCTCCTTCCAGCAAGGGGTGAGGGCTGGACTCTCGGGGCTCTGTGACAGTGCTCCCACTGCCAGCGGGGGCTCCCTGGGTACCGTGTCAGTTCCCCCAGGAGCGCCTTACGCTCGTGCCCCCTTCCCAGTGTTTGCTCCCACCATTCTCTCTGCTGGGCGTGCCCTCCCTTCCCTTCTAACCAGCCTTGGGACCCGGGCACAGTCGTTTAGACTGTCTGCTCCCCAGTGCTCCCTTTGACAAAATACATCCAGACCAAACCGAACTGGGGACTTTTAGAGGGCAGCGAGGACGCTTTCCCACTTCCTGGAGGGCCTTTGACCTCTTCTGTTGAGGGGCTTGAATCTATGCTTGTTTCCATGTTAGACATGGCCTTAAGTATCTAGGAGTTCGCTGCCTCATTTCTCCTACTGAGGGGCACAGTGAGGTGAGAGACGGAAAAGCAGGTCACCTGGAGCACATCAGCACATGTTCATTATGTTAATTTTGTATAATTCACAAACCTCCTTTGAAAAGACCTGGCTCCTCCCCTCACTGCAGCCCCACCCATTCTTCCCCACTCTTCCAGCCTGGCTTCAGACCCCTCCCTTGTCTGGGGCCTCCCTCCCAGCCCGTGCCTGCCCTTCCCCACCTCGACTCCGGCTCCTCTGGCTCCTCGATTCCAGCTCCTTGCAGTCAGTGCTGGCCCTGAGCTTCTGCGTCCTCTAGTCTCCCTGGTGAGAGAGAAAGAGAGAGCGAGCGAGCCTGAGCTTAGGGACTGTGTTGTTCGTTTGTTTTGTGGGTCCTCATAGAGTCCAGAGGGATGAGTCAAAACATATTTTTAACAGAGGGCTGTCAATGTGGAAAAAACAAACAAGTCTATTCTTAACAGGAATCGGGCACAAAACCTACTGGAAATTGGGCGGCAGGTACTGATTCGTCGTTGGACGTTTCCCTATTTTGTGAGAGGTCAGATGAGCAGGTTTCTTTCCAGTTTGTACAGCTGTGTCCCATTTCTGAGCAACTCTGACAGGGTCATAGGCCCTGGTATGGTACCAGAAATGGGACTCAGGGGTCAATCCCAACAGCTCACAGTTCAGTCTTTCACGGTCACCTCTCGATCATTCCACTCCACAGTCCCACAAAGCGGTAGGACAGATGCCCTATTTTACAGGCAAGGACACTGAGGCCTGGAGAAGCCGATGTCCCGGAGAGGCCAGCGAGCACTTAGGATTGGAGCAGAGCTTCGAACCAGCGCCCCTGCCACCCAGCCCAGTGCCCAGCCCCTTCCACGCTGGATGTCCTGGGCAGGCGGTCGGACAGGTCCTTTCAGGGCAGTGGCCCTTCCTTACTGCAGGAGCACGTGGGTGGCATTGAGGGTGGCTGCAGGCTGGAGCCGAGTTGGTCCTCCCTCCACCCCGTGGAGCAGGGGATGGCCAGCCTTGGGTCCTTGTGTGTGGACGTGGCCTGATGTCCCCTGACTCTGTCCTGCTGGTGCTGCCATAAAAGCTGACATGTCCGTTGTAGATCTGGGAGAAAACAGAAGAACATGAAGAGCAAAGGGAATTTGCCCCTAATCTCACCATCCAGAGTGACCCCCTTGACGTGTTTGTTTTCTTCTAGCTCTTCCTCTCTGTGATTTGTGAACTTGACGTCATGACACCCACGTGCTTCTGTAGCCAGGTTTTGTCCCCCAGACTACAGCGGGGAGCATTTTCCAACTCCCTTAAGCAGCCTCTGAAACATGGTGCGTAGTGGCTGTGCAGCCCCCCACCTGGGGCGCCATCCTCTGTGCTGTGTCGCCTCTCCCCGGAGCTGCTTCCTTGTGGTGTCTGCATATCTAGCAGGCTCCTTCTCCGTGAGGAGAGGGCAGGACGGCTGGGTGCTGGGTGTGGGAAGCAGGAGGTGGGAGGGCCCTTCTTAACTGGGGAAGTTATCCTGAGAGAGGCAGGTGCTTAGGTGAGCTCCCAGAGACAGCGGTGGGAAGGTGGACACGGCAGGTGGCGTGTAGGAGGCAGAACCAGGTGTCCTTGGTGGTGCAGTGCGTGTGGGTGTGGGACTGGAGAGATGTGCTGAGCTGAACTGCAGGCATGGGGCTGGGGGACTGCGGCTTCCCTTCATTCCTGCCCAGGATGAAAGCCCCTAGAGCCCTGGAAACTACTCAGGGTTTCCATCCAGCGTGGTGGCTGAGGGAGGGGGTGGGCAGGGGTCAGGCTGGCAGGGAGGGCAGTGACCTCACTTGTACTGTTTTCTGTGGGCAGGTGGGAAGTGTGGCAGGAGGGGCCTGGGAGAAGGAGGCAGAGGCCCTGGGGCTCCCAGGGTGGCAGTGCCTCGGCCGCCCGTGTTGCCTGCTTCCACCGGGCCCCCCCCAGCCCCTGCCACTTCCACTGCAGTGCCCCAAGGCCACTCCCCACCCCTGCCAGCTGCTTCCAGTGGTGTTCCCTCTGCCCCTGAGGAATGCTCTGTCCACTTTCTCTCTACATTAAAAGAATTGAAGTGTATACACAGTAAAGTGTTCGCACTTCAGGTGCACTACTTGACGAGCCTTTATAAATGCGTGTACCTGTATGAGCATGAAGACGGGACATTTTTAGTCCCCTAGAACATGGAGCCCCTCCCTTGTCAACACCCCCTCTCCTCGGGGCTTCTCAGGAGCCTGACTTCTGTGTAACAGCATAGAGTGGTTTTGCCTGGTTCTGAGCTTCAGATGAACAGAAATCATGTGGTCAGTCTTTTGTGTCTGGCTCCTTTCAGTCATGTTCTCTGCGAGATTCATCCCTGTGGTAGGGTTTATTGGTAACTTGTTCTTTTTCATTGCTCTGTAATATTCTATTGTGGTTGCTCGCATAGCTCATCACTTGTCTGTCCCTTCTGCTGCTGGGCCCTGGGGCTGAACCCAGGGTTTCGCTATAACGAATAAAGCTGCTCCGAACATTTGTGTACCTGCCTTTCAGTGGACAGATGCTCATTTCATGTAAATATGCACAGGGTCGCCAGCTCATAGGCTTCATGAGTGATTGGCTTCAGCAGGCACTGCCAAGCACTTCCCCGGAGGTATCATGTCATCTCTCCACACTGTTTTTCTTTGGAAATTCCACCCGTGCTTCCAGGTGCGTCCTGGATGCCCACCGTGCATCGTCCTGCTGGAGAGTAACACTGGTCACTCGGTGTTAGCTCTGCAAGGTGGTGTCTCTCTTCTTCGTCGCTCTGGCTGCCGGCCTGCGGCGCTCAGTAAGACGGACAGCTGAGTGTGTGTATCTGGCCCTGTGTCACGAGCCTCCCACAGCTTGTCCTGTGTAAGTCGCCGGCTACAGGCGGGGACACGGGGGCTCTTCCGGAGGGCCGCAGAGGCCCGCAGCGCTGCCTGTCGCGGTCTGCGTGCACGCTGCAGTTCTCGGTGGCATGTGTTTGGAACTTCTTGCTCTTTTTCAGCTCGCCCACTTTGATTTTACTCGGCCTCATATTCTAGTCCGGGGGTTGTTGAATTAAATCTCATGGGTGACCTAGTTAGCTTGGACCAGCCAGCTCCTGAAAGAGCTGTCAGCTTTCCTCTTGCTGAGTCTGTGCCCCAGAACTGAGGGTTTCCAGGCTGGGGTGGGGGTGGGAAGGCTGCAGAAACCCACCCGTGCGGAATGGAAGCCCTCTTCTGCATTGGCCCACACTTGTGCCTCATTTTATTGAATACTTTTTCCAGGTTCCCTTCCATTGATGGTGACAGTTCCCGGAGGTCACAGCCTGGCTGTCGTCATTCGCATTTTTCCAGGGACAAAATTGGTGCCCAGGGAGGTGGTGTGATGTGCCTGAGTTTGTCACGGAGCCTGGAGAGGAGCCAGGCTGCGTGCCTGAACCCTGCCTTCCTGCATGCGCTGTGAAGTGTTCCGTGGGGGGCGGGGGCTGGGAGCTGGTGGAGGACTGACGTTAGGCTCAAAATTCAGCAAGCCTTGTCCCAGGGCCGCTCTGGGAAGCTGGAAAGGCTCTTGTAGTTATCGATTTGCTAAATGGTCTTTTAGAGCCCTGAAAACTCTGCCGGTGTCTCCAGGCAGCCTCTGGGATGAGGCGAACCGAAGACCCCTCGAAGCCCAGGGGCCGCTGTCCATGGTCCTGAAACAACCTCGCTGTTGGGAGGCAGGAAGGGGAAGCAGTGTTGGCCTTGGGGGCACTTACGGGTCCCCAGGAGGTGCTCTCCTGCCAGTCTTGGTGGCAGCCAGGCATGTGGCTGGGCAGACTGTGCAGGTGCCTTGATATTTAAACTGAAGCCTGGAGAGATGGTTGCTCTCTCTTCTGTGCTGACAGTGTACTGAATCAATAATTAAGTGGTGGCTATGCCGGGCTGTGCCAGCCGTCCTTACTGTGGGGGTGGCCACATGTGCACTCACATGTGTGAGCTTCTGGGTGGGTCGGAGCTACTGTTGTGGGCTGCTGGGTGGACCAGAGGCGGTGCATTGCGGTCCTGACAGCGCCTGGCCACCTCTCAGCCCTGGTGAGTCAGTTTCCTCCTGGGCAGCCCCTGAGGAGACATTAGTGGAATGTGGGACCAGCTTCTCCCGTGTGCTGTGATTAAGTGGCACGTAAAGCTCCATTTGTCCTCAGACCAGCCTGAAAAGCCAGCAACCTGGAGGAAAGGCCCCTCTTCATGGGCACTCTCCTTGGGCTGTGTCTGAACTGGTTGCATTTGATTCAGCAAATCTGGAGCTCCGAGTTTGTACGAGACACCAGAGCAGGTGGTGGGGACAGGAGCGACTGCCAGAGGGAATAAATCTGGGTCCTCTTGGATGGGAAGGTATGACGTGTGTGATTTGTCACAGCCTAATTTGGGGTTGGGGTTGGGGGCTGTGGTGGAGGTAGAGATGGGGGGCTGTCAGGGCTCAGAGGAGGGAGAGGGCAGTTCTGACAGGGGCATGCGGGGGCGGGGGGGGAGGGGCTGCCTGGAGGAGATGATTGGTGTCCTGCAGGCAGAGAGGGAGCCATGCCAGTGCTCTAAGTGGAGAAGGCATGTGTGGCCAGGCCTTGAGGTGTGTCCGTTGTGGATGCAGCAGGGCTTGTGGCACGGGGAGGGTCAGTTGGTGACTCAGTGGAGATGCAGTGGGGGTGGATGGGGAGGCTTAGGCCAAGGATGGGGACTTGATCTTGCAGGAGGGGAGCCTGGTCCAATTGGGGGTTAGACATATTCCTCTGGGTGTGGGGGTGGAGGGTTGGCTGCAGGCCGAGGCCTGAGGCAGAGAGTGATTAGGAGACAGATGGAACACTTCAGACTAGAAGTGTTGGTGGCCCAGACGATGGCCTGAAGCATTTTGTTGTTTGTTTATTCATTCATCAGTCAAATACTTAGTGAATCAGATGTCGGGCTAGGTTTGGAATACAGCAGTGAACCAAAGCCTAACCCTTGTCCACGTGGAGCCCACTTTAGAGGGGAGAAGACCGGAATGAGATAAGCAGTGGTTTGAGAAGGTGCCGAGGAGGAAAATTGCCCCGGGTCAGGGGCTTTGAGAGTGAGAGAGGGGGGAGGTCTCCTTTAAACAAGGCCCTCAGGGAAGGGGCATTCGAATAGACACAGGCAAGCAAGGAAGGGAGCCTGGTGGCTGAGTGGCAGAGGGCTAGCCGGCGGGAAGGCCCTGAAGCAGGAGTATTCCTGGCCCGTCAGAGGAGCAACAGGACACACTTCAGAGGGGAGGACTCCTGGACCCCAGGGCAGTTTGGCTGTTCATTTCACGTGTGATGGGCAGCTTTGGGGGGTTTTAACCAGAGAGTGACAGGATCAGATCTGTGGTTTAAAAGGTGCTCTCTTGCTGCTCTGTGTAGGCTCAATTTGTAGTATTGTCAGTGGCTCCTGTGGGCATTGTGGGGTTTTTGTAAAAACCCTCCTCTCCCCTCCCCTCCCCCCTCCCCTCCCCTCCCCTCCCCTCCTCTCCCCTCATTTTCTCCTCTTTGTTCCCTTTCCTCTCCTCTCCCATTCTCCTAGGGGGCAATCAACCCCCAGCCCTCCCTCCTCCACAGTAGCCCCTGAAGAGGCTTCCAGGTGGCAATTCGGCGGAGCTCTGTCCTTCTCCACCCCTGCCTGGGACCCTCACCACTGCTGCCTGGGTCTTGTACAGCCCCCCCTTGCATGCCTCAGCCTTCCTCACCCAGGAGGCTAGCACCCTGACAGTGTCTCTTGAATGGGGCTTTGTACGTGAAGGCTGTAAGTGGGAGGCAACTGTCATTACAGTTTTCAAAGCCAGAGGGAAGGCCAAAGGGGATGGTTGAGGGGGCACCCTGGGAGTGGTCACTTAGGAGCCTGTGACCTCCAAAGGTGGCCCTGGCTGAAACATAAGTGGAGTCAGAAGCTGTCCCAGGGAAGAGAGCGTTGAGGAGGCAGATGCCCACTGAACTGCCGGCGGGTGTGGGGCACTTCCTTCGCCCGGGGTGGTGCGGCCACCCTGGTGCTAGTGCACAGGGGTGGGGAGAGGGGTCCGATGTCCTTCTCCCACTTCCCGGTGTCCCTCCAGCCCCTCTCACTGAGAGGTTAGGGCCAGGATGGTGTTTCCAGCTGGGACCTACTGTGGGCACTCAAGTGTCCTCATTTGGGGGGTGTTCACACTCCCCACCTTCCACACCCAGGCCTGTCTCCCCCACAGAGAAACCGGTGAGCCCCCGCCCCTGTCGGTAAGGCCCAGATGCAGGACCTCCTACCTCTGTCCCGCCTCGGTTTTGGCAGAGAGCCGGCAGTGAGGCCGGGCCGGGCGTGTGTCCCCTGAGGGCTCCGTCGGGAACCCCTCGGCTGGCGTTGGAGCCCCGTCCTCCAGGCGCAGCTTATAGAGCTGTGAGCAGGCAGACGCTGGCTCCCCCGAGGGATGGTGGGACATAAAGAAAAGGCCTGTTTAATTTAATTCTGTGTTTTTTCACTTGTTGGACAAATAACCTTCATTAAGATGGAAGGTGGGGGGGATGGACAGGGAGAAGTTTGATGAACTTCGAGCTGGTTTCGCATTTGTTAATTTTCTCCCAGTTCAGCAGAATTGTTAAAACAAATTACAGACCCTGCCTTCTCCTGTTGGGGCTGGAGAGAGGGTTGGGGCACAGGGACGACCCTGCCCCCGACCTTTCACTACAGTTGTTTAGGTGCAACTTGTGGTTTTGCAGGGAGGCCTCCCCACCTCAGGTCTCTGGGCAAGGCCCTTGTTCCTTGTTGGGGGTCCCTGCAGCCTCATGAAAGATTCAGACAGCTAGGAAATACAGCAGGGGCGTGCTGGCCAGGACACCCTCCCCCAGCAGTGCCCGTAGCCTGGGTGGGCCGCTGCCCTGGAATGAGGGACAGGCCTGTGCACTGCAGCCCCTTCTTGCGGTATCTGAGGGAGTGGGACTGGGGGAGCCTGGCAAGTTGGCCCAGAGCCTCTGGGCTGCCCTAAGCTGCTGCCTCTGGCCCCTGAACCTCCACTCCCCCAGCCCATCAGCTCTCGCCCACCTCAAGCTCTGCAGAAAAACTGCCCCCTGCCAGGTGTTAATAGGGGATAGCAGGTCAGCACTTTCCAGCAGTTAGGAGTCCCAGCTGCTGACGGACAGCTGGGCAGAGTGCTGGCATTCTAGTGGTTATGAGCATTCTTTTGTGTCCCCAAATGCACTGTGAACACAGCCCCTCCACAGTCCTGAGGGTACTATCGAGTGGGTGTGTGTGTGTGTGTGCGTGTGCACGCACCGACAGATGTGTTTGCCGCCATGAGCCACTGTGAGTGTCACGTGCTTGTGTGCCCAGGAACCTCTGTGTGGCCTCAGGGCCAGCCTCCTGGGCACAGGCACCTCTGGGCGCACGCGTCCCTGAGTGTGGGGCTGGATGTCTCAAGTGTCCCAAGTACATGTGTGTGCCTGTGCCCACCTGTCTCGGAGCACACGGTGTTGAAGTGTATCTGTATGATTCAGGGGCACTTCTCTGCGTGCATGTGTGCCTGAGTGTATGTGGAGTGGCTGTGGTGAGCACTTGAGTGTGTTTGCTTGCGAGGGCCACGTGTCAGCCTTTCTGGGATGTCCCTGTGGTGCACCATTGGTGCAGGTCCTTTGGTTTGGGGGCCTGGACTGAGCCTGCCTGTTCCTGCCATGGCTGGGTCCGTACATTTGTGCTTTTCCTCCCTGGCCACTGCTGCCATCAGCCGATACTGTGGAGCATGAGATTGGATTATCTGGAGCTGACACCTGGCCTTGGCAGCCTGAGGGTGACCATGGGGAGACCTATCTCTGCTATGCTCCTTGCCTCCTGTGGGGCTCAGGATGCTGATGGAGACAGGCCATTTCCTGTGGGCTTCTACCTTTCCACACCCCCCCGGCCCACCCTGGGAGACCTTCCTGTTGTCACCCCATCTCCAGGCCTGAGCTGGGCAAAGGAGAGCTGCCAGGCAGGACAGATGGCCCTGCAGCCTGGGCCAGGGGAGGGGCACCATCATGACTTCTGATGCCCAGCTGTGGGGGCAAGCCTGGTTTCCGGTGGCTTGCCGGCTGTTTGGGGCTCCAGTCCTGCAAGGCACAGCTGAGAGGCTGAGCCTGACACCTACTTGAAGGGAGACATGTTGTATAAAGTCGGGGTGAAAGGGCCCTGGGTCAGGGGCCAGGGAGCCGGGTGGAGCTGCCTTAGTTGTTCTGTTCTGTGACAGCCCCTCTGAGGAGGTGACGTTTGCTCAGGGACGGAATGGTGTGAAAGAACATGCTTTGTAGGGAAAGCCAGCGAGGCAGACCAAGTGCGCAGACTGTGAGGGGGCCCATGCTTCGGGGCTTGGGGACTGCTGAAGGAGTGTCACGTGCCCTGGGCCGTGGCCTGAGCTGTGGCCTCGGGTCGTTGATGGGCAGAGGTCAATGAGGTGGCAGGCCCACCCAGGTATGGGCTTTCCTTAAAAGTGGGGAGGGTTTGGGGCAGGCACGAAAGTGGCCAGACTCATGGGCTCGAGTTTTACGTGGCGATCTGGCCTTGGTGTGTCCCTGCACGTCCACGTGTGCACGGGTGCGGACCTGAACCACTGAGTGCAGGAGAACAGGCCAGATGCCAGGGGGTGTAGATGGGAAGGGGTGTCAGCACAGAAGGGAGTCACAGGGCCTTGCAGGGCCCTTAGCTGTGGGCACAGGCTGGGCCTCTGCAGCTTCCGAGGGCAGGCCTGGAAGCACAGAAGCGCGTGGAAGTGGCAGGGAGAGAGATTGCTGCTCAGAGCTCTGGAGAGCCTGCAGGCACGTCAGCTGGAATGGGTCCCCTTGGCAGCCGAGGCCAAGCCCCTGTGGGGGGGGGCCGTGGGGGCACTCCCGCCTCCTCATCTAGAGTCTCTGGTCAAAGGCACGTTCTTCCAGGGAACGTTGATAGGTTTCGGTGGAAACTCACTTTGCCCCAGTGATGGGAGTTTGGACCCTGAGGCAGATGTGGGGACATGTTCTGGGGCCTGGGGCCAAGCTTCAGGCCCCTCCCAACTGACCCTGCAGGTGGCCACCATCTGCTGGCACCGAGTGAGGGCCCAGCTGTGCCTGGGGTGCTGGGTGGCAAGACGCCTCTCCAGGCTCTGCTGCCACAGGCTGCCCGGTGGGACCTGCTGCCTGGGACAGAGCTTTGCTGACTCTCAGGCTTTTATGGAGGTTCTGGGACAGGGGCCTGGGAGGGTGGGACAGGGTGGAAGGGGCCAAGACCCACCTGGGCTTCCCTCTCAGAAAGTGCCAGCTTAGATCACCAGTTGCTGGAAACTGGAAGCATTGGGCTGGTCTGGGGACAGCTTGTGGGCATCTGCTGTCCTTTTCCTCCCCGACGTGCTGGCAGCCGTTGCCACGGGCTCGCACGGAGGCCAGGCAGCAGAAACAGGTCTCTGCCTCAGGTGTCGGCAGGCCTGGGTTTCAGCCACCAGCTGAGCGACTGAGCATGGGTGACTTCGCTCTAAGTCCTCGCCTGTAAAACGTGGATGATAGTATCTTCTTGGAAGGTCATTAGGAGTAAATTAGGGGGGGTAGTGGGGAAAGCACCATCACAGGTCGGTCTGCAGCAGGCGTTTTCCTGGGAGGTGGCCTCGGGACTCACCCGTGGAGAAGTGAGAAGACGAGGGAGCTTTAATGAGCAGATTACCTGGAGGGTGATGGGCCCAACCCCATGGGGACTGTGGGGTCTGTGTAGAACAGGTCTCAATGTTGGGTGGGGACTGTCCTGGCCCCTGCCATGTCCCAACACCTGGCACACTGCGGGCAGGGGCAGTGGTCGCTGAGCTGAATCGAACGACCACTAGGTTTTGGCAGAAGGTGGCAAGAAGTAGGAGGGCCGGGGCGGAGACTCTCCCCGACCCCTAGCTGCCATCCTTCAGGAGAAGCTGGGCCCTTCCTGGCGGGAGGCCACATTTCTGGGCTGAGCAGCACAGAAGCAGCCACCACGGAGCTGGCGGGGCTCGAGGCGAGTCAGTCCAGCCCGTGTTCCCACAGGGAGGCAGCAGAGTGCGATGGCAGGCAGGGCTCAGCTGCGAAGGTTCAAATCCCTGCTTGGCCACTTATCTCTGGGCAAGGTACTTCAACTTCTCCGGACCCCAGTTTCCTCACCATAAAGTAGGCTAAATGATAGCATGTGCCTGTGTGTGCCAGGCTTCTGCTGAGGACAGAATAGGGCATAAGCAGTGGTCACTCAGATCAGTCTGGGCTGTACAGGACGTGCTCAGTGAGGTAAGCTGCTGTTGTGTGTACTCATTGTTGTGGTTACCAGATGGGAAACTTGGGGTATGGGAAGGAGGAGGGTGTAGACCCTCCTTCAGGCTCTTGCAGCCCCCGTTCTCTTCTTCCCAGCACTCTCAGAGGTGTGACTGTACTGTTGGGGCGAGGCTGCACTGAGACTGTCCTCCCCTCAGGCTCAGCTCCCTAAGGGTAGGGATTTGCCTGCTTTTTTTTTTTGCTCACTGGGGCCCCCTGGTGCCTACATGCGTGGGGAGCATGGGGAGTGCTGAGCCAGCAGTACATTCCAATGAATGTGTGCTGCAGTGGGAGGCGCTCGATCAGCCCAGCCCTTGCCAGGGGCCAGAAGCCCTCGTTCGGCAGGTGAAGGTGGGGCTTCCGCAGCAAACGTCCCCCCAAGTGGAGCCCCGAGGTGCAACACCACCCGGAGTGTGCCTGCGTGTGGCCCTTCCTGAGGATGCCGACAGGAGCTGGGTTAGAGCGGGGCCACCCAGTGGCCGGGGGTGTCTGGGGGCAGCCAGGAGTCGGAGAAGCCCCTACAGGCTGGGTGCTCAAGGCCGGCTCAGCCCCAGGGCCCCGCTGGCGGCAGTGCTGGGTCAGCGGGGTGGGCAGGGAGAGGTGGATTCCAGGAGAGGCTGGCTGCCAGCCTGCCCTAGCTGCCACTCGTCCTGCCCATTTCCCGGCTTCCTCACCTGGACCAGGCCTGCGGTTTTCAAACTCTTTCTTCAAAAGCAGGTGTTTTCCTAACAGAATACTGTAGAGAAGCTCGTTTGTGAGAATCAGGTAAACATAGACTGCTGCTGTGGTTCACCCACGCATTCATTGATCGTTCAGGTTCATTTGCGGAGCCTGCGAAATGAGGGCTTTAGTGCCAGCTGCTGCCCCGAGTCCCAGGGCTATGGCAGTGAGCGAGGCAGACAAATAACAAAAAAACCCTGAATTAACAGCTATGTTCCTGTGGGCTTGACATTCCAGTGGGAGGCAGAGGATCAAGACGACATGTGGATGACATGTACGGTATTGTAGGTGGTGATGAGTGGGAACAGCCTGTGCAAAGGCCCTGAGGTGGGTCCTGCCTGGTGTGTTGGGAGGAACAGCATGGAGGCCGCAGCAGCTGGAGCAGAGCGAGCAGGGCAGGCAGTGGGATGCGGGCTCAGGAGGCTGAGGGGGAAGGTGGGCTGGGGCCTGGTGAGCCGTGGTCCGACCTTGGCTTTCACTCTGGCTGAGATGGAAGGCTCTGGAAAAGAGAAGGGGCTGGATCTGGCTGGCGTTTCAGTCAGGTCGCTCAGGCTGCCAGGCGAGCAGTGGACGGTGCCTGTGGTGGGGGGTGGGTGGTAGGTGCGAGAGGTGGGAGGCCAGCCCGCCGCCAGGCCCAGGGTGGTGGCAGCAGAGGAGGAGCGTGGCGGGGTCTGGTTCTGTTTCTAAGGTGGAGCCTGCAGTAGCTACTGATAAATCCGGTTGGGAGAGGAGAGGAGTCAGGGTTGTGTCCTACGCTGGTCTGGCTGGGAAGGACTTGGGCAGGATCTGGGGGTCGGGGGCTCAGTCATCTCTGGGCCTTGGGAGATGCCCATTTGCCGACCACAGGGAGCAGGCAGTGGGTGGGAGCCTGAGTTCAGGGGCATGTCATCCCTCTGTTGGAGGCCTGGGAGTGAGTGGAGAGAGAGACAGGGGCTGGGGCACCGCGCCCTGGGGTCATCAGGGTCTGTCAGGGAAAGGAGGCAGGACCAGCGAGGAGGCTGAGGAGGGGCTGCCTGGGAGGAAGGAGGGCACTAAGAGAGGGGGTCTGGGCTGCCAAGTGGGGAGTCTGCATGGTCAAGTGCTATGGTAGGGAGGGGTGTCAAGTGTGTGGAGGACTGGCTGGGGGGCTTGGGACCAGGACCCCCCAAGCCACAGCTGGCATTCTGTCCTGGGGGTCACCTGGCCTCACCTGCTTGACTGCACCTTCCTTCCGGGCCGGTTTTAATTTGTCCCTGCCCAGGGCCCTCTCCCCAGCAAAAGCCCCAGGGCTCTAGTGGGGCCTTCCTCCCGCCAGCCTGGCTGTGGCCTGGCTGGGATGTGCCATAAGTCACCTGGAGTGACGGTGCTGTGACTTGTGTTGGGTGGAGTCCAGTAGTGTTAACACACCCGCTGTGTCACCACAGAGCTGTGTGGTGCCCACGGTGCGGCGTTGACTCGGGGGCGGGCTAGGCAGACTGTGGCAAATTTCCTCTCGGCCTGGCCACGCTCCATCGCTGGCCCTCAGTGTGTGGGACACGGTCAGCGAGACACCGGTGTCACACAGACACCCCAGGGCACCCTCTCACTGGGGTGGTCCCGCTGCTGCAGCCTGGGGGCGGGTCGCCGGTTTTGTGGAAGAGGCTTTTGGACGTCACCCCCACAGTGCGAAAGCCCCTCCCTCTGTCCTCGCCTTGTGAGTTCAGTGGGGCGGGGGTCATTCAGCGCCCATTGAATAGAATGTGGAAACTGAGGCACAGGGATATGAAGCAGTGTGCTCAAGGGGTGGCGGAGGGCTGGGCAGAGTGCCCGAGGCAGGAGTGGAAGTGGAATGGGTCAGAGTCAGGTGGGCTTAGGGGAGAGTGCGCAGGTGCTGGAGTCAGCTGACCCTGGATCCAAATCCCTTTTTGCCACTTGCTGTGTGCTTTTCTTTGTTTCTTTGTTTTCTTGGGCCTCAGTTTTCTCACCTGAGAAATAAGGTAATAATTAGGGTTCACTTCCCAGGGTTATTGGAGGAGGGTTGAACGAGATAATCCCTGTGAAGCGCTGGTGAAGCCCCGGCTGCAGGTCCTCATATCACCACTGACACCGGGGGCACCCTCGGGCCTGCCGCCACCCCCGCCCGGTTATCAAAGTGCCTGGCCCTGGCCCCGCCAGTTGCCTGCCTAGCTGCATCCTCAGCCTGGCCCCTGGGACTGCAGCTGTCTGGGCTGGTCCAGAGCCCCGGCCCCCTGGACAGGGCAGCGGCCGGCACTGCCAGCTCCCTGAGCCACGGGAGCCCTCTGGCATGGACGGACCCCAGCTGTGCACAGACAGTGGTGTGGCTATGCCCAGAGGGGAGTGGGTAGGGGAGGTAGAAGAGGGAGAAGGGGAGATGAATGGTGATGGAAGAACACGACTTGGGGTGCTGAACACACAGTACAACATACAGATGATGTGTTATAGATTATATACCCCAAACCTGTGTAGTTTTATTACCCAATGCCACCCCAATGAACTAAACCCCCCCAAAAGCCCAGATTTGCCATCAGGGGGGCCCAGGTGCCACCCCTGACGCCAGTGCTGGTGACAGGGGTGGTCCTCAGCTTTCTGAATCTTGCCTTCTCCTGGATGAACTGAGATGGCGTTCCCTGCCTCAGGGCGAGGGATCGGCAGCAGGGGAGTCTGGGTTCACCAACTGTTGTACCCGGTATGTGGACGGGGTGGAACATGGCTTTGCTCCCCTCTTTCCAAGCTTCTGTGACATCCACTCCCCCACGTGAGCCCCGCAGTGGGGTGGACGGAGCCCACAGTCTCACTATCTGTGCCTACTCGGCCGATGAGGAGACGGGGCTCACGGGAGAGGTGGCTTGCCCATGCTCACAGAGCCAGGCAGCGGGCGCAGTGGCCTGCCTCTCGCCTCCGAAACTGGGGCTTTGAGCCCTTCCTGGAAGAGGGGCACAGCGCTGTGGCCTCCTGGGGCTCCCCCAGGTCCCTGCCCTCCTTCAAGGGCCTCTGGCCCCCCTGTGCCTGGCCTCCCCCACATGTATCATCCTTGACAAGGTTAGAGAGTCAGCATGTAAAACCTACAAAAAATGAGTATAATTTATTGATCTACATTTTGCTGATGAAGTAGGACAAGTGCTGATTTGAGGATTTCACTTGCTCTCAGCTGGCGCCTCCTCTGCGGTTGTTTCTCTGAGTGCGTTGGAGCCCTCCATTGCCCTCCGGCCCAGGCTCTCCATGCCGCACCCCTCTTCTCCAGCCTTATTGGCCAGTCCCCCTTTTCTTCCGGGGATCCTAAGAAAACATCATGTTTAAAAGGGTGAGACAAGGGAATGAATAAAGTGCTTTCTGTGGAAATATTTGTTCAAAGGCCTGTTGCCCGCATTTGGCTGGTTCTCTCCAGGAATACATAATTCAGAACAGACCCGGAAATTAGTCCAAGTGTCCACTAGCTCTCCCGATCAGTGGCTGGGCAGGCCCGGGGAGGTGAGGGATGCTGGACGGATCCCTCACCTCCAGCCTTGGGGAGGGAGGAAGGAGCCGTGAGAGCACCTTCTGTGCGAGAGGAGCTGCTGCAGCGCAGCCCACTTACCGCAGAGAGATGCCTGTCGCTGCCCCCGGGGGGATGTCTGCCACAGGGGAATCAGAACTTGGTCACTGACAGCTCTGTGGCCTCAGCAGGGCCCCAGGGCTCTGAGCCCCACCCACCTGTGGTACCCACGGCACCGTGGAGCTTGTCCTCAAGCTGTCTGTGTGGGAGGGCAGCAGCAGCCCCTGTGTTTATGGTGTGCCTGCCCTGTGCCAAGTGCTGTGCCAGGTGCCCAAGGGCACAGTGGTGAGAAGGTGGTCCCTGGATTCATAGAGCTGGTGTTTTAGGGGGAGGTAGGTGGTGAATAAGTAAGTGAGTAAATACAGAGCATGTTATAAAGTGCTGTGTAGGGGGTCAAAGCAGGCTGTGGTGGGGGTGGGTGCAGAGGAGGGAAGCAGGGCTGCTGTTCAGCTGGGTGGTGGGGAAGGCCCCCCTGAGAAGGTGACACTGGAGCATTCTTGAAGGTAGGGAAGTGAGGGAGCGAGCCACGTGCCTGTCTGGGTGCAGGAACATTCAGGCACAGGGAGTGGCCAGGGCAGAGGCCCTGAGGCAGAGTGTGCCTGGTGTGTTCATTGCACAGCCAGGAGGCCAGTGTGGCTGGAGCCAGGATGACATGGCCAAGACGGGAGTGGCTGCAGATGAGGTTGGAGGAAATGTGTGCACAGATGCCCTGGTAAAGCGCCAGGTGTTACTGTTCATCTTGACAGCTCACCCTGCACTGAGCTGAAGGGGGCATTTTATTGGCACCAGGCTGCACTCCTGAAGAAAGGCTGGCATGGGCGTTTTGCTGGAAGAGGGGAGGCCTCTTCTCTTTTCTGTCGCCTGCCCACCGAAATGCCCCAGTTCTTCTGGCTGCAGGGTGCTGCGAGGTCTTCCACAGCTGTTTCCCCGTTTTGACGTCAGGAGAGAAAAGAGGCCCCTTGTGACTCTGGGGCCATGCTGTGGGGTGGGATGGGAATGGGCCCGGCAAGGGGCCCTGACCTGGCCAGTGGGGCACTGCTGACCATGGAGGTGCCCACACATTCTGGCTGTGCCTGTGGCTTTAGGGAGAGGAGTCGGTGGCTATGAGCCCCCCTCTGCAGTTGTGGGTGGAGTTGGTGATCCTAATTAAAAGCTTGGGTCCAAAAGGCTTGATGAGAGAATGTCTAATTAAATCAATTTCATCTCGTCTGGGAGACAGAGGTTTGCATATGATCGTTGGTGTTGGAGACAGATGGGCCACTTCAGCCCTCAGGGTGACAGCCAGGAGTGGAGGTGGGCCAAGCACGGAGGGGGGTGGGGCTGGCCGTCCCGCCTCCGCCGCCCGGAGGACCCTGCCCCACAGGAGATGTGGGTGGCCTTCTTGTCACTGAAGGCTGCCCCTCTCACTCTCCGAGTCTGCATGTGTGTGTGCACACACACGTGTGTGGCTCACTTGCGTAAGGGGAGACAGTGGCACGGGCTGTGGGCTAGTTCTGCATTGACATCCTGGCTCAGCCACTGGCTGGCCTGCTGACCTTGGGCAAATTACTGCACTCCTCCGAACCTCAGTTTTGGGACAATGGGGAGAATGAGAGGGCCTGCTTTACATGGTTACTATCAGACCGAAGGGTCACGGCGCGTGAGACCGTAGGTCAGTTCTTGCGCGTAGTGAGCACTCCAGGTTAGCGCTCCCAGTGCCGATGCACTCTGTGTGTGTGCGTGTCCTTTTGGGTGGATTGAATTTGATTTGGCCCTCCTGGCCTGTGCTGAGTGTGAGCCTGACACGTCGAGGTGTGTGAAGCAGAGAAAGAAGCTGTCTTGGCTCTCCTGGAGCAAGAGCACTGTGCCACTGCGTCGGCCGCCCGCGGCGGTGGCGGCGGCGGCGGCGGCGAAGAGATGCTGCAGGAACAGGCCACCCCCTGGCCTCAAGTGCACACGTGCAGTTCCTGCCGAGGTGCGGCTGGGTGCTCTGCCCCGTCTGCTCAGGGACCCGGCTGGGCGGGAGCGTGGCTGCTCCTGGTCACAGAGGGAATGTGAGCCAGGCAGGGGCTCACAACTGCAGTGCAATGCTCTGGCCTGAAGAGATGGTCTTTCCTGTTCCCAGCTCATTGGCCAGAACATGTCACGTGGCCCCAGCCTATCTGGGAGCAGGGAGTCGAATTTCACCAGGTTGCTGAGAGTGGGGAGCAGGGATGTCCCAGGGCCAGCACCCACCGCTGGTTCTGTGCTTACTCGATCTTTATCGGTTCTTTCACTATAGTGTCAGCTCCCTGATGGCAGGGGCTTGTCTCTGTGTGTTCGCCCCACTGCTGAAGATTGTGTAGGCACCTAGCAGGTGCTCAGTAAACCGTCACTGAGTGAGTGAATTCATGAGGGAATCAGCAGTCTCTGAGTGTGGGGGGAGGAAGGCTGTGGCCGTGGGATCAGCCAAGGCGAAGGGACTGCACGGGCCTTATGGGCAAACTTTACTGTCTCTTGAGAACCTTTGCGCCCCAGAGACTCTCATGTCCACCTCCCAGTTACAATGGAAAAATGCTGCAGGTCACAGTGTGACAATGAGGGCAGAGGAGGGCCAGGGTCACCCAGTTCCCAGGCCTAGCTAGGGAGGGGCAGAGCTGGGAAGGCTGAAGGCTGAGTGCCCCGGGGTGGGGAGTCAGGCAGGCTAGCTGGGGCCAGGCTGGCCATCGGTGGCACTGGGGCACAGGTCTGCCAGCCCAGGGCCTGGCCCCTAAGGGTCGGTGGCCAGTCTGTGTCCGCAGAGCGGAGTAACGAGATCTGATTAATGAGGGCGTCCTGAAGGGAGTAGCCCAGGCCAGCCCGACCCGAACTCCCAGAGGGTCTGTGGGGAAGTGGCCAGCAGCCCCCGAATGGCTCAGCGGGCACAGGGGAAGGCCCCCGGCACGTGGCCCAGACTGCTCTGTCTGGGCCTTATCCTAGTCCTTCCAAAGGCCACCCAGACCCCAGCCCAGTCCCCTGTCCAGGGCGCCTTCTCCACTGCTTTCCGAGCTTTGGAAATCCCTTCTCTGTTCTTAGATGATTGTGGGGGCACCGCCATGGGCCGTGGGTGTCTGAGGCTTCCTTAGGACTGTCCTCTGCTGTAGGGCACTCTTGCTGTCTGCCCTTGAACCTGTC
The DNA here is from genome assembly GCF_014824575.4 of Sturnira hondurensis. Taxonomy (NCBI): domain Eukaryota; kingdom Metazoa; phylum Chordata; class Mammalia; order Chiroptera; family Phyllostomidae; genus Sturnira; species Sturnira hondurensis. Next base: position 1,793,572 of record NW_028080209.1, on the reverse strand, counting down.
CCAGTGGGCTTGGTCAGGGCTGACTCTCTCCTTGGTGCTGGGCTGTTGGACTCTCCCTATAGCTCCCTGGCAAGACCCCAGGAATCCCTGGTTGCCCCAAACCCAGCACTTCAGCCTGGAGGCGTTCCGCTCTGAGGGCCTCCTTTTTCAGTCCCCACCCCCAGGCTAGTTCTCTGAAGGTGGGTTATTTACATCCATGTTCTCGGTACCTGGTGGGCAGGGGGGTGTGTGCCCAGTTCTTAGTGAGACACCCTCCCTCCACCGCCCCCACCCCCACTTGCAACACCTCTTGCCCCTCTGGGCACTGTGTCTGGCAGCAAAGGACCCCCGCTTAGGTGGGCAAGAGGTGTTAGGGGTGGGGAATGGTGTCCCTCAGCCCCGACCATACAGGCCGGGCCTTCTCTCTAACCCACACACTCCTGCCTGCACAGCTTTCACGTACCTAAAAGCTTTCCTTCTAAAAATGTATTTATTTATTTATTTATTTTTAGAGAGAGGAAGGGAGGGAGAGAAACATCCATGTGTGGCTGCCTTTCACGAGCCCCCTACCGGGGACCTGGCCCACAACCCAGGCATGTGCCCTCATTGGGAATTGAAACCTTTTGGTTCACAGGCCAGCACTCAATCCACTAGCCAGCTACACCAGCCAGGACAGCCTGGCTGCCTTTTATCTGTGAACAGCCAATACTGAGAGCCCGGCACTCGTGCAGCCAGGATCAGAAAGGCTAGGAGCAGGCAGCCACGCTCCAGGGTCTGCATGGCCCCATGCAGGGTCCCTGCTCCCTGGGTGAGGGGATACAGGAGAGCAGGTGGGGTCCCACGGTCTGTGTGGGACCGGGCCTGGGCTGGGCTCACGGCAGAGGTGGCCGCAGGACTCCAGCCTCACTCTCGCTGCCTGGCCTGGCCTGGCTTGTGGGTAGAACAGAAGGAGCAGAGTCAGCTGGGTCAGCGGGCAGGCCCTGAAGCCCAAACTTGGGTGGTAAACAGGAAGGCAGAGCAGCCCTACGTGCCTTGTTTCTGGTATCTCCTGGCTCTCATACTCAGTGGGCATTTCCATTTTTCTGAGTCTCACTTTCCTCAGTCTGTAAAACGGGCCCAAGGACCAAAGCCTTGCCTCCCTCTCAGTAATCATCTCTAGCATTGCTGAGGGCTCCATGTTTTAAGCGCTGTGTGTGCTCACTAACGCAGTCCTCTCTGCTTCTGTGACTCCGTGAGTGGGGAGGGAACTGAGCCTCTTGCTCCTCTAACGTCGCTCGGGATGGCAAAGCTGGGCTGCATAGCCCTGGGAAGCCTGGCTCCAGGGTGTGCTGGAAGCTTGCATGCTGTGCCAACATTAGGGAGGGGGAGGGAAGGGAAGAGGAGGTGCTTGGGGTTTCTGTCCGGTGGCCTTGGGATATCCATGGTGAAGGCCATCGATATCTAGCCACTTGGCTTGGGGCGCCCCGGCCTTGTGCAGGTCAGGGTGGGGTTCCCTCCCGAGTGTTCTGGAAAGCCGTGAACAAGGCACTGGCCTTGGGAGACTGCACCCTAAGTGGACTCTGAGACGCTGGGCAGGCCGGTCACCCCCAGCCCCCTCTCCTCTTTTGGATGGTGGGAGGCATGGCCTGGCTGCTCTCCAGGTCCTCAGACTTCGCTGGCCTGGGAGCCGGTGATCCAGAACCCGAGCCGTGGGCATTGTGGGCACGGCCAGCATCACCACACCTGGGTAGGTGTGTCAGCCCCGCAGCCCAGAAGAGAGTCAGGCCCGGAACACATGTGCATGCCTGGACACAACACATGTTCACACATGCACACATGTGTGCACATGCTCACGGGCCTTTGCACTGGCCACTCCCTCTGCATAAAATGCCCTCCCTCAGATGCCCATCTGGCTTCCTCTTTCATCTCCTGGGGTCTTGACTCAGAAGTCACCTTGTTAGAGGGGGTGTCCCTGGCCCTTCTGTGTGATGGTGCCCTGTTCCTCGCCTTCCTTCTTTTTCCCACTGGGCCTGCCTCACCATAGCAGCTCTGCATCCCCATCCCCTTTGCATCACTGTCGCTGTCTAGACGGGTGCCTCACAAGGGTAGCGGTCACTGTCCTCCCCCAGGAGTGGCAAGTTGCACACACACACAGGTGCACTTGGCATCCACCTTCACTGTTGCTCAAGCCCGGAAGCAGCTTTTGTCTTTCCATACCTGGCATGAACCTGCTTGTCTCTGAAGAAGCGAGAGACTGAGGCTTATTCCTGGGCGCCCTCCCCCTTCAGTCTGTCAGCCCTTCCGTAAGTGAAGCTCCACTGGGGCCAGCTGCAGACACACTGTGTGTCACTCAGGGAGTTCTACCCACTCCCCAGGGCGTCCCCCACAATGCAGTCGGGTCACTAATTTGGGGACTGGGATGACTCCAGTTCTCTTCCTCTGCTCCCCACAAACCCCCGCTGGCCTTGCCCAGCGTAGTGGGGTGCCTTAAAAGGCCTGTTGAGTTGACAAGTAGACCAAGCGCCCCAGCACTTGAGGGGATGTGCCTGGTGCCCGTGGAGCAGCTGACTTCCTGCTGTGGGAGGTCTGAGCACCCTGTGGAGGACGAGTGCAGAGGGAGGGCTGTCTGGAGGAGGCGAAGTTTGAGCTGGGGTTGGCCTCACAGGGAAGACTGGACTCGAGGAGATGAGGTCACAGGCTCTGGGGACAGGGAGGAAAGAGAAAGACAGACAGACAGCTCTAGGTCAGGGGACCTAGAGCGGGACCTGTGTGGCTGGCTGAACACTGCTGGGATCTGGGTCCTTGCTGGCTCTCACCCTCCCTCTGAGGATGTGACAGGAGGTGCCATGTCCCCAGCACCTAGAACAGCACCTGGCACCCAGTAGGTGCTCAAAGTGTTGTGAGGGTGGGGAGGCAGAGAGGGAGGAGCTGGCGGCAGGGCGGCCATGGCTGTCTCCCTCCCTCCCTTTCACGCTGCTGCTGTGAGAAGAACGTCCCTGAGGAGAATGTTAGTCCAGACTGTCCTCCACTCCCGCCATTGCTGGGCTGTGGAGATAGTGGGTGCTGAGGGGGACATCAGAGTCCTACTCAGGCCAGGCTGTCGCAGTCACCCTGCCCATGGTGTCCCTGGGCAGTTCCTGGCTCTCTCCCACCTCACGACCTCCCGCCAGGCTGGGGTGGGGCAGGGGCGGGGAGGGGGAGGTGACCGCAGACCTCCTCCAAGCACAGCAGACCTCCGAGACTGCACAGACAGCTGAGAGCCGGAGGCGGAGGGGTGGATGCAGGGGGGAGTCCTGGGGTAAAAAAGATGTCAGGGGCCAGGGGAGAGGGCTGTGAAGAGGAAGATGGGACAACAGCTCCCGCAAGGGTGTGTGCTGTCTGCGGTTCTGCCCTGAGGGCTTCTCACGTGTAGCCATCACAGCTTCAAAGACGGGTGGTCCTGTTGGCAGCTGAGGAAATGGAGACCCAGAGAGGTAAAGTGACTGCCCACGGTTTCCCGGCTGGTGGGTGGCTGAGCTGTTTAGCTCCAAGTCTCCGCCTGAAACCACCCCCCAGGGAACTTGGGAGGGCTGGAGCTGAGAGAGCTGGCAGAGGGGGCACATAAGAGGGTGCTGGAGGTCCCCTGGGCCCTCCTACCCTTTGGGGGAGTGGGGGTAAGAAGGGCAGTGGATGGATGGGTATGGATCTGACGCTGCCGGCAGGCTGGGCTCCCCGGGAAGGGCTCTGTGTCCTGACAACTGGTTGGCGTTGGTCCGTCTGCTGTCCCCGCCGGGCCGAGGGCCTGAGTGGGAGTGGGGACGGGAGGGGGTGTGGAAGGAGGAAGGAGGGGTGAGTGGGAAGTGCCTCTCCACCCTGTTCTGCCACCAGCCCTGACACCTCCCGGGGCCTCCTGCCCTCTGCCGTGTGGTGTGACCTCTGCCATGTGGTGTGACCTCTGCCGTGTGGTGTGACGCCCTTTTGATTCTGGACTGTGTTGGGAGAGAAGGTTCGAAGTAGGAGTCCATCTTCTAATTAGCAGGAGGCTGGGTTCCTGGGTGTGTGGTTTGGGCGGGCAGGCGGGAGGCGAGCTACCAAACACGGAGACAGACCTGCTGTCTCCACCTGTCGAAGGCTGCCCCATGTCCGGCAGCAACCTCCGCCACCTTCTCCAGCCCCAGCTCAGGCCTCAGGGACTTCTGTTCAGAGCGATGAGTTGGAGGTGGTGTTAATTTGTTCTGTTTTATTGACAAATTAGAAAATAAGGACATTTCAGACGCGAGCAAAAGCAGAAACCAAGGGTTCTGAGTGCTTCTGGACGCCGTGCACAGGCGCCAGCTCCGGGCCGGGCTGCCTTTGCTCACACTCCCCACCCAGGTCCCCTGAAGGGCGCCCTGACCCCATCGGATGGCTTCAACCCTAGCTGCCTCGGTGAGTGTCTCTAAGACAGTGGGTCTCAACGGGCACAGTGGTGTCCCCAGGGGATATCTGACAATGACTAGAGACGTTTTTAGTTGTCACAGGGGGGCGGGGGTGTGTGCCATGGCATCTTGTGGGTAGGGGATGGGGATGCTGCTAACCCTCCCACAATGCACAGAACAGCCCCCCAACAAAGAATGGTCTCCCCAAAGTACATATTAATAGTGCTGAGGCTCAGGAACCCTGCTCTGAGACACAGGGGCTCTCAAAAACCAACTAACTGCAACAACAATGTCATTATCAGACCTCAGAAACAGTAATATTTTTTATTTTTTTATTTTTTCATTTTTTAAGATTTTATTTATTTATCTTTAGAGGGGAAGGGAAGGAGAGAGGGAGAGAAACATCAGTGTATGGTTGCCTCTTGTGAGTCTCCTGCTGGGAACTGGCCTGCAACCCAGGCATGTGCCCTGACTGGGAATCGAACCGCAATCATGTGGTTCACAGGCCCGCGCTCAATCCACTGAGCTACGCCAGCCAGGGCAGAAACAGTAATATTTTTTAAATGAATCATGCACTAGCCAATCAGAGCCCACATTTTGGAGGGTGCCATTTCAGGCAGGCGAGGAGACTCAGATGTTCACCAAGACTCAAATGTGGTTTGTGTTCTAAACGGGAGCTCTGTTTGTATGGAGCTCCATGCGAGAGGTGCAGAAGGTGCAGGGTGAAAGGCCCCGCCCAGCCCCCGGGGCCCTCCCCAGAGCTTACAGCTGAGTGTGCACAGCCCCTCACGTGGTAAGCAGGTCTGCTCCCCGCTTCTCTGTCATGTTGTGTTTATGCTGTGCCTCAGAGAGGGGCCCAGAGCAGCTGTAGAAGGCAGTGCGTGCCTGTTTTTGCAGCTGCAGAGTATTTCTTGCATGGCCGGAGCTTCTTTCACCAGGCTGTTGCCAAAGTGTCACTGTTGCCGAGGGCGCTACAGTGAATGGTGCAGAGCAGTGGTCCCCAGCCTTTTTGGCACCAGGGACTGGTTCACTGGCTCATTCGCCCTCCGCTCACCTCCTGCTGTGTGGCCTGGTCCACAGCCCGGGGGTCGGGGACCCCTGACATAGAGCATACCGTTTAACAAAGACCACGCAACTGTAAGGAGAGGATGGCTCAGAGGATCCGGACACCAGTCGTCAGTTCGCCCCTCCCCAGCCTCGCCCCAGCCTCCCAGGGACTTGGTCCTTTCCCAGCGAGGGGCCTGCTGGGGCATTGCAGGGGCTGAGTGGGGCCATGCCTTTATCATAAGAGGGGTCTTCAGTGGAAGGTGCACCCCATCTCTCCTTGGGGATAGGGCGCAGTCATAGGCTAGGTGGGCAACCACTTGTCCAGGGGACACCCCAGTCCTTTTGCCCCCAGCATGTTTTCCCACCCTCAGTTTTTATAAGGACGGAAGCTCTGGCCACGAGTTATTTTGGCTTTGTTTTTGGCAAGGTTGAACCTTAGTGATTCCTTAGGGACATAAATTTTAGATCTGACATCAGCCCAGATCGGTGTGCCGACCCCTGCACCCTGCCACCCTGGTCTGCGGAGGGCATGGCGGAGGGGAAGCAGGAAGGGCGCATTTTGGTGTGCAGGGGGGCGGGAATGGTGAGCCCAGGGCACGAGCATCCCCGGGGAGCCTGGGGTAGCCTGGGGTAGCCGGAGGGCCTGTGAGGAGCCCACTGGGGATGAGCGGCTGGGGAGGAAGGAAGGTGCAGGAGGGTCCACAGCCCGTTCAGGTCCTTTGGGGATGGTGGTGTCAACCACCAGAGAAAGGGGCGCTTAAGGGCTCTTCATCTCACCTGTTCCTGAGGTGGGCAGGTTGGGGCTGTGGCCTGGAAAGTGCTCCCTGGCTGTGGGAACGGGGCGGGGGCAGCAGGCCTGGAGTCGGCCGTTTGGAGGCTGTGGGCCTGGCGGGCCCCTACCCCTCTGGGTTTTGAGTCCCAGGCTGTGAGGAGAGGGACTTCCTGGAGGCCCCACCCTACAATGGCCTCCTGGGACGCCATCCACAGGAGGGTGGGGCTGGAGGGAGCTGGAGCCTGGGCTCTGTCCCCTCTGAGCTCGGCAGGAGGAAGGAGCCTGGGCCCAGAGGGAGTTGTGGGGACAGGGCTCTGCTGGCTGAGGGGGTATCTGGGGGAAGGGGGAAAGGAGATGGTCCGAGTGACCCCTCAGGGCTCCCTCTCACTGCCTTCACCCCACCACACCGGAGGCCGAACCATCTCACTCACCTGGGGGTTTTCTCCCGCTGGAATCTTCCAGCTGTTTCAGGGGTGCCCAACCTGTGGCCCAAGGGTCACACGCAGCCCAGAATGGCTGTGAGTGTGGCCCTGTACAAAATCATAAATTTATCTGAAACACCAGGAGATTTTTTCGTGATTACGTGTTGCAGAGTATTTAATATGTAGCCCAAGACAACTCTTCTTCTTAGGTGGCCCGGAGATGCTAAAAGGTTGGACACCCCTGGTCCAGAGGTCCCTGGGGTGTGTATACACCCACATGTATGTGTGCATGTGTGTGAGGTTCTTGACGACTTTGTGGCATGTATGTGTGTGCTGTTGGGGGACCACCAGCCACCTGACCCAGATGAGGCTGCTGGGAGATTTCTGGAGGACAGTGAGGCCGACCAGACAGTCACTTCTCACTCTGACGCAGCCTCACTTCTGCTGGGTGTGGGGAAGGCCTGGGGCACAGGATCTGAGAGAGCTGACTGGAGGTGGGAGGTGTCAGGACCCTGGGCTGGAGCCAGGGGTAGGGCCAGCTAAGCACCTGCCCAGCCTCTCTCTGGGCCTCAGGTTCCTCCATGTCCCAGGGTCTCCCCAGTATCAGAGGAGGCCGTGCCCATGGGGAGGGCTGGGGTGTTCCAAGGCCATGGGACAGGAGGAAGGTCGGTGTGTAGGGGTGTGGTGCTGGCTGGGCAGGGTGGGGGTGCCAACCACCCCCATTAGTGGCCCCTCTCACCCCCAGATCCCCCAGATCAGCTACGCCTCCACAGCCCCCGACCTGAGTGACAACAGCCGCTACGACTTCTTCTCCCGAGTGGTGCCCTCGGACACGTACCAGGCCCAGGCCATGGTGGACATCGTCCGTGCCCTCAAGTGGAACTACGTGTCCACGCTGGCCTCGGAGGGCAGCTACGGCGAGAGCGGCGTGGAGGCCTTCATCCAGAAGTCCCGAGAGGACGGTGAGTCAGGTGCCCGTCCACAGGGTCCTGCTCGGGGATGGGGGGCTGTCACAGCACAGTGGTGAGCACGGGCCGAGAGCCGTTCTCTGGGCCTTGCTGGGGGCTCTGCCTGCCCTGGGCCATGCCTCCTGTGGGCCTCTGCCTGCACTTGGAGCTCTGGGGACGGGACTGTGGCTGTGCCAGGCAGTGGGGTGACCCCTTGAGGGTGAGGGCTGGATGTGAAGGACTTTTGCAGATGAAGCAGACGTAGAGGATTGTCAGCATTTCTGCCATGGGAGCTGGTGGGACGCCTGCTGTTCTCGGGCAGAGAGGAGGGGATGGGTGGGGATGGAGGTGGCCTTGTCTAAGGGGACCTCGGGGGGCCCGCCAACAGGTTCTTGGAGCAAGGGTTGTTGGAAGGGTCAGGAATTCGGGGTCCCTAAGACTAAACAGTCTGGTGGGGGTGAGGGGCAGGGGCTGTGGAAGTCACATCTTACTTCCGTCTCGGCTCGGGCTTCAGTGAGGTAGGTGCCCCGTGAGTGGGATTTGAGGACTGGAAAAGTGGTGTGTGTCCTCAGGCTCCTCCCACTTCACAGGCTTCCATTCCTTGGGTAAGCTCACTGCTTTCCCTTAATTGCTTCAGAAGTTCTTGGTATTAGCAAGTGATAAGAGGCAAACAACAGCATTCAATACCTTGGTGGGCTGCAACCTGGGGCCTCCGAGTGGGTCTGTTCCAGGGGCCCAGCTGCTGAGGGCAGCCTCCTCAGGCTGTGGTGGTAGGCCCTGGGTGGGGGGCTTGCCCTGAGTTGGGCGAGCCCTGCCTAGAGGGATGGCTGATTGAGGGATGGAGCCTGTCTGCGTGGGGTGGGGGGGGAGTGGGAGGCCCTTCCTCCTCTTGGCAGACCCACCTTCCGGCAGAGAGGCCCCTCTGCCCCTCTGCCCCTCTCCCGAGGCCTTTTCTCTAAATGGCCCCTGCGGCATACTCGGCCTGGGGGTTGGCGTCTGTGTGTTTATACCCATATACCCATGGGCTCTAACTGCTTTTTCTGAGGACCAGTGTCCAGGGGCTGGTGTTGGTAACACACTTCGGGCATAATCCTGCTATAAATCATGGATAAGCCCCTTTAATTACATGGCCAAAGCCACTTGGGTACCTGCAGCAGCCGCTGACAGACGGCTGCTCCTGCTCCAGCGGCTGGGCCCACAGAGGGGCGAAGGGCTGGCCGGCCCAAACCCCACCTCCAGCCAGATGGGGGCAGCTCCCTGAGACCCCTGGTGATGGTGTCACACCCTGGTGCGGTGCCAAAGCCCACCCCCTCTGGCTGTGTGCCTCAGGCTCTGGGCTGGCCCATGTCCATATAAGCCCATTGCCTTTCTGTCCAAGGCACAACCTCTGCAGGATTTGGTGACAAAGGTGCCGCCGGATGGGGGCAGGGACAGAAAGTTCAGCATTTTAGTGTTCAGTTCCTACACTAAGGGGCTTACAGCACCCTGGTGCTTTCTAGCTCATTTCTAGCCCAGAAATGCAGAGTCTTACCCCGCTGTCCCGGATATTCGCCTCTGTCCTGTGAGGTAGGCACCCCCATTTTACGGGGAGACCTGAGGCACAGTGAGGCCGGATGATGACTGACAGTGGGTCACACAGCACATTACTGGTAGAGAAGGGATTTGAACCCTGGCACTCTGGCTCCAGGACTAGGGGTCCTAACTGCTTTTATATTCTTGAGACTCTAGCTTCTGCTCTTTCCTGCTGTGCTGACTGAGACCCACGTGGACCAGCCCTATGGGAAGCACAAGCGCGTACATACACACAGACACACATATGTGCGCGGTATTAAGAGCCAGGGAGTCAGGAGATATGTGTGAGGTCTGGGTACTGCATTTTATCTGAAACTGATTTTTCACAAGCACCTAATCAGGCATTGGATAGTTAGAAAATGTATATAATTTATTTTCCTCAAGATTTTTAAGGACTTACACAAAATGAAGAGACGGAGCCACTCTCCCAGAGCCCCTAGCTCAAGGACACCCCTGCCCTGGCACCGGCGCCCCCACAGCACCCTGCCTCCTGCTCTCCGTCCCATGGCTGCGGGCCGGGCCTCCCACCTGGCTGCACTTCCCATGTCTCCAGATCCTCCTGCCGTCGCCCTGCCTGCTAAATGAAGTTTGGTTTGGGGGGACCGTGGGTAGGTGAGTGAAAAGAAAAGGAGAGAGAAAGCCATGCTCCAGCTGGCCAAATAGATCAGAATTGAATGGTCGGTAGAAAGAGGCTGCTGCACCCTGTAGCCTAATCCCTGCGAAAGATTGAAGGCGTCTTTGGCCGTATGTTGTATTGATCTGTCCTCTGAGGTATAAATCAGTGAGCTGCTCAGAGGAGTGTGGAGGAGTGGGGTGGGAGGGGGTGCCCCCACCAGGCTCAGGGCGCACATCGAAGCTGTGGCGAGAGCTTGGCCAGCACGTCCTGGGTGCCTGCTGTGTGGTGGGCTCCAGGACCCATGGGGAGTATGTATAATGGTGCCCATTTTATAGATGGAGAAATGGAGGCCAGAGAGGGTATGTCACTCTCCCAAGGCCACACAGGTAGAATGTGGAAGAGCTGGGACTGGAACCCAGCTCTGGCTTCTATGTGGGGAGCTCCTGGGTCGCACCCAGCACTGACTGAGACATTGGCATAGAGTTTAAAGGCATCAGGGGCTTCTCCACGGGGTACTTGGGGGCCTTGGTTCTGGTCCTCTCCAGTGAGCAGTTCCGGCACCCTGGGTACATCTGGGCACATTTTCCCAGGGTGGGACTAGATGGCCTTTCTGGGTGTGGCTAGAAGGGGCATGGGGGCCCAGGCCTGCTCCTTGGGGATATCCTGTCCCTCGGACAGCGGGAAGTTCCAAGGCTCATCTCCTGTTATGTCCCTGGGCCCCCATTGATATTCCAGAGATGCTGAGGAGCCGCCTGTTGCTGGTCTGACCCCAGCCCCAGCTCCCAGGGCCGAGCCTCAGACGGGTATTTGGATGGCCCCTGACAGGGCGGCCACCTCAGCATGGGCATGGATGGGGCCTGGCAGGGCCAGCAGCCGGAGCCCCGAGGCTGGGCGCATCCTTGTCCTGCTGGCTGCGTGACATCTCCACACTTAGCTGCTGTGCTGTGAACGGAGCACTGGCCCCCTGAAGGCTCTGAGCGTGGGGGAGCCTGGCCAGCTGCAGGGAGCCGTGCCGGCCCCTCCAGGTGCTCCTGTCTCTGGGAGGCCAGGAGGAGAGGTGAGCCCTGGGGCAGTCCGAGGATCCAGAAGCCCTGAAGGGTGGGCATTTAGAGTGCCCACCACCCTGCTTGCTGCTCACCCCTCATCTTCTGACCGTATCTCCGTCCACGTCTTCTCCGTCTCTCTGTTCTGTCCCCACAGCCCCTTGTTGCTCCTCAGACACTCCAGGCACAAGCCCACCTCAGGCCCTTTGCACTGGCGGGTCCCTCTGTCAGGAGAGCTCTTTCCCTGGATGTCCATGTGGCCTACATCCTCAGTGCGTTCAGGCGTCTGCCCAGGTGTCCCCTCCACAGAGAGGCCTCTCTGAACGCTGTACCCACACAGCCTCATCCCCAGCCTTGACAAGTGGGTCTTTGTTTATGGTCCACCAGGGCAGAGGGTTTTTGTTTCTTTATATATATATATAAACCACATGTCTCAAGTTCTTTAGATTCTATATTTCCCCTACTATTCTTGCCCCCCTATCTATATTCTACCTACTGTCTATGCTATTTTCTGTACCTTCTCCCCCCTTCTCTTCCTCCCACTCCCCTGTTGCTAACCCTCCATGTGTTCTTCATTTCTATGGTTCCACTCCTGATCTAGCTGTCCTCTTGGTTTGCTTTTGTTTTAGGTGTGGTTGTTAGTAACTGTGAGTTTGCTGTCCTTTCACTGTTCATATTTTTCATCTTCTTTTTCTTAGATAAGTCCCTTTAACATTTCATATAATAAGGGCTTGGTGATGATGAATTCCTTGAACTTGACCTTATCTGAGAAGCACTTTATTTGTCCTTCCATTCTAAATGAAAGCTTTGCTGGATAGAGCAATCTTGGATGTAGGTCTTTGAATTTCATGACTTGGAATACTTCTTTCCAGCCCCTTCTTGCCTGGAAGGTGTCTTTAGAGAAATCAGCTGACATTCTGATGGGTACTCCTTTGTAGGTGACTGTCCCCTTATCTCTTGTTGCTTCTAGGATTCTCTCCTTCATTTTCATCTTGGCTAATGTAATTATGATGTGCCTTGGTGTGTTCTTCCTTGGTTCCAACTTCTTTGGGACTCTCTGAGCTTCCTGGATTTCCTGGAAGTCTATTTCCTTTGCCAGGCTGGGGAAGTTCTCCTTTATTATTTGTTCAAATAAGTGTTCCACTCATGGCTGTTTCTTTCCCCCTTCTGGTACCCCTATAATCTGGATGTTGGAACATTTAAAGATGTCCTGGAGGTTCCTAAGCCTCTCCTCATTTTTTTGAATTCTCATTTCTTCATTCCTTTCTGGTTGGATGTTTTGTTCTTTCTTCTGGTCCACTCCATTGATTTGAGTCCCAGTTTCCTTTCCATCACTATTGGTTTCCTGTGCATTTCCCTTCATTTCAATTAGTTTAGCCTTCATATGTTCCTCTGATTTGTGACTGTAATCAATCAGTTCTGTGAGCATCCTGATAAACAGTGTCTTGAACTGTGCATCTGAGAGGCTGGCAATCTCTTGGTCACTTAGAATTATGGGCTCTGGGGCTTTGAGTTCTTCTTGAGCCATCTTTTAGACTATTCGTGCCAGTTACGTATCAGGATCGGAGCCCTAGGTGTTCACCAGGGCAGGGCAACTCAGTAGCTGGGTTGTGACGTTGTATATGGGGGCGGAGTCAAAGAGGAGCAATGGCGTCCCATCTGCCGCCTCCTGCCGCTGCAGGTGCCACAGCTGCTACTGTCACCGGGGCCCACGAGTTTCGTCCCACTGCACGTGAGTGTGCCACCGCCGTCAACCCTCCACCACTGGGTTCGCCCCCTGGGGCCTGCGTAGTCCGTCTCACTGTGCGTGAATGTGCGACCGTGGTCAGTCTGCCCCGCATCCTGACTGGGTCCGGGCTGCCTGTGCGCCTAGGTCCGGGATCTTTCCTGCCCGACCCTGCTCCGCTGCTGGCTCCGCCCCTCTTACCGGTCCTGGTTGAATGGTTCATTGTTGTCGGATTTCCGTATAGTTCAATTTTTCTGTTCTTTGGCTGTGTCTTTGTTCTCCAAACCTTTGTTGTATTCAAACTTGGTTGTGGGAGAAGGCACAGTGTTTCCACCTATGCCTCCATCTTGGCGGAAGTCCCGGGTTTTTGTTTCTTGTTTTTGCCTCTTTTGGTCTCTGCTGCATCCCCAGCCTCTAGCACAGTCCCTGACTGGTACACAGTCTGTGGAGTGGATGATTGGTCACAATGCCCAGCCCCCAGCCATTCACTTGTTTAACCCTTTTCCCACCCTGGACCTTCACAGCTGCTCTCCCAACCTGCAGAAGGGCAGACGGAGGCTGCAGAGCGTCGGCATCTGGGGTGAAGGCAGGTAGCCCTGGCTCCTCAGCCTCCTTCCCCACTGAGATCTCTGCCATCCGCAAGCCTCTGTTGACTGGCTGGGGCCAGAAATTCCTAATTAATTACTTAATTAATTAATTTTTAGATGGGAGGGAGAAAGAGAGGCCAAGAAACATCAATGTGTGGTTGCCTCTCACGTGCCCCCACTGGGAATGCAACCCAGATATGGGCCCTGACAGGGAATCGAACCAATGACCCTTTGGTTCCCAGGCCGGCGCTCAGTCCACTGAGCCACACCAGCCAGGGCATAAGCAACTCTTCAACAGCAGGAGCAGGAGTCTGGGGGTAGGTGTGAACAAAGCAGAGGGGACCCCGGTGAGGCAGCCAGCCTGTCCTAGGGGCCATGGGACAGGGGCTGATGTGAAATGGAGCTGAGCAGAGTGTCTTTCAGGCCAGCCCTGTGTTTTCTTAAAAGTTCCTTTTTTCAAAAAATAATTCTTTCCCAAGGATATGTTTATGGTTCTAGAAAGAGGAATGGAGAAAGAGATAGAGACAGAAAAATATCCATGTGAGAGATATAGGTTGCTTCCTGTACCTACTCTGACCAGGGGTCAAATCTGCAACCTAGGCATGTGCCCAGACCAGGAACTGAACCCGCAGCCTTTGGTGCATGGGATGGCACTCCAACCAGCTGAGCCACCTGACCAGGGCCTAATCCTGTACTTTAAAATTTGTTGGCACTTTGGGAGTGCTCATATGATCTTTTGAGAGTGCCCGAGAGATCGTATGAGCACACACTATCTCCACCTGCTGTGCCCAGCCTGCTCAGGGCCAGGCGTCCTCTCTGCCAGGTAAGGCTTGGCACTGGGACCCCTCCTCACTGCAGGCTTCCCTAGTCCACTGCCCCCAGGCGGAGTTGCTCACTTGGGTGGGGGATGATCTTCCCCAGGGCTCGCCGCCTGGGAAGCACGGTGCCCGAGAACTCTCCCTCTGTCTCTCGTACTTGACTCTGAGCTCCGTGAGGCCGGGGAAGGACAGGACCTCACAGGTCTGTGCACCTCAACCTCCCTGACAGCCCGGCCGCAGCAGGTGTTTGTAGAACGAACAAATAACAGATCAGATGCCCCACCCTGTGCCTTTGGGCATGGGACTGCCCCCTGGGGCTCCCTTTCCTCCTCCTGATAGGGGTGGGTGCCTCAGCTCGTCTCCAAGGCCCAGCTCTGACACCGATGGGCTGTGTCCTCACAGTGCGAGGCCTGACCCCAGGCATTCTTCTTGTAAGCAAAGGCCCTTTGGGGCTCATTCTGAAAATACCCAGACATTCAGGAAAACTACTTACTTAGGATAATGCTTCTCTCAGAGGAGTGCTGGAAAATGAACTGTCCCTGAAGGCCGGAGGGAGTGCTGTCAAATGTGCCACTTCAGGGCCTGGCCTTTGGTTCTGGGCTGAGTGGGGCCAGCTGCATAGGACAGAGCCCGGGGAGTGGCGCTGGCCTCAGCAGAGTGCATGGGCGCTGGGAGCAGGCAGGGTCCTGCCACTGGCGCAGCGTGTGTGACAATAGGGTGGCCTGTGGCCCCTTTTCAGGGAGAGGCCTCTGGACTGTCCCTCCAGTTGCCCCCTGAACTCACTGCCCAGGGACCCAGCCAGCATGCCCTGCCCACCGACCAGGTATTCTCCAAGGGCATGGGAGGGAAGAGGGCCCACCCAGCCACCAGCTCCCACCATTCTAACTTATCTGCCATGCCACCCTGGACCTGAGACCCATCTCGTCTGTGGTTCCCCTGTGCCACCCGTCACTCTCCCATGGGTGGAAATCAAGTGGACCTGGAGTGGGCACCTCCCACTGAGCCACGAGGCCCATCACACACTCACCAGGTCCCCTGGCCAGCAGTAGGTGACAGCGAGGTGCCAGCGTTGATGTGACTGTTCGGGGATTGTCAGGTCTCTCTGTGTCCTGCTGTAGAGAGGACCCTGTGCCTGCCCGGCCCCCTGGGGACCTTGCGTGTCTGCCCTGACTTCTCTGCCACTCCGGCCTGTGGCAGGGCACTGACACCGCTCAGTGCTGTGAGGGCCCTGGGCTGGGTGTCATCAGGTCACTGTTCCAGCTCTCTCCGACTCTGATCCGCCCGCCCCGGCCCATCGCGATGGGCACATGCGCCCACCTGAATGCGCCTCAGCTGGACGGAGTGACGGGGGAGGAAGACGTTAGACGCCAAGTTCTTGTTGCTCTGGATTTTCATCCTTCCCTCTTGGACAGGAAGCAGCCGTTTCTGTCACTGGCCTCCTTTGTGGCACATGTTTGAAGATTTCTTTGGGCTTAAAAAACCACTTCCCTGTGCCGGTTGCAGCCCCTTTGCGGCTTTTGCCTTCTGAATGCTGCTGTGTGGCATTCTGGGTGGCGCAGTAGAGTGGAGTGCTCAAGAGCCCCGATGCTGGTTCTGCCACTGCGAGCTGCGCTGTCTTGAGCAGGCACGTCAGGTCTCTGGACCTCAGTGCTCATCTGGTGAAGTGGGGTCTGAATAGCACCTCCCTCACAGGTGGCTGTGAGCTTTGAATGGGTCCGTACGTGTGAAGCATGTGGCTCAGCCCAGGCCTGCACTGAGCACTGAGCTGCCAGAGGTGTGGGCCTCATCATCACTGCCCAGAGTGCGGGGCAGAGGCCCTGGGCTGGGAGGCTGGCCCAGCTCTAGTCCTGGCTCTGTCTCTGGGTGGTTGTGTGACTTGGGCTGGTTGCTTGCCCTCTCTGAGCCTCAGTTTCATCACCAATGTAAAGGTGATGTGTCAGGGGACCTCTGAGGTCCACCATGACATGGGTCTTCATGCTCTTTACCCTCTTCTCTTGGCTTTTCTACCTGTCACACAGAGGTCCGGGTACCACGGGGCTGGCCTTCGGTTTCTGGCATGTCTGTTGCCCTTGGGCCCAGACCTGAGCCCACGGAGTGGCCAGGGCCACAGCCACCTGTTTCCTCAGCCCCTTTAGCCTCTTCAGTTTCTTGACCTCTGATTCTTTTGTCAAATAAACCTCTGAACCTGGTTTGAATCCCATTTTCCTCAAGTTCATTTTCTTGTCCTTGTTTCTTCCCCTTCCCTTTCCCCGAGCCTCTTTGCGGGAAGCACACAGGTTTCTGCCCTCCCAGGCTCTTGTGCCTGGGGATCCCTTCCCACTTCTTCCCCTTTGTTAAAGAGCAAGCGGTGGAGGCCCTTGACTTCCTGCCGGCCTCTTCCACTCCCCTGGAAGCCCTCTGACCTGTTTTTGTACGTGAGGTAGGGTCCCCAGCACCCCACATGCCCCACTCTGAGCTCCTTGGAGATGTACCGAAGCAAGTCCCACCCCTCTTGTTCTCTGGACAGGCCCGGGAAGCTCACCGTTTCCTTCTCTCTCCACCTGAGGCTTCTGCTCCCGGCCACTGCATGGCTCCTGATGTCCTGTGTGGAGTTCCTGTCTTGGCTGCATGGCCTCCTCCTGTGTGTCCTCGGGAAAGTCGCTTCCCCTCCCTTAACCTCTACTCTGATCAACAAGCCCAGGAAGGGCTTTGTGCCGTCCTCAGTGGGCTCATGAACGTGGACCCGGCGGGGATGGCCACCACTCTTTCCCCTGGGCACGCTCTGTGTCTGCCCACCCATCATCCTCTCCCGGAGCCTTTGAGCCCCACAGGCTTCGCCGTCTGCGTGGGCTCCTCAGCCGGCCTGGTCTGTGAGAGCCCTGACCCACCTTTTGTTTCAGTGTTCGTATTTCTGGGGAACATCCCCTTAACTGTCCTCACAGAAGCTGCTAAGCCCTGGCCCCACCTTGGCTTCTCACAGCTACCCTGAAGTTGTCCCCATTTTATAGGGGGACTGACCATGGCCTGGGCTGCCCAAGGGCTTGTTCAAGCCCTGCAGCTCATCACTGGCAGAGTCGGGGTTTTCTCTCAGGTCTGTGAGGCTCCCAAACCACCCGGCTTCTCCAGGGAGGTGCTGGTGTCCATCAGACAGATGGACCTGGGAGCACCTGCCCCCTGCAGAGGGCCCAGGAGGGAAGAGGTGGAGCGGCCCCTGTGATGGGGAGGGTGTGTGTGTGACGGGAGTCACCAGCCATGTGGGGCCTTGTATGAGTCCATGAGGGGTCCCATCTAAAAGTGGGCATAAAGGCCTGGGAGGTAGGAGGTCATGTCCCCTGGTGGTCGCTCCTTCAGTGCCGGCTCATCTCAAGCTCCTGGGGTTTCAGGCTCTTGGAGGACAGAGTCCAGGCCTCCAAACTATGCAGTCTGCTCCACGGGGCTGTGCTGGTGAGGCGGGGAGTGGGGGCATTCCTTTCTCCTGCTCTTCAGCCCTTGCACCCCCCTCCCAGCACGGTAACTCATTCGTTTGATGAATGTTTATTGAGCACTTACTGTGTGCCGGGCAGAGTCATGACACTGAGGATACAGGTTACAGTAAACAAGTATAGATACTGCTGTAGAATATAATTTCATGCAGGAGCTGACGGGCATTGCCGTGAAGAACAGTGCTACAGACGTGGACAGAAGTGGCAGGTGGTCAGGGGAGGCCTTTCTGCAGAGCGACACAGTGTGGACGAGAGCTGTGGAGATCTGGGGGAGAAAGCCCCAGGCAGAGGGACCAGCAAGTGCGATGGCCCCGAGGTGGGGGCCTGCCTGGCGTTTGGGGGTAGCCGGGCAGGGGCAGAATGTGTGAAGGGAGAGAGGCAGAAGAGGAAGGCCAGAGCCCGTGGGGCCTCTGGGCCACTCGGAGGGCTTGGACTTTTGCTCTGAGTAAAATGGGAGCCAGCGGGGGCTGTGCACAGAGGAGGGATATGAATGGATTTGGGTTTAGCAAGATGGTGCCAGCTGTCGTGTGGGAATAGACCTCAGGGCTGAGGCAGGAAGGCCCGTGAGGAGGCTCCTGCTGCCGTGTAGGTGAGAGGAGAGGAGACTCAGATGAGGAAGGTGGGGTGGTGAGGAGCGACAGGTTGGGGTGTGCTTTGAAGCTGGGGTCCACTGGACTTGCTCTCTGGCTGTGTGTGAGCCAAGGGCAGGGCGTTACCTGGGCACATGGCTTCAGCACCCTGGAGAGCGGCACCCCCCAGGGCCCAGCTGCGGTCTGCTCAGGTGGGCAGCAAATGGCTGTCCTGTCTGCAGTTCTCAGGCAGTCTGTGGGCGCTGGGCAGAAACCTCATCTACGAAGTGCAGATCCCTTTCCCTTGATTTTGTTATCCAATTTTTTTAGCCAAATATGTTTATTTCTGGGCACTGCAGTAAATCCTTTTGGGGATAGGCAGGTCTGAGTGCAGTTTTACACCTGGGATGAGAACTTTAGAAGCAGTTGTCTCCAAAAATCTCTGCACCTGACTAAACTGTTGTGGGAGGTGGGGCAGGGTGGGAGGAGAGCCTTGACCAGTGGGTGGGTCAGTGCACTGGGAGCAGGAGGGTACTCTGGGTAAGCGAGCTATGTGACCGAATTTGGTTCTTCGTGCCGCCTCCTTCCGACGGTGAGTGGGGGCAGCTTTCCTGAGAGGGAAGCGGGCCCATGGCCCGCGGCGGGGGTGAGCAGCCTTGGCTAGATGCTGCCCTGCTCTGCCATGGGCTTGCTGCGTGCCTTCGGACAGGCCACTGTTCCTCTTCGGCTCTCAGTTTCCCCATCTTTAAAATGAGATAAATGCAGTCCCTACATTGTTGGTTCTAAGAATGACAGAAACAGCTGAATTAGCCATCAGAAAGGTCAGGAAAGCAGGTTGAGGGGCTGCCTCCGAGGCCTCGGGCCCCAAGGGCGAGTGCCTGGCCTCTTCCTGCATGGGGTCTCTCCCTCCCACGGTGGCTGTCTTCCTCCTCCTCCCCATATCGCATGGCGCATTATGTCCGTGCTCTGTTTCGCTGTAGACAGAATGGTCATATGGGTATTCTATGCAAATTCTCATTTTTAATGAGCTAGAAGGGAAGCTAACAACCATTTTGCAGACATCTTGGGCCCGAGGGAGGCCTTGGGATGGGAGAGACAGGAGGACAAAGTGACTAACAGGAGGAGAGAGGAGGAGGGGAAGAGAAGAAATTGTAGGGGGACAGAGGAGGGGCTGCATAGGGGAGGGGGGAGCTGGCCCCCAGGTCCCATCTTTCAGAGGCTGCCTGCCCACCCCGTTGTATAGACAGGGAGGAGAGAGGAGGCCACTTACCAGTCACCCCAGAAGGTAGGACGGGGAGAAAGAGTGGAGAGGGAGAAGGCAGGCTGGACAGAGGGAAGGTGAAGGCAGCCAGGACTAGGCTGTGGCTGTGGGGCTCGGTTTTCTCATCTGGATGTAATACCTAAGAGTGGGCTGATTGGGAGGAGCTAATGAGAGAACTTGCGAAAAATTATTCAACTGAGGAGTGCTGCGTGAACATGAGGGACCATGGAGTAATGGGGGAGCAGGGCGTGTGTGTGTGTGTGTGTGTGTGTGTGTGTGTAGAAAGGCAGGGAGGAAGGACAGGATGGGGCAAGGGAATGAGTCGGGTACGAGAGGAAGAGGAGGGTGGAGGGCCAGGAGCTGGAGGTGGGGCATGGAGACCTGGACAGTCGGTCAGCTCTTAACGACCTCATTAGCCATTCACGCGTCATTCTTTAGCACCTGCGGTGTACGTCACAGGGGGATGTCTGTGCCATGAGGGCAGGATTCCTGTCTCCCCCTCGTGGCTCTATCCCCTAGGACAGCGCCTGGCACTGGGAGGTGCGTAGTAAATTGTTGCTAAATCAGTGACTGCCCCATGCCTGGCACCGGGCCCGGGTTCGGAGGCTGATGGGCATAGCAGCATCTGGTCCAATAATGTCCATGCTTTGTGCTAAGTGCAGTGATTGAGTTATTGGGATCATGATGGGCACCGGTGGTGAAGGAGCCTGGGTCACCCACGGAGACTTCCTGGAGGAAGGGGCCTGAGCTGAATCCTCAGGAACAGACAGGAGCTGACTTGGAGTTTGGGAAGGGAAATTGGGCAGAAAGGCGGAGGGAACCTCCTGCAGACTCTGTCTGGAGATGGCAACCCCTGGTGTGTGTTGGAACCTGCAGGTGCCGTTGGAAGTGGGCAGCGTTGGGGCGTGAGGCTGCAGGGCCTCAGGATTGCCTGAGGTGCTTGGACTTTGCCCTGAGGGAGGTGAGAGCCCCTGAAGTTAAAGGGAGGTGAGTGATGGGGTGGGATTGGAAGCTGGGTGGAGAGCTGAGGGTCCAGGCTGGGCAGACTGAGGTTTGCGTGCAGGCACAGGCTTGGGTGTGGCAAGGCAGTGGACAGCAGTGGATGTGTACAGGGGTGAGGTCCTGAGGGGTCCGCCTGGGGAGGGGTGGGCAGCACCTCTGCGAATGGCAGGTGCTGGACCACCTTGGGTGGATTGGGCCCCTCTCTGGGCCCTGCTTAGATCAGAAAGGAGCTCTCAATTCTGAGGCATTTACGTGTCATCATAAATGCCACTGTGACATGGGTCCCTACTGACACTTAGTGCCCAGCTTCCTAGGATGACCCTTATATTGCAACATGTGACCGTTCCACACTAGGAGAGGTTGTCCCCGCCAAGTGCCTGTTGAGAAAAACTAGCAATTGATAGCCCCTCCCCCAGCTCTGGTGCAGGAGCAGGGTCAGCTGAGGATCCCTCCCCAGCTCTTCAGCTCCTGGGTGCTCTCCTGAGCCCACTCAAGGCTGCTCTAGGGATTCAGGTGTAGAGTCCCCTTTCCCTCTTTCCCTGATCCCTGTCCCTCCATGCCCATATCTGGCCAAGCAGGTCCCCAGGCTATGGGGCCCCAGGCTTTTCCCCAGCAGTTTTGGAAGAGCCTGGGGCAGGTTTTTTTTTTTTTTGTGGTGACGTGAGCACCTCTCCTGCCTGTGGCCCACATCTGGGTCTCAATCCCTGACCATTGTCCATCAGCTTTACTATCTGTGTTTCTGGAAAACCAGCCTCTCAGGGCACCCTCGGTCCAGCACCCAGCTCGGCAGGCCCTGCCGTTCTGCCGTTGGAGGAGCCGGCTCTTTACCACTCCTTCCCCTCCCCAGCCCGAAGAGGAGTGGTGCCTGGGTGCCGCCCTGGTACTATGTGTGTCCGCAGCCGTCCCTCCGCCCCACCGGAAAATGGAGCTGCTGACCGTGCCTGGGAGGGAAGACCCAGACAGTGGGTGCGAGTGTGCCCAGACACTGGCCTTGGTGGAAGATGGTGGTGAGGGTAGGGGCCTTCCGCAGTGAGGACAGCAGCGGACACCGGCCAGACCAGGGGCAAGGGCTGATGTGGAAGAGGGTCTGGGAGGACTTCATTTCCCCATGCCTGCTTGTGGCAGGTTGGGGGTGCTGAGGCCGCTGCAGGCAGGAGACATGCTTGGCCTGCCTGGGTGATTATACTGCAGCGTTTCATTTTGCTTGTCAGTTTCCACTTCCTGGGGATGTGGGCTCCTACATATTTCATCCTGGCCTGCTGCTGCCTGTTCCTCGGAGGCCAAATCACTGGCCTGCTGCTGGCCCTTAACCCTGGCCCCTCCCTGCCCCGCTGAGCCTAGCTAGGTTCCTGCTGTGGGTGGAGCTGGCAGAGGTCATCTTCCCCCGACCTTTGTCCCATGCCCCACACTGGGCTTCCCGCCACCAGCCCAGCACCAGCTCCTCTGCCCAAGGGGTCTGGGGTGAAGAGGCCAGGCAGACGGCACTGCTGGAAGTTAGGCTCAGTTCGGCCAGCATTGACTTTGTGCCTGGCACTCTGCCACAATGCAGGGACTTAGAGATGAGAAAGACACAGTCTGCCCTGAAGGGGCTTATGGGATAGAGGAAGCTGACAGTACTGTTACAGCAATGGCAAGCGCATACTGACCACTTACGTGCCCGGCATTGTTCCGAGCACCTTGCACGTACTAAGTCACGTATTCTTCATGTTTTATTATAAGGAGACGAGGCCTGGAGAGGTTAAATAACTTGTCCAAAGTCACACAGCTCCGAAGTGGCAGAGCTGGGACCTGAACCCAGGTGGCCAGCTCCAGCCCTCATGCCCCGAAGCCTGAGAATTGTAGAACTGACTGCAACACAGGCAGGGGCGGCAAGTGCCAGCAGAGAGGCCATGATGAGAGCCCGCCTGGGCAGCGTGAGTTCCGGTGGGGACGGACCGGGGACATTTGGGGAGATGAAGGAGGAGAAATTGGGCCCCTGGGCTGGGCGGGGCGGGGCAGGTGAGGAAGCAGGAGAGTCTGGGAGGAGACTGATGGGATCTCAGGGACGGAGAGTCCAGGCTGAGGTGGAGAGGGCGGGCCCGCTGGGGTCACTTGTGGAGCTGTGAGGCCGGGGAAGGGGTGAGAAGCCGCTACGCGACCCCGCCACTGGAGCTGGGGACAGATGGTGGGGAGGGTCTTGTTCTGTGTGTGGCTCCTTGGCAGAGGACTCTGGGTGAACTCTCAGCAGTCCTGGGCCAGACTCCCCCCTTCTCTGAGCCAGATCTGAGAAATGGGTGACTTTCCCCCATTCTCACCGACCTCTGGGAGTGGGGAAAGGTGGGGGCTGGGGGACTGGTTGAGGGCAGGGCCCCCCCAGATGGGCCTTGGGGTGGGGGCAGGCCAGGAACCAGCCATGTCTCTGTGCCCCCAGCCCCACACCCCCTCCATCACCTGTCTCCCAACACCTCGGTTTTATTTTCTATTTTTTTCTCCTTTCTCGCTTCAAAGGCGTTTTGCCTAAATGGTTTTGTGTTAAGATATTAGGTCGATCGCTCAGCAAATTTCCCTCTGCTCAGAGCTGAGCGCCATGAATAATGCAGCTCTGAGCAAGGCTGCTACCGCCCAGGGCCTCTGGGGGGGCCTGGCGGGGAAGGGGGAGAGGCAGCAGCCTCAGCTCAGAGGCACTGAGCCCCATCGCTGCTCTGACGAGTCCCCGAAAGCCCACACCCTCCCACTCCCCAGAATACCCGCCTAGGGCTGGGCCTGGGCCCGCCCACAGGCGATCCCTTTACCCTCACGGCAGCCCTGCGTGTGGGGAGGTGGGATAATGCATCCCACTCATTCTATAGTGCAGAAATGGAAGTACGGGGTGAAGTGGCTTTAATCGCCACCAAGTACGTGACAGAGAAGACACGTGCCTGCCTGTGCCCAGGCTCAGCCTCCTGGGTCGCACCAGGCCCGCCCTCTGGTGTCTGTGCCCCCTGCACCCTGATCAGCCCGTTCTCTGCAGGGGCAGGTTGGCATGGGGGAGGGGCCGGCAGGCCTAGGGAGAGGGTTTCAGAGGAAAGACGGGACCCACTGCCATTGCTGCTCCCCAGCCAGGCCTCCTGTGTGTGCGCCAGTAGCAAAGGGGAGGCATTAAAGGTGCCACGGTGTGGCCCCAGCCAGCCCAGTGGCTCCAGGGAGGTGTGGGCACATGCCTTGTGTGCCAGTGTGCAGTTTGGTGGCGTGTGACTACGTGCAGGGTG
Organism: Sturnira hondurensis; assembly: GCF_014824575.4. Classification (NCBI taxonomy): domain Eukaryota; kingdom Metazoa; phylum Chordata; class Mammalia; order Chiroptera; family Phyllostomidae; genus Sturnira; species Sturnira hondurensis. Next base: position 1,770,147 of record NW_028080209.1, on the reverse strand, counting down.
TGACTGGGAGGCTGGGTGTGAAGAGTGTGGTAATATAGGCTGCGTGGCTTCTGTGTGAACTTGTGAGAGGTACAGCTGTGTGTCAGTGCGTGTCCTTGTCATTGTGGGGCTGTGGAGGCTGTCTCCAGGTTCGTGCTGTGCATCCCCGTGTGAGGGTGTGTGACTGAGATTGCATGAGGTTGAGGTGGTGTGTGGTGTGCAATTTGTGGGTGTGTGTGTGTGGTGGGGAGTGTGCTGAGATGTGTGCCCTGCCCTGAACAATCCCTGGACCTCCAAGCTATGGTCCCGGGTTCTCCCCAGAACCCTCTCCCTGGGGACAGTTCTGGGTTGCCTGGTGCCTGGTTCCCAGGACTTACAGACCTCACCAGCCCTGAGTGCTGACCCGAGCTGGGTGAGGCGGTCCCTGTCCTTCCAGCCTCCGCCCTCCCGCCCTCCCGCCTCAGCAGCCCCTGCTCACTGGGCCTGGCCCACCCCCAAAGGCTGTGGCTCTAGGAGGCAGACCTGGGCCTTCACAAACACCACTGTATTTGACCCTCACTCCAACTTTACGAGATGGAGTTTTTTAAAGTCCTTCCCCCATTTTGCAGATGGAAAGTCTGATGCTGAGGGAAGCTAAATAACTTTTCTGAAGTCACACAGCCAGGAAGCCACGGTGCTCCCACCCTCTGCCCAGGCTGGAGGGCACGGGAGCAGCATCCATGCTTCGCACAGCCCTCTGATGGAGTGCTGAGAGACACGGCTCCCAGTGGGGAACCAGGCGACTGTCTGCCCCTGGAGCCCATGGCCTCCACTGTTTCGTGTCTTTTTCTACTGGCCCAGCCATCTTCAGGCCCTGGGCTTGTGGGGCAGCACCAGTTCACTCAGCTCTCTTACACTTTTCTTTGCTTGTCCTGCTTTTGCATGTGTATTTCTTAAGTGCTCACAGCAAGGAGTTTGCACTTCCATCTTGATGGAGAAGTCAAGTCCCACGGGCAGGCAGGACTGGGAGAGGTGTCTGGGCTTTCATGACGCCTGGCCCCCATGTGTGCGTGGAGTGCATGGGCGGACCTGCTAGGCAGGCACGGTAGGTGGATCATCTCTGTGGCCCAGAGCCCGGCGCAAAGTGGGGGCCCAGTGTATGTGCATGCAGATGTCTGGGCACCCAGTGAGACCAGGTGGTGACACAGAGGGGGCGCGCAGTGGGCTGCGAGGGTCAGGGAGGCTCCTGGAGGAGGCAGGAGGCCGGAGCAAGTGAAGGTCCCTGCCCCGGGGTCCTAGCCGAGCCTTTGCCTGCTCCCAGGCCCTCAGCTCTTGCCACGCCGCCCTCCCATTCCTGCCAGCTGGGCGCTCGGTGGCCAGTTCATCCGGGAGGCTTGGCTGCTGCCTGTCCTGAGCAGGTGCAGCAGGTGTGCTGGGCCCTTGGAGGCCTTGAGTGGAGAGACAGACACCAAGGTGATGACCAAGGCCCAGCGAGGGAATAGCTTCAATGAGGAGCCAGAGGGTCACTGACCAGCCCCAGGGGCCCAGCTGGCGAAGGGAGCAGCATCTGTTGTGGAGCAGACGTGGTAGGATGGTGAATTCTGGTAGGGACCAGGGCAAGGTTGGATGTTGCAGACCTGAGGAGTGGATGTAGGCCTGAAAGTCGCACACTCACTCCCATACATGCACACACATGTATACACATGCATCCTCATGTACATACACACAGGGAACCGTATGTCAGACTTGTGCTTTAGAATGGGGCTGGAGCAGGAACAGAACCTTGCCTGCCCAGGGTGGGGAACCTGGCCAGGACCCAGCCCCCCCCTCTGGCCCCCTTAGGGGCCCCAGACGAAGCTGGAGTCCACCCTCCTCACCGTCCTGCACAGTCCTGCTCACCCTGGTATAGCCTCAGGTTAGGGGCATTAACTCAGGGCCTGGGCGCCTTCCTAACCTCAGAACACCCCTTAGGCCACAGCCCTGCTGCCTGGGATCTGGCACAGAGCTCCACTTATTTAGGTAAAGGCTTGTTTCCAGTTGAAAACAAAAGTAGCACCTTACTAGTCACTGACCCCTCTGAGTGGCTCCCTTTGCTGAGTGCAGACTTGGGGACAGGCCTGGCTGTGGAGTGGGGGAAGAGGAGGGAAGAGCTGCGTGAGCGCATGTGTTGGTGTCAGTGTGTGCGTGTGAGTATGTGAGGCCATGCAGCCCCGGGTGACCCCACCTCCTGCTCTGCTGGGAACCTCGGGTAGCCTGGGGACCCCCCTTAGCCGGTTGCTGCCTTCACATTCTGCTGTAATGTAGATTTTTCCACTTGGTTTCCTAGAATTTGTCTTTCCATTGTTGTTCTCCCCCTTTTGAATTCGAGAGGACGTGTCTGCTGGCCTCCTGCAGCTATCCCGGCCTGCCCTGCCTGGGCGGGTGGCCGTGGGAGGACAGCCCTGGCTGTGCCCTGCAGGGTGGGGCTGCGGGGAGGTTGCTCCCTGCTCTAGAGGAGGGTTTTTCCTCCCTCGTTTGAAGCCCAGAGCCTGGGGTGCTGCTTAGGCCGAGTGTGCCGCCTGGGTTGCAGAATGTCACCGCAGGGCCCCGGGCGCTGGAGCAAGAAGGTGGTGGGCGCCAAGTCCCCTGGGAGCTGTGGACGCCGTCCCCTATCTCGGTCACCGGGCCCACCTCACTGAGGGCTGGCCAGTTAGCTCCTTCCTGGGCAAGACCTGTAGCTTGCCCTGGGGCCTGGCAAGGGTAGGCCTCCTGGCCAGTGAATGAGGGAAGGAATTGGAAGAAGCCTGAGGAGAGTGAGAGGTGGCGGAGATGAGCCCAGGTCCCCCGACTGCCCCCTGCATGGGGCAGGCACGAGCGGGTGCAGGCTGCTCCAGTGGGGGGCCTTTTCTGTCTGCCTCCCCAGGCCTCTGGGGCGGGGGCTGCTTGGAGCCGGTAGCCCTACAGGAGGGTGGGAAGGACTTGTTTAGAAAGCTGGAGTGGGGAGAGCCGTCCAGTGGGGACAGGGGGTGCTGGGCGGAGCACAGGTACGGCGATCGCTCTGTGTAACTAAGTCCACAGGGCACTAGGGACACAGGCACCTGCAGGCTGGGGGCAGGCTGCCTGACTGCCACTCGCTGTGCTTGGTGCCTGCAGGTGCCCAAGCACCAGCCCTCAAACAAGCTCCCCAATCGCCCGTGCTGACGGGAGGGTCCAGGCACGGATAGTCCGGGCAGCGGAGGGCAGAAAGCAAGGTCTTCTCAGCAGAGAGCCCTCCCTGAGGGTGGGACGTGCAAGTCCGAAGTGATCGCAACCCCTGGCTCTCAGGCAGGGCAGCAGCTCCCAGAGAAAGTCGGAGGAGAATCCAAACCCGCCTCTTCCTCTTCCCCTTCAGCCGCGTGGCCTGGCCCGTGCCTCCCTGTCCCCTAGGAGCAAACGGGGTGGACGAGGGGCTCAGCCCCCACCTTTCTCCTTCCCTTTGCCCTGCTTGTTTCCACCTCTGCCCTGACCCCACGATGGTTTCCATCACTCTGCCCTGTGCTGTGGGCTGCACGTGAGGATCTGGGCTCCGTCCTCGCTGCTGCCTCCAGGATCTCAACTCGGCAGAAACACAGGTGCTCAGGAAATACATGTTGAGTCAACAAAGAGAAGGCAGCCGTGGCTCAAGGGCAGGGTGAGTGGCTGAGCGAACGGCGTCTGGGAGAGAGCGCTGGGGGCCTGCCACCCAGTGGGCCTCTCCCCACCAAGGCATGCTCCGCCCGGCGCCACTCTGTCATGGTTCGCTTTTCCAACTAGACTCTGAACTCCCAAGGAAGGGGTCTCACTTGCTATAATTAAGGATCAATTGTGCCAAGGGCTAAGCAGGACACTTCTTGAATGAATGAATGAATGAATGAGTAAATGAACGAACGAACGAATGAAGACATGAAAGAACGAATGAGAGAACGCACAGACCCAGCCTTGCCCTTGGGGAGGGTGGGGGGCGGGGCAGACCCTGACACAGACACATTGGCTGGACCCGGAGAACACTGGGAAAGGTCAGCAGACGAAAATGGAAAGGGCAGAGACCACAAGTACAACAGGAAACTGATACCAAGTTTTGCTAGTGGAGACTCTTGTCACAGTCAGGTGAGGACATGTGCCTGGAGCCTGGGGGAGGTGTGGGGCTCCAGCTTGCACCCCAGGAGGGCTGTCCAGGTCAGAGCCCCCTCAGAGGGATGGAGCCACCGGCTGGCAGGAGAAGGGCGGCCCCAGGTGGGCCCACCCCTGTGAACTCCCAGTGGCACTGGGTGGGGAGGGCCCCGTGGCCCGGCTTCGTGGGTGGATGAAGGGAGGCCAGGTGTGCCCTATGTCAGGCGGCACGGCGAGGGCTGGAGCTCCTTCTCTGTCGCAGGTATCTGAGCGTTGTGTCTGGCCTGGGTCCAGGTGTTCACATTGACCAAGTGTTTACATTTTTGCCATATTTGCTTCTGGTTGCCTTTCGCAGAAATAAAACATGGGTTGCCTGGAAGCCCCCCTGTGGAGCCCTGTTTCTGCCCTTCCCTTCCTTGAGACAACCGTGACTCTGAAGGCGGCCAGATCCGTTCCTCTCCTTTTCTAGTCACTCGGCAAGCATTTCCTGAGCACGTAGGCTGTGCTGGGCCCTGCTCTAGGCACCAGGGGACGGCAATGCCCCCAACAGACGGCACCTCCCACCTTGGTGTGGCCTTTGCTCACATGGTGTCCGTATGTCGTGAATATCTCTGTGTCGTCTTCGGATTCCACAGCAGTGGACACATCCTGCTGCCGTGCACCCATTGATTGGTCTCCAGGGCTTTGTAGTGCTGGCCCATGAGGATGTTTTGTTAACCCAAACTCCCTAACAGCCATCACACAAACATGCCGCCTGTGCTTCTCTGTGGTGAAATGTTTGGGTGGTCTTTGTTTTTTTGTCTTGTGAGTGGTGCTGTAGTGAGCCTGTCCTGGTGTGTGTCTGCACTCCGTGTGTGGGTTTCTGTGGGACGCAGTGCAGAGGGATGTGCTGGCTGGCAGGGACTCGGCATGCTCAGCTTCGTGGGACATTGCCATGTGGTTTCCAAAGCCTTCTAATGACACCTCTTAATCACCCTGCCCAGCGTTCCTGTAGCAGAGGCAGGCAGGGCATTGAAGGGCGGGACCAAGGACAAGCCAGTCTAGNCTTTGCTCACATGGTGTCCGTATGTCGTGAATATCTCTGTGTCGTCTTCGGATTCCACAGCAATGGGCACATCCTGCTGCCCTGCGCCCATTGATTGGTCTCCAGGGCTTTGTAGTGCTGGCCCATGAGGATGTTTTGTTAACCCGAACTCCCTAACAGCCATCGCACAAACATGCCGCCTGTGCTTCTCTGTGGTGAAATGTTTGGGTGGTCTTTGTTTTTTTGTCTTGTGAGTGGTGCTGTAGTGAGCCTGTCCTGGTGTGTGTCTGCACTCCGTGTGTGGGTTTCTGTGGGACGCAGTGCAGAGGGATGTGCTGGCTGGCAGGGACTCGGCATGCTCAGCTTCGTGGGACATTGCCATGTGGTTTCCAAAGCCTTCTAATGACACCTCTTAATCACCCTGCCCAGCGTTCCTGTAGCAGAGGCAGGCAGGGCATTGAAGGGCGGGACCAAGGACAAGCCAGTCTAGACTGTGGGGCTGTACCTGTGGGAGCAGGGTGTGCGGCCAGGGCAAGCATGGGGCTAGCACCGCGGGGGGTGGGCTGGGCTCTCACTGTAGGGCTGGGGTGAGGGTGGAGTGGGAGTCAGGGAGCTGGGAGAGTGAGTGGGCGGGTGGGGCTCAGGGAGGATGGCGTGCTCCACCTCACGGCGGCAGTAGTCCTGTTGGCTCTGCTGACACAGTGGGAAGCAGGCGGCAGGCAGTCCTGGCCTGGATTCTAAACCTCCTGGTGCAGTGATGAGACCTCCCCGTGGTGGGCTCTGCCCCAGCCGCTGTGTGTCCCTGGGCAAAGCACTGCCTTCTCTGGCCTCAGTCTCCGTGTTCCAAGTCCAGCTTGGGCAGGAGGTCTCCGAGGTCCCCATTGTCCCCATGTGCTCAGATGTTCTTGGCAAGTGGCCGTGGCTTCCTGCCCCTGGCCCTGCAGGTGGAGGCACTGGCTTGGCAGGCTGCAGTTTGCAGCTGGCACGTGGCTGCTGGCTGCTCGCCAGGGTGAGGGGCTTGCCAGGGGGGATCCAAAAGCGCCGAGGGGCTGTGGGGAACCCCGGACTCCTCCATGCCCCTCCCTCCTTATGATTCTGTGCTGAGAGCCGGGGACCTGGGAGGGTTCCAGCCTCTGTCCAGAGGTAGGGAGCGGGCTTGTTCTTTACAGTGTGGGTTTAATTTGATCATATTTACTCTCAGAATGGACTCATGGATTTTTATTTTACCCAATGACAGAGACCGTGGGGGAAAAGAATGGGGTGTGAAGAAGTGCCCCCTCTTTGGGGGAGGGTTTGAAGAGGGTGTCCCAGGGCAGTGGTAACCGGGGGTGAGGAGGGGCTGCAGGAGGTGGGGTTAGTGGAGACCTGGTGCCCCAGGCCCTCTTCCTCTGCCCGAGCGGTTCTGGACACAGACCCGGACTGCAGTCCCACCTCCCTGCTGTGTGAGCCTTGTCAGGTAACTTAGTTCCTCTGTGCCTCAGTTTCCTCATCTGTAGGATGGGGCTGTTAGCATCTGCCCCCAGGGTGTGTGAGGGTTCACTGAGCGCCAGGCGTGCAGGCCCTCCCAGGCCGTGGGAGGGGCCAGGAGGGCAATTGAGTCCGATGCTGTGCCACCCACTACCAGGTGCTTGTGTCGCCCCAGGAGACCCTGCTGAGCTGGCGCGGAGGCCCCGCTCTGGGACTCCCAGCTGCCGTGCCAATGGTTGGGCAGCAGCGCAAAGGGGCCCCTTGGTTTCCCACCCTGGGGGCAGGGACAGCAGTGGGTGCTACCCCAGGCCAGGTGCTGTGTTCGAGGCCCGGGCATCCCCTTGACTCCAGGCCCTTGCCCACGTGGCCTTGGGCATGACACAGTGGTCAGGCTGGAGGGGTGGCTGAGGGAGACAGGTGGCGTGCGGTCCCATCCCTGCCCTGCCCCTGACTGTGTGTGACCTTGGTGAAGCCACTTAACTTTTCTTGGCCTCAGTTTTGTCATCTGTATATGGAGCTGTGCCGATGATCCTGACCTCAGATGGGTGTGATGTGACATCCTCAGGTAATAGTCAACGTGGGCTAGACGCTCCGTGACCTTTGCCAGCATTGTTGACCTCTGCACAACCGCCCACACTCCCTCCAGTCCCCCACTTCTCTTGTGGTTGTAAGAGTGTCACTCACACCCAGCTCAGACAACAGCCTGGTCTTGGTGCCTGCGACTTGCATTCCAGCTGACAGAGCTGTGATCACCTCATTGTTCCTTCACCAGCAAGACGGAGCACGCGAGATGTGCCTGGGGTGTCGGGGGGCCACCCCAGGAACCTCTTGCCCTCTTACAGGAACATTGCCCAAGAAACACTCTTTAACCTCAGAGTTTCTCCCTGTTGGAGAACAATTAACTCCCTTTGCTGCCCCCCCGCCCCCAGCCCCCTCCCTCCTGCAGCCAGGTGGCTCACCCTCACCCACAGCCAGCCGCCTCCTTTTGTCCATCTGTCTCCCCAGATGGGGGAGAAATGTTACGATTGGCCCACTTTCTAACTGGAAAGCAACCATATGGAGGCTTAGCTGGGGCTGAGTGTCTGCCCAGGGCCATTAGTGCCAGGCCAGCGCTGCGAGCAGTGGACAGGGCCCCCGGCTCTCCCAGTGACTGAGGGGCCCGTCCTGCCCGGGGACCCTCACTTCTTCCCCCCTCTCCTTCCCCTCTCCTTGAGCTCCTGGTAACCATGCTGTTCTCTGGAGCGTGGCAGCTCTTTGGGTGTCTTAGGAGAGGAGTGAGGAGCTCGGTCTGCCTGGAAGAGCAGAAAGTAAGGGAGGTGGGTGCTGGTCAGGGTCGGGGCAGGGACCACGGCCGCCTTGCCTGCTGCAGAGGAGTGGCGGGCTCACCTCCCGGGGACAGGGGTGTGGGGGTGTGTGTGTCGTGTGACCCCAGGCCTAGCAGGCGCCTGGCACAGAGCAGCCTCCTTCTGCTCCCCCGCACCTTGTTCTCCCCAGAATGCCTCCCACCTGGCTGCTTACGCCTCCTCCCTCCAAGACCCAGCTCAGGGTCACTACCTTTGGGCAGCTTTCCCTGGTTGCCAGCTATGCTCATGCGTAGAGGCCCTTTTTGGGTAGAGCTGAGTGTTGGCACCTTTCCTCATGGGGCTGGGGGGTGGGTGGTGTCCCCCTGCACTGTGAGCCTTTTGCAGCCAAGGCCTTGACACAGAGGTGCAGGGAGCCTATGCAGGAGCCGCAGGTGGCCCCAGTCTGCACCAGAAGGCCATCCAGAGGCCTAGGGATGCTCAGCCAAGGTGGATGGTTTGGGTCATCGGCTGGGCCCCAAAGGGGTCCTGTTTGAGCTGGAGCTGTGCCAAGACCCTTGAGTGGGACCCTGAGGTGGGGGACAGTCTTAATGGAGGGTCTGGCTTCATTAAGAATGATCCCTCGTGCTTTCCTGTCAGCTGAGCCCCAACTCTATGGTCAAGGCCCTGGGGGTCTAACTCCCCGGAGGGGAGTACCTCTGCAGCCCAGGAGGGCTGTGTGGCTTTGGGCAAGTCACTCCTCTTCTTCGAGCCTCAGTTTCCCTATCTGTCAAATGTGGTTGGTGATAGAAACAGTGGCCCACAAGTACTTTTGTACGAGGGATCAGGGGAGGTTTAAATCCACGAGTGACTCTTGTCCCTCACCCGCACTGGAGTGACAGGTCTGAGTGTGGCAGCTGGTTGGGTGAGGCGCAGAGGCCCCAGGGTTTCTATGAGCTGCCCAGCCTGGGTGTGAACCCAGCCCCTGGTGTGCTGAGTGCATCCTGAGGCCCCTGCAGGCTAGGCACTGCTGGGTTTCTTGCAGCGGAGTGAGTAAGAGGCAGGCTGGCCCTGGGTCCCCTCTCTGAGGCCCCAGCCAAGTAGGCAGGGGGCCACAGTGACAGAAGGGCTCCCGAAGACCCCCTGACCCCAGTCAGAGCTCCCGAAGCACGGCCTGCCCTTAGAATGGCCTTCCTAGGCTCTCCGGAGCTCCCTACTGGGAATCTCATCACAAACAAGGCAGGGGCAGGCTGAGGGGTCAAGGCACCGTGCTGGCGGGGTGGGAACCAGGAGCCTGCGCACAGCAGACCTGTGAGTGCCTGGAAAGGAACCTGGGAAGACCCGGGCCCAGAATCTGCTGGGCCTGCTGATGAGCCCAGGTCCTGGGGACAAGAGCCCTGGGAGGTGGGTGTAGGGGGCACTGGTGGCCCATGGTTGGCAGTTTGCTCTCATTTTCAGATTCACCCCCAAAAACCTTATGATTTGGTTACAATGAAGATAATCAGTGTTTACTAAGCACTTGCTGTGTGCCAGATATTATTGTATTTACCCACACTAACTCACTTAGCTTTATAACAACCCTATGAAGTGGGTAGTTATTATCTTCACTTCACAGGTGATGTATTGGAGGCACAGAGAGGTTCAGTAATCACCCTGAGGTCACACAGCAATAAGTAGCAGAGCCGAGGTTTGAACCCCATCAGACTAGCTCCTAAACATGATGATGTATTTATTGCCTCTTGCCAGCAGCCTATTTTATAATGGGGAAACTGAGGTACAGAGAACTTAAGCAACATGTGTAGAGCCACCCAGCTGGTGAATGGTGAAACCTTGGGCAGCTCCCAGCTTTGTTCTGCTGGAGGGAGTGTGAGTTTTGGGGTAAGGCGGAGAGAGACAGGTGCTCCCTTGTCTGCCCCAGGCTGACCACCCCTTCCCACAGGGGGTGTGTGCATCGCCCAGTCGGTGAAGATACCGCGGGAGCCCAAGCCTGGGGAGTTTGACAAGATCATCCGACGCCTCCTGGAGACCTCGAATGCCCGGGGAGTCATCATCTTTGCCAATGAGGATGACATCAGGTGAGGGTGAGGGCGGCAGGGACCCTCGAGGGGACCTTCCCAGACCAGTCTGACCCCAGCCTGGGTTCCGGCGGGGAGGGTGGGTGAGTGAGTGTGGGGCTGGGCCACCCCTCAGGCAGGGCCACAGGCTGGTGCTGATGGGCACCTCTGCCCTCCCCCTCCCTGTGCCCTGCATCCATTCTGCCAACTGGAGATGGGAAGCAGATGCATTAATGGATCGGGTAGGGCCCTGGGCGGGGGCCAGAGCACCTAGTTTCTAATTCTCTCTCTCCTGCTAGCTCTGTGACCTCAGGCAAGTTTCTCAACCACTCTGGACCTCTTTTCTCTTAAAAAAGGGAGCTAATGGTACCTGCCTGATAGCATTTGAAAACCGAGTGCAGGGATGGAATAAAGGGCTTAGAGCAGTCTGGCACAGAGTGGGCGCCTCCCGCGCGGTGGCCGCCTCCCAGTGCCTCCCCACCCTCTTTCTTTGGTGAACTCAGAGGAGCTGGACTGTGGGTCTAGTCCTGGCTTGGGGGCACACTCACTGTGGGCAGGATCGTCCCCATCCTGGGCCTCAGTTTCTGCATCTGGAGAATGGGAGCAGGTAGACTCTGCATGGCGGACCATGTGGTCCACAAACCTTGGGCCGGCCCACAGCTCTGCACATCTGCCTCCGGGGCCTGGGTCACAGGTCTGAAACTCAGGGCCTTTAGAAGATGACCCCTGGATGCCCTCCTGATGTTCTTCCCTCCTCCCTGCCTTTTCCCTTGTTACTACCTCTAGGAGACTGGATGTCAGGGCCAAGGGGGGCCAGGCCTCTGATTCCTCAGTCTGAGGGGACTCTGTCCCTGCTCAGAGTCTGGTGGGGCAGGCAAGCCCTGCCTTTGCAGAGGTGGGTGAGACAGCAGGCGTGGTCCTCCCCAGGCTCGCTCTTAGGTGCCTGAGCTGCCAGAGCAGCTGGGCCCTCAGGCCTCCCTTGCCCACCCAGTGCGTGCCCCCCCAGTGCGTGCCCCACCCAGTGCGTGCGCCTGGCTGCTCCCTCCTCACACCCATCGCCCTGGCTCCCTCCTCATTGCTAATGAGTGTCTTCACCGGGTCTCATCTTTTCCAATGATTAAGAGCCCATTCTAGACTCCTGAATTACATGACAACAGATTTCTCCCCAGGAGACATTGCCAGGTCCCTTCAGGGATGCAGTGGGGAAGTTCTGGGGCATCATTAAGGCCTCAAAGCCTAAGGGCCAGCTCCAGTGGGATCACTCAGGTGGCTCAGGCCAGGGGCGTCCTCAGAGTCCACCTGCTGTCTCTGAGCTGAGCACAGAGGTTGCTTCTGGCCTCCCTCACAGCTTATGTGTAGGTTCCTGAACTGTGGCTCTGGAGGTTCCTATTCCCCACAAGTCAGCCAGCTCTGGGAGGGTCAGTGTGGGGGCCTGGGGACAGGGGAGGGGGTGGAACCCTGTCTGAGCACCTTTTCCTCAGTTCGGTCACCACTCCCACCTCCCGCTCCCACCCCGCCCCACCCCACAGCCCAGCACCAGTCAGGTCTCCCACCCAGATGCGCCCCCACTCCAGGACTCCCGCTCAGCCCAGGTGGACCCTCAGCTGGGAGGGGGATGGAGGTCCCTGGAGGAGGGGGAAGGGCCTGACTGACTCACGTGGCTGTAGGAAGTGTGATGGGAGGTGGGGGCATTTCTGAAAAATCCATATGCATTTCTGGAAGCAAAGAGAAGTAAAAATAAACCCAGGTGACTTTGCAGGGATGGAGGCCTGGTCATTTCTGGTGGCAGGATGCAAGCGGGTATTAGTGAGGCTGTGGGTATGGGTTCTGAGAGCAGCCACACCTGTGGTGAGTGTGCCCTGGTTGGGGGTGGGGGCGGCAGCAGCAGGTTTGGGGGTCTGGATATGCTGAGAGAGGAGATTGGAGGAGGGAAGGTGTGGGCTCTGGGGCCTGGAAGCGGGTTTCTCCCTGGCTGCCCAAGGCTGTTCCCAGTGGGTCAGCTTCTGTGCAGGCCCTGCCCCCAGCCCAAGCCCTGGAATTGTGTCCTGGCTCTTACCTGTGGGAGGGCCCTGGCCAGTTTTTAGTATTTTGGCCTCTCACTTGCTGTGTGATCCTGAACAAGCTGCTTGCCTCCTCTGTGCTCCCCTGGAAGGAATGGAGTGGGGGGGGATTTCTCCCACCCTCCCCATTTTTCTCCTTTTATTGGTAGCAGATGTGTTTGAGGGCCACTTAGTTCCTGCATTTTTTAAACACTGGCTGAGCACCTCTGAGGTCTCAGCCTTGTGCTGGGGCCCAGGGCCCCTGGTTTAGTGAAGACCACAGCTGCAGTGTGGGCAGGTCTTCACAGAACCTGGCCTTTGGCACAGAAGGAAGTGGGGTGGGAGGGCACCGCTGACAGGGAAGCAGCAAGTGCAGAGGGGTGCGTGCACCTACGTGTGCATGCACACATGTACGTGCAGATCTGAGAAGGGGTCAAGTGATTTGGGCGTGGGTTTAGGGTGAGCGTGGCTTGAACCTGAGAAGACAAGGGTTGGGCAGATGTAGTTCTGGGAGCCTGGGTCAGACATGCGGCAGGTATAGAGCTAGGGAAACAGGTGTGGTCTTTGCAGGGACAGGTGTGGCTCTAGGAGACAGGAGTGGGACTCAGGGAGCATGTGGAGGGACTGTAGGCCAGTGTGGGCCTTGGGAACAGGCAGGGGTTAGGGGTACATGTATGGTACAGCTGAGAGGGGCACCTGTGGGCCTGTGAGCAGGTGTGGTCAGAGGCAGAGGGAACCACGGACCGGGGGGCACAAGCATGGGTGCTGCAGCAGCGATGGGCCCTGGCTCATGGGGGCTGGCCGTGGGGGACCCAGGCATGGCCTGGGGGACATCACGGGCTCTGAGGGGGACTGTGTGTGCTTGAGGGGGGTCAGCTGATGGCCCATGACCAGAATGGGGCAGTCTCACAGACAGACACGGCCGGCCCGGGCTGCTGTGTGTTCCCACAGGCGGGTGCTGGAGGCAGCGCGGAAGGCCAACCAGACGGGCCACTTCTTCTGGATGGGCTCGGACAGCTGGGGCTCCAAGATCGCACCTGTGCTGCACCTGGAGGAGGTGGCCGAGGGTGCTGTCACTATCCTCCCGAAGAGGATGTCCGTGCGAGGTAGGCCCGGCCAGTCCTCATGGCGCATCTGCTGCTCTCACCACCGCTGTCAGCATCGTCCCTACCTGCTCCTTGGTATTGCGCCCCCACCCCAGCCCCTCCCTCTCCCACTCCTCATCTCACACCCCATCTGCCTTCTTCCTTGGACCACAGCCTTTTTGTGCCGATGTACAGGGCTGGCCTTTCTGGCCACGCTCGAGCCGGCAGGATGCAAATCCAGATTCAGGTCTTTTCTCCCTCCCTTCGCAGATATTTCTGGGTGTGGGAGACGTGTGGCACATCCAGGAGGCTCACTGATCACGGACTCCCCTTCCTCCCCATAGGCACTCGTGCCTCCTCCATCTGGAACAAGGCCCTCGGCCTGCCTGGAGGGGGCCCTCTGCTAGAAGGGGGGCTGCCAGCTGGCCATGAGAAGGAGGTGCTGGGTGGGGCGGGGAAGTCCCTGCAGAACCTGCCTGGGCTGGCAGGCCCTGGGGAGTACTGGGGTGGGGCCTGCTCTGCTTAGCACGTCTTCCTCTTGGGACAGAACCCACAGTCGCCCTGGGCAGGAACAGAATAGACTGCTCTAGCCAGAACCTTGCTGTGGGATGTGGAGTTCCCATTAATGGCCTGATTTGCCAGGGACCTTACTGTCCCTGTCCCAGGGGAGGCAGGCTCCTGGGGCCTTCTCCTCCGCTCTCGCTCCATTTGATGGAAAAGCCAGCAGACATCTGTCTCCAACAAACTGCAAGAGATGGAGGCCTGCGCAGGGGAGGGACTTGCTCAAGGCCACAGGGCAGTCAGTGTCCTCTGTTTACGCCGAGGCGCAGGGAGCACAGGCAGCCGTTTCCGCCCACCGCTCTCAACCTCAGGCCGCAGGGCATGCGGATAACAGCGGTCATGGCTGTCGGCACCTGTGAGTGCCAGGCCCCTTACAGGCATCTCGGTTAGTCTCCCCAGCAACCACAGGAGACCCTTTAATCCATGGTCATTGGGTGAATACATTGAGGCTCAGAGAGATAAGTGGCCTAGTGGCTGTTGAACTCAGGACTGGCCTGACAAGTCCCCTTTCTCTCTGGACATAAGAGAAGCCTTTAGAGCAGTGGTTCTCATGTGAAGGTGCATTTGACAATTTTTGGAGACACTTTTGCTTGTCACAGTTGGGAGCGATGCAGCTGGAGTCTAGTGGGTAGAGACCAGGGGTGAAGTTCAACATCCTGCTGCCTTGGCTGGTGTAGCTCAGTGGATTGAGCGTGGGCCTTCGAACCACACGATCGCGGTTCGATTCCCAGTCAGGGCACATGCCTGGGTTGCAGGCCAGTTCTCGGCAGGGGACTCACGAGAGGAAACCATACATTGATATTTCTCTCCCTCTCTCCTTCCCTTCCCCTCTAAAAATAAATAAATAAAATATTTAAAAAACAGCAACGACATCCTGCTGCACAGGGCAGCACCCCTCCCCCACAAAGCACGGCCAGGCCCGAAGTGCCAAGGCTGAGCAGCTTCCGGTCCCCGCCAGTGCCCGCCTCCTGCTGCTCTGAAAGAGGCTCACCAGGCCTCCACTTGGACTCTGCCATGGGCAGGAAGCTCATCATTGAGCTTTTAAGCCTCCGGCCCCTCCCTAGCAGCTGAGGCAACTGTGCACACCACATGGGACAGTCATGGGTATAGCAGAGGCGCTGGGTGGAGCGAGGGGGCATTATTCACCTGCCAGCTTGCCCACCCTGGGACAGGGTTTTCTGGGCTCAGAGCAGAGCTGGTGAGTCCCCAGGAGCATGTAGAGGAGGAGGCTGCGTCTGTCAGTGATGGGCTAGTTCTGGGCTTGACGGGAGAAGATCCAGCTCCTGGTCTTGCTGTGTGACCTGGGTCACCCCCTACCCTCTCTCCTCTCTGGTTCAGGCTCCTTTTCAGAGCCAGAGAGCTCAGGTGCTTCTAGGTTTGGGGACTGCCGCCCCCCCACCCCCCACCCCAGTGTCTCTTTGCTCCAGTCTTAGGGCCTGCAGGTAGCTTCTTCTCAGAGACCCGATGTTAGCATTTTGGCAGTAAATTCATGGCAGAAACATCAGCATCGCACTTCTCTTACATTAAGGCCGTAGTTGTGAGATTGCGCATGCCTCCCCTGGGGCCCCATACAGCTCTTTTCATTTAGAATGAAATGAAATGCTCCCTATTTTGTTTTTCCACTGGCCCCTGGATCAGAGGATGTGCTCTTCCCTTTCTCCCTCCCTCCACCTGAGGCATCTGTAAGCTCAGGGAATGCAGGAAGGGATGGGGCAGGTGGAGGAGGGGGTCCTGAGGCCCTGACTCCCGGTGCCCTGCCAGGCTTCGACCGCTACTTCTCCAGCCGCACGCTGGACAACAACCGGCGCAACATCTGGTTTGCCGAGTTCTGGGAAGACAACTTCCACTGCAAGCTGAGCCGCCATGCACTCAAGAAAGGCAGCCACGTCAAGAAGTGCACCAGTGAGTATACTCCAGTGCATGGGCAGAACCTGGGTCTAGCTCAGGGACTCGGCCTTAGGGATGGGGCCAGGGTGGGGCCTGGTGGGGTGGGGCTGTGGGGGAAAAGGCTGCCAGTGCTGAATAAGGTGGAAGATAAAGCAGGGGCAGAGTCTCCAGGGTCCAGGCAGCTGGGTGGGGAGATGGGCTGGCACCTGAGGGCAGAGTAAGGGGGTCAAGGGGGCGGGGCCAGAGGGGAGGGGCAGGCCAGGCCAGTTCGTGCTAGACTTCAGAAGCCACGGATGCTCGGGGTGGTAGAAGCCTCTGTGGTCTGTGGGAGCCCAGGGCACCTGTGACGCAGCTGCGTGGGGGAATGCAGAGGTGCCTTTGGGTATGTGGCCACCTTGGGTTTATCTGGAGTAGACCCAAGGTGACCTGAACAGATCCTGAACAGATCCCAGCTGCCTGTGTCGAGTCCTGACGCTCAACAGGTCTGAGCGCTTTACCGGAACCGTCTGTAAGCCCTCTGACGCCCTCAGCCACTCAGCTAACACCAGTCGGACTTCCAGACACGCCTGGCCCTGCTGTGAGCATGGTGGATGGAGCAGAGAATGAGATTCGAAATCTCTCAGAGTTTTAACCTGAGGGGGAGACCGACAATAACCAGACCAGTCTGTAAATGTAGGCTACGTCAAAGGAAAATGTGCAGTGGGGATGAAAAAGAAAGGGTGCAGCATGTAAAGGGCAGGGGATGAGCCGTGGAGGACGGGGCAATGGGTCCATTTTACAGAGAGAAAAACAGGCTCAGAGAAGGTAAGTAAACAGACCAATTTTTACCGATGGAAGATGGCAGAGCAGGATTTTAACCTGGTCTGAGCTCTAGGCCCTCGGCCCCCTGGGGCCACGTGCACCATTCAGGTGTCGGTCCTTGTGTGCTCTTGGTCTGGGCAGCGCTGTGGCAGGACCTGGCCTTGGTGGTGTGGGGGCTTCTGGGGGCCCCTCGGCCTGAGCGGTGCCTGCTGAAGGATCATGGCCTCCCTCTTATGTGCTCCTGGACCGACCGGTGCGGCTGGGGCAGAGGGCCACACGATTGGAGGCCACTGAACAGGCCTCAGGGGTGCGCTGCATGAAGCGTTGGCAGTGGGGTGGTGCCCCAGTGCCGGGGAGGTGGGGAGCATGCGGCTCTCTGGAGGTCAGGGCCCACTGGGAACCGTGGCCACTTAGGACTGTGGGTATCCTGTAGCGGCCCGGGCAGGTTCCTCTACAGGGGTAGGTGGCAGCGTGTGTGCTTGCACACTTGTGTGTGTATGATTGTGTGTGTGCAAGTCAGCATGTCTAAGGGAGAAGAGGGTGTGTGGATGTGTTTGTGTCCCTAGTGAGCTAATACCCATAAACCCACTCTCAGCTGTGCGTCCGTGTTCTGGACGCTGAAGACATCAGTCATTTCACCCACACAGTCACTCTGAGGACTGCTGTGACCCCGTGTTACGGAGGTGGGTGTGGGGAGTCAGAGGGCCCGAGCATCTCCTCCAGGGCTGCGCGGCAAGTGCTTTCCTCAGGCCGTGGTCACAGCAGAGGCACCAGAAGCCCAACGTGTCTGGGCGTACCCTCGTGACTGGGGTGAGCGCACCCTGTTCATTGTATTTTGGGGGGCAGGGCCGTTGTTGAGAGCATTCCGGTGTATTCTGAGAAGCCCACATGGGGATGGAGAGTTGCATGGCTATCCTGATGACGGGTCATCACATGTGGCACAGGGATGGAGATGGGTGAGACTGGAAGTGGGGCATGATGGGCAACTGGTCCAGCCTGCCAAGGCAGGGGGCTTTCTGGAGTCACCTCGTGGTCTGGGAGAGGTAGGCGGGAAGGCCTTGGTGGGTACATGGAGGCTCTGTCCAGATTCAGTCAGCAGGTCGGCATCCAAGAGCATCTCCTTGCTGGGCTGGTGAGCCAGGGAGAGGGACACCTTGAGAAGCCCTCGGGGAGGCGTTGGGGTTCAGGAGAGTGGCCCTGCGCTGTGAGCCCGAGGCAAGCTCTGGGGCCTCTCTGGCCTTTGCTTTCTCATCTGAGAAATGGGAGTGATGGTGTGCCAGCCCAGAGGGCGTCTTGGGATGAGTGAGCAAGCGCTATTAGAGGCGCTTTGTGAGTTGTGAAATGGCGGCTCTCGGGCCTGGCTGTGCATTGGAATCACCGGGACCCCACCCCCAGCCTCCCCACAGAGAACCTGAGGGGTGGGGCCTGGGCAGTGGCACATTTTTAAAGCTCCCTAGGTGGTTTTGTGTATGCTTAGGGCTAGGAACCTGGAGTGAGAGAAGTGCTTCCCCAGCCTCGTTCACACTGGATCACCTGGGGACCTTTTAAAGCTACGGATGCCCGACTCCCACCCCCAGACATTCTGATTGAATGGGTACTGGATGCAAGCGGGCATCGGGGTTTTCTAGAAGTGCCCCAGGCGGTTCTACTGTGCAGCAAAACACGGGTGGCTCAGAGGGAGAGGTGGGTGGTGGGAGGGAGGACAGCGTGTACCCCAGGCAGGAGGGGATGGTGTGAGCAAAGGGGCAGAGGCTAGAATTAACGTGGGGCTGCAGGGAGGTGTGAAAGGGCAGCACCTAACAGCTGACCTGGACCCTTCTTGTTGCATCCGAAGTCCCAGCGGAGACCGGTAAGAGTTCTTGTGTGGCCCCAAGTCCGGAGCAGTGAGCCCGTCCGTCTCTGGGTGAGGTGAGGAGAGGAGTGGAGGGGCTGCTGGGAATGTTTTAGGGCCAGAGACCCACCTTGGGAGAGGGCCGGGCAGCTGTGGCTTCCCGTGGCCCTACCCCGGCTTAAGCTGGTCCCTTGGGTGACTGTGTTTGGATGGGAGGACTGGGATGACACCCATGGGGTACTGACTCTGGACTGGGCACCTGGGAGGGAGAACCCTGGGAAGGACTCACCCCCAGGTCTGAGTCTGACTCTGCCTTCTCCCTGCTGTGTGACCTTGGACAAGTTACTTGACCTCTCTGAGTCTCAGAAGTTTGTCTGTAGAACAAGGAAGATAGCACTCATCTCAGTGGGTTGTTGTGAGGGTTGGAGATAAAGCGTATGAAGGGGCTGGTTGAAAAATGATCCCTATGAGAGGTGCTGATGAAATGTTGCTGTAGAGAGCTGGTGAGCGAGATGGGATTTATAGGCTGTTGGGTAATTCAGCAGCCCAAATCCGCTGGTACAGCTGTGGCAGCTGTCAGAGCCTGGGCCCTGAGGGTGGGTGGTGTAGGCAGTCACAGGTTTTGTGCCCAGTCACAGAAGAGGAGACTGGGGCAGGGTTTTTTTTTTTTTTTTTAAAGATTTTATTTATTTATTTATTTATCTTTAGAGGGGAAGGAGAGAGGGAGAGAAACATCAATGTATGGTTGCCTTTCATGCGTCCCCTGCTAGGAGTTGGCCTGCAGGGAACTGGCCTGCAACCCAGGCATGTGTCCTGACTGGGAATTGAACCGTGATCCTCTGGTTTGCAGGCCTGTGCTCAATCCACTGAGCTACGCCAGCCAGGGCTGGGGCAGGTTTTTTTAACATCAGGGTGCTGGAGAACTGGCGGACCTGGAGTCCCCCCCAGGCCACTCCTCTGGGCCCCCTCCCTCTTGCCCTCAGCCAGCTCCGTGTACTCCACCTACAATAACTCTGTGTCCAGAGCCTGGCCTCCCACTCACCTCCTCCAGGATGCCCACCCTCTGTACTGCCAGCCTTGGGTCGGCCCACTGTGATCCCCTAGATGTGAGCAGTCGGCCTCTGTTGTGTCTGCCCACAGGCCTCACCTGCCCTGCTGCAGGTCTCCTGGTGAGCAAGTGACAGTGCCCCGATCAACGATGGGCCTGGTGGCCTTCTGAGAGGACGGGGGACCCTCATACCCTGGAGTGTTTTACTGGGGAAGATTGCATCCATCCTTCAAGGCTGTCTTCAGTTGAATTTCCTCCAAGACAAAGATTTGAGAGCAAGTAGTTTATTCGGGAGGGGCTCCCAGGAAACACCAGCAGGGGAGGGAAGGTGGCCACAAAGGGTGCGGTACCAAGCAGGCTGCCGCTGACCAGCTGGGGCTTTTCCTCCCTGGAGCTCTGGGGACAGAGGAGCGCGCTTTTCTGCCGCCCTCCGGTCGTGCTCAGGAGCCAGGGAGTATAGGTGCCACCTCCCGCCAGTCCCTGGGAGCTCTCCCGGAGGGCGGCAGTTCCTCAGCGCCCCAGCCTGCTGCCGGCCAGGGCGGTGAGGGCTTCTGTGGCCACAGAAGTTCTCAGATGAGTGGCTGATGCTGGCAGTCAGAGATGGGGCCCATGTGTCTAAAAGTGGTGAGGAGGAGGGGAATGGGTGGGCAGCTGTGATGCTGCCACTCGCTAGCCTTGTGGCCTCGGGCAGGTCCCTTCACCTCCTGAGGCCTCAGTTTCCTCATCCTCTCTCCCCACCCCCAGCCCTGCCCCCAGCAAAGCTGTCTCCCTTGCGGTTTCGGGGAGGAGAGCTGGAGGTGACCTGCAGGAAGCACTGGCAGGTGGTGCATGGACCACCCTCATCTCAGTGAGATTGGGGTCACCAAGCGGGCATCTCTGCAGCTGTCACAGCCTGTGGGGGGTCGGCACCTGCTCCCCACCCCCCACCCCCGCCATCCTGGCCTCCTCCCTGAGGCTCACAGAGCAGGGTTTGGGAATAAAAGCTGTAAACAGGGCAGATATGGCATCCGTCTTTTTGACAGCACTGCCAGCCAGGTGATGGCTGAGCGGAGGAAGGCCCGGTTTATGAGGAAATGGGAGAAATTGACTGCTTGCTGCTCCTGGGGGCCAGGAGCTCTGAGAGGGAGGGCAGCTGCGTGGCAGCTGGGGATGCGTGGGAGGGTGCCGCTCGCCCAGCCCGTGCTAATAGCAGCAGCAGCAGCAGCTAATATTTATATGGCATTTATTACTTGCAACCTCTGTTCTTGTGCTTTGCATTTAATCCTCACAGCAACCCATTTTACAGATGAGAAAATTGAGGAATAGAGAAGTTAAAGACTTGCCCAAGGGTACAGGGCACTAAGTAGTAGAGCTGAGATTTGAACGCAGGCTGCCTGGCTCCAGCGATGTTTTGCCCTGGGCCAGCTGATGTCCTGCCCCCAGGGCCCTCATGGCTATTACAGCCTGGCTTTGAAGGACCTTCTCGCCTCCACATTCCCAATGGAACTGCAGGAAGCCTCCTTCCTGAGGAAAGGAAGGAAGACCACTGTTGAGAACTACCTGCTGTGTGCCAGGCATGCTGTGCTTTAGAGGAACTCACGTTCCCTCCAGCCATCAGCCAGGTAGTGCCCAGAGGGGTCCTGGGCCCTAAACCTCATTGCTGCTGCTCATGTCAGTTTTCATCCTGGGGTCAAATTCTTGGGGATCCACAAGAATTGTTTTTCTTCACAGGGGCCTATGGCCAGTGGAGGGTTGCGGAGCCCTGGGCTACATGGCCACATTGCTCAGAGCTGGAAGGAGGACATTCGAGAGTCAGGACCCCACTGCTGCTGGGCACGTCCCTTCTTTCTGCCCATGCAGCACTGATCCCATCTGCCCCAAGCAGCAGTCCCCCTGGATACCCAGGCTGGCTCCATGTTCGCTGGGACAGGAGTGGGTGGAGAGTGGAGCTCCAGTTTCAGGCACAGACTTAGGGATGGAGGGGCGAGGCTGAGTTGTACAGAGATACCCAGACTGGAGAGCAGGTGACTGGATTGAGGCTGAAAACCAGGGGGAGGGGCCAACAACAACCATGGGTGCGCGGTGGGGTGAAAGAACAAGTGTGCGATTCTGTCACGGGAGTCTGCTGTGTGACTTCTGGAAGTGCCTGGAAGGACAGGGCGGTGGAGCCTGGCCTCAGCAGCAGCGCCCGAGGCCTGCTCAGAAATAACCACGTGTTTCAGGGAAGTGACGGGAGAGTGGCGTATCCTCAGGTGGAGTCAGGAAAGAGGGGAGTGGCCAGGAAGGACAGCGAGGCAGCTTTCTTCCCATCTGTAGGTGGGCGCTGAGCTGACCGGAGCCTGTGTGTGTGTGTGTGTGTGTGTGTGTGCTCGCACGCACCAGAGGAGGAGTGTCAGGGAGGAGCGGAGGCTGAGGCTTTTGGAGGAGTTTGTGGGTGTGGTGTGATGCTGTGTTTCAGCTCTGCACCTCCTTGACTCCTCCTGGTGGCCTTCCAGGTCAGTAATGCTGTCCTGCATGTGCACTCGAGGGAACTGGGTTGGGAGCCTGGCTGCCCGGCCTGAGTCCTGTGGCTGGTCCAGAGCAGAGCCGCAAGTCGGGGCAGCTGCGTTCACTAAGTCTGCCACACTCAGGCTCCCCCTGGGGGGATCCTGGGACCCTCTGGCCCGAGGAACAAAAGCCAGTGTGTTCCTGTACATTTGTATGTGAATGCAAGCTTACATACCTGTAGGGGCATGGTACGTGCACATACCTATTTTGGGTTCCACGTGTGGACCTGTACCTGTGAGTACAGTCACGGCCAGTGCCCTGGTGCCCCCAGGTCCTTTGGCCCTCCCCGTCTCTGCTTTTGCCCCCGAGAGCGGTCCTCAGCCTGAGGCTGGCCAGGCTGGGGCCTCTGTCCCCTCTGTGGGGCAGTGCTGTTTCCAGGAGGTCCCTGGCGGGACTGGGACGCACACTGGTCTTGGCTGCTTTCCCTCCCTGTCTCACTTCCGCACGCCCACTGGTGCTGGGGTCAGTCCCCCAAGCAAAACACTCGCATTCAAATCCTGGTCAGGACCTGCTGCCGTGCCTCTCTGCCGGGCAGTGGGTGGGTCTGAATGACCGCATGTTTGTATGAACGTCTTGCTAATTGTGTAGCTGTACACATATTTTTGTGTGTTTACAGGTACATTGTGTTTATGTTTGTACGTGCAGACGTAGGGAGACGTGTTCAAATACACACGTTCATGTGTTGCTAGTCTGTATGTGTAGATGTGAAAGTATGTGGGTGCAAATCTAGTTGATTTTGTGTCCTGTGTGAGGGGCTGCATCACATACGTGTGTGTGTGTGTAGAACTTGTATGTGTGTGTGTAGAACTCAGGGTTGTACTGGGTGGGGTGAGTTGTGGAGAGGTGAGGGGAATCAAGAAGGAGTTCCGATTATTTCAACCTTGAAAACTCATTTCAATTACGATTTGTAACCTGCAGACAAAGGCTGTAGTCACCGTAGTAACCACAGCTGTGGGGTTTTGATGGAGAAAATCCCCTCCGATCGTTCCCTGGCTGGCTGTCACCATAGCAGAGCCGCACATGTCTCTGGCTCATTGGGCCCCGGGACACAATTAGGACATCTTCACGCAGGTGCTGCTGTCGTGGCCGTCGTGCATCTGGGATTTGTCTCTTCCACTGTCTCTCAGAAATGTGTGTCTTGCCTCCTCCAGGAACTGCAGTGCCCCTGTCTGGGCCTGGGGCCCCGCCCACCCGTAAGAGGGGATTTTCTGACCCCTTTCCTCTGTGATCACTCACCCCCGCTGGCCTTGCAGATGAGGGTCATTACCTTCTGGTTAGACCTGACCTGACCGTTGGCACAGGGCCTGGGCCCTGGAAAGGGGATGGAGGCAGGTCAGGGGTCTGGGTGGAGGGAGAAGAAGAGGAGGAACCGTTCAGGGTCGTGGAAACTCTTGTGGACTCAGGGAAATCCGGGTTCAAATCCCAGCCCTGCCAGCTGCCAACCAGGCCAATCCCCAGGCATATATGAACACCTACTAGGTGCCAGGATTCCTGTGAGACTCTGGGTGTGTCACTCAATCACCTGTGAACCTCAGTTACCTCCTGTGCTGGGGGCCAGTCTGGCCTCCCTCCCGGACCCACAGGGAAGAGAAAATAGCAGAGGCATGAAGGCTCTGTGGGTGCCAGCTGAGCCGGTGGGTCGTGTGCCGAGGAGCCGGGGGTGTGTGGAGAGCCACACGATGATAGGCACGGCTTTAGGACGGAGCATCTTGTCCTGTTTAACTGGTGTTTGTGACCCCTGCACCCTGCATTGAGTGCCAGTGCACCTCACCTCGGCTCTGTCTTTGTCGTGTGCTTCCTGTGGGGCTTGGGGGAGGGGCCCCCTGAGGGTCTGAGGGGTGTGTGTGTGTGTGCGCGTGCGCCTGCAGAGCGCATTCTCAAGGCCTGGTGCTCTGTTGGAGGTAACGTTTCTTTGCAGGCCTCCGCGCTGCACCTGTTTCTCATCTGTAATTGGGACTAGACTTGAGACAGAAGTCAAGGATGAGCAAGTGTGTTGGCAGTTTCTAGAAGTCCACGGCTGGCACCGTGACAGCTTGAAGGTGGAGATTTGGAGGGCCCACGGGACCCCCAGCCCTTCTCACACGAGGCTCCCAGGCAGAGGCAGGCTTCCTGGTGTGGAGTCCTCCTGTGGGGTCGTTCTCACTGCGTTGTCCGCACAGGTGGCTTTGTGGCCTGCAGCGAGAGCACTTGGTCCATGGCCCGAGTGGCCCAGAATGGATGCTTCATTGGAACTGCTGAGGAGGGGGACCCCTGGGGAGGCAGAGAGAGCAGAGGCTGAGGGCAGCTCAGCTGGGGAGGTGCGGCCAGGGCCGGTTGACTGGGTGTGTCCTTGGCCTTGGGAGAGAGCCGCCTCCCGTCTGCAGTGGCCACAGCCTCTCCCTCCTCCGTCCTGGTTAATAATTCAGTCTCATCCAGTTGAACTGAGGGGTGATGGGAACTGCAGGGGAGCTGGTTTGCCCTCCTTCGGGCTGCAGAGGGCAGGCCCTGGGGGCTGGGGGAGCGAGTGTGGGGTCCAGAGAGGGGGCCTTCCAGGCCACCCTGTCCCAGCCCCCACTCACCGTCGCCCTTTGAGGACAGGATCGTGCCTTGCATTTCTCCCAGCTTTTAGAACCTTGTGATCAGCGGCCTGAGACAGAGGGCAGGCTGGTGGAGCTGGAAAATTTGCTTTTCACGTTCATCCTGTCTCTGTGCCTTGGCCTAGAAATAGCTTTTCCCGTTAGCAAAGCTCTGCTGGCACCGAGCTCTGAGGTGGGTGGGGCTTAGCACGTCTCTGCACCCTGGTGTTTAACAAACTTCTGTGGCACTTGGCAAGCACCTGGCCTCTCTCTGTGACTTGCCATGAGTGTTAGCCCATTAGTTCTCCTAGGGCCCGATCCTGTCCCCATGAGATGGGGTGAGAGGTTCAAGGTCACACAGCTAGAGGCGCAGGCAGAGCTGGAGTTCCAGCCCAGACAGCCCTGTGCACACACAGCACGGTGGTAGCAGGTTGCGCATGAGGGGCTTAGCTGAGGGCCAGAGCCAGGGAGGCAGCCCCGGAGCCCCCACCTCCAGCCCTGAGGCCACACCATGAGCTGTGAGCTCTGTCTGGACTGAGCAGTGTCCCCCAGAGCCAACTGGACGTCCACCCCAAAGTGTCGATCTGAGTGATGACTCTGGACTCTGACTCGAGGTTGGGGGAACTGGAGGCAGGTTCAGCCCTTGGTCACAGGGTCTTGGTGGCCAAGGCAGGGATGTATGACATGCCGTGGAGCCCTGGGCGGGCAAGGCTCAGTGTCACTGGGTGAAAACGCAGGAACGGGAGGTGAATTGGGGACTCCTGGGGCCTAAGGTCAAATGCAGTCTGGGAGGGAGGGAAGGGGCGGGCGGGAGCCGGGACTGCTCATCCTGTCACCACAAGGCCGGCTGTGTGACCTGGGTCTTCCCTCTCTGAGCTTCGGTGTTCTTACCTGGAAAATGTTAGAATTGGAGCAGATGGTCCCTACAGTCCTGCCTCCCTAGCTCTGGGATTCCAGGGTTTCTAGCGTCCACTCAGCAGTCGGCGAGTGTCGTCCTGGGCGAGGCTGAGAGTGGGCTGCGGGCCTGGCCAGCTGAGGGGTGACATGCCACAGCCGGGTTATCCTACTTCCTGGTGGGGGCGCGGCAATAGATCCTCCAGGTGTGAGGGGATTAGATTAGATGGTGGAGCAGACCAGGGGACAGCAGTGCGTCCCCTGTACCCTGTGTCTGTCTCTGAGGTATTGAAGGGGGTGGACACAGTGACCTCAGGAGTTCTGGGGGGATCAGGGCCTGGTGCTGCCCTGGCCCAGCCTGGTCCCCCCACAACAGGTGCTGGAGGCTTAGGTCAGTGGCTGATAGGGCTGGGTGGGCATGGGCACAGCCGCTCACCCTGCTGCCCGCTGGGGAATTGGCAAGGCAGGGCACTGGCCCTCTAGCACAGTGGCCTGGGGTGGGGGTGTCTTATGAGGGGTGATTTCCTGGACTTGTGGGAGGAGGCTGCGGCCATGCTGTGTGCAAGGGCTGTGGCCTCAGGAGGGAAGCTGGGCTTCTGTGGTGCTCTGTTTATCCCCTCCCCCTGCCTGCCCCCTGCCTGCCCCCTGCCCCCCATGTCCTCACCTTGGAGTCCCTGTCCCCTCTTCCCTTCCTTACTTTGCTGCCCCCCTCCCCCAAATCTGGCTCCCACAGTCCCTCAGGCGTAGTGTGGGGCGCAGGCTTGGAGCCAGAGTACCTGGGTTCAGATGCAGCCCAGCGTGGTCCTGGAACATCACCGAGCTCTTCTGTGCCTCAGTTTCTTCGTCCCTGTAGTGGGGGTAGTTCCTCGCCTCAGCATTGTCTTGAGAATTCAACGAGTTAATAAACACGAAGAGCTTCGGACAGTGCTGGACGTGGAGAAGGTGCGCAGTAGAAGCGAGCAGTCCTTGTTCTTCCCCACTGTTACCAGGGCCCAGGCCGGGAAGCGCCCCCTCCTCCAGAAAGCCTGTCCCCGCCCCCGGAAACCCCTTGTTGTGAACGCTCAGCGCAGTAACGATGTAGCATGGTCACCTGCTCTGTGCCGAGTGTTTTCTGTACCTCATCTCACGGCACCTCTGTGGCGCGGGACTACGATCCTCTTTTAATGCGAGGACTCCAAGGCTTCGGGCAGCCCAGGAGCTTTCACAGGATGGAGCAGAGCAGCTGGCGGTGCCCAGAACCCCAGGGGTGCGGATGGGGGGCCAGAGTCCTGGGGTAGCACTGTGTTCCCCGTTTTGCAAAGTTTACTCACCCTGGCTAATGGGGAGGTCATTGACTTGGGGGAAGAGTGGGTAAGAACAGTGGTGACTTTGGGTGTCTGGGGCAAGTAGAGGCCATTGAGAGAGGACATCAGGAAGCCTGGGCCCTGAAACCCGAGGGACTGCGGTAGTCTCTCACCCTTTCCGGGCCTCATTCCCCCACCCATACACTGTGGTGAGGGCAGTGTGCTCTGGCTGCAGTGGCTGCCCAGGTGAGCGGTGTGGGGGCACCACTGCACTCCAAGGCAGACAGAGCTCTTGTCCCGGTGACTTCCCAGCCTATGCTGGGCCTGCTGCTCCCACGATTATCCCGGACTAGGCAGGGGCGAAAAGGCAGGCACCACAGCTACCAGGTGACAGTGACAAGGCCATCTGCCCTGGCTGTTCTGGGGCCTCTGGGCCCAGGGTGCAGGGCACAGAGGCGAGAGCAGTGGGCCCTCCCCTTCACCCTCCAGGCCCCCAGGCACCTCCACCAGAGCATCTCTGGGGGCAAGCAAGCTGTGGGCTAGGACCTAGGAGAGCTGGCCCACTCGGGCGCTGCCTGCTCTGCTGCCCACTGCGCTGTCTGCAAGGATGGTGGGCATCGCGGGCGCTCACTCTGGGTGTTTGGTTGCAGACCGCGAGCGCATCGGGCAGGACTCAGCGTATGAGCAGGAGGGAAAGGTGCAGTTTGTGATTGACGCCGTGTACGCCATGGGCCATGCGCTGCATGCTATGCACCGGGACCTGTGTCCAGGCCGTGTGGGGCTCTGCCCGCGCATGGACCCCGTGGACGGCTCCCAGCTGCTCAAGTACATCCGCAGCGTCAACTTCTCAGGTGGGAGCACGGTGTGGGGCACCGCCCAATCCTGGGGTCCTGCGCCGTGGCCTCCGTGGGGTGGGGTTGGGGGGATCCCTTCAGATGTTTCCAAGGGGTGAAACCCGCCCAGATGCCCCATGCAGGGGCCTCCCCAGAGGCATCGCAGCCCTGGGCTTGTAATCCCCTCAGCCTTTGGGTAAAGTCTCAGCAGAAACACTGAGCATGGGATACCCACTCTGCCTCCAACAGGCATTGCAGGGAACCCCGTGACCTTCAACGAGAATGGAGATGCGCCTGGTCGCTATGACATCTACCAGTACCAGCTGCGCAATGGCTCTGCCGAGTACAAGGTGATCGGCTCCTGGACTGACCATCTCCACCTTAGAGTAAGCACCTGGCAGGTGGGGGTCGGGGGAGGCGTGGCTCAGAGGCTGGAGGGAAAGTCGTTTAGCCCGTCCTAACCCTGGGGTGGGGGGTCAAGGGGAGATGGCCCCTGAGTAGCTCCCCCAACGCTGATCTCTGGGATTCCTGTGCTAAGTTGGGGTTTTGTTCCATGACCCTCCTAGACCTCACAGGGCCCTGAGGCCACCACCCTGAGAGGGAAGGACAGGGCAGCTGGACTTCCAACTGTGTGTCTGCCCCTGCCCCTTCCCTCAGCCGGGGCCTTTCTGCCTGCCACCCACTGCGGGGCAAAGCCCTGGGCAGACGCTTGCTGCTGGAGTGAAATGGCTCAGAGGCTGGTGGTGTGGGGCAGAGGGTGGGGGGGGCTGTGTTTGGACAGAGGACCGTGTTTAAGGCAGAGGCGCAGTCATAGGGGGTGGATGAGAGTCGGTCCTCCAGCACTGCCACACCGCACCGGAGGCCGCTGTGCTCCTGGGCGATGCCGGGTACTGCTCCTGGGTCTGCCCAGCCACACTTCCCAAGCTCACAGCCGCTCCAGGGACAGGGTGGCTTTGCCTCTCTGGCCCTCAGGGTCCCCAGCTGTGAAATAGAGCAGTGTCTTTAAAGAGAAAGGGCCTGTGGTTTGTTCCACAAGGAAATGCCTATGGACTTGGTTCCTACCTCAAAAGGTGAAGGGGGAGCTGGGCTCCTGTGTGCACAGTATGACACCTGGATGAACCAGGGAGGCTCCCGGGCCCAGGTCTGCACCTGGCCTTGGCCGTGCTTATTCACGGAGAGCTGCATTGTGTCCCACCGCCCCTCTGGTCCTAATCTCTCTGGTGACGAGCCCCTGGAGCCCTTCAGAGCTCTTGCTGCCTGTGACCTCAGTGAGCCTGAGGGTCTCTGAAGTCAGAGGTGAGAGCTCAGGAAAGCCAGCCTGAGGGATGTTCGAAGACCACACAGCACGGGGTGGGGGCGGGGGCGGGACAGAGCCCATTGCTATGGTGATGCTCCTCGGGTTGCTGGGCAGAGACAGGCAGAGCAGGGCAGGTGGGAGCACTTGGCAACTTGGGAAGTTACCCCACATGGAGCCCTGTCTCAGCTAAGCACAGTGGGGACCAGCGACTCAGTTCCTGGTGGCAGCAGCAGCTGGTCCTTGCAGAGCACCCACAGTGCACAGCTCTTGTTCTGAGCACCTGCCCTCACTGTGAGGACGGCAGCCTGCGGGGCAGGCAGGTACTGTCATTGCCTCATGCTACAGGTGTGGTAGGTAAGCAAAGGCAGGGTGTGGGGGTTGCAGTGGCCCCTCCCCTGAAGGCCCCTCAACCAGCATGGAGTGTGGGGGGTGGGAGGAGGTAAGGAGGGCCTGGACCACCACACTTTTTCCTCGAATGCCCACTTTGGGCTGTGCTGTGGGGGCCACGGAGCAGGCACAGCTCAAGGGGCTGAGGAAGAGGCCTCCCCCTGGCTGCCCAGTGTCATCCTCCCGGGTCTGAGGAGGCCTCTCATGGCCGATGCTTCTCTCCAGAGATTCCCTGGTCCTGCTGACTCAGACCTGCCCAGAGGCTGGAGGCACAGCAGGGAAGCAGACACACAGACCCTGCCCTTGGGCTGACTTCTGACTTCCAGGTGGAAACCACCCTAAGTAACAAGGGCAAAGCGGCTTCCCTCCTGTCTGCTATCCTTGGGTCATGTGGAAAACAGGCTCAGAGAGGTGGAAGGTTTGCTCAAGGGTGCACAGCCAGCTAGTAGCACAGCTGTGGTCTGCGGTTGAAGCTCATCCACCACAGCCAGAGTTTTCCAGGACCTGTGCCCTCTGGGGAGAGGTCCTTCCCCTGCAGACTGGGTGCACAGGGATTGTCTTCGCCACCCTGGCGTGGTGATGGCGCTGGTCGTTGCTGTGCTCTTTGGCTAAGGGGACTGCACGACCCCGTCATGCCTTCTTCCTCATGGTTTTCTTCTATCTGTTGGGAGGCCATGCTTGGATTCCCTGCCCCACCCTGCCCACTGCACCGTGTTCCTCAGCTCTGAAACCCTCTCTTTGGCCTGGAGCCCCTGCTTATTCCTTCTCCAGGAGTGAGCACCCCACATCAGCGTGGCCCCAGGCCGGGCAGGCCCACCGCTCTGCAGCATCTGCTCTCCACTAGAGTGTCTCCACGCAGAGCAGGTGTTCTGGAAACGGCTCCCAGGTGTGGTCAACCACCTTGCCGAGCACCTATAACTCCTCTTTCTTGCTCACCTCCCAGAGCTCTGTAGAGAGAGTGGCAGGTGCCCACGCCCCTGTGGCTCCCTTGCTCACGGGGACTTGTCTTCAGAGACATGGGCTGGTGACCAGCACTAGTTTAGAGCACGCTGCAAAGAAACACTAACCCCTGGGCACTTGGTGAGTGTCCTCTGAGTAGCCCTTGGCTTGTTCTCTCCTGATCCCAGCTCCCTGGTCTGCTCGGGGGAGGCCCCGTGGGCCGAGCTGTGGGGAGAGCTTCTCCACTCCAGGTGCACCTGAATCACCTGGGGTCTTGTGGAAACTCAGCCTCGAGTCAGTAGGTCTGGGGTGGGCCAGAGTTCTGCCTTTCCAACAAGCTCCGGGGTGGTGCTGCTGCTGCTGGTCTGGGCCCTGCTGAGCAGCCAGGTGCTCAGGGGGTCAGCACTCCTGAGCGGTCTCCGCTCTGCTGGGTGAGTCCAGGCTGTCCCTGCTGCTGTCTGAGCTCCGTCCCCCGCCCACAGCCCTTGAGAGTTTTGGACTCGATCAGGATTCCCCACAGGTCAGCGTGTCTGAATCATGAGGGGAGCTTGTTTAAACCCAGCTGTTGGTTCAGCAGGTCTGGGGACCCAGGCAGCTGGATCTACAGCCAGCCGACTCAGGTGGGGGCTATGGCAGGGTGGTCCAGGGCATGGGGGCATGTCCCCAGGCCAGCTCCTCTGTGCTGTCATTGCCAGATAGAGCGGATGCTGTGGCCGGGGAATGGGCAGCCGTGGCCCCGCTCCATCTGCAGCCTGCCCTGCCAGCCGGGCGAGCGGAAGAAGACAGTGAAGGGCATGCCCTGCTGCTGGCACTGCGAGCCCTGCACTGGCTACCAGTACCAGGTGGACCGCTACACCTGTAAGACGTGCCC
Organism: Sturnira hondurensis; assembly: GCF_014824575.4. NCBI lineage: Eukaryota > Metazoa > Chordata > Mammalia > Chiroptera > Phyllostomidae > Sturnira > Sturnira hondurensis. The sequence goes on along the minus strand of NW_028080209.1, from coordinate 1,739,420 downwards.
CTACGACATGCGGCCCACGGAGAACCGCACCGGCTGCCGGCCCATCCCCATCATCAAGCTGGAGTGGGACTCACCCTGGGCTGTGCTGCCCCTCTTCCTGGCTGTGGTGGGCATCGCGGCCACGCTCTTCGTGGTGGTCACCTTTGTGCGCTACAACGACACACCGATCGTCAAGGCGTCCGGCCGCGAGCTGAGCTACGTGCTGCTGGCGGGCATCTTCCTGTGCTATGCCACCACCTTCCTCATGATCGCGGAGCCCGACCTGGGGACCTGCTCTTTGCGCCGCATCTTCCTGGGGCTCGGCATGAGCGTCAGCTACGCAGCCCTGCTCACCAAGACCAACCGCATCTACCGCATCTTCGAGCAGGGCAAGCGGTCCGTCAGCGCCCCGCGCTTCATCAGCCCCGCCTCGCAGCTGGCCATCACCTTCAGCCTCATCGCGCTGCAGCTGCTGGGCATCTGTGTGTGGTTTGTGGTGGACCCCTCCCACTCAGTGGTGGACTTCCAGGACCAGCGGACGCTTGACCCCCGCTTCGCCAGGGGCGTGCTCAAGTGCGACATCTCGGACCTGTCACTAATCTGCCTGCTGGGCTACAGCATGCTGCTCATGGTCACGTGCACGGTGTACGCCATCAAGACACGTGGCGTGCCGGAGACCTTCAACGAGGCCAAGCCCATCGGCTTCACCATGTATACCACCTGCATCGTCTGGCTTGCCTTCATCCCTATTTTCTTTGGCACCTCGCAGTCAGCAGACAAGGTGAGTGTAGGGCCTGAGGGGTAGTGGGGAGGTGAGAGCAGAGAGCTGGGAGAGGCCCAGGGGTGGGTGGTGGCAGACCCCTACCCTGCTCTGGGACTGCCTTTTTTCATGCCTCATTCTCTCTCCATTGGGAGTTTTTCCTCCAGGTTCTGGGTTTTCTCTGCTCCCCGCCTCCTCTCCCCTCTCTCTCTGTCTCATATCGCCCCTACCCTCTCCTTTCTCCTCCCTCCCCTCCTTCTTTTCAGCCCCCTCTTCTTTCCCCATGTCTCCGCCCCTGCCTCTCCCACCCTTTGCTTTCTCCTCCCCTCCTTTTGTCTTGTCTCTCTTCTTGTTCTCTTCTCTGTGAGGCTGGGAGACTGCACCTTCTTTTATTCTTCATTCTTTTTTAGACTTTCCATTACTTTTCTCTCTCCTCAGCTTTGCCTTCCTGTCTGTCTATTTCTTTCTTCCTCCTCCTCTGCCCGCCCCGTCCCCGCCCTCACAGGACCCTGGGGGGCTCCTGAGATGGAACGGGTATCAGGCACTCCCCCTTTCCCCGCCCCAGCCTGCCCGAAGCCCGAGAGCAACACGCAGGGCCTGCTCCCCCAGCACGTCCTGCTGGCGTTCAGGCCGTCCTGGACACGTGCTGAGGGTCCCGTGGACTCTGCCCCTGGAACCCAGCACAGCTCTGCCTGGGTTCTGGGGGACTATCTTGAAGAATTACCTGTCTGTGAAGTAGAGGTCAGAGACATGGAGGGTGGTGGGGACCCCAGACCCCGGTTCCTGGTCTGTGCTCTGTGTCTAACCGTGGGATCCTGGGCAAGCCAGCTGGCCTCTCTGCCTCAGTTTCTTTATCAGTGGATTGGGGCCGTGCTCCTTCCCCTGAACCCTGTCGGTGTTTTCACAGTCACACGATGTGATGGGTGTGGAAGCAGCTGACTTGCTTTGTGGGTCTGGGACAGAGCAGGGTGGTGGGGACGAGGCCTGAGACAGGGTGGGCAGTGTAAGACCCAGTGGCTGTGGGAAGGCTGTTGGCTTTCACCGTGAGTGAGGAGGAGCCACTGTGGGGTTGTGAGCTGTGAGGGAAGCGCGATGTAGACTTTCAAGGGCCCCTCTGGCTGCTGGGCCCAGGGAGGCGAGCTGGGGGCAGGGTGCCAGTGCGGAGGTTACCGAGTCACCCCGACAGAGGCTGTGCCGCAGGCCGCTGCGAGGGTGGAGTCTGCGTGTGCCTGGGGATTCTGGTGGGTTGCCTGGGGGTGAGAGATGCANTGGGAAGGCTGTTGGCTTTCACTGTGAGTGAGGAGGAGCCACTGTGGGGTTGTGAGCTGTGAGGGAAGCACGATGTAGACTTTCAAGGGCCCCTCTGGCTGCTGGGCCCAGGGAGGCGAGCTGGGGGCAGGGTGCCAGTGCGGAGGTTACCGAGTCACCCCGACAGAGGCTGTGCCGCAGGCCGCTGCGAGGGTGGAGTCTGCGTGTGCCTGGGGATTCTGGTGGGTTGCCTGGGGGTGAGAGATGCAGAAGAGAATCAAGAATGAGTCCGTGACTTTTGGTGTGAGGATGGGAGGGAAGGAGTGTTGTGCTCTAAGGTGGGGAAGACGATGGAGGAGCAGGTGTGGGGTGGGCACTAGGGGGTCCTTTGGGTGTGCTAAGTTTGGGATGCCCCTTAGATGTCCAAGTGAAGCTGTCAAGTGAGGAGCTGACGGCAGTTGATAGACGGGTCTGGACTGAGGGGCGAGGACCAGGCTGGAGACGTAACAGGGGGAGTCGTCGGCCCGTGGATGGCATTTGAAGCCATGAGCCTGTGTGTGAGCTCCCAGGAAGGCTTGGCTGTCAGTGAGGCTGATGTCAAAGCCAGGACAGAGGATGCTTGGCATTTGCCAGATGCTTCACCTGGTTAGCAGGTGAGAGTAGATATCACTATCCCCATATATAGGTAAGGCATGGAAGCACAGAGAGGTAAAGTGACTTGTCTAAGATCACACAGCCAGTAGGTGGCATAGCTGGACAAGACCCTACTCTCTAACTTGGGAGCCCCCTGCAGCTCTGGGACACCTTCCTCGCCGTGGGGCTTTTTTGGTAGGTGCCCATCTTTTTCCAACTGCTCCTCGAGGGCAGGAGCTATGCCCCCCCGTCAGAATGCCTTGGACCCCCCTGAGGGAAGCCTGTGGCCTGTTTTCCAGTGGTGGCCTGTGAGCTGCAGGTCCAGGTAGCAGACCTGGGGGCTGGCAGTGAGTGCCCTGAGGTCCGAGACCAGGCCTGGTTCCTGAGCCAGAGCAGCCACCAGGCTCCCACCAGGCCCATGAGAGGCCCTCCCTGCTAAGGGTAGGTGCAGGCAGAGGCCCCTTGCCTGCAGTGCCAAGGGGGGCCATGAAGCCAGTCGGGGTGGGGGGTGCTGCCTCCCACTCCAGGTAGCTTGAGGAATTACCCTCAACAATACCAGGAGGCCTCTAGCAACACCTCCTCAGAGAGTCCGGGTGCCCTGCTGGGAGGCTGACAACATGGTGGTTAGACCCCTTGCTCTGCCTTCTCTAATTCCCTCAGGTTCCCTGCCTGTACTCTATTCCCAGCAAGGCCCTGCCATCCCAGGGTATCAGGCCCTCCCGCCTCCAGGTTCTGGGGCCCAGCCCTCCAGCATCTCTCCAGCTGACCCCACCTGCCTCTGATTTTGCCATTTTTAGGAGGCTTTTGTGGTGCACTGATTATGAAAAGGGGCCTCTGACAGGATTTCTTCTGAGGCCCAGAGAGGACCAGGGTCTTGCCCCAGGTCATACAGCAGGCTGGCCTCACACCAATGTGTCACCAAAAGACCCAGCTCTAGCCCTGATGGTGTGGACACCGGACGGGCCTCCTCCCTCTTGGGGCTCTTGCCTGAGGAGGGGATCGGGCAGAAGAGCTCTGAGTCCCTGCGGGTCGGACCACCAGGTGTCCCAGAGAGCTCAGGCAGCCCTGGAGCTGTGTGTGCCCGGTCATGCAGCCACAACACACCCAGTGGGAGTCGGGGGCCCGCTGCCGTGTGGGCACATGTGTGCATATGTGGAGCAGAGCAGGACTGGTGTGGGCACTTGTGGATGGGTGCAGAAGTATTCACAGAGTGTGCACACCTTTTTGTGCATGTTCAGTGGTGGATGGGTGGGGCGTGTGTATCCAGGGGTTCGTGGCTGTTGGTGTGTGGTGTATGGCCATGCAGATTATGTGTAAATGTGTGAATGCAAGTGTGAGTGTATGCAGGTGTTATGTGTGTTCAGATGTGTGCACAGGTATGTAAATGCATCTTTGTGTATATGCATACCCAAGTGTGTGCCCAGGTGCATAAGGGTACATGTATGTGTAAGTGCAGGTGTGCCTGAGTCAGGTGTGAGTGTGCAGTTGTGAGTTCAGGTGTGTGTATGAATGCAGAGGTGCATGAGGATATAAGTGAGAGTGTGTGTGGGCATGTGTGTGTGCAAACCTACTTGCAGGCGCTCTGGTGTGCCCCTCCCCAGGGTGCAGGTGCCAGTGGGGCCACCTGTGCGGCACTAGTGAGCCGGCGGCTGGATCCCCAGCATTAACTCAGGTTTCCAGGGCTTACCGCTGCAGCCCGGTGGCGTTATGCTGAGCCCACCCGAGTGGGGCACCTGCACTTGTGGGTTACTGCTCAGCCAGGCTGGGGCAGGACGTGGCATGGTGGCCGGCCATGTCGTGAAGTTGTGGCGTGTACAGAGGCTGAGGATCTCCGTATGCATGCACAGGGTAGGCCCGGGCAGAGGCACGGGGCAGGCATAACTCTTCAGTGCCCCCCACCAGGGCCCCCTGCGTTCTGTGCCCACTGGGCCTCATACAGAAACAGGAACTCTACCACCCACAGCCGAGCAGCTCCTTTCTGTGCCCTTCGCCCCACCCCAAGGTGACCTCCTTCCTCCCCTGTAGGACCCTACAACCTCCTCCCCTCTGGAGAGCACTGTCTGGTGAGGCTCCATGCAGACTCCTTACAGAAGATGGGGTGCATGAGGGCCTGACCAAAGGGGAGCGCAAATGGCGGCAGCTCGGACACCTCCGGGCTGGGGCAGGGGTGGGCGGGAGGGAAGGTGGCCTCTCACTCTGCCTGTCTTAAAGGCCTGCGTCCACGCCAGGGCCGCATCTCCGTAGGAGCGCCCACTGGGTTCTGGAGGCTCTGGAGGCCCACTGCCTCTCTGATAGGGTCCCCATGCGCCCACTGCTCGTGACGCGCACCTTCGCACAGGGGACTCTAGAACAGTGGTAGGGTGGGAGTTCCAGACCCTGGGGCCAGGAGAGGGACTGGGGGCCACCCCAGCCTGGGATGGCCAGAGGGGCCCCCAGGGTCCACGCCAAGGGAGAGGGGCCCTGGCACATGGGTGGCGCTTTGCTCAGGTTTGCTCTGTTTATGCCTCTCCTTGTATTTTGTTTGCGGAAAGCCTCCTGGGCTGGAAAGCAAACTAGAACGAAACACCAAGGACTTGCCCGTGCCTGTGCCCGGGGCTGGCCCAGTGTTCTCAGGGCCCAGTATAAAATGAAAACGAAGGGCCCTCGTTCAGAAGTTATTCAGGATTCGAGGCAGGGCCGCAGGGCACACTAACCAAGCACAGGCACTTCTGAGTACAGGCACCTGTGTGACTGCACAGTCCATGGGCCCAGGTTGCCGACCCTGTCTGTGGTAGTGGGGGGCTTGGCAGCCCACACTGGATCAGGACAGACCGGAGTCTGTGTCCGCTGTAGGGCTTCCCCTGCCCAGACAGGGGCCTCTCTACCACCGCCCCACCAATTCTGAGTGGGCAAAACTGTAGCCCCGCCCATCACAAGGTGCGGGCAGAGGGCCTAAGATGGATATCTGACCTGGAAACACGATGTCTATAGGGCCTAAGAAACGGCAGTGTGAAAGGAGAGACATCCCCTGCCCTTAGGACACCTTCGTCTAATGAGGGGACACACCCTGTGTGGGGAACTCCCAGTCCAGCGGAAAGACCCAGAGAACTGGCCTGTTCTTGAGCATCCCAGACCTCCCTTGTCTCCTCCCAGGGTCTGTGGGGACACTTCGGAGCCCGTTCCCTCCTCCGCCCACTGGGCCACCAGCCCCCTCCCACTGGCTTGCCCTGACCTCTCCCTGTCCACACTCTGGGAGACAGCTCAGTGCCATGGGCTGCACCCATGGTGTGTGGGCTGCGTGTGCACACTGGGGAATGGCTGTCCGAGTCTGGAGGGGTGTGTGCTCACTGGGGAACAGGCTCTCGTGCCCCTGGGCCTGTGACATTGTCCTGAACAGTGGGGATGGAGCAGCCTTTCCACACTTGCCTCCTTCCCCACATGCCATGCAGGTTTCATGAGACTTCAGTCTGTGCTCGGGTAAGGTAGGCGCTGTCATACCATTGCCCAGATGAGAAAACTGAGGGCCAGCGAGGGATGAGACTTCCCCAGGGACACTCAGCTCTTTCCTCTCAGAGCCTCTCTCAGAGGTAGGAAGCTCGGGGAAGGGCGGCTGATACGAAGCCCTTCAGACCCATGTCATGAGGTATTCATGGAGAGAGGCAGGGGGTTGGGGGCACAAGAGAACAGAAGGACTTGCCTGCCCCCCCCCCCCAGGTTGCTACCAGATGAGGCCAGGGCTCCTGCGGCCACAGGGAGCACGTCCAGACCCATGGCCTGCACAGCTGGTTCAAGGGCGCCATGGGGGGTTGGTTACAGCTGGGGTCAGGGAAAGCTTCCTGGAAGAGGTGGCACATCAGCTAGGCCCCAGGGGAGGGGGCCCCAGGACCAGAAACAGCAGATTTAGGGAGCAGAGCATCCAGTTTCCCCAGACCCAGCCCTGGGGGCCACAGCCTGGGCCTGGCCAGGTCCCACCCTGGCTGAGGGTGGCCATAGGGAAAGCTGGGGCCTGGGGGATGGTGAGGGAGGGAGGAGGTAGGGAGGGGACCCCAGCTAGGGGCCATGGGGACTGTCAGGCCCTGCCTGGAAGGTCCCACTATTGAAGAATGGATTATCCGACACCCAGATTAATAGACTTCCATTTTGCTAAACATCTGTCACTGTTAGTGCTGGCGACTGAGCATGAAATGAGCTTTGATGGAGCTGCCTCTGCCTGTCTGGGTGCTGTGGCTCCTGAGTCAGTGGCCTGCTCTGCGCAGGGCGGCACGTGGTGGGCAGCCAGCGAGTGGGGGCCTGCTGAGGGGCTGCGGCATGGCCTCTGACAGTTACTCGGGGCAGCTCCACACCAACAGGGTCTCCCACTCCCTGCGCAGGGGCTGCTCCCAAGGGAGTCAGCTGTGGTCCCTGTGCCCCTCCTGAGGGCTGCCTCCTCCGAACAACCTAACCACAGCGGGAGCACATCTGTGAACTTCCCCTGTGCCAGACATTGTTTTATATACTTGTGCCATTTACATACTTGTACCAGACTTTTCATCTTCACAGCAGCCCTGTGAGCTAAGCACCGTCCCAGAGTTGTCCGGCCTCCATTATATGTGAGGAGACTGAGGCTCAGGATGATGGGACGTGTTCAACATCCCTGAGCTAGACATGGAGTCAGGATTCCAGTCCAGAGTCCCAGCTGTAATCCACGACTCCCTCCAGTCGGCCACAGGACTGTCCCCAGTCTGTCCCTGCAGTGTCTGCACCTGGGCTGTGCCTTGGGGTCAGGGCCCAGGGGTCAGGGCGGAGGCAGCTCTGACAGTCCCCCACCCCGGTGCCTCCGCAGCTCTACATCCAGACGACCACGCTGACGGTCTCCGTGAGTCTGAGCGCCTCCGTGTCCCTGGGGATGCTCTACATGCCCAAAGTCTACATCATCCTCTTCCACCCGGAGCAGAACGTGCCCAAGCGCAAGCGCAGCCTCAAAGCGGTTGTCACCGCGGCCACCATGTCCAACAAGTTCACGCAAAAGGGCAGCTTCCGGCCCAATGGCGAGGCCAAGTCTGAGCTCTGCGAGAACCTGGAGGCTCCAGGTGAGTGTCTGGCCCGGCCCCTTCCTCCGGACAGCTGGGGAGGGGAGTGGGCCCACTGCCCATCCCTGCCCCCAGCTGGATCTTGTTGGGGTGCTGGTAGAACCCTGAGGTTGCAGGTGAGCAGCTGCCCACCTGGAAGGATCTCCGGGAAAACCCTAGGGCGGCAGGTTAGTACCTCTCCGCCCTGCCTACCTGTCCTGGTAGCGGGAGAGAACCTCCAGGACTTACCCCATGCCCACCACGGCTTCACCCTTCCAGGGATCTCTGCTCCACCTGGAAGGAGGCCATGGGGGCCTGGTTAATGCACCGTGATGGGAGGCTCCCACCCCGGTTTCTCTGACCTGGAGCCCCCACCTGGGCCAGTGATTGCAGCCCCTCTGCAAGAAGCCATGGTGTAGATGGCCCCTGCTCTCTGGCCCTCTGGTAACGGGAAGCGGTGGGCCTGGCATCAACCCAGCCTCCCCCTAGCAGGGCCCTAGACACAGGGACTCAGGACACGAGCCCTGATGGGTAAGCGAGCGGTGGGGAGGCATAATGCCTCCAGAGGCCAAAGCTCCCCCATGGCAGGGCGGCCCTGGGGTCGTCCAAGGAGACCTCGGCGGGGAGGAGGCAGAGAGCCCGGCATCCAAGGAACAGGTCCAGGGTCCGGGCCTGAGCAAGACAGGTCCCTCAGGCTGGTGAAGGCATGTGCGTGGTGGGGAGCAGGGCCCCCTGTGTGAGGAAAAGACGGAGAAGGAGGGAGGGGCACGGCATGTGAGGGCGGGTCAGGCCTCGTACCAGCACTAGTGGGGACCGCCTCTTGAACCCTGTGTGCCACACCCATCAGGTGCCAGTTTCATCCTCTCAGCAATCTTGAAAGGCAGGTACTTTTGTCATCCGGTTTATACAGAGGAGGACAGAGGCACAGACAGGCAAGGGACCGGCCCAGGTCTCAGAGCCAGCAGGTGGCAGGGCTGGACCTGACCTCCCACTATCCTGCTGCCCGCTGTCTCCTGGGACAGGCCTCTGTCCCAGCAGAGCCGCAGGGCCTCCACCTGTGGGGTAGGGGGCCCCCATGGGCCTTGCTTCTAGCTGATTCACATTGGGGAGGGTCGAGGGGCCACTGTGGTCACCCTGCCTCACGGTAGACCTTGGCTCCCTTCCTGGACACCCTGTGAAGGGGCCACATGGCTTAGATGGCAGCCTTTCCTGCCTCCCCACTCTCCGAAAGTCTGTGGGGACATCAGACCCTGGTGGGACATGGGAGTGAGCACTTTGCTTCCTCCTTCTGGTGCCAGGGGGAGGCCGGAAGTAGATGGCAGCAGGAGGGAGGAGGGAGGCGGGCTAGCCCGCAGGCGGGCCCAGAGGACAGGCTACAGAGAGGAACCCTTGTCACCCCCCTGAGAGGTCAGGGAAGCCACTCCCATGGGGGTGGGCGGGGGCAGCACCTCTTACAGGGCCCCCACTCGGGGCCCCGCGTGAGGCATCGTCCCTTCCCATTCCCAGCACAGGTTCCATGAGTTGGGAGAATAGTGAGCAGGGAAAGGAAAGGACCTTCCCTTCCCAATCCAAACAGGATTTCGCAACTGAGTGATCTTCATAGCATTCCCGTGAGGGCTGGCTGGGGCTGGAGGTTCGATCCCCAGCTAAGGCTTCAAGAGGGTGATTCTCCCGAAGTCACAGTGAGGTGGTGGCTGGCCGAACCCACGGCGTGTCTTTCTCCTGCCCCTGACTTCACGTGGCCTCCCTGGGTCTGAGGTCCCCGTTCTCTCCCGTGTGGAGTACCTGGCTTCTGAAGCACCCCTTCCTCCGATTGACACCGCTGGTGACTGTGTTGGCACCACTGCCCTCCACCGAATGACCGCTGGTTCTCTGCTGTTCTCTCCAGTCCTGCTGCCCCTCCCCTGGAGTGCTGGCTTGCCTGTACCCGCAACCCTGGGGCTCCTCTCACGTGCCACCCAGGCCCTCTGCTCTGAGACAGGTGGCGGCAGAGTATCCTCAGGACTCCCCACCCCTGGCCTTTGGTGTTTACAGAAATGCAGCCCCTGACCAGGACCCCTGTCCTAAGCAGGGACACCCCCTCCCTGCTCCACACTCCTCACGGGGTCCCAGCCCTCCAGGCCACACTCTGCTGGTGCGGGAACAGGTCTGTCAACCAGCTGTGCCCCGGGGCTCCTGAGAGCCAGTGGGGCACCAGCCCTCCCAGGGATGACACCTGACCCCAAAAGGTGGCACTCGTGGTGCTGTGCAGGCCAGGGGACCACAGAGGGCTGGCCTGCACTGAGAGCTCCGATTGCACCAGACACGGAGGGGTGTGGAGGCCCGGTGAGGGCAGGCTCGGTGCCCCCGGTGCCCCCGGCTCCCTCCCTCCTGCAGGGGAAGGACGAGAGCTGCCCACTCACTCACTGCTGCCCCTGAAGTGAGGGCCAGAGGCCAGGGCCCTGTGCCCCCACTGTCTCTCAGCTCAGTGACAACAAGCCCCCCCGCCCCCTGACAGGAGCCAGGTGATTAATTCCAGGGACAGCCAGACTGAGGGGTTGTGAGCGGAGGAGTGGGAAGGTGTCACTCCTGTGGAGCAGGGACATTTTTCACTCTGTCACTGGCAAGCCACGTATCTTTAAAAAAAACAACAGAATGAATAATTCAGGGGCCCGATAGCAGGCAGATTGGGTGCGGAGACATGGGGGTGACAAGCGGGGCTGCCAGCGCGTGCCTGCCACTGCTCAGCTAATTGTTACCTGGGGCGGCTGAGCCGAAACCCCAGCGAAGGGTGGGTTTGGGTCTTCCGCCCACTTCCCTTTGCCCCTGCCCTGGTACTGAGGATGCCCCTGGGCGTTGCTTTCCCTGCCCCTCCTCATCACTGTGGTTATCCAGCCCTGCCCCTGTACCCATGGTATCTCAAGGCCTAGAGAGTGTTTCCAGTTACCCTGTGGCCGAGAGCTGGCCCAGGGTTATGACCCATGTTACAGGTGAGACACTGGGGCTCGGACAGGCTCAGTTTGTTGGAAGGGCCACATGGCAGGTGCTGAGACCCCCTGTACTGATAAGGGTAGGACAGGACCCCAAGTCTCCTGACTCCTGGCCACACCCTTCCTTTCATTCCTCACAGCTGGCTCCCGGGCACCCCAGACAGACCATCGCTCCCATCTCCAGATGGTGAGACCGAGGCTCCGCCAAGGGACACTCGATCCCGGGCTTGTAGCTGAGGGCTGAATACACTTCCAAGTTCTAGAAGCCATGGTTGCCTTTTCTGTTGGAGACAGCACTGGTTTCGTCTTAGAGGGGCAACAGGGGCCCACCTGTCCCTCACCTCCCAGGCACTTTCTCTCACCCACCACCCTGGCGTCCCTGCAGCTGCCATCAGGCTCCAATTCCCTGCAGTCAGGGGAGCTGCCGCTGCTGCTCGCCTTCGCCTCAGAGCCAGGGGCTGATGGGTTTACAGGTTTGGAAACTCAATTTTATCAGTTCACCCAGGGGGTGATAGAGCCCTGGGGAGCAGATACGGCACCAGCTGGCCTCCAGGACAGGATTCAGAGTTGGCTACTGGCTCTTTTTATGCCGGTAGGGTATCGGGTGGGGTACAGTGTCGGGTAGAGATGTAGGGATGGGGGCTCCCCCCAGAAAAAAAGTCTAGACCGAAAGGGCCACCCCTTTATGTTACATACAGGTGGGGAAACTGAGGCCTTGCAGGGCAGGGAAGGAGCAGCCAGAGTCGCAGGGGGAGTTTTAGGCTCCCGCCTGCAGAGGACTGATCCCACCTATGTCTCTGTCAGCAGCTTGCAGTCTTGGGGCCCAGCCCTAGCCCCTCAGTTCCCTTCCCCCAGTGCGCCCCCCGCCCAGGCCCCCTCCTGGATTCTGCTCCATCAAAACTGACCCACCCTGTGGTCCTTCCTCCCGCTTGGTTACCTCGCACCCTGGAGGGCTGGGGGCCACATTACAAGTGAAGCGGGAATTCTCTGTGCACTACGAGGTACTGAGCTGTGTTCTTACTCTCTTCCTGGGTGGCGCTGGCGCCGTTCCTGTCTGTTAGTGCCCATCTGGGGGGCACCCAGCACTGGAAACGCCCCTGGGGCTGCCCAGCCCACTGTGGGTTCTTTGCTGCTCTAACATTCCTGCTGACGGGGGCCGCCGACCACGCAGGGCCACTCTTCCATTCTCAGCTCGGGCCAGGAGAGCTTCCTACCTCAGCTCAACTGCGTGCCGATCCCTGGCCTCCCCACTGGTCCACAGTGCACCCCCTGCTCTCCCCACCCTCATGCTGCCTCGGCCCACACCCAATGGGCCCCCAGGACTGGGACACGGTAACCCTGCCTGTATCAGTGGGCTTCCAGTCATGCTGCTGTGACAAGAGGCCCCCCAGCAAAGTGGCTCGGTCAGATGTGTGTCTCTGCCTGCTGGAATGGTGTGTGGTGGTGGCAGGAGCGGGACCCAGGTTCCTCCCATCTCCTCGTCCCGCGGGCTCTGAGGGGTTGCCCTCCTCCTCGTGGCTGAGGCGCTTGCCTTGCATGTCTGCCCTGCCCACAGAAGGCAAGTGAGAGGGGAGGTTCAGGGAAACTGGATTTTAGTGAAATGACATGGAAGTTGCACACGGTCGTCCCACTCACAGGTTGGCAGGGATGTTGTCGTGCAGGGCCACACTTGGCTGCGAGAGAGGCTGGGCGATGCAGTCCCGAATTCTGGCCGTCGTGAGCCCAGCACAATCGGGGAAGAGGATTGAGGGGATGGTGTGCAGCCCACCACGCTGTGCCCCTCAGTGTCCTCCTCTCCAGGCTGCGTGCTCCTTTCCTGAGCTGACCGGATGCTGGGCAGGGTCAGGGCAGCTTATGACGAAGGACACCACTGTTTTCTCCCAGCCGGCCCCTCCTCTGCAGCAGCGAGCTGGCTCCGGCCCGGGCAGCGATCCACCCTCGTTACTCTCCACTGGGAGGTCCCCAGGTGACAGGGGGGGCCCTAAACCCTGCAGGACAGGACACAACCAAGGACCTGGCCAGCCTCCTCATCCTTCAAACGGGTGACACCTCTGTGGCCCCTCTCTGTTTCCATTGCTTACTTCCTCCTTCCGTTCCCCACTCGCCGCAGGCTGCCAGGCTCTGCATATTCTGGGCACGGGCCACTCTGCCCGGCCGTGTGCTGTTGGACTTCCAAAAACCTTCCTGTTGGGAGGCCTCTGCATGACCGAGGGGCCGGGGCCAACCCCCACACAGTCAAAAATGCGTGTGTAACTTTTCACTCCCCCCAAACTTGGGCTGTCTCTCGGTCTCCTCAAGGGCCCCATCCAGGATCCCCCGTGGGCACCAAACGCGCTCGGTCCCTGTTCAGAACGCTGTGCCTTCGGCAGGCCACAGGTTGGAAATGCCACAGATGTTTGCTGACAGAAAAGAAACCCCTGCACAGAAGTTCAAGCCCGTGTTAAGGGTCAACTATGTTTTAAAAATGTCTATTTTTATATCACAAATAAAAATGATTCTTTTGAAGTGTGGTGGAGTCAGGAGTGTCAGGGGCTCCATGGGGAACAGACCCCCCAGAGGGGTGGGCCTGGGAGGGAGCGCTCATGGGGCAGGTGAAGGGTGGGGAGGATAAGGTGAACAGCCCCGCTCCAGCAAAGGTGGGAGGGTAGGAAGGATAAGCCGGAAGGCTGGGCCCAGTGCGGGAGTTGGGGGGCAGTGGAGGAAGAGGGGCCGGAGCTCAGTTGGGGGAATGTGGACTGTTCAGTTCAGGGGTCTGGACTTGATTCTGTGGGGGACGGTGCCCGTACAGCAGAGGGTTTGAAGAACTAGCCACTGAGTCCTGGGTACCCCCGGTCTCTCTCTTTCCAGTGCTGACCACCAAGCAGACCTACGTCACCTACACCAACCACGCGATCTAGCCGGCCCGCCCGAGCCGGACAGGAGGAGGAGGAGGAGGAGGAGCAGCAGCAGGAGCAGGAGCCGAGACCCTTGTGGATGGCATGTTGAGCCAGGGCTACCCCCCAGAGGCCCAGCTGTTGTCCTGCCTACCCATGGCCACCCACGGATGTGGTTTGGTGCTGAAGACGGCAGAACCCCAGCGGTCACTGCTGGGTAGCCTGCACAAGCCACTTGGAGGCAGCAGGGGGGGACGAGGGGCTGGGGCAGCCACAGCCCCCCCAGAGCCTGTGTCTCAGACCAGGGCCTCTCCTGGCCCCAGTCATGGGGGCCGGGTCGTGTGGGCCTGGTGCTGTTTTTTCTTTCTCCCTCTGTCTCTGCTGACCCCTGGGTGACCTCAGTCTTCCCACCCTATCTTTATCTTCCTTTATCTCTCGGTACTGCCTTCTTTTCTCTGTCTTCGCCCATCTGTGTGCTCTGCTTCCTGTTTGTTTTTCTTTCTGATCCTGCCTTCTCTTACTAACTCTCTGTCTGCAGGTCTCTGGTGCGGTTCCCTTCCCTGTCCTCAGCCCCTCCCCACCTTCATTTACAACCAGCCTCTGCCCTCCCCTCCCTGCTGCCTCTCCCGAGTCACTAAATCTTACATGTCACAAAAGAGAAAAAAGGAAAAAAATCGAAACTGAAAAAAGCCAAACAAAAACAAACCCGGAGTTGTCGCCGAGCACCGCGTCCTGGCGGCCCCTGCGTGCCCCTGTTGCCTGCAGCCTGCCCACCCGCCGTCCGCCCTGCGTCCTGCCCGCCTGCCCCTCCTGCGATGACTCGGAGTTCAGTGCCTGGGTGTTTGGTGATGGTTAGTGATGACAATGTGTAGCGCATGATTGTTTTTATACCAAGAACATTTCTTAATAAAAATAAACACATGGTTTTACACCCTGGCTTCACATCCACTGAGGCCCCACAGAGGGCCCCCAGGCCCAGCCCTCAGCTGGAAGGCCTGCAGTGGGTGACGGAGACCCAGGGCTTGGGGTGGTGGGGGCTGCGCCCTGGGTTGGCATCCAGTGGGGGTGTGGAGAGGCCTTGGGTAGGGAGGGGCCAGGATACTGTTACAGAGCAGGGCCAAGGGGGTCACGATACACTATTACTGAAAGATCCGCACTAGGTTCACTTGTCCGCTGCCAGAGAAAAGATGTCTCTCAACACCAGAGATTTGTGAAAACGAAAGGAGATGTTTATTTAAAGGTCTACAGACTTAAAGTAGTGACTCAATGTCTCCATTAAAATATCAAAGTCTTTTAGGATACCTACAGACTCACACAGTCCTTCCTTCTCCCTCTGCCCTAATCTGGGGTACCATATCTCAGGAGAAAAAGCAGACGTCCGTGATTTGGGCTCCCGGCACCATCAGCTGTGTCGCAGCCAAGCCAAAGCCATGTGGCACCTTCTCATGGCCCATCTGCAAGAGTCCTTTCACCCCTTTTCTTTCAGGCAGAGCCTCTCCCGCTTCCTAAGCCACGTGGCAAAAGGGAGCACCCCAAAGCCACGTGGTCCTCACTCTCACCAAAGCCATGGGGGTTCCCACTCTGGCCAAAGCCATGTGTGTTTCTCTCCTCATGGCTGCTGAGTCTGGGTTTAAATCCCCGCACCGACCTTCCTCTGCAGCCCCATTTCCGACTCCTCCAATCAGTTACACCTGCCAGCACTCCCGTATTATTCCAGCTTTCCTGGGCTGCCACCATGAGTCTGGGCGGGTGTGGCCCCATGGCGTGGAGCCAGTCTTCCCCAAGCAGGCGCTGTGACCAGGGGTAGCTGTCCTCCAGTTACGTCTTGGGTGGAGGTCACTTCCATCCCCCTGGTTCAGAGCATGGCCACAGCTATTTAACATATCTATGCAACCAGTTAAAGGTTATAGATATGTTAAATGACCACACCAGAGGTTAGCTGCAGAGCTGTCACTACAAAATAGCTCTGCATGGTCCTGCTCCATGTGTCCCATCCCCCAGCTCACACCTGTGGGGGGAGGACATCCTATATATCTTTCTAATGTTTCCTGGGCACCTTGAGTTCTGGACCCCATTCCAAATCCCTATTTGGGGCCCCCCTCTTGGCTACACACTGTTACAATACTGTGAAAGACCCCAGAAGTCAACCCCTGCTGGTAAGGGGGATGCTCTGTCCCTGTCCTCTGCCTTGCATCCCCTAAGGAAGGTGTCAGATGTGCCTGCCTTCCCTCTGGCTCACATCCTTCACCCTGGGACCCCCATCCCCACCCCATAACCTGAGCCCCTCCTGTCCTTCCAACCGGGAGACTCTCGTGAGGAACTGGCTCCCAGAGCTCCCAGCACCCACAGCCCTCCCCTCCTGTGTGCCCTGCGTGCCCTGTCTTCAGGTCACAGGTGCTAGAGTGACGCGTGTGGCCCGCGTCCAGGCGGGCCAGGTGCACAGCACAGCGGAGCGCGTGTGTGGCTGCCCCGGCTCCGTGTGTGTGCGTGCGTGCGTGTGTGTGTGTGTGTGTGTGTGTACCCCTCGTACCTCCGTGTGCTCAGTTGTTCAGGCCCAAGTAGGTGTGACTCCACATTGCACCCACAAATGGCTGGCAGCAAGGGTGCGATTGTGTGTACAGAACAGCTGGCTTCCCTGGCAGGTTGGGAGGGAGGGAGGGAGTGGGGAGAGGCTTAGTGGATGGGCCCTGCCAGGGCTACATTATGGAGCCAGCGACCCATCGAGGCCACAGGCAGCAGCTGGAGCCCAGGCGGCCCATGCTGCTTCCCACCACCCGCCTCCGAGGCTGGTGGGGATGTGGGGCACCTTGGCCAAGGGCCCGGGAGACTCTGGTGGGAGTCGGGCAGGGATTTGATGTGAAGCCGGGTGGAGGTGAGGTGGCAGCACTGAGTCATGCCAGGTGTTGGTGCCCTCTGGGTAAGCCCATCTTACTCCTGGGGGAGGCTGGCCTCACGCGAACACACCTGTACGCAGGACACCTGTTCCCCGGAGGGCCTGCGTGAGATTGCACAGCATCCACCGCAGACGCCATAAATATGTGAGGGGAGGGGGGGACGTGGGCGTGTCTCACTGGTGGTCTTGCATTTGTGGATGGACTCTGAGATCCAGGGTAAATCCTACCTGGTGACCCGGCTGACCAGGCAAAACCAGGTTGTCAGACCAGGGCCAGAGCTTCCGGGCCAGTACTTGTGTGTGTGTTGGGAGGGAGGAGTGGGATGCACCAGCGGGGTGCGGCCAGTCCCCCACCCCCGGCGATTCCCTGACAGCACCTCAGCCCTGCATCTGGCCCCACCTCTGGCTCATGTCCCTCTCAAGGTAGTTGCCACACTGAGG
Organism: Sturnira hondurensis; assembly: GCF_014824575.4. NCBI lineage: Eukaryota > Metazoa > Chordata > Mammalia > Chiroptera > Phyllostomidae > Sturnira > Sturnira hondurensis. The sequence goes on along the minus strand of NW_028080209.1, from coordinate 1,722,597 downwards.
CCCAAGGCCGGGCTCAAGGCCTGACCTGGAACCCAAGGGTTTGGTGCTCAGCCCAGGACTTGTCCGGGTGACCCTCACATCTGTGGAATCTCCTCTAGGTTCTGGGGGAAAATCACCTGTCCAGGAGGGGCGCTGTGTCTTCTACTCCCCTCAGCACCTAGGAGAGGCCAGCGAGGGACCAAGGTCAGCCCTCACGTTCTTGTAGGGAGGAGTAGGCCAGGGTGGGCCCCTGGTGGGGCCTGTCAGACATCCCTGAGACTTGGCTTAGTCCCACCAGCCTGGGGCTCTGAGAAGGAGCAGGTGGGGAGGCCACCGATCTGCTGGGGAGACACCGCCCTCAGGGAGCCAAACAGTTTAAGAAATGCCGATGGTCCCAAAGGAATACAGTTTTGGGGTTGGGGTGGGTTGGGTGCTAAACCTCTGGTGGGATGTGAATTCTGAGCACTGAGGTACAGAGAAGAGGTGTTTGGGCTTCACAGGCCTGAGAGCAGGGACCGGTCCCCAGCAGGCCTATGTGAGGTCTGGCCGGCGGCAGCAGTGGGGCAGGGTGGGGGCCACCCATGACCTAGAGAGCACAGGCCAGTGAAGCAGGGCTGGGATCCACATGTGGCGGTGAAACCTGCCACTGATGCCTGTGGTGGGGAGGGCCCAGGGGCCCTTCCTGGGCCAGCTGGCTACTCATCTTTGCTCTGTGTCTCAAATTATGAACTCCCTAGACTCATGTGGAACACCCAGGAAAGGTGGACAGGCGCTCAGTATCTTCAGAATTTTGTATTTTAATAAGTTGTGGGGTTTTCAGTGCCTCTGGTCCCTGGACAGAGGCCTGATGGCCCCCAGAGACCTTTGCTCTGCAAGAGGGGCAGAGGGGTCTCCACAGGCTCTGTGCTGCCTCCTCTCCTGGGCCTCAGCTTCCGGGAGGTGAGCTCAGTGGCAGCCGCCAAGTTGGTCTCCTCAGGGTGGATGAAAGGCAATCCTGCCTTCAGATGAGCCAGCCCCTCCCCCGCAGGTTAGGGTCCTAGGCTCTGTGGGTGGGCCCTGCAGGAGTTTGTTTTCCAAGCTCCCCAGGAGGTCCGCATGCAGCCCAGTGGGTCAGATGAAGCCCGTGGAGCCACAGAACCATTTATTTAAGTCAGCGAGCAGCATCCCTGGGGTCTTGCTAGTAAAGCAGATTAAAGGCCCCACTCTCCGCCTGCTGGACCCGGAGCTCTGGGGTGGGGTCCCGAGGTCTGTCTCTCCAGGGCACTGCAGTGCAAGCCTGAGTGTGAGAACCACCACCTGTTAAAAGGTCAAGGCGTGTGGTTGAACTGTTTGGGGCAGGCAGGAGGCAAGTTCAGGCCTAGGGTTACCAGGCCAGGGAGAGTTCCTGGGATGCGGCACCTACACTGCTAAAAAACTGGCCACCCTGTCAGACCCCCTTCGGTACCTGTTCCTCAGGTGTTAGGTACCTACTGCGGGCCAGGTCCCAGGTGTGCAGAGGCGAACCAGACCTTGGGGTTTCTGCATCAGAAGAAAACAACTCCCGCTCGAGAGCTTGTCGGGGCTTGAAACCAAGACCGGAGTCCTACCAGCCTTGAGCAGGAGCCCACCGAGCTACCAGGTGCTGGACACGCAGGGCACCTTGGTGGTACCCAAAGGACCGTGGGGACTCAGCTTTAGCAGCATTATACAAACTCGGGTCCCTTCCAGCTCAGGTGGTTGCCTCCGGAGGCAGAGGCAAAGGGGGCCAGGGAGCGGCCTGTTAGCGCCCTGCTGGTGCCCCTGCCCCACTTCAGCCAGCAGGCCGGGGAGGGGTCCTCCGGGGCCACAGGATGATGCTGAGCTCCCAGGAGGCCGTGTGGCGCCCTCCAGCCAGAGGACAGGCCTTCCTTTTCGATACTTTCAGTGGGGCCTGCTGCTCCCCGCTCCCAGCCTGGGTTTCCATCTGCACACTGGGCAGTGAGGGGAGTCTGAAGCGTCCTCCCTGCCCTCCTGCCTGCCTTGCACTGCCCAGCTGTCCCACAGGACAAGGCCCTGGCACTCTGAGCTTTACAGGCCTTCCACCTCCCCGAAGACACCGCGGCACTGAATGGCACACGGCGCCAAATTCTCACTTCAGCTGGCAAAAGCAGCAATTAGCGTCTAATGAGGCTCCTTGCTTTATTTTTAGGTAACCTCCAAGGCCCTGCCTGTGTAATTCAGCCCGCCATTGCTTGGCAGATAATTAAAGCATGTCACCATAATTTGCCCTTAAAAAAAATAAAGCTGGTAATTATGTTTTTATTACAAGTGAGGGGGAGAGAAGAGGGACAGAAAACGAAGAGGGGTGGAGCCGGGGCCAGGAGTGGGGCTCGCTCCCGCATTTTGGCGGCAGGAGCCAGGAACCAGCTAGCTCTGGGGCCTCCCAGCCTTCAAAGTCGGTTCTGCCCAAGGCCCCTCCTTGCTGGCTTCCCTCGCCTGTGTTTCTGGAGTTCTCTTCCAGGATTGGTTGGGAAGAGGCTTTAAAAAATTTCTTTTTTCCAAAGGTTTATTTTATTTTCATTAGAGAGAGAAACTGATCAGCTGCCTCCTACACATGCCCCAACCAGGGATTGAGCCCACAACCCAGGCAGGTGCCCCGACTAGGGATCAAACCAGTGACCTCTTGGTTGCGGGACACTGCTCCAGCCAACTGAGCCACACTGGCCAGGGTGGGAAGAACCCCGTGTTCAGCCCCAGCTTGCTTCAGAGTATTCCAGTGGGCAGGAAGGGGCGGGCCTGAACCCAGAGTGGGCATGAGTTGATTGTTGAGCTGTGCATGGGCACCTGGGAGCTCCTTAGGTGCTATTACCTGTGTTTTAGATTTTCCATAATAAGTAGTTAAATAGCACCCCCTCCCAGGAAGGGGTCTGCTAGAGCCTGGCACCTCTAAAATTCTGCCGTTACAGCCTCAGGCTTCTGGGCCAAGTCATGTTCTCCCAAAACACATCTATCAGTTTGCAGCCATACTGCAATCAGGTATCAAGACACCAGCTACCGGCTACCCCAAAGGTATGAGACGGGGACAGGTAGGTTTAGAAAGATCTAATTTTGAAAGAACTTTGAGATTACCTTAATTCAAGTAGCAAGCAGTGCCCCACCCCTGACCCTACCACTTTCTGAACACCACTCAGCCCTGGAGCTGGAATCAAGAGATCTGGATTCTAGGTAAGGCTCTGCTGCTAGCTTGCTCTGTGGCCTTGGGCAAGTTGCTTTCCCTCTCTGGGTCTTAGTTCTTCATCCATAAAATGAAGGTTTGAGCCCTAGGCTCTTAGAGCCCGCCAGCATTGTCCTAGCACAGAAAGGGGAGGGGATTGCAAAGAACAGTCTTTTGGGGCCAGTTGCTACGGCAACTGTGCACACACTAAGGTTGGGGGAAGGGCTTGAGTATGCAAATCCGGCCCTCCCTTCAGCTTCCCCCATCCAGGCTGTGTGTCTGTGATCCAAGAATCAGGCTTTGTTAATACTGTGGGGTCCTGGAGGGGGATGCAGAAATGGCGGGGGTTGTCGGTGAGCCAGCCCTGTGCCCCACTGCAGGTGGTGGATGAGCTTGCCTGTGAAGAAAGAGCAGAACTAGATGTCTTAAGTTAGATGGGACCCCAAGGACCATCCATTGACGCCCCCCCCCCCCCACCCCCCNGGCACCCCAAGGAAAAACCATTTCCCCCCCCCCCCCCCCCCCGCCACCATCACCACACACACAGTAGCAGAGGAAACAGGCTTTTGCAAGATCCCGGAAGACACCCCACCATTCGGATCAACCTAGAAAGTCAGGGGCATGGTTTCTAGAGGCCCTATGAACACACTGTTGGTAAACACGGCCTTCTGAGCTTGTGTTGGGGAAGCAGGGAGCCAAGTTGCAGGGGAAGGACCAGTCTGTGCATCCAGCCCATGCAGGTTGGCAGCTGTGCCTGGCATCTGTGGGCATAGGTGGGGGCCACGGGGGGCAGGGCAAACATGGAGGCCCACGCAGGAGTTTGGGGTTAGAACCCTGGCTTTGGTCTGTGGCAGGTCTGAAACTCAGATGCCCGAATCTCAGCTCTCTCAACTGCAGTTTCTGTGAAACAGAGATAATATCTACTGAAGATGTTTGCAGGACTACAAAAGCATCATAAGAGCACAGGAGGTCAGGAGGGGACGGGGCGGCCCTGTGGCCTTGGCTGCCGCCCTCCAGGACAGTGGGCTCCCCTCTCCTTCCCTGACCCTGCCTGCCCTCTTCTGTGGTTCTGGGCTTCCTTCCTCCCCCCACTCCTCCAACGCTAGGCTTCCCTCCTGAGCTCCAGGTCTGGGTCCGTTCCCCTTTTTCTTCTCCCACCTCAAAATTCCATGACCTCTCTCATCTAAACTGGTGGCTTCAGTGCCTTCCCAATATTCTGTGTCCTCCTGCATGTTCCAGCCACCCTTGCAGTTGGGTTGGGGCCATGTGACCAGTCCTGGTCAATGAGCTGTGGGAGCACCAGCGCTGGCACCTCTTGGACCGAGGTGCCATCTCGTAGCACAAGATGGTGGTGTGTAGAATAGAGGGTGCCGGGGTCTCTAGTCACTGGCTGGAGACCCTCTGCCAACCCACGATGAACTTGGTATGAACAAGAACTACACTTTAAGGGTATGATGCTGTGATCTCAGAATTTGTTTCTAAGTTAGAGCTCTTCCTATCCTAACTCGTATACCGTCAGATGACTGCCACGTGTATCCCTCCCTCCTAACCTCCGAACCTCCCTCCGCCCTCTCACTGGTGACTCCATCATCCATAGTGGAACTCGGTCTTCTAAATGTGTTCTCTTCAATGGTCTCCATTTGGGTGATCAGCAGCTACCCAAGCCAGAAACCTGCACCTTCCCCTGAACGCCCCTTCCCACCTCTCATCAGCAGCCCAGTCCCTGTCATTCTCTCTGTCCTCTCCTCCATGCCCACTACCAATACCTCTCACCCTGGACGGCAGACCTAGTCTTCAGTTCCTCTCCCAGTGTCCACCCCTTAAGGTTTTATTTATTTATTTTTGGAGAGAGAAGGGAGGGAGAAAGGGAGAAAAACATCAATGTGTGGTTGTCTCTTGAGCACCCCCTACTGGAGACCTGGCCCAAAACCCAAGCACATGCCCTGACTGGGAATCTAACCAGTGACCCTTTGGTTTGCAGGCCAGCACTCAGCCCACTGAGCCACACCACCCAGGGCTGTCTCAGTTCTTTGAACAGGTTTCTCTCTGTCTCCTGGCATGTGTTCCATCACATGATAGATCTGCCATCAGCCTTACCTTCCCCTGTGTGTGTAACGTGTGTCTCCTTCCTCTGGCTGCTTTTACATTTTTCTCTTTACCCTAGCTTTAAGCGATTTGATGATGACATGCTTTGGTTTTCTCAAGTACTGGGTTTTATTGAGCTTCTTGGGTCTATGGGTTTATAGTTTTTGTTATGTTTGGAAAATTTTTGGCCATTTTACTAATAGTTCATTTTTAATTGTATTTTTTCCATTGCCATTTATCCCCTCTCCTTCCTCCTCTATCCACCCCTCCCCCTGCAATCACCCCACTATTGTCTGTGTCCGTGAGTTCTTTTTCATTTTTGCTTGGTCCCGCCGCCCTCCCAACCCCCGACAGCTGTCAGCCTGCTCTCTCTATGAGTCTGACTCTTCTGCTTCTTAGTTCAGTTTGTTAATTAGATTCCACATACGAGTGAAATCACATGGCATTTGTCTTTCTCTGACTGGCTTATTTTACTCAGCATAACATTCTCCAGAACAGCCCATTTTCATCCTGTCATCCTTACTGTTGCAAATGGTAAAATTTTTTCTTTTTAACGGCCAAGGAGTATTCCATTGGGTTAATGTCCCATAGTTATTTTATTCACTCATCTACTGATGGACACTTGGGCTGCTTCCAAATCTTGGCAATTGTAAATAATGCTGCAATGAACACAGGGGTGCATATATTCTTCCAAATTAGTGTTTTGGGTTTCTTTGAATAAATTCCCAGAAGTGGAATTGCTGGGTCATAAGGTAGTTCCATTATTAATTTTTGAGGCAACTCCATACTGCTTTCACAGTGGGTGCACCAGTCCGCATGCCCACCAACAGTGCACAAAGGCCCCCTTTCTCCACATCCTCCCCAGCACTTGCTGTTTGTTGGTTTATTGATGACAGCCATTCTGACAGGTGAGAAGTGATATCTTACTGTGGTTTTAATGTGCATTTCTCTGATGATTAAGTGATGTCGAGTATCTTCTCATATGCCTATTAACCATCTGTGTGTCCTTTTTGGAAAAGTGTCTATCCAAAATTTATGAAGAACTTACAGAGCTCAACCCGAAACAACCCAATAAAAATGGCCTTTCATTCTTTTCTTAAAAAATATTTTATTTATTTATTTTAGAGAAACAGGACGGGAGGGAGAAAGAGAGGAAGAGAAATATCAATCGGTTGCCCATGTCCCAGATGGGACTGAGCCTGCAACCCAGACACGTGCCCTGCCTGGGAACCACACAGGTGACCTCTCGGTTCGCAGGCTGGCGCTCAGTCCACTTAGCCACACCAGCCGGGATGAAGATGGCCATTATTTCTGCAAGAATGTTTCTTTCTGCCTCTCTAACTTCTCTCCTTTGGGAACATCTATTACATATTGTATTAGGCCTTAATGTTGTTCAGTAACTCTGATATGCTATTCTTCTTTTTTGTTTTTTGGCCTTTTTTTGGTCTTTTTTTTTCTCTTTGTGTTTCATCTTATATAGTTTGTTGCTATGTCTTCAGGTTCACTAACCTTTTCTTCTGTGACATCCAGTCTGATACTAATTGTATCCAGTGCATTTCTAATCTCAGCATTGTAGTGCTCATCTCTAGAAGCTTGCTTGGTTCTTTTACTCTTTGGGGTTTTGTGGTTTTGTTTTTTTTAAATATCTTCTATGTCTCTAGTTAAATGTTTAATTTCCCTTTAACTTCTTGAACACATGGAATACAATTCTGTCATCCATGTTATTTCTGTGTTGGTTTCAATTAATTGATCTCTTTTCTCATTATTTCTTTTCTCATTTTCCTCCTTCTTTCTATACCTCGTGTCTTCTTATTGGATGCAGTGTTTCTGAGTTTTTCCTCACACAGTGCTGATTATTTTTATATACATGTAAATATTCTTCAGTTTTGTCCAGAATGTGCTTAAGCCACTTGGGAATGGTTTGCTTTTAGTCTTGCTTTCAAACTTGGTTAGATGTGATCAAAGCAGCGCTTATTCAGGGCCCATTTGGACCCACTAGTGAGGCAAAACCTTTTTGAGTCCCCCAGCTTCTGCCTGTGACTATGGGGTTTTCTGCTCTGGCTGGTGGATCTTGTGTGACCCTGCAGCTGTTTCCTCTGACCAGGCTCAGCTTGTTCCCTAAGGGAACCTGATCTGTGTTCAGCTGAGTGCTTGAGGGCAGCCGCTCTGGGATTCTATCTCTGTGCAGCTCACTCTTCTCTGGCCTCTGACCTGTGAACTCTACCCACCTTGGTGCCCCTGGAGCCCAGCTCTGCCTGGACCCCCGCCCCCTGTGCCACAGCCTGGGCGCGCTCTCCAGACACTACAAGTGTCAACTGTAGAGCTCACCTCATCCGTTCCCCATATCTCAGAGATCACTGTTGCCCAGAGCTTCATGCCCAGTGCCTTGAGAACTGTGGTTTCATGGATTCCATCTGTTTTGTTGTGGTTGTTTCAGGCAGGAAGGTACATCTGCTATTTTATTTTGCTTGGAAGTGGAAGTGGCTTACGTGCTCCCACCCGGAAGTGACACACATCCTTTCTGCTCATACTGCACTGGCTAAAAGGAGTGCTCCAGCCTCCCCCAAGGAGATGGAGATATGTAATCCTGTTTGTCTAGAAAGAGAAGAGATCTGGAAATACTGTTTAGCAGCAATGATGTCTACCAGTTGCATGTGTGAGAGTCTGGCACAGTATTGAGAACGTAGTGTCCGATCAGCCAGTGTGCTCTGCTCCCTAGTCACTCATCACTCAGCTATATTTCATGGCACACGGTAGTGAACACGTCATCTCCCTCGTCACATGCAGCCTATGGTGAAGGCGGGGAAGAGGGACAGACATTTCTCAAATCAATACATCCTTATATAAAAAATTACATTTTGTAGTACATGCTCTAAAAGAAAAGCACAGGATCCCATGAAAGAGAATAATGGTGAGCGTGTGTGTGTGTGTGTCAGACTCCATTAGAATGAGGAGTCAGGGAAGGCCTCCCTGAGGAGGCAGCCTCTGAGATGAGATCCAGAGAGAAAGGAAGTCAGGGGAAGGGGAGGGAAGAGCTTTTTAGGCAAAGAGAACGGTATGTGCAAAGGCTCAGAGGTGGGAGAGAGTCTTGAAGTAAAGAAGCTAAAGGGGGCTAAGCCAGGAGTGCAGTGACTGAGGGGTATGGGGGGGAAGCAAGGGCAGAGATGCCCAGTCGGGAGGTGGCCTGGCAGCACGCGGCGGGGAGGCCACGAGAAAGCTTTAAGTGGGATGGGTCACGACACGAACCTTTAGTGCCCTCTGAACTGTCAGCGCTACAGGCTCCTGTGCTTCAGGTGGGTTCGCTCCCTGGGGCTCTCGCCAGGTCCTGTGGCCTTGACTCCCATGCAGGCCTCTGCAGCCCTGTCGGTGCACCTGAACATGGTCCCTGTGGCCCCACTCCCCAGCACTGCCGGTGTACGGGAGGGAAAATTTTCCTCCACCCTCCTACGGTCCCCGGCTGGGTCCCTGAAAATTAAACCGATGAAGACAGATTATCAGGAGAAAAGCATTTAAAGTTATTTACTGTAAATTTAGTGTGATGTGGGAGCCCTGATAAGGAGATGAAAACCCAAAGACACATGTAGACTGAGTCTTTTCACGCGGGTGTGATGAAGAACGGGAGGTTGTGTAGCAGTACGGTAGGTCGGAGAGCGTGAGGCGTGCGATAGCCTGGAGGGACTTGGCGAGGCCTGTTTGTGAGGATTCTTCTTGGCGTCCCTTTGTCTCCAGAGAAAAGGAAGCTGCTTTCATCCAGACATAGGGAGGGCACCGCTTTTTTTTGGAGAGAGAATCTCTCTCTTTTTAAAATATTTAATTAATTTATTTTAGAGAGAGGGGAATGGAGGGAGGGAGGGAGAGGGAGTGAAATATTGATGTGCCAGAGAAACATCAGTCAGTTGCCTCTTGCACTTTCCAACCGGGAGCCTGGCCTGCCGCCCAAGCATGTGCCCTGACTCGGAATCGAACCGGCAACCTTTCGTTTTGCAGTACAATGCCCATCATACTGAGCCACACCCGTCAGGGCTAGGAGGGCACCTCTCATAGTTCAGTTTTAGGACCTGTTTCAGGGAGAAGGGGATGGTCAGAACAGCCTTTCTGCAAACTCCTTCAGCTGAGAATATTCAACATGCCAGGAGGCCACATTCTGGGGTAGCGTGTTCTGGACCACATCACCAGGCACCTCCACCGTAGCATGGCCGATCCAGACTCCTGACCACCCCCTCAACCTGCTCCCTGCCTCGATAAGAGGCCCCATGATTTTCAAGGTTAGAAAGTTTGGGACCAACCTTGACCCCTGTCTGCCACCCCTCATCCAAGGTTTTAGCAAATCCTATTGGTTCTCCTTTAGGATGTCTCAGGATCCAATGGCTTCTTCCCACCTGGTGCACTCCACCACTGCCCTGAGCCTGGGCTGCTCAGACACCCTGTTCCCAGCCGCAGCCAGAGGGATCTGGTGAAAATGTGGTTTGACAACCACGTTCTCTCACAACCTTGTGGAAGACCTCCAGGCTTTCAGGCCTCAAGTTTCTGAGGGCAAGTCTAACCGTGATTAGACCTCTGGCCATGGCCTGGGTCCCCTCCCTTCCCGCCCCACTGCGGCCACCGGCCACCTGGGCCTGCCCACTCCTCCCAAACCTGGAACCATCTTCTCCCCCGATTCTGGTGAACTTCACTAAGCCGTCTTCACAAAGAGGCATTTTCTGACTGCCCCTCAAACGGCACGTCCACCTGCCCTCCATCGGAGTGGCCACTGGCTCACTTCACCTCCCTCTCCCTCCTCATCACTCCCACCATAACCTAATACATGGGTCGCGCCTCTCCCCCAGGAGAACATAAGCCCTGAGTGGGCAGGGATCTTACTCTGTTTTCTCCTGAACTTCTAGTGCCTGAAACAGCGCCTGGCACACAGAAGATGGTCTAACAAATACTGAATGAATAAATGACCTTGGAATTCCAGGGACTGTTTGCAGGATGGAGACCTTGTTTTGTTTTCTCCTAGGCTAGGCCAGCTGGGATTGTGGGCAGTTTGGGTTTCTGGAGGTGGACAGGCCCGTAGCTACAGACACCCAGAACTGGCTTCATTTGTTCCGGGAAGAAACTTGTTCTTGTAAAGTCCCCACAGATCTTAGTGCCGATGTTGTGGTTTGCGGGGTGAAGTGCGCTGCATAGTCAGGGAAATCGGGAGCTTCTCCAGTGCTAACCCTTGGAGCGTTAGAGAAATGTCTTCCCAAAATGCGTGTTTAGATTGCACTGTGGCTATCCCAGCACGGTGTCACTTTGAAGTTGAATAACCGTCTCCAGGATATGTGTGCTCAGTTATTATGATCGCCTTTCCTGGGCCCACCAGCCAGGCTTCATTCATTCATTCATCATTCATCCAGTTAGGTCCTGTACACCAGGGTGGCCTAGGTACTGGCCACCAGGGCAGACAAAGCTGATACAGACTCCAAGGGACAGGATGAAAGGTCCTGCTGCAGGAATTGCAGGGGACTCAGGCTGGGGGAAGAAAGGACACCCTCTCTGGGGCTGTGGCCGGGAAGTGGAGACCTGGAGATTTGGGAAGAGGGAGGCAGTGGAATCAGGCAGGGGACATGAGGGGGACTTTGGGCCTCTGTGAACCCCAAGAGTTACTACTGCTGGTAGGGATGCCACACCCGCTCAGGACTCTTTCAATTCTTTCTCAAACACTCAGCAACAGTTCTCTGGGCTTGCAGATGCACGATGGGGCAGGGAGGGGCCATGAAATAGAGGAGGGGATCACAAGACAGAGAGACATGAGTGAGGGCAGCGAATATCAGCCATGTGGACCCAGGCAGGTGTGACAAGTGCATAAGTTGAGAAATCTCCCACCACATTCAATAACTGTGCTTTTAAATGCACGATTGTTTGTGAAACGAAGGAAGGAAGGAAGGAAGGAAGGCAGGCAAGGACAACCTTTAGGATGTCAAATGCAAAGAGGGCGAGGGAAGCCTAACCAGGGGCAGCTCCAGAGCTGCAGGGAGACCTCAGGTTGTTTGCAGACACGTCTCCAGGACCCGTGGGCACTGGTGACGTGCGGGGCCAGATTACTTCTTACTGAGTAGAGCCGTCCTGTGCACTGTGTGTTTGGCAACAAACTTGGCCTCTACCCACTAGATGCCAGTAGCATCTTCCTCTTCCAGTTTTTGACAACCAGAAATGTCCCCTGGGGGCAATGTTATCCAGGCCCAGAAACAAAGGCCTAGACCTTGGGTGTTGAGGGTCCCTCAGGGGAGGAGGAGGCAGGCTGGGCACTGCACGGTGAGGAGCTGTAACGGAGACTGCTACAGAAGCTAGGACTCTCAGAGGCTGAATTATCTGTGAAAGGGTAGAGCAAAAAGTCCGTCCAGTGGCAAAGATAAATGACAGGAACATTTGTCTGTTTCAGTTTTTGCTCTAAGTGGAAAGGAAAGCCTTTAAATTTGTAACCACAAGCTGGCCCAGTTAAGGTTTTACGTACAACACAAGTCATTACTTGGTATTCCAACTGTGTTGGCAGCACCTGGGGCACCTGGCAAAAGCAAAAGCAAATTCTCTTTGCAGAGACACGCCCTTGACTGCTACCGCAGGGGACTCCCCTGGACGGCCCGGCTAAGCTTGTGTGTGCTGCGCAAAGTACAAAGCACATGGGAAAAACCGGCTCTGAGTGAGTCAGTGAAAACAGCAAATGGCGGAGGGAGGCCTTCAGCATTTAAAATATTGGGAGCGTCAGATCCAGAATATTTTTAAAAATAGCTTGTTTATTAAAATGTTCAAATAAATAAAGATGCTACCAGGAAAAACAGGCAAATACGAAAATGAACAAGTACACTCAGAAATAAAAGTGATCGTGTTGAAATTTAAAACTCAATGGACAGTTTCTGCAGCAGATTAGATAGAGATGAAGAAACACTTGGTTGTTACAGGGAAAACCCAGTTCTCGCCAACGCAATACAAAAAATGACAGACCAGCAAGTGTATCAGTATGTTGTAAGCCGTGTTTATTAGTGACATGCTCTCATGGAAGAGAATGGGCCCTGCTGAGGCAGCGCTGACAGGCGCAGGCTCAGGCCTGGGCAAGGTACGGGTGGCAGAGCAAGGGTGACAAGAGCATCAAGTCCTTTGTTCCGAGGATGTATATCGTTGGCGGGGGTGGGGGGGTTGTTACATATTGATTGGTGGGTAAAGGGGGCGCCAGCTTCCCTGGGGCATGGGACTGCCCAAACCCAGGGATGTGTGGGGGTCTGTTAGCCTGAATCCTTATCTTGCTCCGGACCCCATTTGGTTATCAAATATGTGACAGGAGGCGGTTAATTAAAGTTGGGGCAGTTACCCAAAGTTATTTATGGGCTCTTTCTGTAAGCATCAGGGGCCCTATAGTAAAACAGATAGTGACCAGAGGTAGACAATAAACCAAAGCTGTTTTAGGGACCTTCCTTCTGGGCACCGGGGACCCCTCCCACCTTCCTCCCCCTGCACTTGCTCACGTCTCCCTAACAAAATCCTTCCCATAATTCAGCACAGAGACAGAAACGCGAACAAAGGGAAAGAAGATAGGGATGTAGAACGAGGAATGTAACAGACATCACCCAGGAATTCCAGAAGAGACAATTGAGAGAACTGGGGGAACCAGTGTTGAAAGATATGTTGATTAGAAATTTTCCAGAAATGATAAGAACAGAAAAATGACAAATCCTGGGAAGGAAGCAGGAAGAATTCAAGCCGAGTCAATAAGGAGAAACCCAGAAACACTGTAGTGAAACCCTAGAAATTCAAAGAGAAGCTCTTCAAACTAGCTGGATAAAAAAGGTCGGATTACAAATGACGCCAGGACGGAACCCTCGTCCTTGGGATGCCCAGAAATCACACAGGGAAGGTGGCTCAGGACCAATGCCAGCATCAGCTGGTGGGGTCTTGAAGTGTCACCGTGAAAATGTTAAAATAAATATAATGTTTAAAAAATCATTTATTTTTAGAAAGAGGGGAAGGGAGGGAGAAAGGAAGAGAAACAATGATGCGCTGTGCAAGTGAAACATCTGTTGGCTGCCTCTTGCACACCTGCAACCGGGGACCTGGCCAGCAACCGAGGCATGTGCCCCGACTGGGAGTCGAAATGGCAACCTTTTTGTTTGCAAGCCTTTGTCAACCCACTGAGCCACACCAGCCAGGGCTAAATATGACCTTAATGTTCCCTCCAGCTGGGCTTGGTGGTTTCATGGCCCTGGGTGTGTGTGTTTATGTATGTGTGTGTGTGTGACACTCAGTAACCTCTGGACAGAGGCCTGGCCCACACACTGTAGGACGTTACTTGAGAGAACAGGGGGCCACTTCTGCAACACTGCCTGCGTGAAGCAGTGTGGGGGTTGGGCACCGGGAGTGGGCCNGAAGAGAAACAATGATGGGCTGTGCAAGTGAAACATCTGTTGGCTGCCTCTTGCACACCTGCAACCGGGGACCTGGCCAGCAACCGAGGCATGTGCCCCGACTGGGAGTCGAAATGGCGACCTTTTTGTTTGCAAGCCTTTGTCAACCCACTGAGCCACACCAGCCAGGGCTAAATATGACCTTAATGTTCCCTCCAGCTGGGCTTGGTGTTTTCATGGCCCTGGGTGTGTGTATGTGTGTGTGTATGTGTGTGTGTGTGACACTCAGTAACCTCTGGACAGAGGCCTGGCCCACACACTGTAGGACGTTACTTGAGAGAACAGGGGGCCACTTCTGCAACACTGCCTGCGTGAAGCAGTGTGGGGGTTGGGCACCGGGAGTGGGCCCGGGGGCCACAGAGAAGGCCTTGGAACTGACTCCCAACCTCTAGTCCAGTTTGAGGCCTCTGCCCTCAAGGGACTCTGGAGAACACTGGGGCCGCTTTCCTAGTCCATGAAGGCTTCATGGTGACGAGCAGCAAGAGGAAGCTGGGAGTGGTGGGGTCAGGGAAGGAAAAGCAGGGCTGGGGCATGTACAGGAACTGGAGGGCAGGAGAGAGGCTGAGAAGCTGAGGGGAGACCCGGGGACTGCCTCTGTTTCAGGGCAAGTGCGGCGTCTCCCACCCCACACACAATCACACGCACACACACACACCCTTCTCTAGTCTCACTATGAATTTCTCACCCAACAAGCTTCATTAATTGTCTAATAACCAGATTAATTAAGGACGCTGAAAGTAAACAGCAAGAAGGTAATTTGCTCCTGATTACTGTGGGAGAATAAACTCATTTGCATATGCAAAGAAGTCTCCATACACAGCAAATGGCAATAGAGAGAATTGTGCATCTGACCCAAACCCCTCCGTCTCTCCTTCCACCTCCAGCCTCTTCTACCCCCTCCTCAGACCCTCTTGAAAACTGATCTGGAAGCAGTTTTGCTCCCCACCCACAGCCAGGCCAGTCGGACACCCTACTCCCCAAGCCCTTGGGCCCAGGTTGGCTCCTACAGCTCCTTTCCCTCTGAGACAGGTGGGTTTGGGATTGGGATTTGAAAATGTCCAAAAGAGGGATTGGGCATTCCAGCCTGGCCTCACCTTGGCAAGGTGCCTCCCCAGCCTCAATTTCCTTAACTTTACAGTGCGCTCACAACCAGCTCTCTGTAGTCTTTAAGAGGACTAAACTAAGAGCAAGCGAGGGGATCTTTTGTCAGTTGTTTGGTGCTGGGCCTAAGCTGGCTGGGCATTATCATTTACTTGAGCCCAGCATGCATCTTCAAAGGGCCCTTAAAAATCGCGCAGCATCGGAGAAGACTTTGGGGATTGTGCCTTTCATAGGAAACGGCTCCCCTCTGGAGGTTGTGATTTGCTCATTTCTGCAGAAGAGCTGGCCCACATCTCCCTACCTAGGGGCTGGGGAGGAGTAAAGGCCCAAGGCTATAACTCAGGCTGGGGCGGGGCGGGCACCCTGTGCTGAGGCACCCTCTGCTCCCCCAGGGCCTCAGACACTGAATGTTTTCTGATGGCAGCCTCCATTTCTCCTGAACTCAGATTGCATTTTCAAAGCAGCTAATAGATGCATTAAAAAATCCATTTCACCCTGGATAGAATCTGACTGGAGCGAGATCAATGAGCAGAAGCCTCTCGTCTCCCTCGCCCCTTACACCACCACGGAGACCTGGGAAACTGCTTCGCTTGACTGGTCTCCCTGTGCCCCTGCCGCTCGCCAGCATCCTTCCAGCACCCCCCCGCCCCCCCCTTCCCATCCCTGCTGTTGTCCCCATCCACGAGGTTTAGCTCACCTACCCCCACCACGAGACCTCTAAGAACTCATAAACCGTCTGAACTCTTGGCCAGGGAAAATGTGCAAAGTGGTGTGTTTTGGGGGGTTTAGGGGAAGGCGGCTAATTTATTGACTGAACTGCACCCCCAACTTGATTTAAACCCACTGTCCACCTGCTCAGCCGGCTGTGGCAGTGGCTTAGCTCTTGGAATCCAATAGCCTCACAGTTTGAGAGGCCCCACAGAGCACCAGATTCAGATCCACTCCGCAGCTCCAAGCCCAGAACCTTGGGCAGATCACTTCCCCTCTGTAAAGTCAATAAGAGCGCCCTCTATGCAAGAGAGGGTGAGGAGAAACCGTGTCAGGG
The DNA here is from genome assembly GCF_014824575.4 of Sturnira hondurensis. Taxonomy (NCBI): domain Eukaryota; kingdom Metazoa; phylum Chordata; class Mammalia; order Chiroptera; family Phyllostomidae; genus Sturnira; species Sturnira hondurensis. The sequence continues at coordinate 1,706,795 of NW_028080209.1, read as the reverse complement.
ACCACAGAGGAATGTTTTTCCAACCCTGTACTGCCTTGGGGAGGCAAGTCCATGATTGCACACAGGATGTATGGCAGCCACACCCAGCACCCGGGGCGGAGGTGGTGCCCGGGACTGTGATGGCGACCCAGGAGGAGCAGGGACCTCATCTGTTGTGTGCTGTGTCCTAGTGCCTGGTGGATGCTGGCATCCAGTGAGTCTTCCATTAATTCTTGTTGAATATTCAGTGATGAAGGGTGGACCCGACTGTCTAGCATGATGGGAACTGAAAAATAGGCCGGCCAGGCTATGTCTGAATCCTGTCTCCACCACTTACTATTTTGTGGTCCTACATGTTGGTTAATGTCTCTGTGCCTCAGCTATCTCATCTGTAAAATGGAGATAATATAACAATGGTGCTGACTTCATAGAGCTGTTGTGGAGAATAAACGATTCAAGTATATGAAGTGCTTAGATGGGGTGGCGCACAGAGAGTCTTGCAGAAGTGTCAGCTCTTATCCTCAAGCTTTACATGTCTGGTGTATGCAAGGGGGAGGGGTGGCCTGTCCCAGCCTCATCTCTCCTTCCCCTCTGTCTGCTAGGAGCAGTCCCAGAACAGAAGACACTGACTTCCTGTAGCTTCTCTCACCAGATCTCCCTGGCTGGAGGCCAAGGCAGGCAAAAGTCTCTAGTGTTTTTCTTCCTGGGTTCTTCTCGTCTTTGGGGAAAAGTATACCTGTGGGGACAGGAAGGCCACCTCTTGTTACCAGTCCACAGCCACTCTCTGGCCTCTGGCCTCCCCAGCTGGCATCCTTTATGCCCCTGTGCTCCCTTTGTTCTGCCCTCAGACACCGTCTTGCTGCCTCTGAAGCCTCTTGCCTTTGCTCTGGTCTCCACAGAGACCCTTAGTGGGCAGGCGGGGCTGGGAGGCAGGATGATGGGCCTGGCCTAGGTTTGGATGAAGCAGATGCTGGAGCCCAAGGGACCTGGAGTGCCCAGGTCAGCCCCCCTGGTGGCAGGGGCTTCTCTTTAACGAGGCCATTGATTTGTGTGGCTTGGCCTGGCCCAGCAACAGCTCAGTGTCCCTCTGGGAAGAAGCTGCCTTCAAAGGCCCAGAAAGGTGCTCAGATCTCAGCATCTCCCCAAGATAGCCAGGGTTCCCCCATGGTCTCAACTCAGCAGGTGGGCCTTCCTTCTGGTGCCCACCATGGGACCAGAAGGGACAAAGGTGTTGGGATGGGCACAGGGTCCCAGGTGGGGAGCTAGGAGTTGCTGACTTGGGTGAAATGGACATTTCAGCAGCCAGTGGTTCCAATGGATTTGGAGACATGGCTTTGAGTCCTCGGTCCGTGTGGGCAAGCCAGCTCACTGCAGGTGGAGTAGAGGTGTAACAGCAGCTTACACAGTGACGAGAGCAGCCTTGAGGGCTGCTGCGAGGATCAAGTAAGACCCTGAAAACCTCACAGACTGGTCTGGTCTTCTCTCCTGGCCTGGGAGGGCAGGGCACAGCCTCCCTCCCCTGTTGCCCCCAGAGCCTGGCAAACACCAGGCGCTCAACAAGTGTGGGTGAATGAAAAACCCAGAGCCTCCGGGCAGCCTTCGTCTGAACTTCTGTGAGAGTCAGAAAAGCCAAGGTGTTTCACCCAGAGGGGAGGGTGGTGGAGAGGGAACTGGGTCAAGAGGATGTTAAAAAAATCACTTTCATATACATATAAAATGAATGGGTGTCAAAGATGTTCACTTATTATTTAAAGTGGGAACCAGTAAGATGTTGCAACTGGTGCAGAGGAGAATCTGGAGAGCAGATCCATACGTAGGCTGCCAGGAAATGCCCGCAGGCTGAAATATTTGCACTTCTATGAGACTACGTTCATTTGCATCTGTATACAAAAGAGTCATTTGCTTAACCATCAGTTTTGCACAATTTCCAGAGTTGTAAAAACAGCTCAAAGACAATGAAATCAGAGACCCGTGCAGAATCAGATAACCCGGGGCTGTGCAGTCACAGGGCCGAGAGGAGGAGGGAGGAAGGGGCCCCAGAGCTGGGCTAATCAACCACATACACTTCACCTCCTTCCAATTTCCAGAGCTTTCTAGCCTCCCTAGGCTTTGGGGCCCTTGTTAGGGGCAGAGCCAGAGCGCCTGTTAGCCTTAGCATCCATAGCTTCTCTTTTTATTATTTTAAAAATTGTAATAAGACAAACAGTAAATTGAATAAATGTTAAGTCTATAGTGTCATAAATATTTTACACATGTTTACAGCTGTGTGACCATCATTCAGGTCAAGGTATGGAATATTTCAAGAACTTCAGGGCATTCCTCACGGTGCCTCCTGGTTATCCACACAATGGTGGACTAACCTCCACCATTCTATCACCATAGATTAACTTCACATGTTTGCACTTTGAACAAATGGAGCCGTGCGGCACGTGCTCTCTGCATCTGGGTTATTCCTTGCGTGATGTCTGTGAGACTCCCCCACACTGTGTGCATCGCTAGTGTGGTCCTTCCGTCACTGAGCCCTGCGCCATCACGAGATCACACCAGAGCTGGCGTGTTCTTGTTACAGAATAGAGGTCCAAGGGGGGGGGCAATATATGGCCCACCCAGGGATGTCAAAAACTGTTACAGAACAACAGGGGTCCCTCCCAAGGACGATATACTAATACTGTCCTGGCCACCTACTGGGCTCATCTGTCCGCCGCCAGAGGAAAGACGTCTCTCAACGCCAGAGATTCATGAAAAGGAAAGGGAAGGTTTATTTAAAGCTCTACAGACTTAAAGTATGACCCAATGTCCCCCATTAAAATATCAAAGTCCTTTAGGACACCCACAGACGCCCACAGCGCTTTCTTCTCCCCCTGCCCTAATTCGGGGTACCATATCTCAGGAAAAGAAGCACAGGTCCGTGTTTCAGGCCACTGGCACCATCAGCTGTGTTGCCGTCCAGGCAGGATCTCCAATTAATCCAAAGCTATGTGGCACCTTCTCATGGTCCACTAGCAAGAGTTCTTTGTACCCATTTTTCTAGGCCAAGTCTTTCCTGCTTCCCAGGCCACATGGGCAAAGGAAGTACCCCAAAGCCGCTGGGCCTCCTTTACAAAAGCTGCAGGGGTCTGCGCTCTGGCCAAAACCACATGGTTCTTTCCTTCACATGGCTGTGGAGAGGATAGGGTCACCACTCTGGCAAAGTCGCGTGGCGGTTCTTTGCTAAAGCTGCATGGTGATTCTGTCTACCCCCAGCTGCGGGGGTCCCCACTCCATCCAAAAGCCATGTGGTACTCTTCCAATGGCTGCCGTGTCTGGGTGTTACATCCCCGCGCCAGTCCTCCTTTGCAGCCCCATTTCCAACTCCTCCTACAATAGGCTACACCTGCCAGCATTCCTGTATTATTCCAAGTTTACTGGGCTGCCATTGTGAGTCCGGGCAGATGTGGCTCCATGGCGTGGAGCCAATCCTCTCCAAGCTCTCACGCAGGCGCTGTAACTCAGGGGACCAGCCCCCAGTTACATCATGGGTGGAAGTCACTTCCATCCCCCTAACTCAGAGCATGGCCACAGCTATTTAACATATCTATGGAACCAGTTAAAGGTTGTAGATATGTTAAATGGCCGTGCCAGAGGTTAGCTGCAAAACTGCTGCTATGCAAAACAGCTCTCAATGGCCCTGTTCCATTTGTTCCCCTAACTGACACCTGTGTGTGGGGGGTAAGGGGTGAGGACATCTTATATGTCTCCTGGACACCTTGAGTTCTGGACCCCATTCCAAATCACTACTTTTTGAGGCCCCTCTCTTGGCTGCGCCCTGTTACATTCTCTCCCCTTTTGCTGCACTTTTTACCTCCTTTCCAGCTGTGGGCTGTTCTGAGTGAAGCTGCTGTGAACATTCTTGCCTGTGTCTTCTTGTAAACGTGTATTTTGATTTTCTAGAGTAAATGCCTAGGCATGGAGTTGCTGGGTCAAAGGTGTGACATGTGCTTCAGGTTCGGGAGGCGAGGCCCACAGATTTCCAGAGCGGCGGTGCCAGCTCACAACCCCCCTGCGGAGCGTGGGGGTGCCCACCGCACGTCTTCACCAGTGCTGGGTGTAGTTGGGTGCTTCCCAGTTGAGCAGTTTAAGTGGGTGTATGTGGTACTGCTGTTTGATTTTAATTTGCGCTTCCTGGTGATTTTTATAGTTTATCGAATATTTGGATACCTTCTTTTGCGAAGTGGCTGGTAAAGTTTTCTGCGCATTTTCAGTGTGGCCTTTTTCTTTCCGGTTTACAGGACCCTTTTCTGTGCTCTGGATGTGAGCTCCTGTCTGATGCGTGTACAGGCAGATAGCTCCTGCTGCCCTGGCTCACCTGTTCTCGAAGAACAGATGTTTGTTCTGTTGCTTAATGGTTGTTCTTGAAGAACAGACATCTTACATTTCAGTGACACCCATCGTTTCCTTTGTAGTTTGAGTATTTTGAGTTATGTTTAAGGAAACTGTGCCTTTCTCAAGGTCATGAAATTATTCCCTTTGTAAAAAATTTTGTTTAATCCTCACCTGAGGATATGTTTGTATTGATTTGAGAGCGGTGGGGATGGGGTGGGGAGAGAGACTGAGAGAGAGAGAGAGAGAGAGAGAGTGATGTGAGAAGGGAATGTCGATCGGTTGCCTGCTGTGTGTGTGGCGTCCAACTGGGGACCAAACCTGCAGGCTTTTGGGGTGCAAAACGACCCCCCCACCAACTGAGCCTCCTGGCCAGGGCTGACATTATTCTCTTATATTTCTGTCTAGGAGCCTTATTGTTTTGCTTTTCACATTAAGATCTATGATCCACTCAGAATTAATTTTTGTTTATAGCATGAGGTAGGAGCCAAGCACCATTTATTTTATTTTATTTTATTTATTTATTTTTAGAGAGAGGGAAAGGGAAGGAGAAAGACTGGGAGAGAAACATCAGTGTGTGGTTGCCTCTCATGTGTCCCCTACTGGGGACCTGGCCTGCAACCCAGGCACGTGCCCTGACTGGGAACCGAACTGGCAACCCTTTGCTTCACAGGCCTGTGCTCAATCCACTGAGCTACACCAGCCAGGGCCCATTTCTTTCTGTATGATCCACTGATCCAGTTGGGTTGGCACCTTTATGGAAAAGAGAATCCTTTCTCCACTGCATTGTAATGGTGTCTTTGTCATATAAATCAATGGACCGCATGTGTGTAGGTCTGTTTTTGGATTCTCTCCATTCTCTTATATTGGTCTATTTGTTTACCCTCAAACTTATATCATAGTGTCTGGATTGCTGTAGCTTTACTGGGACCTCTGCATAGAAAGTTTCAAAATTGGGTAGTTTGAGTCGTTCATCTTCATTCTTCTCCGTGATTGCCTTGACTATTTTAGGTCTTTTGTATTTTCATATATTTTTTAGAATAGACTTGTCAATTTCCACAAAAAGCTACTGGGACTTTGATTGGGATTGTGTGGAATCTACAGATCGTCTGGGGGAGAACTGATACCCTACCTATTCGGGGTCTTCCGGTCCAGGAAAACCGTGTATCTCTCCACTTATGAAGTCTTCCTTCGTTTCTGCTGGCATTCTGTCCTCTCTCTTAAACCCTCACTGCATCTGGCACTGGGTGGGAATCCGCTTCCTTCCCCGTGACTGCTGTTGTTTGAAGGGAATCTGTTGTTTGGCTGCAGCCGGCTGTAGCCCTTCAAGGGGCCACCAAGGGAGGAGTCCCCGAGGGAGGGAAGGGTAGGAAGAGAGATCTAGGAGGGAAGTGGGGCAAGGAGGACCCAGCCATGGTCCTGAGCACGGAGCACCCCTTCTGAGGAAAATCTGTTCTGTAGGAGGAGAGCTCTGAGCTTGGCAATGTTTTTGCAGAGCAGCCAGTCTTTGGACCTCAGTTTTCCTATCTGTAAAATGCGTGTGTGGTCTCAGTGTGAAATAGCAGTTGTAGGGAGTGAAGAATACATACTGCAAGGCACTTATTAGGTGCTCAGTAAGTTACACTGGTGTTTGTTTTTGTCCTCAAGAGACCGATGCCACCAATGTGGACGTGGACCTGGAAAGGACCAGGCTTGTGCCCACCGCCCCGCTGGTCATGCTGCTTTTCCTTTTAAGGGCACTATGGCAGCGTGCCTTAGTACTCAGAGAGGTGGAAAGAGAAAGATGATGCCTGTCCAGAAAGGCTGAATAGACAGTGGAGGCCTGGCCCCAGTGCCTTGCTGACTTTAAACTCCTCTTGTTACTGGACAGGGACCTGGCCCTGAGCGGGGCTGCCTAGGGCCAGCTGGTAGTGTGGGTTCTTGACTTCATGCAGGAAAGATTTCACCACAGGTCCAGGTAACTATGAGGGTACATCTATTAAAGCGAGGGAGAGTGAGACAAGAGAGGGCTTAACATAGAAGAAACAGGATCGAGAGCCTAGGCTGAGATGCCTCAGCTCCCTGGGAAGTCAGAGGAAAGGGGGCCTTGGAGACGGGTTCCAGGGGTCAGCCTGGGGTGAGCTGCCGCTGCCTGTTGCTCCCCTGGTTGCAAGTCTTGTAGGGTCCCTTAGGGTCTAGGAGATGTGTGCCTGTGGGGGAAGGAGGGGACGGGGGAAGGCACAGGTGTACTCCCCAGAGGGAGGGCACCCTGGGTCCTTTGTCTTGAGGCTTTTATCCCTCTCCTGCAGGCGAGAACCTAAAGGAGGTCCCAGGGGAGGGTTTCAGAGAATATTCCTCAGTTTTCCAGGGGTGCCCTTTCTGCCCTCGTGGCCTCCACTGATTGGCCAGCCCAGAGTCTTTAGTCATTGCATCTGGTCCCGGTGTCGCCCATCTGGTTTTGCTGCTTTTCTGGGACTGGAGCTGAAACAGTACTGAGGCCTAGATGTTGTCTCCAGGGAGGTGACCTTCTGTGTCTGGCTGTAAGTCACATGGCCGGTCTGTTCAGCTGTCTGTCTCAGTTCCCCTGTTCCACTTACTAGGAATTTTTCTAGCTTCTCACTGACCTGTCTCACTCTTGTCATGAGTGGACTTCAATTTTCACAGCACGCCTGTGGTTTATTCACCCACCCAGCTTCCAGGCCCCGGCACCCACAGTCCCCTCGCCTCGCCCAGGCCTCTGGCTGTTGAGGGTGGGATTCAGGCAGTGACACACTGGACCTGAGGTCCCCGCTCAGCCAATTCAGCTCCGCTCACGGGCCAAGGCTGGGATTGGGGTCACTGCTGCTGGGGCCCCCAAACTCAGGGCTTTGTCGGCCCTTCCCAGGCAGGCCTCCACTTCTGCCTGAAGACCTTGTCCTGAGCACTGAAAGGAACTAATTAAAGCCTTGGCAACTGTTGCTTTCTTTTCTAATCACTGACTTTGTGCTGACAGAAGCAGTTTCTTCCCAGAGTATTCTTAAAGGGGGCAAATCCTTTTCCTACTGAACATTTTAAATACAATGACATGGAAGAGAGTGGTTTTATAATACATTTTGCTGAGCACTTTCCTTTTAACTTAAAAAGCCACTTTTATAGCACTTGTCACGGGCCAATAACCTTATAGATATGATCTCCTCTGGCTCTAACCTGTTACTATCACTCCCATTTTACAGGTGAGAGGCGCCTGCAGGGTAGTTGACCTGCCCCTGGAGGGCAGCTAGTGGGCACGGAGCCAGGACCCCAGCCCAGCAGCCTGGCTCTGCCGCCTCGAGGGCCACCTCTAAGTGGTGGCTCTGCTTGGGAAGCCCCTTCTCTGGACAGCTGCCTCGGAGTGGCCTCATTTTAGGAGCTGTGGAGGCTTCCCCTCTAGTAACCTACCACTGGGCCTTAGGGGACAAGCTTCAAGTTCTCTGCAGAGGCCTCGCTAACCAGCTGGTCCTAGGGGTTGGGAGTCGGGCACCTATTCTAGAGGTCCCCTCCTCCTTCCCACCCCTGGAGACCAAGGAACTGGACTTGCCCCAGTCCGGCTTCCAGACCAGGGGTTCCAGGCTGGGGAGCCCTTTTACAGGCAGGTAGACAGCATGGTGCTTGGATTTGAGTAAAAAATCAGGGGACTTGGCACGCAAACAAGGCAGTGCTCCCGAGTCCTGGCATGAAGCAGCTATGTAGCTGCCTGTTGACTGGGGAGGGCAGCCGGGGCTGGCAGAGGGGGTCTGGGGCTGCCAGCTGGGGGCACTCAGGGGAGGGGGCCCCAGGGCGGCCTGCCTGATTCACTTCCCTGGAATCTGGTCCAATACTGTTTTCCTCCGAGCTGCTGGAGGGAGTGAGAGAGAGCCAGTGTGAGAGGAAGGGTGTCCTAGGTCTCAGCCCAGGCTGAGAAGGAAGCACACCGAGCGCTAAGTAGCCTCTTACGTCAGGGCCTCTGCACTTGCTGTCATTTCTGCCTGACTACTCTTTCTCCAGACATCCGAATGCTTCATGGCTTCACTTCCTGTTAGTTTCTGCTCAAAAGTCTAGCAGAGGGACCTTTGACTACCCCATCTAAAATAGCACACATCCTACAGGCCTCTCTCCTCTGGCTTTGCCTTTTCTTCTAAGGGCTATGAAAACATTATATGTACCTGTGGCTTTAAAAAACAGAATATATTGCCTCCCTGTTCTCCACTGGATTATAAGCTCTACATGGACAAGGATGTTCGATCCTTATTCACTACTGTATTTTCAGTGCCTAGAACACGTCTGACACAGCATGTGCTCCATAGATACTTACTGAGTGGTTGATTAGTGAGTGCCGTGCGGCTGCCCCGCTGCCCTGTGTCTCTGTGCCCAAATCTCTCTTCTATACAAAGAAGTGAGGGGGCGGTTTTTCTGACCTGAGAGTGTCTGTAGCTGCCAGGATGGGCTGAGTTATGCCGTGGTAACAAACAAGCCCAGAACAACACTGAGAGAGGGGTAGTAACATGTCAGTATTTCTAGGTCAGTCTTTTCTGTAGGATGTCAGTCCTTGGGTTTGCCTGTCCCCACCTCAGTCTGGCAGCCAGAAACCAAGCTCCAACCACTTGTCCCAGGCAAGTCTTCACACCCTGGCTTCTGATAGAGGTGTCCTTCTTTAAAGGGGGCATAGAGACAGGCTGTTTTACCAGCAGGGTGCAAATCCTTGTTGATGGCTCAATAGGTATCAACTCAAGGCCCAATAGAAAAATGGTTGCCCAGCTGTGGGAAGACCCCTCCCCACAGACACACACACGAGGAACTCACAGCAGACCTAAACCAAGGGTTGCAACACACAGAGGGGTGTGGTGTTGAGCAAAGCCCATGCAGAATGGAAGTACAGAGAGGGGCTCCTCACACCCCGGGAAAGGGCTTCAATTAGGGCTTCCTGGAGGAGACGGTGCCTGGGTGGATCTCAAAGGATGGAGCTGTGAGCTTGGTGAGAGGTGGGGAAGCTGCAGCAGCAGGAGGAGGAGGAGGAGGAGGGGCGGGAGGGACAGGCAGAGGGACTGGAGCTTTGAAACAGCAGCCGGGCTTGTCTGCAGTGCTGCAACCCGCTGGGGAAAATCAATACCTGGTTGGGTCTCCAGGCACCGTGCCCGAGCGCTGCATTCAGAGACTGTGAGCAAAGCTAGCCTCTCAAGCCTGGCTGCAGGTGGAGGGGCAGGAGGCTGCACAGTCCCCACAGAGGGGAATTTGGCAATGTGTTTCAAAATTAAAAATGTCTCTCCCTCCCGGCCTTAGCATCCCATACCTCCCTGAGGGCCTGGGCCACTGGGTGGCTCTGTCCTCTATAGCCTCTGATCGGGGGTGTGGGGGACACCCTCTCCATGAAGTGTCCTCCGTTGCTTGAGCCGTGGCCATTCCTTTGCACAGGATCAAGGCCCTCACCTGTGGCCTCCCTCACCTGTGGCCTCCCTCACCTGTGGCCTCCCTTGCTCGGCTTCTTCCTCTCCTGCCTGCAGGCCCCGCCACCGCACTCACAGCACCGTTTCTGATTGTGCCTGTCCCTCCCGCTTGCAGCCTTCACTTGTTCCAGTCCCTCTCTGGACAAGACCCTGCTCACCTTTCAAGACTTCACAGAGGTGTCATCTCCCCAAGGACCCTTCCCTGACCCCTAGTCTGAGCACCTCCTCTGGAAAGTGGGACAAGGAGGGCCACCTGCTAAGAACCTGAAGGAAGGTCTGGACTAAGAGGACAAAGACACCAAGGGGAGCGAAGGAGACTACCTCCCAGCTTCTGAAAAATGAATGCACCTGTGTCATCTAACCTGTCAAGTCACAGAACCTGGCATCACCTTTATCCTGAACTAGTGGTGAAGGCTGCAGGGTTAACAGTTCCTGAGAAGGAGTTAGCCCAGTTTCATCAGATCCTGAGGTTCTAAGCGGAGAGGAGGGGACGGTGGCAGCTTACGACGGGTGGGGTCTGAGGAGGGAGGGGATTGGGTTTGACGAGACTCACTGAGCAGGTGGGGTGTGGGTCATGGGCGGATGGGCAGCCGGGAGGCCACAGGGATGCTGAGGTGACGGAGGGAGATCTTTAGTATGACGGCTGCCTTTGACTGCCTGGGCCAGCTCAGGGGACAGTGGCTCCCAGGAGGGTTTTGATCCAGGGGTTGCTCTGGAGGGCGGAGCAGACAGCACACAGCGCAGGCCGCCGTTTGGATAAGCAAAGACGGCCGTGTGTCAGGGGTGTTTGCGCAGGTTCAGGCTGCGCCGGTGGGGGACACCACAGATGGGCCGCAGAACTGGGTGGCTAGAGGAGGGGGTGGGGACGAGGGGGACTTCTCTGACAGGTATTTTAGAATGAAAACTTTCAAGCATGCAGAAAAGTTGGAAGAGTTGACACACAGCACTCATCTATCCACCACCTAAATTTTACAATGAACGTTTCACTAGGTGTACTTTATCCCACTGGTCTCTGTCTGCCCAGCCATCCTATTTTCTGATGCATTTCAAAGTCAGGTAGAGACATTAGCATACTCATTCCTAAATACTTCAGTGTGTTCATCATCAGCTACAGTTCAGTACTTGTTCATAGCTCTTTTTTTCCTTAGAGACCTCTAGAGATAATATTTACATAAAGTGAAATGCACAGATCTTCAGTGGATCATTCCTTAAGTTCTGAAAGGTATATACACCTATATCATCTGACCTGTTACCATACAGAACCTGCCCTGGCCGGGTGCCTCAGCAGGTTGGGGCATTGTTCCGTACACCAGAACACTGCAGTTTCGATCCCTGGTCAGGACACTTGACGAAATGGCGGGTTAATTGCCTGGTCCAGGGTGTACCATCCCAGCTGGGCCCTTATAGTGCCTACAGGAGGCAACCAATCGAGGCTTCTTTCTTGCATTGATGTTTCCCCTCTCCTTTCCTCTCTCTGTAAAAGCAAGGGGAAAGAATGTCCTTGGGTGAGGATTTTTAAAAAAATCAGTAAAAACACATTCTCAGGCCCTGGTGTGGCTCAGTGGATTGAGTGCCGGCCTGTGAACCAAAGGGTCGCCGGTTCAATTCCCAGTCAGGGCACATGCCTGGGTCTCAGGCCAGGTCCCCATTTGGGGGCAAGCGGAAGGCAACCACACACTGATGTTCCTTCCCCTCTCTTTCTCTCTACCTTCCCTTTCCTCTAAAAATAAATAACTAAAATCTTTTAAAAATTGTGAAAATAAACAAACACATTCTCAGTTGTGGATTTAAAAAATAAAGTTAAAAAAATGGTACAAAACCTGACATCACCCCAGAAAGTTCCCTCTCGTGCCCTTTCCCAGAGAATCCCCTCGGAGACTCCACCGCACATCTCTGTGCGATGATGCCACTGACATCACTTCTTGCCGTGAGCACATGGCTGTCCAGGGAAGACTACATTTCCCCGTCTTCCTTGCAGCTCCGGTTCCGTGATTAGGTTAAGTCTGTGGCCTCAAAGTAGAAGCACCACAGGGCGCCTGTAAAACTGTCCTTAAAAGATGGCTGGTGTTTTGCCTCTTTCTTTACCTTCCCTGCCTCCTTCCTGTGGCTTGGGTCATAGCCACCCTGGCCACCGTGCTGGGCCCTGGAGAAGGGAACGCCCAGGGGTGGTGGGCCAGTGAGGTGGAAGAAGACTGGGTCTCCGAACTCCTGGTGGGCAGAATGCTCCGGATCACTTATTCCAGACTTCTGTGAGAGAGAGAAATGAATGTCTCCCCAGTTTCAGTCACTGTCCAGTGACAGTCTGGTACAACAAAGAGTCTTAGTGACAGATGTCAGTGCCTTGTAAATGTTGTACTGTGTGGGACATTTCTACTCCAAAAAGTAAGTTACAGCAGAGATCAGACATAAAACAGAGAGAGAGAGAGTCTGGGCTGTGCAGACGCTGCCTGTCCTCCCATCCCAGCAGAGGGGGGAGCTGTTGATTGCGATGGGGTCGGTGTCACACGGCAGAGGCCCCGTTAACAGGGGCTGGAACAAGACAGAAATGCATTTCTCTGTGCGTGAAAACCTGAGCCAGCCAAAACCACAGGTTTGTCGCCCAGCTCCCACCTTCCCACCTTTCCACACCGGTGCAATGGCCAGGACCTGAACACAAAGCGTGGACGTTGGGCCTCATACCTGAGGTGGCCACAGGACATTGGTGTCTGCCAGGAGGTGTGGGGGCCCCTCTGGTCCACACCCTGGTAAACGTCTGACACCTGCTTATACCCTGGGCAGTAGCCTCTCCTGCCTGAAGCAGAACCTTCAGAATGTGGGGGCTCCCAGCACCAGACATCTCAGAGCTGGATCAGCTCCCCAGCCTGTGCTTGTGAGCTGGCTCTAAGCTGTCACCTCTGCCCCCAGACAACCCCTTAGGCCTCTAGGGCCCTTCTCCTAGGCCTGGGGCTTCATTAGGGTTTGGCCCCTGTGTGAGCCACACTTTGGTAGAGGGTTCTTTGGTCCTGGCTGCCTCCGGGTCACTTAAATCCCTCACTTTGCACCCTCTAGGCCTGCCCTTTTCAGGCCTCCAGAACCTTCTCTGGCTAGGTCTGTAGCAACATGCCCCCTCCGGGAAGCCTGTCCTGCCGCAGACCCTCCCACCCTGATAGCACTGGGGGTGGTGGGGGTGGGCTGGGCAGTGGAGGACAGAGGAGTCCAAGGCAGTGAAATGCAGATAAGCCTGTCAGACCTAAGGTGCAGCCTTCTGGGGTGGGAGAGTGGAAATTTGGAGAGCAAACTCTAGATTGTTTACCTGCTGGAGCTCTCCGGGTAGCTATCGACTTTTCTGTGATTTTGGGAGGGGGAGGAAGTGAGCACAGGGCCTGGCGGGGGCCTCCACAGGGAAGAGGTGCTGTGTGTTAACTGCCTCTGTCAGCTCATACGTGCTGCCAGGCACCACGGGCCTGGGGTGCCTCGGTGAGGGAGGGCCCGGCAGTGGCCCGCGGAGGGAGCCAGGTCAGCGAGGCCCGATCACCACCTACCACCCACTGTCCCCTCAGGTGAGGGGACTGTGGTGCAGAGAGTGGAGGTTATTCCCCTGAGGTCACGCAGCCCGACCAGAGCCAGACCTGTGCCGGCCCAGGGCCAGGATGGGGAGGAGGGCGTGGCGGGGCAGTGAGTTGGGCGAGGGGTACTACCACCAGGGGGTCTGGCAGCACTGGGGTCCAGGTCACTGGCAGACCTGGCTTTGAGTCCCAGGCAAGGCCTTAATGTCTTGGGGTCTCTGCTCCTCGGACTGTAGTGGGGGCTGAAGAAAGCTGCTGGCCCTCTCCAGGGGCTCACATGCATCGATGGAGCTTTGTCGGATTTCCCGGCCTCCTTTGTGGAGGTCAGCGTGGTTCTCTTTAAACAGTGAGAAAGAGTAGAGGGAGGCACCGCCTGTGCCTCAGTGTCCTCACTGGTGAAATGGGTCTGAAAATAAAGCTACCCTCCTCGAGGTTGTTGTGAAGGTGATGAATTGGTCCTGAAAGTTCCCAACAGCGTTGCCTGTCACTCCGCACACGCTCGCCGGGCACCGACTCTGCACTAGGAGCGCAGGGACGAGATTTCACAGCCCCTGCCTTCAGGGGCTCGTCCTCAGGGTGTGGCCCCAAGAACCTTTCAGGGAACCATAAGGTCAAAACTATTTTCGTAGTAACACCGAGACGTTGTTTGCTGTGTTCACCACGTTGACATTTGCGACTGATGGCGAAGAGCTACAGCTGGTGCCTCCCGGGGTCTGTGCGGCTGGGGGTCGGGTGTCCCTCCCTCCCACACAGCCGGCGGGGAGGGGGAGGCGCGGAGGGGAAAGCTGGCTGCACCAAGAGTGTCCTTGATGGGCCAGTGAAAATCATCAGCTTTATTAAATCTCTATCCTTTTTAATATTCAGGGTGACAAAATGGGAAGCAGGTATAAAGCAGGTCTGCAGCCCCTGAACTGTGGCCATTGTCTCAGATAACCGCACTCCCGTGACTGCCGGGGCGGAGAGCGGAATGGCCATTTTTTCATGCAGCACCATTTTTATTTGTCAAAACAACTGTAAACAAACTATAGTGATTCAATCTTGGGTATCTGCCATATATTTTCTTAAAAATGAATGAAGTGAGCATGTCACTTCAAGGAAAACAGCTGTCAGTATTTGTTGCTAACAATCAACTTTGAGCTTCAAAGTTTCAAAGCAAAAATTTGAATTTTAGACAACTTTGATTGGCACCCATGAGCCTGACAGCTTCTTAATGCTTTAAGGCTTTTATTGCCAAATGGCCAATGCACAACGTTACAAAATCATATGGGACAAAAGATCCAATTAAGGTGCAGGGCAGACCAGTGCATTGTAAAGTAACAACATATAGTGTTTTTGATGAGGTTCCAGATTCCAGACTTGAACTAACCCTCAAGAATCTCCCACGTGTCGAGCTTTGGCGCACTGTCAAAGATCGGCCATAATTCCGGAGCAGCTCGCCGGAGTTCTCCCCACCTAGCAGCTGCGCATCTCAATAAAGCCAGCTCTCCTTCATTTACTTCAGTCGAGACAACACGTTACAGGCCGACTGCGGGACAGACAGAGTAGGAGTCGGCTGTGCTCTATGAAGCCAGACAGTTAAAGGGCTTTGCTGAAATGTGAAACAGCCCCACTCTTCTCTCTTTTGTTTTAGAAAAGTATCTTTTGCAAATACATATTACGTATATTAACATTCACTGCATTTTTGTTTTTATGAAAACAGTTTCTTGTCCGCACCCGAGGATATGTTTTTCCTGTTGCTTTCAGGGAGAGGGGCAGGGAGAAAGGAAGGCGGAGAGAGGGACGCGGCTGCCTCCCACTCACGCCCTGACCGGGGTCCAGTCGGCAGCCAGGGTGTGCGCCCTGACTGGGAGACAGACCCACAGTCTTCCGGCCACGGGGTGTCTCCCCAAGCAACTGAACTGTGCTAGCCAGGCCGCCCTGCGCTTAATTTTTATATTAAATGAGTTAATAAAGGAACACTTAGAAATTTCTCAGTTTTAATTTCTAATATGGTAAACTATTGACGAGCCCATACAAACAAAAGCCCTTTGGGATCCTAAATAATTATTAAGAGTGTAAAGGGTCCCGAGACCAAAAAGTTTGTGAACTAACGCTCCGTGTGTGTGCGGTGGGAATGAGCAGACAGCGTGTGCAGGGAGTGTGTGCCAGTGCGGGTGTGCACGGTGTGGGAGGAAGGTCGGGTGGCAGACACGAGATGGAAGGGCAAGCCTGGAAGGCTCCCCAGAGGAGTGACCTTAACACTCAGCTAAATCTGGCTGACAGGAGATTCTGTGAGTTACTTGAACAGAAGGGCAGTATGAGGAATCTCCAAAACAGCAGGGAGATCCCCAGAAACCCACGTGAGAGATTCACGGAGACTAAAACAGCTGAACAACAACTTGAGCTGTTTCCTCCAGACTGAAATACTTTGGCCTTTGCCTATTCCTCCCCGACCCCCAACTCTAGTGGGCTGATGGCCACACATATCCAATGTGGCCAGATTCAGCACCCCCAGCAGGGTGCCCTCTCTCTGACCTTGGCAGAGATGCTCAGAGGACACCCTAGTCAGAGTTGGGCCATTCATTAAGACTATACTCTGACACCTCCCTTCCCCCCAGATCTCCACGCCAGGGTCAGCACAGGCCGCCCCCTTCCTCTCACGGATCCACTTCTGGCTTGTGATATGTGAAATGAAAGTGTGTGAGTGAAGTGACTGTTGGACCACATCTGAGCAAGGAGGCTGGTTGCCAGGAGAACCATGGGATTGGACAGTTGGAACTTTCAGTTCCACCCCATGACCTCCTCTGGGGGTCAGAGGAGGGAGAAGGGGCTGCAGGTGTGGACCCAGTCGCCAAGGGTCAATGGTTTAATCATTTACACCTATGTAATGAAGCTTCCACCAAGACTCGCTGGGTCTCTGGGCCTGCTGTCAGAACCTTCCCACTCAAGCCCTAGCTCAGACATTCTGGTTGCAAAGAACCGAAACACACTCATCTTACCTTAGCCAAAGGGTTACTGAAGGATGCATGTGGACTTGGGCTGGGGCCTGTGAGGTGGTGGGGACCAGGGACTGGTGCTGATGAGTGTCTCCTGTCCTGGGTGGGTCCTACCACCTGTGCACAGTCCGCTCTCCTGTGTCACTGGCCAGCTTCCCACTCACCCATCACTCACGGAGCGCACTGTCTCACGTCTTTGATTCCACGTGGTGCGTCACGGCCTTTCCAGCACGTTGCCTGCTCCTCCAACAGTAATTGCCCATCCCCTGCGCTTTGGTCAAGCTCCTGAGCGACTCCAGGCTGAGCCATAGGTCAAGGTGGCCTGTGTCACTAGTGGCTGGCCAGCCTTTAGTCAGGTGCTTGTCCTGGTCCACTCAGCCAAGGCCATGAACACCTGTGGTCCTTACCAGGCTGGCCCTCCAAAGGGACAGAGCCTGAGGACAGGGGATGGTGACCCTCAGCAATCCTGTGCCCATCTCCCATGTCCTGTGCTGGGTCAAGACTCATCTTAAATACAGCCCCTCCAAAGAGTGAACATTCTCACACGTCCAGGCTGCCTGGTACAGGGGCTCGGGGGGAGAAGGCCTGTGTGGGAAGGTGGAGGAGAAGTGTGCTGACACTTGCCTGGGCAGCAACGGATGCATCCCCAATGTCAGTCAAGTCAGAGGTGGGTGGCATGTGGCAGGGCGGACTGAGCAAGGTGCCTTGTCTTTGGACAGGGCCCCACATGCCCCTTCACTCATCCTCACTCCCTGCCACCCTGGGAGCTTGAGTTTCTGAGGCTCAGGGAAAGGGAGGCCCAGAGACCTCAGCTGAGGTCCTGTGGCTGTGCTGGGCCCAGGACTGCTGACTCCTGGTAGAGTGTTCCCAGCCACTGGCCCTGCTTTTGCTCCCACCCTGGTATCCGCACAGTGTCTGTAGTGAGGGAGGGGCGGCAGGAAACCCCCTAAGCAGTGTGGGAGAGCCTGAGTGCTCTGGGTAAAGGGTAAACAAGCCAGCATGGCAGTGCATGTTGCCCTGGCAACAGAGCTAGGTGGTGCATGTCGACAGATTTCCCACCCCTGGGCAGAGACAGTGCAGGAGGAGACCTTGCTCAGAGTCTGCACGAGGTTCGGGAGGGTGACTGATGGAGGGAAATGCCCTTCTGCCCCTTCCAGAACATGGCGGCAGGAAGTGCTGACCTGCCAGTCTAGCCAGAAAAAGGCGGGATTGGATGGGGAAGCTGGATGCTTCTGGAGCACACAGAATTTTGGGTCTGGAGAGTTAAAACAAAGGGAGGCCAGAGATTTGGCCCTTCTCCTTCCCCTTGCTCACCCAGTCGTGCAGAGGCTGAGTCCTGTGCTCTGGGCCATACTCCAGGGACACATGCCCCAGTGGAGGCCTGTAGGATGCCTCCGTGACTTCTATACTGCATGGATGGTCCCGGACCACGCTTTTCTCTTCCTCCGGGATCTGTGCACAGACATGGGGGCCGGAGTGCTTGTGAGACCTGGTGGGCGCCAGGTCCTGCTGCCCGAGTCCCAGATGCAGTGGGTGGCAGCAGCCCGGACCCCCAGTATGGGAAGCAGTTGCAATGTGGTGATGGCTGCTCCAGCCCCTCACAGGTGGACTCCAGGGAGGGAGACTGAAGCCCGAGAGTTGTCTGCTTCTCAGCCTCAGGCTACAGATAAAAATGGGGAGGGATTTCTGGACACTTTCCATGGTTCTGGGGCAGCTAGGTTTTTTCTGTACGAAATTGTCCTGGAGTTGGGGAGTCTTCCCTTCCCTCAAATTGTACAACATCTTAATGAACACCCTTCTCCTTCTCCACCAACCTTTGTCTTATGCTGGTGTTTGACAGCGGGCAGCTGAACCCTACTTTTGTTCAGTAACAGTGTGTTGACCAAGATGGGACTCTGGACCTCAGTTAGGTCCTGGCTGCCTGGGGCAGGCTGACCCCAGGAGGCCACTGTGGGGATTTCCCTGCACCCCTGTTCAAGGTGCTGGTTGCTGAAAATGCCGGGATGGTGGAAGGAAACAGGTCTGGGGGGGAAAGGAACCCCAAGACTGGGTGAGCTGAACTGACATGCACATTGGTGTGTGGGCACTCTGCCATTCATTCGGGTCTGGTTAGAACCACTTGAGGTGCTGCTTGGCGGGCCATGCCTGCCATTCTGGCTGTAGGCCATGTGGGTGCTGTGCCAGACTGTGCTTTACGGGCACCATGCCCTTTGGGCTCCAGGCAACTTGGCAGGCTATGCCCACCACTCTGGCTGTGTGCCATGTGGTGCCATTCCGGTTTATGCAACCTGGGCTTCGCCCCATTCAGGCGGGGTGCCACTTGGGCATTGTGTCACTTGGGTTTTGGTGCAACTGGCCCTTTATGGGAACAGCTCTGGTTTTAGGGCCACAGAGTGGGGTCTGAGGGAGACCATTTGATCTCACAACTGGGGTCACTGGGGACTGTTTGAGCTCTGGAGGCCATGAACTAGCATCTGATGGGGTCTGCTCTGGGAGCCATTCATGGGGGTTTGGATGAGGGCTCTCCAAGTTTTGTGGGGGCACTGAGGAAGCTGGCCTGAGAAGGAGACAAATGCTAAGAAGGGGTGAGGGTCACCTGCATTTGGGGGGGACCATGTTTGGGGGCAACAATTTACAGCACTGGTTGGCAAAAGATAGGACCCTGAAACCTACTTGTGAGATGGAGCTGTGGGTTCTAGTTTTGCTCGTATGTTCCCAGTTTGCCTACATTCTTTTGGTCATAGCCTCAGGCCTCAATGTGTAGGCCACAGGAGCTGTTCTGTTCCAGGTACAGGAGTGAGCCCACTGGGCCGAATTTTAGTGGACTGGGCTCTGTACAACCACTGTCCAATGTCTAAGAGAGAATTGGTTTTCTGTTGTGTCACTGCTTGGTCTATGTATACTTTGGACTATGGAGAAAAATAGCCCATAAGTGGTTCTCTAAGTTGGTTTACCATCATGAAGTTGGAGTTGCATGGCCAGTGGAGAAGTGGGATGAGATCCCGGATGTCTGGGCATCAATTCACAGCACAACAGGATTTTTGCTGGGCTTGAGTTTCAAGAAGTTACAAAGTGTGTTTGCGAATCGAAGGACTTTTAGCTGCCTGATACAGAGTTAGAGGAAGGTCCTTGCCATAGTCAAAAAGGACAAGGATTGAAAATGACTTAGGCTAAAATGGTTATTTCTGAATGGATAAGAAGTTTGTGAAAGTTATAACATTGAAAAGAAAGAAACTTCAGCTCATGGCCACAGTTATTCTCTGCTTTGCTTTCTTATCTGTTGGGAGCTTGGTATAATCTTTGCTATTTTGTATGACATTTGGGCTTTGGGCCATTTGGACCTTGTCAAGGTCATTTGGTGCCAGTTTGTGTACTGGCCGGTGTGAGAGAAGTCTCTGTCATTGTGGTTTTGTGCCATTTGAACCTAGTAAAAGTCATTTGGGATACTGGTTGGCATGCCAGTCTAAGGCTAGTTCAACTCCTCACCCTGCTTTCTATTTATTTATTATTATTTTCATTTTTAAAGTATATTTTAGTGATTATGCTATTACAGTTTTCTCATTTTTTGCTGCTTTATCTCCCTCTGCCCAGTATCTCCATTCCATCTAACAGTCTCCCCCTTAGTTCATGTCCATGGGTTATGCGTATAAGTTCTTTGGCTTCTCCATTTCCTATACTACTCTTAACCTCCCCCGATTTTGTACCTACCATCTATGCTTCTTATTCCCTGTACCTTTCCCTCATTCTCCTCCTCCCACCCCCCTGTTTCTAACCCTCCATGTGATCTCCATTTCTATGGCTCCATTCCTGATCTAGCTGTCTGCTTAGTTTGCTTTTGTTTTAGGTGTGGTTGTTAAACTATGAGTTTGCTGTCTAGAAGCAAACTGTTCCTAGAAGCAGCAAGAGATAAGGGGACAATCCAGCTCCTTCTTGCCTGTAAGCTTTCTTTTGAGAAATAAACTGATAGTCTTATAGGCACTCCTTTGTAGATAACTTTCACCTTTTCTCTTGCTGCTGTTAAGATTCTCTCCTGGTCTTTAATCTAGAACATTTTAATTACGACCTGTCTTGGTGTGTTCCTCTTTGGGTTCGACTTCTTTGGATTGTTTGAGCTTCCTGGACTTGTATGTCTATTTCCTTCACCAGCTTGGGGAAATTTTTCTTTGTTATTTTTTCTAACAACTTTTCTATTTCCTGCTCTTCTTCTCCTTCTGGCACCCCTATGATTCAGATGTTACAATGTTTAAGGTTGTGCAGAGGTTCCTCAGCCTCTCTTCATTTTTTGGAATTCTTGTTTCTTCAATCTGTTTCAGTTTAATGTTTATTTCTTCCTTTTGTTCCAAATAATTGATTTGAAAGGAAACGAGATAACTAGTTTTCTTTCTTTCACTTTTGGTTCTCTGTATATTTTTCTTTATTTCACTTTGTATAGACTTCACTTCTTCCTTTATTTTGCAGCTGTACTCAATCATTTCTCTGAGCATTCTGATTACTAGTGCTTTGAACTCTGCATCTGATAGGCTGGCTATCTCCTCATCACTTAGTTCTTTATCTAGAGTTTTGATCTGTTCTTTCATTTGGGCCATATTTCTTTGTTTCAGTGTGCCTGTTATGTAGCAAGGAGCGGAGCCTTAGGTATTCTCCAGGACAGGGCAACCCCCTTACTGCATTATGGTGCTGTATGTGGGGGAGGGGTTAGAGAGGAAATAATGCCATTTTCTTGGCTCTTGCCCCACTTTCAGTCACTTCCCTTGCTTCCTACAGTGAATTGAGCCCTTTGAGGTGCTACCCTGGTGCTGATTCCCATTGGGTAGGCTTGTGTATGTTCTAGGACCCAGTGGGCCCCTCCAATGGACTCTCTTTTGAGGCAGGCAGTTTCTCCTGCCATCACAACTCCCACAGTTTTTTTCTTTAACCACCAGAGGCTTGGAGGCTTTATTTACCCAGTGCTGGAACCCTGGGTTGTGTAGTCTGTCTGCTCCCCAGTTGTTCCTTCTGGTTTATCCACATGTGAATGTGGGACCACCCAATTTGCCAGCCACTACCTTGCCACACATCCTCTCCAGCTGGGCTGCCCACCTCCATCCCTCTTACTAGTCTGAATAAATGTTTCTTCATTAACCCCTTGGTTGTTAGACTTCCATACAGTTCAATTTTCTGGCAGTTTTGATTGTTTTTGTTTGTTTGTTTTAAAATTGGTTTTTAACGCTCTTTTGCTTAGGTGAGGAAGTGAAGCATATCTACCTACACCTTCATCTTGGCTGGCCCTATTTCCCCTTTTTAGAACTTAGTCTTTGCTTTAGATTTTGTTTTTGTTTCTGTTTTGAAAAGGAATTGAGGTTTCTGTGAGTTAAAACTTCCTACTAAGTTGAAAAGAAGTCATACGGTTTCAGTAATAGAAGACATAAGGCATATAGATGCAATTTTGGTGGATATTTGAAGGACAAGGATTTTTCTTTGTGCTTCATATTTTTCTCTCTAACTGATTCCTCCAGAATTTGGCATTCTTAATGAGTGAGTGATGGCATAAAATTTCTTTGCATAAATCCAGTAAGACCAGTTTTCAATTGTGATTTTATTAACCAAGACTGACTGAAATGTAATGCCCATAGGAGGCATGCCTGGACTCTGGTTGTTACCAGAAATTCTTGAGGAAGTGAGATTGACTTTCAAAGCTGTTGAAAGCCCACTGGAGAAATGGACCGGTACCTTGTTTGGTCATGTGGTTCATGGTAGTCTTTCCAGGTAAGGAACAAAGGTTGCTTTCTTGAAAGATATCAGGGAGGAACCTTAAAGCATTTTGGGAATATCAAGGACTTGAGGAATATAGGTACCACAGGCAAAGACTGATGGCAGGTATGGGGTTTGGCTTCTGTGTCCTGAAGGGCTGACTAAAGCTCAATCTAAAGGTTCCTTGTGGAAATTTCAGCAAAGAAGATTTAAAGGGCCTATGTGATTACCATTCTTGTGTTAATGCAAGTAATCAGGCAAAATTGAAAACTGGCAGTCCCTTTGATGACAGTGATAGTGATCTTAAGGAGAAGAATCATGTTCCAAAGAAAATCAATGCTCAATTATGGATATTGGACTCTGGTGCAGTTAAGTGTCATGGAAGTTTTGTTTTCACTGGAAAGCTGAACTGGTTTCTGTATATGCCATGTAGATGTTAACTCAGCACCTGATGACATCACCAGAGATATTCAATTTGCAGGCAAAAAGAACTTGTCAAATGATGATTATATAATGTCATTCCTGCAAAGGCCTGGCAACTTGACACCTTCTCAAATGACAATCTTGTGGACTCAGAGACTGGTTTATGATTTGTTGTGTGAATTAATTATTGTGTTCTTCCTTCCATTTTCATAGAGTATATTGCTTATGACCTCATTACCTGGGTGATTGTTTACACAGTATAAGCACCACTTTAGAAGCCCACCTACATTCCCACCTCCTGAGACTCAATGGTTTGGCAGGACTAGGTGATTGAGTTGGTAAAGCATGGAGCAGTCTGTCAGCTTCACCTAAGACTGCTTTCCTTTTTTGCCCTAATGCTTCAGACGGAAAAAGCCCATAGCTTTTCAGAAGAGGGAGGAATCTTAGAATATCCTCTTAGCCTAATTTGAGTTAAGTATAGTGGACAAAAGGGTTTCAGACAGGTGTGACATGCTTTACATACTTTTTTCCAAGGAAGCCACTCTTTTCTTAATCTGGGACACTGTAGACTCAGTTCATAGAGTTGTTATGGTTCTGACTATGTCTTCTAATCTTCTTGCCAAAGTTTGTCACCTCTAGAATACAACAAGGATGCCAACTTGTCAAGCAGTAACACCTTTTGGACATCATGCATGCTGCTTTCTAGGGACAGCCTACTGACCTGGACTCTGCAAGATCATTTTCCCTCTTGTGAAGGCTTCCCTCCACTTCAGACAATCCACCTTCTTTTTGTTCTCTGCACCGGGGGATAGGTAGGACTATGTCCTTAGTCAGCAGGAGGTAGCTACAAAAGAACGAAATCTTTGCCCATTTTCCTTTGTAAGATTACAAGGGTCCAGAAGTGTCAACAGGGAGAATTGATACCAGTGTGGTGTCTGTAGTGAGGGAGGGGCCACAAGAACCCTCTGAGGCAATTTGGGAAAGGCTGTGTTCCCAAGGTAAAGAGTAAATAAGTGTGGCAGTGTCATGTTGTCCTGGCAACCAAGTTAACATGGCATGTGACAACACATTTTCCTATTCTCAGGTGGAGATGTGGCAGGAGGAGACCTTGCATGCAGTCTGTGAGGATGGTAAGGGTGACTGGTGGAGGGAAGGCCCTCCAGTCCCCTTCAGGAACATGGCCACAGGGAGAGGTGCTAACCTGCCAGTATAGCTGAGAAAAGAACAGGATTGGCTGGGGAAGCTGGATGCTTCTGGAATACACAGGATTTTGGGGTTGGATATTTAAAATGGAGGGAGAGAAGAGACTCAGCCTTTCTTCTTCCCCTTGCTCACCTGGTCAGGGGGCCAGCTTGTGCTGAGGCCAAGTCCTGTGCACTAGGCTGTGCCGGGGGCTGCATGCTCTGGCAGTGGCCCATGGAATGCGGTGGCATCTTCTGCACTGCATGCATGTCCTGGACTGTGCCTTTCTCTTCCTGTGGGTCTGTGCATGGATGTGCAGTCTGGAGCACTCGTGGGATTCAGTGGGTGGCGGGCCCTGCAAACAAAGCCTCTGCACGACAGGTTGAAGCAGTTGGCAGCAGCCCTGGACCACCGGCAGGGAAAACAGCTGCAGCGTAGTGATGGCAGTGTTTTCCCCCACTGAGTCCCCACATGCAGACTCCTGGGAAGGAGACTGAAGCTGGAAAGCCGTCCGCTTCCCTCCAGCCCCAGGCTACAGACAAGNCATGCATGTCCTGGACTGTGCCTTTCTCTTCCTGTGGGTCCGTGCACGGATGCGCAGTCTGGAGCACTCGTGGGATTCAGTGGGTGGCGGGCCCTGCAAACAAAGCCCCTGCACGACAGGTTGAAGCAGTTGGCAGCAGCCCTGGACCACCGGCAGGGAAAACAGCTGCAGCGTAGTGATGGCAGTGTTTTCCCCCACTGAGTCCCCACATGCAGACTCCTGGGAAGGAGACTGAAGCTGGAAAGCCGTCCGCTTCCCTCCAGCCCCAGGCTACAGACAAGGATTGAGCAGGATCTCTGGACACTGTTTCTGGTTCTGGCAGTGGCTGGGTTTTGTCTGCGTGAGATTGGCTTTGAGTCAGGGAGTCCACCAACCTTACCGTTCCACCAAATTGTGCAACATCTCAATAAAAATCTTCTTCCTCCCCCACCAAACTTTATCTTATGCCTGTGCTCGGCAGCAGGCAGCTGACCTCACTTTTGTTTGCCAACAACCCCAGGGCTCATGGGTGGCTGGTCCTCTCTGCCTTGGGAAGGTGGCTGTGTTCTGATCAGGTCCTGTTCCCCTCTTCTCAAACAGCTCAGGGCAGAATCCAGTAAATAACACGCGGCCCATCGATCAGAGGTCACTGGGCCAGAGCCGATCGATGCCTGCAGACAGCTGGGCAGGCTAGTGATGGAGTACTGGCTTCTCAGTGGGGCTGAGGCTGGCCTTGGGACTTAATTCCCTGCCTCCTCCACAAGGTTCCAGTTTGGGTGACAGGAAGGAATACAGATGAGGCTCTGAGGCCAGCGGGGAGTGGGGTCCTGGGGTGGGGTGGGAGCCGGGCATGTGGAAGTGGTGAGGTTCACTGGGGGCACAGACCCCCTTCGCCCCTGTGGGCAGCCTCTGCAGGCAGGCTTCCCTGGGGACCTCCCAGAGAACATCCACTCCCCACCCGGCCCTACCCCTGCCCACCCTACAAAGCACATTCCACACTGTTTACTTGTCCCTGCAGGCATGAGGCTGTGGGCCCCTCTAAAATGACAGAGCTCCGGCGGCAGGGAAGGACACAGGACACTAAAGATTGTTGAACACAGTGTATGCTAGCTCAGTGTCATCTGGTTCGGTCTTCACAGCAGTGAGTCTGGATAAATATTATTATGTCCACTTATAGATAAGGAAATAGGCTCAGAGAGGAAGATATGTTTAGCGATTAGAGCTGCCCCATAATAAATTGGACTAGACGGCCTCCTAAAGTGTTGGGTTCTCTGTCCCTTCAGGTATTCAAGCAGAGGTCGGTGCACCCGCTGTTGGGGGGTTTGGAGGAACTCCCGCACAAGGTGGGCTTTTGGAGCCCCCCGTCCTTCCCAACTCCGGGTCCGCATTAGTCTTTGGGAGGAAGGAATGGGCTGGGCTTCTGGCTCCAAACCGTGCCCGCGGACCCCTGGGTGCTCTGGAGGCGCTGCAGTGTACCCGGGTGCCTGACCGAAACACATTCCAGCGCCGTTTTTTATGATGAAACAATACTTAAAAACAAACGGACTGGCAGTTATGCAACGGAACTTTTAACCCCTTTGAAATCACCTGAAAGTTTGCTCTGAGTGGACCTGGGGCCTCTGTATTTAATTGAAGAGTAATGCCAGGACGGATAATCCCCTTTCAACGTGTAATTACTTATCTGTAAGAATAAATAATAGTGTATAACACAAACAAAATGTGGAACTGTCCCTGATAATCCCGTGTTTTTATCTTATATTCAACAAACCAGCCTTGTTCTCATCTGATCTAATCTTATTATAACTGTTCTCTCTTGGCACCATGTGAATAATCAAGTGCATTTGTACCAACAAAGTATGACTTTCCTCTGTTTTGCATATTGTGACTCTACTTAGATGTCACCTGAGAAAGAGCCCTGTTGCTACGAGTGCTGGGGTGTCACCACGCCCAAGGGACCCAACTGCCTCTCCCGGTGCGTTCCAAGCAAGCTGCGCTGAGGAGGGTAGGATTCGGGTTGACAGCCTCTTCCTCTCCTTACACACAGGCCACAGCCTCAGTGAGCCTGGCCCTTGGTGCCCGGTGGCAGCACCCACAGTGGACACCTGAATCTGAGCCCAAGGGCATGGCTGCTGGTGGGGAGGAGCCTGACCAGACACCCTGGGGACAGGGATAAACGAGCATTCTGGCCGGTTCTGCCCTAGGAGGAGGTCTGTGGGAGAAGGTGCGTGTGAGGGGGTCTGTAGCAAAGGCTGTGTGCAGGTACCTGGTGCGGGGGGCCACAGGTGGGGACCTGGGAGCAGAAGCCACAGGTCAGAGGAGGTACATGAAGATGGTGAGGTCCCCAGCTGGGGTCAGGGGAACTAGTGGACAGGAGCAGGTCTCCCTCTCGATGAGAAATGTGTCCGATCCTGCTCTGTGGTCTGACTAAGGGGCCAGAGGCTGTGGCTGCCTCGGGCCTTGAACGGTTTTCCTTTCCAGAGTTCCCTTCTGTGTGCTGCCAGGCTTTAAGGCCACTTATGGGGCCAC
This sequence comes from Sturnira hondurensis, assembly GCF_014824575.4. Taxonomy (NCBI): domain Eukaryota; kingdom Metazoa; phylum Chordata; class Mammalia; order Chiroptera; family Phyllostomidae; genus Sturnira; species Sturnira hondurensis. Next base: position 1,680,136 of record NW_028080209.1, on the reverse strand, counting down.
AGAGGTACCTGTTGACCTCATTTCTATCACATGGGTCTGTCCTACCAACTCTCTGACTTTGACGCAGAAAGAACCCATCTGGCCTGACCAAGACCCAAGATCCCCTCTCCAAAGAGCTCCAGGGACAGCCCTGATTGAATGAAGCTTTGGGTGTCAAAATGGCGACTTTGTTTCATATCACCAGTTCCTTCTCTCTCTACCCCTCACTAACCCCCGCCTTAGGTCTGCTTCTCCAGCCTCCCAAACACCGCCCTGCCTCAGGGCCTTTGCACTTACCACGTCCTCCCCTCGGAAGTTTCTTTCTGTAAAGCAAGCTGCTTCTCAGGTTCAGGTCACAGCTTAGGTGTCACCTCCCCAGACAGCCTCTCCCGACCACGTCATCCAACTTAGTCATCCCCTACCTTGTCACCACCCACGTCATCTCATTACTGGGTTCTCTTTCCTCAGCACACATCACGTTTTCTATAGTTACCTTGTTTCCTCACTTGTTTTCTCTGCACCGGAATGTCCACTCCACAGGGCAGAGACCCTGTTGGTTTGTTTGCTGCTGTGTCCCCAGCCCCAGCACCATTCCTGGCACACAGCAGGCACTCAACAAATGTTCATGGAATTGAAGAGCTCAGAGCTTTGGAGTTATGCATGGTTTTCAGGGACGATTTCTAGGGAAGTGGGTGACTCCATCGTTAAGCACAGAAACTTGGAGCCTTGAATGGGAGAATAGAGAAAGGGGCTCGCAGAGACACGGAAGGGCGGCTGGTGGACAGGGAGGCCTTGGAAAGTGGGGGCAGTGGGAGTTCTGGAGTGTGTGAAGACCCCAAAACTGCTCTGGGGGGAAGGTTCTGAGTCTCAGTCATGTGAAGGGAAGAGGCCAGGGCAAGGGGTCACAGAGGAGGGGAGAAGACAGGGCCCTGTCCCTGGCCTTTGTTAGACCTGCTCCCCCAGGTCAGGGTGACCCAGAGCCAGACACTTACTTAGATGAGAGTAAGGGGGAAAGAGAAATGCAGGAAGGAAAAAAAGATGAAAAAAAAAGGAGCTTTTAAGATCTGAAAGTCACCTGTTATCCAGTGGTCCCAGCTGACGTGTAGCTCCGCATCCATCAGAACCACAGTGGAACTTCATCTTTCCCCGTGGGAGCTCCCTACCCCACTGAGGACGGGGGCCTGGCTCTGCCTGGGGTCTTGAGGGCTTTTGGAGGTTGGGAGAGTTTTAGCTGGCGAAGGGAGAGTAGCCTTCTAAGTTAAGAGACTTAAGGAGCAAGGCTAGGAGGTGGGATAGGGCAGGAACATCCAGGAGAGACGTGGCCTGGTGTGGCTGCCCACAGGAGCCCGTGGTGTGTGGAAGGAGGAGCCGATGGGCTGCAGGGAGCCAAAGCTTTGCCAGGTGATGGCGAGGTTTGGGTACTCAGGCCTGGCAGCCCCTGCCAGGTGATCTGGGAGGTGAAGGATGCCAGGGCTCAGAGGGGCTGACAGAAATTCGTTCCCCATGCCCCTTTTGCCTCTCAAACACAGCTGTCTTTTCATCTGGGTTTCCCCGCCCACCTCCCCACTTCTAATCTTGGTGAGCCAGGCAATCAAATTTTAAAGGCCCCGCGGCATGGTCCCTCACATGCCAGGTTCCTCCCAGACAGAATCACTTAGTGGACTAGGGGGCAACTCTGCCGGCTCCGGCTGGGGCTGCAGACCCACTGAGGCAGAAAATCAGTAAACACAGCGGCCGTCCCCGCCACCCTGCTCGCTCTCTCCTGTCCATCCGGGCTGGCAGGGACATTTCCCTGGGCAGGGGGCATCGGAGTTTGTGGGGAGAGGGACAGGAAAGCCTCAGAGACTTGGCAGACCACCTCGGCGAACCGGAAGCCCCACTCTGCCACTTATTAGCCGAGTGGTGTAGGGCAAGTTACTTAACCTGTCTGTCCTCTGTCTGCTTGGCCATGAAATGGGGTCTCGGTGAGGCTCACAGAGCTGGTGTGTGTGAAGCACTCAGCAGGATAATCAGCTCAGGGCGGGAACTCAGCTGACAAAAGCTCCTTCCCCTGCCTCACAAGTAATTGTTCCTCGCCCGGCTCTGGTGCGTGGGGAGCAGTGACAACAGTGAGCCGGCAGTTCCTGACTCCCGTGGGTCCGGGGGCGACCGGAGCCTGGGCTTGGGCATCAGGGACTGAGTCCCCCAAGTCCTGTTCATGGCGGGACTTGCACTCCCTGTGTGTTCTTCGGCGAGTCATTTAGCCTCTCCGGCCTCAGTTTCCTCACTGTAAAATAAGCACGGGTCTCGTGAGGCTTGGTGAGCTGACAACACCGAGTCCCTGGCCTAGCCATATGCGCCCTGGTGACTGCTTGTCTCACCCAGTGTGCACGGTGGCCTCTAGTGGGCAACCGCAGGCGGCAGGAGCGTGGGGGCCCAAGGTGGGGGTACACGGCTGAGAAGCTGAATTCTAGGGGGCAAGGGCCTGGCCTGAGGTCTGCTCCCTCCCCACCCTATTCCACATCCACCACTCCTCCAGGGTGGATGGGGCTTGAGGATGAGGAGGGTGAGAAGACACAGTGCTGGCCTGGGGTCTGTTATTCATCTAGTGAATGTGTGCTGAGCACCTACTCTGTGTCAGCACTGCTCCAGGTTCTGGGACAGTGCAGTGTCCGCAGCAAAGGTCCTTCCTTCTGGGGCTGACGTTCGGTGAAGGNGGTGTGTGTGAAGCAGTCAGCAGGATAACCAGCTCAGGGCGGGGACTCAGCCGACAAAAGCTCCTTCCCCCGCCTCACAAGTAATTGTTCCTCGCCCGGCTCTGGTGCGTGGGGAGCAGTGACACCAGTGAGCCGGCAGTTCCTGACTCCCGTGGGTCCGGGGGCGACCGGAGTCTGGGCTTGGGCATCAGGGACTGAGGCCCCCAAGTCCTGTTCATGGCGGGACTTGCACTCCCTGTGTGTTCTTCGGCGAGTCATTTAGCCTCTCCGGCCTCAGTTTCCTCACTGTAAAATAAGCACGGGTCTCGTGAGGCTTGGTGAGCTGACAACACCGAGTCCCTGGCCTAGCCATATGTGCCCTGGTGACTGCTTGTCTCACCCAGTGTGCACGGTGGCCTCTAGTGGGCAACCGCAGGCGGCAGGAGCGTGGGGGCCCAAGGTGGGGGTACACTGCTGAGAAGCTGAATTCTAGGGGGCAAGGGCCTGGCCTGAGGTCTGCTCCCTCCCCACCCTATTCCACATCCACCACTCCTCCAGGGTGGATGGGGCTTGAGGATGAGGAGGGTGAGAAGACACAGTGCTGGCCTGGGGTCTGTTATTCATCTAGTGAATGTGTGCTGAGCACCTACTCTGTGTCAGCACTGCTCCAGGTTCTGGGACAGTGCAGTGTCCGCAGCAAAGGTCCTTCCTTCTGGGGCTGACGTTCGGTGAAGGCTCTGTGGACTCGGGGGGGGGATGGCAAGTGCGTGGTGGTGGGAGACGGCCTGCTGCTTCTCACGTGGGGCTGTCAGGGAGGGCCTCTCTGAGGAGGTGACACCTGAGCAGAGCCCTGAAGCAGGTAAGGGAGCCATGAGGCACCTGGGGGAGGATCAGCCACAGAGGGAGTGAGGCCAAGCGAGCAGGAGTGCAGACTTTGGGGTGGGGTGGGGGGTGAGGTCAGGGCTGTGTGAGGGCGCAGGCCTGTGTCCGCTCAGAAGAAACTTTGGAGCCGGGTAGCAGAGGGTTCAGAACAGGAGAGTGACAGCATCTGACACTTTACAGGGGTTTCTGTGGCTTCTGAGGGGCAGGGAATGAAGAACCAGTCAAGAGCCCACCTGCACTGCCCTCAGGGAGGTAATGGGGTCGGGGAGGTAACAGACTAGGGTGGGGACAATGGGGGTGGGAGCAGGCAGGGATTCTGGGTGTTTTGTGGGTAGAACCGTTGGGAAGCACAGATCCAGAGCTGAGGCTGGGAAGGCCTGTCTTGTGTGGCTCGGGCCCCTGGTGGCTCCTGACCTCCATGCAGCACGTCCTCCTCCCTCAGAACCCTGACTCTCAGGCCAACTCTGCCCCTCCCAGGAACCTTCTGGAAGCAGCCCATGGACTGGGGAAAATCTCCCTCCTGTTTGTTTTGTACCCAGGACTCCCCGAACTGTCCACCCTGGGCTCTGAGGCCTTGACTGGACCTGGAGGAGGGCTCTGCCCCCACCAGCTGCAGTGGGGAACTGTGTGTGTGTGCGTGTGATTTCTACCTCCTGGGAACACCTGCAGGTGTGGTGAATGGCTCTTTAAGGCTGAGGCAGGGGTGGGGTTGGGTCCTGGACAGTCAGAATGAGGAGGCACAGCCTTGGGGGAAGGTGTTCCTGCTGCCCCCTATTCTGACCGGCATCAGCCAGGGCAGTGACCTGGCCTGATGTCCCCAGTCTGCTCCCAGAGCCGCCCTCCTGCCCCCTCCCTGACCCCACGGGCACTAAGGCCAGGCTGATCACCCCCTAGCACCCTAGTGCTGCCACCTGCCCTGAAATCCAGACCATGGCTGGTGGCTCAAGCCTGTGTTTTCCATGTACTTCTGTGCCTGGAGGATTATGTGCCAGGAAATCAGCCTTGTTTTCCTTTGTTCTCACAAAGGAATAATGAAAGTTTGCCAAATTGCTTCTAAAAGGGGGCTCAGCCTTGCGCTGCCCATGCAGACCTGGGCACCTGTTCCAGGCTGTCCCCTGGCAGAAGGGGCTGTGCGGATGCATCAAAGCCTCCTGAACCAGGGTCCCAAGACCCGGCCCAAGGTCCTGCTGGAACGCAGACTCCTGGACAGCCCGGCCCGCTGCATTAGAAGCTCTAGGATAAGGCCCTGCACCTGCATTCATCAGCTCCTCCGCTTGGGTTTTTGAGGCACAAATTTGAAGACCCTGGTGAGGGATGTGCTCTGAGGTTTATCTTACAATCTACATTTTAAGCTCCTGGTCCTTGGGGATTGTGACAAGTTTAGGGGCAGTTGTGGCAGAGGTGAGGAGATCAGGTAGGCTGCAGGACAGTTGCCCACCATCTGGCAGAGCAGTGGAGAGAGGTTAGCATTCCTTCACACATTCCCTCCCGGCAACCCACAGTGCTGGCTGCAGAGAAGCAGAAGGAAGCCTGAAGGGAAGGGACTTGGCCTGGGCAAAGGCCCTGGGGCAGGAGACAGGCTGCACCTTCGAAGGACTGAGGGGAGGCTAGTGTGCCTGGGCTGCAAAGTGAAGGGCTGCTGGTGGGAGATGAGGTGGCTGGCGGCTGCAGAACCTGCCAGCGAGGAATTTGGCTTTTGTCCAAGACCAGTGGGGAGCCAATAAAGATTTTCAGCTGGAGGATGACATAGTCAAATTATTTTTTAACAAAATTAAGATATAGAGTCCTGGCTGGTGTGGCTCAGTGGGTTGAGCCCCAGCCTGCGAACCAGGGAGTCACCAGTTTGATTCCCAGTTGGAGCACGTGCCTGGGAGTGTGTGAGGGGCGGCTAGACCAATGTTTCTCTCTTTCTCCCTCCCTTCTCCTCTCTAGAAAATAAATAAAATCTTTAAAAAGTTAAGATATAGTAAAATTGACTTTTGGGAAGGTGTACAGTTCTGTGAGCTTTCACGTATGTGCACATTTCTGTAACCGCCACCACCACGGTCAGCGTTCTGAACCCTTCCATCTGGAGGGGCGGCCCTCGTCGTCCCCTGTCCCCCCGGCCCCCACCCGTCTGCTCTCCACTGCTGTAGTTTTGCCTTCTCCAGAATGTCATGTGAATGGGATCTTACAATATATAATTTTTTGAAACTGGCTTCTATCCTTTGGCAAAATGCCTTTGAGATTTCTCTAAAAGATTGCATATATCAATAGTCCCTTTTCGATGCACAATACCATATGCAGATAGTGTATTACACACTCGTATCCCTGCAACCTATGTAATTTTGTTAGCCAATGCCACCCCCAGAAATTCAATAAAAACTACAAACAGTGCCTTGTTCCTGCTGAGCGGCATCACGCTGAATGGATGCCCAGTGTGTTCACGCCTTCACTTCCTGAAGGGCGTTTGGGCCGTTTCCAGTGTTTGGTGTTATGAATACAGCTGCTATAAACATTTGTCTGCAGTGTGTGTGTGTGCGCACATGAGTTTTCGTTTCTTCGGGGTAAATATTGAGGGGTGGGATTGCTGGGTCATATGATATGTGTATATTCAGCATTCTAAGAATCTGCCACGCTTTTCCAGGGTGGCTGTGCATTTTGCATTCCCGGCAGCAATGTCTGGGAGTCCAGTCGCTCGGCATCCTCGCCTGCATCGGGTTTTTAATTTCATCACTCTAGGTGTGCAGTGTATCTCGTGACTTTAGTTTGTTTTTCTCTAACAACTAGTAATGGTGAGCATCTCTTCGTGTGTGTACTTGGCATCCATATATCCTCTTTGGTGAGCTATCTATGAATGTCTTTTGTGCTTTTAACAAACTGGTCATTTTTTTTTACTGTGGAGAGTTCATTGTGTATTTTAGATAAAAGCCCTTTGTCAGACATGTGATTTGCAAATATTTCCTCCCCAGTCTGCAGCTTGCCTTTTCATTCTCCTAACGGTGCCTAACTTCGCTGAGCAGAGTTTTAGTTTTGACGCAAACGCGCGATCGTTGTTTCTCATGGTCGCGCTTTCGGTGTCATTTCTGAGAGCTCTTTGCCTACCTCCAGGTGGGAAGGTTTTCTCCTGTGTTTCCTTCTGAAAGTTTTAGAATTTGACGTTTGGATTTAGATTGATGATTCACTTTGAGTTAATTTTTGCATGAATCGTGGGGTTGAAGCTCCATTTTTTTTTGCATTTTCCCACTTGTTCCACTACTGTTTGTTGAAAACAGTAGTGGGACAACCGCCCTGCCCCAGCCACACCGGGTCCTCACTGGCCCCGGAACCCGCCAAGCAGACTCCCTTTGCCCCCGAGGTTCCCTATATTTGTGACGCCCTCGCTGACCCCAGGAGGGCTCCCCTCACTTCCTCCAGGCCTCTGCTCGGCTGTGTACTTATCAGACAGGCCGTCCTGATGACCTGACGTGAGACAGCACCCTGTCCTCACTCTGTCCTCTGACTGCTGTAGTTTGTCTAGCATTATTTTAAAAATATTTTATTTATTTATTTTCAGAGAGAGGGGAAGGGAGGGAGAAAGAGAGGGAGAGAAACATCAATATGTGGTTGCCTCTCGAGTGCCTCCTACTGGGGACCTGGCCTGTAACCTGGGCATATGCCCTGACTGGGAATCGAACCGGCGAACTTGTGGTTCACAGGCTGGTGCTTAGTCCACTGAGCCACACCAGCCAGGGCAGCTTGTCTAGTGTTTACTGACATCAGACGAGCTTGTCCACTCCCTCCTCCCTAACTCACTTCCTGAGGGCTGGGCTCTGTGTCTGGCTGGGTCCCTGCTGTACAGAGGAGCTTGCCCAGTGCCCAGTACACAGTAAGTGCCCAGTACCTGATGCTGAAGGGTGGGGCCCAGAGAGGGGAAGTGACCTTGGTGCCCTGGTGGTCCGCAGGCCCCTGCTGTACCAGGAGGCTTTGTGTTGGTTGCTGAGGAGACAGACAAGTAGACAATCAGAGCCCCTGCCCTGAGGGAGGCTTGTGAAGCTGGAGGCACATGGGAAGGCTTCCTGGAGGAGGTGGTACTTGAGTTCTGAAGGTGTAAGTTGGGTGAACAAGAGGAGAAAGGGCACTTCAGCAGCAGCAGAAACAACATGCAGAAACACAGAGCATGAAACAGGCTCTTTCTGGGAATTGGAAAATATGGGGAGGAAGGAGGAGGCTGAAGTGGGCAGGGAGGACACGGTTTGGGATGATTTCTGAAAACACAGGCCGGGTGGATTGGGGATGCGTTTGCTCTGGGTGACAGGGACTGGGAGTTTGTAACCTGAGCTGCAGGGACTCCCTGAAGTGTTATAAGCAGGACAGGGACGTGATTAGGTTTGTAATTTAGGCAGATCTAGGTGGTTGCCAGCCACACAGAGGAGGGAGAGGCCTGGAAGCTGGAGACTGGCTAGAAGTGATTACAGTCGGTCACCAAGGCTGAGACGGGGGTCTGGAGCCAGAAGGTGGCAGGGGGAGAGGTGCTTGGGAGGCTGTGCCAGGGGTGCAGAGGGTGGTGTCCAGGGGCGCTACCTCTGAGAGCAGCACGTACTGGGACTGGTCCTGGTGTCAAGAACAGAAAGTCCAGTCCGGGGTGCAGAGCAGGGCTGGCTTCAGGATTTGCAGCCCCAGTGAGGTCCTTGTTGAAAGTGTGAAGAATTCCAGGACAGCAACATCAGAGCACTAAACCATGCGTGGGCGGGCAGCGCACCCATGAAGCCCCCCGCAGAGTGGGTGAGCTGGGGCTCAGAATCCGGCACAGACTCCAAGTCCAGGGGCATCAGGACTCTGTGGCTGCACAACAGCTGGTCTCGAGAAACTTGGAGGCTCAGAGGCCCCTCCAGCACCACCAATGCTGCGGCTTTCCTTCCTTCAGTTCCCACCGCCACCATCATGTGGCCTGTGTCCTCACCTGCCTGGGCTGGGGTGGGAGGGGGGCAGGTGCCAGGGGAAGGGGGACCTGGTCCCAGAAAAGCAGGGTTCTACCACCAGAAAGGAGGAGGAGGGTGAGCGCCCCTCGGCCCACACCAGGAATGTGAGGAGAACATGGTTCTGCTCTCCCTGGCTGAGCACAGGGAAGAAACCCCCTCTACAGTGCTCAGGGCCAGGGAACCCTCCAGGTCTCTCCACAGGACTGGAGAGATGGGAGGTTTTGCTGGGAGCCTTGGGCCCCTCCCCCCACACGAGCCAGGGCGGTGGAAAATTATTTAGAGAGGCTCCGCTGTGACAGAACCAAAAGGGATCAGCTGAGTGCTTGTTGCCGCACTCTGATTAGGGGATGGACTGGAGACCAGTCTCAGCACATTCAGCTGCTGGGCTGGAAAAGGGATCAAAGCACGGGACACCTCGGCTCTGCCCCTCGGGAATCATGTCTAATGAGGAGACACGGTCCTGTCCTTGGCTAGGTCAGTTGGAAGAGACTGCATTTGTTTTCAGAAAGACAGTCCTGCCCCTGTGGAACTCCTAGCTTGAGGAGAGAAATAGGACACACAGACAGACACACACACACTAGACAGAGACTCAGACTGGGTCCCCAGGAGAGTATCACAGAGGCAAATGCTTCAGGGCTGGCGTAAAGCAAAGGAGACAATCCAATGGGGTACCAGTAATCAAGGTTGGCTTCCTGGAGGAAGTGAGTTTTTACCAAGAGGTAAGGGATGGATCTTCACAGCCAAAGTAGAAGAGAGCATGTCTAGTTAGGGAAACGGCTCTTAGGTGGTTTGGAGGCGAGATTATGACACACAGAGCCTCATCTCCTGCCACCCCAGACACCTGAAAGTACATCCTGCTCGATGGCCCCTTCATGCTCCAATCCCCTCCGCAGTAGGTATTGGTTTGGCCCTTTGAGCCAAGCATGTGCGCTGGACACAGCTGCTGGAGATGAGGGTGTGTTCTCCGCATCATCTGGACCTTGTAGGTGCTGCCCCCACGTACCAGAGGCCAGCGCATCCCATGCCCTCCCAGAGGCCCCTCCTCCTGCCAGTGTCACAGGCCCTGCCTTCTGCTTATGAAGCTCCCTGTCCACCACCCGAGTGTCAGCCAGGGTGCTTTTCGCCTCAAGACAGAGAAGTCATCTCAAGTGTTTTACCTGACAGGAGTTTTAATTATTTCTATCTATTTAATACCAATATTTCCAGGCATAAGTGCAGGAATATTTCTAAGGGGTTTACAAACAATAACTCACCTTTATCCTCATAACAACCCTAGGAGATATTATTACTATTACTGTTAATTTTACAAATGAGGACGCTAAAGTAGCTTTCTTAAGGTCACAAACCCACTTAACAAGATGTCGGGAGGTTGGGTAGATCCAGGGTAGGCCCAGCACCTTAGTACATTGTCTTGGGCCTTATTTGTGCTCACAATTCCATGCAGCAATTCTCGGCATGTCAGCCATGTTTTCTCTCATGGTCACAAGGTGGCTGCCATATCACATACTCTCACCACAGTATCCACAAGTAGGAAAGGAGAGCTCCTCTCCTCACATATGGCTCTCTTATTATCAGGAAGTAAAATCTTTCCTAGAGTACTTTTGCAAACTTCTCTCCATGACATTGATCAAAATTGAGTCACATGCCCACCTTTAAACCAATCATAGGCAAAGGGAGCAACAGGTTTGCCATGATTGGCTTTGGCAATGGTGTGTGGCCTTGGGTAGGGGCCTCCCCCACCCCACAGGTCTGGGAGACAGGAACATGTCTGTTTCATGGGTGTCACAGCTCTACTTCTCAAAGGACAAGCCCTTTTGCTTCCCAGCATTTTTGAAGCCATCAGAGGAATTCACACAAGTATTTAGCAGAGTCAGAAGTGGTGTTTTCACAGGTGCGAGTGACTAGGATCTAACTGGGGAAATGGAATTGGCTGTGGCCACAGGTTTCAGTCTGGAAAAAACAGGGCAAGTGGTTTGGGGAGGCAGGCTGTGGGGACGGGGGGAGGGCCCTGCCTGGGAGTGGGAGGGGTCTGTCTGGGGCCATGGGGAGCCATCGAATGATCGGGAGTAAGGGAGGGTGAGGTGTGGCGGGTTTGGTGGGCTCAGTGTGACCTGCGTGGAGGATGACCTGGAAGGGGAGATGGAGGGACAGTGTGCTGAGAGTGGCAGTCCGACAGGAGGGGAGGGGACCGGTTCAATCTCCGGGCCTTCTGACCACAGCCCACTGACCACTGTGGCCTTCTGACCACAGTTCAGCTCTCAGCCCACTCCGACCAAAGCACATCGTTTCCTCAGCCTCCTCTTCCTGTTCTCTTCCCTTCACCTTCCCTCCAGACGTCTCCATACAGCAGTTTCCATTCACCTTGTACTACACTTACTCGACTCCACCCACTCCTCGACCAACCCCTCACAGTGCAGCTTCTGTCCCACCCTGCACGTGCAATGATCTCAGGAAGCCCACCAAGGAGCTACATTGGTAAGTAAATCATGGAGGAAATCAGGATAAAGATACACCTCCATTTCAGTGGAATGTCTGAGCATGCTGAGGGCTACTTGTGACCTCCTGATAGAATGGGAAGGTTTGTCCCAGTGCTCGTGACTTCCCAGGGACATCGAACACGACCGGCCCCGTTGGACCCTGCTGAGCCACTCTCCAGGACAGTGCTGCTGTCACTGTAAGGTGACACCTTCTCCTCATTCCCCTCCTTCCCCTCAGACCTTTCCTCCGTTGCTTTTCCGCCATTCACTCCTTAGATGTTGGGGTTCCCCAGAGTTCACTCCAGGACCCCGTTCTCTCCCTCTGTATCCTCCTGCCCACCTCCCTCTGTGGCTGGAACCCCCACCTCCAGGCCAGTGTCTCTCAGTCTTCCTCTTGTGCTCCTGACTCACGTCTGTACCTGCTGACTGGACACCCCCACCTGGGTGCCCCCCAGGTTCTCAAACCAAGGGGCCAATTTGGAATCATCCTCTCCCTTCTTGTCCCTGCTCTCCCCCTTCCTTTCCCAGGCCAACCAGTGGCCTGCCTCCTCTTCTCCCAGCCACTAAGCCAGGAGATTGGAGTCCCTTTGACCACCCCCCCCCCACCACCTACCCTCAGTAAATTGATGAGCCTCGTGGACTCCTCAGAATCGTCTTTCAAATCTATCCTCAACTCTGTGGCCTGTAGCCACTGCCCTGGTCCACANCCTGCCTCCTCTTCTCCCAGCCACCAAGCCAGGAGATTGGAGTCATTTTGGCCCCCCCCCCCACCACCTACCCTCAGTAAATTGATGAGCCTCGTGGACTCCTCAGAATCGTCTTTCAAATCTATCCTCAACTCTGTGGCCTGTAGCCACTGCCCTGGTCCACACCTTTGTCCATCTCTCGCCTAGACCACTGCTGAACCTTCCAGCTGGCCCTCCAAGTGCTGATCCGGTCTTCGGAAGGACTCGACACTCTGGGCCAGGCCTGCGAGAGTGATGCCCAGGCCGAACAGCAGAGCCGGCCCTCCAGAGCGGTGCCTCTGCCCCGTCACAAAGGTGGGGGTCTCAGGGCTGTCATTAGAGCCGTCAGTTTAAGAACAGTCTCAGGTCCTGGGGCTGAGCCTCGGGGTTGGGAAGCTGGGATCGGGTGCCACCGCCTTCGCTGCGGCAACCTTTCCGGGAAGCTGAAGTCTGGACACTGGGGCCTGCTGCAGGGCTACCCAGCAGCCTCCCGCTGCTGGCCAGTGGAAGAAAAGACAAAGCAAGAGGAAGATGGCCCCCACCCCGCTGTGCTTTCCAGGTCACGGGGAATGTTTTTGTGCGACAGGACCTAACTCATATTCCAAAGCCTAGCGGCAAGGGAGCCCTAAAGGGTGGTGTCTAGAGCACCAGGCTTGCGGTGCTGGGGGCGCGCCAGTGGGGAGGGCGCCAGTGGGGAGGGCGCCGAGGGCCCATCTGCCGCTTTGCTCCAGCTCCCTCCTTTTTGCACCCGAGGGGCATTCGAAATGTAGGTCAGATAATGTCCCTTCCCTGTGCTAACCCCACAAAAAACCCCACTGCGCCCCAGGAGAGTCCAGTCTCTAGCCTCCCTGAGTTCTTTTCTGCCCTCCTGATGTGGCCACGACTACCCATGGGTCTGGCTGCTGCACTGGGTCCTCGTCAGACCCCTGCAAAGCCGGTCCTGGTGGCCCCGCTTCACCTGATCTCCCACTGCCGCCCGTGACACTCAACCCTGGACGTCCCCTCCCGGCCCTCATGCGCCCTGCCTGTCTGGAGGCACCTTGCATGGACTTCAGGTGCAGCACCTTCTGAACAGTGGTAGGTGGGTCACACATCTCTCTCCACACCTTCCTCTGTGGGGGCTCACACACGGGGACCGTGTCTTATTGATCTTGGTACCTGCAGAACCTAATGTGGGCGCATATAGTTACAACAGCCGTTGCCTACAGGGTATTTCATATTGCCAGGTGCTAAAGTTTTATGTTTATCTTCCCAACAGCCCTCTGGAGGCTGCTCCTGTGGCAGAAGCTGCTCCTGTCCATCACTGTCCCCTCTCCTCCTCCTCCCTGGGCTAAGGGCCTAGAGGAGAAAACAAGGCCAGACAAGCAGGTGCGGGAACAGTGAGCGAGGGGGGGGAGCAGGAGGCCATGGCGTTACGGAGCAGAAGTCCAAGGGGGGCAATATTTGGCCCACCCAGGGATGCCAAAAAAACCTGTTAAAGAACAGACACACCGGGGCCCCGAACTCCAGAGGATGGCATACTAACACCGTCTGGACAACCCTACTGGGCCTGATCATCTGTCGCCCATTGGAAAGACATCTCTCAGTGCCAGAGATTTGTGAAAAGGAAGTGAAATGTTTATTTAATGCTATTCAGACCTAATGCCTTCATTAAAATATCAAAGTTCTTTAGGGTATACACCAACACACACAGCGCTCCCTTCTCCCCCTGTCCTAATTCCAGGTACCCTAAATCAGGAAAAGAACACACGTCCGTGTTTCCAGGCCGCTGGTACCATCAGCTGTGTCGCCGTCCGGGCAGGATCTCCAATTAATCCAAAGTCATGAGGCACCTTCTTACGGTCCACTGGCAAGAGTTCTTTGTACCCATTTTTCCAGGCAAAGTCTCTCCTGCTTCCCAGGCCGTGCAGCCAAAGGGAGCACCCCAAAGCCACGTGGGCCTCTTCTACCAAAGCTGCAGGGGTCTGCACTTCACCGAAAGCACGTGGCTTTCTTCTTCACCTGGCTGCAGAGGTCTCCATTCTGGCAAAACTGCATGGTTTTCCCTTTCACCTGGGAAAGAGGGGGTCTGCACTCTGCCAAAACCTCATGGCTCTCTCTTTCACCTCGCCAAGAGGGGGTCCTCACTCTGCCCAAAACCACATGGTTCTCTCCCCAGTGGATGCCATGTCGGGGGTCTGAATCCCTGCGCCAATCTTCCTCTGTACCCCTATTTCCGACTCCTCCCATGATCAGTTACACCTGCCAATATTTCTGTATTATTACAAGTTTACTGGACTGCCATCGTTAGTCTGGGCAGGTATGGCCCTATGTCCTAGAGCCAATCTTTTCCAAGCTCCCACGCAGGTGCTAGGACTTGGGGGACCTCCCCACCCAGTTACATCCTGGGGGGGAGTGACTCCATCCCCCTGGCTCCAAGCCTGGCCACAGCCATTTAACATATCCAAGTGACCCGCCAAAGGCTATAGATATGTTAAGTGACCATGCCATGGATTAGCTGCAAGGTTGTGGCTGTACAAAACAGCTCTGCGTGTTCCTGCTCCATGTGTCCCTTCCCCCAACTCACACCTGTCGAGGAAGGAATGAGGACATCTTATATGTCTCTCCAATACTCCTATACACCTTGAGTTCTGGACACCACTCCAAATCTTTTTGGGGCGCCCCCTTGGCTGCACCCTTTATCAATGGGGGCGGGAGGTGTGTGGCGTGTGGTCACCGCTGCCAGAGAGGACAGGCTGTGGGGAGCCCAGGTGGTCAGTCCTTGGGTGGGGGCATCAATACATTGCGATGTCAGGAAGAGACTCTGTTCAGGACTCTGAGGACCCTTGGAGATCAAGGGTCCAGCCCCTGCTGAGGAGCATGCCAGAGGGAGGTGTTAAGGGGCTTGCTAAAACCCTCTGTGCTTTTTTCCCTCTTCTTTTTTAAACGCCAGAAGATGGCTGTCTGTCACACGCTCAGTTCCAGACTCATGTTTGGGGCCCAGGAAACCCAGGGCACCCCCCAGCCCCAGCTCACCCAGCCGCCTCTGCGTCATTATTTTAACTATCGCACTCTGAGAAGCACGCCAGCCTGTTAAAGACTGGGTTAATTAATTAACCAGGCACTTCACTGAGAGTCAATGGTGTAATTGTTGTTCGTGGTGGATAAATACTAATTGAATATTAAGAACATATTTGTGCAGAAGGAGTCCCTTCGAGAGGGAGCAGTGACCTTTGTCAGCCAGATGTTTAGGCTGGTTGTGGAGGCTGAGTCGTTAGCAGGAAGGGCCCTGGCCTCTGGGCTCTGCTGCTCTGTCTGGGAAGGGGGGCGGGCAGCCCTCGGAAGGCCTGGCTCCCAGGCGGGAAGAGGGGGGATCGCCACAGACCGGCCTGGGAAATTATTTTATTAAGTGGATGACAAATATGTATTAAGCTTTGACCTAGGCAATTCTAGATGTGATTTCAGGCACTCCAAAACAACTACTTCCCTTCCAGACTCTTCCAACTGCTGCTTCATCCTGGCCAGTGAGGCAGGCAGGGGGGGGGGGCCTGTCCACTCCATTTGTGGGTGGGGAAACTGAGGCTCTGTAAGGTGAGGTGATTTGCCCAGGATCACAAAGCACCCCCCATCCTACTGTCCCAGCTTCCAGCTAAAGCCTCACCCGCCATGGCAGGCAGCTCAGGCCGGGGCTCCTGGACCCCTGGTCAGCCAGGGGAGACAGCCGTGTCTCAGGACTGCCTGGCCTCCCGAGTCTGAGCCCTCCCCAGTCTCCAGCTCTCCTAATTGGCTCGCCCTGTGGAGGCAGGGTAGGAAGGAATGTAAGTTCTGAAGATGGAATTCTTGGATTTAGAGCTCATTTTATCCTCTTACATGCTGAGAAATCTTGGGCAAATTTCTTAAGCTCTCTGTTCCTCAGTTTCCATATTTATAAAATGGAGCTGATGCCCTGGCTGGTGTGGCTTAGTGGGTTGAGCACTGGCCTGAGGACTGAAAGGTCGCTGGGTTGATTCCCGGTCAGGGCCTGGGGAGGGGGCCGGGTCACCAGTTGGGGGTGTGCGAGAGGCAGCCAGTTGATGTTTCTCTCTCACTTCAATGTTTCTCTCCCTTTCTTTCTGTCTCCCTTCTCCTCTCTCTAAAAAATAAAAATAAAATCTTTTTTAAAATGGTAATAATAATAGGCCTTACCTCACATGCTAGGCAGTGGATGGCCCGGAATGTCCTATACATACATTTTATAAAGCTTCTCTCTCCAACAGCACCTGCCCCGCACCCCATGCCATGCACCTGTGCCCGTGGGAGGAACACGTTCTGCCCCCTTGGCCAGATGCCCTGGTGCAGAGAACAACCTGCCCAGCTGTGCATAGCAGCCCTGCCTCCTGCGTTGGTATGAGAGTAAACGAGATGCCCACCACCTCAAGAACTAGGATGCCAGTGCCAGGGAGCTGACAGCCTCCTTCAGGAGGGCTGATAAGATGATATTGATGCACAGACCAGGAACACAGGAGGGGTTCAGTGCCTGTCGCAGCACTGACACAGCAGGGCGTCTGCAGAGCCTGATAGCAAAGCAAGGCCTCAATGCCCAGGCCCTGGAGGCCTCAGAGTGGCTGAAGGAGGAGCCCTCCCTCTGCCCCAGTTCCAGCCTCTCAGTCACTTGGCCTCAGGGAGCAATAGCCCATAACTGTGCGCCCTGAGACAAGGGTTCAAACCCCACGGATTCAAGTTTAATCAGGAAGTGATCTCAGGAAATTCTGGGAGGGATGTGTGGAATGAGACACGGAGGGAAGGCCCTCTGGGGACCTCTGGGAGAGGCACGTAGCGTGTCCCACAGGTACCCGGACAGGGGCTCAAATTCTTGGCCTGTGGGAGGACCGCCGTCAGTCCTCTCTGGGACAGGTTCTGGGCTGGAAGTCGAGGGCCGGGGCACAAAGTGGCAAGGGCAGAGGGGAAGTAGCCACCCATGCCCTTTGAGGAAGGGGAGGCCTGGGTCCTGGGTCCTAAGGGCAAGGACAGTGCTTGCTGTGTGCCACACATGTTATATTGTATCATTCCCATGATGCAGGTCCTGCTACGAGCCCCCTTGCAGGAAGTGAGGCTCAGAGAGGTGAAATGCTTTCCCGTCCTCACAGAGCCAGTAAGTGGTGGCAGCACCTCATGGCCCCGAGGCTCAGGCTCTGTCCTGCATGAGCCATTTGGTTTGAAACCCACCAAGCACAGAGGGTTCTACAGGGAGCAGCCGCTCCCAGACCTGTCCTGCCTTCAAGTGGAGACCACTTGAATCCATTTCCCTAGGATGAGGGAGGGCTCCCCCTCACGGACCCGCTGGCTTCCCACCGAGCACCGACCCAGCCCAGAGCCTTTCTCCCATTGCAATGGCCTTGTGGGGACCCACCTGCTGCAGGCTAAAGCTGTTCTTATTGGTCAGAGTCTGGGTGAATCCCCAGTAAGTCCCAACACTCTCCATCACTTTCCAGGTCAGATCAGGCTCTTAAGGCAGAGTCTTGCGAGGCACCAATAGCAAGCCCCCCAGGCATCCTTCATAGGAAGGGAACTGAGAGGGAGGGGAGGTGGATGCTGAGCCCTCCAGAAGCTCCCGTCTGATGGGCAGACCAGCCCTGTTCCCAGGGGAGGCACAGCCCTGGTCCTGAGGGCAGGTCTCTTTCCTCTACATAGTCTGAGTGTGACTGCAGGGTCTAAATGGAGCAGAGGGTGTGTGTGTAGGGGGGGTGTGTGCCTGCACAGGTGCGAGAAGGACGTGTGTGTCGTCCTCCCAGAGGGAATGGGGAGGGTCCTGGAGATGGGGCAGGCCTTGCTGAGAGGGTGAGGCCAGCGCAGCAAGTGCCACGGGCCACCTGTGTCTCTCACCACAGTCTCTGTCATTACACAGACCCATCTCCTGGACAGGTGGGGATCTGAATGAGGTTACCATCTCCTTGGGGTCCCCCAGGGAGGCCTCCCAGAGTAGTAAAGCCTCTGGGATTGGTGGGACCAGCTGAGTGATTTGCAAGTGAGGTCAGGGAAGGGATCCTTTGTGGGTGCCTCCGAGGGGCCCAGGCTGTGTCCTGCACGCCTGGGGGCGAGTCGTGACAGGCATGGGCTAACAGAAGAGGCCCGCACTGCTGGAGGCATTGGCCCCTGAGGCATGCTGGGCCAGGTCCCCAGCACTGCAGCCTCCTCACCTCAGACCCTGTCACAGGCCCCCAGCTGACACCAGCAGAGGTCTCCTGGGAAGGCAATGACATGAGAAGGGCCTCAGGAAGCCACTCGCCCCCAGGGTACCAGACAGGCCTATTTGTCTGAGGAACCACAGCCCTGTCACCCTGCAGCTCCAACCTGCCCTCTGCTTGCTGCTCCCATGCTGCCTGGATTAGGATCCTGACAAATGGAAGGAGCAGCCTTCCCAGTGACCAGGGCTCTCTGCGAGGGCCAGGGCGGCCCTGCTCACTCCTCCTGGGCTGCCTGCACCTGCCTCTGGCCCTCAGGGGTAAGGACTTGGTGCCACTGACTCTGGAGGGGGGAGGACAAACCAGAGGAACCCATAGAGGGGGCTCCAGAGGCAGGGAGCAAGGAAGGGGTGGAAGGCACGAAGTACAGAAGTGGGCGAGGGAACGAGGAGCAGGGAGGAGAGGAAAGCTCCGAGAGAGAGATGTAGAGAGCAGAAGAAAGAGGAGTTGGGGGTCTCAGTGGCTCCCAACTTCTACGGCGACTTGTGCAAAATTGGAAAAGGTGCCCTTTGCAGGCTGATGAGTTAGAAAAGGTGTTAGTCCAGTGTGTCTCAGTGTGAAGAAAAAGACACCCTTTTTCACAGAGGAACTGGCTCCATGCCAGGTCACCCAGCCCGGGGAGCAGGGCATGGACCCAATGGCAGCCCCTGATGACCTGAACAGCTATACCTCGCAGCACGCCAGGTTGCTTCTGAGCCCCGGACAAAAGAAGGGGCGGAGGGAGGCAGGCCTTGGGCTTAGCTCAGATGGGACTGCTTCAGGTGGACCCCAATGCTCATTCGCCAGGAGCCCAGTCTGAGCACCCAAGAGGCAATCTGTGTAACCACGTCGGCAAGCAAACAAACAGTTGTTGCCAGGTCCCAGACGAGAGCTCCAGGCTCCCCAGGGAGACCCAGCTCATTAGGCAGGCACACGGCGTGTTGCCCCAGCCAGGAAGGGATCTAGCAGATGGCCTGTGACAAACTCCACCCGGGTCTCCTATAGGAGTGACATCCAGACCTCTGGCCGCTGCTTCTGGCATCAGTGGCTGCTACCTCTCCCAGAAGCCCTGGAGGCGGGGGGGCACCTAGCTCAGCGTT
Source organism: Sturnira hondurensis (assembly GCF_014824575.4). Lineage (NCBI taxonomy): Eukaryota > Metazoa > Chordata > Mammalia > Chiroptera > Phyllostomidae > Sturnira > Sturnira hondurensis. The sequence continues at coordinate 1,661,179 of NW_028080209.1, read as the reverse complement.
CCAAGCCCACCTGGAGCCCATCCCTGTCCCCCTTGTCTTTATGCACCTGCACCATCCTGGCTGCTTCGGTCCGAGGCCTTGATTCCTGATTGTGTTCGTGGCTTTGGCACTCTGGAGGTGTCAGAGACAGAAGTGCAATTTGCATTTTAATAAAGAAAGTTGTATTTCAGTCATTTGCATTTAAATAAGGTGCTTCTTCCTCACTCTTTTCCTCCCCTGCTGGTAGTGGCACCTTTGGGAGAACGCTCAGCAGGCCTCCTGTTCCCAGCACATCCTCCTCACCCAGCCAGCTTCAGTGGGGGTGATGGGAACATCCGTATCCTCCCCCAACACTCATGCTCTCTCTGCAGAGTTCTCCTGCACATGCACATGCACACACCATGTGCACAAGCAACCACATATGTGGGCCTGTACACAGAGACATACATGCATGTTCACACACACACTTAGTATACACCTGCACATGCATGCACAAGCATGCACAAACACCTAGCCACCCAAAGTGACAAGTTGCCCCTCTTGCCTTGCAGCTACCTGACCCTGGTTAACCAGCCCTAAGAAATTTAGCCCACATGGCAACACCCATGGACCCACTGCACTTGACTATCTCTGGGTCCCATCTTTGGACTCCAGTCAGGAAGGACTGAGATGCTTGGAGTGTAGCCGTGGCAGGTAGCCTGAAGAAAAAGAGCTTTGGCCTGGAGACCAGGCCTGTCTGGGCAGGAGTGTGTCACCTAGCATCCGCAGGAGCCCACTCCTCATCCCAGCTTTGCTGCAAGCCCTTCAGCTCCTGAGAGTGCAGCTATGCCGCCGGCAGCTTCCTTCTTCCTCTGCCAAGCCCTTGGCTCACCAGCTGGCTCCAAGGTGGCTTCCAGCTTGCTTTTCCTGGCTACAGCTCTTGTCTCCTGAATCAGCTACCCACCCTTGTCTCCCTTCCAGCGTCCCAGACTCCCCAAACGTGCAGCTTCCGCAGACAGCATTCTCTCTTCTTCCCGCCCTCCTCTCTGGCCCTGCCTCCCTTCTCATTGGTGCTGTGGGGGCGAGGCTGGGGGGGGACCCAGATTGTCATGTCCCCTGGACCAGGCTGACTCCTGCTGCTGGCCTGGTTCCTTATATTTGAGGGTCGGGACAGGGGACAGCATGCCTACTCCTAGACTTGTGAGGATTAACAAGTCCCAGAGTCAAATGCGTAGCATGTGGTCAAGGGCTCAATACATGAAGGCCGGTGTCCCTGCAGAAGCCCAAGTCCACCCAGCACCCTCGCTGAGCGTGGCAGTGGGTCTAGGCAGACTCAGCCCGGAGAAAGGGCTGCTGCAGTGAGCATGCCGCCCACCCACGGCCCGTGGAGGGGGAAAGACCTGGGTGCTCCTCACTTCCCCTGCTGGGAGCTGTGAATCCATCTGTAAAATGCCTCACCTCCCTCACAGGACGGTGGGAGGAGCCAACAAGCCAAAGCCCACTCCTGTGCTGCCAGGCTATAAGTGCAGTCGGAAGGTGGGCTGGGAGTCCGGGGGTGGGGGGTGTCCATCTGAGGTCCCGGACAGATGGCACCTCCTGGATGGAGATCCCAGACCAAACAACAGGCTTTCTCTCACCAGCAGGCCTGGGGCAGGGCCTAGTTGGCGTGCCTGCTCCACCCAAGAACGCCTAGACACCATCTCTGTCCTTGTGGCCTACTCAGAGGCCAATGGCACTGTCCTGTTTACAGACAAACAGACTCAAAGCCGGGGCTTTCCCACCACTTTGGTGTCCTGGCAGGCGGAGGAGAAGGCTGGAACTTGGGCCTAGATAAGAAGTGGTGGCTTCGTGGGTGAGACCAGAGGCCCCAAGGCAGGAGCCTGCGTAGGGACAGGAGGGTGTGAGGTGGCGATCGGCCGGCTGCCTCTGGCTTCCTCATCCTCTGTTCACCACGGTGCGCCCTGGGGATGCTTGTCTGGTCCATCTTCGGAGAGCTAACGTTTCAGAACGGGCCCTCGCCCGGCAGTATATGGCCCCTCTGGGGCCTGGGCTTCTTCTCATTGTAGCTGTGAAGCTACACAATAAAATTTATAAGATTCAGCACTGGCTGGTGTGGCTCAGTGGGTGGAGTGCCTGCCTGTGAGCTGGGGGGTCAACAGTTCGATTCCTGGTAGGGGCGTATGCCTGGGTTTCAGGCCAGGTCCCCAGTAGGGGGACACGTGGGTGCAACCACACACTGGTGTTTCTCTCCCTTGCTCTTTCCCTTTCCCTCTCTCTGAAAATAAATAAATAAAATCTTTAAAATAAAAAATTATAAGATTCAAAGGAAACCAAGTATATTAAAATGCAGTTATCAAAATATGGAGAAAATGGGGTGGAGCAATATGTGTGCTTCTTTATTAATGCACTAAATAACAAGATTGAGCAGTGAGTCCGATACAACTACCACCACTTTGAAGCAGGGTTGAGCAGAAGTGACATGTCAAGAGCTCTGCTGAAGCCGCACTGGGCTTTGAAATGGCCCACACGCTCTCTGTGTGACCGCCACAGCTTGTCACTGACACGCATGATGGGAGGAAGAGCTAAGTTTCAAGCAAAGATGAAGGAGAATAAAGACGTGATTCTTTTCCCAACCATATTCCCAGATCCTCTGAATTCCGTCCAGGGACCCTTCAACCAGATCTGCAGACCCCAGGCCCTTCCTCGTAGCCAGAGAAAGTGGGGAAACAGACAGACGAGCTCCCCGGGGGGCAAAATGCAGGCAGGAGGAGGTCAGGAAGGAGCCAGTCATTGCGAGGACACCTGCGGGCTGTGGTAAAGGAGGGACGGGGCAGAGGCCAGCGTGCTGGGTGTGCGCGAGTGGGGAGAGGGTGGAGGCGTGAGGTCACAGAGTGTCGAGCCATGCTAAAATCCGGGATTCGTCCTTGGGATGGCGGGGCTGTGGGACCATGAGGACCTGAGAGGATGTGGTTTGACATTTTCAGAGGGTCGCTCTGGTGGCAGGTGGCAGATGGGCTGTGGGATAGGAAGACCTGTGAGGAGGCCACTGTACTCCCCCAGGCTCCAGGCAGAGTGGTAGCAGAGGGGTGGGGTGAAGAGGTCGGATTTGGGGCACATCTGTAAGGGAGGGCCGGCAGGAAAAGCCCCCATCTGCTGCAGTGTGATGGTGGAGCCTGGTTCCGCCCCTGTCCCCAGATGACAGGTGCCCTGGAGAAGCCAAGGAAGGAGGCAGGGACCACTGGGGACGGGTGGGGCGGAGGGAGCACCCAACGGTGCCCAGACTGGCCTCTTGGTTTCTCGAAGCTGACGCCCTCCTCCATGTGTCAGCACGCCTTTGCACGAAGCCTTCCCGCTGCATCCAGAGAGCGTGGGCTTTGCTGGATGACTGGCTCTGCCAACACCAGAGGCCCCTCAGGAGACTGCTTACCTGCTCTGCGGACACAGACGTGCTCTATTTATTTACTTCCCTGGCGGCTCAGGAATGTCCTCGGCAGTCCAAACACAGAGCTCTGGGCCTCTAGGGTCATCCCCCAGGACAGCTGCAAACCAGGAGGCTTTGTTTCAAACTGAAAACAAGCACCTTTGTGGACACTCAGAAAATGTCTGGTGACTGAATGAATGAGGTGGATGAGCAGGTAGAGAAAAAGCCAGCCCAGCTCCCCCTGAGTCAGTTCCCTCTGATTTACTTTGGAGTCCGGAGCTTCAGAGGCACCCGTGGGCCCATGTGATGGCAAGAGGCTGTCCCGGGACATCTCGGTTTGTCCATGCCCTGCCCCACGACCACAGGGCCGCAGGAGAGCTGGCGACATTACTCCTGGACAATCTGTCTGTACTGACACCCAACCTAGTGGGTGACAGTACTCTTTTCTCTGTACTTCACGGCCCACACCTTGTGGCCAGTTGGCTCTCTGGTCAAACAGGCTCTCTGGCACCCCATTTTGCCCTTCCCCCTCCCCACCAGCAAAGCTGTGTGGCGGACTTTAGACTCCCTCCCCCCAGGGGTCCTACAACCTCCCTTTGGAATGCTGCAAGTCTGGCCCGTCACCTGTTTTTGTACAGTCTGTGAGCTGAGAACAGTTTTTTATTTTTAAATGAGTAAAAAAGAATAGTTAGATAGGACAAGGGTCTCAAAGTCTGTGTGGCTCTTACTAAATGTTAATTTTGGTAAGTGTTAAAATGTAGCACAGTATTTTGCAGACACAGCAGTAAACAGGATGAGCTAACAGGACCTGAATAGGGTGAAACTAGCCAACAGCAAAGAAGAAATCAACATGTAATTGACCAAATCATGTATATAAGTAATGGTTAGGCCTCCCTTCCAGGAGACAGAGCTTTGGGTGCGAATCTCCTATCTCCTGTGTGTGCTGCAAGTATGAAAAGTTACGTGGCCACCACCACGACTCATCGGTAACACAGCACCTCAAGTGGCGCACTCCTTGAGTCCAGAACCATGACGAAATAAAAAACGTCTTGTAATGTAGAAATGACATGAAAGGAAAATTTCATTGTTTGTAAGTTTAATGTGTGTGTAGCCACGCATGTTCAGTTTAGGCACTGTGTTAGGACAGCTTTTGCACCACCGTCAGCAGAGCTGGGTGGTTCCGACACAAACTGCACACAGCCTGCAAACTCCCATGTCTACTGTCCGGCCCTTTTCACAGCACGTGTGCCTTCCTGGGCCTATAGCCCCATGGCCCACGGAGTCAGGGCTGGGAGTCCTTTGCAGGCTCCGCCACTCAGTGGCTGAGAGAGATTAGGTCGCCGCTTGAGGAATGAGTGTTTTCCTCCTTCAAGTCATACCTCCCACCAGGATCCATTTGAGAATTTCATGAGCTGGGCTTGAGTGGCATCTGGCATCAGTGGACACAGAATGGCACCTTTGGGAGGCTCACATGGCAACTCCCCAAAACAGCCTCACTCCTAGGCAGGTGTGGCACATTTCATTCTAGAGAAAGCAAGCCACCGACCACGATGGGGCCAGGCTGGCAAGTGGACAGAGCCGTATACCAGCTTGTCCTGAGAGGCACAGTAACTGATGAAGGCCCCTTGGCCTTGGACTGGGGAGGAGACCCCACCAGCTTGGTTTGGCTACTGCCTGCCTCAGGGGTGAGGGAAGGAAAGAGCATGGACCACAGACCATGGTCCAAAGAGCTCTGAACAGGTGGTCCCTGGGGGTCTCAGCAAGCCCTCCCCACCCCCTCTGCAGCCTACCGAGGACTCTGCTCTGTTGGAGTGGTGGGGGTGAACTCGCAGCACCCCCAACACCCCAGGTCTCTTGCTGAGCAACCGCCCAGCACTCTACCCCTGGCTGGCATCTCTCTACCCCCTCCCAGGCATCCATTACCCCTAACCACCTGCCCCCAGGGCAGGGCCATCTGTGCGGCTGCCCCCTGGAGCCCAGCAGCTAGCAGAGCTTGCCCAGCCCGGGCCATTGAATCCCTCCTCTGGCCTCCCACAGTGGCTTTATTAATTGTTTATATTGAAGTCTGCTAATTGGCAATAACCGGCATGCTGAAGTGTCTTTTAATTACCCCGTCTCAGGGCCCCCAGGCTGTGAAGTATTGGTGGATTCAATAAAGTGAAAAAGAATTAGCACACACACACCCCACCCCCATCCTCTTCATTATCGCTTAGCTAAACTGCCAACACCTGTCAGGCGAATGAAGCGGGACGGAAAACCCAGCCCTCCACCTGGTCCTGGCAGGAACCTCCCTGGGCAAGGTGAGAGGCGAGCTAGACCACACTAGGCATTGTACCCTGTCCCCCAGAGGCACCCACAGCTGTATACAGACCCGTAGATTCAGCTTCTGTTCTGTCCTAGAGTGCACCTGTTCAATCAATAGGCACCTCTTGAGCCCCTGTTCTATGCCGAGTGCTGTGCTCCCTGGGAACAGGGCAATAATCTGTCATGGCCTTGAGGAAACTGCAATCCAGGAGGGAAACAGACCAGTAGCCAGTTGCCAAACAGTAACATTAGGGCGAAGGCAGAGGCCTCTGTGGTGGGGTGCCATGGGGCCCAGGGACAAGGGCTCTTCTTGAAAGGCAGGGTGGGGAGTCAGAGAAGGCCCCGTGGTCCGTGCAGCTTCACCCCTTCCCGGTCGCATAGCATGGGTGCACATGTGAGCCCCACTCACCCTACTAAGGCACCCGGGGTGTCCTCAGGGCAGCTCTGTCACACTGCACTCCTGCGGCTACTTTGGCATCTGTTACTGGGCTTGGAGACAGGGCAGCAAGGGGAGCTTTGTAAACAGGCAGGGTCTGGGGCTAGGGCTGCGGCCTGGGGTGGGAGGGACCTCAGTGGGAACTGTGGCCAATGGCGGTCAGTAAGAGGGTCCTAGTACCTTCTCCTGAACAACACTCAGTGGCTCCCCACTGCCAAGATCTGCCATATCTGAGCAGGGTCTGTCTCTCCATCTTGAGTCTCTCCCTGGGGCCAGTGCTCCCACCTGCTTCCTGTCACACACACACACCCCCCCCATGCTCTTGGCATGAGGCAGGGCAGGGCTAGGCAGCTGCTTCCAGTCAGCCTCTCCACCTGCCCAAATGCCTCCTGTCCATTGTTCGAGGCCCTGCTTGGTTTCCTTTCACAGTGGAGGTGGGCATAGTGGTGGGGAAAGCAGTGGATTGGATGGGGTCTGTCCCTTGTTCTGCCCTTAGATTGGGTCTCAACCTCATAGGAGAGAGTGAGGGCCAGATGATGAAGGAGCTGCATCTGTGAGATGCCTGGGGGTGTTGACATGTGGACGAGCCACTTGGCCCAGAGCAGGGAACAGACCGCTTTCCTACTCTACGTGGAGAATGTCCATGTCTTGCTGAGGGTACCGCTGAATTGTCCCATATTGAGGGCATAGCCCAAAGCTTCCAGGACACGAGAAGGTGCTGCGGGCAGCTGGCAAGGGGCACCAGTTTGGGAGTCTCCCTATAGAGGGACTTCTGTAAGAAGCTGATAGACCTCATGGACAGATTTGGACAGATAAACCAAGGGTTTAAAGTTGATGTGACTTCTAGTCAAGATGGTGACATAGGTAAACCTGGTTCACCTCCTTGTACAACCACATCAAAATCATAACTAAACTATAGAACAACCATCAGCCAGAACTGTTAGAAATCAAATTGAATGGAAGTCTGACAAATAAGGAATTAAAGAAACTGCATCCATTCAGTCTGGTAGGAGGGGCAGTAGAAACTTCTAGAGTCCCAAGCAGTTCCTCTTAAAGAACCCACACACGACTTACTCTATGTATCTCTCTGAGCTCCAGCACTGAGGCAGCAGATTGAAAGGCACCAGTGGAATATGGGGAGGAACCTAAGTGTCTGGCATCAAGGCAAGAGCTGGGGGACAGCTCTCTCCCAAACAGAAAGGTGGGCAGAGGCCATTGTCCCTTTTCTAAACCTTCTCCCTACAGAGTGACAGAGCCTGCAGGTAGGTGCCATGTCTGAGACTTCCTCAACTTGCTCAACACTGTTTGCCCTGCCCTGGAGATCTCCTGAGACTGTCTCACCCAACTTATGGGCCCACCCAAATTGTTGACAGTGACTTTTCTATGTGAATGGCTCGCCTTGGCTCATGCTTTACAACTTCCTAAATCCTCTCAAACAAGCAACAGCTGGCCTCAGCAATCCCCCAGCACCTATACCCCTTGCTAAGTGGCCCCAGGCCTGGCACTAGCAGCACCCAGCCTAAATTCACAGCTTGGATTCGCCTGGGAATCTCCAAACACGGCACAAGTAGCAGCCATCTCAGAGTGCTTTAAAGTTCATGCAGGGTGACCCTGGGCAGAACACAGGTGGGACCTTACCTTGCTCTTCATCAGCCAGGAAACCCCAGAGCCTGCACATCCAGTGGACAGCTATAGACCAGGCTGGAGCACCACCACCCTGCTCCTGCACAGCTGATTCTCCACAGTGCGCAGAGGGTAATGGTTAGTGATCACAGCTAGTGCTTGCAGCTGACTGGCCTGGGTAAATCCCTCCCATTGACTTGCCAATAGCAATCAAGGCTCAACTACAAGAGGAGAGTGTACTCAGCCCACACAAAAGGTGCTCCTTGAATACCCAGCTTGGGTGAGAGGGGAGGCTGTGCCGCTGGACCCTATACGACACCTACTACATTAGGCCACACAACCAAGACAGGGAGTCATAACAGCTCTACCTAATATATAAAAATAAATACAGAGAGGCTGCCTAAATGAAGAGACAAAGACACATGGTCCAAATAAAAGAACCAATCAAAACTCCAGAAAAAAAGCTAAATGAAATGGAATCTTAAGCAATAAGCAATCTTTCAAATGCAGAGTTCAAAACACTGGTTATAAAGATACTCAAGGAACTTAGTAAGGACCTCAACAGCATGAAAAAGATCCAGTGAGAAATGAAGGATATACTAATTGAAATAAAGAACAATTTACAGGGAAACAACAGTAGAGTGGATGAAGCTGAGAATCAGATAAATGATATGGAACATAAGAAAGCAAAAAACAACCAATCAGAACAACAAGATGAAATAATCCAAAAAGTGAGGATAGTATAAGCAGCCTCTGGGGACAACTTCAAGTGATCCAACATGTGCATCATAGAGGTGCCGGAAGGAGATGAGAAAGAGCAAGTAATTGGAAATCTACTTAAGAAAATAAGAAAAAGAAAACTTCCCTGATTTAGTAAAGGAAATAGACATGCAAATCCAGAAAGCTCAGAGAGTCCCAAAGAAGATGGATGCAAGGAAGCCCACTCCAAGACACATCACAATTAAAATGCCAAAGGTTAAAGATGAGAGAATCTTAAAAAGCATCAAGAGAAAAGCAGATAATTACCTACAGGGGAGTTCCCATAAAATTGTCAGCTGATTTCTCAAAAGAAACTTTGCAGGCTAGAAGGGATTGGTAAGAAATATTCAGAGTCATGAGAAGCAGGGACCTACAGCCAAGACTGTTCTATCCAGCAAATATATCATATAGAAACAAAGGGCAGATTAAGAGCTTCCTAGACAAAACAACAAAACAACAAACAAACAACCCCCCCAAAACAACAAAAAAACCCTAAACTAAAAACTAAACTAAAGGAGGTCATCATCACCAAACCACTATTATATGAAATATTAAAGAGACTTATTTAAGAGAAAGAAGATAAAAAGTATGAACAATAAAATGACAATAAATACATATCTATCAACAGTGAAATATAAATAACAAACTAAGCAAACAAGAAGAAGAGAGACAGAACCATGGATACAGAGAATGTTTTGATGCTTGCCAGATGGGAAGAGGGTGTGTGGGGGAATGGGTGAAGAGGTGAGGGAACAAGAAGCACAAATAGGTAGTTACGCCCTTGGGGATGTAAAGTACAGTATAGGAGTAGCCAAAGTCATACACATGACCCATGGACTTGAACAATGACGTAGGGATTGCTTGTTGGAGTGGGAGGTGCTGGCTGCAGCTGGTAAAGGAGGAAAAAACTGGGACAACTGTAACAGCATAATTAATAAAATATGATTAAAAATAAAGTTGTGACAATATTTGTACCAGGAAGTTGCTACAGCGAATGGATTCCTCCTGTGTTATAACTGGTTATAGACCTGTCTCCTCTTCCTGACTGTGAGCTCCTTTGGGACAGGACTGGGTTTTATTTGCCCCCATGTGCTGGGCCGGGGTCTAACACCAAAGGGCATCTCACAGAGATGGTTCCACACCTCGTCTCTGTCACCCTGGGTCTGAGTAGACTGGGAGCCAACATTGACCTCTGGGCCTGGGGGCCTTGCCTGGTCCTTTCCCTGAATAGCCCTGCCCCCCGGGGGGCTGTGATCTCTCTCCCTGGCTCGGCTACTCAGGTGACCTCCTGTAGCTCCAACGGGGGCTACTGCATACTTGACCCAGGCACCTGAGAGGGAGAACAGAGGAGAGGCTGGGCTGTCCCTTGGACACACCCCTTTTCATGAGAGCAGCTCTGGGCTGGCCAACTGGCAGCTCTGCACATCCAGGGCTCATGTCTAGGGCACCTCTGATACACGAGTGACCCCGGTCAGGCACTTCCTCTAACTTCCTCACTGGTCAAACTAGCATCATAAGTCTGACCTTGCAATGTCCCCTTGGAGGATGGGTGGCTCCCCATTGCTTATGGAATGGGAGCCCAGTGTCTCCTGGGGGCATTGAGACCCCGGGGCCAGGCCCAGCTGCCTTTCCAGCCTGTCCCCATCTTCCTGCACTGGCCCTCCACATTCCAGTCTGGGGAATTTCTGGCTGTTTCCTCAAGGTACTGCTCTTCCTTACTTGTTTTTGCTTTCTTCTCAGTCTAGAATAGTAATTTTTCAACTGGTGTGCCACAAGAATTTTTAAAACATGCAATACCTGACTAGTCAGGGGCACTGACCTCTTTTTTCTTAGATTGTCAAATTAAAAAATGACAACAGCCAACATAACAATAGCCATTCAGTGTGAGTGAATCAAAATGACACCTGTTTTTTGTTAGAAAAATATAATACATTTTTTTCGTGTGCTGCAGAATTTTAGGAATTAGTTTATGTGCACCATGAGATGAAAAGGGTTGAAAATTGCTGATCTAGAATGCTCTTCTGTCTAGCAAAATTCTTCTCATCTATTAAGACAAGTCTTTGACTTTCCTCTCATATCCTGTATCAATACATACCCTGTACACATACATACCCTGCACACTCTCCATTTGGGACACCCCCTACCTGTCATCATCCCCATTATGCTGAAAACCTCTGGAGGAGCCATGTCTCATTAGCTCTGCATCCCCAAGACATGCACAGAATGGGTGCATGGGACCTGTTAGCCAAAGGAGTGAGGTAGGACCAGGTGGTCTCTGACCCTGTGATCCAGCTACGGAATCCTGATGAGGGTGGTCTTCGTGTATATCTGGGAAGAGGTGGGAAGTGGCACCCAGGGGTAGGGAGCAAGGGAAGTTGTGTCCTTGGAGGATGGCCTCAGGCCTTGGAGCTCTAATATAGGCACACTGCCCCACTGCTCCAGGGCCTTCTTATTAGGTCCACCATGAGAGTCACAGGATTAGAATGTGAATTCAGTAGAATTATATTTGACCGGGAGTAACAGAGACAAAATATCAATAAATTAAGCAAGATAAAAGTGTATTCATCTCTTAGGTAAAGTAGTTCAAGAACGATGCAGCAGCACTGCTCTAAGTGGGACTGCTCAGGGACTTTTTTCCCCCTCAATACTCTGCTATACATGGTCTTTATTCCAGGGCCAGCTCAGTCCAAGATTGCTGCTGCAGCTCCAGCCATTTCATCCTCATTCCATCATCAGAAAGGAAGAAGGGATGAATAAGAAGAGGCAAAGTGTGTATGCCAGTTGTCTTTAAGCAAAATTCCTAAAAGCTTAGTCATATGACCACTTCTAGCTGCAAGAAAAATGTCTTTACAGACTACTAGCAGAAGGGATGACCAGGTACTGGGGTAGGAATAGCAGATTTTTCCCAGTGGTCAGCTTCTGATTCAGCAAGCTCTCCCTTCTCACCTGCTCCAAGCTGAATCCCCTGGAGGCACATGGGATGGGAACTCTTCTGGCCCTCCGGACATGACCTAATGGGGAAATAGTGCTAGTCTGCCTGCCCTGGGAGCCCCTGGCCCAGGGTGGAGTGAGCTCGTGAGGCCTACTGGGCCCAGTGGCCAGCTAGTCAGAGGGCAACTTCTCAGGCCCTGCTGGCCCTCTTCCCACACCCCTGGTCTCCAGGTCCTGGCGCTCAACTGCCCCAGCTCCACTGTTCCCGGGGGACAGCTCCTGATGAAAGCAGGATTGCCACCTGCCTTTCTTTTCAACCGTCAGTATTTATTAAACACCAGGGCACTCGACACTGGGCTGGGTGCTAGAGTACAAAGGAGCTTGAGAAGTCTGCAGGTGAGTTGGGAGAGGTGTACACAGGTCACTGCAGAGACCTAGGAGGACACAGTGGGGCTCATCCCCTGGACCTGCAGGTCCTAGGCAAGTCACCCCTCCCACCCCTCCCCACAGAGGTTAAGTTCAGGAATACCAGGGTGAACACACCTATCCCCTATTCAATGCCTTTAATTCATTTCTAAAAACCCTGCCCCTGGATGAAATGCTTTAAAATAAAAAATTTTAAAAATTATTTTAATGAAAAATTTACAGTGTGTTCTATTTCATTCAAGGTACTCAATTTCTCAGATAAAAAACCCCATAGTAATAAAACAAGAAAAACAAGTTTATGTAAACAATAAACAACAACCTGAAATTAATCCAGTACTGTGGTTTGTACGACCCAGTAATGTGATGAAGTTCATATCTTTAATGCAGAAGAGGCACAGTGCTGTGCCCTGAGGGAGGAGGGAGGGGGCATCTCTGAGGACTGACTGAGACAGTGACTTTTAGGGCTCCTGGTGATCTTGCACAGAAAAATACAGTTGTAGCAGAGAAAAATAATGCCAAGGCAAGGAAAAGGCTCACAGAGAGCCCTTCTGAACATGTGAACACAGCTACGTACATAGGCAGCAGCCCGGGGAGCAGCGGAAGTCCCTCTCCTACACCGCCTGGTGCATGATAACAAAGCAAAGCCGCGCGGTCCTTGCAGACACAGCATGCGACTCAGACGTGTTCCACGTGTCAATCTCTGCCCAGAGATGGCAGAGTCCGGAAAACAGATGGCGAGTGTGTCTTCGTCTGAAGCCATAATGCAGAAATATCTCTTTGTAGAGTATATTTAATTAGTGGGCTTTGGGGCAGAATGTTTGTACAGGCAGGCCTCATTTTATTGCGCTTTGCTTAATCATGCTTCACAGATGTTGCATTTTTCACAAATTGAAGGCAAAACTCTCCACCAGAAAAGATTGCTGCTCACTTCATTGCAATGCTCTGGAAGCAAACCCACAGTATCTCTGAGGTGAGACAGGCTGGTAAGCCAGGACAAGTGCAGCAGGGAAACTAAGACAGATGGTTAAATGGCCAAGCAGTTTACAGCCATCTAGTAAATTGCAACATCCTATCTTCCTGAACCAAGGACACTTAAGAGTAAATGGTTTACACTTCTCCTCAACCAGAAGGCAAATGGCTTAAATCACCCTACTCAGGGAGATAGGTGGCAGAAATCCAATTAGTGCCATTTGCCAACCACACCCAAGGACAGACCGAGTTAAGGGAATAAATCTCATTTTGGTGCATCAGCATAAATCTGATGAATATTCCGTTGGATCCTCCCTAAGACCTCCACTAAACTCCCAGCCTTTAAAACCCTCAGGAAGAAGGCCCTGGCTGGCTGGCTCTGTTTGTTGGAGCATCGACCCGCACACCAAAATGTGGGTTCTATTCCCAGTCAGGGCATGTACTTAGGTTTCAGGTTCCATTCCTGGTTGGGTGCATACAGGAGGCAACCAATCAGTGTTCCTCTCTCACATTGGTGTTTCTCTCTCTCTTTCTTCCTCTCCCTCTAAAATCAGTAACACACCCTTGGGTGGGGATAAAAGAAAAAGCTAAAAAAAAAAAAACCCCATCAAGTTGAAGGACCCAGGGCACATCCTCCCTCCTGGGAGCACACCCAGGCCTTTCTTCCCTGGGTCCCCTGAGACCTGCAACCAGAGGAGCAATGGACAGCGGCAGCTGTCCTGGGCTTACCCCCTAAACCTGTCCCAAGGCCCCTTCTCTCTGACTTCCCAGTGAGCTAAAGCAGCCCACCAGGGCCCTCCCTTGTTTCACCACCCCCAGCCTTCGTAAACGTACCCTTAAAGTCACCTGGACTCGTGCTGTGACACCTGCCCTACACGCAGTCAAGCACCCACACCTGCAGGCCCGGAGGCCCGGCCCCCTTTCTGGAAGCAGAGGTGGGCCTGTATAACAAAGGTGGGGTGGGGGCAGTGGTGGGGGTGAGGAGCCACTTCTGTATGAAAAGCTGTGTGAGAGGCAGTAGGGCAAAGTCTCTGACTGCAGGGCCTGAAGCAAAAGCTGTATTTTCCCAGGACTTGGTTCCCAGGCCTCCGGCCTTGTCTGTAGGTGTCCTCTGCGGCCCCAGGTGCCTGCTGTAGAGCCGGAGCTTGGAGGAAAAGCCAACCCTTGGGGAGGTGAAGGGTGCACCCCTGAGAGCCCTGGAGAAACAGAGCTGAAGCTGAAGCTCTTAGGTTTTCTCCACTGCCCCTGCCCAGAGGCCACAGCTCCCTCCCCCCTCCCAGCTAGCAGAGGCCCCAGAAGAGGAAAAATTCCATAAATGTGGTTAGAATATGAGAGTTTATAAGATTCAGACCAAAATATGGGACTATGATTCTATAATCAAACCTGGTTCTTCTCCCCTCCACTATCCCCTGTGCAAAGCCTGTCCCCTGGAAAGCAGAAAGGATAGGCAGGAACAAGGTTCCCAGTGATAGCAAAGGGCTGCTTGATCCAGCTTCACCTGAAGCTGTTAATTTTGCATATTTTAAAATTATGTGAGCCTTTCTACTGTTTCATTCAGTGTTTTCTGTTACTTGCGACTAAGTATTCCTTCCTGTCTCTGCTGCAGGGTTTCAAGGCTCATTCTCATGTGGAAGCTGAGCCCTGACACAGGTTATGCACTTACTGTGGATGGAGTGCTGCTGGCTGCACATGGCGTAGGGCCGGGGGACCAATGGCATCTGATTCATGATGGACATCTCAGGCTGCCGAGATGACTCAGGGTCATGTGTTCAGTTTTTCTAGAGCCCATGGCAAGAACCTGTTTCCTCAAAGGAGAAGAGTTACTTATTCAAAAGCACTAAGACTCCATCGGGACTTCCCCCCGGGGGTTGCTGCAGTGAGCCCACGCAGCACTGTGACTGGCCTGGATGCCCGGAGCACTGCTGGACAGGAGCTGAGGACAGAGAGGCCTGCACTGTTCAGGACCCGCAAATCCTGATGTTGACAGGTTGACCTTGAGGCTGCTTTTGAAATCCAAAGAAGGCTGTGGAGCATTGTGCCTCCTTTTCAGAGGTAAGAGGGTCTGAGCTGCAACAAATTCTCCTTCACTTGGAAGAGAGTATTCTAGCTCACTCCAGACCATGGACCTGTGGGATCCCCACTGAGGGGGCAGGTCCTGAATTACATCACCTACAAGAACCTCAATTTTCTCTCAGGAACTTGAGAAGCCACCCTGGAGCGGGTAAGGTCCCACTGACCTAGTGCAGAGTGAATACTGGAGGGAACTGCGTTATCTCAGATTCCTGAAGTGCCTCTCCTCCCTGCAGACCATGTGGCATTCCTGTTCCCCGGAGTTAGAGTCAGTCAGTACACATTTACTGTCTCCTCCACCTCACCTGTGCTCAGCATTCCAGATGAAGGGCAGCAGCTGGACAGAAGGCTCACCGAGTCCTCTGTTCACTATTCGCCGAGCAGGTTCTTATCAGAGGCCCTGCCCACTGCTATGTTTGTGAGGGTTTCATTTGTAGGCTCTGTTGAGGCCTCAGCAGGCTGCTGTCTCACTCTATCCGTAGGGACCCTTGGTCGCTTGCCCCCCTGGAGGGATCTCTGCCCCGGGAAGATTACCAAAGCACCATCCCCCAATTTTCACATAACATCACCTGTGTGGGGTTCCTCCCACCCACCCCAAGATTAAAAATCACACCCAACAGCAGCCCTTCTGCCAAAACTCCTGGAGGCCACGCTGAGCCCATTGCGAAGAGTTGGGAGGTACCGCTTACTGAGCAGTTTGATTGTTACTGGCGTGTTTCACGTGCGGCCATGGGAATGTGCTTTGCCTAGTGTAGTGCGTGTAATTGGCCATGGCCCCTGCTGCTGCTCTCTGAGTTCTCCCCTGGTGTGTGTCCAGGCCGCATTTCCCTGGGCCGCACCCAGCCTGACTGGGCTGATAGGGATAACCAGGCAGCCCATTCTGTGAGACATGGGATTCCTTTTACGGGCAGCTTTGGCTCCATCACCCTGCTGCTGTCTGGGACTCTTGCTTCCTGACCTGCCTCCCTCACTCTGTCCTTCCCATCGGTCAGACTTCATGGTGATGTGATGGCCCTTCCCACCCCCTCTACCTCCCTCCACCATTTTCCCTCGTGGATGTTTTCTAATCCTTTCTTGATGTCTAGTTCCCAGAGGATTCAAACTCACACATTCCCTATCTTAAGTGGATAAGAGGCTCACAAATGTTTGTTACATTATTCCTATTCTTTTTTAAAAAGATTTTATTTATTTATTTTCAGAGAAAGAGGGAAGAAGGAAGAAAGAAGGGAGAGGAACATCAATGTGTGAGAGAAACGTGATCAGTTGCCTCTTGCGCGCCCCCAGCTGGGGGCCTGGCCTACAGCCCAGGCAAGTGCCCTGCCTGGGAATCAAACCAGTGGCCTTTTGGTTTACAGACCAGCAATTAATCCACTGAGCCACACCAGCCAGGGCTGTTACATTATTCTTTATACCTCTTGGATACCTGAGATATGGTACCAATTTTTGATTGAAAAAGACGGGGATCCTCACTGACAGCATCCTCATGGGAAGTAGGAAGGCAGAGTGCCATGGAATTGATAGATCCGTTCAGCATTCCCATCTCTAGGAGTTTTACTTTCCTTCCTCTAATTATGCCAGGGATTTTCTGGTCCTTTTAAGCCAATTAGTGGGGATCATCATTTGGTCCAGATTCTCATTAGTGACTTCTGTAAAATGTTGGAACTCCTGCCAGCTGCCTGAGAGAGCACCCTGACTGCAAAATTTCTGGGAACGACACTCACACCAACAAACATAGCCCAATCCACACTTCCGTCCTTCACAGCCTGATCGGGGCACCCTCACACGTATTCCTTGTACCCTGGAAATATAAACTAGTCAATTCCCACAGTTCTTTCTGGGTACCACTCTCTTCTACCCTGGGTCCTGCTTTGCATCATCCAGGAGAAGCACTGAGGAGCGGGGCAGTAAGCTACTTAGGGACTGAGTGTCGTTCCAGTCCTCTGCAGTCTTCCCAGATATTGCCATTCTGACAGGATACTGATGTTGTCGGACAATGCCCTCCCTTTCACAGAAGGGGCCTGGTGAGGTTGTGGATTCAACTGACCCTGTAACTCAGTAAGTTCGAACTCAGTCTCTAAGTTCAGTCTTCAGCAACTTCAGCTCTTCGGCTATATGCAATACAAGATTCTTTCAGCTGGTCCTATAATGGCCTTGAATTTTGTTCTGCGTCTTAAGGCAGACATTTTGACTTGAGCCTGTCATTTTCTCTCTTTTTTTTCTTTTAAGTGTCTTTTTAAAAATATATTTTATTGATTATACCATTACAGTTGTTCTATTCCCCCTTTTATTCCCCTCCACCCTGCACATCCCCTCTCCCACCATTCCCCCCCTAGTTTATGACCATGTGTCTCAAGTCCTTTAGATTCTGTATTTCCCCTACTATTCTTGCCCTCCCCCCGTCTACTTCCTCCCCACCGCCTATGCTACTTATTTTCTGTACCTTCTCCCCCTTTCTCCTCCTCCCACTCCCCTGTTGCTAACCCTCCATGTATTCTTCATTTCTATGGTTCTGCTCCTGATCTAGCTGTCCTCTTGGTTTGCTTTTGTTTTAGGTGTGGTTGTTAATAACTGTGAGTTTGCTGTCCTTTCACTGTTCATATTTTTTATCTTCTTTTTCTTAGATAAGTCCCTTTAACATTTCATATAATAAGGACTTGGTGATGACGAACTCCTTGAATTTGATCTTATCTGAGAAGCACTTTATCTGTCCTTCCATTCTAAATGAAAGCTTTGCTGGATAGAGCAATCTTGGTTGTAGGTCTTTGGACTTCATGACTTGGAATACTTCTTTCCAGCCCCTTCTTGCCTGGAAGGTCTCTTTTGAGAAATCAACTGACAGTCTGATGGGAACTCCTTTGTAGGTGACTGTCCCCTTATCTCTTGCTGCTTCTAGGATTCTCTCTTTCATTTTAATCTTGGCGAATGTAATTATGATGTGCCTTGGTATGTTCCTTCTTGGGTCCAGCTTCTTTGGGACTCTTTGAGCTTCCTGGATTTCCTGGAAGTCTATTGCATTTTCCAGATTGGGAAAGTTCTCCTTTATTATTTGTTCAAATAAGATTTCCACTCGTGACTGTTCCTCTTCCCCTTCTGGTACCCCTATAATTCAGATGTTGGAACATTTAAAGATGTCCTGGAGGTTCCTAAGCCTCTCCTCATTTTTTTGAATTCTTGTTACTTCACATTTTTCTGTTTGGTCATTTCTTCCTTCCTCTGGTCCACTACCTTGATTTGAGTCCCAGTTTCCTTCCCATCACTATTGGTTTCCTGTGCATTTCCCTTCATTTCAATTAGTTTAGTCTTCATTTGTTCCTCTAACTTGTGACTAAAATCAACCAGTTCTGTGAGCATCCTGATCACCAGTGTTTCAAACTGTGCATTTGAGAGGCTGGCTATTTCTCGGTTGCTTAGAGTTATCGGCTCTGGGGCTTTGAGTTCTTGAGCCATATTTTGGACTGTTCATGCCTGTTATGTATGAGGAGCAGAGCCCTAGGTGTTCACCAGGGTGGGGGAACTCAGTTGCTGGGTTGTGATGCTGTATATAGGGGCGGGGTTAAAGAGGAGCAATGGCAGTCCCCTCTGCGGTCCCCTCCTCTGGGCCTCTGCGGTCCCCTCCGCTGGGGCCTGCACAGTCTGTCTGACTGTGCATGAATGTGTGACCGCGGTCAGCCCACTGCCTTACACCCTCACTGAAACCCAGTGAGGGCCTGCACGGTCTGTCTCACTGCTCACTGCTCACTCTGCTGGTTTATCTGCGCAAGAATGTGTGACCGCAGTCAGTCTGCTGCCTTGCGCCCTCACTGGGTCTGCCCGTTGCTACCCTACACCTGGGATCTGTCCACAGCTGCCTGGGTGCCTGGGGTCGGGGGATCTCCTGCCCGACCTTGCTCTGCTGCTGGCTCTGCCCCTCTTACCAGTCTGGTTGAACGGTTCGTGGGTGTCGGACTTCTATATAGTTCAATATTCTATTCTTTGGCTTCGTCTTTGTTTACTAAACCTTTGTTGTATTTAAAGATTTTATTTATTTTAGAGGGGGAGGGAGAGAGGAAGAGAAACATCAATGTATGGTTGCCTTTTGTGTGTCCCCTGCTGGTAGTTAGCCTGCAAGGAACCGGCCTGCAACCCAGGCATGTGCCCTGACTGGGAATCGAACCACGATCGTCTGGTTCGCAGGCCTGCGCTCAATCTACTGAGCTACGCAAGCCAGGGCAACCTTTGTTGTATTTAAACTTGGTTGTGGGAGAAGGCACAATGTTTCCACCTATGCCTCCATCTTGGCAGAAGTCCGAGCCTATCATTTTCTTGCTTTAAATTATCTAATGTTAGAAACCGTCATCCAGCCTCTAGTCCCAGCATTCCTTACCCCTTACAAATTGGCCCATGGCAGCTGCTATGAGTCTTCCACTTTCGGCTGACACGTGGTCCCAAGTGGCCGGAGGGTATGACGTGACTAGCTGTCCACCACTGTGCACCATTGGTATCCTCTGTCCTGTTAAGCAAGCAGAGTCCTACTGAATTTGGGCACATGGAGTTAGCAAAACCAATTCCAAGCAGCTCACGTATCCCTGCAGGTGTTTCATCAATCCCACACCTGGTACTAATTTTTGAATTGGAATTATTTGATTGTGAGAACCAAATATTGACTGTGAAAAGCGAAACAAGAACAGGGGCTTCACTGAAGAGACAGTGCAGCAGGTCACAGAATGGGAGGAGAAGTTAGACCGCAGGCCTCAGGATGGCAGCCGCGGGCAGTCTGGGGACCTGAGCAGCATGGACAGCTGTCTAGGGCACCGCCACAAGGCGCCTCAGCTCTCAGCACCTTCCATCCAGGGCATCTCCACTAGAGATGCAGATTCTTGAGAGAGATTCTGATTGGCTAGATGGGGTCAGGAACTGAACCCTATGGTGAGGGACAGGCATACTGATTGGCCACCTCCCAGAAGAACATGGTTGCCAGGGAAACTGTGCCCTCCCCCAGGGAAATGCTCCTAGTCAGACAAAACCAGAATATGGATTCCACACACCACTTCCTTTTAGTTCTGAGCCTTCCACATTCTGTCCCCTCTTCCTGGAGGGCTCTGTTCTCCTGTAAGTGTGGCATAGATGTCACCTCCGCTAGGAAGCTTCCATGAGTTTCCAAGCCTGGTAGAAGTCCCCTTCCGAAGTGATTTTGCAGCATTTCTCCCCCTGTGCTGTCATTGTATGTTTACCTGTCCTTCTCTCTCACTGGACTGTGGGCTCAATGATAGTGGAGATTGTTTGCTTTGCTTATAGTTATAACCCCAAAGTCGACACCATTCACTGCACATAGTAGGTCCTCTATAGCTATTTGTTGCGTAAATAAAGGGCGAGGGCCTAGCTCTTTCACTCACCCTCTGTGACCTCAGGGAAGGTCCACCCCTCTGAGCTTTAGTTTTCTCGTTCATGAAGCACAGAATTGCAGTAGATCTCACTCAAGGATAGTTTGATGGCAGGAAGTAGAAATCCACTCAAGCCTCCTCTACGGGGTGGGGGTTGTTGTGAGGAATCAGGGTGTCCGCAGAACCCAGGGCCTTTGCCAGGAGCTGGGAAGTGTCAGGAAGTGGCCCAGACACCTGGTTCACTGCTCCCTCCTGGGGCCACGCTGTCCCTCACGCCTGCCCCTTCTTGTGCTCCAGGCTCCTTCTTCTGTCCCTGTCCGTGGATGACAGTGGTCCTTCTCTTCAGCCTGTGTGGCTTGGGTCCCTCCAGCTACCACATGACAGATTGAGCTCTCTGGGAGGCAGACTGTGAGAGGGAGTTTATCACGGAGGGTGTGTACCTGGAATGTTCTCAGGACTGACACCTGCGGGAGGAAAGGGGAGGATGCAGGCGCTGGCAGAGGGAGAAGATTGACCAGTTGTGAGACTGTCCCCAAAATGTTCTCAGCTGATTTCATGGGAAGCTCTGGACCTGGAATAGTGAGGGGGCCAGGCCTTTAAACCACGCCACCCCCACCCTCCCACATTAGTCACTGGGTGTCAGCTGCCCAGGAAGGAGTGTGTGACCTTGACAAGGCAGCTCTCTTCAAAGGAGGCAGTCCTTGAAGGGGCAGCCACTGAGAGATGTCTTGTGACTCATGTGGACATTCCTGAAGCTAGAGGACTGTGCCCTTCCTTCCTAAAGGAGGATCTGGGAAGCACATCACAATGTTCCCCACACAAGACCAGGTCCCAGGCTTGGTTCATGTTCTCCAGCATGAATCTGGCTCAGCTCTTGGTCAGGTGTCCTCTCTAAAGCCACAGAGCTGTGTTCAGGTGGCTGCCAAGTTACTTGGGACAAACAGCCCTTCAGCTAGGGATGGGAGGGAACTGAAAAGAGGCTGTAGCACGCAGAGCCTCCAAACATACCGTCCATAAGTTCAGCGACAGGTGGGACAAGGTTGCTAAGATCAGGGGCTCGGGAACCACAAGGCTTGTGCTGGAATCGAGGCGTGCAGCCAGCAGTGAGTGACAGGACGTGGCGGTAAGAGGCTTCAACAGAGGAGGGCGTTATTTGGCTCATCCCAGAGCAGCCAAGGCAGTCCTGGGCTGCTGCAGTGGCTTGAAGGTATCACTGGGGACCTGGGATCCTTCTATTTTCCTGCTCCATCATATTTAGTATGTCGATTTTGTCATCATCATTATAAGGTGACTGCTGTGCCTCTAGCCATCACATTTCTGTTCCCCTTAAATAAGGGCAAGGGCAAAGGACAACCAGAAAGGAGTGGGACAGAGGAGGGCAAAGGGTTGTCCTCTAGCTAGGCGTCGTCATTTTATTTGGGAAGGAATGCCTGCTCCAGGGACTTTCACGGGTCACTCACTGGTCAAAATTATGTCATGGGGCTGCTCCTAGAGCCAGAGAGCCTGGGAAGGTGAGCATTTCAGCCTTCTAGCCATAGAATAAGGGGAGGAAGGGAAAGAGGGCTTGGCGATAGCTTTTGAGTGGTTCGCCCACTGTGTGGGCCACAGCTGCCTACTGCCTGCATGACCCTGGGCAAGCCATGTACCCTCCAGCCTCAGTGTCCCCACCGATAAAATGGAGATGATCACAGTAATTACATATTAGGTGAGTTCATGCAGCAGCACCTGGTCTGGGAAACTCTCAACTGTTAGCTGGTATCATGGCTGATGACCCCCAGTTCCCGGGGTGACCTCTGAGGCACAGTGGCGGTGTGATGGCAGTGAGGCACTGGTCAGCACGGGTCCCTGAGGTGCAGGGGACACGCCAGGTGGGGCCAGGATTTGTTTCAGTCCAGGTGTTGGGGTCAGAGACGGGGCCCCAGGGTTGGGGATGCAGCTGGGCGTGGGTGTGTCCCCGTGCCCTGGGGTGGGGCAAGGAAGCCTTCAGCTTGAGGGCTGGGGCCGCCCAGTGGGAGGGTGAAGGCAGTATGTGACAGGTGGGCTGGGCCCCCTCTGGCAGTCACAGAGTCACAAATCTCAATGAGTGAGATTTGGCCCCGGGGTCCCAACGACTCATTGTTCTTCTTCACTGTTGGGGTATCAGAGCAAACAGACTGTGATCAACTTTAATAATAAATTGTTTTGATTTGATGAACCAAAATGGCAAAAGAGAGGGAAATACATATTGTTTCCCACCATAGACACAGTGGTTAATCTCAGCTTTGTAACCCTGTCCGGTGGTGGCTTAAATAGTTAAGTGCAGGGCCCGGCTACGTGGTGCCTCTTCTGTGAGCCTGGCTTGTTCACAGAGGAACCAACGGCCCGTGTGGCCGGGTACTCTGCTTCCCAAGTGCAGGTGCCCTCGGGGACCTGGCCAGTGTGTGGGCCAGGTGCCAGGTGGGCTCAGGTCATGCAGGCAGCCCCCACAACTGCAGAGGGGAACACACATGCCAACACACACCTCCCACGGAGCCACACACAGTTCGGGCAGGAAGGAAGCCCTCCCACCCCAGCACTGGGCGCCCCGTCACATGTGGGTCCTGGCCTCTACCCACACTGGCTTGGGAGCCAGGTGGCCTGGACCCCTCCCCTGAAACTCCCAGCCTCAGTTTCCCCCTCAGAGATATGGGCATTGGAACAGGCCTCAGAGGGCTTCAGGTGGCAAGCTCTTCGTGAGCCACCCAGCCTTCCACTGAGGCTTGCCTCGCTTTGGCTCTCTCGCTCCCTCCCTGTGACCCCCGCCACTCTCCCACCAGCCGACTCGAGTTCACTGCATCTGTTCTCAGAAAACGACCCAGTTCCCGATGACCTGGCTGCACACACATGTTCTATGTCTTCTCCCAAAGGGGGTGCAGCTTGAACCTTTTTCTTCATCAGGTCCTTTTTGGGCACCTGGTGGAAAGGTTAAGAGCCCAGTTCTGGAGACCCACCATCATGTCTGTGTGATCTTGGGCCAGTTAATTTACCTCTCTGTGCCTCAGTTTCTCCACGTATAAACGGGGGCATGGCAGCTGGGTCACTGGGCTGTTGTGAGCATCACTGACAGTGTAAGTCAGGTGGCGCTGTGCCTGGCTGGCAGTGAGCACCCGGAAGTGCCAGTAGTCTTAGGAGTGGCAGTGGGTAATGGGGACAGGTGAGGGGTCCCCTAGATCAGGAAGGGCCAGGCAGGGCCAGGCAGGGTGTCTCAACTGTGGCTGCCTGTGGGAAGCACCTGGTAAACTGGTAGCACATGGACATCCCTGGCAAGGCGCTCCCTGGACTGCTCCAGCCAGCATGTCTGGGTGCGAGTGCACAGGACATCAGTGTCGCTGGAACTCTGCAGGTGGTTCTCGTGTGCAGCAGGGCTGGAACCGCCAGGCGAGAGAATTGTGTGGAGGCGGCAAGTCTAGGTGACAGGCCACTTCAAATGGGGGGCCGTGCAGGATTCCCAGCTGAGCACAACTGCCAGAAGGCTTCCTGGAGGAACGGGAGAAGAGGTGAGGGGATGGGGGAGGTGCAGTGGCTGAGGGTGGCAGGGGCTTGAAGGCACAGGTGGCGGTGGGCCACCCCCTCTGCTGTCTACCTGCTGCCTCACCCTCCTGGTTCCCTCCAGCTGCTAATGCCCTTCCGCTCTCCTGTCCCACGCCCCGTGTTCCAGCTGTTGCCTGCCTCCTTAAACGAAGGCAGGTTGCTGCTCAGCTCTCGCCCAGCACTCCTGACAGGGCCATTGATATTCCAGGGAAGATTAACTTCTCTCCCTCCCCTAGAACCGCTGGGCGTTGCCTGACCTGACGGATCAGGGCCTCTGGCTCCCAGGCAGACCCCCCGCTGAGGTCACCTCTGGAGCTTTGGTGCTTTCCTGCCTCTGTGGGCTCTTCCAGGTTTCACCTGTGAAAGTAGAACAAGGATGAGAGGGAGTGCAAGGGAGGCTGAGTGGAGCCCTGCTCAGTGCTGGGACTCTGCATGGAATTGTATGGGGTCTAATTTGGCTCTTCTATTTGGCTCAGAGAATGCAAGGGATCTACCTAGAGTCATGTGGCTGGAGTGGAACCCAGGACTTCTGACTTTTGCCCCAGGGATCTTTGGGGCATATAGGACTCCAGGGTCCTTACTCCCTCCCCAGGCCTCTGGCATGGGGCAGAGGTGTGACAAGAACTGTGTTCTTTGGGAGCTGCTGGTGAGGCAGGAGATTTGGTCGGCCCTGCCCTTCTCACTGGGGGCCCCCACCTGGACCTGCTGCCCTTGGGAGTGAACCACCCACATGGGCTGGGCGAGACCAGTGGCGCTGCCGCAGGAGGCCCAGGCCTGGCTCCTCCCCCAGAGGTGGTCTCTGCTAATTTCTTCCCTGCCTAGTGGTAGCAGAGGCTCTGAAGGAGGAAAGTGGGAAGCAGCAGAAAAGGGAACTGAACCCCTGAAGACTAATTGAAAGACACCCCTCCCTTGAATCCCATTTATTCTCTGCCCACCTCTAGCTCCCAATCATGAGTGGACATGTACGTCACTCCAGTCCCACACTGTATCTACCTACCACACAGCTTACACTACATCACCCCCCCCCCCAATAACACACACCATACGCCACACACCCTCATGCATCCTATGCACACACTCAAGTGCACACAAAACTCATCCATTTCTGGGCTTTCGGTCAGCAGTATATGCAGCTGATGCCAAACTCTGGGTCTCTGGACACAGCTCTGGATTCCCGTCTGGTTGGCAGGGCAGCCCTGACGAAACCTGCTTCCTGGTGGTCATGCCTGTACAGTCCTGTCCTCTTGAACCTGTGCGGGCCCAAAGCACATGGCAGAGTGATGTTGCGTGACCTTGAAGGCTGGAGCAGTAGAAGCCTTGTGACCCCTGCCTGCGTCTCCTGGCAGGCTCACTCCCAGATACTTCTTGGAGCCCAGCATGCACGCTGTGAGCAGCTCAGGTCCTGCCAGCAGCCGGGTTGAGCTTCCAGCCATCGCACACACTCCTCTTGTCTTGTGTTCCCCGCACACATCCAGGGTTCACACCATCCCACCCTTGAGGCCTCCTTCTCTAGGACTCTTTTCTTGTATTTTTGCAGCTAAATATAAAGAATCTCACCTATTTTTCCTGAGGGAACCAGCTCCTCTATCCAGGAAAGCTCTTGCCTCTCCAGGCCTCGGGCCCTGGCGCGTGCGCCCCCGCCTGCCCGGCCCCACGGGGATCACTGCTCCTCGCCCCTCTCATGGTAGGCGAGGCTGGCTCTTTCTCGTCTGTCAGGTCTCAGCTGAGATGTCAATTCCCCACAGAAGGTAAAATGGTGAGACTTTGGAGAACAAAGTCTTTTAAAAAGTTACATTTATCATGGGACTCAGCAAATCTACCCCCCAGCACTACTCAAGAGAAATGAAGACACATCCTCACGAAGACTTGTGTGTGAAAAGTTCGCAGCAGCTTTATTCACAGCAGCCAAAGACGGGAGGCAACCTGGTTGTCCCTTGGCGGGTGAGTAGAGGGACAATGTGTGGTCTGTCCATACAACGGAGCACCATTCACCAAAAAGAAGGCATGGACTATTGGCACATGCCGCAACACGGGCCTTCAAAACAGAGTAAGAAGTTGAACATGACATCGTATGGTGACCCAGTAGGACATTTCCAGGAAGGCAAATCTGTAAAGCGAAGCAGAGCAGTAGTGACAGGAGTGGGCCGACTGACCCCGGCTTAGGGAGTCTCTGGGGAGATGGAAACGTCCCGACTGTGCTGCGGTCGATGGTTTGCGCCACACAGTGAATGTACCAAATACTGAACTGGACATTTGAAATTGGTGCATTTTGACACATAAAAATAACTCGATTGCTTTCCAGCTCTGACCCTGGTTGCAATGTTGATGTCCCAGAAGAACCGTATTGCCATTTATGAACTCCTTTTTAAGGAGGGAGTGATGGTGGCCAAGAAGGATGTGCACATGCCTAAACACCCCAAGCTGGCAGACAAGAACATGCCTAATCTTCACGTCAGGAAGGCCGTGGAGTCTCTCAACTCATGAGGCTACGTGAAGGAACAGTTTGCCTGGAGACATTTCTACTGGTACCTTGCCAATGAGGGCAACCGGTATCTCCGCGGTCACCTCTGCCTGCCCCCTGAGATGGCACCTGCCACTCTGCGCTGTAGCCGGCCTGAGACTGGCAGGCCAAGGCCCAAAGGCCTGGAGGGCAGGCAGCCTGTAGGACCCCTAGGAAGGGAAGCAGACAGAGACACTTACAGAGATTTCTGTGCCCCGTGGGGCCAACGAGAGAGCCCAGCTCGGGGCTGGGTCAGCAGCCAAACTCTAGTTCAGAGGCGGATTTGGTCAGGGACATGTCAACTGCTTCAGTAAAGTTGGAGGGATTATTTTGTGTTGAATAAACTAATGGCCAGAAATTTAAAAACTCATTAAAGCTGTAAAATAAAAAGGTATTGAAAGAGTCACTTCCCCAGAGCAGCCTCTCTGACACCTGCCCCCTAGCGCCCTCCAGACGCAGCCCATGCTGGTCCCCCGCCCTCTGCTTCCCCCTAGCCCTCATGTCAGTGGGGAGCCGCATTCGTGGGTGGCCTGTTCCACGCAAACCTCCTCCTCCAAAATGAAGCCTCTGTGGGGAAGAGCCAGCCTCCATTTTCTTTTAAGCAGTTTTATTGAGATATACCATATTTTGCCATATATAATACATACCCATGGTTTTGTGTGCATTACACACAGGGTTATTCCATGTGTAATGCACATCCTTATTTTTCCCTCAGAAACTTGGGAAAAAAAGCAAACATTACACATGGCAGAATTCAGATACCATGCAATTCATCCACGTGAAGTGTAGAATCCAATAGTATGCTGGACGACTGCATTCACTGTATGAGCGGTCACTGCCACGGCCAATTTCAGAGCATTTTCAGCACCTTGAACACATACCGTGTACTCTTTACTTATCGCCCCCATCCAGGACTCCCCTCAGCCATACACAACCACTAATCTACTTTGTCTTTATAGATTTGCCTACTTTGGACATTTCCTATAAATCACATAATATGTGGTCTTTGTAGTTGACTTCCTTCACTTAGCATGATGTTCTCAGGGTTCATCCATGTTGCAGCGTGGAGCAATACTTCATTCCTTTTTATGGCTGAATAATATTCCATGGTATAATATCTTTATCTATTTATCAGTTAAATATCTGGGTTGTTTCCACCTTTGGCTATTATAAATAATGCTGCTATAAATAATTGTATACGAGTTATTGTGTAGACATACATTTTTATTTCTCTTGATTATAAACTGCTAACCAATTCAATGCCAACAGGAACCCCCAATTTGGGGTAAGGTGGAGAGAAAATCTTATTTAGTGCAGACAGCTCAATTGTGACAGAGCACTGCTGTAGGCAGCCCTGGCAGCTGGTGATCCTGGGGGGAGGCCCAGGATGTGTGGGGCTGTTTTTGTAAAACTCACTTGAGTCACAGGACAGCACATGGCATCCATGGGTTCACTCTGTCTGGACAATGAAGAGCTGCATTCAAAAAGAGGAGCCCTCCCATGCCCCAGCCCATTTTTCCAGGGCTTAGTGATCCATTGTAGTACTGTCCCTTTAAAAAGTGTTCTTGTGTTATTTGAGGAACCAATCAGCAGGCAGAAGGAGGGGCTATTTGGGGGCCTGACCACCAGTTGCCTCGCTAAAGAGTCTAGGACTCCCCAAGAGTGACAGTCTCCTGAGGGAGCCCAGCAAACCTGTTTAAAGGGACAGTGTCCCACAGGAGCTGCTCGGGTGGTGTTGAGTCCAGAGCCCCTGAAATGACCAATGTATCTTTAAAGTGGCTGCAATCTTCCCTCCCCTTCATTTGCCGAGAAAGACGGGTGATATATCTGTGTAATTGGGCTTTTATTTGCATTTTAAATCATGCTCTTTTGCTAAACTAATAGACCCCCTATTTATAGATGACTCCAACACAAAGTGACTACTAATTACTACAATTAATATCACGTTAAGGACTTGTCAGCCAACTTCACAGCAACTGTATCGCCTACTCATTTTCAATTAAGGCACATTGACAGGGAGAATACGTGGTTATTAAGAGCGGGCCCTGGGGTGTAATTACTGCTCACAAGGTCATTAAGCAACTCCCCTGTGGGGCTGGCACCTTGCAGCCTGGCGCCGGGAGCCTAGGGGCCCAGATCCAGAGTCCTACCCGGGAGCCATAAAGACTCAGTGCCCCAGGACACCAGGCAGGTGCAGGCCTGGCTCGCAGCTGCCTGGAGGTGGTACAGAGGATGCCAGGATGGCTTGGAGCTGTGTAGGGAGAGCCGGGCAGGGAGGTTGAGGGGACATCCCACCCTTCCTGAAGACAACAGTTCACAGCAGCCAGCAGAGCTGACAGGACTGCCGCCTCCTTCAAGCAAAGTTCAGAGGGTGTGCATGGAGGCCTCCTCTGGGACAGTTGGGGGTGCTGGGGGGTGGCAGCAGGGCCAAAGGGGTGAAGGAATGACCACCCAGGAAGGAGACAGCTGTGGAAGCCCTGTGTGTGTGTGTGGGGGGGGGGGTGGGGGGCAGGGCCACAGAGTCCCTGCTCTGGGGTAGAGAATGGGCTTTGGGGTTGGGAGGAGGCTCAGGCCCTAAATGCTGGGGGGTTGCTCCCTTTGACCAGGAGTAAGAGAGCTGGAAGGTAAGAAGCCATGCAGGAAAAGTGGGAAGAGTGGGACAAGACCTGGAGGGTGGGGTGGCAGTGACGGGAGTCAGGGGAAGTAAGCATCTCTAAGGGTGTCTTGCAGCTGACTGGCCCCGAGGCTTCTCTACCCAGTACCAGTGGCTGATCTGCTGAGGACAAGGTACACGCTAGTAAGAGGCTCTAGGGCCCAGAGCCTCCCTTCCCAGAGGCCAAACCTAGGCCAGGCAACCTATAGGCTCAGGGCCAAGACCCTGTGGTGAGGGTGGGGACATGTGGCTGGTGCCAGAAGCCCCTGGCAGGGGTGTGCCGATAGTGGACCTGAGCTGCCTTCCCAGCTCTGCTTCCAGGCATTTCATGTGGGCACACAGCCCGGACCAGCCATGGTGGAGGACTTAGAGCACGGGGACCTGCGAACACCACCAACCAGAGAGCTGGTCGTTAGACATGTGCAGCACGCCACTCTCCTGGGCTGGCCTGTCCGCGCTGTATCTGGGGCTGCAGTGTGGGGCCTTCTTGGAGTTTTTGTGCATGTGCGCATGTGGTGTACGCAGTAGGACTACATATTTACTGAACTGAGGTCAAAGGGGACCCAGCGGGAAGCCCGCTACTACAAAATGAGGCAAGTTAACTGCATAGGAGCCCTGGAATGAGGCGGGAGCCCTGCAGTCACCTCTGCACCTGTTGTCTTGATTTGGAAAACCCTTTAGGTCTGGAGAGACACCCCCTCCCTCCTTGCTGGCCTCAGACTCTCATCAGACAACCGTTTCGCCAGACCATTGCCTCATTAGGAAGGGGAACTGAACCGCGCTGGGCGGGCGGGAAGGTTGGGGGTGGGTGGTGCTGGGCCCTCCAAGGGAGAACTGGGGCAGGTATGGGGGTGGATGAGGAGTTATTGCTGCCCCTGCTCTTCCAGAAGGTTCTGCCCACCACCCCTACCCTGACTCTGACAAACCTTCCCCCAGCTCTGCCCGCTTCTTTGGCATCCTTGGCATCCTTGCTCTTACTAAATTGCCTCCGGCACTTCTGTATCCCTCCTGTGCTCTTCACTCGGGAAGCGCTTCACCAGTATCGGAGACGGAGGGAGGGAGGAGGAGAGGGAGGGCGGGAGCGCAGTACTGTGCAGCAGGATCAGGTTTGCCTGCACAGAAAGAGATGACTGTTCTGACTGGCCTGGCTCAGCCTGTTGGGCATCAGCCTGCAAAACGAAAGGTTGCCAGTTTGATTCCTGGTCAGGGTGCATACCTGGGTTGCAGCCTGGGTCTGGTTGGGAGCTTGCAAGAGGGAGCCAATTGATGTTTCTCTCTCTCTTCCCCCCTCCCTCTCTTCCTTCCCCTTTCTCTAAAAATAAATAAATAAGATCTTAAAACTTTTTTTTTTTACTTTTAGTCATTGTACTTAAATAAGGTAGATGTTTCTCCCTCACCCTAACGTAGGCGGTGCAGGCTGGTTCGCGGGGCTGCCACGACAATCTGGTTGCTCTGTCATGCTCACCACAGGGCTTCCGCCTTGTGGTCAGAGATGGCAGCCACCGCTCGCCGATCTTCTAGCCAGGCAGAGGAGCAGCACGTCCCCTTGAGGGGCTTCCTGATCTCCACACATGGCAATTGTTGCTGGCCAGTCACATGGCCACACCTGGCTGCCAGGGCTGACTGCGAAATTGTGCAACCTCATGTTTTCCACCTAAAAAACAGGATTCTATTACCAAAAAGGCAAGGATGGATGTCACATGGTGGCTGCGGTACTCCCTGGTAGTCAGGACAATTGGGATTGGTAAGTGTGGAAGGACTCCCGACCTCGGGCAGCTGCTGCTGGCTGCCACACCCCACAGCCCTGCTGCTGTCAGAGGGACTGGGGTGGGAGGGGGTGGTCAGAGGGGTCTCAGGATCCAGGAACCTGGGGGCCAGGGCAAACTACGACTTTCCTCCCAGGCACTGAGACTCGCCCCCTTCCAGGGTTGGGACTCAGTGTTCTCACCTGACCCTCCTTACTGCTGGAGAACTTCCTTCAACAGCACAGTATGCACTCGGCCAGGATGGCTCTGCCCCCAGGGCACTCCTGTGTGTGGGTGGGCAGGTAGCCAGGAGCCTTAAATGGAGAAAAGGAGGGTGGGAGGGTGCCATGTGTCAAGGGCAAGGGCAGGTTGGACCCATGGAGCTGAGACTAACAAAGAGCAAGGAGGCTGGTGGTTTGGCTGGGTGGGGAGCTGGGGTGGAGGGACAGGTTGGGCCTTCTGTGTTACTCTGAGTGCTGAATCCCACTGTGAGTGCCTGGTTCTTCCTGAGCGCTGGCCGAGTGTCAGGCATTATGCTTAGAATCGGAAGTGCTTTTGTCATGTTTTCCTCATAGAAACCCTATGAAAGACATGCTGTCCCAGTATTACAGGGGAGGTGGTGAGGCTCAGAGGGGTTAGGAATTTGCCCAAGGCCCTGAGCTGCCAAGCAATGGGGCTGCCATTCACTCACTGCTCAGTCACCCGCTGGTGTGCTGGGCTCAGGGACTAAGAAATCTGGCCACAAAATTCATGTGGGAAGAGCAGTGGAGGGCCATGAGGGTGGGGGTGGAACATGTAGCCTTCAGAGGTGCCTCCCAGCCCTGCACAGCCCAGGACTATCGCCCTTGCCCCGTCCACTCAGGCTCAGCCTCAGCCTCTCTCAGCTGCACACCTCTCTTTTCTGGTGTAACTCCTTGCACGGGTGGGGGTGGGGGGGCCTCCTACCCCCACAGCCTTTGGCTTCCTATACTTCCCTGGCCAATGAAACCTACACCTTGAACTAACTGTACCTCATCCTGGCCCTACTTGGGATTCAGAAGGCAGGCAGAGGGAGAAGGCCAACAGCACTGTGCCTCCACTCTTGGGCCCAGTGGGGACAGGATGTGTCCCTGGGCAAAGGGCATGTTCAGGGGCTGTCCTGTGAGCTCACCCAGCTGTCTCGCTTGGAGTGGCCAAGAACTGGGGGAGTGGGAGTGGAGGGGGCGTGGAGGCTGCTGCTGCCCTGGTGGAGAGGGGGCGCATAGTAGGCACTAAATAAACGCTAATCCTTTCCCCCATCTTTCTCATCACAACACAAAGTATTTTGTAAAAATTTGTGGTTACTCATGAAAATCTATATTTCCATAACTTACAACAGTTTAAACACAGGTAAAAATTTAATTTTTTCCCCAATTTTCTTCTTCAGGTGCTAGTGAGGATCCTGTTTAGAGTTGAGGTTTTAAGGCCCAAGGAGGATTTGGGTGCCGCGATGGACTGGATAGAACTGGATGCCTGGTGACACGAAGGTGAGGCGGCTGTGTGGGCAGCCTCTTCCTGGGCCGGCCTTCTGTGGCCACACACTGCATGAGGCCACCCCAGCCTCTCCCACCACTGATTCTGCTCCACCAGAGGGTGACCCACTTCCACTCCCATGCCTGGGTCTTTTTTCTTCCCTTGATGGGGTGCCTGGCCTCCCTCCGATCCTCTGTGCCTCTGGCTGCTGGGCCTGCCTCTCTGCCCACCCTCTTGGTCACGTCCCCAGGTCCATCAGATAAACACTGCAAATCAATACGACCATGCTGGCCTCGCTCGCTGAGCTGCAGGGCACCGCTTCCACCAGCACGTGTCCCTAGCAGGCTCCTAGTCAGCCTCTAGTTAGCCCCTAGCTAGCGCTCCCGTCCCGAGCTCTCAGCAGACACTGTGCCTCCCATTTCACAGAGAATAGAGCAACCAACAGAGAGGAACCCTACCCTCCATTCCATGTCCCCTCCCTGTCATCCTCTCCTTCCCTCTGGCCCCATTACCACCAGCATTTAAATGCCCCAAGGTGTCTCCTTCCCAATGGCAGTACCGCAGGCATGCGGGCTACACCAGGCCCGTCATCTTGTCTAGTCTCCCAGGCACCCTATGGAGAAAGCCAGGTCCGAGCTGCTGTGCCCTGTGCCTGGAGTGGCCCTGCCTCCCCTACCCACCTGGCTCCCTCCTCCTCCAACAGCAGCTGCCTGCCTCCTCCTGCAGCTCTGTGATCCTGCCCTTTGGTTTTACTTCCTTCATCACATCCACAGCTTCAGACTTAATATTAATTTGTTTTGTGTTTGTTTTGTCCCCTTGCCTGCCACTTGGAAATCAGTTTCTGAGAGGTGGGTTCTTGTCTGCCTTATTTGTAGGTATATTTCCAGGGGCAGGTATCTGAAAACATTTGTTCAACTGTGGCTTGAGAATATTTGTTCAATAAATGAATGTGTGAATGAATGAATGTGTGAATAAATGAATGAATGAATGATTACTGACCTATTTATACAGGTAAGAAACCTAAAGCAGCCACTCCTTGGCCCCCCAAGCGACTTAGCCTGGTGCACCCCATTTTCCTCTGCACTCATCTGTAGTCCGGCCCCTGGGGTCCTGTCCAGTAGGCTTCCTAGTCCCATGAAACCCTTGTCTTCTGTGGGGCCCACTGGGATTCTTCCTCCCCATCCTCCCTGCTCTTGTGCAGGGTGCTTCACGAAAGCCTCTCGGGTTGATCAAGAGAAAAGGAGATTTATGAAAAGATGCTTGTAGCACACCCACTCTTGGGATGGGCAGGCAGAGGTGTCTCGGGATAGACCATGTGGCCACGTCCTTCTAGAAGCAGTGGCTGTGCTGCCCAACTACACCCCGCTTGGCCCTGGGACACGGGCTGGACTCTAGGGGCTCTGCACCCCCCTCCCCCGCAAAGACTCAAAGGCTCCTCATTTTCTGGAAAACAGAATTTCCTGAGAGCAGCTTCCCAGTGGCAACTTGGACAACAGAAACCCAGATCTCTGCCTCTCCCTGGCTGTAAAAGAGCCAGGGACAGAGTCCTCTGCATCTGCCCTGGGGATGGCCGAGCTCCCACTGTGGAGTTGCGACCCCTAACCACCCCCCTTGCATCTTTGATGGGCCAGAGCATTGGTCAGTGCGATCTGTACCACAGTCCGCCGTAGGAGCATTGAGTGCCCTGGCAGAGGCTGGACCTGCTTGGCCTCTAGTCATCCCTCAGGGAGCAGTGCGAAAGGCCCAGATACGCTGCTGCCACCTCCCCTGCTACCCTCAGAAGCTCACAATTGGCCGGAGTGGAGTCAGGATGCTGGTGGTACTGGGCAACAGGAGGGGGATGGGATGGGGGCAGGAGAGGGTCTGAGACTCCCTGGTACCCACCCAAGGCTGGCTGTCCAGGCTGGCCCAAAGGAAAGCCAAGGCCCATTCTGCATATCCCTCATCCTCCACTGTTTTTCTGGTTGTCAGTGACAGGATGGTTTTTCCCCTGGCGATGGCCTCTGCACCGGTGGCCTGATGGGAGGGCAGGGGAACTCTGCCGGGCTCCCAGACTAGATAGCCACATTTTCCACTGAAGAGGTGATCAGGCTGGGCCCCAGTCTCTCTAATCAGACATGCTGCTTCTGTCTAGAGCAGGCTTCCTCCCTGTGTCCCTCCCTCACTGAAGGCAATCTGCACTTGGTTTCTCTGGCCAGCAGTCACTCCCTCTCCAGTAACCTGTGTACACCTCTTCATTAGCATTTGAGTCTTGGGGGTCTGTCTCTGAGGTACCATCTCATTCTCTGTCATTTTATGAGCTCAGGCCTCTGTTATTCCTGCCTTTCTAATTGCACTAGTCTCCTAACTAGCCTTCTGCCCCGAGCCTCGCCTGTGCCACCTGCAGGCCAAGGCCTTTGTCCAACCCACACTGGATCCCATAGCTGCCCACACCTCTCTGTGTGGCCCAAAGAGCCCTGTGTGCCTGGTGTGGCTCTGCTTCCTCCTCTGCAGTGTGGTCCTCCCTGGGCACTGAAGCCGAATTCCTCCTGGTTCCTTATCTGTGTCATTGGTCATCCTCCCTGGCTCATTCCTCAGATCACTCCTGTCCATCCTTTAGGTCTTAGCTCAGATGTCTCCACTCCAGCTCTTCCTGCTGTTGCCGCCTCCAGACTGGGATTCACGTCTCTCCTGTATGCTTCCCAACATGCCGTGCTGCCCCAACTTACACTGATCACACTGTGCTGGTGGCAGAGGCCATATCCATCTTGGTTGCTGTTGAATTGCCATAAGAGCCCGGTCAATACTTCAGGGGCCAGCGCGAAGGCCCTGCCTCCATAGGGATGGTATATGAGATGGTTCTGGCTGATGGCATGTAAGCAGAAGGTGCTAGGCCTACAAGAGCCCAGTCTACCCCATCAGGCCTTCTGTCCCTTCCTTCTGGGCATGGTACCTAGAGGAGCATCAGCCTCTTGTGACCATGAGGGTGGAGATGACATGCTAAGGATGGCAGAAAGATGGGCAAGGTCCCAATGGCCTGGGCTCCAGCCTTCCACACTCCATACTTCCTCTGCCAGTGGACGTGGCCACTATGCCTAGGCCTCTGGCTGAGCCTTCCTCAGGTGTCCTGACCACCCACTGCTGCACCATCACCCCTGCTCAGGAGACCTGCTATAGGTACACTCCCAGGCTAAGAGCACAGTCAGGATGTTCCCTGTGGGGGAGCTTTGTCCAGCACAGCACCCCTGGCTGTCTTGAATGAGAATAGGTCTACAGAGACATGATCTGCTTGGGGAGGAAAGGTGGCCAATCTCTCAGAGGAGAAGGGTCTTGACCCTGTTTCTCAGTGGGCTTTTATTGGGTTTAATTTGCACAGGAACACAGGTAAAGCTTATCAATTATTGTCAGGCAGTAATGATCAAACAATAGATAACATTCAAAGAACTGGTGTGGAGAGCTTGTTCTGAGTCAGGGTCAGATAGCCAAAGGGCCATAAAACTTTGGGAAACAAACTCACTTCATGCTTGGACCCTTATTAGAAAATTGAGGACATTCTTAGCAAAGCAGGTTTCACAGGATTTTATGCATTCTTTCTTAGCCTGATGGCCCTGGGGAATCTCTGGTTCTTGCTCAGGGCTGTACCACCCTTCAGCATTGTTTCAGGCTTAGGTCACGCAGGGGAAGTAAAGCAGCCAAGAGATTAGGAGACTTCTTACAGATAGAATGAGGACCCAGGCTATGTTAAAGTCAAGGGGTGAGGGTCCATCACCCCTTTTTCTATAGTCCCCCATGTCCTTCCCTAATTGCCCCATCATGACCATGCCTATCTTAGGTTGCCCCTCCATTGAGGAATCTTACCTGTCATTGGCTAACCAGTCATCTGCCTAGGGCCAAGCAGGGTGAAGTAAAGGGGGCAGAGGCCATGCCCCTACCAAGGAAGAAAGGAGAAAGACAAAGATAAGCTTTGTCTCCTTAGTGGCTTATGGTCCCAAGGTCTTTTTATTCAGCCTTAGCCATGGAGTGGGGGGATGGGGGTGGGTTACAGCTTCTGAAACTAGGCAGGGCAGTTCCAAACGGTTCCCAGGCTCTTGTAACCTGTTAGGATTAGACGGTTTTTCATGCTCAGTCTGAGCTGAGGTTCCCTTGCCGTTGGAGGAGGTATTAGTGTGCTGCCTGCTCTCCACCTCTGGCCTATGTGGCTCCTACCTACCTTGCTTGTGGCTGCCCAAAACTGCTGCCCACGAGATTTGTCAACTGCCCTGGAGGGTCAATTAACAGACCCCGAGGAAGCTCCTCTGACCCAGGCTCAGGGATTATTTGGACTTTAAGCCTGGGGACATGGGGAGGGGCAGCCAGGCCCAAGTGTGCATGTTTGGCTCACCCATTGCCAACCACGGGTCCAGCATCATCTAGAAGGACACAGGACTTTCAGGCCAAGGCCATTTGTGGGATTGGTCAGCACTTTGCTGTTTCTTAATACTGATGACACCATAAATACCCTGGCAAGGACCAGGGGATGCTGGCAGCTCAGGAGGCCTTTCAGCCTCAAAGTGCTACAGTTCCTGGTGACAATGGTGGCTACTGGGCAGGGATGTGACACTTAATCAACACAATTGAAATAAAGTAGAAGACATAAAATTTCTTTATTCTGTCTATAGTTTAAATAAAAACCTTGCCCAAATGCCTAATATGGTTTAAAGTTCAGTCCTATTCGATAACAGAGGGTCTCTCCCAGGCCCCAGGTGTGGCTGGCTCAGGTTTTCAGGGTGGGGCTCTTTGCCACTTGGGTGCAGGGTTGTAGCTCCTTCTGTGGCCCATGAGCTCTTCTGATGACACTCCAAGCCAGCTGTGGCCTCCAGGTGGTGGTCCAGCCTGGTGTCCACACTGAAGTGACCCTTATAGTAGGTACTTCTGCAGACAAACTCCTGGCTTCTCCTGGGTTCTGCCTATAACATGTGGGTACCAGGGCAGGTCAAGAAAAACTAAGATGCAATAACCCCTCAGCCTGCCCATGAAGGGTGGCCTAGGGGCAGGTGCATGCCAGGTGGCATGGGCCATTCACCCTTTGCTTTGACCTTATTCAGCTAGTGATGCTCTCTCTCTTCTTCCCAGCATCCCCTGGGCAGGCAGGGCCTGCTTTGCCCCTTCCTTTTCCATCTGGACCTCCCTTAAGTAAAAATTCCATAGTCTAGCTCTGGCCCTCATAGTCTAGTGAGCCTGGCCCTCAGCACACTACTGCAGATGAGTCAGGAAATTAGACACTCTTCTCTCAGAGCCAAAGCCCGCCGTGCTACCTCCCGGACCTGCTGTTAGCGCACCGCTGCAGAACTGGAAGCTGAGGGTTACTTCCATCGCCTCCTTCATTCCTTCTGGAGCAAATTCCAGTGCCCTCATATTCCAACGCTAGTCCTAAAATATTAGGCCACCTCTCTATCTGGGTTTTGTTCCTGGATTTGCTGCCTTGCTTCTAGATGGTTTTCTCTTTCTTTCTTTCTTTCTTTCTTTCTTTCTTTCTTTCTTTCTTTCTTTCTATATGGAAACAGGCTTGTCTACTATGGTCGTTTTTTTACATGGAAACAGGTCGTTGCAACCACATACTCCTCCTTGGAATCCTTCACCTACAAACCAGACTGGCAGGCAGGACCAGTCCCAAGGGGGGCCTGCCTTTGAAGACCTTTAGTGTGGGCATTGTTGCCTGGTCGTTGCTATCACCTTAGTCCACAAAGACCCTAAAACCCTATCCCATCCCAAACCACCCTGTCCCTGCTCTTGTGTACATTCTTTCCCCCCAAAAGTTGAGGCTAGCAGAATATACGTCTCCTGTGGAGGCTAAAGAGTCTCTAACCATCCAGGCCAGGTTCAAGGCCAGGCTAAAATCCAGAGTGGACTGACCCATGGACAGTTCTGACTCCGACTGCTGCCACCAGCTCCTCCATGCCAACACGTTCTCCATCCAGGCACAGTGCTTTAGTCCCCTCTCTGCCTCCAACCTGGGTTCTTAGGCAGCAATTCTCTCTCTCTGTGGTCCCTTCTGCTAGTAGGGTGCCTTCCTCACTGTCAGGACCCCAAGTGCCAGACAGTTTCTGCTTTGTGGCTATTTAGGGCCAGTCCCTAGCCCTCTATCCTCTTAACTTTACTTACTTAACTCCCTAAGCCTGTGGCTCCCCAGGAATTGGAACAGTAGTGATGGCAAACCTCAGAAACCTTAATACCCAGTCCGTACAAAAACAGCACTCCCTAAAACTTTGCAACCACATACTCCAGCTTGGAATCCATTACCTTCACCTACAAACCAGACTGGCAGGCAGGACCAGTCCCAAGGGGGGCCCGCCTTTGAAGACCTTTAGTGTGGGCATTGTTGCCTGGAAACCCCTTCCCCTCTACCATTCACATTAGACCCTTTGCCGAGTCTTTCCTAACTGATGGGGGCTGAGGGCTGCCAGGGGGAGGCTCAGGGACAATACGTGGACCTGTCCCAGGCCCCACTCATCCTAGGCTCTGCCTCAGCTCCCGCTGTCTCCCACACGCAGACTTCTTACATCCTGTGATCCACAGGATGTGGATTTCTTAATATCCTTATGTTGTTTGTTTTTAGCAGATAAGCATAAAATGGACAAGGACTTTGCACTTGACTGGGAGGAGCAGGCAGCTGGAGTGTCCCTCAGCCACCCCTGCTTAGGACAAGGAGAGGACCTCAGGGGTAGGGTAGGTGATTGCAGCTGTGAAGGGAAGAGGGTTCTGTACCGAGACCCTGGGGCCCAAGCAAGGAAGAGACCCATGGGGGATGGACCCAAGGCCCAGAAATGGGGTGGGGCTTAGCTGGCAAGAGCCCAGTTACAAATGGACAAGGAAAGGGAAGGGAGTGTGGTGGGAGTGGGGGCAGGTGCAGCGGGTGTCAGGTCCATGTGGAGGAAACGCACAACGCGACACCTTGCTCTGTGGGGACAGCGGTGTGGGAGGCTGCAGACACTCATCAGATGGATGACCCACGGGCAGGAGTGGAGTCTCCAAAGCCACTGTGCCTCACTCTCATCTCCTGGGTCCGGACACCAGGTCGCAAATGTTCTCCAAGCTTCAGAAGTGAATGCTTTGGGGGGATGTTATGGGATGTTTGTGGACCCTCCATCAGGGGTGAGGGGCCTGGCCATGGCCAGACAGGCAAAGAGGACATGGGTGGGGTGAAGGGCAATCCCCTCCGTCCCCCACTCTTGCTCTGTGTGTAATTCTGTCCAGTGTTCCCCAGAAGACGTGTGTGCATGGGAAGGGCTCCAGCACCAAATATTCCCACCCAGATGGATATGATCTTGGGGCTCCTCTACCCCAAACTCAGATATTTCTCTCTTAAAAATAAAGATTTGAGCTCCCTAACAAGTATAGAAAGAAGGAAGGAGCCACTTAAAAGAGAGAAAAAGGTATCACAACCTATTCTACAACCCACCTTCAGTGAAGTTTCTGAGTTCCTCTCTGAGCTTCCCAGCCCCACGCCTGCCTCCACGGCCTGATATTTCCTGCACTTGGAGGTGGTGGGACCCTGTGGGCCAGGGCAAATCTCCAGGTGCCCTCTCTACCTCTGACTTCTCGTTGGGTTGGTCATGCTGGGGGCCCAGACATGGCCATGACAGTGCGGCTAGCTAGAAAAGTGAATGGGACTGAAACTGTGCTAAGCCTCGAAAGAGATCTAGGTTAAAGCCTCCACCCAGAGCACCGAAGCGCCTGGGCTGGGGCAGAGGGACAGCCCCACATTCCTGCACCTTAGCTCAAGGTCCTCCCCACTGCCC
Source organism: Sturnira hondurensis (assembly GCF_014824575.4). Taxonomy (NCBI): domain Eukaryota; kingdom Metazoa; phylum Chordata; class Mammalia; order Chiroptera; family Phyllostomidae; genus Sturnira; species Sturnira hondurensis. Next base: position 1,621,227 of record NW_028080209.1, on the reverse strand, counting down.
ATCACTGTGCTGTCCACTGCTCCCTGGGGACCGTGACACCCTGTAGGCTCACTGTACACAGCACCACACCTCCCACTCTGTCAGACAACCTGGAGACCACACTAACCCTTCCCCTGCCCCCAGACACCCCTCTCTACTGTCTAGCCCTCGAGAGCAGGCCCCACACCTGGGCATGCGGACCAGAATGACACACCTTTGGTCCTTCCTTTACCTGCCTCCAGGGATTCAGGTTTAAATGGAACTGAGGTTGCATTCCATTTCACATGTCTTTCATCATGGCATCGTCAGGGAGCAAAGACCAGCTGCGCAGGCCCAGAATGCCGTCTCTACCAGCCGGCCGCTCCCCCAGAGGAGGGTCCTGAGATGAGAGTCAAGAAGGCTTGCTAAGCACCCCCATCCCACTTGAGACCTGGTGCTCGTCCATCTGTTGTCATCCACCCATCCATTCATTCAACAAATACTCACCGAGTGCCCCTCTGTGTCAGAGCCCATTCTAGAAACCGAAGGGACAGCGGCCATGGATAGAGACCAGACCTGTCTGCATAAAGCTTTCCTCCCTGGGAGGAGGGACAGACACCCACAAGGAAATCAGGACAAGATAAATCCAGATAATGATAAGTGCTAGGAAGAAAACAGAACCAGCCGGTGATAGGACAGTCTTGGTGGGGGAGGGAGCCACCGGAGCCGTGGGCTTCAGAGCAGACCTTCTTCAGGGGGATGGCAAGCTGAGCTGGGGGGGGTGGGGTGGGGATGAGCCAGCAGTGCGTAAAAGAACAAATGCTTCAGGAGAAGCCAGTTTCTAGTACCTGGGACTCGATCGGGGTGGGTAAGGAGGGCAGGAGCGGGTGACGGTGCCCAGGGCCTGCTCCCCAGGGAAAAGCTGCTTCTTGGAGACCCCTCTGCCTCAGACTGCCTGCTGTTAGGTAGCCGAGGTGGCTAAGAAAGGACAGGGAGCTAAAAATGTCCAATTAAGGGCTTTTATTCAAGGCTGGACACTGAGATCAGACGGGCCAAGCAGACTGTAGCAGCAAGAGAAAGGGCAGAAGGTGTTCTAAGGGCGTGTAGCAGAGCCCAAGGAGGGTGGGTCACCGTACCAATCTGCCCCAGGAGTCCAGGGTGTAGGTGTCTGCAAGACAGTGTCCTCTGGTCAGGGATGGCTGACTCAGTGACAGAAAATCCAGGAGATTTACAGCCCTTGTTTCTGGGAAAAGCTAGAGTGAGAGGGAAGGGGCAGTGAGGGTGGAGGGCACAACCGGCTTCCAGCAGGAAGCTGGTGGCTATGGCTCAGATGCGTCTGGAAACAGGGAACCTCGTGCTCAGGTATTCAGCTGGTGACGCAAACCTTCTGGCTAGGTCCTCCGTGCCCTGGTACATTCTAACACCTGGCCTGTCTCTAATGGGAACTCTGCTCTCACTGTCCCGCCAGGAGCCTCCCCTGCTGCCTCGCTTCAGGTCAGTTGTCACGAAGGTCAAGCACAGCCTAAACCCAGCCCTGGCTAAAATGTACCAGATTCCTCTCCCCTGCTTCCCACTCTGTCTCTCCCTCCCTGGGAGGTGGGAACATTTGAAAGATGATTTACTACCCTCGCTGTTCAGTTCGGCCCGGCCTGTGTTCACCTACCACCGGGGCTGTGCCCTGTTTCCAACCCTCCGTGAGCCTGCTGTGGGCCCCAGCTCTGGGCCCCAGGAGGGACCTCTCTGTACCCCAGACCCCCTCACTGCCCTCCATACCTCTCTCTCTAAGCTGACCTTGCTGGGGCAGGACTGATTAGGGCGCCCAGTGGTCCCACATACAAAGCAGCGGTTCCAAAGCCCAGAACACACACTGTTCCCCCACCCCCTAGTCCTGTTCTCAAGTCTACACCATTGCCAAGGGGCCTTCCTGTGTGTGAGCCCTCATCCCTGCCTCACCCCCCCATCGCGGCCCTGGTCCCCTGAGCTTTCCTTATGTTCCCATGGTCCAGAGAGAGTCCTATATACCAGGCCATTGCCCCTGGAGAACTCAGCTCTTCTGCCCCGCTGAGACCTCGGCAGGTGTGGGAGTTGACCTTGTCGGCAGCCAGGAGCTGCACACTCAGTACCCTGTAAACCCAAGCAGTCAGCCATCAGGTTGGGGGGATGGGGGTGGGGGAGGGCTTTAAAAGACATGCAGAGTCAGACTTTCTCTCAAGGAATTTATTATCTTGATAGAGAAAAAATGGAACGCAGATGGTAAGATGTCGGTGCTGTTGGGAGACCGGGGAGATGGTGGCAGGCTGGAGTAAACAAAGGAGGCCTGGGGGCCAACGGACCCAGGCAGGCCTCGGAGACAGGCAGAAAGGGATGAGGAGTGAGGGGTGGGGTGAGAAGCTGCAGATACCTAGATACCAAAAGCAACAACGACAAAAGCCGCAGCACTCCTGGGTGACACTACAGCATGCGTCCTAGGGGCCCAGAAAAAGGAGGACGCTTTGGAGGCCTGTTCCCTCTCGTCTGCTTCCTCACTGCCTTTTTGAAGGCGCGCGGAGGCTGGGCTGAGGCCGGGGCAGCCCTCCTCTCTTTGGCCTGTCCAAGAGGACAGCCAGCTGAGGCGGTGGGTCTGGAGAGAGTCTCTGCTGGGGATAAGGGAGCAAGTGGGGAAAGGCCTGGCGGGGAGGGACTCCTGTTATTTGGATTTGAGGGCCTATGAGGGGGAGAGATGGGCAGGGCATGGCCACCTCTGTGCCCAGGAAGAGGCACTTTCAGTCTGGCTGGGGGTGGGCTGGCTGAGGACTGCGCTGTTGGTGCCAGTGGAGAGTCAGAGGCGGGAAGGGAGGGTGGGAGGCTTCGTGGAGCAGGGCAAGTGTGGCTGCAGAAGAGATTTCTAACCAGTTGCCAATCGTTTGCCTGTCTGTGGTCCCAAAGGGTGGGGGCCATCATTCCCCAGACCCAGAACGCCTGTCCTCCAGGTCACCCCAGGGTGACAGGGCATCCTGCTCAGCGTGAAACTTCACACATCTCCCTCTTCGTCCCAATGTTGGGGCTTCTTCAGCTGCCTCTCTGCCTCATTCATTCAATCTCCCCAATCCTCTTATTTTAAACAAAATTTCCAAGTTAATTTATTTCTCTTTGTGTTTGTATATGTACATCTAGCCCAATGCTCTCATAGGAATAAATTATCATTTTGGTATGTAAAGGTTTAGTGTCTTCTCTTGGCTACCCCAAACCATCCAAATTTTAAAAGTGAAATTATGTATTGTACAGTGACACCTTCATAAATCTGCTTCCAGAGCCAGAGAAGAGGCGTCAGGAGCGGGGGTTTCACTTGTGTCACCGCTGTGGCTCCAGGGGACAAATGTGCCCAGGATGCATAATCCACACAGTTGTGCACCTGAGACCCGTATCATCTTACTAACCAATGCCACCCCAATAAATTCAATAAAAATTTTAAAGAAAGAATGCCTAACCAATGCAGAGTAATTATGAAACTAACATTTCTGCCAATAAATTTTGAGGCTGATTTAGACCAGATAGAACTATAAATCCAGTCTTTGCACCAATTATGAAAAATATACTCTATAATCTTAAATATCTTACTTTCAGAGAGAAAATAAGCAATGGAAAGTTATGTTGGGTCAATGTTGCAAACTCTGTTGGAGCCCAGCCCCCTTATTGACGTGTTCCTGGACTCTAGAACCTCTGACCCCCACATCAACTCACGCATGCGTGCTCGCCGCTGCCCTCCCCGCCTCTGACTGTTGCAGCCCGTGTTCACCTTTTCTTCCCGTCCTTCCCACCCTCTGCTCATCCTACTGTTCTCTTGCTCATCCCAAGTCTTTTGTTTTTAAAGATTTTATTTGTTTATTTTTAGAGAAAGAGAGGGAGAGAAAAACTCTCATGTTTGGGTCTCATGTGGAACCTGGCCCGCAACCCAGGCATGTGCCCTGACTGGAAATTGAAGTGGTGACCCTCTGGTTTGTTCACAGGCTGGTGCTCAGTCTACTGAACCACACCAGCCAGGGCTCATCCCAAGTCTTCTGTTCACTGCAGGTCACGAGACATACCAGGGCCTCTGAGACTGAATGCAGAGGTTAGATGCATGACTCTAAGTTGCTGGGAGTAAGACTCAAATGGAATCAGGGTAGTTTTTCGACTAAAATCAGAGAAGACACCCACCAGCACCAAAGTGTGCGTGATTCTGACTGGTACCAGCTCCATGACAATGAGTGGTCAGCAGGAAGTGTAAAGGGATTCTAAAAAAACGGGGGTAACAGTGAAATTTACCCACATAATCTGACACTTACAGGCCCAGAAGTGGCAGAAAGACAAAGACGGTGGAGGGGAAACCTGGGCCAGGTTGAGTGAGTGTGCACGCTGAGTGTGCCTGTGCTGGCCTTACAGTGGTGGCGGCACTTGGAGAGGGGACACAACACTCGATGGCTTCTCCAGCGACCCAGGCCTCTGACACAGACAGCGTTTTTGGATTCCTTAGTGATGGCACACCCCCTACCAGAAAGGCCAGGACGCTGTCTCCAAGCCTAGAAGGTAAGACGCCTGGGGGACTAGCTCTAGTGATTGGAACAGGCATTAGTGCTGTGGTGGCGCCTTGGGTTCCAGCCCTGAGATCCCGGAAGGGGTTCATCTGGGCCTTCCTGGATGCTGCCATTGATTTTGCTCTTCTAGAAAATGAGGAGAGCAAAAATTTCAGACATGCATCCCTAAAGACAAGAATGTTGTTTGTGGAACCCATGACCTTATTCAACTCTGCTTGCACTGCTACTGGGGAGACCCAAGTCAGGGAGCTCCCGTCCTCGGTTCTTGCCTTGCTTTCAAGAAAATAAGCAAGAGACAGCACGTATAGTGGAAATGAGATAGCAAGTTTATTTGTGAAATACGGTTGAGCAGGAAACAATAGGCAGGGACCCAGTTAGTCTGAATGCCCCATGTATAGAGGAAAGACAGTTATTAGTAAGTTTATTTTATACACTTGAACCAGCAGGTACAACTGAGCGCCCAGCCAATCTGGGTGCCCTGACTATTGGGGTCCAGGGGTTATATACTTTAGCCAACTTCTATGTACCCCTCCTTTTCCTTCTTCTAGATATTGGGATTAATACACAGTTACAAAGGCTTTCTTTCCCGTGGAAGCAACATGCACAGAACTTCAAGGGCTCCCTTCCTCCTGTGCTCTCATGGTGTTTCTCGTGATGTTGGAACTCCTGGCAATCTTATCGGACCAGGCTCAGGACTGCTGGGTCAGTGGGTGAGACGTGTCTCCCTCCCTCTCCCTGCCTTGGTTTGCTATCTATCCCACCTAACACTACTATGAATGGTTCAATCCCTGTTTTTCAAGGCCTGTTTATATTTAGTATTTGATGACTTGGAGTCAAAGATGGAAGACTCTGGAGAGAGCTACTTTGCCAGATGGAAAATGGAGCCCTGGTTTTGAGTAAAAGTTTGACAACGTCCTGGAACCGTATGTAGCACATCGGGGAAAACAGCTCGAATCCCTTGACCTTACTGATGAAGAAGAGGTCCGAGAGTGGGCTTGAGAGAAGCTGAAACTGAGCATGTTCCACGTCCATGGGGTCTACACCATCCCTAACGGCATGTCCCTCGTCCAGCTGGGTATCAGAATGTGCCCAGGAATGCTGAAGTTATGAGAGGGATTCAGAAACTCCATAAACACCATCACTTCTTTTCCAAGCTTGCAGCCACGCTGTGGGTGGCACCGCTCTGCAAGCCCTCTCTTCCCAACGCTGTTCAGCATGACTCTGACTCAGCACAACGCATGTTGGCTCGGAGAGGAGATGCAGATGAGTTCAAGAAGCTTTGAGAAGACATTGGGGACAGGGGATTTTCATTGTCCTTTATGGAAATGAATATGCTGGTCTTCCAGAATATTTCAAGTGACTGACCTGCGGGCTCTCCAGGAGCGGCGGATCAGCAGGGTTGGTGAGAGGAGGCCAGCTCACTGGCTCCTGAGCGGCACACAGTGAAATGAGGGATCGCAGCACGTGAGAGTGCTGCAGGAGTCACCACCGTCAGCCCACGCCGCAGGCTCTACTGTGGACGGTGCTTAACAGGCACCTCACAGGAACCCAACGCAGCTCCTAGGAAGAACCAACCCAGAGTTGAAGGTTGGGGCTATGCAGAGCGGGGGGAACGTTCCAACTCAATCCCTTCTTTGTGCCAGCCAGTTCTTGGTGTTTTTGGTTTGTTTTTTCTTTGGTTCTTGGTCTTCTGTGGCCCTTTCCTGTTTGAGAATACCCAAGTGACAACGGGACCCAGATGTAGCTCCCCACCCCATGCCTAGGCCGGACACACTGCCTGTGCCCGTGCGGCACGTCGGCATGACCTCCAGTGAGGAGGCTGCTGCTCTGTACGAAGGACCTGGGTGCAGATGCCATGGACTCCCCATGGCTCTTGTTGCAGTTTTGCTCTCTATTTTTTTAATTAATATTTTTTAAAGATTTTTATTTATTTATTTTTAGAGAGAGAAGAAGGGAGGGAGAAAGAGAAGGTCAGAAACATCAATGTGTGGTGGCCTCTTGCGTGACCCCCACTGGGGACCTGGCCCACAACCCAGGCATGTGCCTTGACTGGGAATCAAACTGGTGACCCTTTGGTTCGCAGGTCAGCACTCAATCCACTGAGCCACACCAGCCAGGGCTGCTCTCTATTCTTGTTTTTTCTTTCTTCCTTTTTAAAATTGTTAATTCTATTATACTTGTCCTAATTTTCCCCCTTTCCCTCCCCTCCACTTAGCCCACCCCTCTCTCCCACAGTCAGTCCCCTCCCTCTCCACTGTCCATATCCATGAGTCGTTCATACGTGTTCTTTGATTATTCTTGTTTTTTTCTTAAGCTTAATGGCTTTTTAAAAACAAGACTTGAAGCTCTAGTTTTCTATGTCTTTTATAGTGTACAGTATTTTATGTACCTGAGCTGTATCAAAAGCTTGTTCATTTTACCACCACAACAAAAAAGCAAAGACAAAGTGTATAACTGTTTCCACACACATATCACAAGCCAAGAAATAAAGTGTTGCTTGGGAATGTTGGGTGCAGTCTGCACAGAAGTGAGAGGAAGGGGTTAGGTGGAGGGCCGCTCGCTGCCGGTGGCAGGCGGCTCTGGCCTTCGGGAACTCCCGGGAGGCGAGGGTGAGGGGGGCCGCCCGGGGCTGTCTAAACGATCGGGTCCACGGGCCATGGGGAGTGGCGCGCAGTCGGCACACAACCCTAATGGGCTTGGTTTCAACAACCAAATCTCATTTGCTAGTTGCCCTGGGATGTCCCCCAAGCTTTCTAGAATGTTACCTTTTCCAGTGGCGCCACTTCTCTGGACGATGAGCTCTACCTGTGGCCCCATCCGTCAGTTGCCATTTTACTCCTCGGGACAAAATTCTCCTGTCCTGCCTCTAGCTGCTGGTGCCTCACGGGGACCAGACATGAAGGTGGCTCTTGGCTAAGACAAGAGTTTCTCCTTCAGAAAGACAGGAAACAGCTCTACTCCTTCTCCGAAGAGACAGACCCAGGAGAGGGAGGGGTCCTCGGGCGGCACTGAGGATCTTGCTGCCCACACAGCAGTGTTTAATGCTCTCATGGCAGAGGGAAGGCCCCAGAGGTGCCCCTCTCAGGGACTCGATTTCAGACAAAGGAACTAAGATGAAATGTGGCCATTAGTAAAGGGGAAAAATCAAAAGGAACTGTTTAAAGAGCAAAAATCTTACAGGAAGCCATGGAGTGTATTTGAAAATGGGGCAGGCCAGGCGGGGGGAGGTGGGGGATGGAGGGGCAGGGTGCAAACAAACGTGTCTTGCAGAACAAAAAGTCCAGGCCCCTGCCCGGATGCCACAGGCGGCCGGATGCACAGCCGTGAGCAGAGAGCCTGCCGGGAGGGAGGGCCTGGGAGCCAGAGCCTCAGCTCCCCCGCACACCCACATCAGAAGCAGGAGCTAAAACATGAGGTCAGCTGCAGAGGCTTCCATCAGCAGTAGGATGACAGAGGGAAGCACACACGCGTCTTGCAAACTAATGGCACGCACAGGGTTTGCTGATGGCACACTGAGGTGAGGGAAGAGGCTGTTGAGCACACTGTCCAAACTAGCCCTCTCACATGGCTACCTGGGGACTGTGGCCAGGAGAGACACTTTTACTCCTCCTGCCCTGGTCACAGACAGTGCCCCTGCCTGTGAAAAATAGAAGGTCCTGTACCCACCACTATTGTTGGTGTAACACTATGGTCACAGCCTCACATTCCCTTTTTCCTGGTCCAGACATTGTAAGGCCTAGAGAGCATTTGACCAACAACCTTTAGCTGGGATGTTGAGAATCTCTTGGGCACCTTTGGGCAAATTAGAAAAAGGCAGTCCCCTGGCTGGACCCAGGGCAGCTGGGCGTGGCACGGCCTGCTCTGTGGGGCTGGCACACCTGCAGAGCTATACTTGTGACCTTGCCACATGGGCCACCAGTGACAAGGCCAGGGGGTTCCAGAGGAGAAATGGCATTTAGCATTTATGATATGGCTGCTTCTCTGGAATGTCTTTCACCATAACTGGTGAGGGCAGAGGGCGAAGACAGGGTGGGGCTCTCCCCTGGGGCTGCTGCTGTCGGGTTGGCCGGAAGGACCTGGTGGAGGCCATCACAGAAGCGACTGCCGGGGAACCCAGTGGAATTGCTTCAGGTCTCTTTTTTCAGTGGAGCAGCATCAATAAACAGACAGAAAAAGGACCGTGTCCTAATGCGTGGCCAACCCTTTTCACCATCTGAACGGCCCCTCGGGGCTGGCACGACATTGGTTCAGGGGAGAGCAGCTGTTCCTGGGGAGTTGCGACCCTTTCCGGGGATCTTTCTCCCCAGGAGTGATCACCATCCAGAAACCCCATCCCACCAATCACTCGAAGTTTACATAAAAGATTACAAGTCGTGTCTAGTCTTTCACGTGTGACCTTTCTGCTCAACAGCTCCCCGTGGTGAGAGGTGGCCACGCCGCTGCCGGGCTCGTGTGCGGTGCTGCAAGACAGGCCGGCCCCGCACTCTGTTCACCCACTGTACTGTTGATGGGGGTTTGCTCAGTCTTTCTTTTTAATTGACTTTTTCTTCTGATTACAAAGATGGTCGAATAGCCATTATAAAAATGTTGCCATTTTAAAATCTCACTGAGAGCTCCAGGTCCCGGTGTGCTGCTGGGTCTCAGCACCTGGGCTTCCCTTGCTTTAGCCCTTTACGCTTCCCTTGCTTCCTTCAGTGCTCAGGCCCCTCATCCACACTGGCCCCTTGGGCTCTTCTCAGTGGTCTTGGCCTCCTTCCCACCCCAGCCCGGGAACAGTCCCCCCACTTGTTCTTTCAGCCCCAGCTGCGCAGGCCTCGAAGCGCCTCAGGAAAGCTGCTGTCCGGGTCAGTGTGTGGCCCCAGCGACACTTTCCCTTGGCCCTGACATCTCCAGACTTCTTGCAGCCTCTACCCCAAAGCCTGGAGAGGCCCTCAGTCACCAAGGAAAGGAAAGGCTTGGAGCACAGAGGCCTTTGCCAGCCCTGCAGCGCCTGCCACCCCGCTCCCCTCGTCACGCCCGTGTGCCCGTCAGCCGAACCTGGCTCTTTCTCAAGGCACCTGGTGTGGGGGTGTGGACCCGGGACCCCTGCCCCACCCAGCCTGCAGGACTTCACCCTCAGTCTTCTCCCTCAAGCCAGAAACCCTCAGCCTCTCCCTGTCTGGGCCACAGACAGGCAGTCCCTCCCTTCCCTGCGGGGGTCCCTGAGGGCTGCCACCACGCTGAGCTCAGCTTGTGGGGTGCAGCTCAGGCTTCTGGGTGGTATTTGATGTGGTCACAGGGGTTCTACTGGGACTCCTCCGGGACAGCAATTTTTCTTAGTTCCTCTCTTCGCTCCCACCTCTGCACTTTCACAACCCTCTCGCATCAGTTCTTTTCCAGTGCTGGCCCCTGAAGCATCAACTTTCCCCAAAGTTCAGGGTCAATCTACTGTTCTGGGCCCTTCCTGTCAGCAACACCAACCCTGGGCACCCCATCCCAGGGCCCTTTCCCATTCTGGGGCCCACCCCTCCCCCTGGTTCAGGCTTTCTATCCAGCCATTCCACCTGGAGGTCCAGAAGAGCCTCAGCATCTCAGGGAGAGGCCATTTGAATGAAAGCACATTCAATTATACATTTAGAAAACCAGCCATTGAGAGTTTTCACAGTACAGACCGACAGAGTAGGCAGTTAGGCATGAGCAGAGTGGGACCCACAGGCCAGGTACCGAAAGTGCCTCCCAAGCATCCACGGTGCCCACTTGAGGGAGCTGGGGACCTCCCAACAGGCTCTTCAGAATCTCTGGCAAGCGCCAGATGCTGCGTGTTTACCAACAGGCCATGTGGATTTAACAAGTTGGGAAAGCACACTGGACGGATGGGCTGTGCAGAGCCAGCAGGAATCAAGGCCTCACAGCTGACAGTCTACAATGGTGGAGCGCTGCAGAGAGAAATGTGGGGCCTGGAAAGAGTGGGTGCACATGGGTTGAGACCAGAGAGGGCAGCCAGGCCAGAGCTGGGCCTCCTGCTGAGGGCCACACCAGGTGACCTTTGCCTTCTGACCTCAGCCGGTGCCTCCTGACCCCACTGGGAGCCGTCCTGTGGTCCATTCATCGGCCCCCTGGACCCAGCGCAGGGCGGAGGAGCTGTGGGGAGGGCTGAGCTTGGCTCTGGAGAAGCATGTGAGACAGGAGCAGGAACGGGTGAGGCTTCCGTTCCATCACAACATAAGAAGAGGGCGAGCCATCCACGGCCATAGAGACCAGGAAGCAAAACAGGAACGACCCAGGGCTGGTCCTGGAGCCTTTACACCTGCCCCTGCTTCACTCTCCTCCGTTATCATCTGGAATGATTACCAGTCAAAGCCCACACTCAGGAGGGCCAGTGTGCTTGAACTGAGGGCAAGGCTGGGGCGTGGTCACCTAGACGCCCCCCCCACGACCCATTGCATCTGGCTTTTAAACTACTGCCTAAGTGAGAAAGGGGTGAGGCAGCTGGGTGAAGATGGAGCAGGTAGNGGCCTCACAGCTGACAGTCTACAATGGTGGAGCGCTGCAGAGAGAAATGTGGGGCCTGGAAAGAGTGGGCGCACATGGGTTGAGACCAGAGGGGGCAGCCAGGCCAGAGCTGGGCCTCCCGCTGAGGCCACACCAGGTGACCTTTGCCTTCTGACCTCAGCTGGTGCCTCCTGACCCCACTGGGAGCCCTCCTGTGGTCCATTCATTGGCCCCCTGCACCCAGCTCGGGGTGGAGGAGCTGTGGGGAGGGCTGAGCTTGGCTCTGGAGAAGCATGTGAGACAGGAGCAGGAATGGGTGAGGCTTCCGTTCCATCACAACATAAGAGGGCAAGCCATCCACGGCCATAGAGACCAGGAAGCAAAACGGGAACGACCCAGGGCTGGTCCTGGAGCCTTTACACCTGCCCCTGCTTCACTCTCCTCCGTTATCATCTGGAATGATTACCAGTCAAAGCCCACACTCAGGAGGGCCAGTGTGCTTGAACTGAGGGCAAGGCTGGGGCGTGGTCACCTAGACGCCCCCCCCACGACCCATTGCATCTGGCTTTTAAACTACTGCCTAAGTGAGAAAGGGGTGAGGCAGCTGGGTGAAGATGGAGCAGGTAGGTCCCTGGGGGCTGCGTTTTAAGGTGGAAAAAATCCGAGGCAGAAAAAAGGTGTGTCAAACGTGTACAGATAGGAGAGATAATCACCAAAGCACAACTCAAAAGCAGAACTGACAGGTATATGAACACTGTTCCCAGTAAGGTGGTCTACGCAGCTGGGACCTGTCCTATTGAAGGGGAAAAGGTGAACACAAAACCAGTAATGACATCCAACCCCAGTAGTTCAATTCCCCAGCACTGGTGTTGGTGGGGCGGGGCAACCTGCGGAAGCCACAGCTTGGGGAGCAGGGAGTAAATGGCTGACTGGAACTTCAGGGTGGTCAGACACAGCCTAGAGTGCGTGGTGGAAGCATGGCTTACCCCTGGGCACGTGAGGCCAGTGAACGGGTGGGATCACAGACGGAAAGCAAAATAGAACCTCAGCTGACGCTGACTCAAAGCAGGGAGCTTCCACCCATGACACTGACTTGGGGTTCTGTTTATTCCACCTCATGCCAGATATGACCAGGCTTTTTTCTAGTCCAGAGAAGGCTGCCAGGATGCTCACGTGTTCTAGGAAGAAGAGGCCTGAGCTGATCTGTCCAGTCTGTAAAGATATGTCAGCAGAGACCATGGAGCAGTTAGTAAAACCCTGGGATGTCAGGAATAGGAGAACCTTCGGGGCAGCAAGGACTCATTTAGTAAGCAGATGGTTTCTCTCAGGAGAGGCTTCTAAGCTGAAAGTAGGGTTCAGATACATTGAGAGCATAGAGTCCCAAAAAAGTTATAGGGGGAGAGCTGGGGGCCCCAACCGTGGGCTTGGCACCAGGGAGCCCTGTCCTGCCCTTTCCACAGTCAGTCTTCAGTGATCTAGCCCTGGGGGGAGGAGGGCCTAAGGGTGGAATGCCTTACACCCCAGGCCACTCTGGCATTGTCACCTAAGAGCTCCCCCTGGGTGTGGTGCAAGTGAGGAGAGTTTGGTCTGTAAGAACTAGCCTGGTCTCCGAAGAAGGCAGAGCTTAGTCAGAGCAGAGACAAAGCTTGGGAGTGGAGGGCCCAGTGCTTTCCCTTCCTCGGAGTTCGGGCTGGCTCAAGGCCCCAGGGGAGCCAGCAGCCCTGGCTGGGAGGCCAGGGAACTAGGACGGCATCGAGACCCGCAGCAGGCACCCAGGAGGGCAGTGAAGCAAGGAGGACAGGGACCTGTGAGGGTGCCTGCCTGCCATCTCGGCCCCTTCCTCCTCCTCCAAAGGAGCCCCCAGCAGCGCTTCGCTTTGTGCATGACCCACCTGCCAACCCCAGAAACGGTTCTGTTTGCAGCCCTTTTAGTTTTTCACTCTTCTGCCTCAGTCCTCTTCTAAGCCACTTCCAGCTTCAGTCTCCCCTAGAATTATCTGCTGCTACTCACAGGTGCCAACCTGTAGGCTGGAAGGGTAGATTTTCCTTCTGAGCACTCTGCTCCCTTTCCCATCCTCTTTATCCAAGGCCAGTGCTGTCCCTTAGCCCAGGGCTGGGCTCTTGCTCCTCCCTTCCTGAAGCCCCACCCACCTCAGCTGCCTTGTTCTTTCTCCAGAAGCAGCAGCTGCTGTGACAGTGGCTATGAGAAGGAAGAGCAACCTGACCTTCTGCTGCTGGGGCCTTGCCAGCATCACCAAGACTCTGAAGGCAAAAGGGGGAAAAGCCAACCACAGGAATTCAGCTCCTCTCCCTCCCTCCCTCAAAAGGCTTCTGCCTCCAGCTCTTCCGGAAAGAACATTCCAGACTCAGAGAGGCTCTTCCTAGAGGACAGTCTTCTTGACATTTAGGGGAAGCTGAAGGCCCCAGGTTGTCCTGCCTGGAAGTTTTGTCTGGAGTCTAAGAGCACGGTGTGACTGTTAGTGCCTTGCTAATGGGCGACCCCCAGGCCCACTCCTCAACGGAGGGGAAATGAAGAACAGGATGCTCAAGTCAAATGACAAGGTCAGCAGTGCAGGGAAAAGGTCCGAGTAAAAGTAGGTGACTCTAGTAAGTGGAGCTCAGTCTGGAAGGTGTCATACCAGGCAAGGGCCTGGGTGTTCAGGCAGGAGGAAAGGCGTCCTCCCGAAGGGAGAGCGAACCAGGCCATCAGGTCATTGCCATCCACCTCACTCTAGGCCCTCTCTGCTCCACTGGTCCCCGTCACTGCCCCCAGACCTCTTCTTCCCCCAGCAGAAGCCATCAGAGAGACCTTTGCTGGCTAATGGGAGCCCCTAAGACATGGCAGAACCAGATGCATGTGCCTGGCCCCATCTCCCTCTGTCTCTGACTGTCCTCCAGTCCTGCCTCCTCTGTGTGCCCTTCTTTCAGGAATATCTTCTGGCCTCTGCTTGGTTGCCATCCACATCTCTCTCCTCCTGGACTTTTCTCCCTCCTATTGCTGCACCTATTTTATTGTCCCTCTCTGGCCCTTCCTGTTTCTCTCCACTTCTGCACAATGGCTCAGGGCCAGAATCCAGAGCTGAAGTCACAGAGGAGTGTCACAGTGCCAAGATGGAGCCTTGTGGTGTCTGAGGAGAGACTGCCTCTCCTGCCTGTGAGCCCTGTACCATTTGGTGAGGCCCGAGGTGTGGGGAAAAGCAGGGCTGGCTGTGAGGAGGAACCGTAAAACACACCAGCTTCCCTCCTCCACCTCATCTGAAGCCTGCCTTCCCCTGATGGTGCTCCTCTGACTCTTCTAAAAGAGAGAGGCTGCTCTTCTCCCTGTCCACCTGCCTCATCTTCCTGACCATTCTAACTCCTTCCCAAGTAATGCTTCCCCTTCCACTCGGGGCCCCATGCCCCATGCCACATGGCTCTCTTCTTCCCATCTTCATCTATTAATAACCCAGCGGACTCCCACATTCACCTCCCCATGAGGGCTTAGAATTATGCCTGGCACATAGTAGGTGCTCAATAAATATTTGTTGAATGAATGAATGGAGACCTCTGGCTTCAGAATCATGGGTTTTATCTTTGCCCCAACACTGCCCCCACCTAGACAATTTTAACAACTTCCAAGGAACCTTGTTTCCACCCCTCTTTTTCTGCCACCCACCCCCCAGCCAGTCCTTACACCCGGATATCACCTATGGGCCCCACCTGTGCTCTCCACAACTCCTTTCTTGGGAGCTGCTTTTGTGACTACCAACCCAACTCGCAGGTCCCAGTTTCGTATCACATTGCCTCTGCACCTCCCGGTCAACCCACGTAACACCCTTGACTCTCTTCCCTTTGAGCTGGGCTTGCCTTGCTGTTCTGCAGCCTTGGAACATGACTTTTCTTTTTTTTTCTGGACTTGTACTTGAGCTCTGCAAGAGAAGAATGCAGAACCTGGGGGTTGTTCCATTATAAAGGCTTAATTAATAATCCAGCTGTGCCTTCCTCTGCTGCCAGCTGCTAGTCAGTTTACTAACTCTTTCAATCCATTNACCCTGATATCACCTATGGGCCCCACCTGTGCTCTCCACAACTCCTTTCTTGAGAGCTGCTTTTGTGACTACCAACCCAACTCGCAGGTCCCAGTTTCGTATCACGTTGCCTCTGCACCTCCCGGTCAACCCACGTAACACCCTTGACTCTCTTCCCTTTGAGCTGGGCTTGCCTTGCTGTTCTGCAGCCGTGGAACATGACTTTTCTTTTTTTTTCTGGACTTGTACTTGAGCTCTGCAAGAGAAGAATGCAGAACCTGGGGGTTGTTCCATTATAAAGGCTTAATTAATAATCCAGCTGTGCCTTCCTCTGCTGCCAGCTGCTAGTCAGTTTACTAACTCTTTCAATCCATTCCCAGGGTTCACCTTTGTCCTCAAACCACTGTCCCCACTCCTAGCCTGCTCCCTTTCTGTGACATACATAGCCACTCTTCATTCACTGATGAAAACCCAGGCCGTCAACTTGGAACTCTCTCCCCAGCCTTCCCATCTCATGTTATCTACCCATGCTCCCCACCTCAGGCTCCTCACTCTTTTTTCGGATAATTCTTCCACTTGAGCTTTGGGTCTCACACACCCCAGGCTGGTCTTCAGCCAAGTATCTCTCCCCCAGATATTCTGTGAAATTACTTCTGACCTCGCCTCCCACCTCTCAGCCTACCGATGTGCCAACACCTCTCACTAGATTTAAAAAAAAAACCTTTTCTCCACCAAGTAACATTCTCTTTTAAAAGTGCCATTCACTGGAAAACTTCTGGAAAGATCTTCAAAGTCTAGATAGCTTGCCCATTCCCCCCATCCACTCCACCCAGTGCTACTGGGCTCTGTGCTGCGCCCCCTCTAACGAGTCTGAGCCCCCAGAGGGCAGAGTCCCTCCGCACTCCTCACCACACAGCCTTTCCTTTTCCTTTTTGCCACAGAAGAAACACGTGCTTATTCTAATCAACCACAGAGAGAGTTGAATAGTGTGACTCCCCTCTAACCTACCCCGAGTCCCATTCCAGAGGACATAGTGGTAAATGTGGGGTATGTTCATATCCTCCCAGACATTTTTCAATGCAAAAACATATACACAGCGTTATGCAAACAAATAGAAGTTTATTAAAGACAGAAGTGGGGACCTAACCCATTTATATGAACACCTGACACACTCGGTGTACAATGAGGAATCAGGACTCTGGACCAGGGGCTCTTGCAAAAAGTCTCTCTACTGTTGGTCTAGAAGTTGAACATGACCTATTACTGTAGGGCGTGTTCCTGCTCTTCTTACATAACAATGACACTTGATGAAAACTTCCTCACGCAATGTGTGCACAACTGTGCTAGGCAGGCCACTCCTGCGTTCCTCCGGTCCTTCAGAGTTGAAAGCCATCTTAAGAAGCAGGATGGTTCTCTTGGATCGCAGCTGCCCACAGGTTATGCATCTCGTTCAGGTAGGATCACGGCAGCACCTGATGGTGCACCTCGTTGCCGGGTCTCCACCACGCCACCAGGGACACACTGACAGCTCTGCGTTGAGACTCCAGGGACACTGCACACATAAGAGCCATGGAAAAAATGGTTTAATGTGTTCCAGGCAGCAGCTGGCTTGAGCATCGTGCATGCAAATTACTTCCCATTAGATACATTATCATATGCGGCAAACAGCCACTTACAAATGGTCTCATCATACGTTATTAATATTTTGTCTACAAGAGTTGGTGGTGGCATGGCCCAGCTGTTAATGGTCCAGGTTCACGGGGCAGCCAAAGCAGCACAGGTGATGTCCCCCATGGCATTAGCACATTTTTCAAGGAATTTGACTCAGCTTTTATTTTGATACCTGGAGTTATAGATGAAATAGGAAATTTCATAAAAAACAAAAACAAAAACCAGAAATGGAATCCTATTACACACCTTGTTCTACAGCTTGTTTTTTTCCAATTAGTGCGTCAACACATCTTCACATCAGTGCACGTGTCTCTCTCATGCTCTTGGTGAGGTCCCACTGTTTCCCGTCACAGGAACGAATGTGCGTGGGTTTAGCTGCTCTTCAATTACCCACCTGGGTTGTTTCCAATTTTTTAACATCGTGACACTGCCACAACTTTTCTTGTATGTATATCCTCACAAAGTTATGTGTTTTGGTTGTAGAGTCCCCAGTGGGGAACTGCTTTTTAATGGCCCTCCAAAAAGGCTGCCCCAGGTCCCCACTCACCCACAGCACACCTGAGCAGGTGGCTGGGAACCATCCTCACGACCAGCTACAGCCCTGCCCCCCTCCTGCTGCCATCAAACTCTGCTGTCGAATTTCTGGCCCCTTCTCAAATTGTCCTCCACCCCTCAGTGCTGGTCTATCTTCCTCTGCCTCTGACCTCTTGAATGTCGTTTCACAAGTTCTCCTTTGGTTTTTGGGGTGGCCCACTTTATCATCTTCATGCTAGAGGGCCTCAGATGGGTCCAGTTTCCTCCCTGCCGCTCCAGACCCCTTCTTTCCTTGCTCCTCCTGGAGCCAGGCAATCAAGCAATTCAAATGAACTGCCCAGTGAATGAGGGTTGCACAGGTGAGTGTGAAGAAAAGGAGAACTTATAATGCCCCCTTCATTCATGCATTCTACAAATATTTATTGAGTACCTATTTAAGTGTATTTCAGGAGGCTGGGGAAAATGGCCATCTTGGAGGGGAGAGAGACGTTCATCAAATAATCACACAAATAATTGTATGATTTCAAACGGTGCTAAATGCCGCAAGAGAGGGGCTCCTGGAGCTGTCCCTGAGAGCTGCTGGGGCCAAAGGCCTGGGAAGGTGCCCCCCGGAAATGGTGTCGGAACTGAGATCTGGGAAGGCTTTGAGCACATGAAGCAGACTGGGAAGAGCTCTCCACATTGGAACAGAAGGCCCAGCCAGAGGGGAGTAAGGCACATCCCAGGCACCTCAAGAAAAGAAGTATTTAGCTAAGGGCTCGGGAAGCCTTGTTCTGTGAGATTCCTGCTCTTGACCATTCCTGCCTTTCTAGCCACAGGAAATAACAGAAAAACACTTGTTCCCATGTTTTGCCCCCCTCAGACCACAGTGCCTCAGATTCAGGATGCACTGATAGAAGAAGGAAGCAGAGGCCACCACCTGCCTCTCGTCGAGGACCTTGGTTACATCCCGATACTCTGCCCTTGTAGGTGTGCCTGTTTCCCTTGGCTGGATACGCAAAGTCCTCCTCCACGTCACTGGAGAGACAGGTAGATCTGAGCCACAGTAGGGGTGACGGTTGGCTTCTGACAGACCAGTCAACCCTTTTGTTCTGTTGAGCTCACCTCCGGCTTCCAGAGGCGTGCTTTTCCCACCTCTGGGGACCTGTGCCAGGCAATACTCTCTCATTATGTGAACTGGGAGGGTTTCTATTTTTCCATTCACTGGTATTTTCTGCCCTCAGAAGCTGGGTGCCTCTCAACAGAAGCTAAGAAATGTTGATCCCTATGAATAAAACGAAGCAACTTACCCTGGCCATCAGCCACTGGCCCCATCATCCATCTAACTTAAAGCTTGCCAAGTGGGGGTCTGACCACTGGCTGTCTAGACTACCTGGTGGCTTCCACGGGCACCACCCTAAACGACAGAACAGGTGACATGGGGTCTGGAGCCCCACCCTGGCCACCCTTCATTCTGTCAGCCAAGAATCACACACTGTCTTCCCAGGGGCTGTACTGACCTCCAGCCCAGGGACTGGACATCCTCTTCGCCTCCCTAGCAGGATGTGCCATCTCTACCCCTAAGGAGGGTTACTGTCCCCTGCATTGAAGTTTGAAATGTTAGGTGGCCCTTCTCTTCACAGCACCTCGTCAGTCCTGGGTTTGATGCCTCGACCCTCCTCAGCTAACACAAGAAATGCCAAGACTGGGCTACTTCCCTGGCCCTCCTACCTGCTTGTCTGCAACTTGAGGCCCATGGTGTGAGATCTTAAAAGTTCTCCAAGAAATAGGCCAACCAGTCACCACCTCCATTGCACAGCAGCCCACAAACATTAGTAAGCCCGCTGTGACAGTACTGGAGTTCGTCCCTGTGCTGGCCACACTGACTGCCAACCACTCGGCCTGGCCTCAGGAGTCTAAGGTGCCTGCCTAGGCTGGGTCTTTAATTTTGAACTTGTAGTAAAGAGAGGGAACCCCAGAAGGAGGGCATCTATCCAGGATACCAACCTCTCTTCCTGGATTTTGATTCTGAAAGTGTTAAACGAGAGCCCAGCAGCTCTCTTCTCAACTGAGACCTCCATGCGGTTACATTCATTCCACTTCAAACACTGCTGATTGGAAGGAGAATGGTTATTGCAATAATAGCACCGAGAGATTCTGAAACAAAGAACGGAGCCAAGCCCTGTAGGAGAGCAAAGCTTTCAGGAATTAAACACTCAGTCAATTCTTAGAGAAGCGACGCGGGTGCTTTCTGGACTCCCTTCACCTGGGCAGCCACACAGCTCCCACCACCGCGGTCCCACCTGCTCTGCAGGCCCCCAGCCAGGTGCTGCTGTTCCCCTGCCAGGCTAGATGCTGGCTTGGAGTCTAAACGGGTTTAAAGTGCCAGTGGAGACAGCTCTCAGCAACCTGAGTTCACCGAGAGAGGCCTGGACACCCCCTTCGGCAGGAAGGGGCAGCCCCGTGAGGGCCCAGCCAACCCCTGCAGCTTTTCTACCCCAGTCCTTAAACTCTTTCAATATTTGGTGGAGAGTAGGCATCAAAGGCTATAAAGTATCTTTCCTGTCTATCTTCTTGATTCCTAGTTGGTCTCGGTGAGCTGCAAATTATACACTCAGAAGATAAGATGAATTTCCGTCTCCCTGGCCTCTGACCAGGCCTGGTGGGGGTTGCTCCTCTCCTACTCCGTGGAAATGAACCGAGCCACCCTGTCTGGAGAAATCACCCACCCACTCTGTCCAGGAATGTATCTACAAGGCCCCTTGCTGGGCTCACCAGAAACCCCCATCCTTCCAAAGTTAAAAGCAATGATTATCTGCTAAAGAAGCCAAAACTCAAAGGAAACATGAGAAAAGGAGGCAAGGGGCTTGGGACCTTTCGAAAACAAAGCGGGGTGGGTGATCTCTCCTCTGGGTTGGTCCCACACCTTCCCATCCCTGACCCCAGACTTCTGCCCTCTCTCTGAGGGCCCAGGTAAGGAGGATTCCAGTAGAGCCTCCAGGAGGCAGAGGCTCCCCCAGTCCCCAGCAGATGTCTGGGTGAGCAGTCATCTGCCTGCCGGTGGTGGAGGCTGTGTTCTAGGAGCCCACAGACACCCCCAGAGTGGTTGTGGGCCGTGGCATCTTCGGGCAAGCAGCTGCCTCCAGGGGTGTTGCTGGGCTGGGGATGGCAGGCAGCTGTCATGCTGCAGACCTACTGTGACCAGAGCAGGGCGACATGTGCTGCCCATGACTAATGGACAGAGGGAGGGAATCCTGGCAGACTTCCCAAAGACCTCAGTTTCTTCCTTGCCAGGGGTGCTTCCAGAAGCCAGGGTGGCTTTGAGCGGGAGGCCAGCAGAGTGCAGGGATGACGAGGTTCCTGCGCCCAGGCTCACACCACTTTGCCTCCTTCTGGATAGGGGTTTCGGTTTGCACTGCTTGGCAAGAAACGCCTCAGCGCACATTTTAAGCTCCCAAGCCTTCTAATTAATACCTACTATGTGAATTATTTAATGGGAACACATGTTAGAGTTTAAAGAGCATCAAGTGGAGATCCTTTGCTAATCAATTGATTTTAACAGGTTCATGTATTTACTACAAGCCAAGCTGGAGATTTCCCTGCCACGTGGAAGCCCGTGCTTCTCTAAGCCTGTGCCTCCAGCTATTTCCAGCTCTCCCAAGCCTGCCGCCCACCATTTTATCCTGCCCCTCCCACCGCCAATCCCAGCCAAGTGGTCTCCTAATCTTTCCGGAGAAAGCAGTGTTATCCACCCTTCTATCTCCAACAAGATAAGTATCAGTCCTTGGGTCATTCCAAAGGGCCACTCAATGAGGCCAGGCTACGCCACTCCAGTGGCTTCAAGCCCACATTTCTGCAGGTCATGCCATCAAAACATACTTGAGATGGAGAAGAAAGCTTGAAATTTTAAACAAGGGCAGCAGCAGGACTAAAGGACCCCAGCTGTGTCTCTCTCCCCAGTGGCTCCGCACTGGGTCAGCCTGGGGACCAGGGGGCCTGGGTCTACAGCCAGCCAAGGGCAGGTCTGCCAAGTGCTGAGGCAGCTGTAAAACATCTGAGGTTGGGGCATGGTGGGGAGATCAGGGATCCAAACAGGCAAAGGCCCTGCTCTTCCCAGGAATTTACAACCTAGGTGGTGGTCAAGCGTGCACCTTCTGTGTTTCTGCCCCATCAGGGTGAAGAATGGAAAGGCAAGCTCTGGGTCCGGGGACCTCATCTTTCTGTCCTCTGTCATCCCCGGGCTGAGGCCACCCTGGGTTTTGGAACCACACCTGGCAGGGGAGAAATCGGGGTGTTTGGGAAGTCCACGGGGATCCCCATGCCCACCACAGCCCCATTTTATCCTCCAGCAGTTGCTCTCCCGGCCTTACAGGTACACGACTGCAGAGGGACGGTCTAAAGGGCAGGGGCCGGGGCAAAGACAGGCAAACCACGGCCACGTGAGCTCCTCTTGCCCAGTACCAGCCTTCCCATCTCCTCCACACTGACCCCACCTAAAGCCATGGTCCGGGATTCTCTGAGGCTCTGTCAGGGCCTAAAGACGGCGGATGCAATCTACCAAGAAGATCGCACCAGGAAAGCTTGGCTGATGCAGCCCAAACAGGATATTGCAGCCAAGCCAGGCGGTCCCACCCTTGGGGGCATCCCTGGATCACGAGCACTAACTACCAATCAAGATGCTGATCACGCGCCCACCTACCAATCGTCACTAGGAGCATGCAGTGAGCATGCACAGGACAACCTATTAGAACCACTTCCCCTTTTTCCCTGCCCCTATATAACAGCCCCCGCTCAAAATAAAATTTGCAGCTTGATCAGAATCCTTTGTCTTGTTGCCATTCTTCGCGCCTCTTGTTCCCATCCCTATTCATCCGTTTCAGGTAGACTCGGGACCCCAGTTGACTGTTCCACGGGACGGAACAAGGCTCTGTGGTCTTAAGGTGACAGCGCCTCCTCCTTCGAGCACAAGCATGGGAGGCTTGGGGCAAGAGGCATCCAAGAGAAGGTTTGCGTTTTCTTCGGCCCCCAGTGTATCATTGTCCCAGGACCACCTTTTAGGTGAGTTTCTCACTGTCTTGTATTTGTGGCTAAAGTGCATCTGCAGGCCCCACTGTAAATATTCGAGACCTGCATCAGCAAAGGAGGAACACTGCAATAATTGGAGACGTGAGTTTATATCCACAGGGTGGGTGCAAGGAGGGCTCTGTGCAGGGGTAGGTGTCTTGGATGCAGAGGACATGTACTGATGCCCAAGGTCCACTTGACCTGGCACACAGATGAGGAGCCATCACATACTTTGCCTCCTCGAAGTGAGATTCATGATCCTGGAGTCAAAGAAACCAGCTTCCCTGCCTGCTTCTTCCCAGCAGACCAGTCTGTAGCTGGGGACTCTGCCTCTGGCTAAAGTCCAGAAGAAACCGTGACTTCAGACATAATGGTCTCTCTTGGCCTTGCCCCGTGTTTCACAGCCATCCCCACTTGCAGAGGTCCCTGTGAGATGAACGCTAGTCCCCAGGCCCCAGCCCCCGGAGCCCAGCAGAGACCGCTGTCCAGGAATCTTGGATAGTTCTCAACAGGAGGCTTCAGCAAGGCCTTGTCCTTGTCCCATGGCCTGGGGTTATCCTGAGCCCAGAAATACTCCCAGTCTCCACGTCTCCACAGCGAACTTTGTGGAGCAGGAGAGGAAGTTTGTCTTGGAAGAGGTTCTGGAATGCACTCACTCACACTGACACAGTCTTTAGATGGGGCTTGTGACATCAGCGCCTGCAGCCCTGACCCACATCTGAGAACTTCCCATTCAGCCTTTAAATCCCTCCTAGCACATAAGGGTCCCTGTGGTTCTGGGGTAGCAGATTGCATCAGGTCCTTTCAGGGATGTTCTTAGAGGGGCTCTGGCTCCTTAGCTTTGGGGACCAAAGTTTCCTCCACAGACTATGAAAATACAACCAAGCAGAGAATAGCCCAGCATCCAGGGGAGGGTGTGGCCTAGAAGGCCACCCACAACCCACCATCCCTGGGGAGGGGGCCACACCAGAGGGCACCAATGGGGTGGACACCAAAGCTGGAGGTTCAAGTCACCAGCAAGGTTCAGGGACTTCACTTCCTCCCCAACTCTGTCAGGGCTGTCAGGACCTTGGGACCACCGTCCCCCACTCTAAAGATGCTTCTCTTTGAACTCTAGTCTCTCTGGGCTGGGAGTGCAAGCTCAGGTCTTCCTTGACCCTTTCTCCAAGAAGTTAGGCCAGGCTGCTGTAGTCTCCTTATGTTTTTTTAGGGAGTAGAAGGTTGTTTTGGGGGGCTGAGACAGCCGGAATTTTCTGCCAGGGCCCACAGACAACCCAGAGCCCACCCAGAAATCCTTCATGGTTCAGCAGAAAGGGAATGTCCTATGGGCTCTTACGTTCCCAGAAGTCACATTGATCTACAAGTGTGTCAGCAAACGGGGCCTGCTCAGGCTCTCCAGTAGTTAGTAGGCTCTCAAATTGAACTACCTCCTCGGGCATTCTCCACAATTTTCCATCAGTTCCCCGGGCCCTCCACACCCGGCTGCTGATGTGATTCTTATGTTCCTGTGGTTTGGGCCTTCAGGATTCAGTGAGGATGTGCATTGCCAGTGCCAACCAAGTGCCAGTTCAAAGCCAGGTCTGCAAGGGCCCAGAGGTGAATGAGGCACTCCCTGCCTGTCAGGGAAGTCTGTATCCGTGCCACCTGAGTCACCTTGCTGGACAGGGTCAATGGGCTGCTGCAGCACATCCTGTACCAGTAGAAACAGGTGGAGAATTGTGCAGGGCTCCTGCGTACACAAGCGCAGGGCCAGTCCCTGCAGGCTGCGATGAGGGGAGCCTTGCTGGGAGGCTGCTCTGCTCTGAGCCTGGTGTGTGCAGAGGACAGTCCAGTTCCTGCCCAAGTTACTGAGCCCCAGCCCTTCCCACTCTGTTCCCTGGTGCATTCTGTTTGTGCTCTTCAAAGCCCGAGGGAGGCCCTGCCAGGTGGCAGGCAATGAAAGACATTCCAAATGAATCAGACCTGCAGGGTGTTCACATTCCAGGGATCATTTAGTCGAGGATTTTTTTTTTAATTTTCTAACATGGGAAGCTGTTCTTCAAACAAATCAAATGTGTGAAGCACATCAAAATAGAAAAAGGGGAAAAAACATGCCCCATATATGTCTCGCAGGCAAATCTTGACCCACAGCTAACCTAAAATCTGGCCTGATCTCTGCTGATCCTCTTGGGACACCCAAGGGCCTGGAGGCCTGCTCTACTGTCCTTTCTTTGCCCCCAGGAAAAACTGTCTGGGTTCTAGCCAGAGCAGAGAATATTGGGATGTAAAGAGCTCTTTTCCAGATGCTCGTGACAGAAAACCTAAGGCATCAGCCATCATGCCTGCTGGATTCAGACCCTCTGCAACTCAGGGTGAGGCTTGGAAGAATTTCCTGTACTCTGAATTAACCTGTGAAAGGCTGTTTTTATGAACATCTCAGTAGGGAGCCAGTAAGGCCCCGAACTTCCCCCTTCTCTCTGTCCCCCTTCCACTGACAGACCCTGCAGTCAGGAAGTGTCTCCCAAAGGGACCTGAGGGCTGGCATCAAAAAGCTGATGAGATGGCTGTGCTGGTGACAGGAACACTGCCTCACCCTCTTCTCCTCCAGGCTGCCCCCCCTCCCCTCTTTTCACACTGGGACATCCCACCAGTCCTTATTTAAAACCTTG
The DNA here is from genome assembly GCF_014824575.4 of Sturnira hondurensis. Classification (NCBI taxonomy): domain Eukaryota; kingdom Metazoa; phylum Chordata; class Mammalia; order Chiroptera; family Phyllostomidae; genus Sturnira; species Sturnira hondurensis. The sequence continues at coordinate 1,596,343 of NW_028080209.1, read as the reverse complement.
GCTGGCATCGGCCCACCACAGTGTCGTTAGAAATGGAAGTCCATCATCTTTCCACGTTTCTCATCCCCAGGGCCCATCTGTAGCGAGCTACCACTCACTTCGCTCTGTAAGAGACACTCCAGCCCATTCCCTGTATCACACGGGCTCTTATTATTATTATTATTATTATTTTTGGCCGCACCCCATGCCAGCATTCCTGAAGAGGCAGCCTTAGCAAGCTCACTTCACAGGCACCAAGCTGTGGGCTGAGCTATGTAAACGTAACTCTGGGTCCCAAATTCTGGCGTGGGCAGCTTCCACCCCAACATAATCCATCTACCTTGATGGCCCACAGTGCCCCCCCTACGATCTCGGATGCCAACCAGCCCCCCGCCCCCCGCACGTGCTTTGGGACCAGGCGGTGACAAGAACGGAGTGTTGCTCTGGGCAGCAGCAGGACTGATCCCGCCCAGGGCACAATCCGCCTCCTCTCTCTCTGGGCCACCGGGCTGCCCCAGCTTCCAGGAAGGCGCCCCCAAACCCTCTTGCATCCTCGGACCCTTACAGTGGTCAAAGCCCATTTGCGCCTTTCGGTAGCCCCAGGCGGCCGAGCCACGGGACTGGACCCAGGAAAACCGTTGGGAGCGGCCGTTACTCCGAGCCCCCCCCTCCCCCCGCCCTGGTGGGGTGGGTGAGGACCCCGCCGCCCTCACAGTCGGTCCCTCCAACGGCCGGCGCCCCGCCCAGGCCGCGCCCCGAGGCACCCCCGCCCCCCCATCGCGGCGGGGTGGGGTGGGGCGGGGTCTTTAGCTCGGCGCTGCCCCCGCGGTGGCGGTAAGCGAGGCTCCGCCTTTCTGGATTTCTGGGCCCGGGTGGAAGACAGGTTTCGAGGGTTTCCGGACATTCCCCCGATTTGGAGTCTTCCGACCTGGTTTCAGGCTGGGCGGTCCTCCCCGCCCTTTGGAGAGCTGTGTATTCCTGCGCTTTCTGAAGGATCTCGGGTTGAGCTGAACAGAAGTGATCGACGATTACTGGGGAAAGTTCTCAGCTAATTCAGACATCGGGTCCAGCAGACTGTTCTGGGCTCAGAGATGTCTTTGAGGAGCCTGTGGATTTTGCCTTGTACTCTTTGGGCTTGAGGACGACTCCACAGAAACCTTGAGCGCCTTCAACTCCCACGCCTCCCTGAACCCTCTTGTTCCTCTCCATCCCCGTTGAAGTCTAAGGATCTTGTCTGCTTCCTCAACAAAAATTGAGGCCTTGGAGTTTCCCCACCAGTACCCTCCTCTCCCGAGGAGCAGGTGGGCTGCGTTCCTCTCCGAACGCTTCCCAGCCGTCTTGGATACCGACCATCCTCCACTCCTCGGAGCACCCCCCCTCCCACTCTGCGTTTCTTTTCCACTTGGCTCCCAACTCCAGAGGGGCTAGAGCAGTGAGGTGAAAAGAGAGGGGGGTGAGAAAAAGTAATTTCCTTTCAGCCTCAATGGTTCTAATAACAACCTGGGGAGAGTGGGATTTAATAAGCTGAGAGTGGTTGCTACCTACCTTGCCACACTCCCACCTCCCCCCATCATTCCTTTTTAAATAACTGGAGACCTTTTTAAAAACCTAAAGTGAATTGACCATTTTTGGAGGCATACAAAAGGTGACTCTGAAATCACACCATTTGTGTCTGTGTAAATCCATTGAAATAGAAAGTTTATAGCCACATTTTCTTTATAGCCACAAAGTTTATAGCCTCCGATGATCCCAATCCATCCCTTGCAGTAGCAGCCTCCCTACCCTCTGACCAAATCTACCTGTGACAGTTATTCTCACAGACAGTCATGGTGAACTGCAAAGGAATATGCCCCGAAAGAGGGGTGGAAGGAGGAGAACTCTGTTTTTAATTAGAGCTTGGGCTTTCAAGGAGAGGGCGATACTGAAAGATGTAAAGAAAACAAGGTGGAGAACCCTCTCCCTGGGTGTGTGGTAACTAGGTTAATAAGCTGGCCCATATCAGAAGCCGGAGGAGCAGAGGCCCCTGGGAAGAGGAGGACTCAGACTTGGAGGAAGTGTGGCTGTCTCTGGTGGCAGTGGTGGTGAGAGAGGCTGTACCCAGAAGGGACTCCCAGCTGTGCTCAGCCTGACTGTGCGTGTGGAGCTGTGGTGGGGAGCCGGCGAAGGGTGGCTGGAGTCTGAGGGGCAAAATTCACACTCCCGGATTCTTACAAGAGCCTGTTTCAGATCACCTGCAGAAAGACTCTGTCTGTGTTACGTCACATCCCAAAGGGGGGTATCCTTGGAAATCTTGGTAACTATAGGAGGGAAGCTGAAGCCCGTGGAAGGCCTGACTTAGTACCAGTACTGGCTGACCAGGCTTGGGCGAGTCGGGATGGTGAGGGCTCAGCGGGAGCACTTCAGATGCAGGGAGCACGGCTGCTTGCCATGACTCCCCTCCAATGCCCTCTGCCTGCTTCCTGCATGGACGGATCAGGAAAGCCTCCACGTAGGGGCAGCTTGGCTTTAGGAGCACAGGGCAGAGCTCCAGTGGTTCTTCCAGTGGGACTTCGGGAGCTGAAAACTAGGGACCAGAACTTAGGAAATCTTTGAAGGGTCTGCATCTGGTCATTTCTGAATGTTTCTATTTTGATCAACTCCTTTCTTGGTAGTTAAACCGTCAACACAGCAGAGGGGTTGGGGAGCCCAGAGACTGTCTTCCCACAGCTAGTCTTGAGTGAAGCCAGATTCCTCTAAACAAACAAACAAGAAAGACTGAACCCTCGGGAAGTGCTGTACAAAGGAGGAGTAAGGAATGGGGTTGGAAGGTGTAGGCAGAAATGGGGTAATCTTACACTTACGTAGAGAAAGTCTGGGGGTGCCACTGGGGGCAGGCCGCGTGAGAAATCTGGGAAGAGAGAATTTTACACAGAGGTGTGGGTGCCAGGAGGCACAAGAGAAAGAATGAATGGGCCTGAGCAAGTGAGAAGCTGGCTTGCGGTGGAGTGCAGTTAGTTTAATCTCTCCTTTGTTTGGCTTGTCTCAGGAATCAGCACACAGTCTGAGCACCCCAGCTAGACTGTTCATCTCTTAGGAGCTGGGCCTGGGCCTTATTTTCTATTCCCAGTAGCACTTCAGACAGTGCTTGCCACACTAAGTTGAATTTTATGTCATTTGCCCAAAATGGTATATTTGCAAGCTTTAATTCTTCCCAATCTCAGTTTATTCTCCCTCCCCCCACCCCCCGCAAAGTCATTTTGAAAGGGTTCCCCTAAACCCTGTCCTGGCTAAGGGAATTGATCTCCTAGCACTTAAAACTTCCCTCCAGATTCTCTGGAAATAGAGCTTGCTGGCTCATGGGCTATTTAGTTCCATTTATAATTAACACTGTCTGATAAGAGAGGTGTATACCCTCTAAGAGTGGTTGGAGTGTTTGCTATACAAATGAAAGATGTCATCATTCCCATACAACATCTTTGTTATAACAGATTATTTTCTGCCAAACTGGAATGGCCAAAAATCAAGGCAGGCCGCGGAAAGGGGAGGTCCAAATAGCAGAACTAGAGCTTTACTGGAAGTTTTCAACTGAGCCTTCGGCGTGGCAACAGGGAACCCGCCTCCAGAGCGGGGCCTGAAGTGGGCAAGGCTCACCAAGGCCGGCCTCCTCTGAAACACAGCCACAGTCTCCCGGCCCCCACCCTCGCCGGGCTCGCTGTCCTGAAGCTGCACCCCAGGGTGGTTCATACCCAGTCTTACCCAGCACAGGAACCACCCAAGCAGGATTTCACGTTAATGAATCAGGTGTAGGCATTCTAGAAGGATCCTTGCCTCAGGGTGGCCATTAGGAAGATTGCTTCCTAATTTAAGAAGCTCAAAGTAGAGTTCTTTGGGGGACAAAAAAAGAAGGACCTGTACCCTCGTCTTGATAAATTGTAAAATCTCTCCTGCACATCTCTGTCCCCCTCCCCCTCCTCCTTTCTACTACTGCAACTTCTTGCACATACACATTTCCACAAAAAAGAAGAAAATGAAAAACTTACTGCTTCTCAATGTCCCCTAATGTTAAACACACAAACACAATTATATAGTGTGTTTTTTCAGGGAGATGAAATTCCTTAAGGTTCCCTTACGGAATCAGAAGGAGTCACACTCTGGCGTGTGATTTTGTCGAAATGGGAATATGAATTTATCTGAACAGATTTGAGACATTGTCCTGGAAAGACCTGCGCTGGCGTTCCACTGTGTGGGTGGGGGGTTCTCTCTAGCCCTGTACTTCACCCTGGAAATGGCACTATATTTTTGTAAGAAACTTTTTATTTAAAAAATTGGGGTAGTACTGTTTAAACACTGATCGGTTTATCAACAAGAGTTCCCTTGTTGGGGGACTGTCTCTGGGCTACGAGTGATGCAGCTGAGCCAGTGAGAGCCAACTCGGACACGCTCTCCGCCCGCATCTCCTCTCCACTCTGAGCTGATGATGGGGTGGAATGCGAGGCCTATCCGTGTGTCCCCCTCACTTTACAGATGAGGAAACTGAAGCCCAGAGAGGGCCTGCCCTCACTTGGCCCTGCACCCGCTCTGCCTCTCCCTCTGCCTTCACGCTCCGTACCGTTCGGTGTGGATGGCACCAGGCCTGCCCCTCCCTCGCCCCCGTCCTGCTGTATTCTTTTCAGAGTATTTTTGAGTAGGTGGCTGCCACTATCTTATATTTGGCATGGTAAAGGCAGACCTCTTTCCCACCCTCCAGACCCCCTCACCCTGCCACTGTGAGCATTGTGACACCGGTCCCATCTGTGTTCATTCATCCTTGGGTACAAACTTGGCCTGTACTGCTTTCTGTTTCACCACCTCGTAACCACACACGAGGCTGACACAGGTCATGCTTTTGAAACAAATCAGGGAGAACGGTAATTGACAATTTTCTATAAAAATTGTATTGAACAAAAATCCATTTGAATAATGACAGGAGAGACAACTTTGCCACTGTTTTGCCTTCCCCTTAATCGAGATACAAAAAAAACTCAGTAAAAATGTTATGTTAAAGGCTCATGAGCACCATTTAAATCTTCCCTGATAGTCGCCTTCATGGGAAAAGCCAGTATTTCATTAGAGCCGACACTGTTGTGTGTGACACTTGACAGTGCATTGTTGGTGAGTCTGCAAACCAATACTGGCATGTCCTGTGTCAGAGCGTGGTAGCCCTAGAGGAACTCCAGAACCATCTGCTTTGTCCCCTTCATGAGGAAACTGACACCCTGAGGGAGGAAGGGACTTGTCTGAGGCACTAACTTGTTAGGGAACCACTTCACATGGCGTGGAAATGTAGTGAAAACCAGTGGGGAGCGAGTGGCATGCAGGACCATGCCCACGGAGAGGTTTTCCTATGGGGAATCAGGCCTGCATTGTACCTAGGCTGCTATGAGACTTGCCTTTGCTAAAACTCCCTCACCCTGAATTGAGGCACAAGTGCTTACTGCAGCTTCCTCAAATCTGAGCTAAACCTCCCCATTATGGAGTGTAACAGGTTCAACCACTTTTGCCCTTGGTCTGCAACACCCTTCTCTTTGAAGTAATTAACAGCATTCTTTCCTTTGTTACCTGTAAAGGGTAATCTCCTGCAGTGAACCTGTGCATAGTAAATGAGGACAACCCTCCATGGAATGTACCCAGGAAAACAATAAAAGCCTGTTCAGGCAGGGACTGGGGTCTCTAGCCCTCTCGCTCTCTCTCTCTCTCTGAGTGGCCATGCTGTCCCTTTTTCTCCACAGGATTCCTGTTGTCTGTGTGTATCTGTTCACGAGCAGCCACAACATACACGGGTCCTGCCAGTCAGGATCCACCACACTAACTAGTACTAGAACTGAAACTAGAATGCAAGCCCATGACTCTCCAGTCAGGACCCGCCCCCACCCCAGCTTCTTAAAATCAATGGTAGGGTGGACTGCAGGATGTTGACAGTGGAAATGATCTTGGAGGTACTCCTCACGCCTTCTCCTCCATACGAGAAGGCTGGACCACCTACATAAGAGAAAGCCAACTACACTGAAGAGTTTGTCATCGCCTCCTGGCAGCTGCCTGACGCAGAAGCCCGGGTCCCAGGAGGTGAGACGATCCTCCAGAAGCAGGCTCGGCAAGCCCACGCGAACGCATGGACACAGTGCTGCTGCCCTCCAGCTCATGGGAGTCACGCCAGGGCAGGCACTAGGGGTCCTGACTGTGTCACCCCTTAGCTCCCAGCTCTGAGGCTTTCTTGGCCAACAGAAACCCCCCAGTTAGTTGTTGGGTAAGTTGCCAGGAATCTGAGGTGTCGACAGAGAAAGATAAAGACCAGGAACCATTTCTAACACAGTTGGCCCACAGCAGAGAATAAATCACCAGAAATGGCCTGGGGAAAGCTATAAAATGAGAATAAAACAGGATGATAATTTGTGATGTGCAGTAAAATGATCTGGTGAAGCCGAGCAGCCGGTGAAGGTTCATTTCCCTCTGCTCCGTGGCTGTTGAACCGTGCCGAGCAGTTCCCCGCCCACCTGGCAGCCGCCACATTTAGATAGCCCCCTGTCCCCCTATCAAGGAGGGAAGGTGAAGGCTGTCATCCAGGCCCCATACAGCCCTCGTATGGCCCCATACAGGCCCATACAGGCTGTACATCCAGGCCCCATACATCCAGGCCCCGGCAATCGCACTCCCAGCCGCAGGACCCTACAGACCTTATAATAAAATCCATTTCCATTGTATAGCATTCTACATATCGCAAAGTACTTTCCCACCCACTTTCTTATTTGATCCTACAGAAACTCGGTGGGGAACATTTTACGACTATATTAAGGGACTAGTTCAAGGTCACACAGCTAATCAGTGGCGTATCCAAGACCAGGACCCACTATGACCCATTTCAAGATCAAAGCCTTTCTCAAACCTACTCATTATCCTTCCTGGGACAGAAGATTGAAATTCAAGTGAAGGCCATTTCCTACTTCCAACCTCCTTCCTACCCAGAAAGCCCAGAGGATGAGGCTCAGGCCCAGGCTAGCAGGAGCAACTGAATCTCAAGGCAGAGTGGGGCAGCTCTGGAGGGAGACCAGCAAATCTCTGCCGTGTCCGGTCCTCTTGGGCTGTGACGATGGCAGGCTGCCTCTTTGCTTCACCCCACTCCGTCAGTTTGGGTCACTCATAAGTCACTGAGTTTGTAGAGCTTGCGGTCTGTCCTGCTTCAGGGACTCCCCATAGGGCTGGCCAGATACCCTGGGGGGCTAAGACAGCCCCTTCCCCATTTACTGTCAGGAATCAACTCTTCTTAAAGGTGGCCTGATGTGTAGGGGACACCTCTTGTCTCAAGCAGGGTGGCGGTGATGGTGGTGAGAATGTCCCTTTCATAGTCAAGGAGGTTTGGGAAGGTGCCCAAATGTGGACGAGGGGACTGGAAACAGAGAGAGCAACTGGGTATCCTCACATTTCAGTGACTCTTTCTTGGGGCAACTTGGGTTCCCGTGTAGCTTGGTAGACGGAGAGGGCAGGGAGGCAGGAGGGCAAAGGGCCAGATATGAGAACCTGGGGGCACTGTTACAGAACAGGCCCAAGGGGGTGGTGTACGATATGCTAGCACGGAAAGGACCCCCTGCTAGGTTTGCTGTGACCACCGCCAGAGGAAAGATGTCTCTCAATGCCAGAGATTGGTGAAAAGGAAAGCAGTTACTTATTTAAAGCTATACAGACTTAGAGTAGTGACTTAATGTTTTCATTGAAATATTAAAGTCCTTTAGGATATCCACAGATGCACACAGCCCTTATTTCTCCCTCTTCCCTAATCTGGGGTACCGTATCTCAGGAAAACAAGCAGAAGTCTGTGATTCGGGCTCCTGGCACCATCAGCTGTGTCATCACCATGCTCTCCAGTTAATCCAAAACCATGTGGCACCTTCTCACCAGCAAGAGTCCTTTCACCCCTTTTCTTCCAGGCAAAGTCTCTCCTGCTTCCTAAGCCACGTGGCAAAAGGGAGCACCCCAAAGCCACGTGGTTCTCTCCCGGCAAAGTTGTGGGGGTCCCCGCCCTGGCCAAAGCCGTGTGTTTCTCTCTTCAATGGCTACCAAGTCTGGGTTTAAATCCCCGCACCGACCTTCCTCTGCAGCCCCATTTCCGATTCCTCCTACAATCGGTTACACCTGCCAGCACTCCCATATCCTTCCAGCTTTACTGGGCTGTCACCATGAGTCTTGGCAGGTGTGGCCCCATGGTGTGGAGCCAATCATCTCCAAGCTCTCACGCAGGCGCTGTAACTCGGGGGAGCTGCCTGCAGTTACATCTTGGGTGGAAGTCACTCCCATCTCTCTGGCTCAGAGCAGGGCCACAGCTACTTAACATATCTATGATACCAGTTAAAGGTTATGGATATGTTAAATGACCATGCCAGAGGTTAGCTGCAAAGCTATCACTGTACAAAATAGCTCTGTGTGGTCCTGCTCCATGTGTCCCTTCCCCCAGCTTAAACCTGGGGTGTGGGGGCGGTGAGGACATCTTATATATTTTTCTAATATTTCCTGGACACCATCACAAATCCTTGTTTGGGCCCCCCTCTTGGCTGCACCCTGCTACAGCACTGCTACTATTGGTAGTGCTGGCTCCCCCACCAATCCATCTGTGCCCTCAGAGAAGTCCCCGCTCGGAAACCCAGTTGCCTTTCTTCGCCCATCTTGAAGTGCCCCTGGAAAGTGCCAGTAAGATCATGGGAGTCACAGGACTTTGTAAATCTTGAAGTGCTCTTGAGTGGTATTGGCTGAGCAAAGAAGTCACCAGCAGGCCTGTCCCATACACCATCACTCTTGAGGCCATTTATGGTCATTCCCCAGGCCTGTTGCTGCTGCCATGTCCCTGGCACATTGGGACCTACACACTCTCGTACCCCTTGCCCCAGTGCAAACCTGAAACTTAGGGAAAGGACACGTAATTCTACTTCAGGCCCAAGTGGAGGATTGGCGGGGGTGGGGGGCGTGGGAGTGGAATCTTCTAGACCTCCTACCCCTCCACAGGCATCCTTTCTTTTTACTCATCCTTTTTCCTATGATCCCACAGAGAAGGGAGGAGGCCATCGGCTCAGGATCCTGCTCTCTCTCCACCCTGCTCATCTACCTCAAGCTCGAACTGTCCTGATCTCCACTCATTCTCAAGAACTGGTGTCTGCAAGGACCTCCCATTCCTCTCCCCACATCCCTGCAAGCATCCTCGGCCCATTGGCTCTGGCTGACGCTGCTCAGCCCGGCAGCTGGCCAGGACCCCGGCCCAGAACTCCCGAAGCCCTGGTTAGAAGGCTGGGCAGCGGCTGCCCTAAGCCTCCCTCCAGTGGGGATTTCCTAATCCATCCCAAGAACCCAGGTTTCTCTGCCTGACTTGGCTTCCTTATTTCACCTGGGGAGTGAAAGCTTAGATTACCTGATACTTAAGAGGACAATTCTTTGTCAACCCAGGACACAGAATCTCAAAAGTGGTTTCTCAGGGATATGGATGCCACCACCAGGGGCGTGGGGAACACACAAGCGGCCTTTGTTCTCCAGACACCCGTGGCCCCTCCTGCTGAGCCCCACCCTCCTAGTGTCTAAGAGTTGCTTCTCTTTGCTCTCACTCCGCAACACGCCTGTCCCCCAGCAAGCTTCTATTCCTTGAGTGAGTTAAGTCAGGTAACAGGTATAGGGGAATCAAGTTTTAAAGTAATTTACACAAGGAATTTGGGGACCAGGGAATTTCCTAGGGGGTGACAAAGGGCAGTGTGGTGGCCTCCTTATGAAAGCCCTGTTGTGCTTATCGAACCCTGAGAATTCTAACCAGGCCTGTCAGCTCTCTCCTGCCTCCTTTTAAAACCTCGATCAGAGGCTGCATGAGGGAGAGCCCATCCCAACCCAGCTGTCTCCGCCTCAGCAGAGGGGCACGCTGTGAGGAACCCCCAAACCATCTTTCTTGGGCCGAAGCATATTTTTCCAACTCCCCGAGGGAAAGGACAGAGGTTTCTATCGCCCAGAGTCCAGAAACGAACTCCAAGACTTCAGTTTTCTGCCAGTCTTGTTATCCGGCATCCTGACAGGCTGCCCATTCTTTTCCACCACCCTGAAGTTCTGCAAACATGACTGTCAGGCTCACCAGACGTTCCCCAGCTGCCTCTGGCACCAGGTGGATTCCCCTCCAGAATGATGCCTCTGGAGATTGAATGTGGCTTCTTCAAGCTAGAGTTAGTCTCATTACTCATCTCGATGTGAGATAGCGGCCTTCCTTAGGGACCTCCCATTTTCTGCTCAAGTCCCAAGTTTTCCATCGTCTGGTTCTTTACCAATTGATTGATGCCTGGCTGAGCTGCCCGGAGTTTGCCATGGCGCTCCCCTCCCCAGGTGTTTGCTGTGCGTGTGTGGCCCAGTGTGCTGGGCTGAAACAGCTCCTATTCCTAGTCCCTGTCCTCATGGAGCTTACAGTCTGGCAAGGGATACAAGGCAAAGGCAGCCCCAAGGAGGGAATGGCTAGAAATCATGCGTGATGCACCGTGAGGTCAAGGTGCAAAAGCCTGTGTGCAGGGATCCAGCTCTGTGAACCCGTTCACCAGATTCAGAAGGAGGCAGGCTTCAGTCTAGGCCGAGTCTGAGTCGTGGCAGGTGCCTAATGAATGAGGCCCTCCCCGTGTTGACAGTGCGGGGAGCTGCTTCTGGGTGGAGCCCAGCTGTTCCCCAGGCAGGCTGCCTGGTTTTTTCCTTCCAGAACCCACTTAGCCCCCTGGCCCTGGACACCCTCCATCTTCCTCTGTTTATATTCAGCCTGACGTTTCTATTGCTGTGTTCACCTCCACTAACTGAGGAGCATTTCTGCTGAACATGCTCCTTCAGTCTGGGGGCCAGAGAAGTATGGCTGATTAAAACTCCTCCAGAGCCAGGGCCCTGGGGCAGGCTGCAGTGGGGCTACTGGGGGACACAGCAGCCTCAAGTCTGGGGCTTGGGTGGGAGGGGCATCTGGAATTGGGATGGAGATTTTGATGGGAAACAGAGGAGGAATTATTTGAAGGGATGACAGCGGGCAAAGCAGGCTGCTCCGACACCAGGCTGCAGCTGCCCTGAGGGAAACGGGTGCAGAGACCCGGATCAGCTGGAGTCTTTCCGCCCCTGCCCCCAGTACTGAGGGACGGGCACCAGTCTCCCCCTCTGCACAGGGAAGCTTTTCTGCCCTTACTCCTCACCCACAGATCGGGGAGGTTTACAATGACATGGGGACGTGCTTAAAAACCTGTACAATAACAAAGGAACAAATGTAAGCTTGGATTCCATATCACTACCGCCTGAAGGCATGTGCATGTGGTCTGACAGTGTGGTTCTCTCCTGAGCTGCTGACCTGGCCCGGCCAGTGGCTCGGGTTCCTGATGCGGGCCCTCCAGCTGGCCAGACCCGTTCAGCCGTCCATATCAGTCTCAAGTCCACAGTTCCCAGCAGCTCCAAGGCCATTATTCCCCTCCTCGCTTCCCTCCCATCCTCCATCGGGTAGAATTTGGAGTCATTCTGGCACATTTCTCATTTTCGCGCAATTTCCAAACAGGTATGTAACTAACGGCAGCATCCAGGCTGAGGGCAGGGTGAGCAAGAGCGGCTGCTTCTTTGTCATCAACTTTCCTTTGCTCCCTTAAAACACCCACCCCTTTTCTTGGCTTTTTCAGCTCTAGACACCTGCTTGCAAGGCCCTGTCTGTGCACTCAAGGTGGCCCCGGCTGGCCCTCTGTGGGAGGGTGTGGGACTCTCCTTGGCCTTTATGTGTAAATAAAATGCTTCATTAACTCCAGTCCAGTCTTGCACACAATCCAGCAAGACATTAGCAGATTGTATGTCAGGAAATCTACATTCTTATCTTAGTGGGGTGGAGAGGAGGGAGGGCCCGAGTCCTGGTCCCAGCTCTGTTACCTGTTTCCCACAAGAGGACAGCAGAAATATCTGGTTTCATTGCTAGGGAGCCCCATTTGGGTCTCCTTAGTCTTGTGGCGAGGTGCAGGGCTGGCTCCTGCCTGCCCGCGGGTTTCTGAACAATGCGTGCTCTGTGGCAGTCAGTTCCTTGTCCTCTAACAGCTGAACCACAAGAAAACAGACTTTTCCTGAAGAGAGATTCTAGCCAGCCATGAAGAACCATTTGTATCTTGGATTTGTATCTTACCTTTCCCTACTGGACTAAGCGGCCTTGAGTAGGAATCAAGTGTTTTATCCTCTATGTCCCCCACAGTACTTAATATATGTGGTGTCCTGGAAGTGAGAAAGACTGAGTCCCAGCCGCCACTGGGCAGCACTGTGCTGTGCCCTGATTTTAGGACAGGGACAGTGTCATCCAAGAGCCCATCGCCGGCCTCCCCCGCCCCCCAACCCAGGAAGCCTGCTTCGCATGCTCATGGAACCAGGACCACAGCAGCGCCACCTGCAGTCTGTGGACTTTTTATTCTTCGTAAAGTGCTCGAAACATGAAGGACAAGCTCCTTTATAAGTGGAGTTACAACTAGGAAGACACACAGCAAAGCAGAAGTGTGCCCGCTCCCTGCCCACCCCACCTGCAGCCAGGACCAGAAACGCCCAACAAGAACCGTGGGCTTCAACTCCAAACTCTTCCCAAGGCATCCCTGGCCTGGGCGTTCTGGAGGCCCTAATCAGGGCTGAGTGGAAGGTCAGTGTCAGGGCTGGGGCTGCATAGAGCACAGAGGGACACCTAGTAGAGGAGTGGCCCCCTTCCTGCAGAAGAGACACCCATCCAACCCCAGATGATGCCCCCAAAACTGTCCTCAGCTTTGACAGGCGGTCCTTAATATTAAGGCAGATAACAGTGGAGGGGCACTCCCCGCTATGTGGGGCCCCTCTGCTTCGCCCTGGCAGAAGACACCCCTCACAGAGCAAATCGCCTTCCCGGGCTCTACCAGTGACCCCAGAGAGTGGCCCCAGAGGCCAGCTCACGAAAAAGAGGTGGCCCCAGGGGAGCTCTCACCTCCTCACCCCACAACTTTGCTAAGGAGGGTGCTCCAAGCCACCAGAGGTCCTCTGCAGATGCCGTGGGGAAGCCTGCTATTTGTCTGCAAGCAAACAGGGCCGGGCCAAAGGGCAGACAGTTTATTTCAGAGTGCACTGCAGCCAAGCCAGTCAAGGCCATGGGGCAGAAGGGACAGGCTGGGACAGCAGGTGGTGGATGGGTTGGGAGGACAACAAAGGCTTTTTCCTAAGCACAGGCACAGTGGGCCCTCCCATTTCCAGAATGGAGTTTCTTGTCCCCCACCCTCGGCCCCCCTCAACTGGTACTGTGTGAGTAAGAGAAGACAGCAGGTAGGTTAAGGGAGCAGCAGCTTGGCTTGACGCTTAGCTTAACTCACGGGGAGGGCAGAGCATGCGCAGGGCTTCTCGTCCTCTGTCTCCATCCTAGGGTCCTGCCAGATGGAGCCCCCTGTGCTCAACAGGGAGGGAGAGGGGCACCAAGCAGGGGGCGGAGCTACACCCAGAGGCTCATGACCCCACCCACAAAAGGCACATTTTAATCAGTTTCCCTAAGTTCAAACCCTACAGCAGCAGCGTTCTGACATCTGAACAGATTGAAAACCGGGATGGAGGCTTGATCCTCAAACACAAACCCAAAGCCCCAGGGTCGGAAGGGGCCCACACCTTGGAGGTGGGTGAGGAGGTAGTCTGTCCTCACCTGCCCCAGCTCTCCACACATTCACACGTGACATGCCTAGGAAGGTCAAGGAGGAGGGCAGGGAGTGGCCTGCAGGACGCACATCATCTCCCTCCATCCACACCGCGGTTCCTCCCCAAATAGCTGGAGACAGACAGACTCAGGACATGGCGGACATGACGCTATACCACACAGGCTCCTTGCTCTTGGGGAATTGATGTGAGGCTGAAGAGTTGGTGCCTGGTGGCCCATAACTCCCAGACAGGTGGGCAGCGTGGTCCCTGCCACAGCCCAAGTGGTCCCTGCCACAGACTCCTCCGCACCTGTACCCCATCTTTGCCAGGGCTGCCCCCTCCGTGCATCTTCCCTCCCTCCTCTCCTGTATTGTAACCTTTCTCTGGTTGAGGGGGGTGGCCAACCCTCCCAGCTCCCCAGTTTTCCCAGGACTGTGGGGATTCCTAGGATGTGAGACTTTCAGTGCTAAACCTAGGAAAGAGCTGGGCACACTGGGGCACTTGGTCACCCGCCTCTTTCCACTGGTGCTTTCCCTCAGCATTTACACCGGCCTGAAAAAAACACGCTCCTTTAATCGTGTGTTTGCCTGGCTACTGCCCTCTGTCATCCCCATGGCTTCCCCCTTCCCGCGCAGCCTCCCCAGAGCACAGGGACCCCATTCTGTCTCTGCAAGTTCTCACCTTCACTGACTCCTCCACCCACAGAGCATCTGACTCCTGGACCTCTCCTCCCTTTGGGCTGCTCTCTCCACTGGCTTTCCCCCAAGCCTCTCTCTGGGTTTCCACCTCCTAACAGTCTCTTCTCAGTCCTCACTGTGAGTCAGCCTGGGGTTCTCTCCCCTCCACCTCCTCAGTGATCTCCAGCCCAGACCTCTGCCCTGACCTCCAGACCCAGCGGACAGTTCAGGCTGGTTTACTCCACTTGGGGTCCACCCCAGGCACCTCAGCCTCCACGCCTGCCCTTTCCTGCACTTCCCAGTGGTGAGTGGCACCATTAACCTCCTGTGGCTCCAGTCAAAACCCTGGGAACCTCTCTGAATCCCTGCTCTGGCTTTAGCCTGAACAAGCATCAGGCCAGGGCTCACTACACCTTCCTCATGGCCACAGCTGCTAAGTCAGCTCCTCTGCAGAGTCCCCTCTGCCCACTGCACTGCGCTCTGGGATCGCCATCTCAGCCTCCCTCTCAGGCCAGAAAACACGGTCTCTGACACAGCTGGCCCTGCCCTTCTGTCCCGGCCCTCCGCCCCTGTGCTCCCCAGCCAGGGAAACAGGCTCTCTCTCACCCGTAGTCTCTTACAAAAGCTGTTCCCATCTGGAATGCTGTCCCTTCGTCCTGGGCCTGCTAACATCAACTCATGTTTCAAAGCTATGCAAGGCCACTTCCTCCAGGAAGCCTCCCTGATGCTTCCAGGCTAAGTGACCCTCCTCTGGGATCCTCCAGCACCCTGGACCTGTGATAGTTACACAAATTGCAAGCATCAGGCGCCTATATCAATGAACTTGCCCCTAGGGGACCTCTTAAAAACCACACTTCCTTCACAAAGGATTGGGACCATTAGGGAGTAGGAGGCAAAATAGTGGAGGTCAAGGCCCTGGACACACTGAAGAAGGGCTCACCCACACCCAGGGAAGTCCACCCGCTCCTCAGGGGAGGGCATGGACTCAGGCTCACAGGCGGGGAGGAGGGTCGGAGAGCCCAGGCGGGGCAGGCAGTAGGGGAAAGAGCATATCTCACCCTGTTCTGCCCCCGTAGGAGTCTGCGTGAGGGAAGGGGGCGTGACGGCAGCTCTACTGCCACCTGCGGGCTGCGCTGGGTGAGGAGTGTTGGGGGGAGCACCAGTGAGGCATACAGACACCCTGAATGAGGGCCAGGAGTTCTAGGCTCCCAGTGCGATGGCCCCCTGCTTCGGAGGGACCCTGAACCTGGAGCTCTCATGAATTCCATGTCCCCATCTGAGAAACAGGGACAGCTTTATATGCCCCATCCACTTCATGACATAAGGAACATGCCAAGTACAGACATGAAGCCAACTCTGAAGAGAAGAAAACTTCTAAACAGTAGTAAGTGTAATTAGAAGTGCTGCTGGACTACAGTGGGGCCAGCTGAGGACACTGGTGAGCGGTGACACCTCCTCTCCCACACCCCTGGGGGTGGCCTCATCGCCCACAACTGCAACAGCAGGTGGGGCAGCTCTGACGGCCTCCCAGCCCTTCTCATCCACCCGCACTGGCCCTCGGGCCTTCTCTTCACGGTTCACTGCGGCATTCCCCACTGGATCGGAACCCCCTGGGAATACTGGGGGGCAGCGTCTTTCATCCTGCCAAGCGTCTGACACAGTGGATGCTCGGTGAGTGTGCAGGGCTGGGTGCAGGAGCCAGGGGCTGGAGCCTCTCCTGCCCCCACAGCGCCCGCCCTGCCCTGCTCACCAGAGCAGCAGCCACCTCTGCTGTCCTGGCTTCTTCACTCAGGCCTCCCAGAGGGCCGGCACCCCTCTGCACTTTGCTGCCCTGGCTAAATCACACCCTGCCACTCCCTCCCACCCCTGGTGCCTTGGTCACCCTTCATCAGCTACCCGGTGAGGTCTCTGCCTCACAGTTCTTCCAAAACAGACCAATGCCACAGTGACCGCAGTCACAGGAGCGACCACAGCCGGCTCTGCACCACCCTGAGCACACGGGGACACCCGAAGGCACAGACACAACCCAGGGAAGCTGGAGGTGAGGCTGCAGACCCTGTCTTCTGAGCGCCACACTGGTGGGAAGTACTTCTTTTTTCCTCCCCCCAGTGGCATCCCTCCTTTCCTTTCCGACCTCAGTGCCAGTCCTTCCTCTGTCCTCCGGCCCTCTGCCTGCGCAGCCTCTCGCCTGGGGGCCTGGGGTAAAGGACTGTGGTGGAAGACTGGAGGGGTGGGGGACATCTGACAAGCCTCACTGCCCCCATCCCCTAGCAGCAGAGTGGCCTCGCTCTCATCCCCCTTCCCCTGCTGACCTGCCTTACCTCTCCCCACCCCGTTCCTCACCCCCTGCCCAAAGTCCTGTCTTGTGGGGGCACCTGCCAGTCCAAAGTCCCCAAAAGGAGGCTGTTTCAGATCTGGCACCACAGGAAGCTCATGACTTCAAAGTCTCCCTCCTCCAGCCTGAATGAACAAGCCTCTCCTCCACCCCTGGGGGTGCTGAGGCTGGACTGTGAACACCTCAGCCCTTGGGCTGTGTTTTCCCCTTCAACCCCCTTCCTCCTGGAGAATGCTCTCGGGCTGGCAGCCTGCCGCCCACCTGGCACGGGCTGTGGCTCCTCCACAGGTTGTGTCTCCAAGGGCAGAGCACAAGCAGGGAGGCTGGGGTGGCTGCCTCATGGTCCTCCCCAAGTGGGGCAGGGGATCCCCTGGGGGGTGGGGTAGGGAGGAAGAGGTCAGGGGCCAGGCTCCAGGCAAAGGAGAGCATGGAGAACTGTCCCCGCCACCTCCAAGAGCTGGAGAAGGGGTGGTGGAAAGGCAGGCTCTAGGGGAGTGGGGAGACGGCTCTTCTGGTCCGGAGGGGATGTGGATGGGAGGCTGGGGGGGAATCTCAGCTCCCCTGAGACAAGAAAGGGTTTAAGGCATCTTCCTCGGAGGTCCACAGGTCAGGCAGTCAGAAGCTTCCCAGCAGGGGCCCAAGCCCCTCTCCAGCTGATTTCTGGCTCTGGGCCTCAGAAGCCTCAGGGCTTTCCCCTCTCTTTAGAGCCCCCAGATCTGCTGGCTCTGAAGAGCCAGACTCTTCGAGTAGGAAGGTGTGGGGGCAGGACCCTCAGGGCATCTGGTGGGCAGAGATCAACAGGGCCCAGACACAGGAGGGCTGGCGTCCTCCACTGGCCCTTCCAGCCCTGGCTCCCCTCGCATGGTTCCGGAAGAACTGCTGTCAAGGCATCTTCTCCTGTCTCTGCCCCCTGCCACTCAGCCCCACTGTACCCTCCTCTTCGTCCTGGTAATCCAAGGGTGGGAAAAGGTGGGTCGCCTTGGGAGGCAGTGTGCTGGGCTGCAGCCCCTTATCCAACATCCACTCAGGTCTGGGCTCTGGCTCCAGCCCCGGCTGGGGAAGGCCCTGGTCCCCCTTGTGGCTCACAGGTTCTGCTGACTCTCCAGAACCTTCACCTGAGGATGAGGCAGTTCATCACTCTCCCTGTATGACCGGTGAGGACATCTCAGGTGCAGGAGAAAGGGTGACCACATCCCAGGGCCGGGAACTTTCGACTACTGAGCTGCTGCACTGTATCGAGCCCCTGAAAAAGCTGGCTCCTGCCGCTGGAGGCTTCCTCATCCTGCCCCTCAGGAGCATCGTGTGGGTCAGACAGCCTCTCCCACACACTGGTCACTTCTGGGGGCTGAATGGGGACGTTGCACTGCCTGTGGGACTGCCCTCCTCAAGCTGTCGACCCCCTGCCTGCTTCAGAGTCTGAGGCTCAGGGGGGCAGCAAGGCTGATGTGGAGGGAGGGCTGGCCCCTACAGAATGGAGAGGTCCCAGGTCGGTGGCACTCAAGCTCTGTGGAAAGTGGGACTGAACTAAGATGGCTCAGTCCCGTCAATTAAGAAGCCATGTTTAAAGGATGCGCAGTAGAGCAATGACTCAGAGGGATGGTGCAGCACCCCGAGTATGCGCAGTACAATGTGGCAGCCAGCACCTACTTATCTGAAGGGAGATGCCACCGTTTCAGACCACGCGCAGTAGAGCAACATAAGCAGCCTGTGCTCATGGAGCACAAAACAGCATGCAACACTGTCATCCAAGAGTATGAAAGCAAAGCCTTCGAACAGGCAGCGGAGACAGCCGAGAGGAGCTCAGACAGCAAAGAGATGTTCAGCTGCTTTGATGGACCCTGCTCTAGCCGACTCTGAAGCTGCCTTAGACTCTGCCTTGCAACTCACTGACCAGCTGCCTCCTGGACCTGGACCTGATCTGGACTCTTGGGACTTGGGTTCGTTATCCCCCAAATCTCTTGTGTGATGTTATTGCTGTTTCTGAGTGATTGTTATTACTGGGTTATTATAGATTGGGATTGACTCTGCATTAATAAAAGCTGAGTGAATAGCATAGTTACCTGTGTTGACGGTTACTCATTGGTGCTGGTGTTGCCTGTAGGGCCGGTGGCTGTATAGGTGGCCCAGCACCTCTGGTCTGTGACAAAGGCTGGAGGCTTTCCTGCTGATAGGAAAGACCATATCGGGGATGCTTGTAAGGTTGGAGTATCGCTCGTAACCAGCACCCACACGAGTGAGCTGGAAGCGAGGCTTCCTCTCTGCTCTGCTCCCCAGCACCCAGTATGACATCATGACTAAGAATGCCACAATCACCTACACTAAGAGCAGCAGGGGATACGTCCCCACTCTGCAGCCTGACGCCACACCATGTCCCCATACCTGGCAGAGGTTTTTTTATGATTAAGAACATTACACATATGATAAATGAAAAGGAGGTTAAATGCCATTGCACTATGAAAAAATGCATTTTAATGTAAAAGATATTTTGTCAAGCATTCCAGGTTTATTTGAATTAAAAATGGGGTTGGACAATTAAAAACATGATTTTTTGAGGGTTAAGAGAGACTACAGTTCTAGAACGTGTGTGCCCTGGGACAAATTCTCGAGTGCCGAAGGGCACATCTTGTTTTCCAGGTGGGACACCTGGTACACACTTTCTTAAGCCTAGAAAAACCCACATTTGAAGAGGATTTTTTCTGTCTGGGTGAAAGGCTGGGTGGTTGTTTCATTAGAGTCCTACCAGGAGGGGGTGTCCCCATGCCCGGCCGCAGTGTTTCCTTATTCAGCAAAAGCATGAAACACCCAGCCATCCCGAGCGTGGGGGTGGGGCTCTTGAGCACACTCGCCATCCACCCTCATTGTCCCACCTCCTCTGGCAGCTCCCTCACCCACCCCAAACCCCACCCCAGCAGAGGAAGCTGGACCTGTGATTATCTTTTTGGCCTCCTTCCGGGGCCCCACGGGTGATTCTCAAACTTCTCCCTGATTCCCAGCTTGGACGAATGGCCCCCTCACTTGTCCCCAAATTATTGTTCTGCCTTTGAGGCTAGCCAGATTCTGACTTCCGGGTCGTGGTTATTGCTGCGTGATAAGCTGCACACGTACCCTGCCTCCATCCCTTCAAGCTTTTCTTCCCTGACTCTGACAGAAACTGCAGGGGACGGTTGGACCGGGCAGGGGTGGTTACACAGGTTCCCGGGGGTGGCAAGGGGCACTAGGGCAGCGGAAGTGGAGAAGAGGGTCTCTGGGGCTGAGGCAGGCCTCGGCGCCCAGGGCTGGGGGATGTGCCCTCTCAGGGTGGCTGCTCCCACCTGGTTCCTCTCCCTCGTATGATTCCCTTCAGCTTCGACCCTCCTTGATGCTGAGTACTTCCCACATCAACCTTCTGAGAAGCAGAATCCTATTTCATCTCTTTGCCCCCAGGCCACATCTCGAGTTGACTGTCTCAATGGGCTACCCTGGTCAGCTCAGACCAGACTGCGGACATAACTAGGGAGCTCTCCGAGGCAGCACGGCTGTCTTTACAGGGAACCACAAGTGTGGCAAAGTTGCCACAGCAGGTCTATTCCATTTTGACTGATTTACCAGATGCCTACTGAGAACTCAGCACATGCCAAGGCCTGCTCTGGGTCTGAGTGTACCACAAGGTCAGGGGCCCAGACTGCCCTTTGCCCTCCTTTCCCAGCACACAGCCTCCTGGACTGTGGCGGGCTCCTCGTTAAGAGGTAGGAGAAGGGGGTGTCTACAGAATGCAGAATTGTATGGCAGACTAAGCAGAGCTGAAAGAACTCATCCCACTCCTGCTGCTTGCTGCAGACGGGGAAACCGAGGGACAGAGGAGTGGCATAGCTAAGGGCTCCTGGCTGCGGCTGAGTGTGGCCTCGTCTGTCTTCATTCGAGGGAAGTATCCATCAGGTTTCCCCTCAAGCTGCAGAGAGAAGGGGGAGCCCTGAGCTCCTGATCCTGTAATTCTTCTGCTCCTGCATCTCTCCCTTCTTCCACGAACCCTCCCAGGCCTCTCCTGACTGTGCCCCGCTCCGGCTAACGTCAGCGGACAAGGTGGGGAGGATGTTTGAGACCAGGGGGTGCTGGGGCCTAGTCCATCAACTGAGGAGCCCCGAGTCAGCCTGAGTCAGCCCCGAACCCTCTGAGAAGTCAGGTGGGCTGCTCCCCTGTGTCTCGTCTCACACTTCACTGTCAGCTCTGGGGCCAGTTCTGTCACCAAGTATTGATAAATGAGTTTTAAACTCTGAGGGAGATTTGCTTAAACCAGGACATGTCCTGCACTGCTGTTTACAAATGACGTCTGCACTAGAGACATGGCTGCCTGCCCCTCAGGTCACTTGGGATGTACACAGAGATCCTTCCAGGAAAAATCAGTCACGTCCTTCTGCCCTGACTGGCTTGGCTCAGTGGACTGAGTGTGGGCCTGTAAACAAAAAGATCGCTGGTTTGATTCCCAGTCAGGCACATGCCTGGGCTGCACCAGGTCCCCAGGTGGGGGAGTGTCAGAGGCACCCAATCATGTTTCTCTCACACACTGATGTTTCTCCCTCCCATCCCCTCTCTCTAAAAATAAATAAATAAAATCTTTTAAAAAATAAATTGTGGTAGTATACACATAACAAAATATTATCATTTTAACCATTAAAAAAGATCAATCACTTCTTTCTAAGCCCCAAATCATGGGTGTGGCTTCAGTCCATTCAATTTCCTCCAATGTGATCCTTCTCATGTTCCATTCCAGGCTGTATTGCTTTTTGTGTTTGGCTCCCTAAAGCTGCCACTATCCTTAACCTGAGGCAGGATCATCCCTTATTCCCTCAGCCCTTCCTGTCTTTTCACCACCCTAGTCCAGCCACACCATTGTCCTCCAGGATGGACTAACAGGGAGAGATGGAGAAAGAATGAGAATGGGCCTCCCATAGGGAGGCCCGGATCTGGGTTCCCAGCTGGAGTGCAGATTGGTACCACAGGAAACTCTCCAGAACTTACAGGCCTGGCCACCTCCCAGAGGTTTAGATCAGTGAGTCTAGGGGGGCCCATGTTGAGCTTGCCTGTCCTAAGTGGTGGACTAGGGGAGAAAAGAGAGACTTCCACTCACTACACCACCAGCTTCCAAATCTCTCTCTCTCTCTCTCTCTCTCTCACACACACATACACACACACGAGGTACAGAGAGAAATTGTGTTAGAGAACAGTTGCCTCTAATTGTTACCAAACTTTTGCAAAACAAGAAAAAACAAAGAAATAAAAGCAGTAGATAATTAAGTACATAATTGTACACACCACTTGTTAATTAAGCTTTTACTCCTAGAACCTGACAGAATCTGCTTATAAGGTGACGGCGTGAGGGAAATGAGGCATCTGGCAGGCCATCTGCAACGCGAACGTTCTGTTGATGAAACCTCCCTGCCCCGCAAAAAGAATGAGATGCTACATGTTGTTTTCTGGAGCAGAGAGATGTATCTTCATTCCATGCAAAAAATAAGCTGCCGGCTCAGAGGTAAGATGAAAGAATACCAGGCAGAGCCAAGGGGCTCTGTCTGCCATGGCCATGCCCTGCTGCCTGCACGCGTGCAATGCCTGCCTCTGCCGCCCGGAGCCTCCGGGGCCCCTTTGGTTGCTTCGCTGTCTGAGAGCAGCTCCTAAGGACCCATGATGCGCAGAGGAGAGGTGGCCTAGCCCACAGTTATGACCAGCTCCTCTCTGAAATGCTCCTGATGTTAGTGTGCAGGGAGTCATAGACCTGGTAACAGACTCCCCCAACCACCAAAACTATAATTTTAATGTGTAATCAATATAAATTGTTAATAAAATATTTTGTATTCTTTTTGTGTATACAGAATTCTGAAACTCACTCTATTTATACTTCCAGCACATCATAACTCTGAGCAGCCATATTTTAGGTGCTCAGTACCCACATGTGGCAAGTAGCTGCCATGCAGGTCTAAGGGCTCTGACCCACCGACTTGAGGTGAGCGAAGTGCTTGACCCATATCTCTTCCAGAGACTAGGTAGCTCCCCTTCCAGCCCCAAGGTAGGGAGAGACGGTGCCCTGAGAAGGAACAGAGGGGTGCAAGAAGGGACTGTGGACAGTCTTGAGAAAAGTGCATTGGTGGGGACATTGCTAGTCTGTTTCATTTAAGCTTCTGGTCTCAAAGATCCTTGACCTCTCCAAGCCCATTTCCCCAATTGTAAAATGGAGATAAATTGCCTACCTTGGCTGCTGCACTGGGTTGATGTAAGACCTGGTAGAATGATGCAAAAAGTACACAAAACAGTGTGAGGTTTACATATGAATGAAATTGCTGTTGTTATTTTTTTAAGATTTTATTTATTTATCTTTAGAGGGAAAGAGAAGGAGAAAGGAAGAGAAATATCAATGTATGGTTGCCTCTCGTGCATCCCCTGCTGGGAACTGACCTGCAACCCAGGCATGTGCCCTGACTGGGAATTGAACCACGATCCTTTGGTTTGCAGGCTCAGACTCAATACACTGAGCTACACCAGTCAGGACATGCTGTTGTTATTAATGATAAGCTTTGAGTGTCATGAGCTCACATCCTCCACTTTGAGCTCACTCCTGACCTGCCTCTGAGCCGCAGTGCAGTGCAGCCAGCCCCAAGCCCTGGCCTCCATTCTTGGTCCTCCAGGCAGCGCCCACACTGCTCCATCCCAAGGGCCTTACCAGATCTGCTGCTCAGGCTCTTAGAGTCTACACAAGTGTCCTTGCAGAAACTGGCAACTGGAAGGGGGCCACCTGGGAAATGGGGCTCTTGGGGGTCAACAGGTGGCTGGCCTCCTGGAGGTGGCTTGTTGAAGACACAGCAGGGCTCTCAGCCTGCACCCACCTCTGACTTTGCTCCTTTCCATCTGCTTCCTCCTCAGGATACCCCACCCCCAACAGAGGGAGCTGCATGGGTCTCATACTCACCCTTGGTCCTGTTAGTGAGGTCACATAGTACAAACTATGATGGCCTGTGTCACAGAGGGAGAAAAGCACCCTTCTTGCCCCCTAGTT
Source organism: Sturnira hondurensis (assembly GCF_014824575.4). Taxonomy (NCBI): domain Eukaryota; kingdom Metazoa; phylum Chordata; class Mammalia; order Chiroptera; family Phyllostomidae; genus Sturnira; species Sturnira hondurensis. The sequence continues at coordinate 1,572,678 of NW_028080209.1, read as the reverse complement.
CAGAACTGCCCTCTGCCCAGATTTAGGCCAGGACCCCAGCCTTTTTCTTCTGGACCCAAAAGTGAAGGGAACCCCCCTACCTCTGCTGGGGGGCATCTGTTTTACTCATGGATGACTTTCTCTCTCGATAATTATTCTAAGAAATCCCTTGTTGCACCATGAAGACATGGTTGCCTTGCTTTTAGGCTTATCACCTCCCACCCTACTGGCCTCCCCTGCAGGGCCCAGGGCCCAGTGCGCAGTGCGCCACGGTGGGCTCACTGTCCCTTTTCTGTGACTGCCCCGGCCCTCTGGCCAGTGGTTAATTCTGCCACACACACAGCCCCTGGGAGGTCCCTGCTCTTGTCATATGATGAGAACTCCGTGAGGCCTGAGTCTGACTCCTGGAAGGTAGGACCATGGTGGGCCGTCATCCGCAGGTGATTGAACTAAACAGGTAGTGATGTCTGATGCCCTCATTGGCCTTTCCTGGGGACAGAGAGCATCTGATTCCTTTCTCCCAACAACCCTGTAGGGAAGGGGCTGTGGAGACACTAGGAATGTGGGGGATGGGGAGCCCTGCATTCCAGGCTGGTGGATAACATTGTTCATCCCAGAAAAGACTTCTGGCCAAGATGGAGTGTAGGTGGAAACACTGTGCCTCCTCACACAACTGAGTTTAAAGACAACAAAGTTTTAGTAACAAAAATGCAACCCAAACAGAAAATTGAACTATACAGAACTCCGACAACAACAAACCTTTCAGCCAGACCAGTAAGAGGGGCACAGCCAGCAGCGGAGCAGGGTCCTGCAGGAAAGATCCCCCGACCCAGGTGCACAGGCAGCTGTGGGTGGATCCCAGGTGTGGGGTAGCAATGGGCGGACTCAGTGAAGGCGCTAGGCAGCAGGCTGACTGCAGTCACACATTCATGCACAGATAAACCGGCGAAGGAGCAAGCAGTGAAACAGACCACATAGGCCTCAGTGGCAGGAAGCAGCAGAGGGGACTGCCATTGCCCCTCTTTGACCCCACCCCCACATACAGCATCACAACCCAGCAACTGAGTTGCCCTGCCCTGGTGAACACCTAGGGCTCTGCCCCTCATATGGAACAGGCACAGACAGACCAAAACATGGCTCAAGAAGAACTCAAAGCCCCAGAGTCGATAACTCTAAGCAACCAAGAAATAGCCAATCTATCAGATGCACAGTTCAAAATATTGGTCATCAGGATGCTCACAGAACTGGTTGATTTTAGCCACAAATTAGAGGAACAAATGAAGGCTAAATTAAACTAATTGAACTGAAGAAAAATGCACAGGAAACCAATACTGATGGAAAGGAAACTGGGACTCACATCAATGGAGTGGACCAGAAGGAAGGAAGAAAGGACCAAACAGACAAATATGAAGTAACAAGAATTCAAAAAAATGAGGAGAGGCTTAGGAACCTCCAGGACATCTTTAAACGTTCCAACATCTGTATTATAGGGATACCAGAAGGGGAAGAGGAACAGCCATGAGTGGAAATCTTATTTGAACAAATAATAAAGGAGAACTTCCCCAGTCTGGCCAAGGAAATAGACTTCCAGGAAATCCAGGAAGCTCAGAGAGTCCCAAAGAAGCTGGACCCAAGAAGGAACACACCAAGGCACATCATAATTACATTAGCCAACATTAAAAAGAAGGAGAGAATCCTAGAAGCAGCAAGAGATAAGGGGACAGTCACCTACAAAGGAGTTCCCATCAGACTTTCAGAGGATTTCTCAAAAGAGACCTTACAGACAAGAAGGAGCTGGAAAGAAATATTCCAAATCATGAAATCCAAAGACCTACATCCAAGATTGCTCTATCCAGCAAAGTTTTCATTTAGAATGGAAGGACAGGTAAAGTGCTTCTCAGATAAGATCAAATTCAAGGAGTTCATCATCACCAAGCCCTTATTATATGAAATGTTGAAGGGATTTATCTAAGAAAAAGAAGATGAAAAATATGAACAGTGAAAGGACAGCAAACTCACAGTTATTAAGAACCACACCTAAAACAAAAGCAAACTAAGAGGACAGCTAGATCAGGAGTGGAACCATAGAAATGAAGATCACATGGAGCGTTAGCAACAGGGGAGTGGGAGAAGGAGAAGGGGGAGAAGGTACAGAGAATAGGTGGCGTGGACGGTAGATAGAAAATAGATAGGGGGGAGGGCAAGAATAGTATGGGAAATATAGAATCTAAAGAACTTGTGACATGTGGTCATAAATTAAAGGGGGGAATGGTGGGGGAGTAGGTGTGCAGGGTGGAGGGGAATGAAGGGGGGAAATGGACAACTATAATGGCATAATCCATAAAATATATTTAAAAAAAAACCATTGTTCATCCCAGAAAAGCCAAAGCCAGATCCTCATACTCAACAATTCATGTCCCTGTGAATTTAATGTTCTCTCTGCATTTTATCAAGAAAGAAAACTGGGCCTATTGAAATCCATAACTCCATCACATAAACGGAATCTTAGCTTAAAGCCAACCCAGGGTGGTGGAGTCCAATCTCCTGCTTTTTATTGATAAAGAGAATAGGCCCTTGGGGCAGGAGTGAATTGTAGAAGGTCAACAAGCAATGGGAGCACAGAATAGCAATACAGGGGCCTAGCACCCTGCACATCAAACAGGTGGAGATGGTAAGGAGGTGGCAGGGGAGGAAAAGCCAGTTTCACTTCTGGGAAGGTGGTTTCCAAGACAGGACAATAAGTCTCCAGGGAGGGGCAAAGGCTGCTGTATTTCTAAGATATTGTTTAGGGCCAGAGCTCCTAATGGACATAATTTTTCTGATCAGCTGGGATGTCTTGGTGGGAAAAAAATGTGGAACTAGGACTGGGTATGGGGTGGAAGGTGGGGGATAGGAAGTAGAGGCCAGAGAGCAGAGCCAAAAAGAAGGTGAGCATCAGCCCCAGACTGCAGACATGGGCTGTGGTCTTCAAGCTTAACTGAAGAGAGCCCTCCAAGGACACCAAAGCCTGAGCCTGGCTCTGAGCTGGTTTGGCTTTGCCAGCACACTGCCAGTGGAATTAAATTCAGCACAGATCCTAGGCTGAGGCCTCAGGACTTTCACAAAAGGACCACCAACACCTGCTGAAAGGAAGGGGCACATGGTCTCCAAAACGTGTCATCGCTTGGCTGAAGGGGTAGAAGAGAGGAGCAAGCACCCTTTAAAAAGGACAAAAGGCTCTTTTCAGGCCCTCTTTACCAGAGCTAGCTGTCCTTTCCTTGACCCTGTCAGATGTAACTGAATGTTGTTTTTCTGAGCCTCTATTCTCAGGACGGAAGAAATAATTATCAAAAGCTCCCTAAAGGCTCAGATGTTCTGAAAACTTGTAAAATAGGACATGCCATATCGCAAGACTGGACCCTCAACTTAAAGATAACATCAAAACAAATGGAAGCCTGCACAAAATCGACTGAAGCATCCTGTTCTGTGACAGGATTACTCTACTGCAATCCCCTCGCCCTTTATAACCCAACAAAAGCTCACAGCCCCAACCTTTTGGGGCCAGTGCAACTCTCCACACTTCGGCTCCTTTCCTCTCTTGGAAACTGAATAAACTTTGCTCTCCATGTTTTCTATTCTTTGTGAAATCTTCCACAGCCCACATTACTGGCCACCCTAACAACTTCTGTAGTCTTTAAAATGAGGAGAGTAGTTAGAGAGGTGAAGAAATTGATGTTGGGGGGAGGTGCATTCTGGGATGGTGGCCCCAAGCAGGAGTGGAGGGGTCAACAGGTGAGGGGCCCTCGCTCTAGGCTTGGGAACCACCTCTCTTCCTCCCACCTTACCCATGCAAACAGTCTCAGATATTCTCCATGGGGTGTGGGGGTGCCTGACAAGGGTCTGGGGTGGCAGGCAGAAGCACAGAATTTCCACTGGCCTTCCCAGCACCATCTTTCCATCCCATCTTGTACACAGTCCCCTCAAGGACAGCTCTTCAGCCAGCCCAGCACGGCCACCTTGCAAATGGCCCTAGCACCACTGGGAGTTTCAGACAATCTGCCATAACCCTATTTTAAACTGCCACATGTGGTTTAAGCTCTCCTTGGGGCCAGCACCCATGGTGGCATAAAGGTATAAAGCCATTCTTCTTTGGACCACCTGCCAGTGCTCTGGGCCAGTCCTCAAGCGCTCTACTATGGCTCCCCACCTTCTTTTTATACCCTGTTCCAGAGGTGCTTCAAGTCAGGCCTCTTGTCAGCCAATGGGAAAGGCCCAGGTAGGAGCCAAGGGACTTGCCTTTACAACCTCAGTTGAGCATCACCCCCTGGGCTGGACCTCCCAGCTTCCTCCCACTTCTACCCACTTTGTCCCCACTATGGCTTCTCAGGCAAGCTCCAGAAAAAGAAACACATTTGCAGCCCCATTGCTTCCCTCCCCTGAGACTGCTGACCTGAGCTGGCCACAGCCTCGCCTCATTCTGGGTCCCTTCCCCCCATGTGCTTCCTTTCCCCTGCACAGGAAGTACAGGTGGCTTCCAGGCTGCAGTGCCATCCATGGCCCCTTTTCATGGGTGAGGAAGTCCTGTTTGGGGCCTCCCTCCTGCAGACCCTTCTTATTTGCAGCTGCTTGTAATGCAAAATCTAGACAGGTAGGAGGGAGGGGACAGGGACTAGGCAGGGGCAAAGTGGGTAAATGTGAACCAGTGCAGCCATGGAGAAGAAACTTCTCAGGGGAAGCTGGAGATAACATCCTCCAGGAGCAAACATCCTCTCCTAACCCTTGGATATTGGAGATTCGTGGCCCAGAGGGTGTGGAGTTACTCTCAGAGAATCTTGCTCAGGAATAATATGAATTGGTTGCCCTGGGTATAGTAATCAAACCAAACAACTCCGCAGTATAGATACTTGTATTTTTTTCTTTGTTAGAAGGAACACAGTGTGAAAGAAGAGCTTTCACATTTTCCTTTTTTGTCTTCATGGGTGAGAAAATAATTTGGTGCCTTGGATAGATTCCTTTGAATGGTGTCCTGTTGCCTTCTGCCCTCCTATTGCTTTTTCACCTGATCCAGCTGACTCTTTGGGCATCTTTAGAGAAATTTCCAAGAAAGGGATCCAGGGAATCATCTCACCCATCCCCCTACCTTCGGTGAGACCCCAATTCACCCCCAACAATCTCAGACAAAGAAGGGATGGTCTTGTGCTCAGACTGTTCAAGGCCAGAGACCGGTCTACCCCTAATTTGTCCTCCCCCAAGACTGTGGGTCCCTTTCTGACTCCCCTCCCCCACTTTGGGCTGGCAGGGCAGGCTCTCCATCCAACCGTTCCTTCACTCATTCGTCTGTCCACAGTGCACAACTGCTACATGCCCAGTGATGCTCATATCACCACTAAGGAGGGTGCGTCCGGAATTTCCCAGAGGGTGCCAACTGAACATAATTTCATTTTTTAAGTGAAGGTGATGTTCTAATAAATCAGTCAATGGACCTGTTCTTTTGTAAACCTTTGCATGAGTGATGTCACAAAGGCTACAAGTTTGATTTTTGCTTCCAGAGGCACAGTGACAAAGGGAGGGCACCTCAGTCCCTGCACTTGTGGAACGGAAGGGGACTCCTGGGTCAGGGTCATGGGCAGGGCCAGCAGCTGTCTAAATGGCCACCATCCCTCCACCAGGGACGGAGGCCATGTTACCAGCCTTAGAAAGAGGGAATCTAAATGGCTGGTGGCCCAGAAGGGACTGGCCCTGAGGTCCTGGTTCACAGGCTGGAATCTCCCAAGGGACCTGTTTCTAAAAACCAGAGTGCCAATTATCCACTTGCACTGAGAAATGTAACTGTTGTGCAACCGAGGCAGGTTGGTAAGAAACTAGAAAAATCCCCTGGCAAGCAGAACGAAGAAACTGAGACAAATGGCTGAAGAGCCAAAATAGCTGAGTAATTAACAGCCAGCTGATAAATCCCAAGACTCTACCCTCCCTGACCAAAGATCCCTGACAGCAGGTAGTTTAAACCTATCCTCCCTAACCAAAGATATCTAAGAGCAGGGAATTTAAATCACCTTAGTCAGGAAGACAGATGACTACCAACAAAGAGCCAGATTAATCCAAGATAAAGATGAAACTACCTGGAGACCGACCCCTGACCCTACTGTACGTAGGGTCATTTTGATGCACCAGCATACTAAAAACACACCTAGAAATCTAATGCACGTTCTGCTGAGGTCCTCCTCTGGGACCCCCCCTAAAGTTCCTGCCTATAGAAAACAGGCAAAAAGCCCTCAGGACAGAGGACGCCAGTGCAGGCTCTCCTTTGAGCACCCCACCCACCAGCCCGCGTTTCTTTCCTGAGGTGTGTACTTTTGGTTTCTTTAACCTAAGCCTCAGTGAACTTACTCTCACTTTCACCTGCATTTGAGTCTTGAGTGTTTTCCTGCTTGCTTCAAGAACCTGCTCATCCAGGACCATGTAGGGTAAGGACTTGCCTTGGCTAGGACCCGCTCTGGTGACCCTTCTGCACATTCTCCCTGTAGGTCTGTCCATCTGGGGACATGAAACATAACTGGAAGTTCGTGGCAGGAATCAGATTGGAGGGGGAGGCCCTTGGAGCTGCTTTGTGTATGTAGCTCTTTACTGAAAAGTGCTGACATCAAACAAAACAGCTGTGGAGGGACTTTGGCGATTGGGCAGAGGGGAACCTCTGGCTGCAGTGGGGCTGTTTGCCCTTGTTCTCAGCTGCCCAGTGTCTGAACCCTCTTCTGCCTGGAGAACCCCCCCCCACCCCCACCGATAATAAGCAGAAAGTCTGCCTGTTTTTACTGAAATGCAAAATATCAGATACTTTTCCACACTCCTTTGTAGCTTGGCCAGGCTACAAGCCCCAGTCTGCGCTTGTGGTACGCAGCACCTCAGGTCTTGAGTAGAGGCGGCAGAAGCCTTCATTCTGCGACAGTGGTGGTCTGGCCACTCAGGTCTCCAAAGCAGCTGTTTTCCAGAAGCATCCAGCAGCTCCCCACATCTACACCTGTCTGCTGTGCGGGCCGCAGAGGCCCTGTGGGATTTGAGACTGCTTGGTCCACTGCATCCAGGGCGCATTCTCTGGCCCTTGTAGAGTTTGAGCTTCCTGGGGTCTTTTAATAAATTCCATTTCTGCTCAAATCCACTGGTGTCACTCTCTGACCTGAAGGTAAGAACCCTCCTGACAGATGACCCTTTGGCACTGCCACTGGTCAGCTGTCCAGAGTCACACAGCTGGTGGGTGGCACAGCCTGGAAAAGTCCCAAGCTGGCAGTGTCACCTCACCTGCCCCACGTCTGTCCAGAGTGGTAGACGGGAGCCGGTGAGTGCCGTGTGAGTGTCGAGGAGGGACTCGTCCCTGCCAGGTGTGGTGGCTGGAACGGGCTTCTTGGACATGGTGGGCCAGAGGGGTGAGCAAAATAAATGCGCTGAGAGGGAAGGGGGTGGTTTTCTGGGGCAGACACACTACACGGATCCTGACCCTTTGGGCAATAGAATTAGCAAGGGTCCTGGGATCAGGGACATGGCCCCTGTGTCGCCCCCCAGTTCCTGGCTCTGAGTTGACAGCAACAGGGAACAGAAAACTGAGCACTTGGCAATAATTAATTGCTAAGATGCAAAGAAAAATTGTTTTGAATATAGACATAGCATTATAGATATGATACAATTAGGAGTATGATTCAGAGTTTATGAAAATATTATTTATATTGATTTATTCCCAGAGCCATCAAGACTCCTTGAAAATAATTAAAGTTGACATTTCCATTGCTGAAGCTAAATGTTGATATCATAAAATTAAAATTATATGTTTGGGGTGGGCTGCACTCTAGAAAGCATGAAAACAAACATCAACATCTATAGCTCTCCCTCCAGCCAACACCCCTCTGCCCCATCCTCCCACACCCCTCTCCATCCAGCCAGCTGTCAATGCGGAGGCCTAGGAGGATGGGGCTCAGCCAGGGCTCTGAGCCAGGGAGGGGCGGGATCGGGGCAGGAAGCCAACTCAGCCTGGTCCTGGTAGTGACTGAGCTGCTGAATTCCTGCTGGCCTTGGATGAGGAAAGGAAGTTAGAGAGGGGGAGAGGGGCGGGAGGGGAGAGGGAAGTCTTCTCTACTTCTGTAAAGTCAAAGCTGCAGCCTCCTTGGTTTCAGCTGAAGGCCAGTCTCCACTTTTCTGGAGGCAGCCCATGGCCGATAGGGTCTTTGCTTGTTGACGGCTTTATAAGAGCCAGTTGTCTCCCCTCTGGAGCCCATGCGCCAATTGTCATCTTCTCCTCCAAAGGCGAACCTCTGTGCTCACCTCTACAAAAGCCTAGAGCGGGGGGAGACGTCTGATCTAAGATGATTTTAAAACAGTAAGATGGAAGGCCCTGGCTCAGTTGGGTGGCTCAGTTGGCTAGAGCATCGTCCCAATACACCAAGATTGTGGGTTTGACCCCCGTCAGGGCACACACAAGAATCAACCAATGACTGTATAAATAAGCGGGTCAACAAATCAATGTTTCTTTCTCTCTCCTTCCCTTCTTCCCTCTTCCTCTTCCCCTCTCTCTAAAATTCATAAATAAAAAATTTAAAAAATACAAATAAAACAGGAAGATGGGGAGGCCCCATTGGTGAGCGCAGTGAAATCAATTTCATGGGCTGTGATGAAGCATTACCAAAATAAAAAAATCGCGTAGAAACTTCCACCAAGATGAAGGCATAGGTGGAAACACTGTGCCTTCTCCCACAAGCAAGTTTAAAGATGACAAAGTTTTAGTAAACAAAAACACAGCCAAAACACATTGAACTATATGGAAGTCTGACAACAACAAATCATTCACCCAGACTGGTAAGAGGGGCAGAGCCAGCAGCGGAGCAGGGTCCTGCAGGAAAGATCCCCCGACCCAGGTGCACAGGCAGCTGTGGGTGGATCCCAGGTGTGGGGTAGCAATGGGCGGACTCAGTGAGGGTGCAAGGTGGTAGACTGACCATGGTCACACATTCGCGCGCAGATAAACCAGCGAAGGAGCAAGCATTGAGACAGACCACGCAGGCCTCAGCAGCAGGAAGCAGCAGAGGGGACCGCCATTGCCCCTCTTTGACCCCACCCCCACATACAGCATCACAACCCAGCAACTGAGTTGCCCTGCCCTGGTGAACACCTAGGGCTCTGCCCCTCATATGGAACAGGCACAGACAGACCAAAACATGGCTCAAGAAGAACTCAAAGCCCCAGAGTCGATAACTCTAAGCAACCAAGAAATAGCCAATCTATCAGATGCACAGTTCAAAATATTGGTCATCAGGATGCTCACAGAACTGGTTGATTTTAGCCACAAATTAGAGGAACAAATGAAGGCTAAATTAAACTAATTGAACTGAAGAAAAATGCACAGGAAACCAATACTGATGGAAAGGAAACTGGGACTCAAATCAATGGAGTGGACCAGAAGGAAGGAAGAAATGACCAAACAGACAAATATGAAGTAACAAGAATTCAAAAAAATGAGGAGAGGCTTAGGAACCTCCAGGACATCTTTAAACGTTCCAACATCTGTATTATAGGGATACCAGAAGGGGAAGAGGAACAGCCATGAGTGGAAATCTTATTTGAACAAATAATAAAGGAGAACTTCCCCAGTCTGGCCAAGGAAATAGACTTCCAGGAAATCCAGGAAGCTCAGAGAGTCCCAAAGAAGCTGGACCCAAGAAGGAACACACCAAGGCACATCATAATTACATTAGCCAACATTAAAAAGAAGGAGAGAATCCTAGAAGCAGCAAGAGATAAGGGGACAGTCACCTACAAAGGAGTTCCCATCAGACTTTCAGAGGATTTCTCAAAAGAGACCTTACAGACAAGAAGGAGCTGGAAAGAAATATTCCAAATCATGAAATCCAAAGACCTACATCCAAGATTGCTCTATCCAGCAAAGTTTTCATTTAGAATGGAAGGACAGGTAAAGTGCTTCTCAGATAAGATCAAATTCAAGGAGTTCATCATCACCAAGCCCTTATTATATGAAATGTTGAAGGGATTTATCTAAGAAAAAGAAGATGAAAAATATGAACAGTGAAAGGACAGCAAACTCACAGTTATTAAGAACCACACCTAAAACAAAAGCAAACTAAGAGGACAGCTAGATCAGGAGTGGAACCATAGAAATGAAGATCACATGGAGGGTTAGCAACAGGGGAGTGGGGGGAGGAGGAGAAGGGGGGAGAAGGCACAGAAAATAGTATAGATGGTAGGTAGAAAATAGATAGGGGGGAGGGCGAGAATAGTGGGGGAAATACAGAATCTAAAGAACTTGAGACACGTGGTCATAAACTAAAGGGGGGAGAATGGTGGGGGAGGGAGTATGCGGGTGGAGGGGAATGAAGGGGGGAATAGAACAACTGTAATGGCATAATCAATACAATATTTTTAAAAAATCACATAGAATATATGCGAGTGTATGGCAGGCAGTGAAGGGTAAGGGTCTAGAAGCTCTTGTTTTAGTTATATCCATGGATATGTAGGTACTGTGTAGTATCTACTGTATAAAACAATCTGAAGCCTAAATATTGCAAGCAGGATTTGTCCAGAGTTTGGCATCTCCATATCGGTTTCTGAAGTTGGGTGGAAATCAACTCTATTATCCTTGTTAATTGCTATTTTGATTTCAGGACGTGTTCCTGAGCGCTGGGATAGGATGTGGGGGTAGAACCAGGTTAACGTACACACGCTCACACATGTGCACACACTCGGATGCTACACACACACAGCCCAGCAGACTCAGTTTTGTGCTTTGCCTGTATGTTCTGTGTGCATTTACTGGTCCTGCATGGCCCCTGCAGAAAACAACAGTCCAAGGGACAATCTAGGGACCTGGCCTAATGCCCATTAAAAGCCCACAGACATGTGAGTCACCCATGGTAGGTTTTCTCTCATCAGAAATTTCTATCGGCAGCAAGTGCTGAGGCAGGAGCTTCACGGTGCTGCTAAAGAATCAGTGTACCATTGCTCTCCAGTGTTGCCTGGAGGGCATTTGTTGGCGTGAACCATCGCTGTGCAGTACTGCCTGAATCTGGTTGTTTTCAGCACACCTCGAAGCATCCATGGTATTCCATGGTCTGTGGTAAGCACTGGGGATTTTGAGACCTAAGATCCAAGTCCTGATCTTGAATTGCTTCCTCTGGTAGGAGAGAGAGGCCAGCCAACCGTGACAACCCAGGGTCCTGGAAGCACACTCAAGCAGCTGTAGGCACCAGTGGACCAGACCTGACTGGCTGAGAAAAAGCAGCACATAGTGCCAGCAGCTGTGTAGGACCAGTGCGGGAAGGCAGAGCAGGGACAGGGAAGAAACAAAGCCTTGAGGACATTGTGGAGCTCCCGCGTCAAGCCTCGCCCTCAGGTCACTTGCCCTCTGAGCTCATTCCATATGTGACTCGGGAAGCCAATCTGTGGTGGATTTTGTCCATTGCAATGGGAAGTAGACAGCATGTGATCTTACCCATTCTGTACCCAGGGCTAAAGGTCCTTTATGTGAAGAACCTGTACTGGGCCACCAGGCTGGCGTGGAAACAAGGCCACAGGATGGGGAGATGGTCCTGGCCCACCCAGGGTCTCAGAGTCTCACGGCCTTTTTGGTGAGTCTGTGGGAAGAAATATCATTAAAAACGTAAACAGTAATGTGTAGGTAACGAGAAAAGTGTTCCCTCTCCTCTGACTTGGTCTATCCCCTAGCTTATGTTCGATGACAATAAAAAATAACATTTTATGAGCACCTAGTTGTGTCAAGACTGTCACTAAGCATAGTACATGTGCTAACCCCTGTCACCAACTTCACAACCGCCCCTTTGGGAGTCATGGTTACAATTCTTTTTTATGTGTAAGGATACAGAGGCACAAAGTGGAGAGAGAGAGGTAAGAGCCCAAGGGCACTCTGCCCACCCATGGGTGTCACCAAGCTCTGTCTCAGGAGGTGGGGGCCTGGGACAAGGCAAAGCGCTTTTGTCTCCCTCCCACCTTCTCTCCCGAGTCCTGGCTGTGCTTCCGTGAGGCTTCTAAAAGCTCCTGATCAGTGCCTTCACAACCTTAATGTCAACAGGCTTCCTTAAAGTTTGTTGTGTTAAGACAAAAAATACATATTGTTTTTGTTTAAAAACAAAATTCAGCTGAGTAAATGTGAAGATTTAATTGGCTTTATTAAGTGATTCATGAGTCAGACGGCATCTCACCTGGCAGAGATACTCCAAGGAGTTAAACAAAAGTTGTTGGTTTTTTTTTTAGATAAAAATAAGGGTAGGACAAGAAAGTCATTAGAAAAAGAAAAAGTTGAATGAAACTAAGAGTTCAGGGTGACTACGGCTTCTTACTAGATGAGTTGCAGCATTTCCATTGGCTGGACTTGTTGCTAGGCAACAAGAAAAATCTCCCTTCCTCCTGCTGAGTTAGTACAGACTGGTACCACCTCCTGGCTGAAAGTGGAAGGTACATCTTTTCCTGTTCGGGGCAACTGATGAGGAGCAGCAGCATGAGAGCTCTCTCTGTATAGGCCTTCCTGACTACAATTTTAGTTAAGGTTTCCTTCATTGGTTTTTCACAACTTCCCTTTTTGACTAAGGTCTTTCTTTGAAAGCATCACTGACCAAGAGTCAGGTTTTCCAAGGGACAAGGTGCTTGGAAGAACCTTTCCTGGATGTCATGTCTCACATGAGAGAGAAATTGCACAGACCAGAAACAGTTTGAGGCCACATTTGAGTAACAAAGAAGGGTAATTGAGAGAACTCTCATGTATTTCTACACTTGATCTTACCCAAAAGGCCGAGAAGTGATCTCTCGTGTATTTCTTATCCAAAGTCTGTATTTTGCAAACTGTTGGAGATCATTTCAAAATGCTGAACTAGCATCACCTTAATAGGCAACTCATTTTCAGGAACTGCTGTGTTTACTCATTTAAGCACGGGGTTAGTCAGCTTTTTAGCACATGTGGGAAAAGAATAATCTAGCCATAAAATAGTCATCTCAAATGCCTGCATACATGAGTGCTGCTGACGGGGTTTCTTAGAGAGGGGACAAATCTGATCTGTATAGCCATGGGAATGTAGGGCTGACGAGTGGGCATTAGCTTTCCAGGTCGGTGTCAGAGTAACAGAAAGAAAAATAGCAGCTTGATCTGTCATCTACCTTGATATCAGATACTTCTCTTCCTCCTCAATTTGATTCAAAGTTCTCCAGCATCTGCACAGACGCACATGTCAGGTGGAGCCTTCATTAGCTATGAGATGTATATCCAAGGCTCCATACCTTCTAGTTTTACAGCACCGATCAGGAGTACTTGGTAATGTTCCTTTCAGTGGGGCTATCTTCCTCTGATTGACATTTCCAGAAAGCCCAGCCACCAGGCTGTACGCTGGGACCAACAGGAGCCTCTGACTTGGGATCTGGGACAGCTTCTTTGATCAGCTGATGATGGGTGTGAGCATAAGACATTAGAGACTCACAGGAGCTGATCGTATTAGCATGAGCCAAGGCATCAGCAGGAGGCTGTACACCAGCAGACATTGGTCGGCTGGTGACTGTCTCATGTGGAGTGAGTTTGTTTTCCAAAGAGGAACTGTGAACAGTCAGAAAGATCAAAGGCAATATGGGGAAGTCCAGTAGTTTTGGCAAGTTCAGAAATTTTAAGTTTGAGGACCTTATTAGTTCTCTTGACCTTGCCTGATGACTGAGGGTGACAGAAACAGTGGTCATTACAAGAGGTTTGCAAGGCCTTCATTAAGGCTCCTATAATTTGTCCAGTGAAGTGAACGTCTCAGTCACTGGAAATTGTGGAAAGCATACCCCAAGTGGGAAACACATTCTCTAACAGTTTCTTTGCCACCCTGAGGGCATCAGCCTTTCAAGAGAGGAAGGCTTCAGCCAATCCAGAAAACATACACACAACAAGAACACACTGATAGCCCATGCTAGGAGGCAGCTGAGTGAAGTCAAGCTGCAGGCCCAGAGGGAGGAGGTCTGAGCCCTCTAAAGACAAACATAGGTTTTCTAGGTTTATGGACCTGGCAGGTCAAACATTGTTGGTAGCTTGCTTTAACATTTTTGTGGAAGCCTCTTCACAGATATCTATTCATAATTTGAGTCATCTGAAATGCACTATGGTAGGTACAGAAAAACCAAAAAATGGGGTTTGCCAGGAACTGGTCCCATAGCCCTGACTGTTTAATATACAACCATTGTTGCCCTGACCGGTGTGGCTCAGCTGGCTGGGTGTTATCCTGCGAGGTGAGGAGCTGCCGGTTCAATTCCCAGTCAGGGCACATGCCTGAGTTGTAGGTTCAGTCCCTGATTGGGGCACGTGTGAGAGGCAAGCGATCAGTGTTTCTCTCACACATCAATGTTTCTCTGCCTCTTCCTCCGTCCCTTCTCCTTTCTTTCTAAAAAGAAACAAATAAAATCTTAAAAATATGTATATATATACAGCCTAAACAATGGCTTATCCTAATTTTTCTGGCCCAGAGGCAGACTGTTGCCAAGTTACAAGGACATCAGGATGTCAAATTCTGGCACCCACATGTGCCACAGTCATTTACGGATACCGCGGCGCTGCCTTTCTACGAGGATCAGCTGGGCACTAACCTGAGTATCAGGTTTCATTTTTTTTGGTGTGAGCTTCAGTCTTGATGGCAGACAACATCTTATGCCAGGACATATCAGACTTTCAGGAATTTCACACAATTTCTGGGACACTTAGGACATATTTATATGGACACAACATAAAGAAGGCTTAATGTCACTTCTTATTTGACTGTGATTTTCATGTACAGGCACACCTTGGAGACACCGTGGGGTCAGTTCCAGACTACAGCAATAAAGCAAATATTGTAATAAGGTCTCATGAACATTTCAGTTCTCTGGCATATAAAAGTTATGTTTATACTCTACTGTAGTCTATTAAGTGTGCAATAGCATTACATGCTAAAAAACAATGTATATAATTCAGAAATCATTTATTGCTAAAAAATACTAACCATAATCTGAGCCTTCAGCGAGTTGTTATCTTTTTGCTGGTGGTAGTTCTTGCCTCAGTGTTGACGGCTGCTGACTGACAAGGGCAGTGGTTGCTGAAGGTCGGGGTGGCTGCGACAATTTCGTAAAATGAGACAATTAAGTTTGCCACATCGATTGACTCTTTAAGTCAATTGACAATTAAGTTTGCCACTCTCTTTTTGTGACCAGTTTCTCCGCGGCCTGCGGTGCTGTTTGACAGCATTTTACCCACAGTAGGACTTCTTGCAGGATTGGAGTCAACCTGTTAAAACCTGCTGCTGCTTTATCAACTAAGTTTATGTAACATTCTAAATCCTTTGTGGTCTGTCATTTCTTCACAGCATCTTCACTAGAGTACATTTCGTCTCAAGAAACCACTGTTTTTGCTCATCCAAAGAAGAATTTAACTGCTCATCCATTAAAGTTTAATTGTGAGATCACAGCAGTTCAGTCACATCTTCAGGCCCCACTTCTAATCCCAGTTCTCTTGCTCTTCCCACCACATCGGCAGCTACTTCCTCCACTGAAGTCTTGAGCCCCTCAAAGCCACCCACGAGGGTTGGAGTCAACTTCTTCCACACTCCTGTTAATGTTGGTATTTTGACCTCTTCCCATGAATCAAGAATTTTCTTATTTCTTAATCAAGAATTTTTCCCTGTTGCTTCTCATTAATGGCATCTATAATAGTAAATCTTCTCCAGAGGTTTTGATTTACTTTGTCCAGGTCCGTCAGAGGAATCACTACTGGTGGCAGCTATAGTCGAATGAAGTGTATTCCTTAAATAATGACTTGAAAGTTGAAATTACTCCTTGATCGATGGGCTGCAGAATGGAGAACAGCATTAACCACACACCTCTCTATTAGAGCTCATGGGTGACCAGGTGCATTGTCAATGAGCAGTAATATTTTGAAAGAAATCTTTTTTTTCTGAGCAGTATGTCTCAATAGTGGTCTTAAAATACTCAATAAACCATGGTGTAAACAGATGTGCTGTCATTCAGGCTTTGCCGTGCCATTTGTAAAGCAAAAGCAGAGGAGACTCAGCACAATACTTAAGGGCCCTAGCATTTTCAGGGTGGTAAATGAGCATTGGCTTAAAATTAAAACCACCAGCTACATTAGTCCCTAAATAGAGAGTCAGCCTGTCCTTTGAAACTTGGAAGTTAGGTATTGACTTCTATCTAGCTGTGAAAGTCCTGGATGGCATCTGCTTCCAATACAAGGCTATTTCATCGACATTGAGAATCTATTGTTTAGTGCAGCCAGTTTCATTGATTAGCTTGGCCAGATCTGGGTGACTTGCTCTAGCTTCTACATCACAATTTTCTGCTTTACCTTGCACTTTGATGTTGTAGAGATGGCGTCTTCCCTTAAAATCTCATGAACCAAACTCCATTAGCTTCAAACTTTTTTTCTGCAGCTTTCTCACCTTTTAGCCTTCATAGAATTGAAGGGAGTTAGGGCCTTGCTCTGGATTAGGCTTTGGCTTACGGAAATGTTGTGGTTGGTCTGAGCTTCTATTCAGACCATTAATACTTTCTCCACATCAACAATAAAGCTGTTTTACTTTCATATCATTTTGTGTTCCTTAGACTAGCCCTTTTAGCTTCCTTCAATAACTTTTTCTTTGCATTTACAACTTGGCTAACTGTTGGTGCAAGAGGCCTAGCTTTCAGCCTCTCTCAGCTTCCAACATGCCTTCCTCAATCAACTTAATCATTTCTAGCTTTGTTTTAAAGTGAGAGATATGACTTTTCCTTGAAGAGTTAGAGGCCTTGGTAGGGTTATTAATTGGACTCATTTCAATATTATGTCTCGGGGAGTAGGGGGCCTGAGGAGAGGGAGAAAGCGAAGCAGTCAGAGCACATAATATTTATCGATTAAGCTCTCCATCTTGTATGGACATTGTTCGTGGTGCCCACAAACAATTACAATAGTAACATCAAAGCAAAGATCACTGCTCACAGACTGCCATAACAAATATAATAACAATGAAAAAGTTAAATATATTTCAAGAATTACCATAATGTGACACACAGCATGTAGTGAGCAAACACTGTTGGGAGAACGGTGCCAACAGACACACCTGACGCAGGGCTGCAACACAGCTTCCGCTTGTGGAAACCACAACCGCAGTGAAGTGCGACATAGAGAAATGCAATAAAATGAGGTATGCCTTAATTTAACATATCAAATAAGCCTAATTAGTTCAAAATTTCTTTTTTTATAAGAATAGAGACAAACCTATTGAGATTTTCTAGGAGACCTCTGAGAAATTTCAAAGTTAGTTTGTGGTCA
Source organism: Sturnira hondurensis (assembly GCF_014824575.4). Classification (NCBI taxonomy): domain Eukaryota; kingdom Metazoa; phylum Chordata; class Mammalia; order Chiroptera; family Phyllostomidae; genus Sturnira; species Sturnira hondurensis. The sequence continues at coordinate 1,555,397 of NW_028080209.1, read as the reverse complement.
AAAAGACTTTTTTTAGAATTTGATTTTGTGAAGTTTGTCAAAAATATCAAAAGTATGAACATGACTAAATAGGATCACAGATCATTATAAAATGATACTTCAAAGGCAAAAGAAGGGTACAAAGATCTGAGCCAAACACAGCTCCCTGTCAGGGAGACTCGCGTCAAAGGTCTGGGAGGGCGGTGCACAGCCGCGCAGAGGCGCAGCATCCCCACTTTCCAGGCAGGAGCAGGCCTGCGGTCCCGGAAAACTCTGTCCTTTCAGCAGATGAAAGAAAGTAAAGTCTAAATTTTACTTAAGCATAAGTACAGTATTGATATCAAAGCTTATTTTAAAACCCTCATATTAACAACACAATTTTTAGCCAACCTGACTACACAGGTGAAATTCTCTCTTTTCAACGTTTTAAAATACATGTAGTTTGTCCTTTATAACCAGAAGTTCTAGTTTAGATAAAATTACTCAGTTCCCTTCACAAAAAAGGCATCTCCATACCTCATACCTTTTCTCAGCCCAAAACATGTTCTACTTTCCTTGCATAGTTGTATCCTGTATTACTTCTAGTAGTTTTGATCAATGTAAGAAATGTCCAAACCTGTACAGAATTTTTCTTTTTATAAGAGCTTATTTGAGCCACACTGATGCCTTGCAAGAAAGCACGATATCAATGTTCTGGTTTCTTGTACATTTGGAAGTAAGAAGGGACTGTGAGGAAGATTTCGAAGGTTGGAGAAAGCAGGGAGGGGTGGATCTCTAAAACTGGATTACAAGATAATTAACAAGATTATGTGCTCCCTTAAGGGTGTCCACTGAGCTGTGGTCTGAAAAGGAGGATTGCTTCTGGCATTTCAAAGGTGTGTTGACCTAACACAGGAAGAATGGACCAGTCCGGCTTAAGGCAAAGATAAACCTTTTATAGGCCTGGAATGTGACTACCCACCATGACCTGCCCAGAAACTTATGATCAGTTTGTTGCAGGTATTTCAGGGGTCTGGGGCCCAGGGATCCATAACCCAATATGGGTTCTTGGCATCATGCAGGAAAGAATTCAAACATGGGCCAACATACAGTTTAAAGTGAAAGAGTTTATTAGTGAAGCAGTGAGGTGATTCAGAGAGATCTGATCAGATCACTGGGGAGGAGACGAGAGGAGCCGTAGCAGGAGGTTGCCCGAGGCAAAGATAAACAGTCTAGGACAGGATTGGCTGAGAAGCTGAAAACCTCCAGAACACGTGGAATTATGGGCTAGCAGATTTAAAATAAAACTTGGGCAGATTGGCTCTCTGGCTCTCTTCCTTGGGGATGTTTGGATGATCATGCTGCAGCTGCCTGCATTTCCCAAAGGACAATATTTTGGATGGATTTTGGGTGGGAGGAGGAACTCCAGGCACAGCCTAGAATCAGACTGGCCTGGCAGAGGGTGGCCTGGTTATTCTCTGGGTGTCTGGAGGGGATGGGCTCTGAGGCAGAAGCCTGCCATTCTTCCAAAATTGTGTAGCTTTTGTATATTCTGTTGTTTTAGTTTGTAAACGAATTCTTTAGAAATAAGGTGATTAAAAACTAATAGGGGGAATGATAGGAGAACTTGTGTGTTAAAGAATTTAGCCTGAATTGAAAGGCTCAAGTGACAAAAGCGGTAACTAAAGAGTTAAAGATTTCTGCTCTGCCGAATGTGGCTCAGTGGACTGAGCACCAGCTTGTGAACCAAAGGGTCACTGGTTCGATTCTCCGTCAGGGCACATGCCTGGGGTGCAATCCAGGTCCCCAGTTGGGGGCATGCAAGAGGCAGATAGTGGATGTTTCTCTCCCTCTCTTTCTCTCTCCCTTCCCCTCTCTCTAAAAGTAAATAAATAAAATCTTTTTTAAAAAGAGAAAGATTTGAGCCATAATTGATAGGCTTACGTGACTAATGCACATGGAAAGCTGTCATTCCAATATCGTGCAGCTTTTGAATAAAGACTCCTTTCCTTTATCAGCAAACCTCAGCCTCCGGAACTTTGCCTAGTGGGTGGTGGCGGGCAGCAGGCCCCCACTTACTGCTCTGTAACAGAAGCAGAGAATGGGCTACTCCACAGACAGCAGCCCCTTCCTAGTGGGATTTACCTCTTTTATTGGGCCTGAGTTAACTGAGAGGTAGGGCATTCAATGAGGGGGAGGGATATTTAGGATTTTTCCAGAAAGGGGGTGGAGACTTATTAAAGGACTGTTGTTGGCCATTTTGTGTCCTTACATGGGCTTTCCGCTTCCAGTCACGGTGGTGCAGGGGGTGTGATATAGTAGGTGAGTGCATTACAGCGAGTGTGTAATGAGGTGTGAGGTGAAATTAGCTGCCGTGCTGCACCTAGCTGCTCTTTGCCAGCTCTAAGCCATAAACCCGTGGGGAGCTGGTCTTCTTTCCGGACAGCCCTGCGGCTTTTCCCAGTTGCAGCTGTTCTGCCACACGGCCTATCTCCACATCACCACGTGAGGCTACTTTTGGTCAGTGGGCTTGTCAAATTAATTGCAGAGCCCCTCCCCTTTTATTTTTATTTTTCAGTTATTGTGTATTAGTTTCAGGTGCAGAGCATAGTGGCTAGATAATTATCTACAAACTGGTTCTTCTGGTATTTTTGCTACCTATCCACCACCACACATAGTTACTACAAAAATACTGACTGTGTCTCTATGCTGTATTTTACATCTTTGTGACTTCTGTAACTGCCGACTGCACTTCTGAATCTCTCACCTTTTCCACAACACCCCTCCCCTCGGTCTGTTCGCTGGGTCTGCATGTCTGTTTCTGTTTTGTTTGTTTTGACCGAGCCTCTTTTTTGTGCACAGTTTAACTACAGGGATTAATTAGATTTAACTCTTAGAAACCTTAATTTCTAGTAAAAACTAAGAAGTAAGCAATTGTAAACTGTCATTTACATTAGCATTTTGTGGACTGACAGACATATTTTGTATGATTTCTAGAAACATGTGCTTTCTTATGGAAAAATTTTCAGTGTGGCTTAAGACATACTCACGAATAGACCTGAATTCATCTTCAGTGCTTCTGCAGCAGGAAGCCCTAATGAGATGAATTTATGTTTAGCAATTAATGTTTCACTATTTACCTTATTTGAAAATAATCTAAATACTCAACATATTTCCATCATTTAACTTAACTCAGTAAAACTCTGAAGTTGCAAGTTACTGAAAAGATTTAGAAAAACTTTCGAGAGCTCACCTAAATTTTTAAAAATTCTACTCACATCTATTTAACTAACTTGCTCTTAACAACTATGTTTAGATTGCTTCTGAAAATTCCACCATACTGTTACTGGCATGCAAAGTTCTTGGGAACTCCCAAGGTAGAAATCAAGAGAGTTCACCACCAAAAAAAAAAGTTCTCAGGTGAGAGGTTCGCTGCAGCTCCAGTGCACGAGGGAGTTGATGCTGAGCGGAAGGAAGGACAGGCTGCTACTCACACAGAAGCTGGGAACAGTTTTAAAGAAGTTGAGGCGGGAAGACAATGTCTACATGTGATGTCTCATTATGTAGCGCATGGACGCTGGTGCTCGGGCAGTACAACTACATGTCTTCAGGTGTGGCATGTCTCATTAGCACATTCAATCTCTACCCAGCGGTCTGGTTTTTTGCTATTACAATGAGGGCTAGGTCACACAGCACTCATTCTGAGGCTAAACTGTGCATGTGTTAGGGTTGAGAAAGTCTCTTTGCCCAATAAAACAGGACTTTTAGTTACTAGTGCTATTCTATTGGGCTGCTGATTGGGCGAGGGGTTTGAGGGGCAACTGACTGAAACTCCAATCCTGTTAGAAGAGGCTCAGGTTGTCTCAACACCGACCTTTTTTTTACTGACAGATTTTGTAAGAGAGACAATGCTACCATACTAAAGAGGCCCGGTCACCTGTGTGCATCAAAGCCCAATCAAATGCAAACAGGAGTTTGCTATAAAGAAAGTGGAGGTTTATTAGCTGAGGAAATGGTACCTTGTCAGGAGTCCCAGGTAAGCTAGCACTCAAAAACCTGGCCCCCTGATGGTTTCCAGATAATAGGTTACATAGGGAAATGCATCAGTGGTCATGATGGCTAAAGGAGATGAGGTCCTGAGCTCTACCAATTGGTAGGAGCCAGGGTAGGGAGTAGCTGATCATTATATCAGGTCCTGATGTCAGCCATGGAAAATGTCTGGTTTTGTGAGGTGTGGTCCATAGGGTCCTGTGCGTTCATGCACATATAGCTGCAATACAGCAGAACTTAGGATACTATATTTAGCTTGGTCAAAACTCTGTTTCTGTGGTCAACAGACCTGAGGTTTTGCTCTTTTCTTTTTTAAAAGATTTTATTAATTAATTAAGTTATTTTAAAGAGAGGGGAAGGGAGGGAGAAAGAAAGGGAGAGAAACGTCAATGTGTGATTGCCTCTCCTAAGACCCCTTCTGGGGGCCTGTCCTGCAACCTAGGCGTGTGCCCTGATTAGGAATCCAGCCAGCGATCATTCGGTTCGCAGGCTGGCACTCAATCCACTGAGCCACACCAGCCAGGGTTTAAGGCTTTGTTCTTAAGACAGTTTTATACTGACCAGAACCTGATATCCTAAGGGCTTAATGATTAAGGAAGAGAACAGAAGAACAGAAAGGAGAAAGGGTTATGTTAAAGAAATAGGGTTTTGCCCTGGCTGGACGGCTCACCTGATTGGAGCATCGTCCTCTACACCAAAAGGTTGTGGGGTCAATCTCTGGTCAGGGCACATACCTCAGTTGCAGGTTTGATCCCAGTCAGGGTAGGTACGGGAGGAAACTGATCCATGTTTCTCTCTCACATTGATGTATCTCTTTCCTTCTCCCCCTTTTTCTCTCTCTCAAATCAATAAAAAAAATATATCCTTGGGTAAGGATTTAAAAAAAAAAGAAGGAAATGGAGTTTCTGCATGGCTACTCAGGCAGGTTAGTAAGAAACTAGGAAAATTCCCTGGTAAGTGGAATGAGGAAACAGACAAATGGCTGAACAAATGGCTTAAATAGCTAAGTTAACTGCAAGGCTCCATCCTCCCTAACCAAAGATGCATAAGGCAGTTAGTGTGAATCACCTTAGTCAGAAGGACAGATGATAACAGACTAATACAAAATAAAGATAAAACTAACCAGAGAATGACCCCTGACCTCACTATGCACTCATTTTGATACATCAGCATACTAAATGACACACCTGGAAATCCAGTGAATATTGTTTGAGAGCCTCCCCTGGGATCACCCCGCTAAGACTCTCACCTATAGAAAATAGATAGAAACCTTTAGACACAGCACACCAGGGTGCGCTCTCCCTCAAGCATGCCTGCGCCCCTTTCCTCAGGCACGTATTTTTGCTTTCTTTATTCTAAGCTTTAATAAACCTATTCTCACTTGCACCTGGACTCAAGTCTTGAATGTTTTTTCCCGCACGAGTCAAGAACCCGCTTGTCCTGGACCATGCCGGGGCAGGCCTCGCCTCGCCCGTTCCAGTGGCACTCTGTGGGGGCCATGGCAGGACTTTTTTCTTCTTTATTCTGTCTAATTTGTCTTCCTTGTTGCTTCTCATTGTGGGGGTGGGGGAAGCCCCCTACCAGAAGCAGCATAAACCCACCACTTGGGGCCCTGTCAACACTGTGACCACCGGTAAGTCTGTCCTTGAGGCATGGGTAACCTGCCCACGCGATGGTCCCCAGGTGGCTCCTGGGCAACGGGGTCCATGGTGAGTTCGGGCCTGATCACCCCCGACCCCCAAACGGAGGCCCTTGTTTTTCTCCAGCTTTCTATAGACGTCCTTCCTTTTCAAAGTTCTGCCTTTACTGTTGGGGACCTGACCTCTCGGACTTGCTCCAGCGACTCCAGGCGAATTCCTCAGGCTCCTGGAAGACGCTGCTGTTGTGACTCACACTACGACTCCTGGGCCTCTATTCGGAGTCTTCATTTCATCCCCTCTGAAAGCTTCCTTCTTGTTACATCACACCTGACCTCTGTCACTGGGCTTCTCTTTCTGGCTGCTGTCCACATGCTGTGCTCCTCAGCTATGCTTGGTCAGAGTAGAAACTCCGCTCCTCCCCAGAGCCCTTACCGTCCCACTGTCCGGTAGACCCCCTCCCTAATCACTTCCTGTGCCCTTTTCATATTTTTCTTTCTCGCCAACCAGGCCACTTTTTGTTGGGACTGGTTCCTTAACTGGACTGATGTTTCACCCGAGGCCCTACGAGCTGGTATGTAGGTCTCATAATCACTCATCAGTTGTAGTGTCCAAGTAAAGAGAGATGCAATGGGCGGTGCCTAAAGCATTCCCAGATTCCCCCCTGGGGCGTCTCCTTCATAATTGGGCCTTGTCTTCCTTTGCACACCTGGCCTCAACACAAACTTGGGGGTGGGGAAGTCTGGCCGATAAATGGATCTCTTGAGTTATAATACTATTCTCCAATTAGACTTGTTTTGCAAAAATGAAGGTAAATGGAGTGAAATAGCTTATGTTCAGAAATGTTTACGGTCCTTAAGCAGGATAAGGACTTAAGGGAGTCTTGCAGAACGTATGTCGCCGCAGTGTCTGGGTTAGATGAATTAGGAAACAACTTTCTCTCAGCCCTGCCAAGATACAAGCTTCTGCTCCTAGGAAATCAAACAAACCCCAGCCCAAGGCTGGGACAGCCTGCCTCCGGTCTGCCTGTCCCCCAAAGGAGCCTCTCCACCTTCCGACCCCTCTTCCACTACAGAACTGCTAGCACCCGCCCCTATTTGTAGTCTAGCCACTACACAGAGCAGAACTCAGTCCCACCCAAACCCTAACATGTTACCTCTGAGGAAAGTAGTAAATAGAGAGCGTTGTTGGGGAACCATCCAGGTACACAGTTCCTTCTCTGTGTCTGACCTGGCCCTCTGCAAAGTCAAATGCGGCTGATTTTCTGAGGACCCTGACAAATTTGAAGACGGGTTTAATCACTTAACTGACTTATGACCTGACTTGGATTCATTTACAGACTGTCCCCTCTCACTGTTGCCCTGTAGTTAAAGAAACAGCATTTAACAGGAGCTGCAAGGGTTTGTGCTGACGACCTAGCCGGTCCCCAGGCCCAACATCACGTACATGGACCTGGGGGAGATGCCATCCTGACCAAGCCCTAACTGGACCTACCCAACCCGGTCCAGTGAAGGACAAGAGGGAAGGGACTACCAGTCCCACATGATAAACTGTCTCAATTAGGGATGCAAAAATGCACTATTAAGCCTTTAATTATGATAAAGTAAACAAGGTTACTCAGAGAAAGTATGAAAACCCCACCCTATTTCAGGGGCGATCAATAGCAGCTTTACAAAAGTACACAAACACAGTCCCTGAGCCCGACAAGAGCCCAGCCCTTCTGGGGATGCATTTATTCCAACAAGCAGCCCCAGACATCAGAAGGAAATATCGAAACTAGTCTTGGGACCCCAGACTCCCCCTGAGCAACCGGCACTGGCAGCCTCCAGTGTTTTTAACAACCAGGACAGGATGGAGGAAGAACAGGGACTGCCTGGTCCAGACAAATGGGTCACTCTTTAGTTGCAGCTTTAGGTTCTCCGCTGCCTTAGGGCTCCCCAGCCCCAGGCCCCACAGACACCTAAGGAGCGATGCCCTTCCTGTGGAAGAGAAGGACACTCGAAGGTGAGCCCACAACTGGCACGACCGCCCCGGGACTTTGCCCTCCACAAGGATGAGAGTCCCCGGCTCCGTAGGGAACCTGGTGCTTCCCAACCAGTGATGATCAAAACCTCCCAGGACCCCCACCGACCACCCAACCCTCAAGCCAGAGGAGCCCTGGGTGACCCCTGACATGGCAGGTAAGGCCACTACATTTCCATTAGGTACGAGGGCTGCTTACTCTGCTCTGACTCACTCACCGGGGCTTCTTTCGCCGCAAACCTGTCTGATCACTGGGTGAATGGCATCCTCCACCCTTGGCTTCTCTCTCAGGAATCTCACTTTTAGTCATGTCTTTCTTGTGGTCCTATGGCTTCATTAGGAAGGGACATTCTGTCCAGTCTAGAAACTACCATGACCCTAGGAACATCAGCCACAGAGGATAATAAACCCTTGTTGTTACCCCTGATGGCCAATCTAACCTCTCACCCTGAACCCCAAATTAATAATATTCCAAAATCTATCATCAACCAAGTCAACCCCCAGGAAACTGAAATACCATGCAATGATGTACCCCTTCCAGGATGTCCCTAAAACCAGGATACCCTACCCTAACAAGAGGCAGCATTCTCTTAGACCACAGGGCATTACAAGGACCAAACCTCTCACTGGAAGATATTTACTGCATGGGCTTCTCAGCCCTGCCAGTCCTCACGCAATATTCGTGACCTTCCAGTACAAAGGCCAAATGGAGAGAACCGGTTTGTACAGGACCTTAGAACAGTAAATGAGGCTGTAATTCCGGTACATCCTACAGTTCCAAACCCCTCCACTACCTTAACTTGAATCCCAGGAGAAGCCAACCATTTTACTGTATTAGATTTAAAGGATGCCTGCCCCTTTGTCCCGACTCCCAGCACCTGTTCACACTGGAACGGACAAAGCCCCAGACTAGGGAGACTTGTCAATATACGTGCATTCTGCTCCCTCGGGGCTTTAGGGACAGTCCCCGTTCATCTAGAAATGCTCCAGCCAACGCACTGAGGGAGTCCACTTGACAAACGGGACTCTCCTACAATATATTGATGATTTACTAATTTCTAATACTAATTAAAAGGACTCAGATAACAATTCCATTCTGGTATTAAACTTGCTCACAGACAGCAGACCCAGAGTCTTTCTCAAAAAGGCCCCCAAAACCTCCCAACGGGTCCAATATCTGGAGTACCCACAGGCCCCAGGAGCCTGGACCCTGTCACCTGAAAGAAAACAGGCCATACTGGCCCTCAGAGTCCCACGAAATAAGTGACAGCTTTGAGGCTTTTTAAGAATAGCTGGCTTCTGTCACCTCTGGGTACCAGGTTTTGGGTTAACTGCTAAACCTCTATACGAAGCTCTAAAGAGGGGAGGACCTGTAGACTGAACCCTTGAATGTCACTAACTTCTAGGAATTAAAAGCCTAACTAAGCAGTGCACCACCTTAGGATGCCAAATTTAGAAAAACCTTTCACCTTGTATGTGGCAGAGAAACATGAAAAGCACTTGGAGTTCTCACCCAAGAACTGGGTTCAACTGCAGGGTTCAACAGCTTACCTTTCAAAACGACTAGATCCCGCAGCGACCAGCTGACCGCACTGCGGATGAGCCCTAGCAACCACCGCCCCCCTAGTGGAGAGGCCAGTGAACTTCCTCTAGGGCAGCCACTCGGTGCAAACACTCCTCCCCACCAAGTACAAGCTGTGTTAGAAATAAAGGGACATGTGTGGCTTGTAGGGGGAAGGCTTTGTAAATACCAGGCTCTCCTCCTAGATTCCCCTGAGTTAACTCCAAGGTCTGCCAAACTCCCAGTCCTGCTACCCCCTACCAACAGAGAGAGAAACCTAAGTCACACTCCACTGCATAGAACTTACTGAACGGTATGTCCTAGCAGGTCTGACCTTAAGGACAGTACACCTTTCCCCAGCCCTGAAGCAGAATGGTTTGTGAATGGCAGCAATTTTAGGCACAATGGCGTCAGAGAGGTGGGGTATGCCATTGTCAGCCTTCAGGAAACAATAGAGGCAAAACCCGGAACTCCTAGCACTCACTAGGACTCCACAATTAGGGAACACCTCCGGTTAATATCTAGACTGACTCCAAGTATGGGTCTCACATGCCCATCCTGCTATTTGGAAAGAAAGAGGACTTTTAACAGCTAGACGTCCCCCCATAAAACACCATCAAGAAACTTTAGAACTCCTGGCAGCTTAATACACTGCAGGGGCCACCAGAAGGGGACATGGATAAAACTAAAGACAATACCCAATACATTGGCTGACCAGGCCCCCAAGACAGCAGCCCGGGCCCCGCCAGCCACCATGCAGGCAGCTCAGCTCCCTGACCCCTCCGCCCTCTGGGGCCCCTGTACAGCATGGAGGAGACCTCTTGGACCCTAGAGAACAGGCTCCCCAGAGACCCCCACAGCTGGATATCAAGAGATAATGGACTGTTATTACCTCGGAACTTAAAATGGGAACTCAACAAAACATGCCACTATGACACCCGCTTGGGGAGGGCGGCACTTGCAGCCCGCATTTCCCAGTCGTTTGTAGTTCGGGAAGTTCGTGAAACTAGAAAAGCAATAACTGGTTTTCATAAAAACCAGTGTGCACTCTGCTCCAAAAATAACCCCTGTAGTCACCTTCCTCTTCCTCCCCTCTTAACTCAATATAATGCAGGGCATATGCCCTGGGCTGGATTGGCCGAGTGACTGCACTCAGCGTCCCTCTAGGGCTGGATTTGATATTTCCTAATATTTGCAGACACTTTCACTAGATGGAGCGGGGTCTTTCCTGCCAGAATGGAAAAAACTGACTATGGTGTCCAAGTTCCTACTACAAGAAATCTCCCCTAGGTTTGGACTACCAAGAAGCGTACAGAGTGACAACTTTTTGCCCAAATTGCTCAACGGCTGGCTCAAGTTTTAAGGATCAACTATCACTTGGAATTGTCATGGGACCTCAATCCTTGGGTAAGGTAGAAACAGCTAATCAAACCCTAAACAGGAGTCTAGCCAAGCCACGCCAAGAAACCTCATAGCCCTGGGGCGGGGGCGGGGGTGGCGGTCTGTGTCACCCACAGTCTTCCAAGAACGAGAGCTGCACCTCAATGAAAATGACAAGTTAGGCCCTTTGGACTCACCTATGGCAGCCCCCTTTCTCAAATGTGACCCACGAACAGATGAGGAAACCCTCAGGCATATCCCTTACACCATTTGTCTAGCATAGGTACAAAAGACATTGCAGAAACATGAAAACAAAATTCCACCGGCCTGAGACACAGACTGCCACACAGACAAGCTAAACCGGGGGACCTGGTCCATTTAAACACCTGGAGGGACAGCTGTCCTGAATCCCAGCTGCAACTCAGAAGGAAGGGCGACCTCAGGTCCTGCTAAGCACCCCAACTGCAGTGACTCCCACTGGAATAACCGTTTGGTCAACTTATCTCCAATCAAACCCATTTCTTATGTGTCCTCCCAGGAACCCCACCTGCGACTTTCTCCTGTGCACTGTCGAGGACCTGCAACTTCTCCTCAAGGAACAAGAACTCTGTCACAGAGAGGTAGTGTGGCGGATAGACAGGCTTCAGTACAAGTGTCTGTCTCGTATTTCTGACCCAGACTCCTTCCCCAGGAAAAGAATCATTCTGTCCTTCCTGGATTTAATTCTCATTGGATAAGGCCCCAAGTCCTCTGCTCCATTCAAATCATTTAAATTTTAACCAACAATGTACATATTTCTTGTTTCCCTGACCCTATTGTACCCAGGGTCCCTCCAGGAGAATGGGAGACAAATATACTAATAATAAACTTTTTCTTTATACAAAAATTCCTCACTCGAGACTATGTTTGTTAGTTCTAGAGAGCAGGGAAGGGGGAGAGAAAGAGAGAAACATCAATGGTTGCCTCCTGGACACACCCCAGCCAGCTATTGAACCTGCAACCTAGGTGCGTGCCCCTGATGGGCAACTGAACCTGCAACATTTTGGTGTATGGAAGGACACTCCAACCAACTAAGCCACCCTGCCAGGACAAACTTTTCCAGTATTATTACTACCAGAAATCACCTTTCCAGTTGCTGGATCTGCCATAGACAACCCATGGTAACAACCCTGCCACTCAGTTTCAAACCACAGTCCTCAGCTTGAATCTAACTCTATTATCAGGGTCCCTGGAAAGACGTGAAAAGGCCAGTCCTGCTTTAGCGAGCCCACCCCCAGTTCCTGGTGGTTTTCCTTGCACCAATGTCACCTCCATCACACTAATCAGACCAGTAACTGGTCTTATGCAAGACCCTAAGAACCCTTTTGTCATTGTGTTACATCCAATGGATGTGTCAATAAGCCTGAAAAAGATAATTCTATCCCATCTCGGCTATATCCAAAGACTTCTCTGGCAGTGTTTCCTGCGCCCCTAATAAGACACACTGGTGCCCACTGGGCCACACGGCCCACCAGCTCTCTGGGGCACTAATTCTCAAGACAGCCTCCAGAGCACCTGCAGCTACTGGCAAAGAAAAACTGATGTCAACCAGAAGCTCCTTTACCAGATGCCCACAGCACATAGAGCCCCACAGGGCCGAGGGACCACCTCCTACGAGGAGGACCCCTCTGCCCTGACTGCAGGGGAGACACCAGCTGGGGGCCAGCCTTATGGGCCTGGTTTTCATCAACATATCCCCAGTGAACAGGCACCCCTTCTGGATATTGTGGACACCCCCAAAATAGTTTACCTGATAATGGCAGACCCTATACTAAGTTCCACCAGCCATTACCTGCTCTAACCTTTCCATGTGTCAACAATACACAATTTCAAGGCCAGTGCACCTTAGGTTTTCTTAGCCCCCGCGGGATTTCTGTCACTTCATAATGCCACTCACCCTTGAAATAAGAGGGCCATTGGTCTCACTAGAGCTGGCATAGGGGAGGATTCACCTGTTTCGAAACCACTTTAAGAAATTTAACAGACAGTAATGCTGCTCTAGCAAAAAATAGTGGCATTGTCTACAAATTTACAGTGGTCTCTAGATTCTCTTGCTAATGTGTTAAGTAAGATTAGCCCTTGATCACTAATAGCAGAAGAAGGAGGGGTATGCGTGGTCATCAACAAAACCTGCTGCATTCACACAGACTCTTCAGGTCAAGTGGAGGAGGACGCCAAAAAATCTATGACCGGGCCACCTGGCTGCATAACTTTGGAAAGGAAAACCCCTGCCCCTCACGCTGGGATGCTGTAAAGTCTGTTCTCTCCTCCATTATCTGGTTTTTGCCCCTTCTTGGATCTTTACTAGTTATCATTCACCTCTTTATCTTTGGGCCATGTATTTTTAAACTTCTTGTCCAATTTGTCAGCTCTAGGACACAGGAATCCCATATCAAGACGACGCTTTGGGGATTCCGGCCCACCCCTAAGTTAGAAGAATCAACCAATAGCCTCTCTGTTCCAGTCTTGGGTCCCACTCCCTTTTCTCCCCCTGCATCAGGCAGAGAGCGACTTCTGTGCCCCGTTCAGGCAGGGCCCAAGGTGCTCATTAGCAGCAAACAGCTACTGAAGACGCACCGCATGCCCTCATCACCCCCAAAGATTTCAGCGATGGGAGTCTTAGGGGAGAACAAGGCAGCTTAGTAAGAAACTAGGGCAATTCCCTGGCAAGTGGAATGAGGAAACAGACAAATGGCTGAACACACAGCTGGAACAGCTGAGCAATTACCAGAATCACAAACCTCTATCCTCCCTAACCAAAGATATCTAAAAGCAGTTGGTTTAAGTCACTTTAGTCAGAAAGCTAGATAACAACAACAATTAAAAAAAACAATTAGAGCCAGACTAATCCAAGATCAAACTAACTGACCTCTGACCCCTCCATACCCTTATTTTGATAGCTCAGCATACTGAGCAACACACCGGGAAATGTAATGAATATTCTGTTGAGATCCTCTGCTGAAATAAGCCCCTAATTTTCTTATGTAAGAACATTCAAGACAAAATGCCAGTGCTGGCGTTCCTTGGAGCACACCTGGGAGCCCTTTCCTCAGGTGTGTACTTCCACTTCCTTTTTTAAAAAAAAATGTATTTGATTGATTATGCTACATTACAGTTGTCCCATTTTTTCTCCCCTTTATGCCCCTCCAACCTGCACCTCGCATCCTACCATCATTCCCTCACCTTAGTTCATGTCCATGGTCATACATACATGTTCTTTGGCTTCTCCATTTCCTATACTATTGTTAACCTCCCCCTATTTTGTACCTACCATCTATGCTTCTTATTCCCTGTACCTTTTCCCCCACTCTACCCCCTCCCCCTCCCTGCTGATGACCCTCCCTGTGATCTCCATTTCTGTCATTCTGTTCCTGTTCTAGTTGTTTACTTAAGTTTGTTTATGTTTTCAGGGTCAGTTGTTAAGAAATCAGCTGATAGTCTTACGAGAACTCCTTTGTAGGTAACTGTCTCCTTTTCTCTTCTTGCTGCTTTTAAGATTCCTCCTTATCTTTGGGTAATGTAATTATGATGTGCCTTGGTGTGTGCTACCTTGGGTCCAAGTTCTTTGGGACTCTTCAGCTTCCTTGATTTCCTGGAAGTCTATTTCCTTTGCCAGACTGGGGAAGTTCTCCTTTATTATTTGTTCAAATAAGTTTTCCATTTCTTGCCCTCCCTCTTCTCCTTTTGGCACCCCTGTGATTCAGATGTTGGAACATTTAAAGTCGTCCTGGAGTTTCCTAAGCCTCTCCTCATTTTTTTGAATTCTTATTTTTTCATTCTGTCCTGGTTGAATGTTTATTTCTTCCTTCTGCTTAAAATTGTTGATTTGAGTCTTGGTTTCCTCACCATCACTGTTGGTTCCCTGTACATTTTCCTTTACTTCACATTTCATAGCCTTCACTCCTTCCTCTCTTTTATGACCATACTCAACCATTTCTGTGAGCATCCTGATTACCAGTGTTTTGAACTCTGCATCTGATAGGTTGTCTATCTCCTTGTCACTTAGTTCTTTCCCTCGAGTTTTGATCTGTTCTTTCATTTGGGCCATATTTCTTTGTCTTGGTGGGCCTGTTATGTAGTAAGGGGCAGAGACTTAGGTATTCACCAGGGCAGGGCAACCCACTTTGCTGCACTGTGACGCTGTCTGTGGGGAGGGGTCCGAGAGGGAACACTGCCGCTTGCTCGGCTCTCAGCCAGCTTTCAATCACCTCCTGAGCTTCCCACAAAGTAGGCCCTTCTGGTGCTGATTCCCAGGGGGGTGGGTTTGTGTATGTTCTCGGACCCTGTGGGTCTCAACAACGAACTCTCCTGTGAGGCTGAGAGTCTCTCCTGCTGCCTCAATCCCCACAGGTTTTTTCAGTCAGAGGTTCTGAAGCTTTATTTCCTGGGGCTGGAACCCTGGGTTTCATGCTCTTCCCACTTGTGCCTCCAGGTTTATCTGCATGCGAATGTGGGACTGCCTGGTCCACCCACTGCCACCGTGACTGTCCCAGTCCTCCAGCTGCCACCGTGCCACAAGTCCTCTCCACCCCGGCTGCCCACCTCTCCCCCCTTCCTGGTCTGAATGTTTCTTCTTTAACTCCTTGGTTGTCAGACTTCTACACAGTTTGATTTTCTGGAAGTTCTGGTTATTTTTTGTTTTTAAATGTGTGGTTGTCCTTCTTTTGGTTGTGTGAGGAGGCCAAGTGTATCTACCTATGCCTTCATCTTGGCCAGAAGTCCATTTTCTTCACTCTAAGCTTTAGAAAACTTACTCTCACTTTCACCTGACTCAAGTCTTGAATTTTTTTGACTCAAGAACCTGCTCGTCCAGGAGTATTCCAGGGCAGGACTCGCCTGTGCTTGGACCCATTCCAGTGACAATTACAATGACATGAACTTATTTCAATAAACCCAGGCAGAATTAAATTGCTTATCTATATTATATTCAATGTTAATAACTCTAAAGACAAATTGAGTTTAATTAAACTGACAAACTAACCTTTATTTACCAAAGATTATCTTAAATCATGTGAATTTGAAAAAATGTTTTGGTTGGTCTTTATATTTCTGAGTTTGTACCTTTAACCCAATTGAATAAAGCTGTTTTACGAACTAATTTTGGCCATACCTCTAACCCAATTGAATAAAGCTGTTTTACAAACTAATTTTGGCCATACCTCTAACCCAATTGAATAAAGCTGTTTTACAAACTAATTTTGGCCATACCATCAGGAAATAGAAAAATATTACTCATGGATGCAGACTTCCAGTCACGACGGCAGCATAGATAAACATGGCTCACCTCCTCGCACAACCACATCAAAGTTACAACTAAATCATAGAATGACCATCACTCAGAACCATCAGAAATCAAGTTGAATGGAAGTCTGACAACTATGGAGTTAAAGAAACCACATCCATCCAGACTGTAGGAGGGGTGCAGATGTGAAACAGGCTGGTCCCACATCCACGTGTGGTAGATAAATATTCAGGAGGGAGATCTTGGGAGTGGTGAATCCCATCCCACACCAGGTCCCCCAGCCCATGGTTCCAGTGACAGGAAGATAAGTTCCCATAACTTCTGGGTGCAAAAACCAGCGGAAACTGAGTCAGTGGAAGAAACTCCTGGAGTCCCAAGCAGTTCCTGTTAAAGAACCCACACATGGACTGACATACTCAGACCCACAACCTTTGGACTCCAGCACTGAGGCAGCAGGTTAAAAGCACCAGTGGCATACAGGGAGGAAGTGAAGGGTCCGGCAACAAGGCCAGAGCTGGGGTTCAGCTTTCACCCAGAAAGAAAGGCCAATGTCCCTTTTCTGAACTGTCACCCACAGAGCCACAGAGCTTGCAGGTGGGTGCCATATCTGAGTCTCCATCAACCTAGCCAACACTGTTTGCCCTGCCCTGGAGATGCCCTGAGACTCTGTCCAACACAATGTATGGGCCCACCCAAGCTGTTAATAGAGATTTTTCCATATGAATGGCTGGTCTTGGCTCATGCTTCACAACTTCCTAAATCCTCTCAAATAAGCGACAGCCATCCTCAGCATGCCCCCACCTCCATACCTCTTGCTAAGTGGCCCCATGCACAGCACTAGCAACAGCCAGCCAAGATTCAGTTTGGCTTCACTTGGGAATCCCCAAGCCCAGCACAAGAAGCAACATCTCAGATTGCTTTATAGCCCAGGCAGAGTGGCCCTGAGTAAAACATAGGTGGGGGCTGAATTTGGCCTTCACTGCCTGGAAAAACACAAGGTCCGTGCACTCAGTGGACAGCTACAGACCATGTCAGAGAACCACCACTCTGACCTGCACAGCTGATCCTCCACAGATGATGGAGGTTGGTGGTCAGTGGGCATAGCCAGTCCTTGCAGCTGACTGGCCTGGGTAAATCCCTCCCATTGACCTGCCAACAGCAATCAAGGCTCAACTACAACAGGAGGGTGTACTCAGGCAACACAAAGGGTATCTATACCTCAAGTACCCAGCTCGGATGATAAGGGAAGCTGTACCACTGGACCCTGTAGGACACCTATTACATTAGGTCATGCTACCAAGACAGGGAGTCATAGCAACTCTACCTAATGCATAGAAACAAACTCAGGGATGCTGCCAAAATGAGGAGACAAGCATGGTCCAGATGAAAAAACAGATCAAAACTCCAGAAAAAGAACTAAACAAAATGGAGATAAGTAATCTATCAGAAGCAGAGTTCAAAACACTGGTTGCAAGGATTCTCAAAGAACTTAGTGAGGACCTCAACAGCATAAAAAAGATCCAATCAGAAATGAAGAATTCACTAACTGAAATAAAGAACAATTTACAGGGAAACAACAGTAGAATGGATGAAGCTGAGAATCAAATCAATGATATGGAACATTAGGAACCAAAAAACAACCAATCAGAATAACAAGAAGAAAAAAGAATCCAAAAAACCAAGGACAGGGATAGTGTAAGCAGCTTGTGGAACAACTTCGAACATTCCAACATTTGCATCATAGGGGTGCCAGAAGGAGAAGAGAAAGAACAAAATCTCTTTTGAAAATCTATTTGAAAAAATAATGAAAGAAAACTTTCCTGATTTGGTGAAGGAAATAGACATGCAAATCCAAGAAGCACAGAGAGTCCTAAACAAGATGGATGCAAAGAGGCCCACTCCAAGACACATCATAATTAAAATGCCAAAGGTTAAAGACAAAGAGAGAATCTTAAAAGCAGCAAGAGAAAAGCAGTCCGTTACCAACAGGGGAGTTCCCATAAAACTGTCAGCTGATTTATCAAAAGAAATTTTGCAGGCTAAAAGTGATTAGCAAGAAATATGCAGAATCATAAAAAGCAGGGACCTACAGCCAAGATTGCTCTATCCAGCAAAGATATCTTTAGAATCAAAGGGCAGATAAAGAGCTTCCCCAACAAGAAGAAACTAAAGGAGTTCATCATCATGAAACCATTATTATATGAAATGTTAAAGAGACTTATTTAAGAAAAATAATAACATCAAAACTGTGAACAATAAAATGGCAATAAATACCAATCTATCAACAACTAAATCTAAAAAACAAACTGAGTGAACAAGAAGAACAGAGGCAAAATCATGGATATGGAGAGGGTTTTGATGGTTGCCAGCTGGGAGAAGGGTGTGTGGGACAATGGTGAGGAGGTGAGGGGATTAAGAAGTACAAATAGGTAGTTACAGAATAGCCAGAGGAATGTCAAGTACAGTATAGAAAATGGACTAGCATATTTTTCGGACTATAAGATGCACTTCCCCCTGGCAAATTTGGGAGGAATAATGGTTGTTAATGCTGCAGTTGAGTTCTATTCACATTTACATTGGTGAAATATTATGTTATTAAACATTTTTTGCTTCCAATTTTTTTTTCCTATATTCCTCCTCTAAAACCTAGGTGCATCTTATGGTCCAAAAATATAGTGCATGCATGACCCACACACATGAATAATGGTGTGGGAGTTGTCTGAGGGAGTGGAGGTGTTAGGTAGATGGGGGCAAGAGGGGAATAATTAGGACAACTGTAATAGCATAATCAATATATCATTAATAAAAGAAAAATATTCCATATCTACAACACATATAAGGCTTGTCCAGAAAGTATCCAGCCAGGTAATACAAAAAGTAGAGACATTTACTGAAGAAGATACAAGATACAAGAACCATTGTACATAGGACAATGACACCTCAGTCCCCTTCAAAGTAGGCACCTGGGACCTCACACAGTTCTCACAGCTGCCATCAGCTGCCCCATTGTATTTTTCTGAATCTCTCCAATGGTCTCAATCTCTTCCCTTTCAAAGGTGATTTTAGTTTTGGAAAGCCAGAAATCAGAGGGTATCAAATCTGGGCTGTAAGAGGGCTGAGTCACCTGGGTGATCTGATGTTTCACCATGAAACTCTGCACCAGATGTGGTGCATGAGTGGGCATGTTGTTGTGATGAAGCTGCCAATCACCAGCTGCCCATAGCTGTGGCCTTCCGAATCATCTGAATAGTTTCTGCAGAGGAATGTTCAATCCTAACACAAAGTTTGATGCAGATTTGTTGTTCTACTTGCTCAATCATTTTGAATGAGACAGCACCCAGCACACTTGCTCACTCAACGGCATCTAATGCCCTGACTGACTGACTAGTACAGTGAAGTCGTCATTGTTCATGCATGCACATTCCGGCCCACTCTCTTCGACTGCCTGGTTACATCAATGTCCCTCAAACTGTTCTCGTTACATTAACAGTGGTTGGACTTTTTCTGGACAGACCTCATGTACAGGCACATGCACACACACACATATAGATAGACTAATATTTGAAAAGATATATGATTTTTCATTGCCTTAAATTTCCCATCTTTGCCTCTTTTGTTCACCTTTTGATAAGAGTTACCTCCCTGAAGTATGTGTTATATTTATTATAAGTATCTCAAAGGCATAGGGAAAAAGGAGCGTTCCTTCAAGAAGGACCTTAGTTTAGTTCTCAAGGCCCAAGAGGTACAGGGGTAGTTTGGGGATTGGCAAAAAGGAGTGGTGGACTTTGAATAGCTTCTGGAGCCATACCTCTGTTCCTTTAATACTAGATTTATAAAACAAAGAAGACCGCTTTCAATCCTCAAGGAATTGAACTGCCACCTAAATATCAAAGGACTGACACTCCATCCACTTATTTGGAATGTTTTTTTTCCTTTTTGTACATTTAACTTAGCGAGAAGGCCTAGAAAATCTTATCAGGCTTTGAATAGCACCCTTCAATTTGGTCAAATTTCTGATCGCAAGACTTTTTGAAGCTTCTGCATACTAATTTAAAATAAGTGTCCCATTCTGTTTGTTGATTTAAGAGCCTTTGCTTTTAAGTGCACTTTTTAAGTCAGTTTATCTATTTGGATTTTTCTTTGTAATGGCCACGGTAATTCTAGATCGTTTTTAGGAAAAATTTGCCATTTTGCTAGATAGCTGCAGCTTTCAGGACTATAGTTTTAAAACATAAACAAGTGTGCCGGAGGCAGCACACTCAATTCTATATAAAGGATCCCGATGGGCAGCATCACGAGATGGAGACTGGTTTCCATACTTCCCTTTCTCCCTGGTGCACACCCGACAGGGAGACCCTTCCCGGTCCCAGAACAGAGTGCAGTCCGGGACACACTGGTGGAGTTTTCACCTCCTGATGAGGTGGCGAGTGCGCTGGACAAGATGGTGCGCACCTGTAGTCCCACCTACTCAGGACGCTGAGTCAAGAGACCCATGGACATGACCCATGGACATGAATAATGGTGAAGAGAGTGAAGCAAAGAGAGTGAAGCCATATAGAAAGCCATAAAGAAAAGGCTTCCCTGACAACTACCCACTTCCACCCAATGGACTCTCCCCATCCAGACTTCTCCAAGCTGTGTGTCATCCCCCTGAAGTGGAATTCCTGGAGTGGTATTCAACATCACCTAAGAGGGACTTTTTCTACCAACTTAAAAGGACAAATTGATAAATTGCAGCTAGAGCTACATCAATAGCTGCAGGACATTCAACACTTAACCAAGCAGGAGGTTTTTCAGACCCTCCGTGGCAATTTTGGCTAGCTGAACCCCGAACATCGGTTTGATGGACTCAATCTGAGAATGTGGGTCATTGGAGCTGCTGGTTCTTTACTGATTCTAATGATGTTTGTAACTTGTTCTCCCTAAAACTCTATCACCCTGAGGTAAGGCACAAGCCCTTGCGGCATATCTTTAAAGTAACTTCCTAAAGTCTGTGCTAATTCTCCCAAACATTGAATTGTAACCAGACCTGTTACTTTTGTCATTCCCATGCATTTGTATCATTTTTCAACCAACTGAATTTAGGAGTTTGGGTTATGGCAACCCTTGGATGCCTCCTTGTTTTAATCCTTATTTGTGCTTTATGATGTATATGGAAGTTATTTTCCTGTGATCGCATTCGAGAACAGCAAATAGTGGGTTTCACAGGCCTAACAGCTCCAATTGATTTAACAAACAAAAAGGGGGAGATGTTGGGGACCGCTCTGCCTGGTTTCAGGAATTGTAATTACCCCCATGGCTAAGGATGAGCTAGCGACCTTCAGAATGCAAGCCACAGGAGACAAAGCTTGTCCCTGGTAGCGAATGCTGCCTCAGTTTCCTCCTCTTGCCCCCAAAGCATGGTCAGAAGTCAGAGACGGGTATGACCCCTCACAGCAAGGGGCAACCTAAGCCAGATTCGATCACTTGGGAGGCCACCATGGAAGGACTCAGGGGGCTGCAACAAAGAGGGAGTAATGGACTCTCGCCCTCCGGCTATCTGACATAGCCCAAGTTCCCATGTCCTCTGGGAGAAGTGCTTCCTCGATCTAATCCACTTAAGCCTGAAAACCCGATGGGGAGGTGTGCAGCTCTTTGCCTTGCTAAAGCGGTATCTGGGGAGAAATCTGGCATAAGAAAGAATTCCAAAAAATCCTGTGAAACCTGCTTTGCTAAGAGTGCTTTCATTCATGTATTAAGGGTCCGAGCAGGAAATGAGTATGTCTCCCAAAGTTTCTGCAAAACTCCCTTCCTGGCAGACACTGACTCAGACTAAGCCCTCAGACTTCTTTGAAATGTTATCTACTGTTTGATCCTTGCCACCTGTATTCCTGTGTATTTCAACCCAATTAAAGCCCCTGGAGGAAGGGGCTCCTCGCCTTTTTCCTCTGAGAAACTGGCCACCTCTCCTCCCTAAGCAAAACCAAAACAAAACAAAACTACAACAACAAAGGATCCCATTTCTTCTAGTAGGTCTTTGAGTTTCTGCGAGTCACACTAATAATCTGGGGAGAGGGGAAAGGACTGAACCTGTAGGCTCCAAAGAATGGGAATCAGGATGGATTCTGAACAGACAGGGGACTGCAGCTGCCACCAAGCAGCTTCCAATGTGCGATCTCCATTTTGCCTGCAGGTTCCCCGGCTCCTCTGTGTGATTTGGACAGTGGCTCTGGGGAACGTGGTTGGGTGACGAAGGCCATGAAGACTGAATGTGTCAGCCCAAGTTCCTAGTTACCACCCCACAGCCATTGCCAACTAGTTGAAGCAGAAAAGCAATATGTTACGGGGTAAATGGTAAGTCAGAGTCACTGGTGGGGGCAGAGACCAGGTTTGTGGGCTATCCAACATGGAAGACTGTCCAAAATTACACTGCCAAACAGAGACCCCTCTGCCACCTCAGCATCCCTCACCTCACTATCTCTGAGTATAGGATATGACACCAAATCTTCTGCCACCATGGACCCTGGGAAACAAGTGTGCCTTCAGCCACTGTCACTTCAACAGATTGCTCAAGTTCCTGACTCTCGGGTCCTAGCTTCTGCTCAGTAGAATGTGGGTCACAGGACTGCGCCCTGGCTGCAAGGGAGTCTGGGAAAACAAGTGTTGAGATTCCATAGTGGGAGACAGGGTGGGGGGCACCCCCTACTTCTTAGGGCATGAGTGACCAAAGAGAATGACAAATATCACCTCCAAACCCCTAAAACCTAGACCAGATGATGGTTAAAGTGAGAAACCTGCCCCTGGGGTGGGGGTGAAGCCTGCTGCAACCCTCATACCCAGGCTCATGGGCCTCCTGGACACTCCTGTGCCCCTCCAGGCTGGCCTGCGGTGTTCTCCATCTTCCCAGCCCGCTGCTGCTCCCTGATGCCAGCATGCTCCCTGGCACATCATGGGTGCTGGCTCAATGTTTGTGAATTGAGCGGAATCCTGCGTAGTTACTCTGCCTGGTTCCTGTCAACACCACTTGGACATTTGTCTGGCAAGGGGACCCAGTCTGTTTTCTACCCAGACACTCTGTGGACAGTGAAAAGACCTTGCATTTGCAAGCTTCCCACTAACTGTCACTGTGACCTTAAAGACAAGATGGTTCTTTGAGAAGAGAGGAGGGAGAAATAACGACACAGTACAAACAGCAGCTGACATTAGCAGGTACAGTAGAATGGCTCCATGCACCACTGGGGTCACAGGGCCTCCTCCATTAACTCAGCCCTGGGCAAGGTCCTTATCCACCTTGTGCCTGTTTCTTCCCCTGCACAGTATGGGAAACACAGCAGTGTGTCGCGCTTGCATTAGTTAATGTAAGAAAAGCCTTCAGAACGGGCCTAGCACTGAGAGGACAGAGGACAGTGCTACGTGCACGGAATCCTTTAAACCTTGCTGTGTCTGTGGGTACATTCCAGCATCAGCATCTCTCCCAAGCTGCCTGAGGTCATACAGTGAATTAGTGGCAGAACCCAGGCGTAGGGGTGTGAACCAAAGTTTGTTGATTCCAGAGACTCTTATCTGGAGGCTCAAGAGAGGGGACAAGCTCCAGCTTAGGCCTTGCTCCCTCCCCACCCCCAGCATCGAAGCCAAGGCACCTTGCAGGGACCTGAGGGCCACAGGAAATGGGCAGCAGACCGCAGGTGGCAGCCACAGTTAGGCATTTATAATTGGTGGCGGTGCGTGATGAGACAGAGGTGGTTCAGGGTCTTCCAGAGCCACCCAGAGGATGCCTATCCCAGCCTGGGCACCCGGGATGGCTTCCTGAAGGTGAAGACACTGGGTTGAGCTTTAGTTTAAATTTACTTTATTGCAGTGTAACTTATAAAAGATTAAATGCACCCATTTTGAGTCAATAGTTCAATGAATTTTGACAAGTGTAACCTACCTGTGTAACCAACACCCCCAGTCAAGATATAGCACGTTCCTGTCACCCCAGAAAGTCCCCTCTTACCCCTTTACAGTCAGTATCTTCCAGCCCCCACCCCAGGCAACCACTGTGGTTGAACCTCAAAAGATGAGTAAGAGGAAAAGAAGATGAGTTGAACCCAGCTAAGAATAGGAGACGCAAAGGCACAAAGAAGTATAATGTCACTGACTGCAGGAAGCTGTGAGCAGCACCTTATTATCTGAGTCGAAAGAGCAAACCAAGAGCAGCAGGTGATGAAGGCAGAGGTGTGAGGAAGAACCTGTCATAGAAGACCTGGTACACTTAGAAGGAGTTGGAGTTGGACCTCATTTTCTGGACCAAGGATCACAAACTCAAATTCCAGAGAAAGTAGGTGTGAGTCCTGGCCAGGTAGCTCGATTGATTAGAGCATCGTCCTGACACACCAAGGTTGTGGGTTCGATCCCTGTCAGGGCACATAAAAGAATCCACCAATGAATGCATAAATAAGTAGAACAACAAATCGATGTCTGTCTGCTTGCCTCTCTCCCTTCTCTGTAAATAAATAAACAAATTTTAAAAATTAAAAATCAAAGAAAGTAGGCATGTATAAAAGGGCAGAGAAATCCCAGTGATGCTGAGTGACAGGGAGTGGTGGGCACTGGCCACTGAGCACACAGGCACTAGCAGGAGCAAACAGCTGCTCAGCCCAATGGGGCCACATCCTCCCTGCTCAGCCCCTTTGCTCTGTTGCCTGCAGAGATTTGGGCCCAATGGGGCCACATTTTTTTTAAGTAAAGGCAGAAACCCAGATTCATGTGTGAAATCTCCTGATGTTAAAAGACAAACAATTAAATCTCTCAGGAATCCTGTGCAGGCTAGTGCCAAGGAGAGCCTGACAGATCATGGCTGCAGCCGGTGTTCAGCCTGTGGGCCACCAGGCGAGGCTCTGCTGTGGGCAGTGGAGGTGCTTTACCCAGGGCGGCAGGTTCAATTTGCGTTTTACAAAGGGGGCTCTGGACACTGTAGGAGTAACTGACTGAAGGGGTGCTGCTGCTGGCTGGGAGGATGCTGGAACACTCCAGAGGGGAGATAATAAAGATGTGACCAGGGACAGTGGAGGCAGAGGCATGATAAGAAGATGAATCTGAACTTGAGGAAGGTGTAAGAAGTATAATCAGCTGGGCCTGGGGGCTCACACCCCCATCCTGTGCTCACAGGGTCCTGCATCTTCCAGAGCCCTGGTGTGGGGGCCAATCCCTGGCACGTGATCTGCCAAGTTATCTGCGGATCACAGTATGAGATGCACCAGGCAGAGTGCAGCTCCTGAAGGGCAGGGTCCGTGCTTCCCTCCCTGGTTCTTGGGACCCCTCTACAAGGCAGGCAGTAGCTGGCACACAGTGCCTGGTACAGAGTGAGCCCGCTCCAAACATTACACTCATTTAGGAGCAACTGCAGTAAACCTATTCTGAGGGAGCCATGCAGTCAGCTAGTCAAATGTGTATGCACAGAACCCCTCCTACAGGCTGAGCTCTGGACTAGGCACTGGGAATACAGCAATGAAGACAACAGGTCCCAGGCCTGCCTCTTCCAGAGCAGCCAGGAATGTATAGTCTGGGAAAGGTGAGTGACTGGGTGGCTCTGCCCCCTAGAGCCATGGGGGAGAGGAGAACATTAGGCAGATGATTTATCAAACACAGAGGAGATGGTGGTTAGTACCAAAGGAGCAGAGTAGGTGGGACAGAGCTGGAGTGATCAGGGATGCAGAGAGAGCCTCCTGAGAAGGTGACCTGCAGGGACCCGGCTAGGGGTAGAATGTTCCCGATAGAGCAGCACCTCAAAGTCCCAGCCGTGGGAGTGCAGTTGGTATGGCTGACGAACCATGAGGGGTGAGGGTGGAGCAGATCCTGAGGGGCCCTTTGAGTTGGACTCTGAGTGAACAGGAGCCACTACAGGATTTGGAGCGGAGGGGTGAAATCTGACTTGGGTTTAACAAGAGCACTCCCTGGAGTCAGGGGCAAGGGCAGGAGCAGAGACACCAGGCTGCTGCTGCCGCGGGGCAGAAACAGGGAGCAGCAGGATCAGAGAGGGGCGCAGTGGAGGTGGTGAGAAGTAGTCAGACACGCTTACATTTTGCAGTGGGGATGGCTGGCTAGCTGGTTGATTGAGTATGGGGTGAGAGAGGAGTCAAGGACAGCTCCAAGGATCAGGTTTGCCCAGAACAATAGAGCCGCCATTAATGAGATGAGGAAGCTTAAGGAGGAGCAGGGTGGTTTTTGTGGGGAGGGTGCAGGGACACGACAGCTTCACAGTGATGACAACGGCAGGCAGGAACAGAGAACCAGAGAACCGGAGAACCACACACATTGCACACACGAGGCTCACACCTGAGCACTCTGCGTGAGTGATCTCATTTAATCCCAACGACCGGGCGAGGGAGGTGCTGTTTCTGCCCCACGTAGCAAGACAGTTGCTTGAGCTGTTGCACTGCATTTCTTCTGCCAGGGTCCTCACCTCCCTGCATACTCTCCTCACAACAAGCCAAAGCAAAACACAGCAGCCAGATTCCAGGTAGAGGAGGTAGAGCACAGAGCGTCCTGAAGGCCCAGCTTTTCCTGCCTTGTGTCAGAGCTGAACTCAAAGAAGAGCTGATATGTGGTGCAGGTGGGGAGGAGAGGCAAAGCTGCTGCCCAGCCTCTAGAGGGGCTGTGAGGGGCTCTGAGGGGCTCACAGCCTCCCCAAGAGCCCCCAGGGCAGCCGAGCACAGCTCGAAGAAATCACAGGTGCCCCACATTCCAATGAACAGAGGGAGACACCAGACAATTGCACAGGCTCAGTGGGGAGCCCAAGCCTAATGGTGGAGTTCCCTCTTAGAATAGTAAGACTGGGTATGGAGGTCAAATTATTCTGCTTATAAATGACAGAAAACCTGACCAGGGTGGCTTAAAGCCTGAAGTGTGCAGGAGCTGGTCTGCATGGATTTTCAAAAGCCTCTTCCCAACTCCAGGTTCAATAGCATACAGTTGGTAGCATGAATCAGCCAGGGTAGGAGTATTTGTGCTACAGGAATTGGCAAGCACTACCCATCAGGACTCCCCCCTGGAAAGCCTGTTGCTGAATATTTACTAGCACTCCATTGCTTAGCCCTCTCCCTGAAAGTGTACTGTGGTATTCACTGACTGACAGCACCGGGACATCCTGGGGTAGGACCGACTGTGGGACACCCGAATGTCCCCATCAGAGTCCGGACTTTCTGTCCCATATGTACCCAGGTCCTTCCTAGGGTGGCAAAATGGCCGCCAGATCCTAAAAGCCCCAGCCTAGAATCCCCAGAAGTCCCAGCAGAAGCCCAGTAACTGAGCCTCACAGGTCCTACGAGGTCACATACCCACCCTGACCCAATCACAGTGACCGGGAAGACCGCCAAGCTCGGATGAGGGGCCACGGTGGGCGGGGGGGGGGGGGGCAGGGAGCCAAGAGGTGTGATGTGTGTTTGTGTGTGTGTGGACTTTTACACAAAACTACAGATGGGTTGGTTCCTTTTTAAAAGGAAAACACGAGGTCTGCAGAGGAAGGGGTAATGGCTGTTGGGGGTCCACCACACTTGCCTTTGTGGAGCAAATTCACAGTAAGTGCCTGGCCGAAGGTCACTCCACCCATCTCAGGACTCGTGTCACCAAGACTTGGGATCTTCCTGCTCCGTCCTCCCCACTATCAGCCATAAACACTGAATCTCTGATGTCTCACCCTCCCTCCAAGACGGCCAGAACCAGATTCAGGGACACAGCTCCCCCTTTCTACCCCAGGAGAAATCTTCCGCAGAAGCCACGCCTCCACAGGCTTCTCCTTGCATTTCATTGGCCAGGACTGGGTCACGTGGCCACACCTCCACCAATCATTGTTTACCTGTGGACCCGGCACTTTGAAACTCAACAGTGGGATTGATCAGCCAAGAGGAAGGAGACTGCAAAACAGGAGAAATTACAATGTTGAGAGTACCGTGATCTGCCACATTGAGGTACGAGGTTGAACGGAGGCCGGGGCAGTGCTTCCGAGACTCACGCAGACAACAGCCGGCCCGTGCCTGCTTCCACGCCTGGGGAGAGGGACTGGTGGGTGGGCCCCCTGTAGGTCGTCACTCCCCCCGGTTTGCCCAGACACCCAGTTTATGCCTGTTCTCCATGGTAATTTCTAATTCTACCCGCTTCCCGTCTCGGAGGGGTTCTGGGCTGGCCACTGGGGTCCCTACAAGAGGAGCCTTCCTGAGGAAGGCTGAGGAGCTCACTGGGCTGGGACCCAGGGCAGGAGTACCTCTGCTGGAATCTTCCAGAGGCCTTTTCACCGAGCTCCCAGCCAGGCTGCTGGCAGGAGCCTGGGGCTTGGGGGTGGGGCTGAGAGTCTGGCAGAGCTTCACCAGTTTCGTCCTAGGCACTCAGAAGTGGCATCCTAGGCACTCAGGAGTGGCGAGACTGCAATCTCTCCCAGACTGCCCGAGGCCAGGCAGCAGCTTTCCCAAGCCTCATTCCTGTGGCTGGGCTGAGTCTCAGGCCAGACAAGGCTAAGGACAGAGGATGGTCAGTAATAAACACCACGGTGCAGTGGTGCGTGGTGGTCTCGGATGGCAGAACTCAAGTCTTCACAGGGGCATTGGCGGGGCTCTGGAGGAGCTCTGAGTTGCAGAGAAGCTTGGGACCATCTCAGTCAGTATTTTCCAACTATATGTTGCCTCAGTGAGTGGGAGAATCAGCTCATGGATTACCACCAGCCGTTTTTGTTTTTTTTTTGAAAGAGAGAGAGAAAATACAAAATATCAAAAGTATGAGAGAGTAGTAAGAGAAAGCATCTGTTCACAAAATTTCCTCTCAGTTTTAGGTTTTATAAATACACATATTGTATGTATTGTGTCCTGATATTAAATGCATTTCAAAAAAGTCTGGAAAACAGTTGCTCAGTCAAACTCCAAAGAGTGTGATCTGCCCAAGGTTACAGAGCAAACCAGTGTGTGCACCAGGCAGTGAGACCAGGTCCTCCAGCCGCGCCCACTGATGACTGGGCACTAATGTGGGGGGCCCTGCTCATGACAGTGCCAGATGTGCCTGCCAGGTGCCAGCACAGGGCTGCTTGCATGCCTAAGACACACAGACCATTTTAATGCAGCAGATGTGCTGGGGGCCCAGAGGAGAGATATCTGGCCCAGTACCCACCAGCCTCGGGGACAGGGATGGGGGTCTCCAGAACCTGGTAGATGAGTGGTAAATGCTGAGTGAGGGGATCTAGGTCAGGAGGTCCCTTATGCCTCCCTGTGCCCTGGCCCCCGGGTGGAGAAATGTTAGGCACTTCCACTGTACCCCTGCTCCCCAGGCTCCTCACCCCTAGAACAGACCCTTTCTTAGGCACCCTAGGGTTGGGTGGTCTGGGGCAGGGTGGCCTAGGTCTTCCCAGTACCCACCCCTGCATGGATGGGTGTCTCTGCTGGCTCTCAGAGCCCCATTGGAGACACTCCTGGGCCTGGGGCAAGGCAGGGAGTAGGCAGGAAGCCTAATTAGGACACGAGTGGGGCTGTCCTGACTGCCACCAACAAGCCATAAGACTTAGAACCAATGACTTCCCTGTTCTAGACCCTGTGTCCCCCAGTTACACAAGGAGAAAGACGTATAAAGTCCCTGAGAGCCCCCAAAGCTGAAGACCCTCCTTAACCTCAACCTCTTCTAGAAGTCCTTCTAACCTGCAGTCCTCTCTCTGGCTGCAGGATTCAGGAGCAACAGTTTGCTCCTGGCTGAGAACCCAGGCACTAACACCAAGACCCCACCTGCCCTGGGCTCCCTGGGCAAACTGCCAGCCACTCCTCCCAGGAAGCCCTCCCAGACCCGCCGTTTTATGGAGTGCTAGGGCCCACTGCTACTGGGCTGGTGTGAGAGTTAACTACTCTGGGGACCAGAGGAATACTTCAGAAAGCTAGAGCCCTCTTGTAAATTACTCAGTGAGAGAGAGGGAGAGAGAGAATGAATGACTCAGAAGATGGGGTTGCCTAAAATCGGGTAGGGCGGCGGGGGGCTCTAGAAGCCGCCTCTCACTGCACACCCAGAAGGACCCCGTCCTCTCATTCCCACCCTCAGCCCTGTCCTGGTCCCAGGAGGACTTGGCCTGGCTTGTTGCGGGACCCTAGGCCCCCCTCTTGCCCTCTGCAGAACTGGAACACTTCTGGACTAGGTGGCATGCTCTGACATGGGGGTTAAATACCTGTAGGGCACCTACCAGGACCCAGCCCTGTGTCATGTAACCCAGGGGCAGTGTGTGTGTGTTGGCGGGGGGCGGGGGGGGGCGGGGGGTGAGCACGGGAGTGCAGGGATCAAAGCTTGGGCCTGGAAGAGAATAACTCTGAGAAACTCCCCCAGACCACAAGCAGGCAACCGCAGAGCCCCAGCTCTTGTGGCTGGAGAGGTGGGCATGGGCACTACGGGGTGATGCTCGCCTCTCATGGCAAATGCCTAGGGATCTCCTCCCCACAGCACTGTCCCCGGCAGCTCCAGGACACACTTAGGGCTTGGTAGGAGCAGAGGGCAGCAACTGACCGAGTCCCCAAAGCAAATGCTGCTCCTACAACTGTGGCTTCTTTCTCAACTGCCTCATAAGCCCCGGGACCTCCTGAGGGGTGGCTCCAGAGGCCCCTGTCAGCTGTGGGTCCAGTTTATCCACTATAGCAACCTCCTTCCTTATGGCTTTCTAATGGGAGGTAGAGTGGGCTTCGAAGATGAGGGCAGCCTGCTGTGTCCCTGTGGGGTCCTGTGCCTGCTGTTCTGTGGGTCTCTGGCCTGGCCTCCTCCCAGAGCAGGGGCGGGGGGGTGGGCAGTGGGCAGGGGGTGGTGTCAGGGGAAGCATTCAGGAATGCCCCAGCCCCAGGTGCCCTGGAGCATACCTGCCTCTCTGCAGATGGTCGCTTTGGCCCTGCAGGTCCAGGCTTGGCCCTGGGGGTGGTCTGAAGCTCAAGCCGCTCCTGCCTGGCAACCCCAGCCACCCCCCACCCCGACCCACAGAGCTCAGTCCCAGCCCAGGTCAGCCTGTCCCCCTCACCGCTCACAGCTGTGGGGATTCTCCCTCCAGCCTGCACCAGGCATCCTAGGGCTGCATTGGAAGATGGGGGTGGGGGGCCGAGAGGGGCGTGTGTGAGCACAGGGTTCAGCACGGGGAGGGGGAGTTGTGAAGGGAGGGCAGGCTGTCAGGGGACAGGGGAGGAGGCTTCTATTTCCCCTTTCCGATCACCTGGGAGGCTGCGTTTTCACAGCCTCCCTAGACTTACAGCAACTTTCATTTACAGGAAACTGAGGCCCTGAGAGGAGGGCACTTGTTGGGCAGCAGGCATCCACCCTCCTGCCCCCTCCCTGGGACCCCATTCCCATCTCCAGCACTGTCCTCCGTGCCCTCGGGCCAGTCAGTCTCTTCCCTTTTGAGAACCAATGTCTCCTCATGTAAAATGGGCTCTTTGAGTTTGCCGAACTCTAGGCCCCTTCCTGATCCCTGCTGGCACCTTCCCTCTGGGAGAGCTGCGTCCTGCTGGCCCCTGGCCTGGACTCCCCTCAGTCTCTAACCTCAGTTACTCTGAGCCTCTTTTCTCCTTTGTACAGCACGGTAATCTCCCTTGGCCCCTGACCTTGGGGCCTCTGGTAAGGGCTGTTACCGAGGATGGGAATGTGACCTGAAGCCACCAACTCCCTGCAGATGTGCAGAATTCTGGGGTCTCAGAGTCACAGCCCAGCTCTGTTCTGTTTGGTCGGCCCAGTGCAACCCCACATTTGAGGCCCCCAGTGCTCCCCACCTCATCTCTCAGGCCGGCCAGCCATGCCACGTGGCTGCCTCTGCGTCTGGCTCTGAGTTTGGAGGTATCTTCGTCTGCACTCCCAACTGGAAACGTACAGGGTCCCGTGGGTGCCTCCAACAGGGAGCCCACACAGCCAGAGCACACAGCTAGCAGGGGGCCCAGCAGGTAGCTTCTGCCTCCTGCCCCCCCTGCCCCCTGCCCCATCCGGCACCTCCAACGCTTAGGCACCAGTCTCCTGGGCCTGTGGGTGGCAGGAGGCCCGCAGGTTTTGCCTCCAGCCACAGCTTTTGACAGATCACTCACATGGGTTCTGAAATGGCTGCACCGTTTGCCCCTTTTCAGCTTAGAAATTGGCCAAGCCTCCTCCAGCCTGCCTCCCCGACCCCAGTCTACACCCTGCCTGTGCTCCTCAGACCTTAAAGAATATTCAACCACCTGTTAAATGATTTATCCCGTGGAGGCTCCAGAGCTCAGGGCATCTCGCGGGCCTCCTTGAGAATTAACTAGAGCCATAAATCAAAACGACATCTAAGAAATTTCCAGCTGCCCCAGACGCAGACGGAGGCTTGGACCCAGTCGGGAAATGGCATTTAGAGGGGGGATGGCATTTCTGATGGAGAGACTAGGGCACTGGCCAGGAGCCGCTTCCAGGCAGGCTCAGAAGAGGTGGTGCGCCAAGGACGTTCTGCTTCTGGAAGGCTCTGTCGGGACCGCAGGCAAGGTCCCTGGGCTGTCTGTTAAATGCAGGCAGCACCTGAACTCCTGGCCCATGCAGTCAGCGGAGAGCTTTCCCACCTGTTGTCTCACCTGATTTCAAAACAGCCCAGGGCTCCTGGCCCTGGGAATGAGTACAGTTAGGCCTAGTGTGGGATTTCGGGTATCTGCCAAGCACGGCAGGGGAGGTCTTGACCAGTGGAGCCCAACAGTGATAAGTACGGTGGAACATAGGGACCAGACAGTAACTTGGGTGGGTGCACGGTGGTAAAAGAGGGCCAGGTGAGGCCATGT
Source organism: Sturnira hondurensis (assembly GCF_014824575.4). Taxonomy (NCBI): domain Eukaryota; kingdom Metazoa; phylum Chordata; class Mammalia; order Chiroptera; family Phyllostomidae; genus Sturnira; species Sturnira hondurensis. The sequence continues at coordinate 1,522,775 of NW_028080209.1, read as the reverse complement.
TTGGATTCTGGCTTGGGTTGGAAGGTGGGAGGGGAGGAGGGTAGAAGTTGGTAATGAGCACTAGCTATGTGCTAAACCCAGAGCCAAGTCACAGAGATGGACCCCTCAAATCCCATCAGAACCTACGGAAGTGGGTACCTGATTCATTAAACCTCATTTTACAGATGAGCAAACTGCAGTTAAATGAGCTAGCCAAGGTCAGCAAGTGTCAGAGCCAGGAACTGAAATCAGGTTGGCCTGACTTCAAATTCTGTGCTTCTCTTCCCACTATCTCTTCCCAGGTCCTCTAAAAGTAAAAACTAAAATGTACTGGGCACAATACAGCGTGCCGGCGTTCCCCCAAGGGCCTTGCCTGCATTGCCACCTGGGGTCCTCACAACAACTCGGGGAGGTTGGTTCTCTTATGCTGTCCATCTTACAGATGAGAAAACTGAGGTCTCTAAACCCTCAGCTCTAAGGAGCAGTGCCAGGGCTCAGACCCAGGCACTCTGGCCCCAGAGCCTCACCGTGTTTGGAGACTCCGTGTGGAAGGCTTGATGGCAGTACCTTCCAGGCCAGAGTGAGGCAGCTGAGACATCAGGCCCTGACTTGGAGGGAGAGGAGGGTTCCACACAGAGAGGAACTCCAGCCAGATGCTCAAACACCAGGCTCAGCCCAGCAGACAGAGTGCTGGGCCAGGAGGCTGCAAGGAGCCCCTGCCAGACCTGTTGGCAGCAGGCCTCAGGGGGCCCCAGGCACCCAGCCATTATTGGCTCCAATGCAGAGGGGCGGGCCCACAGCCTGGCTTGGCTCCATCCAGGAGGGTGCCCTCAGGGGCGTCTGCTCCCCATGTTTGTCTGCAGTGGTGAGGGCCACCCTCTCTTCCACACCAGTGAGGGCCTCCCTGTCGAGGCTGGGAGCCAGATCCAGTGGACAAGGTGCTGCATCTTTAAGGACAGGCATGTCCCTTAATATCCCAGTTCTTGTCCCCATACCCTTGAAATGTCCTGAAAGTGCCAATACTGGGCACCCAGATTTTGTTTCCTAGACTGCATCGTCCCAAGGTCAGAACAAAAATCCCTTTTCAATTCGTGAGCCCCAGTTTGTGATTTAAAAAAATCTCAAATTTGAGCCCTGGCTGGTGTGGTTCAGTGGATTGAGCGTGGACTATGAACCAAGTGTCACCGGTTTGATTCCCAGTCAGGCCACATGCCTGGGTCATTGGCCAGGACCCCAGTAGGGGGCGTGTGAGAGGCAACCACACACTGATGTTTCTCTCCCTCTCTTTCTCCTTCCTTTCCCCTCTGTCTAAAATAAATAAATAAAATCTTTTAAAAAATCTCAGATTTGGGAGGAGAGATGTAAAAGGCCTGCTGGGACCAGTGTGCCCCCCAAAGGCCCCTGTCCAGACACAGCGTAGGGGGCGTGGGAAAGTGGCATCACAACGCTAGTGCCCCAGCAACAAGGCAGAGCAAGTCAGCCTCTGGTAAGTGACAACCTCACACACCGTACTGCCCCTTACTCTGTTTGAACCTCCCTGAGCCTCAGGATGGATCCTTTATTCCCACCGGAAGTGGTCTCCAGCTGGTACCTCTAGACAGCCGGGATGAGTCAAGGTCCTTCCCACAGGTGCTGTGGTGAGGGGTCCCCACCAGCGGCAGGGCCTGGTGGAGAGATTCTGCTGTGCTTGTCTCTCACTCAGCAGCCTGGCTAGTCAGCGCAGGTCCACCCCACCCAAAAAGCCCAACTTGGACATGTTCCTCCCCAACGTACCCCTTCCCAGAGTGTAAATTCAGCCAGGTTTACAAGGGCACCAGCGCCCCCTAGTGTCTTCTCAGGGCACATCCCAGGCTCCCAAGAGTAGGAGCCCCTCACCCTGGGAAAAAGGGCAAGAGACATTCCGATGGTCCCAAACACAGAATTGAGGAGGGCAGGTTATGTTCCTGATCCCACCAGCCCATCGTGCCTCTTACCAACCCTGTCCCCTCTGAACCCCAAACCTTCCACCTAAACATCCTCTCTCCCCCTCCAATGGTCCTTCCCCATTCTGTGCCTCAGTTAATAGGCCAGATCCTAGCCATTGACTCAGAAGGTCAGGGCCAGAAGGGGCTCAGGGACCCACTGTCATCACAGATGTGGAGACTGAGGTGACAGGGCAAATGGTGCCGAGGTCCACCTTCCTGACACACAGCAAGTGATCAGCACTGGGCAGGGTCAGCGTCTGCGTTCCGGAGCCCTGTGCAGCTACTGCTGAGGCCAGGCCTGCGGCTGCGCTGGCCTCACTGTACAGGGCCCAGCCCCACCCACCCCCACCAACCCTGGTCCCCAAAGGCCGTGGCTGGCTTTGTGGATGCGGGGAGGCTGGCTCCCGCCTCTGAGGCCTGTGAGGGCAGATGGGGATGGATACAGGCAGCGGCTGCATTCCACGCGGAGGAGCTAAAGGGCAAAGACCCTGGAACCGGAGGCTGCAGTGCATTCCAGGGTCATAGCAATGCCTGTTGGCAGGCATGGGGTAAATGTGCTGGCCTCTTAGAGTGGCCTCTTAGAGCCACCACTCTGAGTGACAATACCAAAATACTCCAAGCAGATGGAAGTGATTCAGAAACTTCCAGACAAGACAAGAAGGTCATTCCCACACTAACCTCTGGGTCACATCACCATGTCCCTGTCAGGGGACAGGGCAGGTCTAAAACCTCGTGCAGAGGGGAGAATGGGGGATGGGGGTAGCAGTGATGCAACTTAGACCTTGGGCTCAAGGCCAAAAAGGAAGGACCTGCCCCTCTTCACAGCTTCTGTCAGTGGAGCCCCAGAGTCACCTGCCCCCGAAAGTGGAGTTAAGAGGCTGACAGGCTCTGACACGGCTCAGCCGGCCCCTGAGTAACAAGCACATGCTGTTGGTGTGCCCGGAGCTGGAAGGGAGAAACAGGCACCCAGCCCAGCTGTCCCCTTCAGCTGGGGACCACAGTCCCGGGTCTGGAAGCTGCTCCAGCAGAGGCGGTGGGGTGCCTGGAGTTGCCCTGCCGGTGCTCACCAGGGGGAGCCAGGCTCTCTGAGGTGGACTCTGCAAAGGTCCCATTTAACTGCTGCAGCATAAACCCAACGGTTTATGTTGTGCCAGGCATCAGGTTTCTCCTGCTTCCTCTGTGAGACCAGCCCCCTTCAGTTCAGTTGCCCCCTGCATAGCAGGAGTTTGTCCACACAAGATTCGGGCTGCAGACTCTGTGGCTTTTCCAGTTTTTCTGAGCCCTGGAGCTGGGGAAAGGAAACTGGAGATGCCTTGGTCTCTGGACGGGGAGTGGAGAGGACCCTCCACCCACCACCGCCATCTCCCGGCCCCCCTGGCACCCTCGCCCAGGCCCTCACAGGGGTCGGGACACAGCCAGACCGGGAGCTCACACTCCTCATGCCCACCCCCCCCCCACCCCGGTGTCACATCTTCAGCCTTGGCCTTTACACGGCAGACCCCAACCAACCCCATCCCTGACCCCGGTCCCAGCAAGCAGCATTCAGAATGCAAGTCCCAACCCTTCTACCTCTGAGCTGAGAGCAAGCTTGATTCCACCCAATCCCAATTCAAATTTCAGTCTCTAAAGCAACCCAACCAGCCCTCAGCAGTCCAGCCCTGCCTGCAGGCCCGTGAGCACCCAACGGTGGAAAGCCCTGCCTGGACCCATCTCCACCCTGGCCCTCAGCGGGCAGTGTGAGGTTCAGAGAGGTTAGGTTTAAGGTCACACAGAGTGAGTTGCAGAATTGAGGCTGGAGCCCAGGTCCCTGAGGCCCTGAGTTTCCTGGTGGAGTGGATAAAAGGAGGCCTGGAAGGTGCGGGGGCAGGGGTATGGCAGCGGGCTCCTGAGGCCAGTGATGCTGACAACTAGGCATGCCCCGGATGGTGGCCTTGTGGGGCCCACAGCGTCTGCAGAAGTCAGCAGCCCAGTGATTGCTCGTCTTTCCCAAGGAGAAGCCCGAAGGTACCCATCTGGCCAGTGGCAGAGCAGGCAAGAACCCAGGTCCCCTGACAGTGCCCCCAGGGCTGCCTCGCCGCCCCCATATTCCCTTGTCAGACTCTGTGGGGGCTGGGCAGCAGACTTGGTAGGGAGGAAGAAATAAAGCAGGAAACTGCACAAGGTCACAGATGGTGGAACACCAGTTTCTAGTCCTCATACCTGGAGAAAAGCTTAAAATGTTCCCTGCCCCAGAATGGCCAACAAATTGCAGGTGCCGTTGGTTGATATCGATCAAGTGGGCTGATTGTCCTGCGCCCACATGTCCCCATCTGCTCAGTGGGACCACACACCTACCTCAGAAGGTTGCTCAGTGTTAGGATAGGATGAGGGACGCCTGGCTCATTGTAGGAGCCCACTGGCCTTGCTTTCCTCCTCTGTCTCGCTGTCCTCCCCCATCCCCATCTCTGGGAAGTCACCTCTGGGCAGCCTTTCTCTCTCCCACCTGCCTGTGTAACCAGCAAACCCCTGCGGACCACCCACTCAGTTCTGGAATCTGGCCTGCACAGATGTCTTGTTTGCACAGTGGTGGGACGTGCAGATCGATACCAAGTCCTCAGGAATGACCCAGAAGGCCATTCAAAACTGTCCAGTCCTGCCCACCCCTGGAACATCCTGGTGGACCCCTCTGGTGTAGCTGGCAGGGCCCCAGGGCCTATGTGGAGGCGTCCAAAGTTTGGACTAACCCTGAAGGCCAAAGCATGAGGAGTGACCCTGGGGCGCAGGACCTGGCAAAGGGACCAAAGAGAACCCCCCCTGAGATGGGGAGGGTGCCGGTGGAGGCCCGGGGTGGGAGCTGGCAGTGTCAGGGCTGGCGGGGGTGGGGGCGGGGGCAGCCAGCACTCCGTGGGCTGGCAGAGGGCACCCGCCAGGAGAAGACCAACAGCCAGATGGCAGAGGGAAGGCGCCGGCTGCAGCCTCCTCTGGGAAGAGTAATTAAGCCTTCAATTAGCACAGGCCCGCCCCTGTCTGCTCCAAGGGGCGCCTAGGGCCCAGGCTGCCCTGCCCAAGCCAGGAATTAATAACTCACTTTCTAATGAACTCAGCAGAGAGACAGCCAGAACCACCCATTCGCCTGCCTGCCTGCCTGCCTGCCTGCCAAGGCTCCAGGTGAGACATAGGGTAGGGGGTAGGCTTGCCTCTTTGGATCCCCTTACTCACCCACCGAGAGTCAAGTCACATCATAGGCCAGCTGGAGACAGAATGGCATGGTGGACCCTCTTGCCCCTGGGCTCCCATGCATCCTTGAACTATTCCCAGAAAGGAAGGAACCAGAACACCAGCACGCCAGCACAGGAAGGCCCCGAGAGGTTTTGTTTCAACAGTTACTGTGCCTGACACTGTGGGGTACTGTGCATGAAGATGCGTAGAGCTCAGCCCTGTCCTCCAGGAGCTCGTGGTCTGCTAAAGGGGTGTGGAGTGGGGAGGAAATAGACTTGAACCTGACCTTCACTAGAGCATCCATGGGCAGTGCTGTCAATGGCAGCTCCTCCCAAGAGGTATGGGGGTAGAGGTCTCAACTCAGGGTGAGGGAGCTGCTCAGAGGTGGCCAGGTGAACAGAGAGGTCCCCAGTCATATAGGTCCACCCTGGGTTTTCTGGGTGGGTAACCTAAGACCCAGGAAGGGCAGGTGACTGGCCCAAGGTCACAGTTACTCGGACAGGGCCAGAACTGGAACTCAGTCCACCTCTGAGGCTGTAAAGAACGTGCCTCCCCACATTAAACGAGGCAGACGGAGGCCCAGAGCATCACTTTCCTGCTCCCGTGAGTGCAGCCCTCCTGGCATCCACACCCCACCCCAAGAAAGACTGGCCCTCCGAGCGTCCTTCCACCTGCCTCACCCCTGGCTGGCATTCCAGAGAGTGCACACACTCTTTGCTGCTGGTGTGCTCTGGAGAACAGTGGCTCCCCCAGCCTGCCTTGGTGCACGGACTTTCCTGCCCCTCCCAGCCCCTCCTCCCTCCACACTGCCTTCTTAGCACACCCAGCCCTCCCCCCACCCCCAGTCATTCCCCAGCAGCACCTGCTGACAGACCACCAAGAATGGCCAAGCACTGCCGTCCTCCCAGCACTGGCCAGGGCCAGGCTTACAGCCTGCTGCTCAGACCCCACCTGCCCCAGAGCCACCCAGAAGCTGGTTCAAATGCAGACTCCCAGGCCTTCCTCAGGACCCAATGATCAGAATCTCTGGGAGTGGGTCACAGGAATCTGTCCTTAAAATAATCCATTTAGCCCTGGCCAGTGTGGCACACTCAGTAGGTTGGAGCATTGTCCTGCAGACCAAAGGGTTGCAGGTTCAATTCCCAGCCAGGGTACATATCCAGATTTCGGATTCAATTCCTAGTTGGGGCACGGATGAGAAGGTAATGGATGTTTGTCTTTCATATTTCTCTCTGCCCCCAACCCCACTCCATAAAAGCAACGAAAAAATATACTCAGCGAGGATAAAAAAAAGCCATTCATGTTTTTTTTCCATACATGTTATAAGCGGATACATAAGTACAGAAAAGCGTACGAGCCATAAGTGAATTGCTCAGTGCATTTCACAAATTTCACATCTGTCTAATCTGCACCAGATCGAGAAGCAGAACATTAATAGGCCCTCAGAAACCCTTCAGAGCCCTGGCTGGTGTAGCTCAGTGGATTGAGCGCGGGCCTGTGAACCACACGATCACGGTTCGATTCCCAGTCAGGGCACATGCCTGGGTTGCAGGCCAGTTCCCGGCAGGGGACACACCAGAAGCAACCATACTTTGATATTTCTCTCCTTCCCTTCCCCGCTAAAGATAAATAAATAAAATCTAAAAAAAAAAAAAAAAGAAAGAAACCCTTCAGGTTCCCTTCGTGACTTCCAATAGCTCAGGCCAGTCACGCCGGATTTTGAACTTCATGTGTCTAGAACTATGCAGACACTTGTGTCTGGCCTCTTCTGCTTGACATTGTCTGTGAGTATCGTTCACATGCTGCATGTGTTTTTGGTTTCTTTTCTCTCGGGCCAAGCAGCCTCCAGCTCAGAACTGCCGCACAGTGTGTCCGTGCCATGCTGTCACCGGGCATCAGGCTGTGTCCTGTGAAAAAAGGGTCGCTGTGAATGCCCTTACCTGGGTCTCCTGGACACTCACATGCACTTCTGGAGGGTGCTTGTCGGTGAGCGGGATGGAGACGCCCTGAATGACTTTCAAACGGGCCGCCCCAAGTTAGGTTTCACCAGCAGGGCTCCAGCTGGTCCGTCCTCCACGACAGCTGGTGCGTTTCTGTTTCTCCTTCCGTTGGAGCTGTTCTGGTGGGTGGGAGGTGGTGCCGTCTGATGCTTTAACTTGCCTTTCCCTGGTGGCTAATGATGTTGAGCACATTTGCTTCCATTCATTGGTCATTTTGTAAAGTGCTTGTTCAGATTTTCTGCCAATTTAAAAATCAAATTGTCTGTCTTTGTCTAACCAATTTATAGAAGTTCTGTATATATTTTGAACTTCTACATATTTATAGAAGTTCTGTATATAGTCCTTTGTTGGACATATGTATGGCAAACATCTTCAACTTGGTGTTTTGCCTTTTTACTCTACTGATGTCCTTTGATGAATAGTTTTTCATTTGAAGATAGCCCGAGTCGTCAGTTTTTCCCACGTTGGGGTAACATTTCTGTGTCTGGTGCCCAGGTGATTTTAAGCGCTCAAAAGTGCCAGGGGTAGGAGTGGGGCTTTTGCAGATGGACAACCGTCCTTGCTCTTCCCGAACTCCGCCCCCTTCTCAGCCAGAAACACAGAACCCGGTGGTGCGGGCCACACTCCTGAGCACTTACCCTGCACCCAGGCACCGCAAGGTTGTGGCAAACACCCCTGCAGGCATCTGCTCGGCCTGTGTCCTCTGGGCCGTGTGTCCTGAGAACCACCCCTGGAGTAGGTGGGCCATGGGGTGTGGCCATAGGCCAAGTGAGTACATGAGCCCAGTGCCCTGGCCAGAGATAATTGGACGGAAGCAAAGCCACACTGAGCCAATCGGGCTGTCCCTCCTGGAAGTTTGGAATCTGTCCTGAGGGGCACTACTCGCAGTCTAGACTCAGGAGCTGAGGCTGCCGTGCGGCTGGGGAAGCCACAGACACACACGGTCTGCGGAGGAGGCAGACCTGCAGAGGAGCAGAAATGGAGGATGGAGTGCAGACACTCCAAGGTTACTGTGGCGGAGCCCGGCCAGCAGAGTCTGCCTGTCGTGGTGGCTGACAAGAATGAATGCACAGGCGACAACAATCCTGTGGAAAAAAGGGAACAGCACGACTACTCTCTCAGGGGGACAGTGCCTATGATGCCTCGGCCACTCCCTCAAGAGGGGAATGCCTCGACCCTTGCCTAGACAAGCTTTTATTGTTTTCCTTGGGTCTTACGTCAGAGAAAGACTTATTATCTATCACATAGAATATTTTTGTCTCTGTTTTAGGTACAATCAAGAAAATGAAAATAACATGCAGAGGGGAATGGTGATGAGCTGATTAGCTGTGTCCTTGGGAGAACTCATACAGGCTTTGGAAATTACCTTGAAGATAGACAATACACATTTGTTGTTTCAGACCAGAGTGATGGAGTTTTAGTAAGAGCAAGCCATAACAGTCTGTATGCATTTTCTAGGCCTGATTCTCATGGGAAAACTCGGTTGGAAGGTCTGGCTCCTGCCCACCACTTCGCATCTGTAGGTTTTCCACACAGAGCTGAGTCACATTTGCCAGGCCAAGACAAACCGGTCCCCTACAGGTTACCACTCACCTCCTGGATGTCGGCCCTTACACTGTACCCTTGCCCTGGGGACATGCAGGCACCCACTTCTTTCCAGTAAACCCCCTTTTTTGTGTAACATGAATCCTGTTCTTGCATCCAAGCAATTCTCCACTAAGAAGTGATTATCCTCTTGAATCCTCAAAGCAATGGAGTCTTTCCTTTTCAGAGATGAAGAAATTGAGACTTGAAAGATGGTAAATGCTTCTCCCCAAACCTGGCTGTACTAAGAACCAGAGCTCCAGCCTCATCTGCATGGCTCAAAGCCTGCTCTTATTTCTTTATTTCTTATTTCTTCATAGAGCCACGCATGCTTGGCCTGAGACTGAGGTTTCCCAGAGTGCGTTCTGTGGAACCTGGGGCTCAGGAAATAAGCCTGGGGTGGGTGTGGGCGTGGGGGTGGTATTTTGGTTCCCTGACCCAGCTTTGGGGATCCATGTGGAACAGGCCATTCTCCACTGCAGAGCATCTCGGAGCCTCAGCTGGATGGGAGCCTAATGGGAGTCTATGGCATGCAGAGCTTCTCTGACCTGTGTGGCCACAAAACCCCTTTTGTTCGGGACATTTTATGAGATGAATGTTTTATGGGAAATGCTGCAAGGAACCAAATTTCTCTGGCTGTCCTAAGGTAACCCTCTGGAAGTAGGCGTCCTGGACAAATAATAGGACCTGTCCATACCCCTAAGGGGGGGGTATGTGGCCCCCCCCTTAGCTACCCTGGATTTACTTACAACTCTGCTTCCTGAGGGTTTGACTCACTTGAAGCAATTCCCCGGGCCGGTGTGCCCCTGGATGAGTCAACTATAGTCGAATTTCGGAATATCCCAAGTGGTTAGTGAGCCTCGCTGTGCCGGGGCTCCAGGCCTGGCTGAACCCCTGTGACCCCGGTTCTGTCCAGCCAGCCCCTTCTCAGCAGGAACAAGTCCTGGGAGGGGCAAAAGAGAAAAGAGAGAAAAAAGGGACAGGACTAGAGAAAGGGGAAGAGGTCAGGAGAGGAAGAAAATGGTCAGGAAGCAGACGGCCCCTCAGATGGGACACAATCTTCTGAAGGCGCACACGGGACTCTGACAGACCATCAGTGTGCGTCTGGGGGCTGGCACCACGGACCCAAGGCGGGATGTGCCCAGAGAGGTGGGCAGGGGGGAGCTGCGGCACAGGAGCCATGGACAACCCCCTGTGGTCCCCTCACCCTCTGACCTCCCACCACGCCTGGAATCCAACTGGAGGCCCACAGGGCAGGGGGCCCGCCGTGCAAGCAGCGCTAGGCAGGGTGGGGAGGAGATGAGCTGGGTGAGGGGGGAACGGAGGTCGTCCGGGGCAGGGAGGCTGGGGAGAGGGCTGTTGGAAGAGGAAGAGGAGCAGGAAGACAAAAACCCAGGGCAGATCAAAAGGGAGGCCTTGAGAGAAGGAAGAGAGGGGAGAGGAGCCTCAGGGGTGGAGGCGGCTTTTCTCAGCCCCCCCCCCCAGAAGCATAAACCCCCAGATCTCTAAGTATCGGAAGAGCCCACTCTGGGAGGCAGACGTGAGCGTAGCCCCTGCAGAGGGATGCTGTGGCCCCTTCCCCACTCCCCCAGCTCCCATCTGTCTGGTGGGCGGGTGGGTCTCTGCTGAGATCAGATGGGCAGACAGGCCTCTGATGTGGGCAGTCCTGCCTTTATACAAGTCCTAGTGCCTGAAAGGTTGGGAACATAAATCGACGCCAGGCGAAAAATCCTCATTGAAATTCACCAGGAAAACACTTCACAGAGGATCCTAGAGCGAGTCTTCTCCACGCAGAACGATTGCCATCCATTTGTTTTTTGTTTAAAAGCAGATGTTCAGACACAGAAGTGGTTGAAAGTGGGCCCGCTGTCTAAAGGATTCATCATGGAGACATTGTGGCCAGACCGGGACAGGTCACAGGCTGCCTCTTCCTTCCAGACCTCCGGGTTGGGGGAAGCTTACAGGCCCTCGCACTCCCTTGGCTTCACCCCGCGGGGTTCTGGTGGCTCTGAGGAGGGTGCATCAGCACTCAGAGACCACTCAGGCCTGCCAGCCCCCCGGCCCCGCCATCGGCTGGGCCTGACGCCCTCACCGCCAGCTGCTCCCTGGACCTGGCCTGGAGGGGACATGAGGAGAGTCACCTTCCCCATTCATTCCAAGCACAGAAGCACCGGTCTCTCTGGCAAGATGAAGCCAGGAGCATTGTGACCAGGCCAGGACAAGTGATATCTGAGGCTGAGAGATCCATCACAGAGGGAAGCAGCTGCTGTAGATCAAAGCAGAGTCCCTGTTCCCTGTGTCTCTACATCATCATTAGCAGAGGGCAGAGCTGGGGAAGGTTAGGAGGGGCCGGGGAGGGACTGGAGGAGAGATCTTTAAATCCAGAGTAAAGCTGGATGCCCCAGAGGCACCCAGTGGAGGTGAGGGGCAGCTCCTATGCCCGCTGAGCCCAAGGTATGTGGGGCCAAATTCTGAACTCCAGGCCCAGGACACACGCCAGGGAGGAGAAGGCATCTTGACTGAGTCCTGAGAATGCGTTGCCGGGTATCCAGGACATGCCTGGATAGACAGAACACCATACTGGGGGAGCCACTGGGAGAGTCTTGAATGTGGAGGCTCTTCCCAAAGTGCCCCTGATGGGTTGTACATGTTGGGCGGGGGAGATGTGTAAAAGTTGGTTTACAGTTGTTTGGATGGAAAATAATACAATAATTAATAAATAATAATACAAGAATAAACTTTGTTTCATGTATTCACAACTGTAAACCTACTTTTGCCTGACCCTGTAGACGGGAAACCAGTGAGGTCTTCCTGGAGGAGATGGGCCTAAGCAGTGCTGGAGGAGGGGAGTGAAGAGAGGCGGCAGACATGGCAGGCCCCCTCCCTCCATGCCCTCCTTGCTCCCGGGATCTTTCCTCCTCAGCCATTGTCTCGGTTTGAGGCGATACACTTCTCTGTTCAGTCAGTTAAGGTCTGCCCTCCTCACTGGGCTGGTTTTGCTCACCATGTGACACAGTGAATGCTCAACCAGTGCTTCCAGAATGAATAGATGGATGTGCGGATGGATGGCCCTAATTCTCCTCATGGCCTGGAAGTGGAGTGGGTCAGTCCCATGGTGGAGACAGAAGGCAGCAGAAGGCCCGGAGGTAGCCAAGTGTAAGTGGAGCCAGGTGGTTGAGTGGGCAGAAGACAGCTTGGGGAGCTGGACGGCAAGCACAGGGTTTGTTGTGCTTGTTTGCAGGGATGAAGGACACCTGGGCAGGGAACTGGGAAGGCGTATGGGGTTAGAACTGGGTGTAGAGCAGGTCAGCCGGACCCGTGGGGATGGCTGGCACTTGAGGAGGTGGGAGTAGAGGGAAAAGAGGGCCCGGCATGAAGCCAAACCTTGTATCATCAGCACCCCAACACCTTGGCCCCTCTCCCCAGGCCAGGGTCCTCTCTGTGCTCTGCCTCTGGTCTCCCCGCTGCCTCCCCATCTGATTGCACAGAATGATTTGTGGCCCTGACAAGTTGAATTGTGGGTAAAGTGGCTGTCCAAATGGGGAGCAAATTGGAACTGCGGCTCCAGCCAGCGGGCCATCCATCACAGGGAGAAAGGCTCTGCAGCACCTCACTGCCCCAGCCCGGCCGGCCCGGCCCCTCGTGGTGCCTGCCAAGGGGTGAAGGGGCTCTGCCTCTCTCCACTTGGATCTGAGGGGACTGTGAGGAGAGCCCTTGGCTGGGGCCCCACCCGGGAGAGATAGGAAAGAGAAAGGCTGAGAGCACAGGGTTTATATTTACAGAGTCTACTTTGTGCTCTTTCATAGCATTTTTATGCTGATGAATGTCACATAAGCCCCCAAAAGGTGTGTATTAGGAAACAAATTAGGCAACTGAGGTGCAATGTACTCGGGTGACAGGCTCAGGCTCCCACAGCGTCCAGCAGAAACTGGGGCACGAAATTGGCTGCTGGAATACCTGGAGTTCTTAATTAAGGCAGTTTCCTGCAACATGGAAAAATTCAAAGGCAAATAAACGTTCCATCTGGCAAAGCTCCTGGTTCTCGGAGGTAATGTGGCAGTGGCTCCATGATGCACCAGTGAGGGAAAGGAACCATGAAGGCCCTCCAGCCCACAGACCCTGCCCTGAGGACCTGCCATCCGTGACAGCAGCAGGACATCCGGAATGAGGAGTGTCTGCTGGGCCCCCACCCCGCCCCCTTCTAAGCCTCCAGTGCATGGTACCCACACCTCAATCCAGGCAACCCTGCTCCTGGCCATGGCTGAGATCAGAGGTGTGACGGAGCTAAAGGCTGTGTCCTCACAGGCTGGTCACTGACCTTGACTTGGGGCCTGGCTGAAAAAGGCGAACTAAGCCAATCAGATGGGAGGAATTTGGAATTGGGACTTTGCAACCCAATAGGTAGCAGAGTGAGCCAAGCTAAAGGGTCTCGTGTGACCTCAGGACTCATCTTTATCAGGGGCCCAAACTGTCTGCATCCTGCTTACTGTCCTGCTTCTCCTCCAGAAAGTTCTGGGTGTAGAGGAGGGAAGGTGGGAGAAGAGTGGGAAGCCTGCTCTGTGTCATCCCACCAGCCCCGTCTCCTGAACTGTTCAGCCACCTGAGTCATTTCTGTTTCCCCTCAAGGGCTATGATATTGAAACTCAAAAGCAAAGCAAGGGCTGCTTGTTTCTCTCTTTATGCTGAGTCATTCCTTCCCTGAGACAGCAGCTGCCCTGCTGGCTGCTGAATGAACCGGCCAAGGTCTAGGAGAGGGTACACAGAATAACATTTCAACATGTCACCTGGTCACACAGGGCTATGTGAGGCTAGGGACCCCAAACACTGAAGCACAAGGCAGGGAGAATGTGTTGTAACAGAGGGGTCAGGCCAAATCCCTGGAGAAAGCAGGGAGTGGGGAGAAAAACCCCAAGGCAGAAGAATTGAAGATTAAAAGTGGTGGATTGCCCAGGGGGGAGGAGGGAGGCTGCCTGAGGCAGCCAGGCAGCTGATGACTCAGCAGAAGGGAGCTTACATGGAACAAGAGTGGTCCGAGACTTTGCCCCCTTACAGAGCATGGTGGCTGGGAGAGGGGCAAAGACAAACGTGGCCAACATTAGCCCTCATTGGTTGGGTAGCTGGGTGCCCACACTGGCTTCCAGCACATGTGAGATTTTGGGAGAAGACATTTAAATCAGAAGGCAGGCAGATGCTTTGCTCTCTTGCTTTGCCCCACACTGGTAGGAGTGGCAGATGCTGGGACTGCCTGGGGCTTGGGCCCTGCATGGGTGGAAGCCAGCTCCCAGAGGCAGGGTCCATGCTGGGGTGCGTGTGTTGCTGGTGCCAGCCCCTGGGACTCCACCACCCAGGGCAGCACGGCACACAGGGCCCGGACTACTTCCACTCTCTCCCTGAGAGCAGCACACAGAGGCGTGAGCTGGAAAGTTCCTCACAAATGGAGTTTACCCTGAAAAACTGTCTAGGGCGCCACCTGGCAGCGCACCCAAAACCCTGGCAGAAAGAGAGAGCTGCTGCGAGGCGGTGTTGACGCTGGCACCAGAGAGGGCCTGGAGCTGTGAAGACGGAGACCCACTTGAGTAACAACCTCAGTCACAGACAAGCAATAATGGGGAACTTCCAGATGTGACTTTGGACTTTAATCTTCCTGGGGGTGGCTGGTGTTTTGTGCTTTCCAGGCGAGGTCTGCTCTGTTGGCTTGGAGCAGAAATGCTTTCAGCACCCTCAAATTGGGAACCCTGTTAATAAAAACCCATTTCCTTCACCACAAATCTTCATGTTATGTGTTGGGAACAAGGAAATTGAGAACTAGTAGTGTGCTGAGGCCAAGGGGAACTAGGAAAGAACACTGAGAACAGGGTGGAGTTGAGCAACCATCCGGCATAGTGCAAATGTTCTCCCTTGGACAAACTAGGTCAATTATAATCTATATAAGGACTTATTTTATAATTTTCCACTCAGACCCCACCTTGTTCCCGCGCGTGGGCTCTGTAAGCAAACAGCTAACTGCCACGTCTGCTTCTATATAACGCTTGCTTGCTCGCCCCTATATAAGGACTTAGCTGTAANTGGTTTTTTGTGCTTTCCAGGCGAGGTCTGCTCTGTTGGCTTGGAGCAGAAATGCTTTCAGCACCCTCAAATTGGGAACCCTGTTAATAAAAACCCATTTCCTTCACCACAAATCTTCATGTTATGTGTTGGGAACAAGGAAATTGAGAACTAGTAGTGTGCTGAGGCCAAGGGGAACTAGGAAAGAACACTGAGAACAGGGTGGAGTTGAGCAACCATTCAGCATAGTGCAATTGTTCTCCCTTGGGCAAACTAGGTCGATTATAATCTATATAAGGACTTATTTTATAATTTTCCGCTCAGACCCCACCCTGTTCCCACGCGTGGGCTCTGTAAGCAAACAGCTAACTGCCACGTCTGCTTCTATGTAACACTTGCTTGCTCGCCCCTATATAAGGACTTGGCTGTAAGTGCTAGGCACGACTCTCGTTTGCAGCCCTTGTGGGCATTATGTCCTCGGACATCTTGAGAGTTCGCCCCTGAGCAGGTTAAACTTGGCCAATAAAGTAAGATCATAAACCCTGAAAGTCTCCGACATTTGTTCTTGCGAGTGGGGGATGCAACATTATGCATACACACAGAGGCGGCAAGTGGCCAGACCCCAGGCTGCCCAGTTACAGTGTTGCTACTTTGCCTCCTCCCAGGGTGTATGTGTGAGTGTGCATGTGCATGCATATGTGAGCATGTGGGTGTGCAGGTGTGTGAGTGTGTGTACGAGTTTGTGGGGTGCCTGGGTGTGCACATGTGTGCACACGAGTGTGCACGTGTGTGCACCTTCTGCGGGCTCTATATCCTCAATTTCACTTTTTTAGGACCCTTCAAGGCTGCCTTGGTCCCAGGGCCCCCCATAGCCTGTTAGCTACATGCTAAAGCCCTGGATGGCCAGCACAAAGTGTGCTTGTGTTTGTTTCTATCGGCACTCAGTGCAGGACACAGGAGCTAGGAGGCGATTTTAAATAGAGAGGGAATTGACATCAGGCATCAGGTGCTTACAAGGTTATGAGGAAGTGCATGAGGCAATCATACTGCTGAGCTGGCCACCTGGAGCTGAGCTGGCCACCTGAGCTGGCTGCATCTGCAACCCCGGGGTCTGGAATCTGCTGTCACCACCACACTTGCTCTGGGCTCCTACAAAGCTGGTGACAGGACATGGGAACACTGCTGCAGGGAAACTAATGTGCCATCAGCAAATAGCCAAAGGACCAGGAGACTGGCTCAGTTTCACATTTGCCTTCCAGATCTCACATGCATCCATGTTTCAGAACCTAACTCAGGAACTAACACCACCTTAGGTGCATGGGAGTCTCGGAAACATAATCTTTAACTTTCAGCCCTTGTGGTACCAGAAGGAATAGAATAAGTGCTGAGTCCAAGCATATGTCTGACAACCCAATTTCAGATTCCCCAGAAGCCCTGCAGGCAAACGTGGCCCACTTTTACAGCCAGTGAGTGTTCGCTGCCTTTGGTTGAGGCCTGGCCCCAAGGGAAACTGTGTAAACACAGAAGTTTTATCTGGCCACACAAGGTCAGGCCAGGGGACTGAAGAGCTAAGTGCAAGTCTGTGAGTGTGTGTGTGTGTGTGTGTACACATACATGCAAGCACCTGTCTGGAGAAGAGGAGTAGAGAGCAGCTCGGGGGCTGGGAGACCAAGCCCAGCTCCACCCACATTCTCACTGGGCTTCTGACAACATGAGCAGCCAAAGTAGTCAAATCCAGTGTGGTAGTCAGAGGCAGCGGTGCACCTCACTGATTCCCAGGTCTTCCTCGAGCCCTGAGTCATTAGAGTCATTTCTTATGAGCTCAAGTCTTTGTCTCTCCCTGAGCTACATTTGTTGAGGGTCCCAGAATCTCACATTTAAAACCAGAGTGCCCAGAGTGCCCCTCTCTTCAAAATACAGCTGGGACACAAACAGCCTGACCACAGGTTTCCTGGGGGAACTTTTGCTGGGAAGAGGTGCAGTGGCATTGGGGCTCAGACCTCCAACGTTGTGGCCTCAAGGCAGCGGCCTCCTCTGCTGAAACCCTCAGTGGAACTGCTCTCTCCCTGCACTTATTACACAGTCATAGGCTGCCCCTCACTGCTTCCAGGAAGACGAAGGGGCCACTACTCCAGGGGAGGGAGGTGCACTCCAGGCTGAGTGCATGTTATTGGAGAGCGGTCACAGCCCCCCAGGAATGGGACCTGCTGTGAGACAAAAAAGACACCCACTCCCTGTCCTCCTCCCCTCAGGAAAGTACTCCAACCCATCTCACTTCAGGGGTGACCTATGAACAATGAGGGACTCAGAGGTTAATTAGACACTCTGTCACCATCGCTTCAACTCAGTAAATCTCACATGGAATAGCCCCTCCTCCCTCTGCCCTCGAACTACCTCCTTCTTCCAGCTAACTTGTCTGTGTCACAAGGGGCCTGCCTCCAGGTCTACAATCTCTAAGACATGTTGTTTTGTCCCCTGAGGTGTCTTTCAGATGTGATCCCTCCTTCTCACTCCACCCTTGGACCTTCTTGCAGGCCCTCGTCTCCATTGCCCCTGTCATTGCATCAGCCAACTTGCTGGTCCCTTCCTCAGCTCCCCTGTCTCTCATCCCTTTTAAAGCCCTGTCTGGGTCACATGACTCCTCGCTCTAACACCCGTGCACTTGTGATCTAAATATTGCAACTTAGATAGTTGTAGTTAAATAGTTGTAAATAACCACAAAGCAAAATCTTATAGTAGACACACAAAAGATAATGAAAAAGGAACTTAAGCAAACCACTAAAGAAGTCATCAAACCACCCAGGAAGAGAATAAGAGGAAAAAAAAAAAAAGAAACAGAAAAGAACTACAGAACTGCCAGAAAACAATTAACAAAATAGCAATAAGTATATACTTATTAACAATTACTTTGATGTAAAGGAACCTAATTTTGTAATCAAAAAACAAAGAGTGGTTGAATTAATTTTTTCAAAAAGACCCATCTACATGCTGTTTACAAGACACTCATTTCAGATGTAAAGTCACACACAAACTGAAAGCAAGGGGATGAAAAGATGTTCCGTGCTAATGGAAACCAAAAGAAAGCTGGGGGAGCTATACTTACATCAGACAAAATAGAGCTTATAACAAATACTGTAATAAGGCACAAAGAAAGGTATTACGTAATGATAAGTGGTCAATCCAACCAGAGGATATAACATTTGTAAATATTTTGCACCCACAATAGGAGTATCTAAATATATAAAGTAAATATTAACCTAAATACCTAGTGTGAATATAGACAGCACTATGGTAACAGTAGTGGACTTTAATACACCATTTACATCAATGAATAGAATATCCAGATAGAAAATCAGTAAGAAAATATCAGTCTTAAATGACATATCAGACCAGTGGAACATAACAGACATGTACAGAATATTCCATCAAAAAGCAGTAGAACACACATTCTTCTCAAGTGCACACGAAACATTCTCTACAATAAATTGTGTGTTAGGCCACAAAACAGACTTAGTATATTTAAGAAGACTGAAATCATCTCAAAAATCTTTTCCAATCAGAACGGTATAAAAATAAAAATCAGTTACAACAGAAAACTGGAAAATTCACATATATGTAAAGATTAGACAAAATATTACCTAACAAGCAATGGGTCAATGAAAAAAATCAAAGAGAAATTTAAAAAATATCTTGAGAAAATGAAAATAGAAATACAACATACCAAAACTTATGTGATGAAGCAAAAGCAGTTTTAAAAAGAAAGTTCATAGTAATAAATGCCTACCCAAAGAAACAAGAAAAATTTCAAATAAACAACCTAACTTTATACATTACGGGACTACGAAAAGAAAAACAAATGAAGCCCAAAGTTAGTGGAGGAAGGAAATAGTGAAGATCAGAGGGGAGATAAGTAAAATAAAGACTAAAATGACAATAGAAAAGATCAATGAAACTATGACCTGGTTCTCCAAAAAGACAAAACTGACAGACTTTAAGTAGACTCACTAAAAAAAAAAAAGAGCACTCATGTGTATAAATAAATCATAACTAAAAGAGGAGATATTACAACTAAAGCCACAGAGATACAGATTCAAGGGATATTGCTGAGAACAATTATATGCCAACAAACTGGAAAACCTAAAAAGAATGAATAAATTCCTAGAAATATGCAGTCTTCCAAGACTGAATCATGAGGAAATAGAAAATCTGAATAGATTGATACTAGTAAGGAGATTGAGTGAACAAGCAAAAGCTTCCCAACAAACGAAAGTCCAGGACAAGATGACTTCAACAGTGAATTCTTCCAAACATTCAAACAAAAATTAATACCAGTTCTTCTCAAACTCTTCCAAAAAGTAAATAGGAAGGAAATATGTTCAAACTCATTTTATGAGGCCAACATCACCCTGACACCAAAACCAGACAAGGACACCACAAAAAGTGTTAAAGGGCAATATCCCTGATAAACACACATGCAAAAATCCTCAACAAAGTACCAAACCAAATTTAATAATACATTAAAAGTATTATATGCCATGATCAAATGGGATTTATTCCAGAGATGCAAGGACATCCACAAATCAATGAGTGAGATACACCATGTTAACAAAATGAAGGATAAAAATCACACGATCATCTCAATAGATGCAGAAAAGCACTTGGCAAAATTCAATATCCATTTATGATAGAACTTTCAACAAAGTGGATATAGATGAAACTGACCTCAATATAATAAAGCACATGCAGGACAAGCCCACAGTTAATATATTTGATAGTAAAAGCTAAAAGTTGTTCTCCAAGATCAGGAATAAGAAAAGGATGCCCACTCTGTCCACTTTTATTCAACATAGTATTACAAACCCTAGCCATAACAATTAGACAAGAAAAATAATGAAATCTTACAAATTGTGATGACATAGATGGACGTTGAGGGCATTATACTAAGTGAAATAAGTCAGACAAAAAAATAACATGTGATCTCTCACTTACATGAGGAATCTTAAAAAATAAAAGAAAGAAAGAAAGAAAAAGCTCACAGATATGGGTGGTTGGTTGCCAGATTTGGCAGGTGTGGGTGGTCAGAATGAGTGAAGGGGATCAAAAGGTACAAACTTGTGGTTATAAAATAAGTAAGTCATGGGAACATAATGTACAGCATGGAGACTGGAGTTTACGGTACTATATTGTATATTTGAATGTTGCTAGGAGAGTAGATGGCAAAGGTCCTCATTACAAGAAAAAGAATTGGTAACTATGTTGGGGACATATATTAATTAGACTTATTGTGATCGTTTCATAATGCATACAAGTATAAAATCATGTTGTGTACCTGAAACTAATACAGTGCTATATGTCAATTATACCTCAAAATACTGTTTTTCATTTATTTATATACCAATATTTATGAATTTTTACTTAAATATTTACTTGTATACGCTGGGGATAAATGTCCGGGTGGCACCACTCTTCAACCCCCTCGCCCCCGACTTCGATGCAATGGCACTTGGGAGGGGGGTGGTCACCACAGCAGCTGAGCAGACACATGTTCTGCAAACACCCAGTTTTGAGTCCTGAGCCTCCATTTCTGCCTTCAGTACTTCTCACTTTGGTTGTACCTCTAGAAGTTATGTGAGATTTTATCTTTATCCCCTTACACATCTGAGAGTTTCCTTCAATATCTTGTTTTTAATAACTTTGGAAATTTTCACAGATAATGAGCCCTCCACCCACCCTCCCTCAAACACACCACAGATAATATTGTCTTTACAAGACTTTATTAAATCACCTTTTAAGTGGATTCTTGGTATTAGAGTTAAATCTTAGGACAGAAAAAAAGAAAAAAGAGTCCATTGTGTGATTCCTGGGCACCATCTTGAACAAAAATATGTTTTAAAATTTTAGATGTATATTGACAGATTTATTTGCAGAAGGATTGCCTGAGAGTTCCTGTTTTCATTTCCTTATTTGGAATTACACATATTTTGGCTTACTAAAGTAGAATTTCTTCATATTATTTGAAATATTTTCTATTACAGCATTCTTTGGAATAATTTACATATATTAAAATTATTGAATTTTATTTTACTTTTCAACAGGTTACCCTGATATAGAGGGAAGTCTATGATCTACTGGTATTTGCTTGCTCTTTTGCTCCAAGTATCTGTCATTAGCTAGAATAATCAGTGCAATACTTAACACTATTGGAGACAGTTTGCATACATTCTTGTTTCATGGTTTGTTGTAGACTGCTCTGCCTGGTTTTAGGAATTGTATCTCGACCCTTTGTGGCTAAGAGCGAGGGACGACCTTTGGAATGGGAGCCGCAGGAGACAAAGCTTGTCTCTGGTAGCAAATGCTGCCTCAGTTTCCTCTCCCTGCCCCCAAAGCTTGGTGGGAAGTTGATGACGATGACGGGTAAGACCCCTCAGAGCAGGGGCGCTGCAACAAACAACAATGGACACCCTCCCCCCCCACCCCCGCTTTGATATAGCCCGAATCCCCATGTTCTCTGGGAGAAGCACTTCCTGGCTCTAATCCCCTTAAGCCTGAATACCTGTTGGGGAGGAGTGCAGCTCCTTGCCTTGATAGAGTGTGTCCTGGGGAAAAATCTGGCATCACAAAGGCTTCCTGATAAACCTGTGAAATCTGCTCTGCTAAGAGTGTTTTCATTCATATGTTAAGGGTTCTAGCAGGAAACCCTAAAACTCTGTTCCTGACAGACTTGGACTCATACTAAGCCCTCAGGTTTCTTTGAAATGTTATCTACTGTTTGATCCTTGCTGCCCTGTATTCCTGTGTATTAGAACCCAATAAAAGGCCCTGGAGGAGGGGGCTCGAGGCCTTTTTCTCCTCAGAGAAACTGGCCGCTGCTGGCCTTTTCCCCCTGAGAAACTGGCCACTACTCACGGCCTTTTTCCTCTGGGAAAATGGCCACTTCTCCTCCCCAAGCAGATCACATCACGTCTCAGTCATATTTACTCTCATCTGTGGCACATGGGGGGACTTGCAAGGAAAGTGGCCCTCACAATGGTTTTAATGGAGCTGACTCTGGATATTTGCATAATATATTAGTTACTCACTAGAGAGAGGGAGAGAGTCTAAGCCTGTGCTTACATTGTTAAGTGTAATTTGGTGTTAGTACCTTCCAAAGTTTTATGTAATAAATAAAATAAACATGTTCTGTGTTCTGGATGTAGTAGCTCATATGGCATGAGAATTATTTCTACTTCAAAAAAAACTATAAGAAATGAGCCTTAGAGATGATTTAAATTAATATATATATTTCATGACTATATCTTTATTCTATTTCTGTTATTGTCTTCTGTTAATGTAGGCTGTTTTTATTTTACCACAGAACCATTTGTACATGAAAGTTTTTGATGTAATAACTTCTCTGACTTTCTCTATATTCTTTTTTTTCCTTTTTTTAATTTAATTATTTTTCAAGTACAGTTTTCTGTCTATTACTCCCATCCCATCCCACCCCCATCCTCCCCCTTCCCTCCCATTTCCACCCTTCTCAGTTGTTGTCCATGTATCCTTTATATAGGTTCCTCTAAATTCCTCCCTTATTTCCCCTGAAATTCCCTCCCCTCTCCCCTCTGGTCACTGTCAGCCTGTTCTCTGTTTCAGTGTCTTTGGTTATATTTTGCTTGCTTGTTTGTTTTGTTGTTTAGCTTCCTGTTAGAGGTGAGATCATATGGTATTTGTCCTTCAACACCTGGCTTATTTCACTCAGCATAATGCTTTCCAGTTCCATCCATGTTGTTGCAAAAGGTAGGAGCTCCTTCTTTCTTTCTGCAGCATAAAATTCCATTGTGTATATGTACCATAGTTTTTTGATCCATTCATTTACTGACGGGCACCTAGGTTGCTTCCAACTCTTGGCTATTGTAAATTGTGCTGCTATGAACATTGGGGTGCATAGGTTCTTTGGGATTGGTGTTTTAGGGTTCTTAGGATACAATCCCAGCAGTGGAATTGCTGGGTCAAAAGGCAAGT